>NC_138765.1:4033198-5418896 GCF_965113315.1 Podarcis vaucheri | reverse complement strand
GCTTGGTTCCCTGTAAATTGGCTTCTCGCAGTGAGGGAACCACCAGAAGGCCCTCGGCGCTGGATCTCAGTGTCCGGGCAGAACGATGGGGGTGGAGACGCTCCTTCAGGTATACTGGACCGAGGCCGTTTAGGGCTTTCAAGGTCAGCATCAACACTTTGAATTGTGCTCAGAAACGTCCTGGGAGCCAGTGAACTCAGCAGCAAAACAGAGAAGTGTACAAGAAACCTCCTATGTATGCAGAACATTTAGTTCCTAAGAGTTCAGAACAGGCGCCCTTTCCTAAATGATAGCCCAAAGCAGCAAACAGCATCACTACTGGAATAATAACTAAAGCATTAAACACAAGAATTGCCTGCTGGGTCAAGCCCATCTAGTCCTGTAGACACTTCTTTCATTACCCAAACGTCCCAGGGAGGGTAACAGCAATTAGAGCACCATATTTAAAACAAACTACAGTCACACAAAAATAAGTTGGGTCCTTAAGAACACACACAGCCAGGGTCAAAGCCAGGGGGAAGCGTCCTCTGGAAGCTGTGCAATGAGGGTGCCACAGCTTAGGGGCCGCCACAAAGGAGGCCCTGTCCTGCCGGACCACCCCAGAAGCCTCTGAGGGGAGACGAACCACCAAGAAGGCTCCCTCTGCCAGTCTCAACACCTGAGAGGTTCTGCAGGTGGTTTTTCAAGCATCTTCCCTCCAGCCCTTACTGGCAGGAGGTCTTCCTGGCAGTGGCAAGACCTACCTCAAAAGGGCAATACTCAGCACTCACCTTTTGCAGGCTCTAAGCTGCTGGGGGCCTTTTCTTCCTCAGGCCTGGCCCCCTGGACATTCTCATAGGTGAGCTCCTCCTCAGTTGTCTCTGGAAAAGGAGACGGGAGTGAGCAGCAAACTTTGCCGTAGTGTTGAAAAAGCTGCAAAGGTTTGGACAGACAGAAAGTACCTTGCCGCTGGATCTTCTCCAGAGGAACCTTCCCGAATCTCAGGTCCGCGTAGGTCACATCCTGAGACATCCTGGGGATGGGAGAACCCGGGTCACTGCTCTTGTGGCACCCGAGAGTGACTTCTGGTACTTTGGAGGGAAGTCACTTGGTCTCTGCTGAAAAGGGGTTTCATCGCCGCTGGTTCCAGTAAGCAGATGTTTGTGGAGACCAGGTGGAGTCAGCCATGCATGAGTGAAAACCTTCCCTTCACTGGGCTGATGTCATTTGAGAAGTGAAAGTCTTCTCTCATCTCTAACTTTCTCTTCACTTCTGTTTCCCTGGGGGCAGCAGAAAGCCACATGACCCAGAAACTATACACCCCTGACCATTAGGTCCAGTCGTGGCTGAGTCTGGGGTTGCGGTGCTCATCTCGCTTTCTTGGCCGAGGGAGCCGGCGTACAGCTTCCGGGTCATGTGGCCAGCATGACTAAGCCGCTTCTGGCGAACCAGAGCAGCGCACGGAAACGCCGTTTACCTTCCCACCAGAGCAGTACCTATTTATCTACTTGCACTTTTGACATGCTTTCGAACTGCTAGATTGGCAGGAGCAGGAACCGAGCAACAGGAGCCCACACCGTCATGGGGATTCGAACCGCTGACCTTCTGATCGGCAAGCCCTAGGCTCTGTGGTTTAGACCACAGCGCCACCCACGTCCCTCTACTACTGTAAGAAAGGGACAAAAACCTTTCTCTACCATCTTTCTCTGTGCTATGCATCAGTTTATTAACTTCTATCATGCCACCACCTACTCGCCTTGTCTCTGAACTAAAAAGTCCCAAAAATAGCAACCTTTCCTCATAAGGGGAAGCCATCTTGACCATTTGTGCGGCCCTTTTCTAAAACCTTTTCCACCTCTACAATACCCTTTTGGAGGGGAGCCGACCAGAACTGTACGTTGTATTCCAAACGCAGTCACACCATAGATTGCATAATGGCATTTGGGAAAGTCATAGAAGAGTCCTTAAAATCAGGGATTAGATTATAACTGTGTACACGTTACTGGCAAAAAATGCAAGCTAGGTCATTTTCTGGGTTGAAGCTGGTTGGGGGTGAAATCAAAATGCAGTATTTTATAAGAAACATGATAAAGATTGTGATTAATGTGTGCAGCGTGTTTCCCAAACCACCGATGAGAGCACACTGAATGCAGAGTAAATAGACTTGGTCCCAGATGGAGTTTCGGAACTGAGGCAAGTGCTTTTTGAGGTAAGTGCCTAGACTTTGGAATTCCCTTCCTAGAGAAACCAGGCTGGCTCCCTCCTCACTGCCAAGATCTTATTCCAACAGGCTTTTGGGAAATGACTGCTTGTAATGAGGCGACAGGGACGCGGGTGGCGCTGTGGGTAAAAGCCTCAGCGCCTAGGGCTTGCCGATCGAAAGGTTGGCGGTTCGAATCCCCGCGGCGGGGTGCGCTCCCGTTGCTCGGTCCCAGCGCCTGCCAACCTAGCAGTTCGAAAGCACCCCCGGGTGCAAGTAGATAAATAGGTACCGCTTACCAGCGGGAAGGTAAACGGCGTTCCGTGTGCTGCGCTGGCTCGCCAGAGCAGCGTTGTCACGCTGGCCACGTGACCCGGAAGTGTCTTCGGACAGCGCTGGCCCCCGGCCTCTTGAGTGAGATGGGCGCACAAACCCCAGAGTCTGTCAAGACTGGCCCCTTCGGGCAGGGGTACCTTTACCTTTACCTTTAATGAGGCGACTGGTGCCATGTTGTTTTTACAGTGGTACCTCGGGTTAAGTACTTAATTTGTTCCGGAGGCCCAATCTTAACCTGAAACTGTTCTTAACCTGAAGCACCACTTTAGCTAATGGGGCTTCCTGCTGCCGCCGCTGCGCGATTTCTGTTCTCATCCTGAAGCAAAGTTCTTAACCCGAGGTACTATTTCTGGGTTAGTGGAGTCTGTAACCTGAAGCGTATGTAACCTGAAGCGTATGTAACCCAAGGTACCATTGTACTATCTTTTCGTTTTTAGAAATCTTATCTATGTCTGTATAAATGATTTTAATTCTATTAATGTTTAATTGCTTTCTTAATGACTGGCCCTACCTCCCCTTTATGCTTTTAGCTGTTCTTATTTTTATCTGTAAGGCACCTTGAGTATAAATAATAATAATAATAATAATAAATTTTATTTATATCCCGCCCTCCCCAGCCGAAGCCGGGCTCAGGGCGGCTAACAACAATAAAAATAGTTCAACATTCTAAAACATTCATTATAACATTAATTAAATCAAATTAAAATCAAATTAATGGCAACCATCAAGCAAATTTTTGTGCAGATTGCCAGAGGAGGGGGTCAGGCTGCGCCCTGACAAAAGGCCTGGTGGAACAGCTCTGTCTTGCAGGCCCTGCGGAAGGATGCCAGGTCCTGCAGGGCTCTAGTCTCTTGTGACAGAGCGTTCCACCAGATTGGAGCCGCGGCCGAGAAGGCCCTGGCTCTAGTTGAGGCCAGCCTAACCTCTCTGAGGCCTGGGATCTTTAGGGTGTTTTTATTTGCAGACCGTAAATTTCTCTGTGGGACATACCAGGAGAGGCGGTCCCGTAGGTACGAGGGTCCTAGGCCGTATAGGGCTTTAAAGGTTAAAACCAGCACCTTAAACCTGATCCTGTACTCCACCGGGAGCCAGTGCAGCTGGTACAGCACCGGATGGATATGATCTCGCAGCGAAGACCCCGTAAGGAGTCTCGCTGCGGCATTCTGCACCCGCTGGAGTTTCTGGGTCAGTCTCAAGGGCAGCCCCACGTAGAGCGAGTTACAATAATCCAGTCTGGAGGTGACCGTCGCATGGATCACAGTGGCTAGGTCAGGGCGAGAGAGATAAGGAGCCAACTGCTTAGCCTGGCGGAGATGAAAAAATGCCGCCTTTGTTATAGCTGTAATCTGCGCCTCCATAGAGAGGGAGGTATCGAAGATTACACCCAAGCTCTTCACGGATGATGCTGGCACTAATTGCACCCCCGCAAGAGACGGGAGTTGCCCCCTCAATCCCATATCGCTCCGTCCCAGCCAGAGGACCTCTGTCTTCGAAGGATTTAACTTCAACCGGCTCCCACGTAACCATCCAGCCACAGCTTCCAGACATCTGGTCAGTGTATCTGGGGCCGAGTCAGGATGGCCATCCATCAACAGATAGAGTTGGGTGTCATCGGCATACTGATGGCAACCCAGCCCAAAACTCCGGACAAGCTGGGCGAGGGGGCGCATAAAGATGTTAAAAAGCATCGGGGAGAGAATCGCACCCTGAGGCACTCCACACACCAAGGAGTGGCGCGATGACAATTCCCCCCCAAGCGCCACCCTCTGTCCCCGACCGGAGAGAAACGAGCGCAGCCATTGAAGGACTGTGCCCTGGATCCCCACGTCGGCAAGGCGGCGGTCCAAGAGTTCGTGATCGACCATGTCAAAGGCTGCTGACAGGTCTAGAAGAATCAGCAGCCCCGACCCGCCTCGATCCAGCTGCCTGCGGAGATCATCTGTTAGGGCGACCAGAGCCGTCTCGGTCCCATGACCAGCGCGGAAGCCGGACTGGAATGGGTCGAGAGAAATCAATATATACTAACAATAATAAATGCAGGGTGGAAGGAAAAAGCATTTGGGTTGCAGCATTTTGCTCTTGCCTGTCTAATCACAAGAGAAGTAAAAAAAAGCAGACCTTCAATTATTTCAAATGCTTTAAAAAAAAAAGTGTCTTGGCAACTTGCTGCTCCCCCCTGACGCAGGGGGCTCCCTATGGAGGGAAAGAGGCAGGCAAGAGAGGGCCTCCTTCAGACCTATGAGTTACATTTATTTTATTCATTTATTATACTGCACTTCATCTGAAGATTAGAGGGCGGTTCACAACATTAAAATACAAAATAAGAGCATGAAATACATAAAATAAAAGCAGAAGCAGACCAAGAAACACCCCTTTCCAAAACACATTTAGAAGGACACTGAATGTTAGCCAGCCCAAGGCCTAGCTTCGCATTTTGAGCATCTATAAGGTGCATTCTTTTACGTTTAAAAAGATTTAAAGAAGCAGCAGAGCCCTTGTGGCAGTCCAAGCATTCTTACGTCCTCACCACTTCATGGGTTCTCTGGTGTGCGATAAGCTGTGCGCTGAACTGGAAGCCCTGCTCACATTCCAAGCATTTAAAAGTCCTTTTGTTCGTGTGGACAAGTTGATGTCTAACAAGGTTTGATTGAGAACTGTACCCTCTACCACAGTCTGAGCACTTGTGCAGCTGCTCTCCTACGTGGCTTCTCTGGTGTGCAGTAAGCTGCGTGCTAAGCTGGAAGCTCTGTTCACAATCCGGGCATTTGTAAGGCCTCCCTTCAGTGTGGATTTTCTGATGTTTAACAAGGCCCGACAGAGAAGTATACCTCCGATCACAGTCTGAGCACTTGTGAGGCCTCTCCCTTGTGTGGCTTTTCCAATGCACTTTAAGGCTGTTTCTGTAATAGAAGCTCTGCCCGCATTCCGAACACTGAAAAGGCTTCTCTTTCGTGTGGATTCTCCGGTGCACACTAAGGTTGGAGTGAGAAGTATACCTCTTGCCACAGTCTGAGCACTTGTACGGCTTCTCCCCCGTGTGGGTTCTCTGGTGCGCCTGAAGGCTGGTGCTGTAATTAAAGCTCTGCCCACATTCGGAGCATTTATATGGCCTTTCTCCGGTGTGGGTCCTTTCATGCTCAATCAGCTTTGCCTTGTAACAGAACCCTTTCCCGCATACTCGGCACACGTAGGGTCTCTCGGCGGTGTGGGTCACCTGGTGCACGGTAAGGCTCGACTTGCGCATGAAGCTCTTGTCACACCGCTCGCACTTATACGGGGTCTCCCCCGTGTGAATCCTCCGGTGGTCCGTCAGGGCGGAGTTGCGCTTGAAGCTCTTCCCACACAGCTCGCACTTGTAGGGGGCTTCTCCCGTGTGCACCCTCTGGTGCTCCGTAAGGTTCGACTTGGATTTGAAGCTTTTCTCACACAGGCTGCACCGAAAGGGTCTCTCGCCCGTCTTCTGGGTTCTGCGCACGCCGCTGCCGTTCGCCTCTCTATGCTCAGATCCTGCTGGCAGCATCGCACAAGGTCCTCCTTCGTGCATATGATCGCCCGTCTTCTGGGTTCTGCGCACGCCGCTGCCGTTCGCCTCTCTATGCTCAGATCCTGCTGGCAGCATCGCACAAGGTCCTCCTTCGTGCATAGGATCGCCCGTCTTCTGGGTTCTGCGCACGCCGCTGCCGTTCGCCTCTCTAGGCTCAGATCCTGCTGGCAGCATCGCACAAGGTCCTCCTTCGTGCATAGGATCGCCCGTCTTCTGGGTTCTGCACACGCCGCTGCCGTTCGCCTCTCTATGCTCAGATCCTGCTGGCAGCATCGCACAAGGTCCTTCTCCTTCGTGCATAGGATCACCTGCCAAACCTCTGGCCTCCCCGTTTTCCTTCTGCCTCTCTTCGAGGGAACACAGAGCCTGGCCTGCCGCCTCCTCCTCCTCCTCTTTTACTACCACCTGGAGGGAGCGCAGGACCTCTTCGAACCGCCCCGGTTCTCCCCTCCAGGCAGGATCCGAGGGGTCCGGGGCGCTGCTCCCCCCCAGGGAGAGAACATTGGCGTAGTTCTCCAGCGTGACCTCCTTGTACAGAGCCCTCTGCCACGGGCCCAGCAGGTCCCACTCGCCCGGGCTGAAGCGCACCGCCACCTCCGCGAAGGACACCCGCAGCCCGGAGCGGGACAAGGCAGGCCCTCCGGGAAGCGAAGGCCCCGCCTGGGCCTCCTCGGGCGCCATGGCTCTCGACCAGGAGCCTCTTTCCCCTCAGTTTCACCCTCAGCGACGCTTCGGCGGAAGCCCAACGAGGACTGCCATAGAGGACGAATGCTAGAGTGACTTCCGGCTCCGCCTTGTGCCCATGGCGGCGCCCAGGTTGAAACCAGAAGTGGGTGTAAATTCGCTTTTTCCTGAGTCGGTGGACTGTGAGGGAAATCAATGTTTGAGAGCTTTTTTTAATACGTTTATTCTGGAGGCGGATTCGCCCCCAGAGATAGGAAAAGCCTTGCCGGGCTTCTCCTTAACCATAGAGTTGGGGGCGAAGGAAGAGGCTAGAGCGCCCGGAAGAAGAAACATCCGGGTTCCTCTCGGGAAACGACGGCCGCCGGAAGGAGCGGCCCCGGCCTCGCCTCTCGCGCTGCCCGCCCCGCGGCCCTTTCCGCTATTCGGATTAAATGCACTGGCGGCTAAAGAAGGTGGCCGCTCTGCGTCGGTGTCTATCGTCCGGGAGTCAGAACGAGCCAGCCGCGAGAACTGATGCGCATGCGCCTGAGCAGGTGAGCCCCCGCCGTCCAATCAAGAGGCAGAATTTATGATGGACGGGACGAAGGGGAAGGGGCGGGCGTTTCCCCGTTACCATGGTGATTCTGACACGACCCAAGTTTGGAGGTCGTGACCCCTCCCCATATCCCAATTATAAGGAAAACATAAATTGTAATTGACAAAAGAGCAGAATGGACCCATCTCAGTCCTCTGCCGTCCCCTTCTCCTTGTGCCCTCCATCTTTCCCAACATCAGGGTCTTTTCCAGGGAGTCTTCTCTTCTCACGAGGTGGCCAAAGTCTTGGAGCCTCAGCTTCAGGATCTGTCCTTCCAGTGAGCACTCAGGGCTGATTTCCTTCAGAATGGAGAGGTTTGATCTTCTTGCAGTCCATGGGACTCTCAAGAGTCTCCTCCAGCACCAGAATTCAAAAGCATCCATTCTCCGGCAATCAGCCTTCTTTATGTTCCCCCCCCCCATTAATATTTTATTAAGTTTTATCAATAGAAAAGTTCAGAAAAATACAAAAACAGAAAAATACAAAAATACAAACATTAAACACAAAAAGAAGAAGAAAAAACACATATAAAAGAAAACAAAACTCCCTCTTTCTTGATTTCTCGTCTTTAGTTAACTTATTTTCCTGACTTCCTCACGCCTCCCTTTTTTGTATCCCTTTTAAAAATTGGTTCAGCAAATTCATATCCTATGATCAGCCTTCTTGATGGTCCAGCTCTCACTTCCATACATCACTGCTGGGAAAACCAGAGCTTTAACTATACGGACCTTTCTTGGCAAGGTGATGTCTCTGCTTTTTAAGATTAGTCCATCTCTATCCTGCCTTTCTTGCAGCACAGAACTCAAGAGTCTTGATGGGGTTTTTCCCAGGCAGTGTCTCCTCCAACCACTCCAAATCACACCCAGACCTGTTTAGCTGGAGCAAAAGGGCAGGTGCCCTCATACCATGCCCTTAGGGGCCCGTTGCTCCCATTTAATGGGTGAGAAAGCCGAGAGAACGTCCTGAATAAAAGATAAAATAAAATAAAACAGTCGGGTGGAGCCAAAAGCATTTCAGCAGTTTTCACCCACTCAAGACAAAAACACATTTGCCTGGAATGCAGAAAGCATTTAGTTGTCGTAAACATAAACTTGTTTTCGTTGACCTTCTGTGATGCATATATAAACTATTGATTTATTACAATAATAATAAATAATAAATTTTATTTATACCCCGCCCTCCCCGGCCAGAAGTTCAGGGCAGCTAACACCAGTAAAATTACAGTAAAATCATAATGGGGGGGGCAATTTAAAATACAGGTTAAAATGCAATTTAAAATGCAGCCTCATTTTAAAAGTAGCCCATAGATCAAAACCATAAGGGGAGGGAAACATAATTCCTAGCCTGCCCCCCATGCCTAGGTCTGCTTCTCACATAAAATGACCCCCCCCCAATGATTCCTTCCTTGCAGGGGTTGGGCTAGATGACCCTGTTGCTCCCTTCCAACTCTGATTCTGTGCTTGAGAAATGGGTGTGTGGCTGGCGGGTAAGGTATTCCTCCTGGATTCTGGCAGCTGGTGAACATCATGAAATAAGAGGAGAATCTTTCAGAGCTGTGCCGTGCCAGCTTTTAGCCTGCTTCTCTTGTGCCACACTGCTCTTGAGCCAGTGTGGTGTAGTGCTTAGGAGCGGGAGACTTGTAATCTGGTGAACTGGGTTCGTGTCTCTGCTCCTCCACATGCAGCTGCTGGGTGACCTTGGGCCAGTCACCCTTCTCTGAAGTCTCTCAGCCCCACTCACCTCACAGAGTGTTTGTTGTGGGGCAGGAAGGGAAAGGAGAATGTTAACCGCTTTGAGACTCCTTCGGGTAGTGATAAAGCGGGATATCTTTTTTTTTTAAAAAAAATAATGTTTATTAAAGTTTCACAAACAATAAAAAATTCCAGAATTTAAACATAAGAAAAACTACTAAAATATAAAAATACAAAAACAAAGCACATAAAGAATACACAATAAGAAACAGCAAAAGAAGAGAGAGAAAAAGAAAAAAAGAAAGAATAAGAACAAAGAGAAAAGCCAAGAGACAAAACAGAAAATAGATTAATCTTTGCAAATCTTATATTTCATTCACTAGTTTCTTGACCTCCTCACACCTCCCATTTTGTATTCCAGCTCAGATATTAAATTCAGCAAATCCTTACCCTCTAACATTTGTCCTCACTCGAGATATTAACCTATTATAAATGTCAATTTTCCAGTTATCAATCCTTATTTACATTTTCTTAGAAATCTTTTTACCAATACCAATTATTTTCCATCAGACATCGTTTTAACATTCCTTAATTTTGTACTACTTCTGCAGGTAGTCTTTAAATTTCTTCCAGTCTTCCTCCACCGACTCTTCTCCCTGGTCACGAATTCTGCCAGTCATTTCTGCCAATTCCATGTAGTCCATCACTTTCATCTGCCATTCTTCCAATGTGGGTAGCTCCTGTGTCTTCCAATACTTCGCGATGAGTAGTCTTGCTGCTGTTGTTGCATACATAAAGAAAGTTCTGTCCTTCTTTGGCATCAATTGGCCGACTATGCCCAGGAGAAAGGCCTCTGGTTTCTTCAAGAAGGTATACTTAAATACCCTTTTCAATTCATTATATATCATTTCCCAGAATAGGGCTACAAGCTGGCATCCTACAGCAGCAGGTGGAGAGACTGAGCAAGGCTTTCAGATGTACCTTCTTGACTCTTGCCAGGAACTGGAAACATGGAGCCCCCAGCATCTGAGAAGGCATCGGAAGGGAGGAAGAAGTTCACTGTGAAGATGGACGATGAAGACGTCGCTCCGGTACGACGGGAGGTTTTGGGTGAGGTTGTGAAGATCTCTCTTGGAGGACTATTCCCTCCCACCCCCCGAAATCTTCATCAGTTGGTTTCATGACCGGGAAGGTCTGACCTCTGTAGCCTGTATTGCATACTGGATTGCTGCAATGCGCTCTGGGCGAGGATTCCCTCACACTCGTCCCAGAAGTTGCAGTTAGTGCAGAATGCTGCAGCATGGACCGGTTCACCCGTGAGATCCCCTTACCCTGCAAGTGCCCACTCGACAGCTTCGATCAGTGGAACTGGCCCTGTTACAGGTGCAACATAATGCCCATTCCACATTTGTAAGAACGAAATATTTTAGTGTGGTGGCATCTACACTTAGGAACTTTCCCCTCCTATGGATATCAGGCAGTTGCCTTCACTAAACTCTTTCCTGCACCTGCTAAAAGCATTTTTGTTCAGAAAAGCCTAGCCAGAGATACAAAATGAGCATGCAGAATGTTTAGTGCATGTTCTTTCCCCCCCCCATAAATTTTTATTAATTTTCAAACATTTATACAGTTTTCCAAAATACAACAAATTACTTCTTATTTGTTTTTGAACTTCCCACAGCGACTCTGGCAATCATCCGTATTCATAACTGTAGTTACACAATCCTCCTTTCGTATTGCCATTACACTTCCATTCTCCCACTATTTACTACTGACAATACTTCTCCGTTTTTACAGTGCCTCTTGAAATCCCACTAGCGTTGTGTTCACACCACACTTTTGTAAAAAGACCGGAGGCTTTTCTCTTAGGGATTGTAGGAAAGGATATAAGAAGAAAAGACCGTAAACTCTTCCAATATGCGGTAACGGCGGCCAGAATCTTGATCGCTCAGAAATGGAAACAAGAGGAAATACCGACGATAGAGGAATGGAGACTGAAATTGACAGACTATGCGGAACTGGATAAATTAACTGGGAAAATTAGATATACCAAAGACCAAAAGTTCATCGAAGACTGGGGAAAGTTTGTAGATTATCTGTTTGGTGCATGTTCTAATCTGTTTTTGGTTTATTGCTGATTTTATAATGATATAAAGAGTTGTTTTTACTGATAGCTTTGTGGTATTATTCCCATTGTAAACCACTTTGAGCTTTGTTTGTTTTTATGAAATAATCAGTAAATAATCACACTGAAACCCAACACATGCACAGAGCTCCCTCCCTCACGGAAACCACCGTCTCTTCTCTCCAACAGAGCCAAAATTAATTCCTCAGTCACCCAACATTCTCTCTCCACCCTCTCTATTTCCAGGTGAAACTTCTTTTCAAACCCTCTTCTGCAGCCAAAGCCTCGCCAGCCTCCGAGGCCCCAGTTGCGCCAGGGGGCGCATCGTACGCAGACTATGTCGTTGGACAAGTGGCGGCCTCCTCAGCTCCTCAGGCGAAGCAAGGAGCACCTGTTGCCACAACCGCTGCCTCTGCTCTCCCAAGAGTGCCCCCTCCACATGGCGAAAACAAGAGCCTCCCTGTCGTGCAAAGCGCAACGGAAGACAGAGCACCCCCCTTGAACCCAGCGCCGAAACCAGGAACCAAACACAATAGCATCATCGTCAGCCCCCGTCAGGTGAGAGAGGGGAGTGGGCAAGCAGGCAGGGGACTCCTCCTCCTCCTCTCTCAGCCCTTGCCCCTTTGGGCAATTCTGCTGGCGTTATGTGTTACCCAGAGGCTGCTCTAGAAAGGTCAAGCTGTGGTGGATTTTGAACAGAGCCCAGGGCAGTTCCAAAATCCCAAATGAACCATAGAATTGTAAGGGACACCAAGGGCCATCTAATCTAACCGCATGCAATGCCGCTTACTGTATAAACTTCCATGGCTTTGCAGGAATTCCAGTCCAGACCTCCTGAACTCAAATCCAGAAACTCTGTCCATTGGACGGCCCTGCTTAGTTTCGCAGAGGGAAAAGCCTCAGACCCCACCTTGCTTGTAAACCATTCTTCCTCCATCTTGGCAGCCTTCGAGGGTTCAGAGACTACCTTCTCTGTATGAGCAGGCCAGGCATTCACAACTGCTTCCAGGGCTGAGCCCCAGTTTAAATCTGAAAGAGTCACGTGCTCACAGCTGTCAAGAAAACCGCTCCAGGTGTCCATGTAAAAGGGCCTTGGCAGAATTTGGCAGGAGGCGGCAAGATCTTTTGCCTCTCCTTTCTGGCCCCTTCCTTCTGTGTCTGCCTTCCCACTTTCCTCTCTCACTTACCCCACATTCTAGTTGCTTCTATGACCTCTGAAACCCTGACGCCCATTGACTCCCCACTTTACCCCCTTCTTTCCTCAGAGGGGGAACCCTATCCTGAAGTTCATCCGCAATGTGCCCTGGGAGTTTGGCGACAGTGTCCCGGATTACGTGCTGGGCCAAAGCACCTGCGCCCTTTTCCTGAGGTGAGAAATGGCAGACACGGGCATCTGATCACACCCCAAGCCGCTCAGGCAGCCTGCAAATCAAGCATTGAACCATATAGCATCTTTGCTGGGAAAGGGGTCTCTCCAGCAATGTAACATTTGAGATTGAGGTTGAATCCTGACAAGACAGAAGTACTGTTTTTTGGGGACAGGAGGCGGGCAGGTGTGGAGGATTCCCTGGTCCTGAATGGGGTAACTGTGCCCCCGAAGGACCAGGTGCGCAGCCTGGGAGTCATTTTGGACTCACAGCTGTCCATGGAGGCGCAGGTCAATTCTGTGTCCAGGGTGGCAGTCTCCCAGCTCCATCTGCTACGCAGGCTGAAACCCTACCTGCCTGCAGACTGTCTCGCCAGAGTGGTGCATACTCTGGTTATCTCCCGCTTGGACTACTGCAATGCGCTCTACGTGGGGCTACCTTTGAAGGTGACTCGGAAACTACAACTAATCCAGAATGCAGCAGCCAGACTGGTGACTGGGAGCGGCCGCCGAGACCATATAACACCGGTCTTGAAAGACCTACATTGGCTCCCAGTACGTTTCCGAGCACAATTCAAAGTGTTGGTGCTGACCTTTAAAGCCCTAAACGGCCTCGGTCCAGTATACCTGAAGGAGCGTCTCCACCCCCATCATTCTGCCCGGACACTGAGGTCCAGCGCCGAGGGCCTTCTGGCAGTTCCCTCATTGCAAAAAGCAAAGCTACAGGGAACCAGGCAGAGGGCCTTCTTGGTAGTGGCGCCCGCCCTGTGGAACGCCCTCCCAGCAGATGTCAAAGCGATAAACAACTACCTGACATTCAGAAGACATCTGAAGGCAGCCCTGTTCAGGGAAGTTTTTAATGTGTGATATTTTACTGTATTTTTGGTTTCTATGGAAGCCACCCAGGGTGGCTGGGGAGGCCCAGCCAGATGGGCGGGGTATAAATAATAAATTATTATTATTATTATTATTAATTATTATTACATTTCACCTGTGCCCCAAGATTTGGCAAAGACCATTTAAAGGGCCCGGCAGCCTCTCCCACACAGCTGGTGCACCCCTTTTGACAAAATAAAACTTGCTCTGAATGGTTTCTCTCTCTCTCTCTCTCTCTCTCTCTCTCTCTGCCACCCGCAGTCTCCGGTACCACAACCTGAACCCCGGCTACATCCACGAACGCTTGCGCCAGCTCGGAAAGACGTACATGCTGCAGGTGCTGCTGCTTCAAGTCGATGTGGTGAGACACCTTGAACCACCTCACCTCCTCTGACTCCAGCCCTCTCCTTCCCTCCGGCTCAGGCTGCCAGCTCCACAAAATCCGCCAACCCCTATTCTCAGTCCCTGGACCACAGAAGCCACTTCTTTTCAATCTTCTCTTTCAGTTTAGAGAAAAGGCAAGCAAGGTGTGTCAGGGTAGCTTATAAAATCAAGCATGGCAAGGAGAAAGCAGGTAAGAGAGACGTTTTCTCTCCTAATGCTAGAACTCGTGGCCACGCAGCGAAGCTGAATGTTGGAAGATTCGGGACAGACCAAAGGAAGTTCTCCTTCGTGCAGCAGAGTTAAACTGTGGAACTCACGCCTGCAGGAGGAAGTGAAGGCCACCAACCTGGATAGTTTTGTTTTTTTAAAAAGATATTTATTAAAGTTTCCAATTTTTACAAACAAAAAGAAAAAACAAACATAAAAATATTAAAAACACATAAATTTCATAACTTATTTTCTCATAACTTGTTTCCCCGACCTCCTCGTACCTCCCCTTCTTGTATTCTCAGTTTGAGTTGTTTACACAGCAAATCCTTATCTCAAAGCATTACAGCTTGAAAAAAAGAAAAAGGAAGAGAAAAGAAACACCTTATTTTCTCTCCAACATCTTAAATTGTTATAACTTTAAGTTCTTGCTTACGAAAAAGAAAGTCATTTTATCATAGTTACAGCTTGAAACCACTTAATTTCAATCCAACATCATTCAACTTTCCTTAATTTTGCAATATTTTTGTAAATAGTCCCTAAGTATTTTCCAGTCTTCTTCTGCCGACTCTTCTCCCTGGTCACGGATTCTGCCAGTCATTTCTGCCAGTCCCATACAGTCAAATCAGCTTCATCTGCCATTCTTCAACCTGGATAGTTTTAAGAGGGTTGGACAAAGTCATGGAAGATAAGGTTATCAGTCATGGCTCAGATTTGGCTCCACAGCTGGAAACCTAAATGAAGGGAGAGGGGATCCTGCTTGTTTTATTTATTTATTTTATTTTATTTTATTTTAATTTATTTATATTTATACTCTGCCCTCCCCAGCCAAGACCGGGCTCAGGGTGGCTAACAACCGGTAATAGAAACAGGTTGATTAAAATACAATTTAAAAAATAAGATTAAACTACAACATTAAAACATTAGGATGTAGCCTCTTCACAGGAGGAGAAAGGAAAAAGAAAGAGGGGGAGGGAATCAAACTTATTCTAAGCCAAAGGCCAGGCGGAACAACTCTGTCTTACAGGCCCTGCGGAAAGAAATCAGATCCCGCAGGGCCCTGGTCTCAGGAGACAGAGCGTTCCACCAGGCCGGAGCCAGTGTTGAGAAGGCCCTGGCTCTGGTTGAGGCTAATCTGACTTCCTTAGGGCCCAGGACCTCTAGGGTGTTGCTATTTATGGACCTTAAGGTCCTCGGTGGGGCAGACCGGGAGAGGCGGTCCCGTAGGTACGAGGGTCCTAGGCCGTGAAGGGCTTTAAAGGTCAAAACCAGCACTTTGAACCTGACCCGATACTCCACTAGGAGCCAGTGCAGCTGGAAAAGCACTGGGTGAATATGTTCCCATGGCAGAGACCCCGTGAGGAGCCTCGCTGCAGCATTCTGCACCCGCTGCAGTTTCTGGGACAGCTTCAAGGGCAGCCCCGCGTAGAGCTAGTTACAGTAGTCAAGCCTGGAGGTGACTGTCGCATGGAACACTGTGGCCAGGGCGGGGCGGGAAAGGTAAGGGAGTAAGTTTCCCTTTGGAGTATATGTTTGGCCACTGTGAGAACAGGATGCTGAACTAAGCCCTTTGTGGCTTAGGGCCCTTGTATCTCTGGGACCGCCTCTCCTGGTCTGCCCCGCAGAGGACTTTAAGGTCCATGAATAACCATAGTTTAGAGGTCCCGGGCCCTAAGGAAGTCAGACTATCCTCCACCAGGGCCAGGGCCTTTTCAGTGATGGCTCCTACCTGGTGGAACGCTCTGTCCCATGAGACCAGGGCCCTGCAGGATTTAACCCCCTTCCGCCGGGCCTGTAAGACAGAGCTATTCCACCTGGCCTTTAATTTGAATTCAGCCTGATCTTTTAATTCCCTTCTCTTCCCTCCCCCTCCCCTTTTATGAAGATCACCTGCTCTGAGACCCCACAGCTAATTCTCCCCTGGCCTCCTCGCTGGCCCAAGTAGGACCAATTCAGCCAGCTAGCCCTGGAGATTGTCTAATGCAGTGTTTCCCAACCGGTGTTCCGCGGCACACGAGTGTGCCGTGAGACATCGGCTGGTGTGCCGCGAGATACCTGGAGGGAGGCGGGCGAGTCGGGCGGCGAGAGGCGGGGCGGCGGCGGCGAGGAGAGGTCGCGCCTCCTGCTGCTGCCTGGCGCTCCTCCTCGCAGCCGGCAGCGCTGCCTGGGCGCCTCCGCGCGACTCTGCCTCGCTGGGTTTGGTCTCCCAGCAGAGACGGGTCACACGCGCCCCTCCCTCCCTCCCTCAGCCTGCGCGGAGGGAGAGCCAGAGAGAGGCATCGCTCCTGCGCTCCGAGGCGGATTGAGCGCAGCTGAGAGGAGCTGCCGAGGGAAAAAACTTTCACTTTTGTGCGTCCCTCCCGGCGTGACGCTGCGCGCTGACGTCACGGGGCGGGGCTTTAATGGTGGTGTGCCGCGAGATTTTTTTTCAGTAAACAGGTGTGCCGTTGCCCAAAAACGTTTGGGAAACACTGGTCTAATGCTTATTTCCCCTAAAGTGATTTTTATTGTTATTCATGTTATTATACTGTATTTTATGCTGCTTTTATAATTGTTTTAAAGTTGTTATTAGCCACCCTGAGCCTGGTTTTTGAACCGGGAAGGGCAGGGTATAAACAAAAAATTATTATTATTATTATTATTATTAGCCATTGGCCTGAGCCAGGTTCTTATGTCCTTATGGATCCTCCAGGCCCAGAGGCAGTCTCATCTAGATTCCTAGGTTCGTTAAGGTATTTAGCCACTGGGAGAAGAGGATGCTAGACTAGACAAGCCCCTTTTGGCCTGATCCACCAGGCACTTCTTGTGTTCATTCCCTCTCCGTGACGTCAGAGGAATCCCCAGACACCAGTTGTGAACTGTCCCCTTGACGTTCTGCTTGAGAGAGGGGATGCTGGGCTGGGCAGGTCTTTGCTTTGATGCTGCAGCCAGATTCCCTTCCTTCCACAGGTAAAGGTAAAGGGACCCCTGACCATTAGGTCCAGTCGTGACCGACTCTGGGGTTGCGGAGATCATCTCGCTTTATTGGCCGAGGGAGCCGGCGTACAGCTTCCGGGTCATGTGGCCAGCAGGACTAAGCCGCTTCTGGCAAACCAGAGCAGCGCACGGAAACGCTGTTTACCTTCCCGCTGGAGTGGTACCTATTTATCTACTTGCACTTTGGTGTGCTTTCAAACTGCTAGGTTGGCAGGAGCAGGGACTGAGCAAGGGGAGCTCACCCCGTTGCGGGGATTCGAACCGCTGACCTTCTGATCGGCAAGCCCTAGGCTCTATGGTTTAAGCCACAGCGCCACCCGCGTCCCACTCCTTCCACAGAGACACCCCTCATTCTCTACCCCCTCCAGACCTGTGTGGCTCATCTTCCCAACTCCTTCCTTGTTCCCTTTAGAAAGACCCACACCAGGCACTGAAGGAGCTGGCCAAGATCTGCATCCTCGCTGACTGTACCCTCATCCTGGCCTGGAGGTGAGGACCAAAGACTGGGGGGGGGGGGCGGGGAGGCATCTGCAGAAACTCGGAACAACAGCATAGAGGAAGTTCCCAGCTTCTGAATCACTGGCCTGAATGCGGTCTAGCTGTGGCCCAAGGTAGTTTGGAGGGGGCAGGGATTCAGCAGCAGGGCGAGCACTTGGTGTGCAGAAGACCCAGGGTGCAAATCCAGGTTAGAAAGCCAGATTTCTAGCAGCAGGACCTGGAATTGGCTCTGCCCCAGAAAACGGTGGGTGGCTGCATTCTTTCACTGGCTGGTCTGTGTACTGTGTACACAGGTACTGTGTACTGGGAAGCCCAGCCAGATGGGCGGGGTATAAATAATAAATTATTATTATTATTATTAATTATTATTATTATTATTATTATTATTATTATTATTACTCAGCGAGTTCCCTCTCAATCCAGCCCTCAGCCTGCCTCTTCCCATCGCAAAGACTTTTCTGCTGCTAGAGTCCATGGCAGAGGGGTAATATATAATAAATAATGTGGGGTAATATATAATAAATAATAATATTAATTTATTATTTATACCCCGCCCATCTGGCTGGGCTTCCCCAGCCACTCTGGGCAGCTTCCAACAAAATATTAAAATACCATAATACATCAAACATTAAAAGCTTCCCTGAACAGGGGTGCCTTCAGGTGTCTTCTAAAAGTCTGGTAGTTTTTCTCTTTGACATATAGTGGGAGGGCGTTCCACAGGGAGGGTGCCACTACCGAGAAGGCCCTCTGCCTGGTTCCCTGTAACTGGGCTTCTCGCAGGGAGGGAACCGCCAGAAGGCCCTCGGTGCTGGACCTCAGTGTCCGGGTAGAACAATGGGGGTGGAGATGCTCCTTCAGATATACTGGACCGTGGCCGTTTAGGGCTTTAAAGGTCAGCACCAACACTTTGAATTGTGCTCGGTACTGGGAGCCAATGTAGGTCTTTCAAGACCGGTGTTATGTGGTCTTGGCCGCCACTCCCAGTCACCAGTCTAGCTGCTGCATTCTGGATTAGTTGTAGTTTCTGGGTCACCTTCAAAGGTAGCCCCATGTACAGTGCATTGCAGTAGTCCAAGTGGGAGATAACCAGAGCATTCACCACTCTGGCGAGGCAGTCCACGGGCAGATAGGGTCTCATCCTGCGTACCACATGGAGCTGGTAAACAGCTGCCCTGGACACAGAACTGACCTGCGCCTCCCTGGACAGCTGTGAGTCCAAAATGACTCCCAGGCTGCGTACCTGGTCCTTCAGCGACACAGTTACCCCATTCAGGACCAGGGAGTCCCCCATACCCGCCCACCTTCTGTCCCCCCAAAACAGTACTTCTGTCTTGTCAGGATTCAACCTCAATCTGTTAGCCACCATCCATCCTCCAACTGCAGCTGCATTGCTCCAAAGATCTAGGGAATGAGACGCTCCCTTTTGGAAAGCATTTCCCAGCCCCCAAAATCTTGTGAGATGACACCTGCCTCCCCTCCCCTGTCGAGGTGGCGACACACATTGCACCACATGCAGAATCCCCAGCTTGTCAGCTACTCGAGGAACCTAAGTTTCCAGTCCTCATTGTCAATAGATTAGGTTCCCCCCCCCAGGAAAAAAAAAAGGCAACCATGAAACTTGCTGTCAAGCTTTGCTCATGAAACAGGGGGTGTTGTGTTCCGAGGTGGGTCTGCTGAGCCCTCCGGCTTCTCTTTCCCCTCTCCAGCCCGGAGGAAGCAGGACGCTACTTGGAAACCTACAAAGCCTACGAGCAGAAGCCAGCTGACTTGCTGAAGGAGAAAGTGGACCGGGACTACCTGTCGAGAGTAAGAAACTCCTTGCCACCAGCCTCAGCCGTGTTAGCTAGAGAGCCACAGGCCTAGATCAGGCTCATTTTCCCCAGTGGCTGGTTGCCCCCTTTTTATTCCCACTCTCACACACAGAGAGCCCTTTCCAACTCCGCCACTTGGGTAACAGGTTGTCAGCATCTATTTCCTCCCATGCCTGTCATCCAAATAATCCCAGATGGAAAAAAAGATGAAGGAGACAGTGGCCGTAAGTCCTTGACCGCCATAGGTATGACAGATCACCCTTTGCCCTGCTGTTCTTTGCCATCTCTAAAACAGAGCATCTCCCTCACGTGATTTTACTGAAAGCACCTGAAATGCTACTAGCATTCATTCCTCTCTGAAGCTTGCAAAATGAATAAAAACGCCAACCATGGTCAGCTGCTGCAGAGCTTTCCAGAGAATCATAGAGTTGGCAGGGACCACGAGGCTCATTTACCGCCACCTCTTGCAACACAGGAATCTCTTGCCCGACATGGGGTTAGAACCCACAACCCTGAGATTAAGAGCATCCTGCTGTACTGACTGAGCTATCCCAGGCTTGGCCAGTGTGGTGTAGTGCTTAAGAGCGGTAGTCTCGTAATCTGGGGAACCGGGTTCGCTTCCCCGCTCCTCCACCTGCAGCTGCTGGGTGACCTTGGGCCAGTCACACTTCTCTGAAGTCTCTCAGCCCCACTCACCTCACAGAGTGTTTGTTGTGGGGGAGGAAGGGAAAGGAGAATGTTAGCCGCTTTGAGACTCCTCTGGGTAGTGATAAAGCGGGATATCAAATCCAAATTCTTCTTCCTTCTCTCATTGCAGGTGACAGACTGCCTGACCAGCGTGAAATCGGTGAACAAGACAGACACCCTGAGTCTGCTCACCACCTTCGGAGTGAGTCTCTTTCCTTGGCATGGGAGGGGCTAGTTTTCAAGAGAAGCACCCATTTCAAGTCTGGCAGCCTATGCCCTTTGACCCAAAAGCCCTTCCCTTTAATCCCAGAAATGAGATATTCTGGGGGGACAGGACTGCTTCAGTTCTAAAAATACACTCAGGGTACCGCCAACCCCACTCCCTTTTGGAAACACTTCCTGTGGCCCTCCTACAGAACAGGACTGGGGAACCTCAGGCCTGGGCACTAAATGTGGCCCTCTAAGCCTCTTCTGCCGGGCCTTCAGGTCTCTCCCCAGCCCCCACCGCCCGTCAGCCCTGCCTCAAACTCTCCTTGAGCATTTCTGACAAGCTGGAATGTTGCAATAATGCTTCTCGGGGCGGCCAGAGAGGGGTGTGTGTGTCTGTGTAGCAGCTAGCTCACTGTACAAAGGTAGTATTTGTATCCACCTGCCTTGGCATCTGGTCCCGCCCGGGGAACGCGGCCCCTAGACTTGAAAAGGGTTCCCCAGCCCTGCTGCAGAACACTTTGTGAACTCTTAAGCCCTGTTCTTCCTTCTTAGACTTGCTTTTTAACTCTTGCCTTGTAGTCGCTGCAAAGCATCATCCAAGCTTCCAAGGAGGATCTGTCCCTGTGCCCAGGGATCGGGCCCCAAAAGGTACAGCTGTCCAATGCACAAATAGTTTTTCGTCGGCTTGTGGGAGGTCAAGGCCTGCCACATCGTAGTACGGTCGTCAGGTACTTTGCAAGGTAAAAGGTAAAGGACCCCCGGACGGTTAAGTCCAGTCAAAGGCGACTATGGGGTTGCTGCCCTCATCTCATTTTCAAGCCAAGGGAGCCGGGGTTTGTCCACAGACAACTTTCCAGGTCATGTGGCCAGCATGACTAAACCGCTTCTGGCACAACAGAACACTGTGATGGAAACCAGAGCGCACGGAAATGGAGGTGGCGCTGTGGTCTAAACCACCAAGCCTCTTGGGCTTGCCGATTGCAAGGTTGGCATAATGGTTGCGAGCTCCCGTTGCTTGGTCCCAGCTTCTGCCAACCTAGCAGTTCAAAAGCACACCACTGCAAGTAAATAAATAGGTACCGCTGCAGCAGGAAGGTAAACAGCATTTCTGTGCGCTGCTCTGGTTTCCGTCACGGTGTTCCGTTGCACCAGAAGCGGTTTAATCCTGCTGGCCACATGACCCAGAAAGCTGTCTGTGGACAAACGCCGACACCCTCGGCCTGAAAGCGAGATGAGCGCCGCAACCCCATAGTCGCCTTTGACTGGACTTAACCATCCAGGGGTCCTTTTACCTTTTTTACCTTTACTTTGCAAGGTCTCCCAGGAACTACTTTTGAGGCCTCAATCTTCTCCCTCTCAGGACTGAAGGGGGAGAAAGTGCAAAATGGCTGGATTTGCATCCTGGGCTGCATTTCCCGTGGGTGACGCAGCTGCAGCAGCGTAGCCTCGTAGGCCCTATCAAAAGTGACTTTAAGATTGGAAGGGAGTCAGGGACTTCATTGGGGGAAACTAAGTGTGCAATGACTGGGAGGCTGCTGCTGGTGAAGAGGGAGCACAGCAGAAGCACCAAATCGCAGCAGGTAATAGGAACCTCAGGGCACAAGCAGCTAAGCTGTGGGCCTTATTCTGAAAAGTAAACACCCCTTTCTTCAATGATTCTCAACTCAGAGCTGATTTACCGTATTTTTCGCTCTATAGGACACACTTTTCCCCCTCCAAAAATGAAGGGGAAATGTGTGTGCGTCCTATGGGGCGAATGCAGGCTCCTTGGCTTCAGCGAAAGCAACGCGAAGCCTCCGAAGCGCTCCCTCCCTCCGAAGCTCCAGAGGCTTCGCGTTGCTTTCGCTGAAGCCTGGAGAGCAAGAGCGGTCGGTGCACACCGATCCCTCTTGCTCTCCAGGCTTCGCTTTGCTGGAGAGGCGCTGCACAGTTTTCCCTCTCTGCGCAGTGCCCCTTCAGTGAAGAGGGGGGAGAAGTGGAAGAGGCTCTGTTTCTTCTGCCACTTTGCTGAAGGGGCGCTGAGCAGAGAGGGGGAGAATTTTTTTCCCCCTGTTCTCCCCCTTCTATGGTCGGGTGCGTCCTATAGAGCAAAAAATACGGTAAATAGCAGCAGAAGCTGCTGCCTGATATCACAATAGACCATCTAACTGGCAGCAGGCTCTCTAGGGTTTCAGGCATCTGTCCTGTTGGGGACTGAGCGTACGGTGTTCTCCCACTGATCTGCAATGGCCCTTCTCCAAAGGCTTTGGGGTCTCCTAGGGCTGGGACTGCTTTGGGGAAGAGGGTGACAGAGAGAGCCTCCTTTTCCACTCACAGGTCCCCACAGAGCAGCACCCACGGGAATCCCCACATACACATACGGAACATTTGTCTCCCCAATTTTCAATGGCACCCTTTTCTTCCAGGCCAGAAGGCTCTTTGACGTCCTGCACCAGCCGTTCCTCAAAGCTACGAAGTGAGCAGGGGCCTCCGTGTCGAGAAGACCAGGAGCACGTTCTCTGCAAGTCTGTTGTCTGGCGCCCCGTCCCCCCACCCCTCAAACTTCCCGGCTCAAAAACTCAGCCGCCTGCAGAGCCTTGAAGAAGCCCGGCAGAGCAGCACAACCTCCTGGAAGGGGACAAAACCTTTTATTTTTCTAGCAGCCAATGATATTTCTCTTCCTCCTCACCCACTTTGCAATAAAACACCACTGTGTGGCAAACTGCCCCCGCCCCCCAGATTCTCCCTTATTCTTCTTGGGTGGAGGGAGCAAGCTTTGCTGAAAAAGAAAGTTTGGTTCCTGCTTCACAGCTCCTTATCTAATCCAGAGGCAGGAAATAAGGATCTGAGCAGCTGCGGGCAAACCGGGGACACCTTCAAATCTCCGTCTCCTGCAGCAACCGGACAAGCTGCGTAAAGAGTTTGTGGAGGTGACGGGGGGGACATTGTTCTCAGAAAAGGCAGGAGTTTTTGTCCCCCACCCTCACACCCGCAAGATGTCCCAGACCTGAGCTGGAGGGAAGCTTTTCATTCCTGCTCCTCCTTCCATGACGCTTCCTCCTCCCTCTTGTGCTTCTTCTTTTTCTTCTTGTGATGCTTCTGGCTGAGCTCCTCCGCTCTGGGCTCAGAGGACTCCCCTTGCCACTGCCCCTCTCCTCCTCCTCCGGATGGCCCAGAGGGGGCTTCCAGCTCCCCCCAACCCCCCAGCTCCTGCTTCACAGAGCTGGGTTCCAGCGACGCCGTCCCCCGTTCCTCCTCGGCTTTCTCCCTCTTCTTCTTTTTCTTCTTCTTGGGAGGGCTAAGCTCAGGCTCCTCTTTGACTTGTGCCAGGCAGGCCTGGGGGCAGCCCCCCAGGCTGCTCAGCTCCCTCCCCGGCTCAGTCTCGAGGCAGGCAGGGCCCACCAAGGCTGTCGGCACTGCAGCTGCCTCCTCTTCACGCTTCCGTCTCTTCTTATGCTTATGTGCAGCCTTCCCCCCTGCCTCGGGGCTGCCATTACCCCCTGTGTGGGACCTCGGCTCAGCCTCCCCGGGTGCCACCACCCTATCTTCCTCCTCTTCTTTCCTCTTCTCCTTCTTCCTCTTCTTGCTCCTGCGCTCCTCCTCCCCAGCCCCTTCCTCAGGGGCTATCTCCTCTCGCGCCACCAGCCCTTCGGAAATTGCCTCCAGACCTCGACTCTCCCGGGCCTCCTCTTGCTTCGCCAGGGGGTGATCCTGGGGGTCTGCCACCCTCTCGAGGGTCCGCTTCTTTTTCTTCTTCTTCCGGGGGTGCTCCTCGGCAGCTTCCTGCACGGGAGGGGGCCGCTTCAGACAGCCCCCAAAAGGCAGGAAGCGCTGCTTGAGGCCTTCGGGGATCTGGGGGGCCGGTCTGGCTGCCACAGGGAAGAGGGGCTGGTTGGCACTGGGGTCTCCATACCTCTCGCAAAAAGTCAGGGAGCTGCTGAAAGGGGGTGCGCAGGTGAGGAGGTCCAAGTGGCCCGACGGGACAAGCAGGCGGGCACTGCTGCCCCGGTCCCCTGGAGTCGCTTGGACATGGTAGACTTTCTGGGTGCCGTCCGACTGCGGCGCCTTCAGAATCTGGAAGCCCACGAGGGGCACGGCGTGGCCTTCAAGGCTGCGGGGCAGGAACCAAGGAACATGTTGAGAGAGTTAGCCATGGAGGAGAACGCAGATGCATTTCCACACAGATGCAACGAAGCTTTTAAAATGGATTATTTTACAGGATGTTGGTTGCACAAGCGAACGCTGTATTTGCAGAACCTGGGAACAACCAGACCTGACCCTGCACACTCGTACGCAGACTGTCACCACTCCTCCCCAAGGAAAAGAGCGATGGGGGTGGGGGGGTACTGCTGGTTTTGACCTACAAAGGCATACACAGCTCAGGACCCCAACGCCTCAAGGACCACCTCTCCCCATGTGAACCAGCCTGGACCCCGCAACCATCATTCAAGGCCTTTCTTTGTCTTCCCCCTCAATGAAAGGTCCACAGGGTGGTGACACGAGAATGGGGCCCTTTCAGTGGTGGCTCCTCACAGACGCTCTCCTGGCATCATTACTCCATATCTTCTGGCAGGCACCAGAAAAAAAACATTCCTTTTTAACCAGGCCTTTGACTTTTAAGTCTCTATGGCCTTTTTGCATGGATGGGACGCTTTAGTGTAAAATAAATACGGTCAAACCTTGGTTCCCGAACGGCTCAGTTGCTGAACAAATCAGCTCCCAAACGCCATAAGTGTTCCGGTTTGCAAACATTTTTTGGAAGGTTTTCAAACGGTTTTGGGAATCGAACGGACTTCTTGAACGGATTAAGTTCGAGAACCAAGGAACCACTCTAAATAAATTACATCATTGTCTTTTAGATTTTTTCAAAAGTTGGTTTTAAGGTATATATGTGATTGCTTAAAATGCGGCAAGTCGCTTTTGAGCAGCAAAAAAAGGTGAATAATAAATGCAATTAAGTGCAATAATACCCCCATCTTAAGGCAGCTTTCTCCAACCTGGTCCCAGGACTACAACTCCCCTCGGCTGAAACCAGTGTGGCCCTGTGACGCTGAGGCTGATGGGAGTTGTAGTCCAACACGCAGGGCAGCAGGTTGCGGAAAGGTGACCTGAGGCTTCCCGAACTCGCTCATGCTCACATGCACACAAACATGCTTACCTCTCAGGGCTGAAGTTAGCGGGGGCTCTGATCAGCACCAGCTGCTTCGAGGGGCTCCGGAGCGACTCAGGGCTGAGGGGCGGCCCCGGGGCAAACGGGCTGGCAGCGAACTCCTCCGGGCACTCAAAACGCAACGGTCCTGGGTGAGGGGAGAGATTGGAGAGGTCAGTAAATAGCCCCCAGTATTATGGCAAGTAAGGGACGCGGGTGGCGCTGTGGGTTAAACCACAGAGCCTAGGACTTGCCGATCAGAAGGTCGGCGGTTCGAATCCCCGCAATGGGGTGAGCTCCCGTTGCTCAGTCCCTGCTCCTGCCAACCTAGCAGTTCGAAAGCACGTCAAAGTGCAAGTACAGTGGTACCTCAGGTTACATACGCTTCAGGTTACAGACTCCGCTAACCCAGAAATAGTGCTTCAGGTTAAGAAGTTTGCTTCAGGATGAGAACAGAAATCGTGCTCCAGCAGCGCGGCAGCAGCAGGAGGCCCCATTAGCTAAAGTGGTGCTTCAGGTTAAGAACGGACCTCCAGAACGAATTAAGTACTTAACCTGACGTACCACTATAGATAAATAGGTACCACTCTGGCAGGAAGGTAAACGGTGTTTCCGTGCACTGCTCTGGTTCGCCAGAAGCAGCTTAGTCCTGCTGGCCACATGACCCGGAAGCTGTACGCCGGCTCCCTTGGCCAATAAAGCGCGATGAGTGCCGCAACCCCAGAGTCGGTCATGACTGGACCTAATGGTTAGGGGTCCCTTTACCTTTACTATTATGGCAAGTTCTTAAAGAAATGGGAGTGCCTGATCACCTCATCTGTCTCCTGAGAAATCTCTATGTGGGACAAGAAGCTACAGTTAGTACTGGCTATGGAACAACTGATGGGTTCAAAATTGGGAAAGGAGTACGACAAGGCTGTATATTGTCTCCCTGCTTATTTAACTTATATGCAGAATTCATCATGCGAAAGGCTGGGCTGGATGAATCCCAAGCCGGAATTAAGATTGCCGGAAGAAATATCAACAATCTCAGATATGCAGATGACACAAACTTGATGGCAGAAAGTGAGGAGGAATTAAAGAATCTTATAATGAGGGTGAAAGAGGAGAGCGCACAATATGGTCTGAAGCTCAACATCAAAAAAACAAAGATCATGGCCACTGGTCCCATCACCTCCTGGCAAATAGAAGGGGAAGAAATGGAGGCAGTGAGAGATTTTACTTTCTTGGGCTCCATGATCACTGCAGATGGTGACAGCAGTCAGGAAATTAAAAGATGCCTGCTTCTTGGGAGAAAAGCAATGACAAATCTAGACAGCATCTTAAAAAGCAGAGACATCACCTTGCCAAAAAAGGTCAACGAAAGCAAGTTCTGTTTGAGTGGGCACTGTCTGTTTATTCAGGACGTTCTCTCGGCTTTCTCGCCCATTAAATGGGAGCAACGGGCCCCTAAGGGAATGGTATGAGGGCACCTGCCCTTTTGCTCCAGCTAAACAGGTCTGGGTGTGATTTGGAGTGTTTGGCTGTTTAGCTGGAGCAAAAGGGCAGGTGCCCTCATACCATTCCCTTAGGGGCCCGTTGCTCCCATTTAATGGGCGAAGTCCTGAATAAACAGAGACATCACCTAGCCTACAAAGATCCTTATAGTTCAAGCTATGGTTTTCCAAGTAGTGATGTATGGAAGTGAGAGCCGGAACATAAAGAAGGCTGATCGCCGAAGAATGGATGCTTTTGAATTCTGGTGCCGGAGGAGACTCTTGAGAGTCTCATGGACTGCAAGAAGATCAAACCTCTCCATCCTTAAGGAAATCAGCCCTGAGTGCTCACTGGAAGGACAGATCCTGAAGCTGAGGCTCCAAGACTTTGGCCACCTCATGAGAAGAGAAGACTCCCCGGAAAAGAACGTGATGTTGGGAAAGATGGAGGGCACAAGGAGAAGGGGACGACAGAGGACCAGATGGTGGGACAGTGTTCTCGAATCTACCAGCAGGAGTTTGACCAAACTGCGGGAGGCAGTGGAAGACAGAAGTGCCTGGCGTGCTCTGGTCCAGGGGGTCACGAAGAGTCGGACACGACTAAACATCCGGGAGACCTTGCAGGCCCTTGGCATCAGGACCACCGGCCCCCTCTGCTCTTCGCCCTTCGCAGGTACACTGCCCTTGCACATGGAGGCTCCACTCCGCTCCTACCCTCCCTGCAGCTGCCTCGCCCCCTTCTTAAGCTCCTTCTGGGAAACGGGGGCCGAAGAACCTGCTCGCCCACCCCACCCCCCAGCTCACCCTCCGGGGCTCCGCTCCGGCCGCCGCCGCCCCGCACTTCCATGGCTGCAGCGCCCACGTGGAGCTCCTGGCAGCCCCAGCCGCTTCCGGGTTCTCACGGGAGGGGGAGACTCTTGGTACGCTCCACGTTCTCAGGCACTCTCGGCTGGGTGACGTCAGCGGCGTCCCCCGGACAGAGCACAATGGTACCTTCCCGGCCCTTAAAGGGGAAACGAGCTCGCCTTTTCCCTTTGTTTTTTGTCCGCCGACATCAATGGGATTTTTCTATAGAGAGCTGCCGTTGTTCCAAATGGGGGGTTGGCACAGGGGGATTTAGCAGGAGGGCAGCACAGGGATGGGGAGGGACGGTCAGTGCATCTGGCTGCTAACTAGAAGGTTGCTGGTTCGAGGACAGCCAGGGACAGCTGTGGTGGTCAATATTTCTGCCTTGCAGCGGGTTGAACTAGATGACTCCGGGGGAGCCCTTCCAACTCTACAATTCCATGCTCCTGAGTCGATGTGCTTAGGATTGGGTCTTCTCCATGTGTCCCCGTCCCCCCCCCCCCGGTTTGTCTGTGCTCTTAAGTTATACAGTGCTACCTCAGGTTACATACTCTTCAGGTTACAGACTCCGCTAGTTGAG
The DNA here is from genome assembly GCF_965113315.1 of Podarcis vaucheri. Taxonomy (NCBI): domain Eukaryota; kingdom Metazoa; phylum Chordata; class Lepidosauria; order Squamata; family Lacertidae; genus Podarcis; species Podarcis vaucheri. Next base: position 5,390,719 of record NC_138765.1, on the reverse strand, counting down.
GCTCCAAGACTTTGGCCACCTCATGAGAAGACTCCCTGGAAAAGACCCTGATGTTGGGAAAGATGGAGGGCACAAGGAGAAGGGGACGACAGAGGACGAGATGGTGGGACAGTGTTCTTGAAACTACCAGCATGAGTTTGACCAAACTGCGAGAGGCAGGAGTGCCTGGCGTGCTCTGGTCCAGGGGGTCACAAAGAGTCGGACACGACTAAACAACAAACAACAACTTCATTTTATCTTCTGACATTCAGCTTCACGGGATGCCCATGGGTTCTCGTGTTCTGAGAGAGGGAGAGAAACATTTCTCTCTGCTCTTTCTCCATGCCGTGCATAACGCTGCAAACTTCTATCACGTTGCTTCTTCCTCGCCTTTTCTCTAAACTAAAGGTAAAGGGACCCCTGACCATTAGGTCCAGTCATTTCTGACTCTGGGGTTGCGGCGCTCATCTCACTTTAATGGCCAAGGGAGCCGGCGTACAGCTTCCGGGTCATGTGGCCAGCAGGACTAAGCCACTTCTGGCGAACCAGAGCAGCGCACGGAAACACTGTTTCCCTTCCCGCCGGAGTGGTACCTATTCATCTACTTGCACTTTGACGTGCTTTCGAACTGCTAGGTTGGCAGGAGCAGGGACCGAGCAACGGGAGCTCATCCCGTCGCGGGGATTCGAACCGCTGACCTTCTGATCGGCAAGTCCTAGGCTCTGTGTGAGAGCCAGTGTGGTGTAGTGGTTAAGAGCAGTGGACTCGTAATCTGGGGAACCGGGTTCGCTTCCCTGCTCCTCCACCTGCAGCTGCTGGGTGACCTTGGGCCAGTCACACTTCTTTGAAGTCTCTCAGCCCCACTCACCTCACAGAGTGTTTGTTGTGGGGGAGGAAGGGAAAGGAGAATGTTAGCCGCTTTGAGACTCCTGAAGGGGAGTGAAAGGTGGGATATCAAATCCAAACTCTTCTTCTTCTTCTTCTGTGGTTTAGACAGTCCCAAAAGCTGCAACCTTAACTCTGTTGATATGGATGCCCCAGCCAGCAGCAATATATCCAGGGACTCAAAGGGAAATGAAACATCTCTTGAGTTTCCTCAACTCGCTTATACAGTGGTACCTCGGGTTAAGAACTTAATTCATCCTGGAGATCCGTTCTTAACCCGATACTGTTCTTAACCTGGAGCACCACTTTAGCTAATGGGGCCTCCCGCGGCCACCGTGCTATTTCTGTTCTCATCCTGAAGCAAAGTTCTTAACCCGAGGTACTATTTCTGGGTTAGCGGAGTCTGTAACCTGAAGCGTATGTAACCTGAAGCGTATGTAACCCGAGGTACCACTGTGGTGATGTATGGAAGTGAGAGCTGGGCCATAAAGAAGGCTGATCGCCGAAGAATTGATGCTTTTGAATTCTGGTGCTGGAGGAGACTCTTGAGAGTCCCATGGGCTGCAAAAACGAAGAGCGTATGGTTAAACTGCAGAACTCCCTGCCACAGGAGGTTGTGATGTTTCTGAATCCCAGTTGCTGGAAACTGCAGGAGGGGAGAGTTGCTTTCGTGCTCGGACCCTTCTCGTGGCATCTGGTTGCCAGTGTGAGAACAGGATGCCAGTGGCGTAGCGTGGGTTGTCAGCACCCGGGGCAAGGCAAGTAATTTGCGCCCCCTAACCCGTGGATTTGCGCCCCCTAACCCATGGATTTGCGCCCCCTAACCCTAACCCCCAGATGTTGCGCCCGGTGCGGCCGGCCCCCCCCCTGCACCCCCCACGCTACGCCACTGCATGTGCTTATGTTCTTAAATGTAATAATAAGGTCAAAATCAATTCAAGTGGGGTAAAGGTAAAGGTGCCCCTGCCCGTACGGCCCAGTCTTGCCAGACTCTAGGGTTGTGCGCTCATCTCACTCTATAGGCCGGGGGCCAGCGCTGTCCGCAGACACATCCGGGTCACGTGGCCAGCGTGACAAGCTGCATCTGGCGAGCCAGCGCAGCACACGGAAACGCCGATTACCTTCCCGCTGGTAAGCGGTCCCTATTTATCTACTTGCACCCGGGGGTGCTTTCGAACTGCTAGGTTGGCAGGCGCTGGGACCGAACGACAGGAGCGCACCCCGCCGTGGGGATTCGAACCACTGACCATGCAATCAGCAAGCCCTAGGCGCTGAGGTTTTACCCACAACGCCACCCGCGTCCCCATAAAGTGGGGTTAGTTATTTACTATTTAAAGTTCATGTTCAGCCAGGCTTCGTGGCCAAAGCGAAGCAGAGAGGCTGATGCTTTTGCAGTGTGTGCTTGTGGGTAATGCATGAAGATCCCGATCAACTCTAGTGAACAGGGTCGTGACCCTTGGTTAATCCAAAGGAAAAGGAGAGTGATCTTGCATATTAATTACGGTATATAATTTGTGATCCATATGCACCCTGCAATTCTACTTTAATCCACTGGGTGTCACTGTTGCATTGCCAGTTGGTGCTTCCGTATGTAAAAAATAATAACGTGAATTTTAATCCGGTTTGGTATTTTAACTTGTATGTTTTAAAGCATTGTTGTTTCCCTCGATTTTATTGTTTTGTCTTTTTGTAAGCAGCTCTGAGGGCTGTTTTTTTTACTTCCAAGCGGAGTATAATTTTTATGGAGTAAATGAATTTTTAAAAATGAATTTTGCAGCAGAAAAAAAGGATTAATGCATAGCTGGGGGTGCAACAGTATGATTCTCACCAGACGATTATTTTAACTAAATTAAGCAATGTGAGCAGGGAAGGCAAGAGAGCAGGAACCAACCAGAACTTCGAGGCATAGCTGTCAACTTTTCCCTCTTCTTGAGAGGAATCCTATTCGGAATAAAGGGAAATGTTGACAGCTATGCTTAGAGGATCAGACCTATGTGCCCCCACCTCCCTCAGAGCCCAGTACCCTCCTTCTCTCATTGCCCAGCCAAACACCCCAGTGGGGTCCCCATAAGGCAAAAGGCCTCTCCAGGGTTTGTTCATCTTTAACCCCCAGCAACTGTCAGGCAGACGTGTGCAACCATTGACCTATCAAGCTCAGCTGGCAGCAATGGCTGCCCAGTGCTCCAGGGTAGGATCTTTCTCAGCTCTTATTTATTTCACAAAATCTATATACCACTTGATTGGTTTTTGTTTTTATAAAATCAGCAAGAACCTCTAAGTGGTTTACAAAAGGAAAAAACACACAATAAAATAAAGCGAAATTTACAACAATGGTTTAAAGCATACAAAAACTTAAAATACTAAAATATAAAGTTCACACTAACTTTCTAAGCATCTGGACAGGCTGTCTAAACAAGGACGTTTTTTGCAGTCAGCAAAAAGAGCACAGGGAAGTTGCCTGCTTGATGTCAATAGGCTGGGAGTTCCAAAGTGTGGGAATGTTCAGGGTGGCAGGAGAGGATATATTGTTTATTAGTATCCTAATATTAGGTCCGTATAGGTCCGTATAGTTAAAGCCATGGTTTTCCCAGTAGTGATGTATGGAAGTGAGAGCTGGACCATCAAGAAGGCTGATCGCCGAAGAATGGATGCTTTTGAATTCTGGTGCTGGAGGAGACTCTTGAGAGTCCCATGGACTGCAAGAAGATCAAACCTCTCCATTCTGAAGGAAATCAGCCCTGAGTGCTCCCTGGAAGGACGGATCCTGAAGCCGAGGCTCCAAGACTTTGGCCACCTCAGGAGAAGAGAAGACTCCCTGGAAAAGACCCTGATGTTGGGAAAGATGGAGGGCACAAGGAAAAGGGGGACGACAGAGGACGAGATGGTGGGACAGTGTTCTGGAAGCTACCAGCATGAGTTTGACCAAACTGTGGGAGGCAGTGGAAGACAGGAGTGCCTGGTGTGCTCTGGTCCAGGGGGTCACGAAGAGGCGGACACCACTAAACAATGTATCCTTCTTAATTTGCATTAGCCAATTTCTTTACTTAGCAGACTTTACATCCACCTTTTTACATGCACAGCAGATTGCTGGTTGCAGGCTCGTGTGAGCCTCTCACTATTATACGATTCAGTCTGTCTCAGATTGAATTGTACGTTCCTGGTAAATTCCCTTGAATCCCTCTTAAAAGAATAAAGACGCCACAATCTTATTCAAAGTCAATAAAATAAGTTTACTTACATCAGTTCACAGTTGGATCCCTGAAGGCAGACTTAGTTACTGTCAGGGGTTCAGGAGCAGAGGCAAGGGCAAGGGAGGAAACAGAGAGCGAGGGGGAGGAGGCAGAAGAAAGGATGAGTGATGACGACGACCCGAGATCTCCGAGTCTTTCCAGTGAATCAGAAGATTCACAGAAAGGAGCACCAGTGGCCAGGGCAAGGGGGGAGCCTAGGGGGACACCCCAGGAAGATAGAGCCAGAGGGAGCTCAGAGGGGAGCAGTTGGAAATCGGGACCAGCGTCACCAACAGAGAGCAGGGGAGAGGAAGGGCGTCAGGTATCAAGTGCTGGCAGCTCACAACAGGAGGGAGGGCACGAGTCAGGAGTGGCCACACCTCCATCAGGGAGCGAAGAAACGGTCAAGCAGAAAGTGGAAGGTTGGGCGCGCGCGCCAAGTTCAAATACACAGGAAGGTGGCGCAGTAAGCAGCCCGGAAAGGGAGCCAGGTCCTAAAGCCCGGCGCAAGGAGACAGAAGGGTCCGGGGGGTCAGCGTCAGAAGAGTCCAGGAAGGAAGAGACCACGGGGGGCAGAGGGACCCAGAGAAGAACGGTCAGGCGGAAAAGGTGGAGTAAGGCTAGGATATTAAGTTGGTGTACAGGAGGCGGGGACCCAGACAGAGCTTCGCCGGTCTAACCCATAAGACGTAGAGCTGCACGCAGCAGCTGGAGAATGGAAACTGTAACTCAATAAAGACTTTTACAAAGTGATTGCTGGCTAGCGTGATCCTCTGTGATCTAGGATCTGGAAGCAGCTCTGACAGTTACCAATATGTACATGTGGATATACCCCATATGGGGAATAATCCCAGTGCTGCTGGTAGCTGAGAGCTAGCAGAGTCCTAGCCAAAAGCTGGTCAAAGAAGGAAGTAAAAAAAAGAGAGAGAGCGCTGCGTGACTCGTCCTTTTGTTACCTGGACAGGTTAGGTCACACCCACCTTCTATCACATGCAAAGGAAGGATGGTCCAGCCAGGAGGAACAGGAAGTTTCGACTGGCTGGACCAAACATTCCCTCATATGTCTTCTCTAGTGTTATAAGGAATGTTGTACTTGACTGCTTCTCAAGGATCACATCCCACACAAAGTTTATGTGCTACCACTCTTAAGTTGTGCCAGTTCCACTAATTGAATAGGTCGAGTGGGCATACATGGGGCAAGACGATCTCGTAGGTACACCGTGTTGAATGGTCTCTTTAAATTTGAAGGTTCATTATTGTTCCACAAGATGCGTATTTCTTTAAAGGCCTGAGCAAATCATGTGACCTAGTTTTACAGCTGTGAAGCAGTATAGCAGGTGCTGTTAAGTTGTGGTAATTTAGCTGTTGGGTGTGGTATATAAAGAACAGCATGAAGTTGGATGGGTCATGCTTATGGATATATTGTAATTTAGTGTAAAAGGAGTTTTTGTTATTAAAACCTAGCAAAAGTTATTTTGCGTTTCTCGAATCTGTGGTCTCCCCAGCACACCTTCTGCAGTGCAACTAATCTGCAAAATAACCAACACACTGGTCCCAGGTTGTTAAGGGTTTTATATGCTAGTAGTAACACCTGAAAAGGGACACGGGTGGTGCTTTGGGTTAAACCACAGAGCCTAGTACTTGCCGATCAGAAGGTCAGCAGTTCAAATCCCCGCGACAGGGTGAGCTCCCATTGCTCGGTCCCTGCTCCTGCCAACCTAGCAGTTCAAAAGCACCTCAAAGTGCAAGTAGATAAATAGGTACCACTCCGGCGGGAAGGTAAACGGCATTTCCGTGCGCTGCTCTGCTTCGCCAGAAGCGGCTTAGTCCTGCTGGCCACATGACCCGGAAGCTGTACGCCGGCTCCCTCGGCCAGTAAAGCAAGATGAGCGCCGCAACCCCAGAGTTGGTCACGACTGGACCTAATGGTCAGGGGTCCCTTTACCTTTAGTAAAGTAATCTGTTTAGTTAGTAATCTGAGGGTCTTGGGTTTGGGCACCACATCAGGCAAAAAGGTTCCTGCATTGCAGGGGGCTGGACTGGATGACCCTTGTGTTCCCTTTCCAACGCTACGATTCTGGGTTCCATGGCGCAGAGCAACTTTGGCTACGCCAGTCATGAGGCTTAACCAGTCAGCCAGAACCGTTCCCCTAGACGAAGGAACTGGTTTGGCAAGCTCGCTCACCTACGTTCCACCTCCACAGATTCAGAATTCGTGGAGAAGAGGGCTGCTGACCAGGAGGCAGCAATGAAAGCCACTTGCTGGAAACTGCTCTGCACTGGTCCTGTTTACTGGTTTCCCTTTAGGGCAGTGATGGCCAAACTCGACCCTCCCGCTGTTTTGGGACTACAACTCCCATCATCCCTAGCTAACAGGACCAGGGGTCAGGAGTGATGATGGGAATTGTAGTCCCAAAACAGCTGGAGGGCCATCGCTGCTTTAGGGTATCACTGTGAGAACAGGATGCTGGAACTAGATGGGCGTTTGGCCTGACCCAGCAACCTCTTCTGATGTTCTTGTTATCTTCCGATCCCGAGAACGGGAAGGGACTCAGGGCATCATCCAGACTGACCCCTCCCACCAAAGCCACAGCAATATGCAGACTTCGGTTTTGCATAAGTGCACAGTTAAAAGTACAGGGGTTTGCTCTCAAGGGATGCGATGATGGCCGCAGTGTCAGGATCCAGCAAATCTGTGGAGGAGGCACAAAGTTAAACAGACAAGTCCCATCACCCAGAGCTCTCATCCGTCTCAGTTGGGCTGGTTTCTCCCTGAAAAACACACCAGTATTTGTCCTGGCACTGCCAGCTGGCTTGTGGGGAGGGCAATTCTTCTTGCCCTGCAAGTGAACCCTCTCCTTTCTGGGGCAGAGTCGCCATTACTGCATGTGGTTTGAGACTGAGCCTTGAGGAGGGAGGATCCGGCCCATTTCTTTGCCTCTCTGCTCTCTCCTCCCTGGAATGGTGCCCTGACTCTACAGGAGGGGCTGGGGGGGGACTGAGCGTCTGCAGAGGGGGTGTCATCCGCCTAGATTTCTGCAGGGGTGTCTGATCAGAGCGCCTGGAGCCTGTTGCCCTCTGTGCCCCATTCCCTCGCCTTTGCCCCCCCCCCACTGTCTGCTTATTTGATTAAATCCACTTATTGCACCACCGAGATCTTTGTTCCTTTGCTTTCCTTTCTCACCATGAAGACCCAGGCACTGCAGTTTAGGAAAGATGTTGATGAAGAGGACCAAAATGTTGATGGCATTTTCAGTGGCGTAGCGTGGGGGGTGCAGGGGGGGCCGGCCGCACCGGGCGCAACATCTGGGGGGGGGACGCGCTTGCACTCGCAGCTCTCTGCCTCTAGGGCAGAGGGGGCGCAAATTACTTGCCTTGCCCCGGGTGCTGACAACCCACGCTACGCCACTGGGCATTTTACCATTGTGCTGTGGAGAGAGTATTAACTTACGGTCTGTGTGTGTGGTTTGGGAGCTGCATGGTCAGGGAAAAAACAATGCTGTCCAGGGTTGTAAAGACTGCGGAGAGAATAATTGGGTGCACTCTTCAAACCTTGGATCAAATCTACGCTTCCAGGTGCCATAAGAAAGCTGCAGAGATAGCACAGGATAGTGCGGACCCCAGAAATGATTTCTTTCAGCTTCTGGAAGAAGGTAAAAGGTAAAGGTAAAAGGACCCCTGACCATTAGGTCCAGTCGTGTCCAACTCTGGGGTTGTGGTGCTCATCTCGCTTTACTTGCCGAGGGAGCCGGCGTACAGCTTCCGGGTCATGTGGCCAGCATGACTAAGCCATTTCTGGCGAACCAGAGCAGTGCACGGAAATGCCGTTTACCTTCCCGCCGGAGCGGTACCTATTTATCTACTTGCACTTTGATGTGTTTTCAAACTGCTAGGTGGGCAGGAGCAGGGACCGAGCAACGGGAGCTCACCCCGTCACGGGGGTTCGAACAGCCAACCTTCTGATCGGCAAGTCCTAGGCTCTGTGGTTTAGCCCAAAGCGCCACCTGTGTCCCTTAACATGGGGATTAGCAGCTAATAAAAGTTTGGGTGCTCTTTTGTTTGGGGCTTCCATCTTGTTCCACCTTGTGGCAGGTGGGAGTCCTGTCGCGACAGTCTTCAATCAAGACCAAGCCTCCTGGCTGCTATTTTGCTCTGGTATTCCTGGCTGGGGGCCTTGTTTTTTGTACAAAGGAGCCCTCAGAGTTCTCTGTTAACAAGCCCCTGCCATGGTTCCCCTTCAGACAGTCTGCAATGCTTCTGAATGCCTGTTGCCCAAAACCGCAGGAATGGGAGAGTTTCCTTTTGTGCTAATGTCCTCCTTGTATATTTCCCAGTGTGGCAACTGGCTGGTCACTGTGATTGCAGGATGCTGGACTCGATGGGCCTTTGGCCTCATCCTGCAACCTCTTCCTCTGTCCTCACCCCACCCCCTCCGAACCAGGGGTGCCGTGCAGCAAGACCACAAATGCGGCTGTCGTTGAACTCTTGCTTTGCTTCGGTTTTATGTCCTTAAGCCTAGATTGCATTTTCTTTTCTTTTTGTTGGTAATATTGAATTTCTTGCCAAACTGTGGGATTTTTGCCATTTTATAACTCAACGGCACACTCCCCATTTTGCATAGCCGTATTTTCATTGCTCTGCATTTCGGAAGTTTTTGAATATTCACCATAACTTTGGGCAACTGCTCAAAGGGAACTGGGATGATTGATTTGTGGTTGTTCTTATTTGTACTATTATTTTTTTTTGGGGGGGGGGTTGTATTGTAAATTTTTTGGTGGAGATCTGCCCTGGGATCTGAAGATGAAGGCAGCACACAAATTTAATTAATGAATTCTATTTTTTTTTGTAAGATTTTTATTGGTTTTACAAAGTTTTTTAAACAAACACACACATAACAAATTTAATTAATGAATTCTAATAGCAGTTCATGGTGGGAAAGGGCTATATGACTCAATCAATCGGTTTTCAACCCAACATCTTCACGTTCTCTGTGCCCATTCAGGAAATGACTTGAAGCTCTCAAAAGCCCAGGAAAGGCCACCTCTTCCCTCATCCGGACATTACAGCATTTGTTTTTGTTTTTTCAATATAGCGACCGGGTGGCACATTTTTGCCAAGCCCCTCCCATTTTACGCACTCTGCCCCCCCTTTCCCTCCGCAACAGATACGGTCAGTACCCCCTAATAGCTTATTCCCCAGGCTTTCGTCTGTCTGGCCTAGAGGAAGCGGGTTTTCTTTTGTCGACTGGGATCCAGAACGGGGAGGGAAGGGAATTTGAAGAAAAAACAACCCCATCCATGTCCTTGGCTCACCTCGCAGCCAAAGGGATGCTTGGGCTTCCTCCAGAGGACCAGACCTCTTACGCCGGGGATGTGTCTCAAAATAGTGCGGGGCTGTTCCTGCTTCCTTGATGGTCTTAAGCAAAGTTTGTGGCACCAGACAGAAAGCTTGTTGCTTTTTTATTCTCCTGGGGGTGGGGTGGGAGGGAGATGACCGGTTGCTCTCAGGGGTGAAGGAAGACCCGGAAATGCAACAGCTTTTTGGCCGCTGACAGAAATCACAGGACTGTAGAGTTGGAAGGGACCCCCAAGGGTCATCTAGTCCAACCCCCTTCATGGCCTAGGACCCTTGTAGCTACGGGACCGCCTCTCCCGGTATGCCCTGCGGAGGACCTTAAGGTCCATAAATAGGAACACCCTAGCGGGCCCTAAGGAAATCAGATTAGCCTCAACCAGAGCCAGGGCCTTTTCAACACTGGCCCCGGCCTGGAGGAATGCTGGAGTTTCTGGGTCAGATTCAAGGGCAGCCCCACATAGAGCCTGGCTGGAGTACAAGCAGGATTCGAACCCAAGAACAACTTTCCCCTCCTGCCTTTTCCAGCAACCAGCAATTCAGAATTGCTGCCTCCATCCTGGCTCACAGGAATCGATAGTCCTCTCCTATTGCATGGGTTTGTCGCATCCTCTTTGAAAGCCATCCATGTTCGTGGCCCTCACTGCCTCCTGTGGCAGGGAGTTCCGTAGTTTAACTGTGCACTGGGTGAAGAAGAACCTCCTCTTATCCCAAATCTTCCAAGGCATTCATCTTCCTTGGATGTCCAAGAGTTCCGGCGTTATGAAATTGGTTGTCTGAAGGAGTCCTAAGTCTTAGCTCTCGGCATCTGCCCTCATCCTCAGCTTGCCCCATTTTGTTAATTTGTGCTTGAGGGAGCGGGGCGATTGTTTTGCTTTTATTATTTTGTGTTTTCATCTTGTGTTTTATGCTATGAAGTTCCCTGAGATTTTTTTTAATATATATATAATATTTTTTATTAATTTTAGCATACAAAAATTTTAAGACATACCACACTAATTATTATACATATGTCCTTGTTTGGACTTCCCTCAGCATCTCTGATAGCCTTCTGTCTTGATTATTTCTCCTGCAATTCTTAACTTAATATTGCCTTTACCTTTTCTAACAAATCATTTCTCCCTTTCCATTTTTACAATCTTTCTTAAATTACTCCTCACAGAACTTCTTGTAGTCCTACAAACGTAATCTGATCATCACAACTACTTTTCAGATACTCAGTAAATTTAGTCCAGTCTTCGGAAAACCTCTGGTCCTGCCGGTCTCGGATCCTTCCTGTTAGCTTGTCTAATTCTGCGTAGTCCTTCAATTTCATCCTCCATTCTTCTAATGTTGGTAGTTCCCTGAGATCTATGTGTGAGGAGTAAAAATGTTGCTTTTTCAAAAGGCCATAAGGTTGCAAAGGCCAGGTAACCACAAACTTGCTTGATACTTATATCTAGAACGGCTTGTGATTAGAACACCCATTATCAGGGCGGAGTTGCAGCTGAAAGATGGATTATCTGTATGTTTTAGCAGATATAGAACTCATTCCCACCCTGCTAGTGGTCAGGTTGTGGTGTTATTAGAATCATAGAATCATAGAATCCTAGAGTTGGAAGAGACCACAAGGGCCATCGAGTCCAACCCCCTGCCAAGCAGGAAACACCATCAGAGCACTCCTGACATATGGTTGTCAAGCCTCTGCTTAAAGACCTCCAAAGTAGGAGACTCCACCACACTCCTTGGCAGCAAATTCCACTGTCAAACAGCTCTGACTGTCAGGAAGTTCTTCCTCATGTTTAGGTGGAATCTTCTTTCTTGTAGTTTGGATCCATTGCTCCGTGTCCGCTTCTCTGGAGCAGCAGAAAACAACCTTTCTCCCTCCTCCTCTATGTCAGTGTTTCCCAACCGGTGTTCCGCGGCACACGAGTGTGCCGTGAGACGTTGCCTCGTGTGCCGCGAGATGCCTGGAGGGAGGCGGGCGAGTCGGGCGGCGAGAGGCGGGGCGGCGGCGGCGAGGAGAGGCCGCGCCTCCTGCTGCTGCCTGGCGCTCCTGCTCGCAGCCGGCAGCGCTGCCTGGGCGCCTCCGCGCGACTCTGCCTCGCTGGGTTTGGTCTCCCAGCAGAGACGGGTCACACGCGCCCCTCCCTCCCTCCCTCAGCCTGCGCGGAGGGAGAGCCAGAGAGAGGCATCGCTCCTGCGCGGCGGGAGAGGGAGCAGCCGGAGCGATGCCCCAAACGAAGGCATGGGACCGGAGGGGAAATCCTCTCCGAGGAGGATTGAGCGCAGCTGAGAGAAGCCTTTTGAGGAGCTGCCGTGTCCCCTGGAAACCCCCTTCCCAGCTCTGCCTGCCTGCCTGCCCAAAGCTTGGAGGTTCCCCGGCAAGGGGGAGGGAAAAAACTTTCACTTTTGTGCGTCCCTCCCGGCGTGACGCTGCGCGCTGACGTCACGGGGCGGGGCTTTAATGGTGGTGTGCCGCAAGATTTTTTTTCAGTACACAGGTGTGCCGTTGCCCAAAAACGTTTGGGAAACACTGCTCTATGTGACATCCTTTTATATATTTGAACATGGCTATCATATCACCCCTTAACCTCCTCTTCTCCAGGCTAAACATGCCCAGCTCCCTTAGCCGTTCCTCATAAGGCATCGTTTCCAGGCCTTGGACCATTTTGGTTGCCCTCCTCTGGACACGTTCCAGTTTGTCAGTGTCCGTCTTTAACTGTGGTGCCCAGAACTGGACACAGTACTCCAGGTGAGGTCTGACCAGAGCAGAATACAGTGGCACTATTACTTCCCTTGATCTAGATGCTATACTCCTATTGATGCAGCCCAGAATTGCATTGGCTTTTTTAGCTGCCGCGTCACACTGTTGGCTCATGTCAAGTTTGTGGTCAACCAAGACTCCTAGATCCTTTTCACATGTACTGCTCTCTTGCTTGATACTTATATCTAGAACGGCTTGTGATTAGAACACCCATTATCAGGGCGGCGTTGCAGCTGAAAGATGGGTTATCTGTATGTTTTCAGCAGATATAGAACTCATTCCCACCCTGCTAGTGGTTAGGTTGTGGTGTTATTGCTTGAGTCAATGTGCAAAAGCATAAAAACATGGGCAAAATAAGGTGAACGAAGACCCCTAGGCAGAATAAACACACATTCAATTACAGAATAAACATATTGTAGGTCTTTGCCCTTCTCTCCGTATCAGAAAAGCAGCCCTGTGAAAAAGGGTCCCCTTCACTGAATGAACCCAAAACTAATACCAGTGTACTGGAAGAAGCAAAGATCACCTGTGTTGAAGCAACGATTCTTCAACATCAACTTCGCTGGACTGGTCATGTTGTGCGGATGCCTGATGATCGTCTTCCAAAGCAACTGCTCTATTCCAAACTTAAAAATGGGAAGCTTAATGCTGGTGGTCAACAAAAGAGGTTTAAAGACTGTCTCAAGGCAAATCTTAAAAAAATGTAGTACAGTGGACGCTCGGGTTGCAAATGTGATCCGTGCGGAAAGCACATTCGCAACCCACAGTGTCCGCAACCCGCAGCGCCACGTCTGCTCATGCACGGGTCACGATTCAGTGCTTCTGCGCATGCGCAAGTGCCGAAACCCGGAAGTAACCCTTTCCAGTATTTCCAGGTTCGGTGTGGTGCGCAACCCAAAATTGCGCAACCCGAAGCGTCTGTAACCTGAGGTATGACTGTATAAACACCAACAATTGGGAAACACTGGCCTGTGAGCGCTCCAGTTGGAGAACAGCCTTTACCAAAGGTGTCATGGGCTTTGAAGACACTCAAACTCAGGACACAAGGGAGAAACGTGCCAAGAGGAAGGCACGCTTGGCAAATCCACACCAGGATCAACTCCTGCCCGGGAACCAATGTCCCCACTGTGGAAGGACGTGTGGATCCAGAATTGGCCTCCACAGTCACTCACGGACTCATTGTTAAAGCCGTGTTTATGGAAGACAATCTTACTCGGCTACGAGGGATCGCCACAGAAGAAGAAGAGTTGGAAGGGACTCCCAAGGGGTATCTAGTCCAACCCCCTGCGATGCAGGAATCGCAGCTCAAGAATCCCTAACTGAGGACTTCCGGATTCACAAATGACAACACCTTGGAGGTCCCAAGCCACAAGGTGGTTAGATTGGTCTCAACTAGGGCCAGGGCCTTTTCAGTACTGGCCCCAACTTGGTGGAACGCTATGTCACAAGAGACTAAGGCCCTGCGGGACTTGGCATCTTTCCGCAGGGCCTGCAAGACGGAGCTGTTCCGCCTGGCCTTTGGTTTGGACTCAGTCTGACCCTTAAGTTTCCCTCCCATTACGGTTTTGATGTATGGGCTACTATTAAAATGAGGCTGCATTTTAAATTATATTTTAACCTGTATTTTAAATTGGTTTGGTTTTTTTAATTGTAATTTTACTGGTGTTAGCCACCCTGAGCCCTGCTCTGGCCAGGGAGGGTGGGGTATAAATAAAAATATATTATTATTATTATTATTATTATTATTATTATTATTATTATTATTATTATTAATGGTGCGGGGAGACAGGGAATCCTCTAGACAAAGATGAGTCCTTGTTCACAGCTCATACCCTTTCCTTTTTGAACTATATCTAGCATGCCCCCAACATTTCTCTGATGAAAATAGGGACGCCCCATTCCATGATAATTTTATTCTTTATACCCCACACATCTGACTGGTTTGCCCCAGCCACTCTGGGTGGCATTCAACATATATAAAAACATAACAGAGCATTAAACGTTTTAAAAAAACCCTTCACTGTACAGGATTGCCTTCAAACGGCTCGGGAGTCGGATAACTCCATACCCCGCAACATTTCTCCATTGAAAATAGGGACACCCTAAGGAAAAGAGATTAACAGTAATCCTTCTAGTTGGTTGATTGGTTTGGCTATGAGTTGGTTAATTGGTTAATTGGTGAGCTATGGTCAGATACCTTGTCAACCAATCAGAGGCAGCTTTGTCAATCCCTTCTTCTCCCCCCACACCTAAGTCTATTTCAAAAAGTAAAGGGTCTGGTTGCTAGATCAGGGCACAAAGATTTGTAAACAAGAGAGAACGTTAAAGGTGTCTGTCTCTCAGCCATCCACACCCCTGGCGTGCGGGCCTGCCGCTCTCCCTGCTCCAGCGCCTGCCCCACCCGGCTGCCCCGTCGGCTCCTGACGTGGGTGATGCATGCGTATGAAGCATTTCCTCCTGTCCATTCGTCTGTCCATCCTTCCCTTTGCTGCCTTCCAGGCCAAGAAGGTGTTATTTCTGTCCTCCAGGCCATGCCCTCCTCCGGCTTGCTCAGCGCCATGGCAATGTGTCATCCTCACAACAGAAGGGCCCCCGAGACGGGCAGCTTAAAATAGCCTCCCTGCTGTTCGTTGAAAGAAAATCATAGGAAAATGATGCGCCGTTTGGTATTTTGACACCTGGTAAAATTGCCAAAATGTATAGAACCAGTTCAAACATGTGCTGGAAAAAGGCTACGTTTTATCATATGTGGTGGTTGTGTGGGGTGGTAAAAGCTTTCTGGGACATGATATATAATGAGGTGGGGAAAATGTTTGTTAACTTTTGTTTAAAAAAAACCAGAGGCTTTTTTGTTAGGCCACCGGTCCCATCACCTCCTGGCAAATAGAAGGGGAAGAAATGGAGGCAGTGAGAGATTTTACTTTCTTGGGCTCCATGATCACTGCAGATGGGGACAGCAGTCACAAAATTAAAAGATGCCTGCTTCTTGGGAGAAAAGCAATGACAAACCTAGACAGCATCTTAAAAAAGCAGAGAATCACCTTGCCGACAAAGGTCCGTATAGTTCAAGCTCTGGTTTTCCCAGTAGTGATGTACGGAAGTGAGAGCTGGACCATAAAGAAGGCTGATCGCCAAAGAATGGATGCTTTTGAATTGTGGTGCTGGAGGAGATTCTGGAGAGTCCCATGGACTGCAAGAAGATCAAACCTCTCCATTCTGAAGGAAATCAGCCCTGAGTGCTCACTGGAAGGACAGATCCTGAAGCTGAGGCTCCAAGACTTTGGCCACCTCATGAGAAGAGAAGACTCCCTGGAAAAGACCCTGATGTTGGGGAAGATGGAGGGCACAAGGAGAAGGGGATGACAGAGGACGAGATGGTGGGACAGTGTTTTCGAAGAGACCAGCATGCGTTTGGCCAAACTGCGGGAGGCAGGGGAAGACAGGAGTGCCTGGCGTGCTCTGGTCCAGGGGGCCATGAAGAGTCGGACACGACTAAACAACAACAACAAGGTTCTTAGGGATATT
Organism: Podarcis vaucheri; assembly: GCF_965113315.1. Lineage (NCBI taxonomy): Eukaryota > Metazoa > Chordata > Lepidosauria > Squamata > Lacertidae > Podarcis > Podarcis vaucheri. The sequence goes on along the minus strand of NC_138765.1, from coordinate 5,375,002 downwards.
TGGCCACTGCCTCCTTTGGCCTGCCCCAGCAGGGCTCTCTGTATGAAGGTCTACTGAAACAGCAGAACCTCCATGGCTGGGGCAGTCTACCTCTGGGAATGGCAGGAACTGCTCATGAACTCAGATCCTGGGTTTCCTAGGATGGGCATCTGATTGGCCGTTGTGATGATGGACCCGACCTTTTGCCCTGATTCAGCAGGCTGTCGTATTCTTGGAGAACCTCCAGGTCCAGAGGCAGTCTATCTAGATTTCTAGGTTCCTTTTGGCCACAGGATGCTGGACTAGAGAAGGCCCTTGCCTGGTACAAAAACCGGGCTCTCCTGTCGTTCTCACGCACCGCCACCCCCTCCTCTCTCCGGCCCTCGCTGGGCTGCTCCCTTCCCTGCACGAAAACGTATTTTATCCCTTTTTTGGAGAGGCAGGGCTGTTTTGAAGGAAATGCACTTCTGAGCCGGAGCGTTTTCCTGCGTTTCCCAGATAATAAACATCCCTCTGACCCCCCTCGCCTCTGGTGCTCCGTCCAGGGGGAATACGTGCAGGAGGGCAGTTGGAAAAGGGGGGGCCCTTCCTTCCCCCAGGCCGCTGCCCAGTGACCCACAGCGGCCTGACCCCTTGCGCCAAGCATCTTCCCACTGAGGAGGGCTGCCAGGCGCCCCCCCTCCAAGGCCTAACCGACCCCCAGGTCTGACGCTATCGCTAGATTTATTTCTTCCCTTGCCACCTCATTCTAGTCGGGCCGGTTTCTCTGGCAGCCTCCTGACCGGCGGTGGGGTGGGGTGGGGGAAGCTGGCCAGGCCATCTGTGGGGCAGCTAATAATAGAGGCCATTTTCTTCCTCGCTGGGGCTGGACACTGTTTCAAAGCAGACCGCGCCCCCCCCCCTTCCCCAAGTTGGAAATGATTCGTTTGTGGGGCTGGTTCTCTCCCCCCCCATCCTGCCCTTCCTTTAGACCTGGTCGTCTACTCAATAGCTAAGAGACAAGCAGCTCAGGACAGAAGTGCTCATTCTATTCCAATGGGTAGGGCCTGCGGAACTCCCTTCCACTGGATATTTGCTGTTCTCCGGTGGGATTATCGGGCCACGTAAAAACCCAGGTTGTTTTCATGGGAGTTGGCTGAGCACCCCCCTTCCTTTGCGTAAAAAGCTCCCCCACTTCTCAAAATAATCAGACTTTTTTTGCAAATAAGAAAGAGACGAGGAGATGCTACAGGAAGGGTGAAGAAGCATTTGCAGCGCCACAAACCTGATTTTATCTTTCGAATGATTCAAAGGGTTGTTTTTACCGTGGAGCTTATTGCTTTATCTTTTTCGTAAACGGCTTCGGGGTGGGTTGGTTTGACGAGCAAGCGCTGTATAGTTTTTCCGAAATAAATTAGTAAGCAAACCTCAGCCTGCTCCTCCCGTAGTTTCTACAAGATTGTAAGGAGAGCCCATCTCGTCCGGCACCCTGTTCTCGCAGTGGCCAACCAACTGACCATCGTGGGAAGCCCAGTAATATCCAAAGGCAACACGATGACCAAGTACAACAATGCGATGTCAATATACTCTGTATAATCTATACAGAACATTGAACAATATGAAATATATGAAATATGCACTCTCTGCAAAACCAAATAAACAGAAATCTTTTAAATCTTTAAAAGTCACAAAATATGCACTCTTGGTGGATTCTCTTGAAAACATAGAACCAAATAAACATAAGTCTTATAGGTCTCTGGAAGTCTTTGTGGGCTATGCAAATCTCTGTAAGAAGCAATGGGTCTTATCTGGTGAAAACAAGCTGCAAAGATTTGTTTTATGACGCTGAAGTGGTCCGCAAACAGATGTAGTGAACAGTGATTCTGGATATAGCCAGTTTCGTGGAATAATTCTTCAGCGCAGCAGAAGGGTATAGAAAAGCTTCATAAACCCATCTATATGGTGAATGGAATTGTATAACAACAATTGCTATGGACTAGACAGCATCTTGGGACCTGGGTGGCGCTGTGGGTAAAAGCCTCAGTGCCTAGGGCTTGCCGATCGAAAGGTCGATGGTTCAAATCCCCGCGGTGGGGTGCGCTGCCGTTGCTCAGTCCCAGCGCCTGCCAACCTAGCAGTTCGAAAGCACCCCCGGGTGCAAGTAGATAAATAGGGACCGTTTACTGGCGGGAAGGTAAACGGCGTTTCCGTGTGCTGCGCTGGCTCGCCAGATGCAGCTTGTCACGCTGGCCACGTGACCCGGAAGTGTCTCCAGACAGTGCTGGCCCCCGGCCTCTTGAGTGAGATGGGCGCACAACCCTAGAGTCTGTCAAGACTGGCCCGTACGGGCAGGTGTACCTTTACCTTTACCTTTAGACAGCATCTTAAAAAGCAGAGACATCACCTTGCCAAAAAAGGTCCGTATAGTTCAAGCTCTGGTTTTCCCAGGAGTGATGTATGGAAGTGAGAGCTGGACCATCAAGAAGGCTGATTGCCGAATGTTACGGAAAAAATCTGGGTGCGGGGTTACTCTGCCACCCAGCTCATCGGACTAAGTCCGTGGGTCCCTGTGGAAGAAAATGAGCTCAGCCGGACGCAGGAGCAAACTGCAGAAGATCCAAGTTTATTGCGCAACAGGTTCAAGGCGAGATTGAACAGCGAGAAAGGGGTGGCATGAACTTTTGAGATTTCCCTCCATGTCCCAGAATACAGTGCATGAAACGTCACGAATACATTATGGGAAGGTTGGGTTTCACAAGTTACATCATGAATATACTTTACACGTCATGAATACATTATGAAAAGGTGGGATTACATTAATTAGCATTTTCGGATGAGGGAGGGGGGATATGCGGAGCGGGAAATATACATAGATACACATTTATTGAGTACTGGTGGTGGCAAGACAATGGGCCAGGAATATACATCGTCTGTCACCTAGTATTGCCCGAAGGAAGGATTTGCAAAACTATCTGACAGGATTAAGAAGTTCCTGCGTACGTGACCTGCCGCTTTGGGGATTATGGAAGTAGGGACAGCATCATGGAGTCCAAGGGGAACTGAGTTGAATGGCACCGAGAACGAGCAGATCAGAACCACGGCTGATTTTATATCAATTTTTGAAGATTTCAGTGATTTCTAAGCCACTCTGTACTAGAGAGCAAAAGCAGAAACAGAGTGGATACATTGTGACAGGATTTTGACAGTATTACTTGAGAGATTATGGAGGACAGGGGAGGGGTGATGGAGTCCTAGAGAAATTGAGCAAATATATTGTAGTGAAGAAGACATTGCCCCCCCCCCCGTTCCGTATCAGTCCCCCATTCGGAGATAGATTTGCATTAAAGTTCTGTAAGAACTTGCAAATCTTTTCTCCGCACCCTAAATCTCGGTGAATGGGATGTGTGGCTTTATGCAAACCTGAAAGGGACTTGCAAGGGACTTGCAAGCCATGCCTCTTACGGTCATTTGCAAGTATATCAGTGCAGGTAGCTGCATATAGGGTATTATATAAAGAACACCTCTTGTATTTTGTTGCTAAATTACTTGTGGCATTCTCAGTAGTGTTTTATGCTTTACACCTAGCAGGAAGGTCTAATTGACTGAAAAATGCAGTTGGTGTTTTGTCCTTCGCCATTTTTGTGTATTTCTCAGGTGTCAAGCTAGCTCTTCTGTGGTCTCACACTGACATAGTGCTACAGCAACACATCCTGTCTGTTGAATCCCCTCAGGGCTTTCATTTAACCATGTCGCCTGGCATTCACCATAGCTGGCACAGGTTTGGGCATCTCTGAGGGAGATGTCTTCGCCTTGGCCTTTAGCTATGGGATTTTATTATAGGCTGTGGTTTTGCACGCATGGGGGTTGCTCACTTGCACTTAAAGGACCAAAAGGCTAATTGCAGCCTGGATACACGTGCCCAATTCAAACTGAGTCCAATTTGAATTTATCTTGCCCCATGGTTCTCAACTCTTCAAACCAATCTGTTAAAAGAAAACCATTCTTAACAAGGGCAGTTGTCCAAATAAGTCAATTTAAGTCTATAAGGAATCATTCCTGCTAAACGAAAGCATATGCACCTTCATGTATCTTATCAGCTTCTCTTTGGTAAAGCGAGTTTTAGCACATTTTAAAAATGGGTAGGGAAGTTGGGAAGTTGGCAGAGTGCCAGGTGGAACAACGAAATGTGGTTATAAATTTATCTAATTCTAAACATTGGACTACATAATAGCCTGACCTATTAAAAGCATAAAATGTATGAGAATCCTTCACTGGGGTGTAAGGAATAAGACATTAAACATAAAAACAATTACACACAAAATAGCCCCCCCACAAATAACACACTGTCAGACACATTTCAACATTCCTACGTAATAACACGTAATACCAACAAACTAATTAAGTATCAGTTGCATATCTTGACACAATTGTGATCTTTTACGCATGTATCTTTTGAATCCTGGAGCACAGAGGCTTGAGGTTCAAGTGAAAAGATGTCCTTGTAAGTCAACTCCACCCCCCTTTGTCAGGCCCACTCCCCCAGCAGTCTCTGTTGTCTGTTGTTGCTGGTCTTGCGATGGCGAAGTACTGAGTTGAGGGGTTGTTGCTGCTTTTCATCATTGCACATCTGTAGAAGTGATATCCTGTAAGGGGGCAGGGTTTTGGGGTGACTTAAAAACACAGTTAGACAAGGAAAGGGCAAAAGGTAAAAGGGATGTCCTCCAGTTTCCATGGGAAGCTGCAAATAATAACAATCTTAGTGGATTAAACATTTTATTCATTATCATTATTGGACTATTTTGATTGTTGTTAGCCGCCCTGAGCCCAGCTTCGGCTGGGGAGGGCAGGATAGAAATAAAATTTACTATATAAAATAAAAATTACTCCACATGTATAGAAAGAGAACTGAAAAAATACAAAGGTTAAAAAAATACAAAAGAAAGTAAAAAATTAGATTACCAGTCAGATGAAAACAAACTTGACACAAAGACATCAGATTTAGAAAAGAATTATTATTAAATATATTATCAAAACCACACAGATTACTACTAGACTGGGGGGGGGAAAGGGAAAACCATGGGGGGAAAACTTTAAATTCACCATGTGCTATCTGATAAAAGAACTTCATGAAACTGACTTTCAACATGTGATGAACATGTCCCCAAAGTAGAACACACACACACAAAATGACCTATGAGGAACCAAAAATAAATAAATGCTAAGACACACAATTAATACGAAACTTGAAGTAACCTGAAGTAATCTGTTTTGGCATTCTAACATCCCAAATGACGTGACAACATCAGCTGTAATGTTAATAGCGGAATACTGGGAAATGAGTTAATACCAAGAAAAATGAATGGCAATTTAAAGTTGTGTGGGTACCTTGCACTAGCCAAAATGACAGAATTAATAAGAAAGCTCTTGACTTTTGATGGGCTAGTTTTTTTTTTTTTGTAGCCTTTTGTCTTAAGTAGCCCCTGGGGCAAAGACAGATTAAGGGTGATTTCCCTCAATGGTTCTGACTTTTCTTTTACATTTGGAAGAAACCTCCTCTCCCTCCTTACAGTCCCCCCCCCCCCGTCCTCTCTCTCTCTCTTCTTTAGCTGATCTAGCCTCTGTGCATGTGCAGAGTTCATGTCTCAGCAAACCTTTTGTACTATTGAAAATGTTGCATCCTTTGGCTAAATTAACATTTGAATAAGGGAAGGGAAGGGTATGGAGTAGATTTTGAAAACAGGGTTTGATTTTAAACAAAAAAGAGAAACTCAGCAATTTAAGTATTTACCAAAGCTAGCGATTTCGGCCCAAGCAAACGAGACTGCTTCCTTTATGTACAGGAAAGGGCTAATATCCCTCTGGCCATTCGCGGAACAATCAACCGCTCTCTTATTTATGAGTAAAAATGGCCAGAGAGTTAGAATTCATAGGAATTTTTTTTTTTTTTTAAACATTCTCAGTCATTTCGGCCTTACCATTTGCAGACAAATGGATTGGTCAAGGCTAATTCTACTTGATTATCCATTTGTATGTGCTTAAACTTTGAGTAGACTTTTAAGTTTGATTTTTAAATAGACAAAATGATAAACACTGTAATCACTTAAATGCCTGATATCACCAGTTCTGCTTCAAACATCATGGCTTCACCCCACACCTTTTAAAAAACAAAGAGCAAATCTGGGCTGAATTTCAACTCATCAGCCACAAATTGGGAAAGTTGAAAGGGACCTGGGGTCATCTAGTCCAACCCTAAAATACAGGGTTCATAGCAAGATTTGTACTACCAGAAACACACACATACTTATGTACACAGACACAACTGGAGAAGAGATCACAAGCCATGCGCCTATCATGTACTAAGGAAGAGGAAAATAAAAGTACCCAACCCTTTTAGCAGATCTTGAAGCTAGTTTGAGTGAGTGTTTACTTCCTTAGACTAAAGAGTGAAAGTTCCTAGATAAATTATCTTTAAAGACTGACGTGAACATTTTTCCTAAGATAGGGAGAGGATTTCTTATAAAGCATAGTTAAAACAGCCATAGATTTGATTTAAAAGGAATACAAAAATGACAATTTTTCCTGAACTTGCAGAGGAATAGTAAGCCTAATCTATGCCCCCCCCCCCTTTGCAGTTTCCTTTAAAGGAAGCTAACTCGGGAGTAAATTTACCTGGCACAGAATAAGAAGGAGAAGGGAAAAAAAATAACCCTGAAAGAGACAGAATGAAACAGGGGGGGGGCATTTTCTAAGAAAAGAGGCCAGGACGTAAAACTGGACTCACATAATTTTCTTTGAATGAACACCATACTTTCATAGGCATATGCTTAATGAAGTACATACACTGCATTTTAGCTTGAGAGAGCAGTTGGCTCAACTAGGCTTTTGCAGCAGAAACATTAGGTTATCAGCACCTTCCAAAATAAGACTGTAGACTCACAATCTCAAAAGTTGGGGCAAAGCAAGAGGTGGGGTAAACATTTGCACACTTCATTCTCATTTTCTCTTATTTAGGACTGCTAAGATCCAGCATGACTTCCTTAGATTTAAATTTTGAAGCAAGCTTGCAGTTTAAACTATGCACACTTAAGAAAGGCAGTCTGCCAGAGACAGAAGGAACAGACAACACACATAACAGACAACATGTAAACATACATATTCTCATATATGTATTAACAGACAACACACATAACAGACAACATGTAAACATATATATTCTCATCCTTTAGTTGGTTATCGCAAGGAGATGGGCCACTACCTTTGGCTTCATTAAGTGAAATTAGTAGGAAGGTCCCACATGGTTTTATGAGCCTCCTTGCCTCTTCAAACACACCACCAGGTAATCAGACTGGTAGGGCTCACAACGCTTGGTTGACTGGGTACCCCTTTATAGATGCATGCGTTGCTGTTGTTGCTTTTTTTGCTTTTTCTTTTTTTGGGGGGGTGTCTGGGATAGAGAAGGGGAAAAAGAGGGGTTGATTAGGATTGGTATGTCTAGGGGTTTGGTATGCTTAGTACAGGGACGTATAGTAAAGAGGAGAAGGGGCTTCTAGTTGCCTGGCAACTTCCTAGGGAGGTTTTTAAGAGCTCTAGCTATCCGGTATTCCTTACTTCCTTTTTCCTTAACCATTCACCTGGGGTCCCTTTTCCACTCTGCCGATCCCGCCCAATTCCTCATGGGCTATTCCCTCCTGGCAACCTCCTACCTATCGTCACATCTCAGGAAAAGGGGCCCTACTGGACGCCCGCGCCATGCAGTGCCAGATCAGGTGGTCCCTGGATAGAATTTCGAACTGAAAATCCCCCTTGCTTTTGGAAGCGGGCTCACGCACGGTTACGTGGCACCGACCAGTGCGGCTGGGATTGGGATAGAAAGCAAGACCACTTCCTGCCCCCTAGAAAGGACGCTCGGGAAGATCGGAAAGAGAGCTCCAACCCCTTGCTTTCAACTGGGATGCCCGTTGCAGAGAGTCGGCTATCTTTCAAGTCGGGTCTCTCCGTCTTACTTTCGGGCTCCCAATTGGTGCGGCTGGCTGGAGATTTTAAGGAAAAGGGATAGAGCTCAGAACCCCCCTTTCGGGTTGAGCAGCGGTCCACGGTCTCTCTCACTAACCGGACCAAGAGAAAGGCAAGAAGGAGCGATAGAGAGGAGGGCAGAGAATTCAGTTGCCAGGAGACTTCCACCCCCTTCCCACCAGTGCACTGGATTTTCCTTTTTCCTTATACTCACGCGTCTTCTATGATGATCCCGGGATCGATGAATAAGCCGGCTGGATCCCTCTTTTGCTCCCCGGCTGAACTCCTAGGGCTTTCGATTACCGCCCGGAAGATGGCTGGGGGTCCAAAAGGATCTTCCCAGGCAAAATGGCCCGGAGCCGGCTGAAGATTTCGGGGCCCCCAGTCAGCAGCTCGGGAGAACCACAAGCCCCACGTTGGGTGCCAACTGTTACGGAAAAAATCTGGGTGCGGGGTTACTCTGCCACCCAGCTCATCGGACTAAGTCCGTGGGTCCCTGTGGAAGAAAATGAGCTCAGCCGGACGCAGGAGCAAACTGCAGAAGATCCAAGTTTATTGCGCAACAGGTTCAAGGCGAGATTGAACAGCGAGAAAGGGGTGGCATGAACTTTTGAGATTTCCCTCCATGTCCCAGAATACAGTGCATGAAACGTCACGAATACATTATGGGAAGGTTGGGTTTCACAAGTTACATCATGAATATACTTTACACGTCATGAATACATTATGAAAAGGTGGGATTACATTAATTAGCATTTTCGGATGAGGGAGGGGGGATATGCGGAGCGGGAAATATACATAGATACACATTTATTGAGTACTGGTGGTGGCAAGACAATGGGCCAGGAATATACATCGTCTGTCACCTAGTATTGCCCGAAGGAAGGATTTGCAAAACTATCTGACAGGATTAAGAAGTTCCTGCGTACGTGACCTGCCGCTTTGGGGATTATGGAAGTAGGGACAGCATCATGGAGTCCAAGGGGAACTGAGTTGAATGGCACCGAGAACGAGCAGATCAGAACCACGGCTGATTTTATATCAATTTTTGAAGATTTCAGTGATTTCTAAGCCACTCTGTACTAGAGAGCAAAAGCAGAAACAGAGTGGATACATTGTGACAGGATTTTGACAGTATTACTTGAGAGATTATGGAGGACAGGGGAGGGGTGATGGAGTCCTAGAGAAATTGAGCAAATATATTGTAGTGAAGAAGACATTGCCCCCCCCCCCCGTTCCGTATCACGAAGAATGGATGCTTTTGAATTATGGTGCTGGAGGAGACCCTTGAGAGTCCCATGGACTGCAAGAAGACCAAACCTCTCCATTCTGAAGGAAATCAGCCCTGAGTGCTCACTGGAAGGACAGGTCCTGAAGCTGAGGCTCCAAGACTTTGGCCACCTCATGAGATGGGAAGACTCCCTGGAAAAGACCCTGATGTTGGGAAAGATGGGGGGCACAAGGAGAAGGGGACGACAGAGGACAAGATGGTGGGACAGTGTTCTTGAAGCTACCAGCATGAGTTTGACCAAGTTGTGGGAGACAGTGGAAGACAGGAGTGCCTGGCGTGCTCTGGTCCAGGGGGCCATGAAGAGGCGGACATGACTAAACGACTAAACGACTAAACAACAACAACAATTGCTATGGAGCAGTGGTCATAAAGTTATGTAGATGTGCTGAAGAAGAATTCCACGAAACAGTGGGTCATCGTGTTGCCTTTGGATATTACTGATATTTGTTTGAAACACAGGGGTTTCATCATTATAGGAAGCCCGACAGCAGGATCTGAGCAAAAGAGCAACACACCGAGGTCCAGCACCGAGGGCCTTCTGGCGGTTCCCTCACTACGAGAAGCCAAGTTACAGGGAACCAGGCAGAGGGCCTTCTCGGTGGTGGCGCCTTCCCTGTGGAACACCCTCCCAACAGATGTCAAAGAGAACAACAACTACCAGGCTTTTAGAAGACATCTGAAGGCAGCCCTGTTTCGGGAAGCTTTGAATGTTTGATGTATTATAGTATTTTAATATTCTTTTGGAAGCCGCACAGAGTGGCTGGGGAAGCCCAGCCAGATGGGCGGGGTATAAATAATAAATTATATTATTATTATTATTATTTCCCCTCTTGCGGTTTCCAGCAAATGGCGTTCAGAGGCATTGCGGTCTCCAACTGTGGCTAGTAGCCGCTGCTAGCCCTCTCCACGAATTTGCCCAATCCTCTTTCAAACCCATCTCTGTCGGTCATTGTAATAGAATTTTAAGGTCATATATATATAATAAATGTTCATAAATGTACCAATGTCTGGAGCAGCACAGGAAGACCTCCTGAAACCATTTTGACTCCCAAACTAAACCAAATGTTTCTCTGCAAGGAGGAAGAGGGGTGGTGAGGGAACCTTCCCATTGTCGCAGGAATTAAGTAATCACCATTTCAAAAGGAACGGGCAGACTATCAGGAAAGGCAATCAGATAAGGCATCATCAGAAAACCTTCCAGACGGGAAAAACAACAACACTCAAATTTCTGTTGTAGACCGCCTTTTCTGTTATGTATGTATGATGTATGGAGGGGTGGTCTTGAGCTCCAGGGCAGGGAATTTAAAATGTCTCTATAAGGGCAGGCACACCTTGGTTCTGGGTCCTCCTTTCTCCTGCGTGTGAGGGGAGCACCCTGTTGCAACAGATCAATAAAGATCAGGCTTACTAGCTGCTTTGCTTCTCAATATTCTCTGCTTGGCCTCTGTTATTTTCTCCTACCAATAGGGAACCCATGTAAGGACTCTATACGGGCTCTTGGATACCCCATAAGGTGACCCGGAAACTACAACTAATCCAAAATGTGGCAGCTAGACTGGTGACTGGGAGCGGCCACCGAGACCACATTACACCGGTCTTGAAAGACCTACATTTCCGAGCACAATTCAAAGTGTTGGTGCTGACCTTGAAAGCCCTAAACGGCCTCGGTCCAGTATATCTGAAGGAGTGTCTCCACCCCCATCGTTCTGCCCGGACACTGAGGTCCAGCTCCGAGGGCCTTCTGGCGGTTCCCTGACTGCGAGAAGCAAAGCTACAGGGAACCAGGCAGAGGGCCTTCTCGATGGCGGCGCCCACCCTGTGGAACGCCCTCCCACCAGTTGTCAAAGAGAAAAACAACTACCTGAAATTCAGAAGACATCTGAAGGCAGCCCTGTTCAGGGAAGTTTTTAATGTGTGACATTTTAGTGTATTTTTGGTCTTTGTTGGAAGCTGCCCAGAGCGGCTGGGGAAACCCAGACAGATGGGCGGGGTACAGATAAATTATTATTATTATTATTATTATTATTATTATTATTATTATTATTATTATTATTATTATTATTGGAAAAGGGCAGATTTTGTTTGCAACATCATCACAGCCTCCTGTGGCAGGGAGTTCCATAGTTCAACCGTGTGTTACATGAACGGCTTTCTTTTACAGTGGTACCATGGGTCAAGTATTTAATTCGTTCTGGAGGTCCATTCTTAACCTGAAATTGTTCTTAACCTGAAGTACCACTTTAGCTAAACGGGCCTCCTGCTGCTGCCGCCAGAGAACAATTTCTGTTCTTATCCTGAAGCAAAGTTCTTAACCCGAGGTAATATTTCTGGGTTAGCGGAGTCTGTAACCTGAAGCGTATGTAACCTGAAGCGTATGTAACCCGAGGTACCACTGTATTCGTCTGGCATTCAGCTCACGAATTCTAGTGTCACGGGAGAGGGAGGCAAGCTTTTTCTGGTCACCCAGAATTGTGGGTTTGAGAGCGCAGAATATATCCTGGCACAGGCATTTTTCTCAGGGTGTTTGTTTTGTTTTTGACGGAGGGGATGGCGGCCGGGGGGAGAGGAGGAGGACTGTTCTAGGAAATGTCACCGAGGACAAGTGTCAACTTTCCTAACACAAGCAGACCGCCAAGTGGTCCCTGGAGGCGTCTGCGTTGGCAGGAGGGCCCTGGCCACGGCCGCAGCTATTCTTCATCCATCAAGAGAGTTTACATCTTGCAGGATAAATGGTCCGGCCTTTTCCCGCCTGTGTTTACTTCTGGACAGGTCAGGACACGAGAGGGATTGATAGGGGATGCTGTGCTGCCGGTGGAATATCCCCTGACGGGGCCGGCGGGGAGGAGGCTGGGGGGGGTTGTCTTTCCAAGTTGGATCCAAAAAACGTCCCTTAGAAACTGAGACATAGCCAGTGCGCCGGGACAGGCCGTGCCGCCCCAGTGCGCTGCTTCCGCCAATGGGTGTCGTGTCCGGACTGCGGCAGCCCCTGTAGGAACAGAGGATGCTGATTTATACTGAGTCAGAAAACTGGTCCATGCAGCTAAGTAATGTGTCCAGGGCAACTGTCTACCAGCTCCATCTGGTACGCAGGATGAGACCCTTCCTGCCCGCAGACTGTCTTGCCAGAGTGGTGCATTCTTTGGTTATCTCCCGCTTGGACTACTGCAATGCGCTCTACGTGGGGCTACCTTTGAAGGTGACTCGGAAACTTTAACTAATCCAGAATGCGGCAGCTAGACTGGTGACTGGGGGCGGCCGCTGAGACCACATAACACCGGTCTTGAAAGACCTACATTGGCTCCCAGTATGTTTCCAAGCACAATTCAAAGTGTTTGCGCTGGTCTTTAAAGCCCTAAACGGCCTCAGCCCAGTATACCTGAAGGAGCGTCTCCACCCCCATCGTTCTACCCGGACACTGAGGTCCAGCTCTGAGGGCCTTCTGGCGGTTCCCTCCCTGCGAGAAGCCAAGTTACAGGGAACCAGTCAGAGGGCCTTCTCGGTAGTGGCACCTTCCCTGTGGAACGCCCTCCCTTCAGATGTGAAGGAAATAAGCAGCTATCTTCTCTTTAAAAGACATCTGAAGGCAGCCCTGTTTAGGGAAGTTTTTGATACTTGATGCTGTATTGTTTTTAACACTTGATTGGAAGCCGCCCAGAGTGGCTGGGGAAACTCAGCCAGATGGGCGGGGTATAAATATTATTATTATTATTATTATTATTATTATTATTATTATTATTATTTATCATTTATCAGCTACGTTAAAATGAGGTTGCATTTTAAATTGCATTTTAACCTGTATTTTAAATTGGTTTCCCCCCCTCTCTTTCCCCCTATTATGTTTTTACTGTGATTTTATTGGTGTTAGCTGCCCTGAGGCCGGCTCTTGACGGGAAGGGCGGGGTATAAATACAATTATTTCTCCTCCTCCTCCTCCTCCTCCTCCTCCTCCTCCTCCTCCTCCTCCTTCTTCTTCTTCTTCTTCTTCTTCTTCTTCCCAAGGAAGGTTCCACCAAGAAGCAAAAATGGGCAGGAATATGCGTGGGGAAATGCAAAATTGTAACAGATTTAAAACAACCACCAGCACCCATCCTCAACCCAAAAATCAGCCCACTGGCTCCCAGTATGTTTCCGAGCACAATTCAGTGTTGGTCCTGAAATTTAAAGCCCTCAACGGCCCAGTATACCTGAAGGAGCGTCTCTACCCCCATGGCTGAGGTCCAGCACGGAGGGCCTTCTGGCAGTTCCCTCACTGCAAGAAGTGAGGTTACAGGGAACCAGGGACAGGGCCTTCTCGGTGGTGGCGCCCGCCCTGGGGAACGCCCTCCCACCAGATGTCAGGGGAGATAAAGAACTACCCAACTTTTAGAAGACATCTGAAGGCACCCCTGTACTGGGAGGTTTTTAGACTCGTAGAGGTGGAAAGGATCTAGGATCCAGACACGGCTGGCTGGCTGGTCGCAGTTCTGAGCAGGTGGGGCATTCCTCTCAGGAGGCAAAGGTGTCATGCTGCAACATTTTGTTGCAGGCTCAGCTTTTGAATATGCAGGTGTTTGACAGTTCTCCTGTCTCCAGAGATTCCTTGGCAGGCAGTAAAAAACAGGAGGCTTGTTGTTAAATCCCCGGTTGGTTGGCTGCACTAAGTTTGAAGAGGACGCAAGCCTATCAGCTGAGATGTAAGGCGAGAGGCTCTGGGTGCATCTGGAAGTCACGTTCTGCTGCAGGCACTCAGAGTGGAGCACCTCTGAGCCTGCACAGAGTGTCTCCTCCTGGCGACCTTCCTGCCTTACCCTGTACTCGGAAAATGGGAGCCTCAAAAGGGAAGGAATTAATTCCATTTTAGAAGGGGATCCATTACTGGGCTCATGCTTTTTTTTTTTTTGAGTACCTCAGACCATGTGCAGAGTGCACCCCTGCAAGTAATCTTTTGGGGTTCATCGTTTTAAAGAAACAATATATCTCTGTCTGTCTGTGTGTGTGTGTGTGTGTGTGTGTGTATACATACATACAATTCCTCTTCCACCATCCCCTCCTGAATTTATTTGGTCCTAGCTCTGGCTAGGGAAGGGAAAATCTCTCTGTTTCTGGTTCTCTCAGTTCCTCCTTTTTCCAATCAAAAGCTCAGTTCTCTACATTTGCACATCAGTTTGCAACGTGCTTTTTAGGCCCTTGTGAAAATTCAGCAGCATTTCATCGGGGATTTGCTAACATTTTTGCACAACGATTTGTGCATTCTTGATAGGATGCATTCTTGCATGCCGTTTCCCCTGCTACGGGCATCTTATATTGCATACTTTGCCCTCGTATGTGCCGCTCTGTGAGCACTATTTTAGTGGAGGTGTGTGTGATGGCCTGGGACTCGGGCTCGGACTTGGAACCAGAGGAGACTCAGTCCGCACCGGATCCTTTCCCTCAGGCATCACCTAAACCAAGTCTGGGGCCTGATCCTGAATAGTCCCAGTCTGCACAGGTTCCCCTGCAACAAACACCAGCTGGGCCGAGTCAGGGGCCTGAGCCTGCCCTGGCTCCAGATGCGGGGATTCCCTCGTTGCCTCCAGCTGGGCCATCACTTACAGCTGCTCCACTACCAGTTGGATCAGGGGAGGCTGAGGCGGCCCCTGGGTCTAGTAACCCACCGAAGTCTCCCGAGCTGCAGAGACTGAGGTCTGAGAGGAGGAGAGACCTGAGTACTCACAGGAGGAGTGCTCGCCTTCGGGCGAGACAGGGAGGTGAGTCGCCAGGGGATCAGGACCGGCCGCTACCCTGACAAAGATAAAAGGCTGCCGGACCCCGGCCCAGGTTAACATTGCTGTATGCTAGATCCTGCCTGAGATCCTGTACCTGTCCTAGCCTGGTTCCCTGCTTTGGCCCTGTCGGACTGACTCCTAGCGGAACCTTGCGATTCTAGACCGGTCCTGGACTGTGTTTCAAAGGTTACCCCTGGACCCAGCACAGTGTGCAGTGCAAAATTCAGAGCAATGCAAATTTCAGAGAACAGCTGTGATTTGGTTCTTCGTGAACCGGTTTCCAAAAGTGCAGGGTGTTGTTGTTGTTTAGTCTTTTAGTCGTGTCCATCTCTTCGTGACCCCCTGGACCAGAGCATGCCAGGCACTCCTGTCTTCCACTGCCTCCCGCAGTTTGGTCAAACTCATGCTGGTAGCTTCGAGAACACTGTCCCACCATCTCGTCCTCTGTCGTCCCCTTCTCCTTGTGCCCTCCATCTTTCCCAACATCAGGGTCTTTTCCAGGGAGTCTTCTCTTCTCCTGAGGTCGTCAAAGTCTTGGAGCCTCAGCTTCAGGATCTGTCCTTCCAGTGAGCACTCAGGGCTGATTTCCTTCAGAATGGAGAGGTTTGATCTTCTTGCAATCCTTGGGACTCTCCAGAGTCCCCTCCAGCACCACAATTCAAAAGCATCAATTCTTCGGCGATCAGCCTTCTTTATGGTCCAGCTCTCACTTCCATACATCACTACTGGGAAAACCAGAGCTTGAACTATACGGACCTTTGTCGGCAAGGTGATGTCTCTGCTTTTTAAGATGCTGTCTCGGTTTGCCTTTGCTTTTCTCCCATTTCGTGACTGAAAGTGCAGGGGTCACCTTTAAATGTGACCTGAGCCAGATTCCTCTTCTGCGTCCTTAGCCTCTGGCCATAGCAAACCCTGGCCCCTTGCACTCTTGCTTCCTCCACCTTGGGCTTGACCTTTCGTACCAGCGCCCTCAGCGCTCTGCCAGCCAAGATCTTCCCTGTACCTCCATCCTTTGGACATTTCCAGGAACACACAAAGCCTACCTTTGACTCACTATGTCCCTGACCCAGGGAGGGAGAACATTATGTCTGCAAACCATGTCTCCAAATTGATTACGATCTGGGCCTGACCTCGAACCTTCGTCACACAAAGCCCCACCAACGGCTCAGGTGGCAAACTAGCCCCGGCCCCGCTGTCGGACAGGAGGCAGAAGTGGGCTGCTTTGGACAGCTTATGAGGCACAGCTATAACTTGCCATTCAGTTGTTAATGATTCACCACTGGAAAAGGAAGGAATAAGATGTTTTCTGCCTTAGGCACCAAAATGTCTGGGGTGTGTGTGTGTGATTTGAGTCCCGGACTCTGACTCCGTCTCGCTGCCCTGCCCCCTGCCCCAGCCCCCTCCATCACTGGGGGAAGCCGCTGGGATCCAGCAGATCCCAAAGGAAGGAGGCTGAGTGAGAGCAATTAAGCCGTGTGGCTGGGAAACTCATTAAGCCAGCCTCAGGTTAGCTCCTGCCCGATTGCGTCTGGGAGGTGAGGGGGCGGATGTGTTGGGAGGGGAGTTCCCCGTCCTCAGCCTTTAAGTGGGGGGGGGGGAGCCTGGGGTGGGCAAGAAGGGTCTTCCTGGAAGCTTTTCTGAGTCTCACCGGAGAAGGACTAATGGCAGGCCGGGAGGAAGGGGAGCTTTCCCCTCCTCTAAAAAGCAATCAAGACACATTAGCAAGAACATCATGCAATTGTTCTTTCAAGCCCATAGCTATTAGCTCCTGAAGGCAGGCTTTCAGGAGCACTTGGCCTAGTCAACCACTGTGAGCGGATCTTGCCAGCAGGCGACTAGGTAGATGTTGCAGGAATTTATGTATAGGTTGGGGGGGGGGTTGCCCCTCTAGCAGATATCCTGCATATGCAGCCCACTACCAAAACCAGCACAATCGCTTTTGTGACTTGTCCCCATAAAACACCCCATCAGTTTCTTCTTATCTATTCAAAGGGCCTCTGCTGCACGATACCAAATGTAACAATTCACTGATAAATGCATCTATGTACTGGCTCACTGGCAAAACTTCAGAAATTCATATAGACATGTGAGCTCAGCTGCTCAGCAGCCCCTCTGCCTGAGTGATAATCCCTGGCATCCTGATACCTGAGTGCCAGACAGGTAGCCAGTCCAGAAAGAACAAACCCAGATGAAGACAAAAGGGTGTGATGAACTTGGCTGGGAAACAGGGAAATGTAAATCTCTCTTTTGCTACACTTGATGGGTGTTTGGTGGAGGGCAAGGGGAACCATGGGGCAGGGTCCAGGATGCTCAGATTCCTGCCACCAGACCTCCCCTTTCATGATGTAACCATGATGTAGTTTTTTGGGGGTTGTAACATGGGGATTAGCAGCTAATAAAAGTTTGGGTTCTCTTTTGTTTGGGGCTTCCATCTTGTTCCACGTGGTGGCAGGTGGGAGTCCTGTCGCGACAGCCATCAATAAAGACCAAGCCTCCTGGCTGCTCTTTTGCTCTGGTATTCCTGGCTGGGGTCCTCGTTTTTTGTCCAAGGGAGCGCTCAGATTTCTCCGTTAACAGTTGAAAGACCTTTGTGACTTGGAAGGCGGTTAGTCTTTCTCTCTTTGGGCTTCTCCACCCTTCCTCTGGTCCCGCCGCTTTTCCCTGGGGAAAATCACTCTTTAGTGCTCAGTCGGAGCAAAGAGCAATACAGGTCGTCCCCTCCATTTGTTCCGATCTGTCACTAAAGAGTGTGTTTGCCCTTGAAAAGGAAATTGCTTGGACCCATTCCAACCTCTGGGAACGGTGCTTTCTAGCCACAGCGCAAGTAGAACCTTCCTTGTAGGCAAGCTTTTTTCCCTGCTGCTCCAGAGGGTAGCACCTGAACCGCTGGATTCAGATGACGAGGAAGGAGATTCCAACTACCGTATTTTTCGCTCTATAACACGCACCCGACCATAACACCCACATAGTTTTTAGAGGAGGAAAACAAGAAAAAAAACATTCTAAACGAAACAGCAGATGTATGATTTTTGTGGTTCATGCTGTGGCCACAGACATGTGATCTGACAGTGAGTTTGGGGTAGCCCAATGCAAAAATCCTGAGGATCCATGCTTTGTAACCACGTTTTTGCACCACTGCGGCCCCAGGCAACAGTGGGTGCGTGATTTTTTTGGTGCAAGCTGTAGCCATGGACATGCTATGTGATCTGATGGTGAATTTGGGGTGACCCAGTGCAAAAATCCTGAGGATCCATGTGGATCCGTGCTTTGTAACCACGTTTTAAGTGGGGAGGGAAAGAAAAGCACTCAAGGGACAAGGAACACGCGTGGGGTGTGTTGAGAAGGATGCTGTTAATAATGCAGAAGAGGGGTATAAGGGGAGAAGGCTCCTCTCCTCTCCCACTTTGCTCCTTTAAAGCAAGCAGGCTCTCTGTCCCTCTCCTCCCCCCCCACTCAGCGGCTCTTCTCCCGCTTTGCTGTTTCAAAGCGAGCCACGGAGGAGGGAAGGAAGGGGAACCATGGATCCTCTGCTCACGACTGCAGCAGATCCCCCCGCCACCCATAGGCATTCGCTCCATAACACGCACAGACATTTCCCCTTAGTTTCTAGGTGAGTGTTATGGTGCAAAAAATATGGTAATTTATTAAGAATAATTTTCTGAGGATAATAGCTGCTTGCCATTGGAACGGCCTCCCTCGGAAGGACGTTTTAAAGCAGAGATTGGATGGCCATCGGTCAGGGCTTCTTTAGCTGAGATTGCTGCATTGCAGGGGGTTGGAATAGATGGCCTTTGGAGGTCCCTTCCAACTCCATAGCTCTACGAGTCTGCAACTGACACAGGCCAGGAATTCCTTGGTGTATCCCAAGATACACCAAGAATTCCCAAGACGAGAGAAAGGCCTCATTTGAAGATGCTGGAGGCAGTTTAGAGCCATGCACCCCCCAAAAAAAATATGCAAAAGAAAGGGTGGTATTAAATTAATATGCATTTATTTATTTATACATACATACATACATCCAGAGCAGGTATACTTACTCCCTTAAGGCCTTGCTTACTCCAACCCTCGCTTTGCCCTGTGCCAACCATCCGCCCCCTGGTCCAAGGGAGAAACTGAGTCGCAGAAGTGAGGGGAGGTGAGGTGTGCCCCCTACTTTGAGCGGAGGGTCGGGTAACCCCCAACACATCTCTTGCCATATAAGAAACTGAATTATGCAGTGGAGCCTCGACGTGTGAACAGTTCACGTTGTAGGTATGTGTCTGGATCTGAATGTGGCCCCCGGAGTCCTCTCCACGTGGCCCCCAGAACATTCTCCAGGCCACACTCCTCCCTGGGCTGGCTGGAAAGTTTCCACCTGGCCTGGAACTCTGATGTTGTTTCTGGTTTGCCTCTCGAGGGAGCATGCGCAGAAACGAGCCCACTATACATAGGTAAAAATTTACATCCATTGCCCCGCCCACTTTGACCTCTGGCACCGCCCACCTGTGGCCCTTGGGAGGTTAATTCAGAAGAAATGTGGCCCTCTGCCTGGAAAAGGTTCCCAACGCGACTTAAATAAATGATTTTGCCCATCTCTCATGATACATGAGCTCAATTATCCCTGTTCCAGGCAGAACTGGATTCTTCTTTAACGGATAAGATTCTCCCTCCGTGTCCCCATTTGCAACCTTAGTTTTAAAGTTTTAAACCTGCAGCCCAGTTAATAGGAGAGGAGTCCTTTCCTTCAACTGCCCAGGTGCTTTGAAACGCAGCCAGGATGCCTGCGAAATCTCGGCTGCGGAATAAAATGCAGGCAACAGATACAGCTGGCTCTCGCAGGGAGCGGATGCCGCAGCCCTTGTTTGGAGTGTGAGCCCTGCAGTGGGCGGCTCGGGGGGGGGGCAGAAAAGGCTCCCCCCCCGTGGGAGGCTCCTAGCCCCCGCCCCGTAACCTGGCGGCTGAGAGAGGGAGTCCACTTGTCCTCACACCTGCGACTCGGCTCCGCTCTCTTTGGACCGCCGCCTGTCCTGCCGCCGCCGCTGATACTGCCGCTGCCGCCAAGGCATCTGGCGGAGCCGGGAGAGTCCGGTCACCCCCAGGACCGAGACGCAGCGCAGCTGGAGGCGGACGCAGAAGACCTTGCTGGTGGGGATCTCGTTGAAGAAGGCCCGGTTCAGGCAGGGAACCTCCCCGTCCTCGGTCAGCTCCAGGCTCTCTATGGCGGCCAGGACGTCCTGCCGGTGGGTCTGGTTCTGCAGACCGCGGATGTCCAAGATGGCAGACACATGCTTTTTCCTGCAGAAGGAAGAAGAGAAGTTTTTTCTTCTTCTTTTCTTGAATTTGCATTTTATTTCTTTGTTAACGTTCTTATA
This sequence comes from Podarcis vaucheri, assembly GCF_965113315.1. NCBI lineage: Eukaryota > Metazoa > Chordata > Lepidosauria > Squamata > Lacertidae > Podarcis > Podarcis vaucheri. The sequence goes on along the minus strand of NC_138765.1, from coordinate 5,354,645 downwards.
TTACATTGGTAAACGTTGTCCTAGTACATTACAGGACTTAAAAGGTAAAGGTAAAGAGACCCCTGACCAGTCGTGGCCGATTCTGGGGTTGCGGTGCTCATCTCGCTTTACTGGCCGAGGGAGCCGGCGTACAGCTTCCGGGTCATGTGGCCAGCAGGACTAAGCCGCTTCATAGAATCATAGAATCCTAGAGTTGGAAGAGACCACAAGGGCCATCAAGTCCAACCCCCTGCCAATCAGGAAATACCATCAGAGCACTCCTGACATATGGTTGTCAAGCCTCTGCTTAAAGACCTCCAAAGTAGGAGACTCCACCACACTCCTTGGCAGCAAATTCCACTGTCGAACAGCTCTTACTGTCAGGAAGTTCTTCCTAATGTTTAGGTGGAATCTTCTTTCTTGTAGTTTGGATCCATTGCTCCGTGTCCGCTTCTCTGGAGCAGCAGAAAACAACCTTTCTCCCTCCTCTATGTGACATCCTTTTCTATATTTGAACATGGCTATCATATCACCCCTTAACCTCCTCTTCTCTAGGCTAAACATGCCCAGCTCCCTTAGCCGTTCCTCATAAGGCATCGTTTCCAGGCCTTTGACCATTTTGGTTGCCCTCCTCTGGACACATTCCAGTTTTACCGTTGCGAACCAAAACAGCGTGCGGAAACGGCGTTTACCTTCCCGCCGGAACACCCTTCCTGCTGTTTTTACATGACTCGAACGTGTCCCTTTATTTAAAATGCATCTCTGGGTCATTTGTGGGGCATAGCAATTCGTTCCTTTATTTTTTTCCAAAATATAGTCTGGCCCCCCACATGGTCTGAGGGACAGTGGACCAACCCACAGATGATAAAAGTTGCTGACCCCTGGTCCAGCCCTACCCCAGACCCAAACAGCTCTGTCCTCCCCCTCTCGCCCCTTCTCCCACCGCTGCCCCGACGACCAAGCGAGGCAAGGGTCTGCAGGAGCTCCACAAAAACGTGCCTTTGCAAGACGGTTTATTTAAAGCCCTGCTGCTGTTGCTGCTGCTGCTTCGGATGTCTCGTTAACTTCAGGAAGCTGGCGCTGGGCCCGTGTAATCAGCCGAGCCCCGTTCTGCCGGCTGCCCAGAAGCGCGGCAGGCGGGGGCGAGAGGCCTGGCGCAAGGCTGGCCGCCACATTAATGGGCCCTCTGTGGTCCTTTTTCCCAGCACTGGAGAACCCTGCGGTGTGGAGGGGAAGTCGCCCTGCTTCTTCAGAAAGGCCTCTGCTAATTAGGAATTTGCATCCGTCCCCTGCCGACCATCCCCGCCGCTGCCACCCGGGCGCAACAGCCTTGCTGCCACCCCCCATCCTAGCAGGGTCTTCTCAGAGGAAGTCTCGCCTGGCAAAGCACAGAGCTTCCTTCCTCCGCAATTCTCTGGGAGCACGGTCCGGCGAGGGTGGTGATTCTGGGTGACGGGGGGGGGGTGGCTGTTCTTTCCTAGTATAGCATCTAGATCAAGTATAGAGTATAGCAGCTAGAGTATAGCATCTAGAGTATAGCATCTAGATCAAGGGAAGTAATAGTGCCACTGTATTCTGCTCTGGTCAGACCACACCTGGAGTACTGTGTCCAGTTCTGGGCACCACAGTTCAAGAAGGACACTGACAAACTGGAACGTGTCCAGAGGAGGGCAACCAAAATGGTCAAAGGCCTGGAAACGATGCCTTATGAGGAACGGCTAAGGGAGCTGGGCATGTTTAGCCTGGAGAAGAGGAGGTTAAGGGGTGATATGATAGCCATGTTCAAATATAGAAAAGGATGTCACCTAGAGGAGGGAGAAAGGTTGTTTTCTGCTGCTCCGGAGAAGCGGACACGGAGCAATGGATCAAACTACAAGAAAGAAGATTCCACCTAAACATTAGGAAGAACTTCCTGACAGTAAGAGCTGTTCGACAGTGGAATTTGCTGCCAAGGAGTGTGGTGGAGTCTCCTCCTTTGGAGGTCTTTAAGCAGAGGCTTGACAACCATATGTCAGGAGTGCTCTGATGGTGTTTCCTGCTTGGCAGGGGGTTGGACTCGATGGCCCTTGTGTTCTCTTCCAACTCTAGGATCCTATGATTCCTCCCTGACCTCCCTGCAATACTCCTGTGGCAACAGGATCTGTTCCCTTCTCCCCTGCAAGCTGCAGCCGGGTTGAAGAAGAAGAAGAAGAGTTTGGATTTGATATCCCGCCTTTCACTCCCCTTCAGGAGTCTCAAAGCGGCTAACATTCTCCTTTCCCTTCCTCCCCCACAACAAGCACTCTGTGAGGTGAGTGGGGCTGAGAGACTTCACAGAAGTGTGACTGGCCCAAGGTCACCCAGCAGCTGCATGTGGAGGAGCGGAGACGCGAACCCGGTTCCCCAGATTACGAGGCTACCGCTCTTAACCACTACACCACGCTGGCTGAGCTGCAAGCTCAAAGGGAAGGATTAGAGCGATTGTTCAGCAGGGCAACTTTGGGGGAATCTTTCAGGGTTCAAGGCTCCTGCTGTGCAAAAGTTTAATAGCCAGAAAGTTTAAAATGCAGAACTCGATCCTTGGGCTCGGACTCGGAACCAGAGGAGTCTCATTCTGCACCAGAACCTTCGCCTCAGGCATCACCTGAACCTAGTCTGGGGCCTGATCCTGAAGAGTCCCAGTCTGCACAGGTTCCCCTGCAACAAACACCAGCTGGGCCGAGTCCTGGGGCCTGATCCTGCTCTGGCTCCAGATGCGGGGATGACCTGTGGTTCCAGATCTGTGTGCATGTGTGTGTGTCTGTATATGAGAAAGATGGGCTCTATGGACCCAGAGGCTGACTATTAATCTGGATCCATCCATTGGCATGCTGAGTGGCTGAGACAACCCAGTCAGAGGGGCGCAACAAATTTCTTCTTATTATTATTACAAGGTTTGTGCTCTCCCTTCCTAAGGCCTGAAGATAGAGACATGGCGCTGGGAGGAATTTTGCTCCAGTCCTCAACATTCTCAAAACCTTTTCTTCCTCCAAGAATTCAGGACAACACCTCACTAGCCTAAAAGGGTCGCAGAGACCTCTGGCTCCCAGCACCGCCAGTCCAATTCGTGCCCTGCCACCCACTCCAGGAAGTTGCAACAGAGCCTACTTCCCGTCTGAAAGCCAGCCGCTTGTTTTTCTCCTGCTGAATCTCTCTCTCTCTCTCTCTCTCTCTTTCCTCTTCCAAGAAACAAGAAACCCGAAATGGTCCAGATAAAACAGGAAACGTCCGTCAGCCACACTTAGCGGGCAATCTGTCGCCTCCGAAACAATTCCTAAGGATGCAATAAGCAGGAAGATGGAAAGGGAAACAAACAGAGGAGGCACGATAAGGCAGTGCCTTCGCCCTCTCTGAGTGACGCAGCCGGCTGGTAGCTGGAGGGAGCTGCGAGGGCAGCGTGGAAGCAGGCGGCGGGTATTTATAGCTTGCCAGCCTCCCCTCCGTCCTGGGAAAACCGGGAGTGACTCCTCTGGCCATCCTTGGAGGAAGGAGGAAGACACCCTCTGGCATCCCTAAGGGACTTGAGCTACCTGCCTCACATTCCGCTTCAGGGGTCAAGCAGGAGTTAGGAAGATATATTGGGAATGTGTGTTGTCAAAAGAGGGGCAGGGTGGGTGGGGGCGAAGGCAAGGACATGAGAAGAGCCAGCTGGGTCCGGCCAAAAGGGACTCATCCAGCCCAACATCCTGTTCTCAGTAAAGGTAAAGGGAGCCCTGAACGTTAGGTCCAGTCGTGGCCGACTCTGGGGTTGCGGCGCTCATCTCGCTTTATTGGCCGAGGGAGCCGGCGTACAGCTTCTGGGTCATGTGGCCAGCAGGACTAAGCCGCTTCTGGCGAACCAGAAATGGCGTTTACCTTCCCGCTGGAGTGGTACCTATTTATCTACTTGCACTTTGACGTGCTTTTGAACTGCTAGGTTGGCAGGAGCAGGGACCGAGCAACGGGAGCTCACCCCGTCGTGGGGATTCGAACCGCCGACTTCTGATTGGCAAGCCCTAGGCTCTGTGGTTTAACCCACAGCGCCACCCACATCCCATCCTGTTCTCAGAGTAGTAGCCAAATACCCCTAAGAACCCAGGAATCTAGATAGACTGCCTCTGGGCCTGGAGGGTCCATTAGAATATGAGTCCAACATCCTGTTGTCAGGATGCAAATGTCAGGGGATCGAACCCACCTGCTTGCAAAGCATCAGGCTCAACATAGAGGCCAAGCAGATGCCTCATTGGGAGACCAGCAAGCAGGATCCGACCACAAGAGCTCTCTCCCTTCCACAGCAACTGGTGTTCAGTGCATTGCTCCCTCTGACCGTGGAGACAGATCATAGCGGCCATTGATAGTCCTCTCCTCCATGAATTTGTCTAATCCCCTTTTAAAGCCCTCCAAGTCGGTGGATTATACAGTGGTGCCTTGCAAGACGAAATTAATCTGTTCCGCAAGTCTCTTCGTCTAGCGGTTTTTTCGTCTTGCGAAGCAACCCTATTAGCAGATAAGCGCTATTAGCGGTTTAGCGGCTATTAAAGGCTTAGCGGCTTAGCGGCTAAAAGGCTATTAGCGGATTAGCGGCTTAGAAAAAGGGGGGGAGCGAAAAAAATCTCAAGACTCGCAAGACATTTTCGTCTTGCGAAGCAAGCCCATAGGGAAATTCGTCCTGCGAAGCGCATCGAAAAACGGAAAACCCTTTCGTCTAGCGGGTTTTCCGTCTTGCGAGGCATTCGTCTTGCGGGGCACCACTGTATGGAACTTGCCGAACTGACCGGGAGACTCTGAGACCAGAGAGAAGAGACGGTGGAAGAAGACTGGAAGAAGTTTGAAAGACTATGTTAATATTTAAATCTTAGAATAGCTCTGGAAGTGGATATAGGCTGTAGTGTTAGAAGTAGAAGATAGGGTATTTTAAAATAGTACTATTTGTAAGTGATAAAATGTGAAGATTTTTATGGTAAAAGTGAGCTTGATAAAAAAAATGGCTAGAAATTATGATATATGTAAATGCTAAAGGTGAGGTAAAATGAAAATCAGATAGGGGGGACTTGGGGAAGCTCAGCTAGCGATGCTTAGAAAAAATAAGGGTAAGACAAGGATTTGTTTGTATTGCTTGTTTTTCTGTTTGTGTTGTTTAGTTGTGCTATAAAATGAATAATTTTTTTTGGGGGGGGGGAATAAAAATAAAGCCCTCCAAGTCGGCGGCCACTGCTGCCAACTGTGGCAGGGAGTTCCACAGTTTAACTGCGTCAAGAAAGACTTTATCTGTCCTGAACCTCCCAATGTTCAGCCCCGTTCAGGAAAGAGGCAGAGGATGCCAGAGGCAGAGAGAGAGAGGACCTCTGTGGAGATTAGAGCCACACGACCACAGGGTCAACCGACCACAGAGCCCAACCCTTTTCCGCAGTGCTGAGAAACTTTATCTAGCTCCCTCTCAGAACTGGCGCGAGGACAGGCATCCTCCCTGAGCAGCCAGTTCCCCCAGGGGAGCAGTTTTCCCTCCTCTTAGGAAGTCCCACCTAAGCACGCTTCCCTTGTCTCCTCTTCTCGCACCCTCAGAAGATGCGACCGGGCTGCCCGATCCACGCCAGAACCTCCAGCCACGGCACGGGAAAAGGCGCTGAGCGGCCGCTGACCCCGCTGTGGCCCTGAGCCGCTGGCTTTGCTTCTCCACAGGGAAGAGGTCAAGGTCTGGAGTGTCCTGTTTCGGGGCCTGAGAAGCTTCCTCGCTGGCCGGGAGCCACGGGAGCGCACATCCCCACCTGATGGGCCTTTTACTCTCCCGATGGGAGATCGCAGCCTTGATGGATAACTGAGCTCTGATCTCGTGCTTCTTTCGCACGGAGCGAGGCTGCCTGGCCAAGGGCCCATTCGCGTGGGATCAGGAGGTCAGGCAAGGACTTGGGTGAGGCCTGGGTGGCCCCTGCAGACAGCCTTGTGGCTTCACAGAAGCTGCTGCCACTCAGAACGCAGAACAGGAACTGTTCTGAAGTAGCATCACAAAGACAGAGGAATAAGCTGAAGGAGCGTCTCCACCCCCATCGTTCTGCCCGGATACTGAGGTCCAGCGCCGAGGGCCTTCTGGCGGTTCCCTCATTGCGGGAAGCAAAGCTACAGAGAACCAGGCAGAGGGCCTTCTCGGTGGTGGCGCCCGCCCTGTGGAACGCCCTCCCACCAGATGTGAAGGAAATAAGCAGCTATCCTATCTTTAAAAGACATCTGAAGGCAGCCCTGTTCAGGGAGGTTTTTAATATTTAACACTGTACTGTTTTTAACTCTTGATTGGGAGCCGCCCAGAGTGGCTGGGGAAACTCAGCCAGATGGGCGGGGTATAAATAATAAAGTATTATTATTATTATTATTATTATTATTATTATTATTATTAGCAAAGGCCTCATGGCTAGTAGCCCTCGACAGCCCTCTCCTCCTCCACGAATTTGTCCATCCCTCTTTTAAAGCCATCCAAGTTGGTGGCCATCCCTGCCTCCTGTGGCAGGGAGTTCCACAGTTTAACACTGCGCTGCACGGAGAAGGACTTTCTTTTACTGCCCTGATCCTTCCAGCGTCCAAGCTCCTTTGAATGTTCTACGACTTCTAGGATTATGAGAGGAGGAGAAAAACTTTTCTCTGTTCTCTCTTTCTCATTTTTATAAGCTTCTTGCAACCACCAATAAAAACTTCACCACTGCTAATGTTCTAGCGTTTGTCCGGTCTTCCAATAGGAACCTGACATAGTGAGCCTCTGATTTTCCCGGGAAAGGTACCAGCAAGGGTAATTTTATCAGTTCAGTCCTGGCTTGCTCGTATTTCGCACAGTGCAGCAAAATATGTTTTATGGAATCGATGTCTTGAGCACACGAGTGAAGTCTGTCCTGGTAGGGAACTCCTCTCAACCTACCATCCAACACTGCAGAAGGAAAGACGTTTAGTCTGGCTTTGGTGAAAAGCCTTCGATAGTTTGGTACTGTCAGGTTTTTAATGTAAGATGTTAACTTAAAGGCATGCCCATATTGTACTCCTACTGCCAGCAGACTACAGACTGCGTGTGATCGAGATCACAAGTCACTGTGTGCATTATCCCATAATCTTTGCTTTAGCATCTTTTGGGCACCTTCATAATAAAGATTGATTGATTGATTGATTGATTGATTGATTGATTGATTGATTATAAGCTTCCACCTGGAGGAGGAACCAGCAAGCCACTCCAGTATCCCTGCCAAGAAAACTTCATGGTCAAAGACAATAGGCATATGCACACTGGAAGGACAGATCCTGAAGCTGAGGCTCCAAGACTTTGGCCACCTCATGAGAAGAGAAGACTCCCTGGAAAAGACCCTGATGTTGGGAAAGATGGAGGGCACAAGGAGAAGGGGACGACGGAGGACAAGATGGTTGGATAGTGTTCTCGAAGCTACCAGCATGAGATTGACCAAACTGCGGGAGGCAGTGGAAGACAGAAGTGCCTGGTGTGCTCTGGTCCAGGGGGTCATGAAGAGTCGGACACGACTAAACGACTAAACAACAACAACAAATCATGTTGCCACTTCTCTAAATCCCAGAGGTTGCAACCTTTCTTCATCCCCTCGATCATTTTGGTGGCCCTTTTCTGAACCTTTTCCAGCACTACAGTATCCCTTTTGGGGACGAGGCAACCAAAACTGCACACATTGCACCGTAGATTTGCATTAACGGCATTTATGATTTCGGGACTTATATTTTCAATTCATTTCCTAATGATTCCTAGCATGCAATTCGCCTTTTTTTTTTTTTTTTTTTTTGCAGCCGCCATGCCCTGGGTCAATGTCTGCAAACTCTGCAAACCCAGACAAGTTAAGTTCTTGTAAAGTTCTGCTGTCCATGTTACATTCTCATAAGATGCTGCCTGTTTTGTTTTTTTCTAGGCTTCAGATCTGGGAAATGTTCTGCTACAAATGTTGATGGGTACAACACCCCCCCCCCGCAATTAAAGAAGTTTTGGCCTCCCCACCCCCACAAAAAATGAGTGCGGGAACTCACTGCACGTCGGGAAAATCTCTTGCGAGGAAGCCCACTTGAAGTTGGATGGCAGCGATGTCTTCCAGCTCAATGATCTCTGCCAGGTGTGGAACAACCTTGTCCAGCCAGGATGAGGTGGATTCCTGCGAGGAAGGGGAGGGAGACAGGAGACGGTCAAGCAAGGGACAACGGCAGCCTTAAAGTAGGGACGGGAGTTAATTATAGATAACCCCTTCCTCGTCCCGACTTGAGAGTTTATGAACTGCTTCTGCAAAACAAACACCAGGAAATGACTTTTTGGGGGGGAGAAAAACAAAATAAAATCAGAACTGACCTTTGGAACTCCCTGCTATGGGTCACACCCAGTGAGCCTCGTGCTCGAGTGGAGGATTTGAACCCAGGTCCCTCCCAGGTCCTAACCACACCGCCATCACTGGCTCTCAGCAGCTGGCAAACCACACCCAGAATCCCCTATCGTGTTTTATGCTTCTTTAATTTTGTTTCCATAAAGAAGGCTGATCGCCGAAGAATGGATGCTTTTGAATTCTGGTGCTGGAGGAGACTCTTGAGAGTCCCATGGACTGCAAGAAGATCCAACCTCTCCATTCTGAAGGAAATCAGCCCTGAGTGCTCACTGGAAGGACAGATCCTGAAGCTGAGGCTCCAAGACTCTGGCCACCTCATGAGAAGAGAAGACTCCCTGGAAAAGACCCTGATGCTGGGAAAGATGGAGGGCGCAAGGAGAAGGGGATGACAGAGGACGAGATGGTGGGACAGTGTTCTCGAAGCTACCAGCATGAGTTTGACCAAACTGCGGGAGGCAGTGGAAGACAGGAGTGCCTGGCGTGCTCTGGTCCAGGGGGTCACGAAGAGTCGGACATGACTAAACGACTAAACAACAACAACAAATTTTGTTTCGCTTTACATTGTGTTGTGACGGACAGCGATAATAAAGATTTGATCTTATTTTGTTTGACCCAACATCCCCTTGTACACCTCCTCTGTGCTGGCACCTACAATAGCACGTCCTTCCTGACCTTTCTGGAATATATTGGTTGGCGCCTCTAACTCAGCTTCAGGGAGAGTAGATGATAATCTTTGCACCCTCAGCCATCCATCTTTTTCACAGAATCAAAGCTGGAAGGGACCCGGAGGTCATCCAGTCCAACCCAAGCTTTCTCCATGTGACAACCTTTCAGATATTTAAAGATGGCTGCCACATTGTGCTCTCAAGGGCAGGACTCGAACCCGTGGCTTCCAGTTACAAGAAAGGAGATTCAAGGTAAACACCAGGAAGAACTTTCAGAGCTGTTCGTAGAGCACCACTGAAAACGTTTTTCTTCCGACCGGCTTTTAATGCCAATCATTCTACCATTTTAAAGGGATTTCAGCAATTTGGCTGATTTCAAGTTGCCTTTGTGTCGTGACTGGCCGGGTGCAGAGGATTGGGGGGGGGGAACCCCCTAGGGAAGAAAGGTCAGAGGCAGGGGTGGTGGGATGTGGTCAGAGGGAGAAGGAGGAGCAGACTGGGGGGAGGAGATGCTGGAAGCTGAAAGCGTAGCAGGATTTGGTGAGCGGGAAGAGGCTGTGGCGGAGAGCAGTCCAGACTCAGAGGCAGGAGAGGAGGCTGGAGAGGAGAAGGTCCAAGAGGCAGAGTGAAGGCAGACTGGGGAAGAAGCCAGGGAGTCTCCCCCTCCTGCTGCGACAGGCTCCCCTCCCCTCTGGTCTCCCAGGACCCAAAGAGGTATGAAGAGACAGATACAGGCACATTGGCATAGTCTCAGATTGCTGGGGAAGGACTAGGTGGAGGAGGAGACTTAGAGTTGAGGGAAGACGTGGATCTTTAGCCTCCACAACTGGGCAAGACCTTCCGAGAAGAGTTGCTGTGCTCCTGAGCCGACCAGGATAAATAAAGAGCTGGCTTGCTCCATGTGATTTAATGCTGACCCGGTCCTGACAACCGCCCTGACACTTCGTGAACGTTGCTCTTGGGACTGCTGGTTTTAAGTTTCAGGAACAAAGGAATCGGCTGCCATGGAATTGTAGAATTGGAAGGGGCACCAAGAGTCATCTAGTCCAGCCCCCTGCAATGCAGGAATCTCAGCTAAAGCATCCATGACGGATGGCCATCCAACCTCTGCTTAATACCTCTGCTTTATACTGAGTCAGACTACTGGGTCCATCCAGCTCAGGACGGTCTGGGCTGGCAGTAGCAGCTGCTCCCCAGGGCTTCAGGCAGGGTTCCTGGCGATGCTTTCAGGGATGGGATCCCTTGCCATGGGATCACATTCACTCGGTGCTATACCAGCTGCACTGGCTCCCGGTGGAGTACAGGATCAGGTTCATGGTGCTGGTTTTAACCTTTAAAGCCCTATACGGCCTAGGACCCTCGTACCTACGGGACCGCCTCTCCTGGTATGCCCCACGGAGGACCTTACGGTCTTCAAACAAAAACATCTTGGAGGTCCCGGGCCACAGGGAGGTTAGGCTGGCCTCAACCAGAGCCAGGGCCTTTTCGGCCGTGGCCCCGATCTGGTGGAACGCTCTGTCACAAGAGACTAGGGCCCTGCGGGACTTGACATCTTTCCACAGGGCCTGCAAGACGGAGCTGTTCCACCAGGCCTTTGGCCAAGGCACAGTCTTGAAGGAAGGTGAGGACAGGTGACCCCACCTAGGCCCGAAGTCACCCCCCCCCACCAAAGCAGGCTCAAAGCTTCTCAAAGCTTTTCAAAATCATTTTCTCAGCAGCTAAGCATCAGAAACATTCCGCTTGCTGTAACTAAAAAGATTGCAAGAAGGTCGAGAACAGAGCCCCTTGTCTTCTCAGGCCTTTCTCAGAACCACATTGCAACTTGCTTTCTCTCCGGGAACCATGCCAAGGCACAAGAATGAAACAACAGGAACACACTGAAACCCCCTCACCCCCTTTCCTGCCAAGAGTCCACAATAGTCCCAAGACAGCTTTCTGTACATGCTCAGGAACCTCAACATGGGCAGGACATGAGACTCTTAATCTCAGGGTCGTGGGTTCGGGCCCCACGTTGGGCGCCACAGGGGGTTGGACTCGATGGCCCTTGTGGTCTCTTCCAACTCTATGATTCATGATTCTATGATTCTAGGACTCCTGAGGGAGGAGAAAGGAGGAGGGAACTGGAAAGGGGTATATATGCTCTGTGCACATCACTGTGAACTCGTGCATGCTTTTTGTGACTTATCACACTTGCTCCTTCTACCAGTTCATGGATAATAGAAATAAAAGTCTTTTCTCCGAAACTATTCCTTGAGTGTCTGTTGACTCCCACTTCCCTTTCCCAGGCGCAATATTTTTCCCACCCGAGGGCAAAGCCTCATAAGGCTACAGTCTGACCCCCTCCTTCTGTAATCCTCATAGAACTCTAGCCCAAAGGTTGCCATTAATTTGATTCTGAATTGATTTTAGAAGGTATTTTAATTAATTGACTGTGTGATTTTATATACACTGTGCTATTTTGACTTGTTGTTAGCCGCTCTGAGCCAAGGAGGGTGGGATATAAATAAAATAATAATAATAATAATAATAATAATAATAATAATAATAATAATAATAAAGGTAAAGGTACCCCTGCCCGAACGGGCCAGTCTTGACAGACTCTGGGGTTTGTGCGCCCATCTCACTCTATAGGCCGGGGGCCAGCGCTGTTCGGAGACACTTCCGGGTCACGTGGCCAGCGTGACAAAGCTGCATCTGGCGAGCCAGCGCAGCACACGGAACGCCGTTTACCTTCCCGCTGGTAAGCGGTCCCTATTTATCTACTTGCACCCGGGGGTGCTTTCGAACTGCTAGGTTGGCAGGCGCTGGGACTGAGCAGCGGGAGCGCACCCCGCCGCGGGGATTTGAACCGCCGACCTTTCGATCGGCAAGCCCTAGGCGCTGAGGCTTTAGCCCACAGCGCCACCCGTGTCCCAATAATAATAATAATAATAATAATAATAATAATAATAATAATAGTTGTTGTTGTTTGTTGTTGTTGTTGTTGTTGTTGTGGTTGTTATTATTATTATTATTATTATCTGGGACCTCCTGAATGCGGAATAGACTCTGCCAACTGAAATACGGCCCTTTGAGGGCTGGCTATTTTTACTGCTTTTGTTTTTGATTGCACCTTGTTAAAAAAAGAAACAAAAGAAAACACTGCTTCTATTTTTGCAGCAATCTGCCTTGAATGATTCTCAGAGAAGGGGATATAATTACTACCCCGGCTCCTCCTCCTAGAACAACAAGGAAAACATCTCTGGTAAACAATGCCTTGGCGCTGGGGGTGACTGGAGGTAAAGGACACAGAAGAAAGCTCAGTTTTCGGCACCCCTGTGCGGGTGCCTGATGAAATCCGACTATTCAACAGGACTTTCGCTTTAGTAGAAGAATGCAAGGCATTTTAGCAGTAGGTGAAAAAACAGCTCGGAAATTACGTGTTGCCAAAAGTTCAGAGAACATCCCCCCCAACCCCCCCCCCCATAATTCTGGCATTTTATCACACGTGAATTGTCGGTGATAGGGTATCAGTCTGCAGGCGGGGTATAAATAATAAATTATTATTATTATTATTATTATTATTATTATTATTATTATTATTATTATTCAACTTCTGAGCCCCTCCGAGCCAAAGGCAGAGAGCCCAGCCAGCAGCCAAATGAAGCCTCAAGCGGTGGTTCCCACAGCGCAGCAACCCGGCAAAGGGGATGCAGCAAGGGAAACCACCCTCACCTCTCCGCTGGGAAGCGCTGAGCAAAGGCGAGTCCCCAGGCAACGCGGCCGATTTGATCGGCGCAAGGCATGCAAGCTCCACCCCCCAGTCGTTCTGAGACTCCTTATTGGGTGAGCAACGCAGCCAAGCAACACAGTGGGAGCCTCCCTCCTCCCTGGCCGGCAGGGAGGGAGGGAGAGGAGCTGCTTCCATTGAAACCCGGGAAATTTAAGGGACATCATCAATAAGGGACAGCAGCGGGACATGGCGCTGGGATAAGGGACTTTCCCGCCAAATTAAGGACGGTTGACAGCTATGGTCCTCACCAGCTGGATGAAGAACTCCTCCAGCTGTTTGGCTTCGCGCCGCAGCTTGTTTGCCATCTTGGTCCTCATCTTGGAGGTGGTGCAGACGAAGCGCACTCGCATCAGGGGCCGGACGTACTCAATGAGCACCCGGCGGTGCACATCCTTCAGCAACATCTGGCGAGAGACAGGGAAACAGCTGCCTAAATTGCACAGAAACCTATTCATGTATGCAGCTACAGAGGCAAGAACAGTACTTGCCCGAAAGATGGACAGAAGAGGAAGTCCCAGCAAAGGAGGAAGAATGGATACAAAAACCTATGGAATACAGTGGTACCTCGGGTTACATACGCTTCAGGTTACAGACTCCGCTAACCCAGAAATAATACCTCGGGTTAAGAACTTTGCTTCAGGATGAGAACAGAAATTGCGCGGCAGCAGCGGGAGGCCCCATTAGCTAAAGTGGTGCTTCAGGTTAAGAACAGTTTCAGGTTAAGAACGGACCTCCGGAACGAATTAAGTACGTAACCAGAGGTACCACTGTATGCAGAAATGGCGAAACTTACTGGAAGGATAAGAAATCAAGATAACAAACTTTTTATAAAAGAGTGGAAATGGTTTACGGGACGTTTACAGATAAATTGTAAACAGATAAAAGCACTGGCAGGATAACTGTAATAACCTGCATAAGAGTATCTATTTAAAGAAGATAAATAAATCAGTAAGCTGCGAATTTGGATATGCAGAAGGTATTAGAAATAAATTTAAGGAACCGCAGAAAGATGGGAAAGGAAGTCCAGTTTTGAAATGTCATAATGATTGCGAAACCAGTGAAATGTGTATATCTGAAAAGTATAAATAATAATACTGGTCTGGAAACAAAAGCAAATACCAACAGTAGAAGAATGGCGACAGAAGGTAATGGAATATGCAGCAATAGCCAAACATTTGGTCAGTTTGGGAGTCAAAATGGTTTCAGGTTGGTCTTCCTAGGCCGGTAAATGTACCAACATGCTTGGTTGGTACATTTATGAACATTGATTACCGTATTTTACGCTCCATAGGGTGCACCGGACTATAGGGCGCACCGAGTTTTTAGGGAGGGAAATAAAAAAAAAACATGCGCACCCACCCCTCTTGCTCTCCAGGCTTCAGCGAAAGCAACGCGTAGCCTCTGGAGCGTGGAGAGAGCGTTCCCTCTGCGCTTTGGAGGCTTCCCGTTGCTATCGCTGACGCCAAGGACCCTGCATTCGCTCCATAGGACGCACACACATTTCCCCTTCATTTTTGGAGGGGGAAAAGTGCGTCCTATAGAGCGAAAAATACGGTATATATCTAAGACCTTAAAATTCTTATCACAGCAGCAATGGCTTGGGGGCAGGGCCATTGGCCTTCCTGGCAGGCCGCTCACCTGGTATGGCTCCAGCTTCATCTTCCTCAGCTTCCGGGCGTGTTCTTCCAGGGTGTCCATGATGGTGGAGAAGGCCTCTGAGTTGCTGAGCCACTTTCTTTTCATCAGCTTTTGGAAGTGGGGCTACATGGGGCAGAGGAGGGAAGAAGGAGGAATGAGAAACGATTGAGAAAGATTGTGGAAAGAAAGAATAAAATTTACAGCTCGTGATGCCTTGAAAAAGAACATGATGATGATGATGATGATGATGATGATGATTTATTTATACCCCGCCCATCTGGCTGGGCTTCCCCAGCCACTCTGGGCGGCTTCCAACGGAATATTAAAATACAATAACCTATTAAACATTAAAAGCTTCCCTAAACAGGGCTGCCTTCAGATGTCTTCTAAAAGTCTGGTAGTTATTTTTCTCTTTGACATCTGACAGGAGGGTGTTCCACAGGGAGGGCGCCACCACCGAGAAGGCCCTCTGCCTGGTTCCCTGTAACTTGGCTTCCCGCAGTGAAGATGATGTATAGATGGTATATTACACCTGTGAAATTAGCTAGAATGTATAAGACAAATAACAAATGTTGGAAATGTAAAGAAAAAGAAGGAACAATATGTGGTGGGAATGTATGAAAGTCAAAAACTTCTGGGAAATGATATATAATGAGATGAAAAAGATTTTGAAATATACATTTTTTAAAAAACCAGAAGCATTTTTACTTGGTATTATAGGTGAGGACATTAATAGACAAGATGTTAAATTGTTTTTATATGCAACAACAGAGGCAAGGGTATCGTTAGCCCAGAAATGGAAGCAAGAAGAAATCCCGACAAAAGAAGAATGCAAGATAAAATTAATGGGCTACGCAGAATTGGATAAAATGACAGGAAGGATTCGAAACCTGCGGGACCAGAGATTTACAGAAGATTGGAAGAAATATACAAACTATTTGAAGAGCAACTGTAATCAACAAATTACGCTAGTAGGACTACAAGAAGTTTGTAAGGGGAAATATATGAAATATTGCAAAGTAGAGAAAGAACAGAGATATTAGTTATGAGTTTAAATGCAATAGTGAAAGCAAGGAATGTAAATTAAGTGAATAGACTGGGAAATTTTCAGATGTGATTGATGGAAGTAAAAAAAAATTGTATAAGATATAAAAGTATGTTTAATTATTGTTGAAAATGATATGTTAAAAAATTATAAATAAATAAATAAATAAAGCCGTCTTCGCTGGGGGAAATCACTGCTTCCTGCAGCAGTGAGTTCCACAGTTTAACCATGCGTTAGTTTCTCCCCGATATTCCTCACCCACTCCGAGATCATGTTGGCCGAGGGCATTGATTTCTCCCTCCCGCAGTCTGCTCCCACTAACATCCCTCTGGGGAGGTCTTCCCCAAAATCAATACCTTGAGGTTTTGAAAGAGGTGGTCAGCCAAGACCCTGTTGCACAATCGAGTCACTCTGTCCAGGGAGGCGTTGGCCTGGCACCTCACTGCCTCGCTCTCGGGGTGGCCGAACCTCGCCAAGCGCTCCACGTAATCCCTGTGGGAGAGATTCTGGTCAGGGGGGCAGCACACAGGGCCATGGGGAGGAGGCACAGGCGGAGAATCGTATGGAAAATCCAGAGAGAGATTTTGCTTGATCGAGCTTCGGTTCAGCAGATAGGGTTGGATTGCCGCAAAAGGAGCAAAGCTCTCAGATCCGAGAAAATAGTAATAATAATCTTTAATTTTTACCCCGCCCTTCCCGGTTCAAAAACTGGGCTCACAACAAATTTAAAACACTTAATCGATGCAACAAAAAACAGCATAAAATACAGTATAAAACGTGAATAACAATAAATTCAAAATTAAAAAATCAATTTAGGGGGGAAATCCATCCAATAAACATTAGATGATCACCAGGGCTAGCTGTCTAAATTAGTCTTATTTGGGCCAGCGAGGAGACCAGGGGAGAATTAGCTGTGGGATCCCAGAGCGGGTAATCTTCATAAAAGGGGGAGGGAAGGAAGGGGAATAAAAGATCAGGCTAAGTTCAAGTTGAAAGCCAGGCGGAATAGCTCTGTCTTACAGGCCCGGCGGAAGGAAGTTAAATCCTGCAGGGCCCTGGTCTCATGGGACAGAGCATTCCACCAGGTCGGAGCCATCACTGAGAAGGCCCTGGCCCTGGTGGAGGATAGTCTGACTTCCTTAGGGCCCGGGACCTCTAAACTATGATTATTCATGGACCTTAAGGTCCTCTGTGGAGCAGACCAGGAGAGACGGTCCCGTAAAAACGAATGAGTACCCAATACAACCCAAATAGGGGTGAAGTGAAAGTGGGGGTGAGCTTTTCAATGTCGTTGTGAAAGTGGAGAGGGTCCAAATTCAGGCCGATACACAACAGGTTAGGACATGGTTGTGGGGGGACAGGAGAATTTGCAACGATTGTGGGGGCCAGAGGAGAAGGGGTTGAACTTTCAGCTGCTCTGGTTTTCCCCTGGCACTCGAGGCTTAAACGGGGAATAATAATAATAATAATAATAATAATAATAATAATAATAATTTTTATTTATACCCTGCCCTTCCCAGCCAAGGCCGGGCTCAAGGCGGCTAACAAGCAATAATAAAAACAAGTTGAATGAATACAACTTAAAAACAAGATTAAAATACAACATTAAAATATTGAAATATTAAAATGCAGCCTCATCACAGGAGGAGAAAGGAAAAAGAATGAGAGTCCGTCTCTTACCTAAAAGGTGGGCAGTGGTTGATGAGCATGATGGTCCGGTCCATTAAGGCGTCGGCAGTGAGGGGGGTCTCAATCTGCCCCTCGTGGAACTTTTCGACCTTCCTCTGAAAACTGGGGGGGGGGGGGGCGCAAAGAGAAAAGGCAGAATGAAATTCAGGTGGTGCAAAGAAGTCCTGCTCAAAGGCACCCGCCGTGCCTCACAGCATCTTCCCACAACCATCTGTCCTGGTTGGACCTGGGAGATTGGGGTTCAAATCCCGCCAAGGCCAGGAAGCTCACTGGGCGCTGCTAAAACCAGTAGGTGGCTGTTCCAAGCCCCCATCATCCCACTGTTAACCAGGGTAGCAGTCCCACGGTGAACCTCTGGTCTTCCTTGGGTTTTCGCGTCCCCACAGGACACGGACATCCCATTCAGACAAACAGCGACACACACCCAGCTTTCTGAAACAGACGCACCAGGAAGCAAACCTGCTAAGAATAGCTTTGGATTTCCATCCCTGGCTGACTCCACCGGGGGCAGGGGGGGGCTTTGTCCTGTGGCTCCATCTTGCTGGCATTTCCTTACGGAGCGGCTATTTATACCCCGGGATGACCCTGGTCCTCGGCGGCCAGTTTGAAATGGAAATGGCATGCCATTCGGCTGCCACCGTCTGGGGGGTGTGTGTGTTCCTAAACCCGCTACTCCACCCCAGCTGCCTCCTGCGTGCCACCCACACGGAAAGCGGTTGCGGCGAGAGCAGTTCAGGGCAGGCTTTGGTTTCCTTGGGACGATTCCCTCCTCCCCTGGCCAGCGGGAAAACAAGGGGGTTTTTTTGCAACCCTCGCCTGCGCAGCTTATTCCTCCGTCCTGTGCTTTGCCGCCGCCACTGCTGCCTTCTGCAGCACACCCGCTGCCTTGCAAGTGGCTCAGACTGCAAGACTCAGGCTGGCATACCTCGCCGGATTGTTGCAATGAAAAAAGAGAGAGGGAACGACCGGGTTATGTTCCCTCAGAGGAAGGGCAGGATAGAAGGGCTATTATTTGGGGTTCAGCTCCCTCCCCCTGGATCTCTAGAAGCATGCCGTATATTTGACGATATACCGAATTGCATCTGAATATTGTGTTTAATACTGTGTTGCAGTATTGTAATGTTGTTTACAGTGGTACCTAGAATCATAGAATCCTAGAGTTGGAAGAGACCACAAGGGCCATCGAGTCCAACCCCCTGCCAAGCAGGAAACACCATCAAAGGACTCCTGACATATGGTTGTCAAGCCTCTGCTTAAAGACCTCCAAAAGAGGAGACTCCACCACACTCCTTGGCAGCAAATTCCACTGTCAAACAGCTCTTACTGTCAGGAAGTTCTTCCTAATGTTTAGGTGGAATCTTCTTTCTTGTAGTTTGGATCCATTGCTCCGTGTCCGCTTCTCCGGAGCAGCAGAAAACAACCTTTCTCCCTCCTCTATGTGACATCCTTTTATATATTTGAACATGGCTATCATATCATGTTAAGAACTTAAGTCATTCCGGAGGTCCATTCTTAACCTGAAACTGTTCTTAAACTGAAACACCACTTTAGCTAATGGGGCCTCCTGCTGCCACCACATGATTTCTGTTCTCATCCTGAAGCAAAGTTCTTAACCCGAGGTACCATTTCTGGGTTAGCGGAGTCTGTAACCTGAAGCGTCTGTAACCTGAAGCGTCTGTAACCCAAGGTACCACTGTATTTATTTCCTATCCAAGGAGCTCCATGCATGGTTCTCCCCACTCCCCATTTATTCCCACATCAGCCCTGGGAGGTAGGTTTGGCTAAGAGGCAGTGACTATCGCCCCCTGAGCTTCATAGCTGAGTGGTGATTCGAACCCGGGTCTCACAGGTCCCAGTCCGACACTTTTAACTGTAACCCCACATTGTTTCTCTGTCCGTCTTGTCCTCTCCAGGGCCTCATGTGACCTGAGACCCTTTCACTGAGACGGGAGGGCTGGATCCTGCACGCTAAGGCTCTGTTCTGTCGTCAGCTGCAGCGAAGCCCCATATTGTGTTTTCATAGAATCATAGAATCATAGAGTTGGAAGAGACCCCAAGGGCCATCGAGTCCAACCCCCTGCCAAGCAGGAAACACCATCAGAGCACTCCTGACATATGGTTGTCAAGCCTCTGCTTAAAGACCTCCAAAGTAGGAAACTCCACCACACTCCTTGGCAGCAAATTCCACTGTCGAACAGCTCTTACTGTCAGGAAGTTCTTCCGAATGTTTAGGTGGAATCTTCTTTCTTGTAGTTTGGATCCATTGCTCCGTGTCCGCTTCTCTGGAGCAGCAGAAAACAACCTTTCTCCCTCCTCTATGTGACATCCTTTTATATATTTGAACATGGCTATCATATCACCCCTTAACCTCCTCTTCTCCAGGCTAAACATGCCCAGCTCCCTTAGCCGTTCCTCATAAGGCATCATTTCCAGGCCTTGGACCATTTTGGTTGCCCTCCTCTGGACACGTTCCAGTTTTACCGTTGCAGCCTGCTCTGGAACCTTAGGGTGAGGGGCAGGGAATTAATAACAACAACAACTAAGACCCATTGGAATGAAGGGACCTGAATCAGGTTCATTCATTTCAAAGAGCCTAGGGCTTGCCAATCAGAAGGTTGGCAGTTCGAATTAAAATATATATTATATATATATAATTTTAAATTCCACCAGGCCTTTGGCCAAGGCACAGTCTGACTCCCTCTTTTGGTAATCCTCACAGAACTCTAGCCCAATGGTTGCCATTAATTTAGTTTGATTTTGAATCGATTTTAAAATGAATTGATTTTAGAATGCTGTGTTACTTTTATTGTTGTTAGCTGCTCTGAGCCTGGTTTCGGCTGGGAGGGCAGGATATAAATAAATTATTATTATTATTATTATTATTATTATTATTATTATTATTATTATTATTAAAAGCAAGGCTTCTATCAATGCTCTAGACCACGCGCTGCTTCCCCACCGAACCCGCAGCGAAAAGAAGAGCTTGGTTTTCTTTTCCCGGTGTCGCCTCGCCCGTCCTTCAGAAGCGAACTACCTCTGCAGGAAGTCCGCCAAGCAGCTCATGCAGCAATGTGCCATCCTCCTTCCAAAATCTTCTGTGATCTGGGGTGCTTTGTCTACGTGAGCCTTTAGCACCTGTAGAGAGGGAGAAAAGGCCTGTGAGAAAATCAAGAGATGGTGCCTTTGGAGAGCCACGCTGTCAACATTCCCTTTTTTGCGGGATATTCCCTTATTCCAGTGCTGTTTCCCGCTGCTATCCCTGATTGTTAGATATCCCCTATAAATCATATACAGTGGTGCCCCGCAAGAAGAATGCCTTGCAAGACGGAAAACTCACTAGACCAAAGAGTTTTCCGTTTTGGAGGTGCTTCGCAAAACGAATTTCCTATGGGCTTGCTTCGCAAGACGACAATGTCTTGCGAGTTCCTGCTGGTTTTTTTTCCTCCCCCCCTTTTCTAAGCCGCTAAGCCGCTTATCAGCTGATCCAATCAGCAGATAAGCCGCTAAAAGCCGCTAATAGCGCTAATCCGCTAATCCGTCAATGGGCTTGCTTCGCAAGACGAAAAAACCGCTAGACGAAGAGAATCACAGAACGGATTCTTTTCGTCTTGCGAGGCACCACTGTATATCGCAAAGAGTACCCACCGGAACACCAGGTCCTCAGAAAGCTGGATCTGAAGGTTTTTTGGGGTTCTGCGACGCTCTCGCGGTCACCCCAAACTTCAAAGTGCTGGGGCTCTTTCATCTGAAAAAGCTCCCATCCACCATCAATTGTGCGGCCAACCGGAAGTCTATCCCGGATTGTTAAGATATCCCGTAGACTGTCCCTGGGGCAGGTGAGGCTGCTGATCCCTGATTTTCAGATCTGAAAGTTGACAGCTATGCACCCTGCCCAGTCCCAAAGGACTCCCCCCAGCCACCCTTCAGTCCCAGGACAGGGAACATCTCGGAGAAAGATGAAGCAGGGAAGGAACAGGCAAGAGTAGGAAGGGATGAAGTCTTTCTTAAGAGGAAGTACTGGAGTCCCGTGCCCAGTTCCCGGTTTAAGAAGGGTACGAACAAGCTGGAAGGTGTGCAGAAGAGGGCAAGCAACATGATCAAGGGTCTGGAAGCCGAGTCTTGGGAGCTGGGTATGTTCAGCATGGAGAAGAGTAGATGGACAGCTGCCTTCAAACATCTGAAGGGCCATGCAAGCTCGTATTCTGCTACTCCAGTGGGCAGGACCTGAACCGATGGATTCAAATGGAGGTGCCAACTAAATGTCATGAAGAACTTTCTGATGGTAAAAGCCTTTTGACAGTGGAACAGATCACTTCAGAAGGTTTGGAGGTTTTTAAGCAGAGGTTGGGTGGTCTCCCGCCAGGGACTCTTCAGCTGTGATTCCTGCATTTCAGCGGGTCTGGGAACGTTCAGGGATGCAGGAGAGGCTATATTGTTTTATTATACAATTTAGCAGAGTAACATCCCCCCTTTTAAAGTTTGCACAGCGGATATGCTTGCTCAGGCTTGCTAAAGCCTCTAAGTAAATTTTAAAGGTAATTCCCCATTTAGAAGAGTTTGATATTGATATCCCGCTTTATCACTACCCTAAGGAGTTTGGGACGCGGGTGGCGCTGTGGGTAAAACCTCAGCGCCTAGGACTTGCCGTTCGCATGGTCGGCGGTTCAAATCCCACCGGCAGGGTGCGCTCCCGTCGGTCGGTCCCAGCGCCTGCCAACCTAGCAGTTCGAAAGCACCCCCGGGTGCAAGTAGATAAATAGGGACCGCTTACTAGCGGGACGGTAAACGGCGTTTCCGTGTGCGGCTCTGGCTCGCCAGAGCAGCTCCGTCACGCTGGCCACGTGAGCCGGAAGTGTCTGCGGACAGCGCTGGCTCCCGGCCTATAGAGTGAGATGAGCGCACAACCCTAGAGTCTGTCAAGACTGGCCCATACGGGCAGGGGTACCTTTACCTTTACCTTTACCTTTAAGGAGTCTCAAAGCAGCTAACATTCTCCTTTCCCTTCCTCCCCCACAACAAACACTCTGTGAGGTGAGTGGGGCTGAGAGACTTCAGAGAAGTGTGACTGGCCCAAGGTCACCCAGCAACTTTATGTGGAGGAGCGGGGACACGAACCCGGTTCACCAGATTACGAGTCCACTGCTCTTAACCACTACACCCCACTGGCTCCCTAGTCCCTCATAAAAAGATAAGACACAATACAGTCTTCTATAAAAGTATTAAAAGGGTTTACTCACTCACATTCTGTTCACAGTTGGATCCCAGAAGGCAGACTTAGCTTAGAAGAGAAATGTACACCAGGACACTATCTCATAGAATCATAGAATCCTAGAGTTGGAAGAGACCACAAGGGCCATCGAGTCCAACCCCCTGCCAAGCAGGAAACACCATCAGAGCACTCCTGACATATGGTTGTCAAGCCTCTGCTTAAAGAGCTCCAAAGAAGGAGACTCCACCACACTGAAGGAGACTCCACCACACTGTCTCATAAGGAGACAGTCCCTTTGTCCTCTCTTGGCTGGAAGAGAGCTTCTTAGGCTAAGCAAATGTTGCTTCTTCAACGAAAGTAGTCAGAGAGAGAAAGAGATGGCTGACCGGTCCTATGCTTTTGCTACCTGCACAGGTGTGGCCACGCCCACCTCTAGTCACATGCAGAGGAAGTCTGTCCCAGACAGGAGAAACAGGAAGTTCCGACTGGCTGGTCCAGAGATCCCCTTTTATGTCCACTCTAGGGATGTTGTACTTGACTGCTCTTGTGTTTCACATCCCACAGTGGGCTGCACTAAGTGATCCTTGAGGTCCCTTACAACTCTTTGATCCTATGATTCTAGGTGGTCCAGCCCTTCTCTCCTGGTGACATTGAGAATGCACACTGGCAAAAACACCTGCATGTAGACCAACCCAGGAACTCAGTATCACAAGGGAACGGGGCGGCTAGCTCCAAGCACCGGACGGTTCATTGTTCCAGGAGGTGAGACCAGAAGAGCGAGGAATTGGCTAGCTGGCACCACACTCGGCAACACCAGCAAATCTCCCAGACAGGTTTGTTTGACTCCGATTCTCCCATGCCAGAAGTCACAGGAATGAGTGAGAATCCAGTCTTGGTTTCTAAGGGAAATTCCATGGGAAGAGACATGGCTCAGGGTCAGAACAGCTGGTCAACCCCTAGGATTTCCGGGCAGGGCTGGGAAAGATCCAGAATCCTGCCTAGTGACCGTAATAAACAAATTGCCGCCTTGCCAAACTGTGGCCAGTAAGTGTAAATGGCTGGAGCTCCATGCGGACATGAAGGAAGAGCGAGAGCATGCAGGCAGAAGTCCAACAGACGAAGCCGCTGGCTCCTTTGGGTGGTCAAGTGTCCCACCTACCAGTATGACTTTGCCAGACAGGCCGAACTGGAAGCCGTCGCCTGCGTCTTCTTGCGCCCACCTCTCCTCCTCCTTCTGAAGCTCTTGGTTCATGTCCTCGGTGATCTTCGCCTACGAACAAGCAAGGAAAGGTGCATACCAGGGAGGGAATGGGCAAAATTGGCGGCTTGTCTACATGCCTGCCACTCTAAGAACGTAAGAAGAGCCTTGCAGGATGAGGCCCGTGACCCTTCTGGTCCAGCCCCCTGTTCTCACAGTGGCCAACAAGATGCCCATTATGGGAAATCTGCAAGCAAGGCCCCTCTCTCCTCCTCTGGCTCCCAGACCCTGACATTCAGAAGAATTGCTGCCTCCAACTGGCCCTCTCTGCCACGAATTTGCCCAATTGCTCTTTTAAACCCAATTAGCTTGGTGGCCGTCCCAGACTCCTGCAGGAGGGACTTCTTACGTTCTCATTAGCTGCCATGATGGCCTGGGACTCAGACTTGGAACCAGAGGAGTCTCAGTCCACACTGTCCACTCAGTCCTTTGCCTCAGGCATCATCTGAACCAAGTCTGGGGCCTGATCCTGAAGAGTCCCAGGTTCCCCTGCAACAAACCCCAGCTGGGCTGAGTCAGGGGCCTGATCCTGCCCTGGCTCCAGATGCAGGGATTCCCCCGATGCCTCCAGCTGGGCCATCACTTACAGCTGCTCCACTACCAGTTGGGTCAGGGGAGGCTGAGGCGGCCTCTGGGTCTAGTCACCCACCGGCGTCTCCTGAGCTGCAGAGACTCAGGTCCAAGAAAAGGAGAGACCTGAGTACTCGCAGGAGGAGTGCTCGCCTTCGGGCGGAACAGGGAGGTGAGTCGCCGGGGGATCAGGACCGGCCGCTACCCCGACAAAGATAAAAGGCTGTCAGACCCTGCCACAGGTTACAGGAGCAATATCGCTGTATGCCAGATCCTGTACCTCTCCTTGCCTGGTTTCCTGCCTTGGCCCTGTCGGACTGACTCCTAGCGGAACCTTTGGATTCTGGACCAGTCCTGGACCACGTTTCCTGGGTTACCGCTGGGCCCAGCGCAGCCACAGCGGAAAGCTGCTTCCCCATCACCCTTTTGCGATTCACCGCTTACCTTCACAGCAGCGATGAGGTCCTCTTCTAGGCTCAGCTGGGTCTCGGGGGACAACAGCGGCCCCAGCTCCTGGCTCTTGACCAGGGAGGAGATTTCTGCTCGGCCGAGAACTTCTCTGTGCAGCGGAGAGAAAGAGAGCGGGAGTGAGAAGCACGAACTCCTCCAGAGGGATGCAAAGTACATCACACACACTGACCAAAAAAATGCCCTCACATGGACACTTGGTGGGGTAGCGGGAGAGGGCTTTGTTGGTGGTGGCTCCTGCCAGACAATTTTGGAACTCCCTTATTAGTGAAGCCAAACTGGACCCCTCCTTGCCGTCTTTCCACTGGCAGGCGAAGATATATTGATACAGTGGTACCTCGGGTTACATACGCTTCAGGTTACAGACTCCGCTAACCCAGAAATAGTGCTTCAGGTTAAGAACTTTGCTTCAGGATGAGAACAGAAATCGTGCTCTGGAGGCGCGGCGGCAGCAGGAGGCCCCATTAGCTAAAGTGGTGCTTCAGGTTAAGAACAGTTTCAGGTTAAGAACGGACCTCCGGAACGAATTAAGTACATAACCTGAGGTAACACTGTATATCGATATATCGTCCAGTTTAAAGTCCATATTGTGACAATGATGATGATGATTTATTATTTATTTCCCAGCCACTCTGGGCGGCTCCCAACAAAATATTAAAATACAGTAATGCATCAAACATTAAAAGCTTCCCTTCAGGTCCTCTAAAAGTCTGGTTGTTGTTTATCTCTTTGACATCTGATGGGAGGGCGTTCCACAGGGCGGGTGCCACTACCAAGAAGGCCCTCTGCCTGGTTCCCTGTAGCTTTGCTTCTTGCAGTGAGGGAACCGCCAGAAGGCCCTTGGAGCTGGACCTTAGTGTCCGGGCAGAACTATGGGGGTGGAGACGCTCCTTCAGGTATTCTGGGCCTTTGAGGCCGTTTAGGGCTTTCAAGGTCAGCACCAACACTTTGAATTGTGCTCGGAAACGTACTGGGAGCCAATGTAGGTCTTTCAAGACTGGTGTTATGTGGTCTCGACAGCCGCTCCCAGTCACTAGTGTAACTGCCGCATTCTGGTTACAGATGGGTAGCCGTGTTGGTCTGCCATAGTCAAAATAAAAAAATTCCTTCCTGTAGCATCTTAAAGACCAACTAAGTTAGTTCTTGGTATAAGCTTTCGTGTGCATGCACACTTCTTCAGATCTGAAGAAGTGTGCATGCACACGAAAGCTTATACCAAGAACTAACTTAGTTGGTCTTTAAGGTGCTACAGGAAGGAATTTTTTTATTTTGCCGCATTCTGATAATGGTTTCATTATTTTTGTTCTGGCGATATATTGCAAATCATGGTGTGTGTGTGTGTGTGTGTGTGTGTGTGTGTGTGTGTGTGCAACAACTGCAATGTGGGGAAAACCATGAAGCCAGCCAATGCCTCTACATAGCTCCACCCTTATTTCAGACTTCACAACATATCGGTATATCACAATGTTTAGCTGGTGATATATGACGATGCTGAAAACCAGATATCGCCCAATCCTACAGAAGACTTTGTTTTGATAGGCCTTAGGGACTGATTGTTTTTTTAAGGAAAGGACGTTTACATAGCGTTCTGCTGCTTTTACTATCTGTAGTCAAATATATCTATTTTTAAATATTGCTTCAACTCTATTAGAGTTTAATGACTCTTTAATGATGGTCTTTTATACAATTTTAGCTTCTTACATTTTATATGAAAGTTTTAATTTGTGTAAGCTGCCTTGATCCCCGATCTGGAGGGAAGCTGGGATATTAATAATAATTAATAAGTTTCGCTCACAACCTCCTTCTGTGCGCAAAGGCAAGACTGAGACAGCCTCTCAGGCTAGAGTCAGACGCGTCTGGGGCAAAGCTTGTAGTGAGCAGGGAGTCCCTCTGGACATGCTCAGGGGTTGCTCTGTTATGCCTTCATACATCCCTGCGCTGAACTTTACCCTCCAAAATCAGCTGCGGGATTAACATTGGCTTTGGTGTTCAAAGCCCTTAATCAAGGGCATTTCATCAAAGGGACAGGCTGTGTGTTAAGTATTAGTCACATATCTGAACTATCTTGTTTATTACGAACAAAAATAAGAACAAAACCAGGTCAGAACAAACGTCTGACTTCCCCAAGCCTGGGTGCATGGGGTCATTTTGGCTCTGTGAGGATCAGTGCTTGGTAAAACATGCCTATAAATGGAAAGGGGCAAGGGAATAATAAAATCCTAGAGGTGGAGGGGACCCTAAGGATCATCTAGTCCAGCCCCCTGCAGTGCAGGAAAATGTACATTTCCAAGCACAATTCAAAGTGTTGGCGCTGACCTTGAAAGCCCTAAACGGCCTCAAAAGCCCAGTATCCCTGAAGGAGCATCTCCACCCCCATTGTTCTGCCCAGACACTGAGGTCCAGCGGTGAGGGCCTTCTGGCAGTTCCCTCACTGCGAGAAGCGAGGTTACAGAGAACCAGGCAGAGGGCCTTCTCGGTGGTGGCGCCCTCCCTGTGGAACGCCCTCCCACCAGATGTCAAGGAAATAAACAACTATCTGACTTTTAGAAGACATCTGAAGGCAGCCCTGTACGGGGAAGTTTTTAACGTTTGATGTTTACCGTGTTTTTAGTATTCTGTTGGGAGCCGCCCAGAGTGGCTGGGGAAACCCAGTCAGATGGGCGGGGTATAAATAAATGAATAAATAAATAAATATATTATTATTATTATTATTATTATTATTATTATTATTATTATTATTATTATGCTGCCCCGTACGGGGATTGAACCTGCAACCTTGGCATTATCACACCAGGCTCTAACCCACTGAACTGTCCAGGGCGAGCCCACACTAATGCCCCACAGACGCTGTTGGTCTCCCAGCTCCCTTGTCCCTGAAGGTGGTAGACTCTTTGCCACTGAAGATTTTTTGAGCAGAGGTTGGGCGGCCCTCTGCCAGGGTTCCTTTCACTAAGGTTCCTGAACTGCAGAGGGTTGGACTGGATGACCTTTGGGGGTGCCTTCCACTCGACAATTATATGACCATCAGCCCACACTGGCTGGAGCCCATAGGAGAGAACCATGCTGGCTACCTCAGTATATAGGGTGACCTTTGGGCAGCAATGATGTGTGGGAGATCCGCCCTTCGGAGGAGGTGGGGTTGCAAGCACGGGGCGGATGGAACCCAGCCCCCACAAGAGGGGGGGATTCCCGGCCGCGTCACCTCCTGGCCAGCCAATCGGCTGGCTCTGGGGGCATGGCCTACCCTATTTAAACCAGGACGCAGCCAGGGATCTCCCTCTTTGCCGCCTGCCAGCTGTTCTTGCTTTTCCCACCCTACCGCCCTATAAGGTTTTTGACCTTGCTATGGACCTTGGTTGGTCGCCATTGAGCGGCTTGGTAGGAATTTTTCCACTTGACAAATTGGCACCAGCCACTTGGTTTTCGCCTAGGTAAAGGTAAAGGGACCCCTGACCATTAGGTCCAGTCGTGGCCGACTCTGGGGTTGCGGCACTCATCTCGCTTTATTGGCCGAGGGAGCCGGCGTACAGCTTCCGGGTCATGTGGCCAGAACGAATTAAGTTCTTAACCTGAGGTACCACTGTATAGGGATGATTTTTTATTTTATTAGTAAGTTCAGTGTTTAACTATCTTTTTATATATAGTGGTACCTCGGGTTAAGTGCTTAATTCGTTCCGGAGGTCCATTCTTAACCTGAAACTGTTCTTAACCTGAGGTACCACTTTAGCTAATGGGGCCTCCCGCTGCTGCCACAAAATTTCTGTTCTCATCCTGAAGCAAAGTTCCTAACCTGAGGTACTGTTTCTGGGTTAGCGGAGTCTGTAACCTGAAGCGTATGTAACCCGAGGTACCACTGTATGTTGGAAACCACCCAGTCACTGGGGCAACCCAGTCAGATGGGCGAGGTATATATAATAAAATTATTATTAATATTATTATTATAGAATAATAATACAGTGGTGCCTCGCAAGACGAAAAGAATCCGTTCTGTGATTCTCTTCGTCTAGCGGTTTTTTCGTCTTGCGAAGCAAGCCCATTGACGGATTAGCGGATTAGCGCTATTAGCGGCTTTTAGCGGCTTATCTGCTGATCGGATCAGCTGATAAGCGGCTTAGCGGCTTAGAAAAAGGGGGGGAGGGGGAAAAACCCCAGCAGGAACTCGCAAGACATTGTCGTCTTGCGAAGCAAGCCCATAGTAAATTCGTTTTGCGAAGCACCTCCAAAACAGAAAACTCTTTCGTCTAGCGAGTTTTCCGTCTTGCGAGGCATTCGTCTTGCGGGGCACCACTGTATCAGAAAAAAGATGGAGGGCATGCCGACCGCCCAGATCCGTCCCTGCCCTTTTTACCTCTGGTAGATGTTGCTGCTCCAATCCAGGACGAAGTAGAGGTCTGAGATGCTCAGCTTCTTCTGGACCGCCTCGGCTAGGCAGCTGGCGAGTCCCTGGTGGAAGCTGCACAGATAGACCCCGAAGGCCTCGTATTCCTTGGGGTAGGCGTGCAAGAGGTGGAACTTGACGGTGCGCAGGTCCTCTAGGGCACACTTTGCCAGGCAATCCATCTTCGTGGCCACGGGAAGGACCCTGCCCTCGGTGCACTGGCGCAGCCGCTCTCCGACCAGCTGGCGCACTGCCTCGGCCCACTGCTGCTTCATGGCCCGTGGCCGGGGTCCGCAACCGCCTGCCCGGTCCCCTTGAGCCGCCAGCCACTTGCGGTCGGTGTCCTCCTCCTGCTCGATCACTCGCACCACGAGCTCCAGGGCCGGGCAGGAGCTCTTGCTGGCCAGAGACTCGGCCAGGACAGCCCAGAGCTCCTTCTGCAAGGCCTCGTACAGCAGCGCCACATCCTTGGCCTTCCGGCTCCCGGATTTCCGGACCTCGCTGCCCTCCGTGCTCTGCTGCCCATCCTGCTCACACTCCGCCTCCAGTTCGATGATGTGTTCGTCGGCCACCAGGAGATCCCTTTTGTGGATCAGGTTCAGAATTTCCAGAACTGGAGCACAAGGAGGAAAAAGAGATCCAAAGTGTGTCTAGGAGCCATTTCAGCGTACAGCATGTAAAGGTAAAGGGACCCCTGGCCATTAGGTCCAGTCGTGACCGACTCTGGGGTTGCGACGCTCATCTCACTTTACTGGCCGAGGGAGCCGGCATACAGCTTCCGGGTCATGTGGCCAGCATGACTAAGCCGCTTCTGGTGAACCAGAGCAGCGCACGGAAACACCGTTTGCCTTCCCGCTGGAGTGGTACCTATTTATCTACTTGCACTTTGACGTGCTTTCGAACTGCTAGGTTGGCAGGAGCTGGGACCGAGCAACGGGATTTGAACCGCCGACCTTCTGATCAGCAAGCCCTAGGCTCTGTGGTTTAACCCACAGCGCCACCTGTGTACAGCATAGCTGTCAACTTTTCCCTTTTTTAAAGGGAAACTCCCTTATTCCGAATAGGATTCCTCACAAGAAAAGGGGAAAGTTGGCAGCCATGGCGTACAGTCGTTCCTTGAAAGCCGAACGCCTTGCGAGTCGAGTGTTTTGGCTCCCGGATGCCGCAAACCCGGAAGAGAGTGTTCCGGTTTGCGAACGTCCTTTGGAAATATTAGCAGAATTTGAAACCCACTTCTAATGTAACAAATACTATGGATAATACGGATTGATTTAAAACATAGAATATGGAATATTATGCAGTTGTAAACGTTGACCCATGGAAGTCTCAAGATTCAGAGTAATCTCTATACCTCGGCACAAAGGGCTGCTGGCAATTTGATGGTGGAAATGGAAAAACACGCCACAAAAGCTGTTCGACTTCCAAGGCGTGTTCGAAAATGGAAGCAATTACTTCCGGGTTTTCAACTTCAGGTTTCGAAATGTTCGGCTTCCGAGACACTCGAAAACCGAGGTTCCACTGTATATGGATATGCATTACAAATTTATATTTGTAAAATCAAATAAAAACGATTTCTAAAAACCCAAAACTAAGTGTGTCCAGGGGTGTATGTAACAGACTGGAGGTTTGTTTGTTTGTTGTATATTGCATTTACCATATTTTTCGCCCTATAGGATGCACTTTTTCCCCTCCAAAAATGAAGGGGAAATCTGGGTGCGTCCTATGGGGCGAATGCAGGCTTTTGCTGAAGCTTGGAGAGCGAGAGGGGTCGGTGCGCACCAACCCCTCTTGCTCTCCAGGCTTCAGGAAGACATCCGCAGCCTAGGCAGTCCTGTGGAAGGTCCCGCAGGGCTGTCTAGGCTGCGGATAGCAGCCTGCTGCCCTGCGCGAGGGGCGCCTTGAAGCAGAGCGCCCCCCGCGCCAGGCAGACATCCGCAGCGTGGGGACCCTTGCAGGAATTCCCCGCAAGGCTCCCCACGCTGCGGATAGCAGCCTGCAGCCCAGCAGGCTGTGGGACAGACATGGGCCAGCCCCACAAGCTCGGGGGACAGCAGGGAGGCCCAGCGCCGCCATCCCGCTGTTCCTCGACCTGGTTCGGTTTCCCCGACCTGCTTTTGGGGGGGAAATAAAGGGAATTTTCCCCCCTTTATTTCCCCCCCAAAAAACTAGGTGCGTCCTATGGGACGAAAAATACGGTATATCCCACCTTTTCCTTCAAGGTGGCCTACACACGGTTCTCCCCTTGCTCATTTTTGGCTGAGAGGCAGTGGCTGGCTCCCAAGGTCCCATGGCTGCGTGGAGATTTGAACCCTGGTCTCCCAGGTCCTGGTCTGACACTAACCATTGTACCGCACTGGCTCTCACCTCTCTGCCTGCCAGGGGTCACCAGGGCGATGCGCCTGGAGCCTTGTAGTTGGTATGTTCGAGGGGTGCCCCTCTGGGATGCAAGGAAGAGGGCAACAAAGGTGGCGTTAACCTTCACCCTCTGCCAGCCCACTGGTGCTCTGGGTCCTGCCCAAGCTACGGTTTGGATAGGTCAGTGGTTCTCAAAGCAGGTGGTATTTCCCTCCTGGGGTCAGCAGATTACCTAGGCTGCGTGATAAGGGGCAAGTGGACATCAGGGGGGCACTGGCAGGGGTAAATGACAATCAGACTTTGAAAAGCTGGTATCTCTGGATCAAGTTCATCAATTTGGGCAAACTAATTTAACTAGTTTTCCTTTGGCACTGTAGATGGTGACAGCAGTCACGAAATTAAAAGACGCCTGCTTCTTGGGAGAAAAGCAATGACAAACCTAGACAGCATCATCTTAAAAAGCAGAGACATCACCTTGCCGACAAAGGTCCGTATAGTAAAGCTATGGTTTTCCCCGTGGTGATGTATGGAAGTGAGAGCTGGACCATAAAGAAGGCTGATCGTCGAAGAATGGATGCTTTTGAATTCTGGTGCTGGAGGAGACTCTTGAGAGTCCCATGGACTGCATGAAGATCAAACCTCTCCATTCTGAAGGAAATCAGCCCTGAGTGCTCACGGGAAGGACAGATCATGAAGCTGAGGCTCCAGGACTTTGGCCACCTCAGGAGAAGAGAAGACTCCCTGGAATAGACCCTGATGTTGGGAAAGATGGAGGGCACAAGGAGAAGGGGGCGACAGAGGACGAGATGGTTGGATAGTGTTCTCGAAGCTACCAGCATGAGTTTGACCAAACTGCGGGAGGCAGGGGAAGACAGGAGTGCCTGGCATGCTCTGGTCCAGGGGGTCACAAAGAGTCGGACACGACTAAACGACTAAACAACAACAAGGTTTCCTTTTATTTTGAATAGACGTGCAATTCATTGTTGGCTGTTTTGCGTTTTATTATGTTATTATCTTCCTTAGCGGACCGTGCAAAGTGCTGGGATGCTTTTTATAGGACCGAGTCAGGGGCACTGGGAACGACTTTATGGAACCAATGGAACGGTGGTCTAATGAAAACCTTTGGGGACCACTGCAATAGGTGAAGGGTTTGGTTTCAGACAGCTCCTCCCCGCACGATGCCCCCAACCTCAGACCAAAAAGGGTCTTGGAGCAACCTGGGAAGTGATGACCTCTGACCCCAGAGGTACTTGGTCTGGCTATGCGTCTGACGGCACTTCACGGCAATATTGGTGTGACCTTGCAAGGAGATAATGTCTGCCCACACACAGACTGAAACGACGGCTGGATTTCGGGGTTGCCGTCACTAATGCCATTATCTCTGGCAATCCCGTGTTGACTCTGCACACAGACAATGCACCCTTGTTCCATGTTCCAAGTCACAAGGTTTTCCATCATTTCTCAGCTCCTGGCCCCTTCCTAACCCACATTCCTGCATTAGCCAGGGGCTAATATTTAAAAGGTGATCAGGCTTGCTTGGAATCTGCGCTTCCTGGCTTGTAAACCCCGATGCCTTATGTCTTGTGTTTAATCTCTGGTGCGAGAAACAATGTCACAAGACACATGGGGCGCGACCTGAGACATCCTGCATCACGTTATATGTGGGGCCGCCTATTAAGACAGTTTGGAAACTCCAGCTGGGGCAGAATTTGGCAGCTAGGTTGCTCACCGGGTCAAGACAGTCTTGCACGGGCTACCAATTAGTTTCTTATGGGAAGTTCACCTGGTGCCTTCATTATACACCTTTAGGTGCTAGGCAAAAACGTTCCTCTTCAACCAGGCCTTTGACTGATTGGCATGCGATACCCTTTTAAATTTGTTGTGGGAGGGAGTGGAGAGGTTACGTTTTTATTCTTTTTTATATATTTTGTGCGTTTTTAATCTTTTATTTTAATATTGTGAACCACCCAGAGATTTACAGATGAAGGGTGGTACAGTGGTACCTCGGGTTAAGTACTTAATTCGTTCTGGAGGTCTGTACTTAACCTGAAACTGTTCTTAACCTGAAGAACCACTTTAGCTAATGGGGCCTCCCGCTGCCGCCGCGCCGCCAGAGCACGATTTCAGTTCTCATCCTGAAGCAAAGTTCTTAACCTGAAGCACTATTTCTGGGTTAGCGGAGTCTGTAACCTGAAGTGTATGTAACCTGCAGCCTATGTAACCCGAGATACCACTGTATAACAAACGAACAAATGGATAAATAAATAAATAAATAAGACCCTGTACACCCCACCAGCGACCCATCCTTGTTGGATGATGGGAGACACCACAGCTGAGTGACAGAGTAGGTGCTTTGCATGTAGAGTAAACCCCTCTCAACTCCACTTCAAAGAATCTCAGATAGCATGAGACCCTGTAGGGAACTTGACTAGATGAATGGAGAGCCAGCGCAGTTTAGTGGTTAGAGCAGGGGTCAGCAAACTTTTCCATCAGGGGGCCGGTTTACTGTCCCTCAGACCTTATGGGGGGCCGGACTATATTTTGAAAAAATAATAATGAACCAATTCCTATGCCCCACAAATAACCCAGAGATGCATTTTAAATAAAAGGACATTCTGCTCATGTAAAAACACGCTGATTCCTGGACCATCCGCAGGCCGGATTTAGAAGGTGATTGGGCCACATCTGGCCCCGGGCCTTAGTTTGCCTACCCATGGGTTAGAGCAGGGGTCGGCAACGTGCGGCCCACGGGCTAGATGCAGCCCATGAAAACCGTTTTACTGGCCCACAAGCCACCCCCGAACCGAGCCGCCCGTTCGGCGAGTCCCCCGCACGCTGCGCTAAACCAGCGCAGCACAGTGCAGCGACACGCTGAGCGGCGCCTGAAATCGCATCTGCGCATGTGCAGATACCAGAAATCATGTCTGCGCATATCCAGATGCCGAAAATCGCTTCTGCGCAGCCATGATTTTCGGCGTCTGGGCATGCGCAGACGCGATTTCTGGCATTGCGCTGCGCCAGTCCGGCCCGCGGACGATCTCCGTGGGAGTGATCCGGCCCATGGGCGGTAAACCTTGCTGACCCCTGGATTAGAGTGTCAGACTAGGGTTCGAATCACCACTCAACCATGAAGCTCCAATGGCCAGTCGCCCCCTCTCAGCCTAACCTACCTCACAGGGTCGTAGTGGGGGTTGAAAGGGGGCAGGAACCATCCTTTGGGAGGCAAAGGTGGGATATCAAGAGGGAAAGCGGTGGCAGGATGGGCACTGGAGGTGCAAAGGATGGCCAGGCTTTGAAAAGCTCTGGATCAAGTTCATCTGTTTTGCAGAAATTAATTCAACTGAAGAGTTTTAACGGGGCTCTGAATAAATGTGCAATTACCGTATTTATAACTCCATAAGACACACTTTTTTCTTCCTAAAAAGTAAGGGGAAATGTCTGTGCGTCTTGTGGAGCAAATGCGTGGTCCCTGGAGCCGAATTGCCCAGGGGCAAAAAGCAGATCATGCTTTTTTTTTTTTTTTTTGGAAAGAGGGAAGTGGGTGTTGAAATGAAGCTGCTGATCGGCAAGCAATCGGGGGGGAGATAAGGGACGCTAGCAATAAAGGAGGCTGCCTGGGAGGGGGCAGGTAAAGACAGCAAACTTGCAAGGAGAGGAGACAGGAAGACTAAAGCACTAAGGAGAGAAAATAGAAGAAAAGGAGGAGCAAAAAACTGCTCCAGCTAAGGAAAAGACACTAAGGCAAGCAAGAGGGAAGGGAGTGTTGAAAGGAAACAGCTGATCTGTAAGCGATCGGGAGGGAGATAAGGGAGGCTGCCTGGGAGGGGGGAGGTAAAAGCCCATGGATCCTCAGGATTTTTACACTGAGTCACCCCAGATTCACCATCAGCTCACATAGCATGTCCATGGCTACAGCCTGCACCAAAAAAATAATGCACCAACTGTTGACTGGGGCCACAATGGCGCAAAAACATGGTTACAAAGCACGGACCCACATGGATTTTTGCATTGAGCTACCCCAAACTCACCATCAAATCACATGTCTGTGGCCACAGCATGAACCACAAAAATCATACACCCACTGTTTTGTTCAGAATATTTTTTTTCTTGTGTTCCTCTAAAAACTAGGTGCGCCTTATGGTCAGGTGCGTCTTATGGAGTGAAAAATACGGCAATTGGCCCTTGTTTTGAATCTGAGTGTGCTACAGTATTCCTTAGCAGGCCATGCAAACTGCTCTTCCGAATAATGCTTTTTTATCGGGCAGGATAGCGGGCAATTGCGGGGGGGGGGGGAGAGACACAGGTTCATGGAACCAAGCGGGTGTGGGGGCCCAAAAAAAAGTTTGGGAGCCACTGGGCCACAACCTCCATCGTCCTAAATGACCTTGACCGACCCCGATGAGAGCTGGGAGACCCAAGGACATCTTATGGGTCAGAGGTTGCTCCCTGCCCGTAAGCTCACAGCTCCACAGGCTGAGGGGCACCCCAATAACCATCGGTGCTTTGGGTCCTGGCTCTACTTGTTGTAGCGGTGCGTGCAGCCCGATGGTGGGGTCAGGGGCGACAGAACTGGCTCCCGGCCGCAGTCCTCACCTCTGCAAGCCCCAGAAACATGTTGTTTAACTTATTGCTTCCGTTAGCTGCCTCCGCTGTGTATTTATACAGCAGCCTCCCACCGCCCTGGGCGGAACGGCTGCCAGGACTCAAGATCTTCCCCGCATGGGATGGCAGACGCATGGATACAGAAACACAAGCTTGACCCCTGCATGACTAAGCCGCTTCTGGCGAACCAGAGCAGCGCACAGAAATGCCATTTACCTTCCTGCCGGAGCGGTACCTGTTTATCTACTTGCACTCTGATGTGCTTTCGAACTGCTAGGTTGGCAGGAGCAGGGACTGAGCAACAGGAGCTCACCCCGTCGCGGGGATTTGAACCGCTGACCTTCTGATCAGCAAGCCCTAGGCTCTGTGGTTCAGACCACAGTGCCACTTGTTTTAAAACGTTTTCAGTACTGTGATTAAATTGCTGTAGCCCATCCTGGGACCTTAGTTGAAGAACTAACAAATAAATAATACAAATTGCCACGTCTGGTTGCATTCAAGAGCCAGTGTGGTGCAGCGGTTCGTTATAGTGTCAGGCTGGGACCCGGAAGACCTGGGTTCGAATTCCCCACTTCGCCATGAGGCTTGTGGGGCAGGCAGTCTAGCCTACCTCTCAGCCTTGCCTCCCTCAAAAGGTTGTTGTGGGGATGGGATGAATAAGGAGAGAACCATGTTTGTCACCTTCAGCTGACTGGAGGAAAAGTTGGGATATAAAGGCAAATTAATGACTGATTTTATAGGTGTTTTGTTTTTTAATTTAGAAGAATGCTTTGGAGGGGGGTTTCTGAGCACCGCAGATCTTCGAAATGGGTGTTTTGCGGGTCACGTTGGGCAGAAGATTTCTGCGTTGCGGGGGGTTGGACTAGATGACCCTTGTGGTCCCTTCCAACTCAACAATGCTATGATTCTGTGCTGGGGCAGCAGAAGGCAGCCAGGCAAACAAGCAAGCAAACAAACAGAGGCGTGAGACACAGTTTTCTAAGGAGAGGGGGGTTTGTTTTCAGTCTTGCAATCTAGGGTGATGGAGGCTATCTTTGGCAAGCGGCTGAAATTTTGGGAGAGGAAGGAAGGCTCTCTCTCCAGGCTTGTGGAGCAAAGTTGAATTGCATATTCATTTCCCCCCTTTGCCCTGCTCTCTCCCAAGCGCTCTTGGAGTCTTTTTCCTTCCCTCTGGGCACATTCTCCAGCAAGGTCAATGAGCTGCATTTCTACCCCTGCAATCAGGAGGGTCAATCAGGCTGGAACAATGAGCCGGGGAGAACAAAAAGCAAAAAATAAGCAAAAAAAGAAAGACCCCTTCATTAGCTTCTCCCCAGCCATAACCTGAGTAAACAGGCTGGCTCTGGAGTGAAGAGGGGGGGGGGAATAAAACTATCAGGTCTTGTTTCCAGTCCCCTTGGGAAGGACTTTGCAGACAGCCAAAGATCAGCTGCCAAGGCACAACTTTCAACAGCCCAACATTAAAGTCTTTTCGATGAGAAACGGCCGGGTCGATTCTGTGAGGTTCTGGGCCAAGGCTGATCCCGTCAGAACATAGGAAGCTGGCTTACACAGTGTCCCGTCTTTGCACAGTGTCCATCACAGCACTGCACACACCAGCTCTCTCCAGAACAGTGTACATTGTTACAGATAGGTAGCCGTGTTGGTCTGCCATAGTCAAAATAAAAAAATTCCTTCCAGTAGCACCTTAAAGACCAACTAAGTTAGTTCTTGGTATGAGCTTTCGTGTGCATGCACACTTCTTCAGATACACTGAAACAGAAGTTGCCAGATCCTTCTATATAGTGAGAAGGTGGGGAGGGGTATTGCTCAGAAGGGTGGTGGGAATGGGAGATTGGCAGATAGCTGATAGTGTACATTGTGAAGGGGATACGCCAGCCGTTTTCAAATAGGTGAAAGGCTGTCACATAGAAGAAGGAGAAAGCTCCTTTTCCGCTGTTCCAGACGGGATGACCCAGCTAAACATTAGAAGCTAAACATTAGAAGGCTTCGAAAAATGCAGAAGAGCTAGGGGGTGAACTAATGGAGGAAAAAACTGAATAAGCCAAGGCACGTTCGAAAACAGAAGCATTCTGGGTTGTCGACGTTCGAAAGCCGAAAGGTTCAGCAACCAAAGTTCCACTGTGTATAGAAGCAAGAACAACACAACTAATCCAGAATGCGGCAGCTAGACTGGTGACGAGGAGCGTCCGCCGAGACCACATAACACCAGTCCTGAAAGACCTACATTGGCTCCCAGTATGTTTCTGAGCACAATTCAAAGTGTTGTTTAAAGCCCTAAACGGCCTCGGCCCAGTATACCTGAAGGAGCGTCTCCACCCCCATAGTTCTGCCTGGACGTTGAGGTCCAGCGCCAAGGGCCTTCTGGCGGTTCCCTAAGTGCGAGAAGCAAAGCTACAGGGAACCAGGCAGAGGGCCTTCTTGGTGGTGGCACCCGCCCTGTCGAATGCCCTCCCATCAGATGTCAAAGAGATAAACAACTAGAGCGGTACCTCGGGTTACATATGCTTCAGGTTACATACGCTTCAGGTTACAGACTCCACTAACCCAGAAATATTACCTCGGGTTAAGAACTTTGCTTCAGGATGAGAACAGAAATTGTGCTCCGGCAGCACAGCAGCAGCAGGAGGCCCCATTAGCTAAAGTGCTGCTTCAGGTTAAGAACAGTTTCAGGTTAAGAACGGACCTCCGGAACGAATTAAGTACTTAACCCGAGGTACCACTGTACCTGACATTTAGAAGACATCTGAAGGCAGCCCTGTTCAGGGAGGTTTTTAATGTGTGAAATGTATTTTTAATTTTTGTTGGAAGCCACCCAGAGTGGCTGGGGAAACCCAGCCAGATGGGCGGGGTACAAATAATAAATAATAATAATAATAATAATTATTATTATTATTATTATTATTATTATTATTATTAACAACAACAACTTCAACTATATAGAAGGATCTGGCAACTTCTGTTTCAGTGTATCTGAAGAAGTGTGCATGCACACGAAAGCTCATTCCAAGAACTAACTTAGTCGGTCTTTAAGGTGCTACTGGAAGGAATTTTTTTATTTTGACTATGGCAGACCAACACGGCTACCTATCTGTAACTGGAACAGCTCCAACATGAAGGCTGGGGAAGTCTCCTGCTGAAGAAGGCAAAAATGACAGACTCACCAGAGAGCGGCTCCTTGACTTTAACCTCGGCCTCCTCTGTGACGGGGGCCGGATCCGGCGCCTCGGTCTGGTTGAGCTTCTCCACCAGCGAAGCCCTGCGCACCTTCCCTCCCAGCCCGATCTTGAGGAAGGACATGCGCTTGTCTCCCCCACCGTTCTCCTTCTCCGAGAGGCCGCAGTCGAGACCGTAGAGGCTCTCTTTGCGGCGGCCGTTCAGGAGCTGGAGCAGGCTGAAGTCTTCGGAGCTGCGCCGGGTCTTCCTCTTCTCCGGCGTCCCCTGGTTGCCCTCCGTCAAGGGGATCATCATGCGTCCCAAAAAGGACCTCCTGTCCGAGCCCTTCTCCCCGGGGGACTTCTTCTCGCCGCTCTTCTTCCCTTTGCCCATGCGGAAGGGGGACAGCCCCACCAGCTTCTCCAGTGTCGCCCGCCGCCTGTAGCGCCCCTCGGGGCTGCCGTTGAAAAGGCCCCGCTCGAAGGTGCCGCTGCCGCCGTCCGGGGAAGGGTTCCTGCTCTCGGGGGAGTCGCTGCCCAGGAAAGAGTCTCTCTCGTTCTCCTCAAGGTCTTCCTCAAAAGGGTTGGTTCCCCGGTGGCTTTCCTTCTCAAGGATCAGCGAGCCGCCGCTGGTGTCGCCGTTGGCCATCTTGGGCTTGCAGGGGTTCTTAAGGACCGGCATGGCAGCCAACACACTGCAGGACCTGGAAGGGAAGGTGGAAAAATGGTCAAGTGGTTGCAATGGGAGAGGCTGAGGAGGTTTTGGGGAGACATTCTGAACATTTTAATGTGTAACGTTTCCTTCTGTTTTTATATACCGTATTTTTCGCCCTATAGGACGCACTTTCCCCCCTCCAAAAATGAAGGGGAAATGTGTGTGCGTCCTATGGGGCGAATGCAGGCTTTCGCTGAAGCCTGGAGAGTGAGAGGGGTCGGTGCGCACCGACTCCTCTCGCTCTCCAGGCTTTGCGGACCTCTCCGCAAGCAGCGGGAGCACTCCCGCTGCTTGCGGAGAGTTGCCAGCATGCCAAAGCCTGCGTGCGCTGAGATCAGCGCGTCCAGGCTTCGCAGACCTCTCCACAAGCAGCGGGAGCCAGCGCTGGGCTCCCACGGCTTGCAGAGAGCTGCCTGTTTGGGGGCTGGGGTCAGGGGAAGCTCGGGCCTCCCCCGCCCCAGCCCCGCGCTTGGGGAAAAAATAATTTTCCCCCCTTTATTTCCCCCCCAAAAAAAACTAGGTGCACCATATGGGACGGTGCGTCCTATAGGGCGAAAAATACGGTATGTTGGAAGCCACCCATGGGAGATGGGGCAACCCATTCAGATCGATGGGATATAACAACAACAACAACAACAACAACAACAACAACAATAATGTTTTGGGAGCTTTGCTTGTTTTCCACAGGTATAAATTTTATTTATACCCCGCCCTCCCCAGCTAAGACCAGGCTCAGGGCGGCTAACAGCAGATATAAAAACAACTGATTGAAATACAGTGGTACCTCAGTTACAGATAGGTAGCCGTGTTGGTCTGCCATAGTCAAAATAAAAAAACTCCTTCCAGTAGCACCTTAAAGACCAACTAAGTTAGTTCTTGGTATGAGCTTCCGTGTGCAACTAACTTAGTTGGTCTTTAGTGTGTATCTGAAGAAGTGTGCATGCACACGAAAGCTCATACCAAGAACTAAATTAGTGGTACCTCAGGTTACATACGCTTCAGGTTACATACGCTTCAGGTTACAGACTCCGCTAACCCAGAATTAGTGCTTCAGCGTAAGAACTTTGCTTCAGGATGAGAACAGAAATCGTGCTCCGGTGGCGCGGCAGCAGCAGGAGGCCCCATTAGCTAAAGTGGTGCTTCAGGTTAAGAACAGTTTCAGGTTAAGAACGGACCTCCGGAACGAATTAAGTACTTAACCTGAGGTACCACTGTACAACTTAAAAAACAAGATTAAAATACAACATTAAAACATTAAAATGCAGCCTCATTTCAGTGGAAACTCAAATCAAAAACTTTTTGGGGGATGGAAGCATCAAGTCTTCACCAAGGCTAATATTTTAATGTGTAATGTTTCCTTCTGTTTTTATATCTGTTGGAAGCTGGGGCAACCCATTCAGATGGGTGAGATATAATAAAAACAACAACCATAACAACAATAACAAT
This sequence comes from Podarcis vaucheri, assembly GCF_965113315.1. Taxonomy (NCBI): domain Eukaryota; kingdom Metazoa; phylum Chordata; class Lepidosauria; order Squamata; family Lacertidae; genus Podarcis; species Podarcis vaucheri. The sequence goes on along the minus strand of NC_138765.1, from coordinate 5,313,341 downwards.
AATAATAATGCTTTGGGGAGCTTTGCTTGTTTTTCACAGGTGCCCGGCCTCAGCATATACCCCTGAAATCCTAACCAAAATCAAATTCCAACCCCCGTTCCCCAAATCTTATTATTCTTCTTCATTTATGGATAAGCCATGGATAAGGAGCATAAATGAATACTGTCACAGCAGGTTGAAATCAGCATAAGGTTGGATATTAACATGGGACTTGTTCTTAATATAGAGGAAGAAGAAGAGTTTGGATTTGATATCCCGCTTTATCACTACCTGAATGAGTCTCAAAGCGGCTAACATTCTCCTTTCCCTTCCTCCCCCACAACAAACCCTCTGTGGGGTGAGTGGGGCTGAGAGATTTCAGAGAAGTGTGACTGGCCCAAGGTCACCCAGCAGCTGCATGTGGAGGAGCGGAGACGCGAACCCGGTTCCCCAGATTACGAGACTACCTCTCTTAACCACTACACCACACCATGTGTGTTTATTGCAATCGTGCTGAAATGCAAGCTTAACAGAGGAAGGGGGGGAGCACAGAGGGAGGTGTACATGAAAGTTTTAGAAGCTCGCTAGGCCATGATATTTAAGAAAAGGTGAAAACAGAAACATGTCTTCAGCCCAGGTCTGCCTTTGCCGTTAAGCCGACTGTCAGCTCATAGCAACAAATGGCTTGCAGATCTAACCTAGGTCTGACTTATTGTACTGTTATGGATTTGGGGGTGCCCTGACTCCCCCCAGATTCCTGGCTGTTGGGGTTTAATCAGTGTTTAGAGAATTAAGGTGCGCTGACAGGGGTTGTAAAAGTACAGACTACACTGGTTTTCCTGTTCAGGAGATCAGTTGATAGAGGTGCCATTAAGAAACAAAGAGACCAGAGGACAGGACCATTAAGAGTGATTAACAAGGCAATTACTGTCCTTCATCTGCCCTGAGTAATGGGGGGAGGTAAAAAAAAAAAGTTGGGAGGGAGAGGGCACCAGGGTTATGAGGAGCCTGATGTCAGCACAGGAAAAAAGTGTCCTTTTGCCGGAGGGTTTTGGAAACAGCTAAAAGGATGTGGGGCCGCAGAACTCCATGGAGGCTGGTTGGGAGCGTCTGAAGGAGCGTCTCCACCCCCATCGTTCTGCCCGGACACTTAGGTCCAGCTCCGAGGGCCTTCTGGCAGTTCCCTCACTGCGAGAAGCCAAGTTACAGGGAACCAGGCAGAGGGCCTTCTTGGTGGTGGCACCCACCCTGTGGAACGCCCTCCCACCAGATGTCAAAGAGAAAAGCAACTACCAAACTTTTAGAAGACATCTGAAGGCAGCCCTGTTTAGGGAAGCTTTTAATGTTTAATAGGTTATTGCATTTTAGTGTTTTGTTGGACGCCGCCCAGAGTGGCTGGGGAAGCCCAGCCAGATGGGCGGGATATAAATAATAAATTTTATTATTATTATTATTATTATTATTATTATTATTATTATTATTATTATCATTGTTATTATTAGGGAGAGATTGGGGAGCACGGCTGCCTTCTGCTCTGGACCCCAGGTTTCATGAAGCTCTAGGAGACGCAACCAGAGGCACTCTTTGAGGTGTAACGTTCTGCACTCCCTCCATCAAAACTCAGGTTCATATATGGGTAAATAAAACGTGGCGCTGTGGTCTAAACCACAGAGCCTTGGGTTTGCCAATCAGAAGGTCGGCAGTTCGAATCCCTGCGACGGGGTGAGCTCTCATCGCTCGGTCCCTGCTCCTGCCACCTAGCAGTTCGAAAGCACGTCAAAGTGCAAGTAGATAAATAGGTACCGCTCCGGTGGGAAGGTAAACGGTGTTTCCGTGCGCTGCTCTGGTTCGCCAGAAGCGGCTTAGTCCTGCTGGCCACATGACCCAGAAGCTGTACGCCGGCTCCCTTGGCCAGTAAAGCGAGATGAGCGCTGCAACCCCAGAGTCATCCACGACTGGACCTAACGGTCAGGGGTACCTTTACCTTTATCACATTTACACATACATAATCTTACTTGTATGCCACCTTTCCACTGTTCAAACCATGCTCTGGGCGGCTTACGACATGAAAAAAGGACATAATTGCAACAGAAGTGTTAGCGAGCGGCCACTCATATCCCAACAAGAAGTCGTCATAAACCACATCAGAAAATAGACAACCGAATTAAGCCACTTACATCCCGCCATTTTTCTCCAAGGAGCACAAAATGGTCTGCATGGTTCTGTTAGCCCCCAAATGGAAAGTGAGCCAGGTCCCACAGAGAGGATTGGCAACTTTAAGACCTTAGAATATGCAGAACTTGCAAGCTTAATACACAGAATAAGAGAGCAAGAATAATGCATATTTAAAGAAGAGTGGAGAATAATTATTGAATACGCAGAAAATAATTGTACACAGCTCAAAACGCTGGCAGCATGAAGATAAATTAAACAGAGTAAACAATATTGGATGTAAAAGGGGGAAATTGATTTGAATGGTCACAGCAAAATGTGCAGGAATGTATGATATGTGATATGAACCGTGGAAGGAGAAGAAGGGAAGTCATTGGGTATGTTAAAAGTTTGCAAAATGTTTATTTTGAAATGAAAAAAAACCTGAAAACTCAATAAAAAAAGTTTTTTAAAAAATAAATAGAAACACATCTGGGCCACATGGGACACCAGGAAAGGCAGCCCCCCCAGAGAGAGCGCAAGGGGTCCAAGCCCTGCTTGACCCTTGCACCCCTCTGCAAAGACTTGACCGGGACCAGGGACCCACAGTGTGGGAGCAGGAAGTTTATGAAGAAGGGATCTTCCACACTGGGAATCCCCAGAGCTGGGCTGACCCAGAGTCAGCGTAGAGGAAGACCTACCTGAGTCTCCATGCTCCTGTTTGCAGAAGGGGCTTTTTCGCTCCTGCTTTTTCACGCCAGCCAGATGACAGCTGAACCTCTCTCTGTGTGGAAGTGTCTCCAATGACCAGCTGATAGCAGATTTATCTGCCGGTCTATGGACCCTCCCCTTGCTGCCGCGTGACCTGCCTTCTCTTAAAACTGCCCTCATTCCGGGAAGGCAGAAGGGAGGGGACCCTGCAAGAGAGATCCATGAGACCTTTTTCTTTCCTTCCTTCTTTTTAAAATCCTCTTTCTGACTTTTCTTTGTCTACATTGCAGCTGCAACACATACAGGGGCTACAATCCAGTTTCATAGAATCCTAGAATCCTAGAGTTGGAAGAGACCACAAGGGCCATCGAGTCCAACCCCCTGCCAAGCAGGAAACACCATCAGAGCACTCCTGACATATGGTTGTCAAGCCTCTGCTTAAAGACCTCCAAAGGAGGAGACTCCACCACACTCCTTGGCAGCAAATTCCACTGTCAAACAGCTCTTACTGTCAGGAAGTTCTTCCTAATGTTTAGGTGGAATCTTCTTTCTTGTAGTTTGGATCCATTGCTCCGTGTCCGCTTCTCCGGAGCAGCAGAAAACAACCTTTCTCCCTCCTCTATGTGACATCCTTTTATATATTTGAACATGGCTATCATATCACCCCTTAACCTCCTCTTCTCCAGGCTAAACATGCCCAGCTCCCTTAGCCGTTCCTCATAAGGCATCATAAGGTTTCAAATATCTCTCTCCTCCCATGTAAATGCTCCCGTTTGCAGACACCTGCTTTGGATGCAGAAGGTCCTGGGTTCAGGTGCTGACAGCATCTCCGGGTAGGGCTGGGAGTGCCCCCTGCCTGAAATCCTGGGCAGCTGCTGCCAGTCAGTGTAGACTGAACTAGGCGGGCCAGTTGCCTGAGGCTAAGGCAGTTTTTTGCATCCATATAGTTAAAGCTATGGCTTTCCCAGTACAGTGGTACCTCGCGTTAAGTACTTAATTTGTTCCGGAGGTCCGTTCTTGACCTGAAACTGTTCTTAACCTGAAGCACCACTTTAGCTAATGGGACCTCCTGCTGCCGCCACGCATTTTCTGTTCTCATCCTGAAGCAAAGTTCTTAACCCGAGGTACTGTTTCTGGGTTAGCGGAGTCTGCAACCTGAAGCGTATGTAACCAGAGGTACACTGTAGTGATGTAGGGAAGTGAGAGCTGGACCATAAAGAAGGCTGATCGCCGAAGAATGGATGCTTTTGAATTCTGGTGCTGGAGGAGACTCTTGAGAGTCCCATGGACTGCAAGAAGATCAAACCTCTCCATTCTGAAGGAAATCAGCCCTGAGTGCTCACTGGAAGGACAGATCCTGAAGCTGAGGCTCCAAGACTTTGGCCACCTCATGAGAAGAGAAGACTCCCTGGAAAAGACCCTGATGTTGGGAAAGATGGAGGGCACAAGGAGAAGGGGACGACAGAGGACGAGATGGTGGGACAGTGTTCTTAAAGCTACCAGCATGAGTTTGACCAAACTGTGGGAGGCAGTGGAAGACAGGAGGGCCTGGCGTGCTCTGGTCCAGGGGGTTGCGAAGAGTTGGGCACGACTAAACGACTAAACAACAACAACAAAGGCAGTTTTTTGCGTTCCTACACAGTCAGTACTGTACGTGTTTCTGGCATTGTGCCTGCTTGAATGCCGGGGGTCTTAATGAGAATCCCTGCTGTTTCTTCCCGCTCAGGGTGTGCTCTGATGGGTGGTACGGATCTGACTTTGGGGTGGGGGTGGGGGCGTTGGAAGTCAGGCCGTTCTTCCAGAGCGGTCGGCCATTTGGGAGACCCTGAGTCATAATTCCGCAGAGGTTCTGGGAGACGAGGAAATTACACAGCAGGATGGAGAGGCAGGAAACCGGTTTTTTCTCAAGGAGGAGAGCCTGCGTGTATATATACGCACAGCAGAGAGTCGCGCTCCTTATAATGTATAAGCGGCTGAAGTCCAGCACCCCTGTTCTCACAGTGGCTGATCAGCTGCCTCTTGTGGGAAACCAGCAACCAGCATCCGGGCACAAGAGAAACATTATCTCCTAATGGGTTCCAGCAACTGGGATCCAGAAGCATTTATTGCCTCCGACCAAAGAGCAAAGTACGTTTCGGAGCACAATTCAAAGTGCTGGTGCTGACCTTTCAAGCCCTAAACGGCTTCAGTCCTGTATACCTGAAGGAGCGTCTCCACCCCCTCATTCAGCCCGGACACTGAGATCCAGCGCCGAGGGCCTTCTGGCGGTTCCCTCATTGCGGGAAGTGAGGTTACAGGGAACCAGACAGAGGGCCTTCTTGGTGGTGGCGCCCGCCCTGTGGAACACCCTCCCTTCAGATGTGAAGGAAATAAGCAGCTATCCTATCTTTAAAAGACATCTGAAGGCAGCCTGTTTAGGGAATTTTTTAATATTTAATGCTGTATTTTTTTTTAACACGTGATTGGAAGCCGCCCAGAGTGTCTGGGGAAACTCAGCCAGATGGGCAGGGTATAAATAAATTATTATTATTATTATTATTATTATTATTATTATTATTATCATTATCATCATGGCTAGTAGCCATTGAGAGCCCTCTCCTCCTCCATGAATTGGTCCAATCCTGTTTGAAAGCCACCCAAGAAATAGGAACAATAATACATATGTGGTGGAGGTGTGAGGAAATTAAGAAATTTTGGATAGTAGTACATGAAGAACGAAGGAAGATTTGAAAATATCAATAACAAAGAAACCAGAGACATATCTCCTCGGACTGATAGATGAAGAGAGACTACAGGGAAAGAAAAGAATTTTCCTGTGTGCAAGTACAGCTGCTAGAATAGTGATTGCTGCTAGGTGGAAGTCACAAACGATACCCACAGAGGAGGAATGGATTTGTAAACTAAATGAATATATAATTTTGGCAAAATTAACTGCTATAATAAGAAATCAGTCGAATCAAAAATGAAAAAAGGATTGGAAATGTTTTGATGAATATTGCTCAGAAAAAGATATGCTAACATGCCTAGATTAAAACTTGAAGTACTGGAGGGAAGAAAAATTTGTAAGGAACGATAATGAGAATAGATAGATGATTTGAGAAGACTGTGGAATGCAAAGATTATTGTAAATTGTGTAATGTGGAGGAAATTGAGTGGGGGCAGAGGGAAGTGGGAGGAGGGAGAAAAGAATAATATGGTGGATTGAGGAAATATAAATGTAAATGTATGGGGAGATGGGGAGGAAATGGTATTGGCTTTGGTACATTTGTATTGTAATGTAATATGTGAAAACCAATAAATAAATAAACAAACAATGAAGAAGAAGAAAAAGAAGAAAAAGAAGAAGAAAAAGAAGAAGAAGAAAAAGAAGAAGAAAACCACCCAAGTTGGCCTCCTGTGGCAGGGAGTTCCACAGTTTAACATGCACTGCATAAAGAAGTGCTTCCTTTTATGTGTCCTGAATCTTCCAACATCCTGCGTCGCTGGATGCCCACAAATTCTGGTGTTAAGAGAGAGAGGGAGAGTAACTTTTCCCCATGCACTTTCTCTGTGACAGGCATAATTTTGTAAACTTCTAGCATGTCGCCTCTTTACTTTTCTCTAAACTAAAAAGTCCCAAACTCTGCAAGCTTTCTTCGTAGGGGAGCAGCTGTGGCTTCTAAAGAACTACACAGGAGGCCTTGTTGCATTCTTAGAAGCCGGAGTTCCCCGACCCAGTGCCCTCCAGGCATCATGGATTACATTTCCTATCAGCACCAACCAGCCCAGCCACACTGCCACCTGCCCCAGAATCATATGAGTGGTTTCACTGGCACAGAGTTCCAGTCTTCACTATCAGCGCCAGCCAGCAAAGCCACACGCCCAGCGTCACGCGACTTGGGCTGGTAGGAACTGTGGTGTGGCTTCCTTTTTTTCTTTTTGCACTGCAGCAAAAAAATAACCCCAAATAACACTGGGGCGCCTTAATGGAGAGCTGCTTTAAAACTGCCACAGCAAAATTGTTTGTCCCTAAAATGCCCAAAGCCTCTCTTGTTGTGGTGTAGTGGTTAAGAGCGGTAGTCACGTAATCTGGGAAACCAGGTTCGCGTCTCCGCTCCTCCACATGCAGCTTTTGGGTGACCTTGGGCCAGTCACACTTCTGTGAAGTCTCTCAGCCCCACTCACCTCACAGAGTGTTTCTTGTGGGGGAGGAAGGGAAAGGAGAATGTTAGCCGCTTTGAGACTCCTGAAGGGGAGTGAAAGGCGGGATATCAAATCCAAACTCTTCTTCTTCTTCTTTTTTCTCTCAAGGCTGAGCTCTGGGGAGCCCCAGCATAAATTCTGCCCCATTGGCAACCTACCATATTTTTTGCTCCATAAGACGCACGTTTTTCCTCCTAAAAAGTAAGGGGAAATGTCTTTGCGTCTTATGAAGCGAATGCATGGTCCCTGGAGCCGAATTGCTCAGGGGCGAAAAGCAGACCGTGCTTTTTTTTTTTTTAGAAAGAGGGAAGGGGGTGTTGAAACAAATCCGCTGATCGTTTGCCGATCGGGAGAGAGATAAGGGACGCTTGAGATAAAGGAGGCTGCCTGGGAGTGGGGAGGTAAAGACAGCGAACTTGCAAGGAGAGGAGACAGGAAGATTAAAGCAATGAGGAGAGAAATTAGAAGAATAGGAAGAGCAAAAAACTGTTCCAGCTAAGGAAAAGACACTAAGGCAAACAAGAGGGAAAGGGGTGTTGAAACAAAGCCGCTGATCAGCTGATCAGCAAGCGATTGGGAGGGAGATAAGGGACTCTAGAGATAAAGGAGGCTGCCTGGGCGGGGGGAGGTAAAAGCACATGAATCCTCAGTATTTTTGCATTGGGTCACCCCAAATTCACCATCAGATCACATAGCATGTCCATGGCTACAGTCTGCACCAAAAAAATCATACATCCACTGTTTTGTTCAGAATATTTTTCCCCTTGTTTTCCTCCTCTAAAAACTAGGTGCGTCTTATGGTCAGGTGTGTCTTATGGAGCGAAAAACACGGTATATGTGGGCATAAATCATCCTCTTACTCCTCCTCCTCGAGAGGAGGCACATTCATTGCCAGGAACTGTACCTAAGAGGCAGGTAGACTGCAGGCTTGCTGAATTTTACTAGGAATCACACACACACACCCTCAAGATCAACCAACAAGAGCCCAGTAGCCATACAAGACATAACAATTAGAATTTAAGGGCAGGGTGCCTCTTTCCATTCCAGAACCAGATATTCCAAGCAACTCCTGGCTCCAACTCAGGTGGGCATAGCAGTTTTGTTGCTGATGTTACGAAACAGTCGAGAGTCACAAAATCCTTGTCGACCTACATCCAGCGCAAATCACTCTGTACACCTGCGATCGGCGCAGAATTTCAGAATGGGCAATGTACCTTAAATGGTGGGAAGTTTACTTGAGACATTAGGCCTGCAAACAGATGTAAAGTTCTGCCAATGGGCTGCAGCCCTTCTCCCCACTTTAAGGTGAATACCCCCCCCAAAAAAAACCCCACTTGCGATCTGCAATAGATGGAGGGGTGGGGGAAGAGGTGCCTGCACACACCTGGGCTACTCACCTGCCTGGGGCCTGAAAGAAAGAAAATCACACCCAGAGTTTGCGGTGCAAGCAGCAATTTGCAAGATATTTTTTTGCCCCATTTTTTGGCATTTATATCCCACACTTTTGTTATCCAAGGAGCTGAAGGAGGCATGCATGTCTGCCCCCTTCCTCATTTAATACCCACAACAACACTGTGAGGTAGTCTAGACTGAGAAGAAGACAGCCGGCGTACAGCTTCCGGGTCATGTGGCCAGCATGACTAAGCCGCTTCTGGTGAACCAGAGCAGCGCACGGAAACGCCGTTTACCTTCCTGCTTGCACTTTGAGGTGCTTTTGAACTGCTAGGTTGGCAGGAGCAGGGACCGAACAACGGGAGCTCACCCCGTCGCGGGGATTCGAACCGCCGACCTTCTGATCGGCAAGCCCTAGGCTCAGTGGTTTAACCCACAGCACCACCTGCGTCCCTTGGAGATGGTATATTACACCAGTGAAATTAGCTAAAATGTATAAGACAAATAATAAATGTTGGAAATGTAAAGAAAAAGAAGGAACATTTTATCATATGTGGTGGGAATGTAAACAAGTAAAGAACTTCTGGGAAATGATATATAATGAGATGAAAAAGGTGTTAAAATATACATTTTTTAAAAAACCAGAAGCATTCTTACTTGATATTATAGGTCAGGACATTAAAAGGCAAGATGTTAAATTGTTTTTATACGCAACAACAGCGGCGAGAGTATTGTTAGCCCAGAAATGGAAACAAGAAGAAATTCCGACGAAAGAAGAATGGCAGACGAAATTAGTGGACTATGCAGAATTGGACAAAATGACAGGAAGGATTTGAAACCTGTGGGACCAGAGATTTACAGAAGATTGGAAGAAGTATATAAACTATTTGAAAAGCAACTGTAATCAACAAATTACGCTACTACAAGAAGTTTTGTAAGGTGAGATATACGAAGTGTTACAAAGTAGAAAAAGATAGAGCTATTGGTTATGAGTTTGAAATGTAATAGGGAAAATAAGAAATGCATATTGAGAGATTAGATTGGAAAATTATCAGGCAGGATTGATGGAAGTCAAAAATTTGAATAAGATGCAAAAGTATGTTTAATTACTGTTGAAAATGATACGTTAAAAAAAACTAATAAAAATTATTTAAAAAAAGAGAGAGAGAAAGAAGACCTTGATAGAATCAGATTTTGCCAGGGGTGGGAAGGAGGGATACTTTCAAGGAAAAGAAAGCATAACTTGCAACTCTGAGCAAATGGAAATAGGGCCATGCCTGTCATTCCAGAATAATTTTCATATGAGGGGTTACCGCCTGAGGGGTCCCCACATTGGAGGCAGGGTGGTGTAGTGGTTGGAGCATCAGGCTAGGAACTGGGAGACTGGGGTTCAAATCCCCCCACTCGGCCTCTTTCAGCCTAACCTACCTTGTCAACAAAGATCTGTATAGTTAAAGCTATGGTTTTCCCAATAGTAAGAGCTGGACCATAAAGAAGGCTGATCGCTGAACAATTGATGTACAGTATTGAATTATGGTGCTGGAGGAGACTCTTGAGAGTCCTATGAACTGCAAGAAGATCAAACCTCTCCATTCTGAAGGAAATCAGCCCTGAGTGCTCACTGGAAGGACAGATCCTGAAGCTGAGGCTCCAAGACTTTGGCCACCTCAGGAGAAGAAAAGACTCCCTGGAAAAGACCCTGATGTTGGGAAAGATGGAGGGCACAAGGAGAAGGGGGCGACAGAGGAGGAGATGGTGGGACAGTGTTCTCGAAGCTACCAGCATGAGTTTGAGGAGGGAGTGGAAGACAGGAGTGCCTGGCGTGCTCTGGTCCAGGGGGTCACGAAGAGTCGGACACGACTAAACGACTCGACAACAACCTCACAGGGATGTTGCGTGGATTAAATGAGGGGGAAGAATCACGCGAGGCACCTTGAGTCGCCGGGAGAAAAATGCGGGATATAAATGCAATCGGTCATTAACACCGGGAAACTCTGTGCAACAGCCTCCCCCGGAACATAATTCCTCACAAAACTTTGCAAAAATATACCTTGGCATTTTGCAGTGCGCGCGCGTAAAACTAAGACTCTGCGCGACGCCTTAGCGTTCATGCGCTTGTGCATTTATCCACATGCGCTCGGGGAAAACTTGATACACCCCCCCCCTTATCCACCCAGAGAGCATCCTGGGGAGGGACCCGATCCTGAAGAAGGGCGACTTTAGCAACTGATGCGAACAGCCTTTCCCACGAAGCATCCCCAGCAGACGTGAAAAAGGACCGTGGGAAAATGTGGGGGGAACAGGGGGCTGCTGCGCCCTGGCTGGTGGGAACAGCTGGAGATCAAAAGAGCAAAGAATACCATTTAGCAGCAGTGAAACCTGCACCTCCAGGAAACTGCGGGGGGGGGGGCAGGCGACGGGGGCGCACGAGGAGGACCTTACCTGATTCGTGCGTCCTTTGGATCAATCCCTGTTGCTCAGTCCATTCTCTGCGCGCTCGACTCCTCGTCTTCCAGCTCTGTGCGATTCCTCGGCTGCTCTGAAGGAGGAAAGTGGAGGTGGGGACCTCTGAGGCGAAGGAAGCTTGGGGCTCGATTCTTTGTCGTTGTTGTTTTTTTGGAGAGGATGTCCCTCCCAGTAGCCTTGGTAGTTAAAACTGCTGCTTTATATAATCAGGGAAACCGACCCTTCTGGCGCACTTAGCGCTGCTGGGTCAAGGAGCTGCGACCACAGTGCGGGACGTATTTTCCTTTTCCTTTCCTTTTTTTTTGAGAGGGGGAGGAAAACCTTTGGATCAGGGCGAGGGAGAATGTCCGTGATGTGTTTTCCCCCAGCAACAAGGCTAATAACTGATGCGTGCAAAGTCACAATAAAGGGTCTCCTGACCATGGGCAGAGTGCCCTTTCCTTCCGCTTTGCAAACGAGTGGACACAGTCCGCCAGCTCCCCACCACACGTACAGGTTTTTTTTTTGGGGGGGGGAGTATTAATGTTGCTTTTCATTCAAAGGATTCCCAAAGCAGCTTGCAAACGATAAATAATAAGAACATACCACAAACACAGCACAAGTCATATAGAATAATCGACAAATCGTCGGCAAAACAACTGCAATCTATAAAACACTGTTAAAGCAACAGCTAAAAAAAATTAAGCTAAGCGTCACAATTAAAGCAAAAGTCCTATTATATGATTAACAAATCCATACAGCATTTATGATCTATAAATCAGTTTTAACAACGTTAACGAAACGGCAGCCAGAATCTAAAACAAGCGCTGAGATGTCCCAGTTGGGCTCAAGTCTTTCAGAACCCTGGTTTTTGTTTTGTTTTGAGAGCACTGCCAGCATTTGCACATATATTATGATTCTTTTTTTATTATTTAACTGCCTTTCACCCTCGGGCGACTTACAGCATTAAGACACAATGCTAAAAACAGCTAAAAACAACTTACAGTCACGAAACTAAAGGTAGGGCCTACACAGTCAATTTCCTGCAGGATGTGAACAACCAACAGTTGATCTGTATGTATAATCTAGCATATTTTTGGGGTGCAAATCTGCCTCCTGGACCTTGTGCACCGGCCGCCCCCTTTCTGCCTGAGTATTTGAAGTGCCTAGCAGTGCCTTTGCCTACCATGAGGCCTGGCCAGGAAGCTGAAGGTAGCAAGCGGCCACGGGCCTGTCATTTTTAGAGAAAAGGCAGTCAAGTGGAGATATTAGAGATGTTTATAAAATGATGTCTGGCATGGAGAAAGCGGAGAGAGGAATGTCCGTCCGTCCCCAAAACTGGACACCCAGTGAAGCTGAACCCTGGAAGATTTGGGACATGTAAACGGAAGTAATTCTTTATGCAGTTAAACTGTGGAACTCCCTGCCACAGGAAGCAGCGATGGCCACCAACTTGGATGGCTTTAGAAGAGGATTAGGCAAATTCAAGGGGGAGGAGAGGGCTTTTGATGGGTGTTAGCCAGGATAGCTGTGTGGCAGCGATGCTTCCGAATCACAGTTGCTGGAGGCCACAGGAGGGGAGAAGGTTCTCATGCTCGGATCCTGCGTGCGAGGTCCTGCATGCGAGGCATCCACTGAGCCCTCCATTAATAATATTATTATTATTATTTATTATTATTTATTATTTATACCCCACCCATCTGGTTAGGTTTCTCGGCCATTCTGGGTGACTTCCAACAGAAAATTAAAATGCAAAACCTATTAAACATAAAAAGCTTCCTTGAACAGAGCTGCCTTCAGATGTCTTCTGGATGTCAGATAGTTGTTTATCTCTTTGACAACTGGTGGGAGGGTGTTCCACAGGGCGGGTGCCACCACCGAGAAGGCCCTCTGCCTGGTTCCCTGTAACCTTGCTTCTCGCAGGGAGGGAACCGCCAGAAGGCCCTCAGCACTGGACCTCAGTGTCCAGGCAGAACGATGGGGGTGGAGATGCTCCTTCAGGTATACTGGGCCTTTGAGGCTATTTAGGGCTTTAAAGGTCAACACCAACACTTTGAATTGTGCTCGGAAACTTAAGGCTCTTTTGCACCTCTTGTTCATGCCAATCAGGCTCAGGCAAGCCGGATAACTGCCCAGCTCACGGGAACCAGCAGGCTAGAATTGGTTTACCCTTTGGAATTTTCCATCCCAGCCTTGTTTGTGGGCAGGCAATCCTGCCCTTGGAATCTCCTGCTTCAGTTGCTACTTGAGTGCGTCTGGGCAGACTCCCTGCCCTGGACACGCAAGCTCAAGTCTAGCTCTCTCCTGCCACCCTGTGGACACTCCTTTTGGGGAAAAAGAACAAAAGAAAACAAATACTTTTATGCAGAAAGTGGGTGCCATTTAAATAACATAATAGCAGCAGCAGAACAAATGAACCAGTAAGGTCAATGTCAATTTTGTTGTTGTTGTTTAGTCATTTGGTGGTGTCCGACTCTTCGTGACCCCCTGGACCAGAGCACGCCAGGCCCTCCTGTCTTCCATTGCCTCCTGCATTTTGGTCGAACTCATGCTGGTAGCTTCGAGAACACTGTCCAACCATCTCGTCCTCTCTCGTCCCCTTCTCCTTGTGTTATTTTTGCCATCTCGTTTTTGACCACATCCAACTTACTAAGGTTCATGGTTCTTACATTCCAGGTTCCTATGCAATATTTTTCTTTACAGCATTGGACTTTCCTTTCGCTTCCAGTCAATGTCAATATCAACACCCCCCCCCCCAAAAAAAAGGGGGGAAAAGAAAAGAGAAGAAAAGAAAGAAAAGGAGAGAGAGAGAGAGAAAAGAAAAGAAAACACGACATATTCTGATCGTCTTGTATGAGCACTCTCCGCGTGTCAAGAAAGGTAGCAAAAATCCCATGTTTCACCTGAAAACAAAACCATACTACAGTGGTACCTCGGGTTACATACACTTCAGGTTACATACACTTCAGGTTACATATGCTTCAGGTTACAGACTCCGCTAACCCAGAAATAGTGCTTCAGGTTAAGAACTTTGCTTCAGGATGAGAACAGAAATCATGCTCTGGCGGCGCGGCGGCAGCAGGAGGCCCCAATAGCTAAAGTGGTGCTTCAGGTTAAAAACAGTTTCAGGTTAAGAACGGACCTCCAGAACGAATTAAGTACTTAACCCGAGGTACCAGTGTATAATGTTGTGCAAGGGCACCAGTTGGTGTGGAAGCAATGCAAACTCAGTGTGGTCATGTCTGGGCATGGGGTGGGGGCTGTATGGCGTGGGGCAGGGCGGAACAGCATGGATCAGTTTGTCATTGGTCGCAAGAAGGGAAAGTCAGGAGATACAATACCATGGTCTGTCCAGAGGACAAGAAGCTGTCCAACTCTCGAGTGCTTAGATATTAACATTCAGTTAAAACGAGTCTAACCGGTAAGGTCACAGCCGGCCCATACATTTGAAGAGAGACAGTGTGGTGCAGTGGTTAGACCAGAGCTTTCCAAACCGTGCGTTGCGACATGTCGGTGTGCCGGCTTGCAGTGTGCAGGTGCGTCGTGCAAATGCTCCCCCAGGGCTGGGAAGGGGTTAGTTCAAGCTCTGGTTTGCTAGTAAAACTGAATTACTGTGTCGTGAAATGAGGCATGTCTAAAAGGGGCGTCACCAACAGGGAAAGTTTGGAAAGCTCTTGGCTAGAGTGATGGGACTCAGACCTGGGAAGCAGCAGGGCTCGGATTCTCATTCTACCCGGACACTGAGGTCCAGCTCCGAGGGCCTTCTGGCGATTCCCTCCCTGCGAGAAGCTAAGTTACAGGGAACCAGACAGAGGGCCTTCTCGGTGGTGGCGCCCTCCCTGTGGAACGCCCTCCCATCAGATGTCAAAGAGAAAAACAACAGCTACCAGATTTTTAGAAGAGATCTGAAGGCAGCCTTGTTTCGGGAAGCTTTTAATGTTTGAAGCATTACTGTATTTTAATATTTTGTTGGAAGCCGCCCAGAGTGGCTGGGGAAGCCCAGCCAGATGGGCAGGGTATAAATAATAAATTATTATTATTATTATTATATTACTGCCCCTCTCAGAGTGACCTACCTTGCAGGATCGTTGTGGGGATTAAATGAGGAAGAGGAGGACCGCGTAGGCCACTGTGAGCTCCTTGGAGAAAAAAATAAGATGCAAATAAAATAAACAAATAATGCATCCCTGGACCGTTGGCACCTAGCAAGGATGGCTGCGCTCTTCCTCCACAGTCTGAATCCCAGTTTCTGGAAACCACAGGAGGGGAGAGTGTTGGTCTTGTGTTCGAATCCTGCTTCTGGTTTTCCACTGGGGCATCTGGTTGGCCACAGCGGGAGCAGGAGGCTGGACTCAATGGGCCGCTGGTCTGATCTGGCAGCCAGGCTTTTTATTTCATGCTCATGGAACCTCCAGGCCCAGAGCAGTCTATCTGGATTCCTGGGTTCTTTTTTCCCCCTTCAATTTTTTTAATTGATTTTATTGATTTTCCAGAATTTTAAACAAACATAAATCCTAGCTGTACTTACTCCAATCTTAGTAACATTGTTAAGTGACTTCCTCGCATCCCCCTGGCTGAGTTTCAGTGTATATCATTGCAACAGTTTTCCGAAACCAAATTCCTCATAAAAGTTAACTTAATCACTTAACATCTTTCATTCTTTTCATTTTAACTTTAAACATATTACTCTCTATCACCACATATTTAAATCCTAAGCCTATCTGGAATTTGCAAGTTTTTCCAATTAAGTTATCTTAGCATATTTAACTCCATGATCACTGCAGATGGTGACAGCAGTCATGAAATTAAAAGATGCCTGCTTTTTGGGAGAAAAGCAATCAATCGAATCAATCCATTCTGAAGGAAATCAGCCCTGAGGGCTCACTGGAAGGACAGATCCTGAAGCTGAGGCTCCAGTACTTTGGCCACCTCATGAGAAGAGAAGACTCCCTGGAAAAGACCCTGATGTTGGGAAAGATGGAGGGCCCAAGGAGAAGGGGATGACAGAGGACGAGATGGTGGGACAGTGTTCTCGAAGCGACCAGCATGAGTTTGACCAAAGTGCGGGAGGCAGTGGAAGACAGGAGGGCATGGCATGCTCTGGTCCAGGGGGTCACGAAGAGTCAGACACGACTAAACAACACAACAACCTGATTGGTTCCTGCAAGAAATAGATGGGCACTTGGCCTCATCCTGCCGGCTCCTCCAATATTCTGATGTTATGTTCTTTCAAAGTTCCTTCAGTGGAGAGGCCAAATCCTAATGTTGTTGATTTCTCTGGCTGAACACCAGATGGCAGCTGAGTCCTGCTTGTTCCCTCCTTCTCTTTCCAAGAAGACTTTTCCCTTCGGGGTCATCTCCGTGGAGCAAAAGGGCTGGTGGCACTTCTACAGTTCACCACCCACCCACTTCCTCATCTTCCTCTCCATAATTATATTGGTGCCCCAGATATTACCAGTGGAATCGGCCAGGAGGGCCAGTGAGAAAAGCCTCACCCTATCAGGTGGTGCTAATAAAGGAGGAGAGCGCAAAATATGGTCTGAAGCTCAACATCAAAAAAACCAAGATCATGGCCACTGGGCCCATCACCTCCTGGCAAATAGAAGGGGAAGAAATGGAGGCAGTGAGAGAGTTTGCTTTCTTGGGCTCCATGATCACTGCAGATGGTGACAGCAGTCATCAAATTAAAAGACGCCTGCTTCTTGGGAGAAAAGCAACAACAAACCTACACAGCATCTTAAAAAGCAGAGATATCACCTTGCCGACAAAGGTCCGTATAGTTAAAGCTGTGGTTTTCCCAGTAGGGATGTATGGAAGTGAGAGCTGGACCATAAAGAAGGCTGATCTATGAAGAATGGATGCTTTTGAATTCTGGTGCTGGAGGAGACTCTTGAGAGTCCCATGGACTGCAAGAAGATCAAACCTCTCCATTCTGAAGGAAATCAGCCCTGAGTGCTCACTGGAAGGACAGATCCTGAAGCTGAGGCTCCAAAACTTTGGCCACCTCATGAGAAGAGAAGACTCCCTGGAAAAGACCCTGATGTTGGGAAAGATGGAGGGCACAAGGAGAAGGGGACGACAGAGGACGAGATGGTGGGACAGTGTTCTCGAAGCTACCAGCATAAGTTTGACCAAACTGCAGGAGGCAGTGGAAGACAGGCGTGCCTGGCGTGCTCTGGTCCAGGGGGTCATGAAGAGGTGGACATGACTAAACAACAACAATGGGGCTGGTGAGTGCCTTGCGATTCACTCACTGGAAAGGGTTGTGTCCCTCCCCTCGGTGATTTTGTTCTGTGATATGCCATAGCCGAATCCTAAAACCGAACATGCCACTGAAAGCTGGGAATCACAAGCGCTTAGTGTGCTGTTGTGCTCAAGTCTTTTTGCAGTCTTCCCAGAGACGTCTGGTTGTTCCATTGAGAGAAGAGTATTATGGGCTAGATGAGCCTTTGGGCCAGATCCAGCC
The DNA here is from genome assembly GCF_965113315.1 of Podarcis vaucheri. NCBI lineage: Eukaryota > Metazoa > Chordata > Lepidosauria > Squamata > Lacertidae > Podarcis > Podarcis vaucheri. The sequence goes on along the minus strand of NC_138765.1, from coordinate 5,296,015 downwards.
TCAGGCTATTCTTAACCATTTTAAAATAGATTCCCATAATAAGATGGGCTTTCCCCCATCGTCCCTGCGTGTGGGAAGCCGCCCAGAGACTGGTGGACCTGAAATTCTGAGACCTAACTTGTTCTACTTTTTTGTATTGTTGTAAACCGCTGTGATGTGTTTCCATGACAAAGCAGTATATAAATATTTTTACCGCCCCCCCCAAAAAAAAGCAGCCTCGCCCAACTGCCCCAGAAGTGATCCTGCCAGCTGGCTTAGACCTCAGAAGATCAAGAGATCCTTTCTGCTTGCGGCAAAGCTTATGAAAAGCAGGTTGAACGATCAAACAGGACTGGACTGGCAAATAGAACTGTGGTGAAATTGCACAGACATTTAAATTTGATTGTGTTTGAATCCAGAGTTTCCAGAATTTTAATTCTGAGAAACTCTTTGGGCACTGGGGGGGGGCTGAATTTGTTGGTTAGCGTTCGGCTGGTAACAAGTGAAACAAGTTAATCCTTGTTTCAAATTTCCACTTTGCCATGTGAGAGGCAGTGTGGTGTAATGGTTAGAGTGTCAGTCAAGGACCCAGGAGACCAGGGTTCAAATCACCACTTGGCTGTGAAGCTTACTGGGTGTGTACCTGGGGGCTAGCTGTTGCCTAACCGACCTCACAGGGATGTCGTGAGGATAGGTAAAGGTAAAGGGACCCCTGACCATTAGGTCCAGTTGTGGCTGACTCTGGGGCTGCGGCGCTCATCTCGCTTTACTGGCCGAGGGAGGCGGCGTACAGCTTCCGGGTCATGTGGCCAGCATGACTAAGCCACTTCTGGCGAACCAGAGCAGTGCACGGAAACGCCGTTTACCTTCCCGCTGGAGTGGTACCTATTTATCTACTTGCACTTTGACGTGCTTTTGAACAGCTAGGTTGGCAGGATAAATGAGGATGGGGAGGTATAAATACATGAATGAATAATGATAGTAGTAGTAGTAGTGAGGTTTACTGCCTTCAGCTGTGGAATAAAAGATGAATTAAACAGTCTTTGCCAACCTGGTGCCCTAAAGCTGTTTTGGACTACAACCCCCATCAGCCCCCCTGGGCAGTGCAGCCAATGGTCACAGATAGTGGGAGTTGTAAGGTAAAGGTAAAGGGACCCCTGACCATTAGGTCCAGTCGTGGCCGACTCTGGGGTTGCGGTGCTCATCTTGCTTTACTGGCCGAGGGAGCCGGCGTACAGCATCTGGGTCATGTGGCCAGCATGACTAAGCCGCTTCTGGTGAACCAGAGCAGCGCACGGAAACGCCGTTTACCTTCCTGCCAGAGCGGTACCTATTTATCTACTTGCACTTTGTGCTTTCGAACTGCTAGGTTGGCAGGAGCAGGGACTGAGCAACGGGAGCTCACCCCGTCATTGCGGGGATTCAAACTGCCAACCTTCTGATCGGCAAGTCCTAGGCTCTGTGGTTTAACCCACAGTGCCACCCGCGCCCCTTCCAGGTTTGGTTACCATAGTTTAACAAACCTCTGCCTTAGTCCATAGTTAATACCATTTCCATTTTCACTGTGGTTTTCTCTTTCCTGAACACTGGGACAAGGGAATTGTTGTAAGAGCAAGCTGTGTCCTTGAGATCATAGAATTGTAGCGTTGGAAGGGACCCCAGAGAGCCATCTAGTTCAGGGGGACTTCCGGGGAGGCGCCTCGGGTCATGGCGGAATTCCTCTGACCGGGAGGAATCTGTTCCGTGGAAATCTGGGTCTGGCCGCCACGGCGAAGGCGGAGACCCGCTAAAATCACAGGCGGGAGAAGCCTGTGAGTGTGGGATTCGGCGGGCACCTTTTGCGCCTCCCCCACTCACGGGGAACCCCGGTTTTTGGGGCTCCAGAGCGACGTGGGGTGAATGGCGCGGTGCATCAAATCGTCTGCTTCTTCCACAGAGCGAAGCCGCATAGCTGTTGCCGGAGAGCGCTGACCTTTTCCTGTGGACAATTTGACTTTAAAGTAATTACCCGTGAGTAGAGTTCAAGCAGAAGAATTGGCTTTCTAAATGTTTAATTTGGCATCGTAACGGGGAGGTTCAAAACAGGAAGTCCGCCTTCCCTTTTGTAAATAGACTGAGGCAATGAAGTTGCAAGCTGGAGTCCTGGAAAGTCTTTTGTAAAAGATTAAATTTCCATCGGTAAAGAACAAAACCCCCCTTTGGAGGCAGGAGAAGAGAGGGGGAGGTTGTGGACTGAGTATGCCTGCAGGAGAGGTGAAGAGATGTAAAACACCGCCGCTCTGACCCTGGAAACGGGCTGCTAGCAGGATCGATGTCTTTTGGAATGTTCATTGACAGCGTTTAGAACGTTCATTGACAGCTAGTTAAACAAGAGAAATACATTGTTTCTACTGTCTCCGGCTGCTTTAAAAAGGAGTAAAAGTAATTGAAAATTGAAACTAATTTGAAACTAATTTTGGATTGTTTAAAAGAGGATACTATTGACTATTACAAATAGAAACTGTTTCCCCCTAGTGGAAGCCTTTGAAACCGGTTGCTTTACAAGAGCTGGGCTAGGGGAATTTCCAGCTGCAAGTTAAAAACCGTGAGACTCTGGGACTGACCTTGAATCTTTTAAGTGTTATGGTGAATGGAAGAGGAAAAACAGACCAGTCAACTGCTGACAAAACATTAAGGTCTGGGAGGATTTGCAACAATCCAGGAGAGGTCCATCATCAGGCCCCCTGCTCCTTTCGTTGCAGCTTTTGTACCAATATATGTAAAACTAAGAGAAATGTCGACAGAAGAGGCTCTAGTGGCTGCGTTATATAAGATAAATGACTCATTGGATCAGCTTAACAGGAAAATGGACACGATAAATGCGAAAGTGGATGTTTCAGTCACTAAAATTAACTTAAATATAGAAAGTATAAATAATACCAATATAGAAACCACCCAGAAATTGACACAGGAACCTATTTTGATACGGCAAACTGCGGAGGAGGCCAGGGAAAAAGCTGTTGTTGCTGAACGTAAAGAAACACAAGTGGAGAGAAAGAGAAAGAGAGCCCCAGCCCTACAGAAGCAACTTGATGAACATAAGTTGACGCCTGCTATGACTCATAGAATCATAGAATCATAGAGTTGGAAGAGACCACAAGGGCCATCGAGTCCAACCCCCTGCCAAGCAGGAAACACCATCAGAGCACTCCTGACATATGGTTGTCAAGCCTCTGCTTAAAGACCTCCAAAGGAGGAGACTCCACCACACTCCTTGGCAGCAAATTCCACTGTCAAACAGCTCTTACTGTCAAGAAGTTCTTCCTAATGTTTAGGTGGAATCTTCTTTCTTGTAGTTTGGATCCATTGCTCCGTGTCCGCTTCTCTGGAGCAGCAGAAAACAACCTTTCTCCCTCCTCTATGTGACATCCTTTTATATATTTGAACATGGCTATCATATCACCCCTTAACCTCCTCTTCTCCAGGCTAAACATGCCCAGCTCCCTTAGCCGTTCCTCATAAGGCATCGTTTCCAGGCCTTTGACCATTTTGGTTGCCCTCCTCTGGACACGTTCCAGTTTGTCCGTGTCCTTCTTGAACTGTGGTGCCCAGAACTGGACACAGTACTCCAGGTGAGGTCTGACCAGAGCAGAATACAGTGGCACTATTACTTCCCTTGATCTAGATGCTATACTCCTATTGATGCAGCCCAGAATTGCATTGGCTTTTTTAGCTGCCGCGTCACACTGTTGGCTCATGTCAAATTTGTGGTCAACCAAGACTCCTAGATCCTTTTCACATGTACTGCTCTCAAGCCAGGTGTCACCCATCTTGTATTTGTGCCTCTCATTTTTTTTGCCCAAGTGCAATACTTTACCTTTCTCCCTGTTAAAGTTCATCTTGTTTGTTTTGGCCCAGTTCTCTAATCTGTCAAGGTCGTTTTGAAGTGTGATCCTGTCCTCTGGGGTGTTAGCCACCCCTCCCAGTTTGGTGTCATCTGCAAACTTAAAGAAAAACAGACGAATTTGAGGATTAGAGTTCACTTTTGGTGGACATGCCCAAGGATTAAGACACTTTGGGAGATGATTCATAACAAAATGAAAAAGGTATTTAAATATACCCTTTTGAAGAAGCCAGAGGCCTTTCTCCTGGGCATGGTCGGCCAATTGGTGTTAAAGGAGGATAGAACTCTTTTCACGTATGCAACAATAGCAGCAAGAATACTCATTGTGAAGTACTGGAAGACACAAGATTTATCTATCTGGGAAGAATGGCAGATGAAGTTGATGGACTATATGGAATTGGTGGAAATGACTGGCAGAAATCCAAGACCAGGGAGAAGAGTCGGTGGAAGAAGACTGAAAAAAGTTTAAGACTATATAGAGAAATATTGTAAAAATAATGAATGTTAGAAAAATGTTGGAATGAAGTTATATGGCTTTAGTAGAAATGCTATAAGGAATTAAGTATAAATAGATTAATAGAGTATTAAAGGGAAAAATAAGGTTAGAATATGTTAAGATAATTATAGGATAGAAAACAGAGGAAGATGGAAAGGAATTGCTGAAACAATTAATAGAAGTGGAATACAAAAGGGGAGGTGTGAGGAGGTCGTGGAAATAAGGGAATGAAAGTTAAGATATTGAAAATGTTTTGTGTATTAAATGGTTTGCGTTTTGTTTTGTTAATCTTATGTTCTTCTTTTTTCTCTTCTTTGCCTTTTTCTTTTCCTTTTTTATTTCTCTGCTTTATTGTGTTTAAATGGTTGGAAAATCAATAAATATTATTTAAAAAACAAGATTGGAGAACTGGAGATTCCTGTATTGCAGGAGGTTGGAATAGATGAATGCATGGATGTAATACTGATGTGATTGGTATTGGGTATATTATATGCGGATGGTCTATAAATATTGTTTATACATAATAAATAAATAAATAACCCACTGGTACACTAATGCTCATTTGAACCTAGCGTATCTTTCAAGTGAACTATAATTGCTGAATTGATAATGCATTATATATACAGTACTGGGTTGAACATGCTGTATCTGTAACAAATAAATAACTGCAATGTGCAAATAAACGGACTCTGTGACTGTGGAAAAAAAGAGAGAGAGCCATCTAGTTCAACCCCGCCGGTGACAGCAACCTAGGTTTAAGGCGCTATTTGCCACCTGGCTTATATACCTGAGCTCCTAACACTAGCTCTGGAGTGTGTGTGAACAGGGGTCTCCCAATGTCTCTCAGCGGGTAGCGCTGTGGTGTAAACCACAGAGCCTAGGGCTTGCTGATCAGAAGGTCGGCGGTTCAAATCCCCGCGACGGGGTGAGCTCCCGTTGCTTGCTCCCTGCTCCTGCCAACCTAGCAGTTTGAAAGCACGTCAAAGTGCAAGTAGATAAATAGGTACCGCTCTGGCGGGAAGGTAAACAGTGTTTCCGTGTGCTGTTCTGGTTTCGCCAGAAACGGCTTGGTCCTGCTGGCCACATGACCCGGAAAAACTGCGGACAAACGCCGGCTCCCTCGGCCAGTAAAACGAGATGAGCACCACAACCCCAGAGTCGTTCGCGACTGGACTTAACTGTCATGGGTCCTTTACCTTTAATGTCTCTCAGCACCCTCAACAAAACTGCACTTCCCACGATTCTTAGGGGGGAAGCGAGCCGTGGCTGTTTTGAAGTGGTGTCGTGGTGCTTTAAAGGCATGGTGTGAATGTGGCCGTAGACTGAGGGCAACCCACAACTGCTGCCTGCCTGTGCGCTGGGTCCTTAGCCTTGTTCCCTTGGTGGTGCATTTATATACCACTTTGTGCCGAAATCTCCGTGCCTCCCTTCTCCAACGAGGCAGTCGCTGTGTTGCGCTGAGTGTCGGCAACCTCCCCACAGCGTGTGGTGACCCGAGTGCCATACCGGTTTCTCTTGAATTTTTTTTTAAAAAATAAAATATTTATTAAAGGTTTTAAACAATACATCACCAAACACAAAAAGACACCATCACCAACATAGAGAAAAAAAAGTAAACACAAAACAAATAACATACAGCATAATTAGATTTCAATAAACCAAATTTCCATAACCTTCCTTTCAGACTTCCTCACATCTCCCTTTCCTGCGTTCCCATTTATAAAGTTATATTCAGCAGTGTTTCGCCTTCTTTCAAATCTTATTTTGTAATTTTCAAATATTATGTCTCCAATTTTAAACTTTATTATCAAATATTTAGCTATTTAAATTTGACATAATATTAAACAAAATTTCAACCTTCTTCTTATAGTTCGCTTATTTTCATACCTCTTTCCACTAAGTTACTAATGCCAGATTATTTTCTATCCTGCATCATCTTAACATTCATACAATTTACAATGCTTTTGCAAGTAGTCCTTGAACTTTTTCCAGTCCTCTTCCACTGTCTCTTCTCCCAGGTCCCGGATTCTGCCAGTCATTTCTGCCAATTCCATGTATTCAATCAGTTGCGTCTGCCATTCTTCCAGCGTGGGCAAATCTTGTGTCTTCCAGTACTTTGCGATGAGTATTCTTGCTGCTGTTGTCGCATACATAAAAAAAGTTCTGTCCTTCTTTAGCACCATTTGACCGACAATGCCCAAAAGGAAGGCCTCTGGTTTCTTAAGGAAGGTATATTTAAATACCTTTTTTAGCTCATTATAGATCATTTCCCAGAAAGCCTTAACCTTTGGGCACATCCACCAAAGGTGAAAGAATGTTCCTTCATTTTCTTTACATTTCCAACACTTATTGTCTGGCAAATGGTATATTTTTGCAAGCTTGACTGGGGTCATGTACCACCTATATATCATTTTCATAATATTTTCTTTCAAGGCATTACATGCCGTGAATTTGACACTGGTGGTCCACAATCGTTCCCAGTCAGCAAACATAATGTTGTAGCCAATGTCTTGCGCCCATTTTATCATAGCTGATTTAACCGTTTCATCCTGTGTGTTCCATTTTAACAGCAAGTTATACATTTTTGTAAGTACCTTAGTTTTAGGTTCTAACAGTTCTGTTTCTAATTTCAATTTTTCCACCTGGAAGCCTGTTTTTTTATCCAAATTAAAAGCCTCCCTGATCTGAGCATAGTGTAACCAATCTCGCACTTTGTCTTTTAATTTCTCAAAACTCTGCAATCTCCAACTGTCTCCATCCTTTCCTAATATTTCCCAATATTTCGGCCATTTGGCCTCCATATTGAGTCTTTTCTGAGCCTTAGCTTCCATTGGTGACAACCACCTTGGGGTCTTATTTTCTAATAGATCTTTGTATTTTATCCAGACATTAAACACTGCCTTCCTGACAATATGGTTCTTGAAAGCTCTGTGAGCTTTTACCTTGTCGTACCACAAATATGCATGCCAACCAAATACATTGTTGAACCCTTCCAAATCCAAAATATCAGTGTTCTCAAGAAGTAGCCAGTCATTCAACCAGCAGAAAGCTACTGATTCATAATATAACTTTAAGTCTGGCAGGGCAAACCCTCCTCTTTCCTTGGCATCAGTTAATATTTTAAATTTTATTCTGGGCTTTTTGCCCTGCCAGACAAATTTAGAAATGTCTCTCTGCCACCTCCTGAAACACTCCACCTTGTCCACAATCTGTAAAGTCTGAAACAAAAACAGCATTTTTGGCAATACATTCATCTTTATAGCAGCAATTCGACCCAACAAGGAAAGCTTCAATCTTGACCAACTTTCTAGGTCCTTTTTGATTTCTGACCAGCACTTTTCATAGTTATCCTTAAATAAATTCAAATTTTTAGCTGTCATATTTACCCCTAGGTATTTCACTTTTTTAACCACATTTAAGTCTGTCTCTTTCTGAAAGCTTTCTGTTTCTAAAGTTGTCAAATTTTTTTTCCAAAACCTTAGTTTTCTGCTTGTTTAATTTAAATCCCGCCACCCGACCAAACTCTTGAATCAGTTCTAACACCCTTTTCGTACTAGATTCTGGCTCCTGTAATGTCAAGACCAAGTCATCTGTGAAAGCTTTAAGTTTATACTGTTTGGCTCCGACCTGGATTCCTTCAACCAGCCAGTCCCCTCTAATCATGTTCAAGAGCACCTCCAGGACCGAAATAAATAACAAAGGGGAAATAGGGCAACCTTGTCGTGTTCCTTTCTCAATCCTAAACTCTTCTGTCACCACATTATTAACTATCATTTTAGCTTTTTGTTCAGAATAAATTGCACGCTGTGGTCCCCACGCTGCGGATGGCAGCCTGCCGCCCCGCAGGGGGGGGGACACCCTGATGCAGAGCGCCCCTCGCGCGGGGCAGACATCGGCCAGCCCCACAAGCTCGGGGGACAGCAGGGAGGCGCAGCACCGCCATCCCGCTGTTCCTCGACCTGGTTCTGTTTCCCCGACCTGCTTTGGGGGGGGGGGAAATAAAGGGAATTTTTTCCCCTTTATTTCCCCCCCCCAAAAAAAACTAGGTGCGTCCTATGGGGCGGAGCGTCCTATGGGACGAAAAATACGGTATATCTCCAAAGCTATACAAATATATATATTTCAGTCTTGTCTTTGCGTCTCCGAAAAAGCCAGGAGCTTTTCAAATTTGAGTGTCAGCCGGAATGTCTTGGGGCTTGCTAGGTGACCTTTGAGTATCTCGCTGCCTCTTGAACCTCGATCTGCAATGTTGGCAAGGCTCCTGGACTACCCTGCAGGGCTCCACGGAGACCGTGGTGGTGTTGAATGCTGAGGAGTGCTTGATCAATGCTGAATGTGCCTGTATTTGGCCTAATCTCTGCTTCGTTCTCCAGTCCCAACCTGGTTATTGAGTTTGGGGTGGGTTTAAAATCTCAGCAGCAGCCATGGCAGTGCAGCAGTGTTAGAAACTCAAATATTTAAAATAGGAGCCATCTGGCTCCTTAAACCAAGGTTGCAGTTGCCCAAAACGGAATATCTAGTTGCCATTTAAGGGCACGACTGCTCTCAATTCTTATTTTTTGAATGATGGACTGACTGTGATTGATTGTTAAACATCTGGCTAGTTCAGATGGCAACCTTGAGCTAGGGCACAAACTTTGAGAACTTAAAGAAGAAAATCACTTCATCAAGGGACAGTCCACATAGATATTGGCCTATTCCAACCTCTCTTTCTTTATGGCGACTGCTGCTGCTCAGGCTGCACAGAAAAAGCAATTTGGTTCCAGAAATTCATTCCAGTTGTGCAGATAATATGTAACCGATACAATTCTACAAGATGGGGTATTAGTGTGTGAAAACATTCCAGATCCAATGATCCCCAGATGGTGGAGAGGTTAGGCACTATCCTGGCCCCCAGGCATCTTCACTTGGTCCCAAGTGATCGAAGGTAAAGGTAAAGGGACCCCTGACCATTAGGTCCAGTCGTGACCGACTCTGGTGTTGCGGCACTCACCTCACTTTACTGGCCAAGGGAGCCGGCGTACAGCTTCTGGGTCATGTGGCCAGCAGGACTAAGCCGCTTCTGGCAAACCAGAGCAGTGCACGGAAACACCGTTTACCTTCCCGCCAGAGCGATACCTATTTATCTACCTGCACTTTGACGTGCTTTCGAACTGCTAGGTTGTCAGGAGCAGGCACCGAGCAACGGGAGCTCACCCCATCGCGGGGATTCGAACCACTGACCTTCCGATCGGCAAGCCCCAGGCTCTGTGGTTTAACCCACAGCGCCACCCGCGTCCTGCAGCTTCTGTTACATCATCATTAAAAATGCTGGGAGGGGGAATACACATAATCATGTAAAGCAAGATTTAAAACCAGAGATCCAGAAACTCCACTTTCTTAAAAAGGCAATTGTTGTGTATTAAGTCACAGTGACATATTTGTTTATCGACCGTGAAGTAAATTGAGCTGGATAAATCGCTGACTGGCAGATGCACTGGAGAGTGACCTTTTCTTTCCTTGTGTTTTAAGTCCACCTCTCTCTCTCTCTTTGCATATACCTAACAGGCAGTACAAGGCTTGCTTGCGAAGCAACTTTGCTAATCCTGAGCAGCCACGCACCTCAGCTCTTACAAAGGCAGCTTAAGGCAGGGTTTGGCAGAATCAAGCCGCCGTGACAGCTGCAACTGGCTGGTATTGCCGCTTTTGCAGGTGGCAGAGAAACAGGGTGGGGACTGGGGAGCATTCAGAGGTCAGTAATGTCACACAAAGGAACAAGGAAGGAAGCCTCTGCGTCACACAGGTCACCTAGCAGTGCACCCAGCCGGCAGTCTCTGAATTGCACAAGGTGGTTCGAAGGACGGCTTTCTTTCCTCCGTCCCAAATCATCCAACACTCAGCCTCATTGTGTTATGGAGAGAGGATGCAGATGGCACTGTGGTCTAAACCACAGAGCCTAGGGCTTGCCAATCAGAAGATTGGTGGTTCGAATCCCCGCGACGGGGTGAGCTCCCGTCAACTTTGAGCCAAAATTCTCAGAGTTGTAAAAAAAAGGGAATTACAGGCTGAGAGCAAAGGTTACTAGGTTACTGACCCTACAGAATACAATTAAGCTGCAAAGATACAACTAAGAATTGGTAAATAGTGAAATTTATTGTTTAACAGATAATATACCATGTGTCTCCCATTAGAGACTTGAGCCAAAGGTTAAAAGGGCAAAGCAGCTGGCCAGGAAAGAGTTGTAAACTAAAAAAAGCTGCTTTCGAAGATGTTTTACTGAGTCCTTCTCTTTGAAAAGACCTTTCCTTTCCTTCTAAAAATCTATCTATGTTATGTATTAAATATATTGGCTTAAATGTAATTATGCAAAGGATTTAGAAAGTAAGAAATGTTAGATTCTTATGTTAGATTCTTATATCATAGAATCATGGAGTTGGAGGGGATCACAAGGGCCATTGAGTCCAACCCCCTGCCGGGCAGGAAAAACCATCAGAGCACTCCTGACATATGGTTGTCGGGCCTCTGCTTAAAGACCTCCAAAGAAGGAGATCTTTCATTGATGATGCGTGAGAATGTGAACCCAAAATCTCTGACCTCTGTTTAAGATAAAAATTTAAAACCATTAGCCATCTGTTCTGGAGGGCAATAGGGCAAGGAGGGCAAGAGGTGAGCTGGTAATTAAGGTGCCTGGTTGAGGCAAATGTAAGATATATGACTACTTGTTTGCCATTTATAGATAAAAGGAAATATAGCTCTTTGTCTCCCATAAAAGGCAATAGGAAATGGGTGTATCTTTTATGATTGGTTCTAGCAAACAGCCAATAGGAATTTCAACCAGGCTGATTGGACAGAGGCAGCCAAAGGAGGAGCAAGGGGGCTGGGCTGAGGGAATATAAGTGCTGGCCATCAGGGCTGGAAGGGCAGAGCATTGGTATCCATATACCACTGTGTCTCTCATTTATTTGTCTGACAAATAAATTCTTATTTTAATTTCTCTATTGCTGCGTTGAATATTTCATTCCAGCTAAGCGTTAACCACAAGCAGGGTGCTACATTATTGCACCTACCTGCAAACTTAAAAAGCCCTCAACGCTGTGCCCTGCGTTCTTGCCACAGGACTCGCCCCGCCAACCGCCACCATGCCTTTCGGAAACACCCACAACAAGTGCAAGCTGAACTACAAGTGTGATGAGGAGTACCCTGACCTCTCCAAACACAACAACCACATGGCCAAAGTCCTCACCAAGGAGCTTTACGAACAGCTGCGTGACAAGGAGACTCCCAGCGGCTTCACCCTGGACGACTGCATCCAGACCGGTGTAGACAACCCAGGTAGGTGCTCCCTCTTGGACGAACCAAACGCTAAAGCAAAGATGTCACCCAGTGTGGTGTAGTGGTTAAGAGCGGTGGACTCGTAATCTGGGGAACCGGGTTCGATTCCCCGCTCCTCCACCTGCAGCTGCTGGGTGACCTTGGGCCAGTCACACTTCTCTGAAGTCTCTCAGCCCCACTCACCTCACAGAGTGTTTCTTGTGGGGGAGGAAGGGAAAGGAGAATGTTAGCCACTTTGGGACTCCTTAAGGGGAGTGAAAGGAGGGATATCAAATCCAAACTCTTCTTCTTCTTCTTCCAAAGCCAGGCATGCAATTTCTTCCCAATCCGGCTTGCCATCTCGCTCTGCTGGCCAGTTTGCATAATTTTACATGCATTTGCCACACAGTGCGGGGTCGGGTGGGGATGGAGGCCGGAGGGGGGGGCGGGGAGGGAGGAGGAAACAAAAGAGTCCAGAGTCCAGCCTGCTTTGAGCCCCAGCAGCTAGAAAGAGTAGCAAGGCATGAGAATCACAGGAGAGCAGAGCTGGAAGGGATCCCAAGGTCATCTGGTCCAACCCGTTGCAATGGAGGAATAGCACCTATAATTCAAAACAACCCCTTTTCCCGTGGAGATTTAATTGGAAGGTCCCTGTGGCAGAACATCTGCCTGGAAGCCCTGGCCATAGCTGTCAACTTACAGATTTGAAAATAAGGGACCAGCAGCCTCGAAAATAAGGGATCAGCAGCCAAAATAAGGGATTTTAGTCAACCAGCAGCCAAACGAAACCTCAAGTGGTGGTTCCCACAGCGCAGCAACCCGGCAAAGGGGATGCAGCAAGGAAAACCAGCGTCACCTCTCCGCTGGGAAGCGCTGAGCAAAGGCGAGTCCCCAGGCAACGCGGCCGATTTGATTGGCACAAGGCATGCAAGCTCCACCCCCCCCCCAGTCGTTCTTAGACTCCTTATTGGGTGAATAACGCAGCCAAGCAACACAGTTGGAGCCTCCCTCCTCCCTGGCCGGCAGGGAGGGAGGGAGAGGAGCTGCTTCCTTTGAAACCCGGGAAATTTAAGGGACATCATCAATAAGGGACAGCAGCGAGACATGGCGCTGGGATAATGGACTGTCCCGCCAAATAAGGGACGCTTGACAGCTATGGCCCTGGCAATGTCACCCTTCTGAAACCCTGGAGAGCTGGGCTGCCAGTCAGTGTTGGGAACACTTGGCTCAATGGGCCAGTGGGTCTGACTTGACATAAGACAGCTTCCTAGGTTCCTAACTGAGAAAATATTAAAGGTAAAGGGACCCCTGACCATTAGGTCCAGTCGTGGCCGACTCTGGGGTTGCGGCGCTCATCTCGCTTTACTGGCCAAGCCTATGCGGTCCCTTTATGGGGCGCCTTTGTAAACCTCTTGCCTCTGGTGACATTGCAAAATCTTTTTCTAAGGCGCCTTCTGAAACTACCCTCCTGTGTAAGCAACTCTGCCATTCGCTTAGAACTTAAGACCCCCTCCCTTGAGATTCTGATGTGGAGACATGCCTTTAATTATTGGCTGTCCCTTTGGCATAAATTGCTAAACTACCATCTTATTCAGTGCCTTTGGAGAGATGAATTCACCAGCCCATGGGCAACAAAAGTCCATTCCAAACTGTTGTCTTATGGAATCTCTCATTCCGATATACTTAATTTAGATCTAATTACAGCTAAAAAGGTCATCAAACAAAGACTGGAGGAGGTAGATTTTCAACAAAATCTTACCACAGGTGGAGGTACATGTTCCCTGATATATCAGGGCATTACATCTATGTCCCAGATACCTCGATATCTGTCTACTTTATCGGCTGTGTCGCATAGATTCGCATTTGTTAGAGCCAGATTTAATGTGTTCCCCTCAAATGTGCTGAGCAATAGATTTTATAACGGTAAAATCTCTGTTTTATGCGCATGTGACAACAAATCGATAGAATCCCTTTATCATATCTTGTTTAATTGCCCCTTATACAATGTTCCCCGATCAAGGATTCTGAGTTCAATCATTCTGGAAATTGCTGCTAAACCACCTGAATTACATCTAGCTTATCTACTCCAGGACATTGACTCTTATAGAACTTTACAGGTTGCTAGATTCCTGATCTCAGTTCTGTCATATAAAAGACTTCATGGAATGCTGCATGACTATTAAAAATTCAGAAAACTCTATGCACCATCTTTATCTTCAGGGCCATAACACGGTACATCTAGAGATTATGCGTTGAAATATTTTAGTTGATATTTTAGATTGTAAAATGCTATTGATTTTATCTATTGATTTTTATCTATTGATTTGTTTTACCTTGTGGGCTTATAGCCGAAAAAAGTATTATCTATCTATCTTTACTGGCCAAGGGAGCCGGCTTACAGCTTCCGGGTCATGTGGCCAGCATGACTAAGCCGCTTCTGGCAAACCAGAGCAGCGCACGGAAACGCCATTTACCTCCCCGCCGGAGCGGTGCCTATTTATCTACTTGCACTTTGCTGTGCTTTCGAACTGCTAGATTGGCAGGAGCAGGGACCGAGCAACGGGAGCTCACCCCGTCGCGGGGATTCGAACCACTGATCTTCTGATTGGCAAGCCCTAGGCTCTGTGGTTTAACCCACAGCACCACCTGCGTCCCTTGAGAATAGATTAGACCATAACAATTTATCAAATCAGGTCCCCAGCTGTAGTATAAATACAAGGACCCACGTATTACATAAAAAAGCCCAAACAAACTTTTGCAAGTTGCAAATATTACTGGGAGTGTTGACTTCCAGCCAACCACAGGAAGTGGTTTCTTTGGAGGCTACCAGCTGACCACTCCTGGATTAAATAGCCAAGCCCCCTTGCTGGGTTCGATTTGTGGGGGATGCACATAAAACCCTGAGTATAATTCTGCATGTCTCCAGCAGAGACACAGGCTTCATTCATTCATTTGTATGCAATTTTTCCACAAACACACACACACCAAAAATCATGCTCAAAGCGACTTACAACAAAGAAAACAGGAAAACGCTTCCAACACTATGAAAACAATTGCATCATAGCATGGCAAAATATCAAATACAATAACGTACAAAAAAACCCATTTCAATGCCAAAAATACAAGAAGTTTGCTGAAGCAACATGCAGCACCCAGTAACAAAAACAGCAAGGGAGCTTCACAGTCTCACGTTAATCCTAGAAAGCCCCTTCCCATGATATTGCTCAAGGTTCTTCTCCTCCTTTATGTCGGTTGCTTTGCTGTGCTTTGAAGGAGCCCCCTGCTAAATCCTGAGGGGGGGGCATTATTTCAGCAGACAGGGGGACACCAAGTACTGGGGACAATAATTTCATTGATGTAGAGGAAATTGAGGGGATGCAACAGGAACCTGCTAATGATCAGGAAAAGACACTGGAGGGAAATGCTTGTGGTTTTGGTTGTCTCTATACTAATGCACAGAGCATGGGAAATAAGCAAAATGAGCTGGAGCTCTTAACACAGGAGCCTACAATTCTATGATTCCCTGACCCAGCAGAGTGAGATTTCACGTGCAGCGCCTGTTCCTTTTCAACAAGGCTTGTCAAAGAGAGCACCCCACTGGTCATACCTGCCAATCTTCCACTTTGAACACTCTACTCTCATTCCCACAGGCCTCTGGGAGTCATCCGTTTTTTAAGGGGCAGGGCAATATGTCCCTGATCATATCATTTATGAATTATAGAATTGTAAAGTTTGAAGGGACTCGCTCCCCCCCAAGGGTCATGTACTCCAGCCTCCTGCAACAAGAGAATCACAGCTAAAATAAACCCTGGCAGATGGCCATCAAGGAAGAACGCTGCTTCAGGCCCTTCTCCTAATCTAACGCCTCCTCCCTCTTTCACACACAGGCCACCCCGACGACATGCCCGTGGGCTGTGTGGCTGGTGATGAAGAGAGCTATGACGTATTCAGCGAACTCTTTGACCCTGTCATCCGGGACCGTCATGGCGGCTACAAGCCAACTGACAAGCATAAGACCGACCTGAAGCATGAGAACCTGAAGGTAGGAACCAGGACTGGCCAGGGCTGAGGGGCTGGAGGGCCATGCTTTGGACACGCAAATTTTAAACCCCCCCCCCAGTGCCTGGTTCCCTGAACAAGGGAACTCACCTGCACAGGAGGCAGTGACAACTATCAACCTGGATTCAGGACAGATAAAAAGAAGGACAGAGTCCAAGTTAGCCTGTGGAACTCCCTCCCACAAGAGTCAGGGATGGCCACCAAAACTTGATGGGCCCCGTTTGCCCCAATCCAGCAGCCAGGCTCTTCTTGCCAGTCAGCCTTTGCCAACCTGCCGCCCCAAACATCTAGAGGGCGCCAGGTTGGCAAAGGCTGGAAGAGACGGCACTGTGCTTGACAGATTCGTGGTTTGATTTGGGAGCGGGGCAGGTTCAGACGCTTTCACGGAACGGGGAGGGACCGCCGTGCTTGTGAGAAAGGGAAGTGTGTCGGGGGCTTGCCTGGCCAACTCACGGCAGGCCTCTGCCTCTCTGTTCCCCACAGGGTGGAGATGACCTGGACCCCAACTATGTCCTCAGCAGCCACTTGAGGACTGGGCGCAGCATCAAGGGGTACACCCTGCCCCCCCACTGCAGCCGCGGAGAGCGACGGGCTGTTGAGCAGCTCTCCATCACTGGTAAGGCTGGAAGAATCGTGTCGGGCAAAACAGATTCCTTCTTTGGGTAGCGCAAGAGTTGAACTGCGGAACTCCCTGCCACAGGATGGCTTCGAAATACAATTAGGCAAATTCAGGGAGAAGGAGAGGGCTGCCAGCCACGATGGCTGGGCTCTGGGCCCCACAGCTGGAGGCAGCTGGGCTCCTGAATACCAGTGGCTGGAAACCGCAAGAGGGAAGCGTGCTCTTGTGTTCGAATCCTGCTGGTAGGTTTCCTGTGGGGGAAAACAGGATGCTGGCGTATTTGAACTCCCTTCGCTTGATCCAGCCAGCTTTCCTTATGTTCTTAAGGTGACAAGAGGAACTGGGAATGTCTTAAGGGCTCTCTCTTTGAAAGATCAGTGCATTCCCCCTAATTTTGGGCCATTTCTGCACTATTCACACTAATTTAAGTCATTCCTTCTTCCTAAGGAGGCCTGGAAACTGTAGGTTTAGGGTGTCTTTTTTGAAAAGCCTTTGCGGGGCCAAACTAGATTACAAGAAGAAGAAATTCTAAGTTTGAAGTGCAGTTAAAGAGGGCTTTTTGCAGCCTCTAGAATCAAGAGGGAACAATCTGCTCAGGATCTCTTTTGGGATGAAAATCCATCAGACGTTCGCCAAATATCTGCTGACTCTGGGCAGCGTTTGATTTCAGTCTCTGAATTGTTTGAGAGCTGACATGCAATGGCATGAGGTATTTGGCAAAGGTCTGATGATGTTTACTTCTGTGTTTAGTAAATAGCAGGCAATGGCATCCAGTCTTTAACAGATGTCAGTTCATGAAGCTTCAAATTTGACACATACCCCAAATCAAAAGAATGAGGGAGAATGCCCTCAGCTACAAAGCACACCCAAAATTCAAAGTTGGGAGAGACGCCCCCTCTTCAGAATGTGCTGTGTACGTACACAGATAGACGAAATATGCTTTTATTTAGCAATATGGGGAGCATATTAAGACCTTGGTGGGGGTTTTTTGTTTTTTTTACTAACAAAAAGTTTTATTTATAAAGAACTACAATTCAACACCAATGTAGAAAAGTTACTGAAAATTATGCAAGCACAAATTAAGTAACTGGCTTCATTCTTCACCAACGGTAGAATTGGGAGTGATACAATGAAACCACTGCATAGTTTCTTCTATAGGTTTAAAGATTAAAATAATAAGCAAAACAGACTCAATAGCTATTTCTAGTCAGAAACACTCTGTAGAAGAGTAGTATTGTCTCCTTTTAACATGATTCGACTCAGCTGTTTCCTTGATTTTGTCTTGGAGTGAATCTCCTCAGCATCATCCGGAACCAAGTTCATATATTCATCAAATCCAAAAATACTGCCTTCTAGCCTCACGTTCACCTGTTCATACAGCCACACCTGAATTCTGGACCTCTTCTGTAGGTATCTGTAGGTATCTGCACCATCACTTTCTGCACCTTCTGGCCTTGGCCGGCAGCTGGGCTGGGAACAACTCCTGACAGGACGAGCCAACATAGGCGGGACGGGGCACCCAATGGTCAACTCCTCTTAGTCCTCGCTTTCATTGTTGTTGTTTAGTCATTTAGTCATGTCCGCCTCTTCGTGACCAGAACACGCCAGGCGCTCCTGTCTTCCACTGCCTCCCGCAGTTGGGTCAAACTCATGCTGGTAGCTTTGAGAACACTGTCCCACCATCTCGTCCTCTATCGTCCCCTTCTCCTTGTGCCCGCCATCTTTCCCAACATCAGGGTCTTTTCCAGGGAGTCTTCTCTTCTCATGAGGTGGCCAAAGTATTGGAGCCTTAGCTTCAGGATCTGTCCTTCCAGTGAGCACTCAGGGCTGATTTCCTTCAGAATGGAGAGGCTTGATCTTCTTGCAGTCCATGGGACTCTCAAGAGTCTCCTCCAGCACCAGAATTCAAAAGCATCCATTCTTCGGCAATCAGCCTTCTTTATGGTCCAGCTCTCACTTCCATACATCACTACTGGGAAAACCAGAGCTTTCACTATACGGACCTTTGTTGGCAAGGTGATGTCTCTGCTTTTTAAGATGCTGTCTAGGTTTGTCATTGCTTTTCTCCCAAGAAGCAGGCGTCTTTTAATTTCGTGGCTGCTGTCACCATCTGCAGTGATCATGGAGCCCAAGAAAGTAAAATCTCTCACTGCCTCCATTTCTCGCTTTCATTAAGACCTTGTTTTAAACCAGCCTTCAGCAATCAGATGTTTGGGACTGCAATTCCCTTCAGCTCCAACTTCATACAGCTGCGCTGGCTGGGACTGATGGGAGCTGTGGTCAAAAACAGTGTTGCACAGGCGATGAGCAGGGACACGCTGGTTCGAATCTCCACCCCGGCAAAAAGCTTATATTGGGGTGACCATGAGCCAGTCACTCTCTTAAAATCGATCATTTAACTGATCGACATCAGGTATGTGGATCAGGTGGCCTGCAAAGCCTCCCCTAAGAGAACGAGTCTACTTCACAGGGCTGTTTTGAGGATAAAAAGCAGAATTGTAAAGTTAGATGGGACACCCAAGGCTCATCTAGACCAACCCCCTGAAATGCATGAGTAACAGCTAAAGCATCCCTGGCAGATGACCAGCCAACCTCCGTTTAAAAATCTCCAACTGCTCTCAACAGGCTTGGTTTCCAGACCCTTGACCATCTCTGTCACCTTCTTCTGCCCACGTTCCAGCTTGTCAACATCCTTGTTAAATTGTGGTACCCAGAACCGGGCACAGGACTCCAGTCTGACCAAGGAGAATACAGCGGGACAATGACGTCCTTTGATCTGGACACTAGGTTTCTGTCGATGCAGCCGAGAATAGTGCTAGCCTTTTTTGCTGCTGCATCACACGGTCGACTTATGTTTGGCTTGTGGTGTGGGTTAAACCACAGAGCCTAGGACTTGCTGCTCAGAATGTTGGCAGTTCAAATCCCCGCGAGGGGGTGAGCTCCCGTTGCTCGGTCCCTGCTCCTGCCCACCTAGTGGTTCGAAAGCACGTCAAAGTGCAAGTAGATAAATAGGTACCACTTCAGCGGGAAGAAAAATGGCGTTTCCGTGCGCTGCTCTGGTTCGCCAGAAGCAGCTCAGTCATGCTGGCCACATGACCCGGAAGCTGTACACCGGATCCCTTAGCCAATAAAGCGAGATGAGCGCCGTGACCCCAGAGTCAGCCATGACTGGACCTAATGGTCCGGGGTCCCTTTAGCTTTACACACGGTCGACTCATGTTTGGCTTGTGGTCCACAAAGTCCCATAGATGCTTCCCACATTTACTGCTGGCAAGCCAGATGCCCCCCCCCATATTTTATTCCTGCCTAAGTGTAGAACCTTGGGGGAGAAAAGCAAAACAGGAAATAAACAACAGTGCCAAAATGTGTGGGTGTCACAGGATGAAATAGCGAGCCACACATCCACACAGCAACTGCTAGAGATAGACGGTTGTGGCAGTAAGGCCTCTTTGGGCCACACTCCCATGCACCATAGCGGGCCGTGCAGGCTGTGTCCAAATGGTCCTCCATCGCAGCGGGTTGGGCTAGATGACCTCTGGGGGTCCCTCCCAATTCTGCAACTCTATGGTTCTACGAAATGGTCAGTGCCTAGGCGTGGCCTCCTCCACTTGGTGTCTCTCCCCACCTCACCTCCCTGCCTTTCCCCCTATTCCACAGCCTTGAACAGCTTGACCGGAGAGTTCAAGGGCAAGTACTACCCTCTGAAGAACATGACCGACGCAGAACAGCAGCAGCTCATTGACGACCACTTCCTCTTTGACAAGCCCGTCTCTCCTCTCCTGCTCGCCTCAGGCATGGCCCGGGACTGGCCCGACGCCAGAGGCATCTGGTAAGCAGCAACACATTGATACCCCACAACGTTTTTCTGATGAAAATAGGGACATCCCGTTCAGTGACAGAGGGACGCAGGTGGCGCTGTGGTCTAAACCACTGAGCCTCTTGGGCTTGCTGATCGGAAGGTCGGCGGTTCAAATCCCTGTGATGGGGTGAGCTCCCATTGCTTGGTCCCTGCTCCTGCCAACCTAGCGTTCGAAAGCACACCAGTGCAAGTAGAGAAATAGGTACCACTCTGGCAGGAAGGTAAACGGCGTTTCCGTGCGCTGCTCTGGTTCGCCAGAAGCGGCTCAGTCATGCTGGCCACATGACCTGGAAGCTGTACACCAGCTCCCTCAGCCAGTAAAGTGAGATGAGCGCCGTGACCCCAGAGTCTGGACCTAACTGTCAGGAGTCATTTACCTTGTTCATTCAGTGACAACAAGAAGAACAATTTTATTGTTTACACCCTGTGCATCTGACTGGTTTGCCCCAGCCACTCTGGGCACGTCCAGCTCCACCCAACCTCTCACGCCCTTCCTTCGCAGGGCAAAATGTTTAAGGGAGCAGGGGCCACCCAAACTGCATTGTGCGGCTTGCAAAAATATAGCATAGATACGTTTTTTCTGCAAATGATACAATTTTTTTCTCTCTGTTCTACGTGTCCTCCCCTTTTTTTGAAAGCGTTGCACTGTGTATCTGCATTGTACCGCCCGATCACGTCATGTGTGCAATAATCTCATGCGGTTTCAACCTTACGCGGTTGAAAGTTGGTTGAGATCCTGCAGATTAATTGCATGCAAGGCGGAGAGTTTAAAAGCCCCTTTTGCACCAAGTTTTCCTGACATGGGAAGAGCTTCTAAGCCTTGCTCTGGTGGGAATTTGGACAGCCCACGAGATCTCGTGAGAGCACCCCAGATTCACCATGCTTGCAAAGTAAGGATGGGGGTGGTTTGGCTATGTGCGTTTTTGCATATATACACCACCCTAGAACATACCCCCTGTGCAAAATGCTTTCGTACTGTATGGTTTCTAGCTTCTGTTGAAAGTTGCCTCAAACACCCTGGTAGAAAGGTTGGCTAGAAATGATCATGATAAATAACAACAACAACAACAACAACAACAACAACAACATATTATTTATACCCCGCCCATCTGGCTGAGTTTCCCCAGCCACTCTGGGAGGCTTCCAATCAAGTGTTGAAAACAATACAGCATTAAATATTAAAAACTTCCCTAAACAGGGCTGCCTTCAGATGTCTTTTAAAGAGAAGATAGCTGCTTATTTCCTTCACATCTGAAGGGAGAGCATTCCACAGGGCGGGCGCCACCACTGAGAAGGCCCTCTGTCTGGTTCCCTGTAACCTCACTTCTCTCAATGGGGGAACCGCCCGAAGGCCCTCGGCGCTGGACCTCAGTGTCCGGGCTGAACAATGGGGGTGGAGACGCTCCTTCAGGTATACAGGACCGAGGCCGTTTAGGGCTTTCAAGGTCAGCACCAACACTTTGAATTGGACTCGGAAACGTACTGAGAGCCAATGCAGATCTCTCAGGACCGGTGTTATGTGTAAATTATATATAAATTATTATTATTATAAATGATAATAATTACATTCCTGGAGTGCTTCAATGCCCTTTTGTGCTGTCACAGTACCTCCAATGCACTCGAGAGGTTTGAGGCACTCAGGCCTGCGGCGTTCACACTCTCCCCTCTGCCCCCCCCCCCAGGCACAATGACAACAAAACCTTCCTGGTCTGGGTGAACGAGGAAGACCACCTTCGCGTCATCTCCATGCAGAAGGGTGGCAACATGAAGGAGGTCTTCCGGCGCTTCTGCATCGGGCTGCAGAAGGTGAGCTTTGCAGAGGGGCTGCTTTGAAGGGGGGGGAGAGGCACCTGGCTGTCTCAGAGGCCACGTGGGGAGAGCTGTGGGGTTTGGGGCTGGCAGAGAACGGTAGCCCAGAGAGAAAGTCCCTGGCAGGCAGAGGAGTATCATGTGATGCATGATTCCCGCATCGCAGGGGCTTAGACTAGAGGACCTCTGGGGGTCCCTTCCAACTCTACGATTCTCATCGCCAACAACTATTTATTCCAATTCTACGATTCGTTGGCAGGCACCTGACAGGCTCACAGGTGACTCAGGCAGGCTGCAGTCAGTTGACAGTGCCCTAGCTGGTACCACCTGCAGTTCTGCCTCTTCGCTGGCTGAGCTGGGTTTGAGGTCCGGGATGCTTGCCACAATTGCTAGCAGGAGTGAGGCTTTGGCAGCCCAAAGCACCTGTGCTCAAAGATCTGTGCCAGCTGCTGAGGTCCCTCTGGGCTGAGTTAACGTTCTTGCGTTCTTCATAACAACTTGAAGCCCATTTAGTTAACGGTAAAGGGACCCCTGACCATTAGGTCCAGTCGTGGACGACTCTGGGGTTGCGGCGCTCATCTCGCTTTACTGGCCGAGGGAGCCAGCATACAGCTTCCGGGTCATGTGGCCAGCATGACAAAGCCACTTCTGGCGAACCAGAGCAGCGCATGGAAGCGCCGTTTACCTTCACACTGGAGCAGTACCTATTTATCTACTTGCACTTTATCTACTTGCACTTTCATCAATGGTTCATCAATGGTTCCTCTTCATCCTGGAGAAGAGTGACTAGTGGGGTGCCACAGGGTTCTGTCTTGGGCCCGGTCTTATTCAACATCTTTATCAATGACTTGGATGATGGACTCCAGGGCATCCTGATCAAATTTGCAGATGACACCAAACTGGGAGGGGTGGCTAACACCCCAGAGGACAGGATCACACTTCAAAACGACCTTGACAGATTAGAGAACTGGGCAAAAACAAACAAGATGAATTTTAACAGGGAGAAATGTAAAGTATTGCACTTGGGCAAAAAAAATGAGAGGCACAAATACAAGATGGGTGACACCTGGCTTGAGAGCAGTACATGTGAAAAGGATCTAGGAGTCTTGGTTGACCACAAACTTGACATGAGCCAACAGTGTGACGCGGCAGCTAAAAAAGCCAATGCTATTCTGGGCTGCATCAATAGGAGTATAGCATCTAGATCAAGGGAAGTAATAGTGCCACTGTATTCTGCTCTGGTCAGACCACACCTGGAGTACTGTGTCCAGTTCTGGGCACCACAGTTCAAGAAGGACACTGACAAACTGGAACGTGTCCAGAGGAGGGCAACCAAAATGGTCAAAGGCCTGGAAACGATGCCTTATGAGGAACGGCTAAGGGAGCTGGGCATGTTTAGCCTGGAGAAGAGGAGGTTAAGGGGTGATATGATAGCCATGTTCAAATATATAAAAGGATGTCACATAGAGGAGGGAGAAAGGTTGTTTACTGCTGCTCCAGAGAAGCGGACACGGAGCAATGGATCCAAACTACAAGAAAGAAGATTCCACCTAAACATTAGGAAGAACTTCCTGACAGTAAGAGATGCATTTTAAATAAAAGGACACATTCTATTTATATAAAAACACGCGGATTCCCGGACCGTCTGCGGGCTGGATTTAGAAGGCGATTGGGCCGGATCTGGCCCTTGGGCCTTAGTCTGCCTACTCATGAAATAAATGAATGAAAACTCCCAGTCCTGGGCACTGCCACCTCCCTACAAGGTCCTACAATGGGTATTCCCAGTTTTGCAGTTAAAAGACTGAAGGAGCTTCTTTAGAAGACATCTGAAGGCAGTCCTGTTTAGGGAAGTTTTTAATATTTAATGCTGTATTGTTTTTAACACTCAATTGGAAGCCGCCCAGAGTGGCTGGAGAAACTCAGCCAGATGGGCGGGGTATAAATAATATATTATTATTATTACTATTATTATTATTACTATTATTATTATTATTATTATTATTTATTATTATTATATCTCTCATCCCGCTCATCTTTTCCTTTTTCTCGGGGAAGATTGAGGAGATCTTCAAGAAAGCTGGCCACCCCTTCAGCTGGAACGAGCACTTGGGCTACATTCTGACCTGCCCCTCTAACCTGGGCACTGGGCTGCGTGGGGGTGTCCACATCAAACTGCCCCATCTCAGCAAGCATGCCAAGTTTGAGGAAATCCTCACGCGTCTCCGTCTGCAGAAACGTGGCACAGGTGAGAGGGCGGGAGGGGATTTCCATCCTTATTCCCACGATGGAAATATGACAAGCTGGAGCCACCTCAAAGGGACTAGGGACTTGAATTTATTTTTAATCGCTCCCTTGGCCCCACTTACCTGGGAGCGAGCCTAAATGTTTGCAATTTTATCCAGTGAGCAGTCTTAAAAAACACATTTTGGGCGCGTGAGGAATTCCAACCAGCTATTATTTCTGTGGCAGTGCAGGCACCATTTAGCCTGGTAAGTCTATGGTTTAACGACAAAGCGCATAAACCAGAAAGCCGAATTCTTTTAGCTTTACCTTCCGAAAATGTTGTATAATGCTAAATACTAATAAAAAATGTTAATATATAGCATAACAGCAAGCAACGACCGCTATGTCATTGCACACACGCATTCTGCTTACCGACCAAAAACGAAATCCTATTCATTTAAGCAAAATATCCGTATTTTCCGATCTATAAGACGCACCTAGTTTTTGAAGGAGGAAAACAAGAAAAAAAATATTCTGAATCTCAGAAGCCAGAACAGCAAGAGGGATCGCTGCGCAGCGAAAGCAGCAATCCCTCTTGCTGTTCTGGCTTCTGGGTTAGCTGCGCAGCCTGCATTCGCTCCATAAGACGCACACACATTTCCCCTTACTTTTTAGGAGGGGAAAAGTGAGTCTTATAGAGCAAAAAATACGGTATTTCAAATGGTCGAGTCACTTGTTGCGACTTACAAGTACTTCTTGGAAACTGAAAGTTGCAAAATGAAATGCGCCCTATGGGCTCTGCAACCCACTTCCAGTTTCCGGAGGGTCTGGAGGGGGCGATCCAAGTAATGGCGACTCTCCCCCCCCATCCCCCCAAAAACCCGCAGGTGGTGTGGACACAGAGGCTGTGGGCGCCGTTTTCAACATCTCCAACGTTGACCGCCTGGGCTCCTCCGAGGTGGAACAGGTGCAGCTGGTGGTGGACGGCGTGAAGCTGATGGTGGAGATGGAGAAGAAACTGGAGAAGGGCCAGGCCATCGACGACATGGTCCCTGCGCAGAAGTGAGAGGTTTCCCGCGGCCGCCGTCCTGCTGACCCCGCGTGGACTGGGGCTTGGACTCCGGGGGGGTGACCCCAACCCTGCCACTCCCGGCCACCCACTGCCCCGTCCCTGGGCGCCCTCCCTTCTCTTGCAAAGGAGGGCGGAGGGCCGCCTGGGGTGGGGCGGGGCAGCTGGGACGCTCGTGACACCTGAGTCCTAGTGGAAGGAGTTAATAAAGCGAATTACGGGCCCCAGAGCCTTGCCTCCTCCCAAAAGGAGTCTCTTGTGCTGGGTTTTTTTTTTAAAGGTATTTTTTAGTAAGCATTGGAGGGGGTTGGGCTAGATGACCCCTGGGACCCAACTCTACGATTCTATGATGAGCGCCGCAACCCCAGAGTCGTCTGCGACTGGACTTAACTGTCAGGGGTCCTTTACTTTTTTAAAGAAAGGGTACAGTGAAGGCAAATGGGATGTGGGTGGCACTGTGGATTAAACCACAGAGCCTAGGACTTGCCGATCAGAAGGTTGGCGGTTCGAATCCCCGTGATGGGGTGAGCTCCCGTTGCTCGGTCCCTGCTCCTCCCCACCTAGCAGTTCGAAAGCACCTCAAAGTGTAAGTAGATCAATAGGGACCGCTCCGGTGGGAAGGTAAATGGCGTTTCCATGTGCTGCTCTGGTTTGCCAGAAGCGGCTTAGTCCTGCTGGCCACATGACCTGGAAGCTGCACGCCGGCTCCCTCGGCCAGTAAAGCGAGATGAGCGCTGCAACCCCAGAGTCTGTCACGACTGGACCTAATGGTCCGGGGTCCCTTTACCTTTTGACAAGGGCTATGAATTACCTGCTGCCACCAAACGAGGAAGCAGTGCGTCTGGATACGAGTTGCAAACCTGTTTGCAGGTTTTGGCTGGCCACTGTGAGAAGTGAATGCTGGCCTTGCAGGGGCCATTTTTTGGTAGAGCAGGGCGAACCTTATGTACCTAGAAAACCTCCAGGTCCAGAGGCAGTCTATCTCGGTTCCTAGGTCCTTAGGGACATTTGGCTGCGGTGAGGATTCTGGAGCAGATGGGCACTGAGTAGCCCAGCTTGGAGAGAAGAGATTATGAAGGTGTGAGTGGCAGGATCCTACAAGCGTTCCCTGCCATCACCAGCGTCAGGAGTTTCACAGGGATGGGCTTTTGACATCTTGATGTTTAGGAAGGGTTACTAGGCTATGAGCCGGAGAGCTTGCAGCGTGCGTCCCTTGTCTCAGTTCAGCTCTTCCCCGTCACACACCAGATGCCCCCAAAGCCTCAAAAGTACCCCAGTGGCAACCCCGCACTCAACCCAGTACCCACAAACGTACTGGAGGAGCTCTCCGCAAGTCTTGTAACCCCGCCAGAGGCCAGGTCAGCAAACCCCAAAAGCGAGAGATTCAAAAACGGGCCTTTCTCCACGCAACACAGCACCTATTTGTGGAGTTTGCTGCCATGGGAGGCGATTTTGGGCACCGGCTGAGACATCTCTAGAAGTGGTTTAAACACACATCCGCCTCTTGGGGGTTATTGTAGCTGCAATGGTTCAGTGGAGCCTCCATTGGGAGGGGCAGTGTACCCCGACATAGAAGGGCAAGAGCAGGAGAAGCCGATCTAGGTCCTTCTCAGGCCCTCCTTGGAATCAGAGTCCTGTTTCAACCACCCCACGCCGAATACGAGAAGGAAGCAGAGCACCTCTGAACATGGGCAGAGGGCTGCTCTCAAAACCGAGTGATCCCAAGACACAAACACACAAACAGAGACACACCTCCTCAGGCACACAAAGGGTGTGAGTTCTACGGACTCTACCTCTCTGTTGAGAAGTGGGGCTGGGCTGGATGACCTTTGGGGTTCCCTTCAGTTTCCACCAAGGGCCGCTTCAAGCCCCATTCCACCCCCGCGGACGAGAGGAGCGGCTCAGGAGCGGACGAGGCAGAGAAGACGACGGGCGGAGGCTTTCTACGTTTATTAAGGGTTTGGTACAGAACTGTCGCTCTGGGGCCGGAATAACTTACAATCGTCCCAAGGCTAAAGGGTGGGCTCATTTAATAATATCGCTAACCCAATGATAACGGGGGCTAACCGGACAATTATTTACAGGGGAGTCTGTACAGATGGGGAGGGGATGTGCCCCCAAAGAGGCAGGGTCCGGGAGGAAGGGGGGGAGGTCACAGCAGGGGGACCCAGTGTACAGAAGTGGGGTGAGGCGAAAGGAGCAAGGGGGGAAAGGGGGCAGGAGGAAGGAAACCCACTTAAAATTTCTCCCCGCCAGAGCTGCCGAATTTAGCGTCGCCACTGTCGCCCGCGAGCTCCGCCAGGACCCCCCCCCTCTAAGCCACCCCACCACCAGAGACCAGGCTGCCCCTCTCCTCCGAGCTGGGATGTGGGGAGTGCTGGCCGCAAGGCCCCCTCCACACCGCTGAGCCCATTTCCCAGGCGAGGAAGAGAAGGCAGGGAGCCGCTGGGTCGCCGTCCACTGTGGAGGGGGTGGGTGCCAGGCGTGCGGTGCGGAGAGAGAGCGAGGGACTATCTGGGGTAGGGACAGTACAGCGGCCGCCCACCGCAGCGCTGAACACGGGAGAGAACCACACCAGACCAGCCCAGGCAGCAGCAAGAAGAAGCTGGCAGCGACAGCAGGTTAGGGGTTAGGGGGCGCAAATTACTTGCCTTGCCCCGGGTGCTGACAACCCACACTACGCTGCTGGGTACAGTGGTACCTCGGGTTACATACACTTCAGGTTACAGACTCCACTAACCCAGAAATAGTACCTCGGGTTAAGAACTTTGCTTCAGGGTGAGAACAGAAATCGTGCGGTGGCAGCACGACGGCAGCAGGAGGCCCCATTAGCTAAAATGGTGCTTCAGGTTAAGAACAGTTTCAGGTTAAGAACGGACCTCCGGAACGAATTAAGTACTTAACCCGAGGTACCAGTGTAGTTATTTATCTCTTTGACATCTGATGGGAGGGCGTTCCACAGGGCAGGTGCCACCACCGAGAAGGCCCTCTGCCTGGTTCCCTGTAACTTGGCTTCTCGCAGCAAGGGAACCGCCAGAAGGCCCTCAGAGCTGATGGGGGTGGAGACGCTCCTTCAGGCATACTGGGCCTTTGAGGCTATTTAGGGCTTTAAAGGTCAACACCAACACTTTGAATTGTGCTCAGAAACTTAAGGCTCTTTTGCACCTCTTGCTCATGCCAATGAGGCTCAGGCAAGCCGGATAACTGCCCAGCTCACGGGAACCAGCAGGCTAGAATTGGTTTACCCTTTGGAATTTTCCATCCCAGCCTTGTTTGTGGGCAGGCAATCCTGCCCTTGGAATCTCCTGCTTCAGTTGCTACTTGAGTGCCTCTGGGCAGACTCCCTGCCCTGGACACGCAAGCTCATCTAAGCCAAGTCTAGCTCTCTCCTGCCACCCTGTGGACACTCCTTTTGGGGGAAAAGAACAAAAGAAAAGAAATACTTTTATGCAGAAAGTGGGTGCTGTTTAAATAACATAATAGCAGCAGCAGCAGAACAAATGAACCAGTAAGGTCAATGTCAATATCAACACTAAAAAGAAAGAAAAGGAGAGAGAAAGAGAAAGAGAGGGAAGAGAAAAGAAAACACAACATATTCTATTATTTTTACTGGAAATTTTATTTACAACATAACATAAACCCCCCACCCCAGTACAGAATACAATAAACATAACATAAAACAATACAAACAACAAAATAAAAGACTTCCTTTATCCTGTATCTGGCCTCCTTATTTACTTCTTATAAGCTGTTTCCTTTATGACTAATTATTAAGATTTTTCTAATTATAACTTAAATATCCAGCAAGTCTCCTGCAGATATTAATCGAAACAAGTCCAGGTACGTATTTTAGGGCACTGTTTTGTGAAGTATTCTCTGCATTTCCCCCATGCTTTTTGAAACTCTTGTCTAGTGTGATCTCTAATTGCCTCCGTTAATCTAGCCAGTTCAATATACTCTAACAGTTTGGCAAATACGAAATATTCTGACCGTCTTGTATGAGCACTCTCCGCGAGTTAAGAAAGGCAGCAAGTTTCACCTGAAAACAAAACCAAACTATAATGTTGCGCAAGAGGACAAGTTGGTGTGGAAGCAATGCAAACTGAGTGTGGCTATATCTGAGCATGCGGTGGGGGCTGTATGGCGTGGGGCAGGGCGGAACATCATGGATCAGTTTGTCATTGGTCACAAGAAAGGAAACTCAGGAGATACAATACCATGGTCTGTCCAGAGGACAGGACGCTGTCCATCTCTCGAGTGCTTAGATATTTGTTGTTGTTGTCGTTTAGTCGTGTCCGATTCTTCGTGACCCCCTGGGCTAGAGCACGCCAGGCACTCCTGTCTTCCACTGCCTCCCGCAGTTTGGTCAAACTCATGCTGGTAGCTTCGAGAACACTGTCCCACCATCTCGTCCTCTGGCGTCCCCTTCTCCTTGGGCCCTGTATCTTTCCCAACATCAGGGTCTTTTCCAGGGAGTCTCCTCTTCTCATGAGGTGGCCAAAGTATTGGAGCCTCAGCTTCAGGATCTGTCCTTCCAGTGAGCACTCAGGGCTGATTTCCTTCAGAATGGAGAGGTTATATTTAGTTAAAGCATATTTAACTAAATAGTCTTTAAATTTCACCCATTCCTTCTGGTACTCCTCCTCCTTCGGGTCGTGGACTCTTCCAGTCAGGTCGGCTAGCTCCAGAAAGTCCATCATCTTCATGGATTCCTGGTTTCTATGGGGCATTTGGTCCATGGTGAGAACAGGAGATGGGTCTCCTCTGGCTCTTCTTATGCCACTGTAAGAGCCCTGAGATTCAGCTGCGCATGATTCTAAAATTTTGTCTGAAATGTATAAATTGCTGCTTGAATGGCATTTGAAGGACGAGGAAGTTCAGTCAGTTATGATTCACTGGGCCAAAGATTTTGGGTATAATACATAGCTGTCAACCGTCCCTTATTTGGCGGGACAGTCCCTTATCCCAGCGCTGCATCCCGCTGCTGTCCGTTATTGATGATGTCCCTTAAATTTCCCGGGTTTCAAAGGAAGCAGCTCCTCTCCCTCCCTCCCTGCCGGCCAGGGAGGAGGGAGGCTCCAACTGTGTTGCTTGGCTGCGTTGCTCACCCAATAAGGAGTCTGAGAACGACTGGGGGGTGGAGCTTGCATGCCTTGTGCCGATCAAATCGGCCGCGTTGCCTGGGGACTCGCCTTTGCTCAGCGCTTCCCAGCGGAGAGGTGATTGTGGTTTCCCTTGCTGCATGCCCTTTGCCGGGTTGCTGCGCTGTGGGAACCACCGCTTGAGGCTTCGTTTGGCTGTTGGCTGGGCTTTCTGCCTTTGGCTGGGAGGGGCTCAGAAGTTGAACATACCTGTGCCCTGAAAATCCCTTATTTTGGCTCCTGATCCCTTATTTTTGAGGCTGCTGGTCCCTTATTTTCAAATCTGTAAGTTGACAGCTATGGTATAACATACAGCTGAGTGATTGGGTAAAATTATGGAAAGAAGGTTTAAAATTTATTGCATGCAATGCGCTAAAAGAAAATGTGATGAAAATGATGTATAGATGGTATATTACACCTGTCAAGTTAGCAAAAATGTATAAAGTCAGTAATAAATGTTGGAAATGTAAAGAAAAAGAGGGAACATTTTATCACATGTGGTGGGAATGTAAAAAGGTGAAATGCTTCTGGGAGATGATATATAATGAGGTGAAAAAAAATGTTGAAATATACATTTATAAAGAAACCAGAAGCATTTTTACTGGGCATTGTTGGGAGTGATATAAATAGAAAGGAATATAAGCTCTTTTTTTATATGCAATAACAGCAGCAAGAATATTACTGGCCCGAAAATGGAAGCAAGAAGAATTACCAATGATTGAAGAATGGAGGATGAAGTTAATGGACTATGCAGAACTAGATAAACTAACAGGAAGGATTCGAAACCGGCGGGACCAGAAATTCACGGAAGACTGGAGTAAATTTACAGACTATTTGAAAAGTAATTGTGAAGATCAGACGACGTTTGTAGGTTTGGAAGAAGTTTTGTGAGGAGTATTATTGGAAGTACTGCAAAAATGGAGAAGGGGAAGGATGATTTGTTAAGAGACTTAAAGGCAATATAAAGTTAAGAAATGCATAAGAAGAGGTTAAAACGGTGGATCATCAGAGGTGCTGATGGAAGTCTAAAAAGATTGTATAAGTGATAAGTTTTGTGGTACATTTTATAATTTATTTGTTAAGATAAAGGTAAAGGAACCCCTGACCATTAGGTCCAGTCGTGACCAACTCTGGGGTTGCGGCGCTCATCTCGCTTTATTGGCCGAGGGAGCCGGCGTACAGCTTCCAGGTCATGTGGCCAGCAGGACTAAGCCACTTCTGGCGAACCAGAGCAGTGCATGGAAACGCCGTTTACCTTCCCGCCGGAGTGGTACCTATTTATCTACTTACACTTCGTGCTTTCAAACTGCTAGGTTGGCAGGAGCAGGGACCGAACAACAGGAGCTCACCCCGTTGCGGGGATTCGAACCACCGACCTTCTGATCGGCAAGCCCTAGGCTCAGTGGTTTAACCCACAGCGCCACCCGCGTCCCAATTTATATGTTAAATCAATAAAAATTATTTAAAGAGAGAGCGAGAGAGATTCAGCCGTGCAGGCTGTTGCTGCTGATGCGACTCAGAAAGTCTTCCCCATCAGCCTTTGTTTTGCTGATGATGAAAAGCAGCCAGAAAGAGACAACTGGCCTGTGTTGCATCCCCAAGCTCCCATCCGAGGAACCCTCAGTCCTTCCCCAGCTCCATTATTGTCTCCAGGAGTCCAATTTCAAGACGGGAACCATCCGTGGGGACTTCATATGTCGCTGGCCACGTGCGGAGAGGGGAGTCTGGCTGGCCGCTGGCCAAGCCCAGACAAAGGCCCAGTGAGAGAGGCACACGTGGTCAGTCCTGAGGGACGTCTTGCCGCTCAGCAGCCTTCCACAACTGGGTTCCCTCCCGATGTTTTATTGTTATTCATTGCATTTGTGGCCTTTTCCTCCAAAGAGCTCAATGGGGCGTACAAGGTCTCGCCACAAGAACCCCACAAGGTTGGGCTGAGAGGCAGGGACTGGCCCAAGGTCAGCCTCAAGGCCTGTGGGTGGGGATTCGAACCCTGGTCTCCCAGTTCCTAGTCCCACACTCTAACCACTGTGCAACACTGCCTCCAGTCCAAAGTCATATTCAAAAAAATCCCTCTGTAATGTTCTTCCTGCGAGCTTCAGTTCTGGAAGTAATAGTGCCACTGTATTCTGCTCTGGTCAGACCTCACCTGGAGTACTGTGTCCAGTTCTGGGCACCACAGTTCAAGAAGGACACTGACAAACTGGAACGTGTCCAGAGGAGGGCAACCAAAATGGTCAAAGGCCTGGAAACGATGCCTTATGAGGAACGGCTAAGGGAGCTGGGCATGTTTAGCCTGGAGAAGAGGAGGTTAAGGGGTGATATGATAGCCATGTTCAAATATATAAAAGGATGTCACATAGAGGAGGGAGAAAGGTTGTTTTCTGCTGCTCCAGAGAAGCGGACACGGAGCAATGGATCCAAACTACAAGAAAGAAGATTCCACCTAAACATTAGGAAGAACTTCCTGACAGTAAGAGCTGTTCGACAGTGGAATTTGCTGCCAAGGAGTGTGGTGGAGTCTCCTCTTTTGGAGGTCTTTAAGCAGGGGCTTGACAACCATATGTCAGGAGTGCTCTGATGGTGTTTCCTGCTTGGCAGGGGATTGGACTCGATGGCCCTTGTGGTCTCTTCCAACTCTATGATTCTATGGTTCGTGTGTTTGTTTGTTTGTGTGTGTGTGTCAAGTTTAGTGGTGAAGCACAGAAGATTTCATCTTAAATCCCTCCAGACTGAGAAACACCGTGCTCTAAGAACCCGCAGAACTGCCAGAGGTCCCTGCAGGCCTGCCTTTCCCCGAACTGGATGCCCTCCAGATGTTTCAGACTACAATCCCCATCAGCCCCAGCACCATGCAGCTGTTCTGGGGCTGATGGGAATTGTAGTCCAAAACATTAGGCATATGTTTACCCATCCTGGAAGAATGGCAGATGAAGGTGATAGACTACATGGAACTGGCAGAAATGACTGGCAGAATCCGAGACCAGGGAGAAGAGTCGGTGGAAGAAGATTTGAAGAAATTTAAAGACTATTTGCAGAAATACTGTAAAATTAATGAATGTTAAAGAGATGTTGGATTGAAAACAAGTGGTATTGGTAAAAAGATTAACACGAGTATGTAAATATGGATTGATAATGGTGGAAAATATATATTTATAATAGGTTAAGATGTTGAGTAAGGATAAATGATAGAGGGTAAGGACTTGCTGAACCAAATATCTGAACTGGAATACAAAAAGGGAGGTGTGAGGCGGTCAGGAAACTAGTAAATGAAGTATAAGATATGAAAATATTGATTTCTTTCTTTCTTTTTGTTTTCTTCTTTCTAACTGTTTTCTATTTTGCATTTTTTATGTGTTTTCTTTTTGTATACTTGTAGCTCTTTATTCTTTTATTAGGGTTATTTTTTGTTTTTATTTTTTATGTTTAAACTTTGAAACTCATTATTGTCTGTAAAATTTTAATAAATATTATTTTTTTAAAAAACCCAAAGCATTAGGCATATGCACAGTTCTTAGCTAGATAGTCTGAGCTGGCATAATGGCAGCTTTTGATGTTCTGCCTGCGCATACAGTCACAGAGTCATAGAACTGTGGAATTGGAGGGACCCCCAAAGGTCATCCAGTCCAGAAATCCCAGCTAAGAAATCCTTGAGGGATGGCCATCCAATCTCTGCTTAAAAACCTCCAATGTGGGCGAGCCCACCATCTTTGAGGTAGTCACCTCCACTGTCAAACAGCTTTTACAATACAGTGGACGCTCGTGTTGCGAATGTGATCCGTGCGGGATGCATGTTTGCAACCCGCAGTGGCGCGTCTGTGCACCCACGGGTTGCGATTCGGCACTTCTGCGCATGCACAAAGCACAATTTAGTGCTTCTGCGCATGTGTGACTGCCGAAACCCGGAAGTAACCCATTACAGTACTTCCAGGTTTTGGCAGGTCTGTAACCCGAAAAAACGCAATCTGAAGCGTTTGTAACCCGAGGCATGACTGGAATAAGAATAAGAATAAGAATAATTTATTATTTATACCCTGGTTTCCCCAGCCACTCTGGGCGGCTTCCAACAAAATATTAAAATACAATGTTATTCCTAAGGTTTACTTAGAATTTCCTTTCTTGCAATTTAAACCCATTGGTTAGAGTCCTCTCCTTTGGAGCATCAGAAAACAAGCTTGCTCCATCTTCCACGTGACAACCCCTTTATGCATCTGAAAATGGCTACCCTATCTCCTCTCCATCTCCTCTTCTCCAGTGGACTTTGTTTTGTCCTTGTCTCCAGCTCCTTCAACAGCTCCTCATCAGGGGCCTGCAACCTTTAAGACAAAAAGAGCCACTTGGACCCGTTTCCGAAGAAAAAACAACAACTGGGAGCCGCAAAACCATTGCGACATTTAAAACAAATATATCTCCGGAGCCACGATCTGACAGCGGGCGGGAAGGTGACGTCGGGACGGTGCATGACTAACGCACGCGCCGCCCCCATGCGACGTCACAGCCAGTACAGCGCCCGCCACAGTGGGGAGTGTCGGGGCGCACAATGCGCCTCCTCCCCTCGCTAGTATCCGCTCTGGAGCCGCAGCAAAGATGTAAAAGAGCCACATGCGGCTCCGGAGCCGCGGGTTGCAGACCCCTGCCCCAGACTCTCTATCATCTGGGTCGCCCTCCTCAGCACACCTTCCTGCTTGCCCATGTCCTTCTTACACTGTGGTGCCCAGAAGTGCCATCTTTGCACTTGAATTCACTCTCCCACCAACGTGGATGGCTTTAAAAGAGGATTAAACAGATTCATGGAGGAGGAGGAGGAGGAGGAGGAGGAGACTACCAATGGCTCCTAGCCCTCTGCTCTGAACACCAGTTGCTGGAAGCCACAGAAGCCAAGACGGTGCTTGTGCCTGGATCCTGCTTGCTGGTTTCCAATTAGGGGACTGCAATGGGTGGCGCTGTGGGTTAAATCACAGAGCCTAGGGCTTGCTGATCAGAAGGTCAGTGGTTCAAATCCCCGCAACGGAGTGAGCTCCCGTTGCTCGGTCCCTGTTCCTGCCAACCTAGCAGTTCGAAAGCACGTCAAAGTGCAAGTAGATAAATAGGTACCACTCTGGCGGGAAGGTAAACGGCGTTTCCGTGCGCTGTTCTGGTTCGCCAGAAGCGGCTTAGTCATGCTGGCCACATGACCTGGAAGCTGTACACTGGCTCCCTCGGCCAGTAAAGCGAGATGAGCGCCGCAACCTCAGAGTCGGCCATGACTGGACCTAATGGTCAGGGGTCCCTTTACCTTTAAGAAGATCAAACCTCTCCATTCTGAAGGAAATCAGCCCTGAGTGATCACTGGAAGGACAGATCCCGAAGCTGAGGCTCCAAGACTTTGGCCACCTCATGAGAAGAGAAGACTCCCTGGAATAGACCCTGATGTTGGGAAAGATGGAGGGCACAAGGAGAAGGGGAGGACAGAGGACGAGATGGTTGGACAGTGTTCTCAAAGCTACGAACATGAGTTTGACCAAACTGCGGGAGGCAGTGGAAGACAGAAGTGCCTGGCGTGCTCTGGTCCAGGGGGTCATGAGGAGTCGGACACGACTAAACAACACAACAACCTGATTGGCTCCTGCAAGAACTAGATGGGCACATGGCCTCATCCTGCAGGCTCCTCCAATATTCTGATGTTATGTTCTTACGAAGTTCCTTCAGTGGAGAGGCCAAATCCTAATGTTGTTGATTTTTCTGGCTGAACACCAGATGGCACCTGAGTGCTGCTTGTTCCCTCCTTCCCTTTCCAAGAAGACTTTTTCCTTCGGGGTCATCTCCGTGGAGCAAAAGGGCTGGTGGCACTTCTACAGTTCACCACCCACCCAGTCCACTTCCTCATCTTCCTCTCCATAATTATATCAGTGTCCCAGATATTACCAGTGGAATCGGCCAGGAGGGCCAGTGAGAAAAGCCTCACCCTATCAGGTGGTGCTATTAAAGGAGGAGAGCGCAAAATATGGTCTGAAGCTTAACATCAAAAAAACCCAAGATCATGGCCACTGGTCCCATCACCTCCTGGCAAATAGAAGGGGAAGAAATGGAGGCAGTGAGAGATTTTACTTTCTTGGGCTCCATGATCACTGCAGATGGGGACAGCAGTCACGAAATTAAAAGACGCCTGCTTCTTGGGAGAAAAGCAATGACAAACCTAGACAGCATCTTAAAAAGCAGAGATATCACCTCGCCAAAAAAGGTCCGTATAATAGTTAAAGCTATGGTAGTGATGTATGGAAGTGAGAGCTGGACCATAAAGAAGGCTGATCGCTGAAGAATGGATGCTTTTGAATTCTGGTGCTGGAGGAGACTCTTGAGAGTCCCATGGACTGCAGGAAGATCAAATCTCTCCATTCTGAAGGAAATCAGCCCTGAGTGCTCACTGGAAGGACAGATCGTGAAGCTGAGGCTCCAAGACTTTGGCCACCTCAGGAGAAGACTCCCTGGAAAAGACCCTGGTGTTGGGAAAGATGGAGGGCACAAGGAGAAGGGGACGGCAGAGGACGAGATGGTGGGACAGTGTCATAGAAGCTACCAGCATGAGTTTGACCAAACTGCGGGAGGCAGTGGAAGACAGAAGTGCCTGGCGTGCTCTGGTCCAGGGGGTCACAAAGAGTCGGACACGACTAAACAACAACAACAACATTAGAGGAGAGCCATTTGCAAGCTGCTTTGTCTGCCAGAACCGCTTTATTCCCCCCCCCGCCCTCCTTCCCCTCCGAGCTTGCCAACCTGTGGTCTATCCATGCGCAAAGGCGCATCTGCCTGCAACACCACGCTGGCGCGCAAGGGTTAATGCCCAGCTGGTTGGGGGCTGGGGATTGGCTGCGGCCGGAAGCCAATGGGGAGTGAGCATGGAGGCTGAAAGTCACCCTCGGCAAGGATTTGGGTGGGGAGGGAGAGGGGAGGGTGACAGGCAGGCCGGTCTTGTCTCCATGCCACCTCGCAGCCAATCGCAGCCCGGCGGGGCTGGCTCCCCACCACTGCGGCGGCTGGGCATTGGCTGGCGTGCTTGGCAGGGTGGGCACCGCCAGCCCTGTGCAACCACCTCGAGGGCCAGGCTGGGTCATGCTGGCCCTTTGGTGCACTCTAGCCTGCAAGAGGCGGCCGGGTGTGTGTGCGCGCATCCTTGCAGAGACAAGGCTTAAATAACCCCCTTGCCAGATCCCCTGCTTGCATTGCTCCAGAATGTCAAACCCTTTGTTGCGATGGAGCGCAATTCATGCGTGTGCAAGGGGCTTAACTTCAGACGGCACCTTTCCTTTCGATTAAAAACCTTTCAGGTTGGGAGGGAAAGGCAAGCAGGGAGCGGACTGTTCCAAACATGAATCCATAGCAGGCAGACACCTGGAAAATGTCAAGCCTCCTGGGTCTGAGCGGTGGCAAGGCAGCAGCTGAGACCGCCACCCTGGGCCATTGTGGGCTGAGAGATGCCACCACCGATCTCTCCTCGGGCTCAAATTTAGAGAAGAACCTCAGCCTCGGGACACTCGCCCCTGCGTGCAATAGGACAGCAGCAATCTGGGCGGCTTCCACAAAGATCAAAAATACACTAATATGTCAGACATTAAAAACTTCCCTAAACAGGGCTGCCTTAAGATGTCTTCTGAATGTCAGGTAGTTGTTTATCTCTTTGACATCTGGTGGGAGGGCGTTCCACAGGGCGGGCGCCACCACCGAGAAGGCCCTCTGCCTGGTTCCCTGTAGCTTTCCTTCTCGCAATGAGGGAACCACCAGAAGGCCCTCAGCGCTGGACCTCAGCGTCCGGGCAGAATGATGGGGGTGGAGACACTCCTTCAGGATGCAGCAAGATGCTGCGCATTTGAAATGTGCTATATTAGGTATGTGGGTGGCACTGTGGGTTAAACCACAGAGCCTAGGACTTGCTGATCAGAAGGTCGGCGGTTCGAATCCCCGCGATGGGGTGAGCTCCCGTTGCTCAGTCCCTGCTCCTGCCAACCTAGCAGTTTGAAAGCACGTCAAAGTGCAAGTAGATAAATAGGTACCACTCCGGCGGGAAGGTAAACGGCGTTTCCGTGCGCTGCTCTGGTTTGCCAGAAGCGGCTTAGTCATGCTGGCCACATGACCCGGAAGCTGTACGCCGGCTCCCTCGACCAGTAAAGTGAGATGAGCGCCGCAACCCCAGAGTCGTTCGCGACTGGACCTAATGGTCAGGGGTCCCTTTACCTTTATATTAGCATCACCAGAAGCGAGGATTCGCTGAGGTTTTCTAGGAGAGGGAAAACTCACCAGAACAGTTTCCTTTGATGCTTTCCAGAGGGACCTGATAAATTAAGCCTGGCTGTAGCGGTTCTGGAGGCTTTCAGAAGAAAGCAGGAACTTATTAATGGCATTAATATGTGTTAAAACTAGGCTAGAAGTCATGGGCATGCAATGATGAAGCAGAATGTCGGAAGGTCCCAGGCAGGAGGTTTTAATTCACGCAGCGCGAGGTGAAACTATGAATCTCCCAACAGTTAGTTTCATTGAAGAATCTCAGCTTCTGGTTATGAGAAGAAAGGGAGGGGAACTTCTCTCTATCCCATTTCTCCACACTGTACATAACTGTATATGCTCCCCTTTCCCTTTACTACCTTTCTTTCTAAGCTAATCCTAGAACTGCAGAGCTGGAAGGGAACACCAAAGGTCATCCAGCCCAACCCCCTGCAATGCAGAAAGCCCAGATGTTGCCTTCCTTCCGGGAAGCCTCCCAACCTTAGGGACGCAGGTGGCGCTATGGGTTAAACCACAGAGCCTAGGACTTGCCGATCAGAAGGTCGGCGGTTCAAATCCCCATGACAGGGTGAGCTCCCGTTGCTTGGTCTCTGCTCCTGCCAACCTAGCAGTTCGAAAGCACGTCAAAGTGCAAGTAGATAAATAGGTACCGCTCCGACAGGAAGGTAAATGGCGTTTCCGTGTGCTGCTCTGGTTCGCCAGAAGCGGCTTAGTCATGCCGGCCACATGACCCGGAAGCTGTACGCCGGCTCCCTCGGCCAGTAAAGTGAGATGAGTGCCGCAAATCCAGAGTTGGTCACGACTGGACCTAATGGTCAGGGGTCCCTTTACCTTTAGCCCCCCCCCCCATCCTGCTTAACATCAGCAAGGCCCTCAGACTCCATTCCCTGGGACCCTCTGACAGCAGCCTTGGATTTCAAAGGAAGTCCCAACCCCTAAATTAGGAGAGTGTTAAAAAAAAAAAGAAAACAGGCACCCAAACCCTCCTTTGGGAATTTTCTGTTTTGAAACCAGTCCAGGGTTTGCCACTGCACACAGACAAACGCTGTGTCAGCAGAAATGCCTTTAACTGGGCCATTTCTGCCATGCCCCTTTCAAAGAGGAACGAGAGCCCAGCTGGCAGCGGCTTTTGCCAGGCCAGCCCAGCTTTACGCGTCTAATTATTAGGGAAATGGGGGAAATGAGCCTGCCCAGGAAAATGGATTGCCCATCTGCGTCCTCTAAATGTCAGCAGAGGCTCAGTGATAAGGGCCCACTTCACCCAAGGCGGCGCATTGACGCAAACTGGAGTGCAGCACGTCGAGGGCCAAGATAAAGCCAGATTTAAGGGGAAGTTCTGATGCAAGTTCTCCTGGTCTGATTTTGCCGCAAAGAGTTCTGCTTTCCCTAAGGTGGCTTTGTAAACATTTCCAGCTATGGGTGTTTCATTCTTTTACTACAACTCCCACTAAGGGACGCGGGTGGCGCTGTGGGTTAAACCACAGAGCCTAGGACTTGCCAATCAGAAGGTTAGCAGTTCGAATCCCCGCGACGGGGTGAGTTCCCGTTGCTCGGTCCCTGCTCCTGCCAACCTAGCAGTTTGCAAGCACGTCAAAGTGCAAGTAGATAAATAGGTACCACTCCGGCAGGAAGGTAAACGGCGTTTCCGTGCTCTGCTCTGGTTCACCAGAAGCGGCTTAGTCATGCTGGCCACATGACCCAGAAGCTGTACGCCGGCTCCCTCGGCCAATAAAGCGAGATGAGCGCCGCAACACCAGAGTCGGTCACAACTGGACCTAATGGTCAGGGGTCCCTTTACCTTACAACTCCCATTATCTGTGACCATTGGCTGCACTGCCCAGGGGGGCTGATGGGATTTGTAGTGCAAAACAGCTTTTGGGCACTAGGTTGGCAAAGACTGTTTAATTCATCTTTTATTCCACAGCTGAAGGCAGTAAACCTCACTACTACTACTACTACTACTACTACTACTACTACTACTATCATTATTCATTCATTTATATACATCTCCCCATCCTCATTTATCCTGCCAACCTAGCAGTTCGAAAGCACGTCAAAGTGCAAGTAGATAAATAGGTACCACTCCTGCGGGAAGGTAAATGGCATTTCCATGCGCTGCTCTGGTTTTGCCAGAAGCGGCTTAGTCCTGCTGGCCACATGACCCGGAAGCTGTACGCCGGCTCCCTCGGCCAATAAAGCGAGATGAGCACCGCAACCCCAGAGTCAGCCACGACTGGACCTAATGGTCAGGGGTCCCTTTACCTTTACCTATCCTCACGACATCCCTCTGAGGTAGGTTAGGCAACAGCTAGCCCCCAGGTACAGACCCAGTAAGCTTCACAGCCAAGTGGTGATTTGAACCCTGGTCTCCTGGGTCCTTGACTGACACTCTAACCACTACACCACACTTCCTCTCACATGGCAAAGTGGAAATTTGAAACAAGGATTAACTTGTTTCAGTTGTTACCAGCCGAACGCTAACCAACAAATTCAGCCCCCCCCCCAGTGCCCAAAGAGTTTCTCAGAATTAAAATTCTGGAAACTCTGGATTCAAACACAATCAAATTTAAATGTCTGTGCAATTTCACCGCAGTTCTATTTGCCAGTCCATTCCTGTTTGATCGTTCCACCTGCTTTTCATAAGCTTTGCCGCAAGCAGAAAGGATCTCTTGATCTTCTGAGGTCTAAGCCAGTTGGCAGGATCACTTCTGGGGCAGTTGGGCGAGGCTGCTTTTTTTTGGGGGGGGGGTAAAAATATTTACCGGTATATACTGCTTTGTCATGGAAACACATCACAGCGGTTTAAAGGTAAAGGTAAAGGTACCCCTGCCCGAATGGGCCAGTCTTGACAGACTGTGGGGTTTGTGCGCCCATCTCACATTTATTGGCCGGGGGCCAGCGCTGTCCGGGGACACTTCCGGGTCACGTGGCCAGCGTGACATCGCTGCTCTGGCGAGCCAGAGCCGCACACGGAACGCCGTTTACCTTCCCGCTGGTAAGCGGTACCTATTTATCTACTTGCACCCAGGGGTGCTTTCGAACTGCTAGGTGGGCAGGCGCTGGGACCGAACAACGGGAGCGCACCCCGCCGCGGGGATTCGAACCACCGACCTTTCGATCGGCAAGCCCTAGGCGTTGAGGCTTTAGCCCACAGCGCCACCCGCGTCCGCGTATAAAAATATTTACCGGTATATACTGCTTTGTCATGGAAACACATCACAGCGGTTTACAACAATATAAAAAAGTAGAACAAGTTAGGTCTCAGAATTTCAGGTCTACCGGTCTCTGGGCGGCTTCCCACATGCAGGGACAATGGGGGAAAGCCCGTCTTATTATGGGAATCTATTTTAAGAGCATTAAGAATAGCCTGAGGCTGGATCAGGCCCAAAGGCTCATCTAGCCCATAATACTCTTCTCTCAATGGAACAACCAGATGTCTCTGGGAAGACTGCAAAAAGACTTGAGCACAACAGCACACTAAGCACTTGTGATTCCCAGCTTTCAGTGGCATGTTCGGTTTTAGGATTCGGCTATGGCATATCTCAGAACAAAAGGCACGGCTCCTGAGCACGTGCAGAGCGCTACCGCCGGAGCAACCCCAGCCCACTACCTCAGGAATCCGGGTTCAAGGGGTGAGATTTTCAGGTCATGTGTTGCAAGGCAGGTTTAATCTCAGCGGGGCTTCTGCAGGAATTGATGCGAGCAAGCCGGCGCACGACTCCAGAGAACCACCTTTGTACACACTTCTTCAAGTGCTGAACCAAATATTCCTGCGCTAACAAGTTCCTTCCTGGGAGGTTTGCCTGCTACGCCACCCCTTTCCGAAACCAGCCAGCTAGGTTGCAGAGTTCTGCATGCTTCCCACTGAACTGAGCAGCCTTTTCCGCCAGGAACCTGCGCAGGAACCAGATGTGTGTCTTCCTGTTCATTGCTGCTGCAGAGGCAGTGAGAAGAGTCACTCTAGCCAGGAATGTCTGCCCTGGAGGACTAAAGCTTTGACCCCCCCAAAATACAGATGATAATAATATATTTTTATTTATATGCCCCCCATCCACTCTGGGTGGCTTTCAATAATTAAACTCTCTCTATATATATTAGAGGGACGCAGGTGGCGCTGTGGGTTAAACCACAGAGCCTAGGACTTGCCGATCAGAAGGTTGCGGTTCGAATCCCCGCGACGGAGTGAGCTTCCGTTGCTCAGTCCCTGCTCCTGCCAACCTAGCAGTTCCAAAGCCCATCAAAGTACAAGTAGATAAATAGGTACCACTCCGGTGGGAAGATAAACGATGTTTCAGTGCGCTGCTCTGGTTTGCCAGAAGCGGCTTAGTCATGCTGGCCACATGACCCAGAAGCTGTACGCCGGCTCCCTCGGCCAATAAAGCGAGATGAACGCTGCGACCCCAGAGTTGGTCACGACTGGACCTAATTGTCAGGGGTCCCTTTACCCTTATATATATTAGAGTACACCCTATTTTCTGGACTGTAATTTGTTTTAATGGATTTTAATACTATATTCAGGCATGTCCAACTCACAATAGACTGCGATCTACTCCCACTAAAAAAAAACCCCTGGCAGTGATCACGTGATCTGACAGGGACGCCCCGCGATCGACCGGTAGATCACAATGGACCGGTTGGACATGCCTACTGTACTGTATGTCAGGCATAGGCAAACTCCGGCCCTCCAGATGTTTAGACTACAATTCCCATCATCCCTAGATACCAGGACCAGTGGTCAGGGATGATGGGGATTGTAGTCCCAAACATCTGGAGGGCCGAAGCTTGCCTATGCCTGCTGCATATTTAAAATGTTGTGTTCTGTCCTGCAACCCCATGGTGAAGGGGGGGGGGCAATAGTCTAAATAACAATAGAAGTAATGATCTAATAAGTATAATATCGCTTCCCCTGACTTAGTACAGTTGGTATTAAACTTGGGTTCCATCTTTTTTTGCCAAAGCTGTCGTAAGCTGTTCCTGGAGTGTTTCCCCATAGATTTCAGATATCTGGTGGCGGAGGTGGACTTCTTGCTCAAGTGTGCAAAGGCATGGCACTCTGCAGATGGTCAGAGGCAGGCAGTGGTGGGCGGCCAAAGCTCTGGGACGGAGTCTCGCCGCAGCGCGTCTCCACCAGACACCAAATAACCCAGAGGAAACCCTCCTAAAAACCACTGTTGTCGTGTTTAAAAGATCCCACGTCTTAACGATCAATTAGCACCCGCTCCTCCAGCCGTTGGAGGCTTAAAAAAAGCCCCCCCCCCTGGCCACATGATCAGCGGGTGCCTGGATCCCAGTGACCAACTGCTGGCGAGCTCTTCCGCGACTCGGATGTCATGCCTTTCTGGCAGTCCAGCGGCGCACTAGCAGGGAGTTCCGCAGGTTTTTCCCAAGGCAAGGGAAAAAATAATTAAAAAATCCCAACCCGCTTTGCTTTTTCGGTGTGTTCCAATACAGGCGTCCCGTTTGCAGCCGCGTCACTTTAAGAAAATGCTAAATGAGCGTTTTTGCCTTTGAGAGGCTGAACAAAGCAGGCCAAAGAAACTGATTGTTACCTGGCGCTGAGTAGCTCAGGGGACGGGCAGAACCTCGCACACTTTTAATTACGTTTAAAAAAAAAAATAGGCCCGGGGAGGCTTCCTTCCCTTCCTCATTCCAGTATAGTTGAGTGAAAGCTACGTGCGGTTCCTCAAAGAAAAGCACTCTGCACATGCTCAGGAGCACGCTCTTCACTGCGCCTTCCCGCGGGTCGACATCCTGGCTTTGAAAATGGCAGGCCCCAAAAGAATTGGCCCCGATCTCCCTGCGCTCTCCTTTGCTTGGCGCGTTTGCTTCCCGTTTTCCTCCTAGCCCGGTCTTGGATGAAACGGGGCGCTCTGCCCATGTTCAGAGGCACCCTTCCTTACCAACACGCGCCCTCCCCATTGCCTGTGTGGTGGTGGGGGGGGGGAGAAAAAGCTCCTTCTTCTCCTGGCGCTCCAGGGCGGCGT
Organism: Podarcis vaucheri; assembly: GCF_965113315.1. NCBI lineage: Eukaryota > Metazoa > Chordata > Lepidosauria > Squamata > Lacertidae > Podarcis > Podarcis vaucheri. The sequence goes on along the minus strand of NC_138765.1, from coordinate 5,251,351 downwards.
CCCTTTCCAACAATCCCCATAATTTTCCGTGCGCCCTCGCCCCGCTGCGCGTTTTTACGCAGGCGGTGGCGGTGGCGACGGCGCCTTTAAGCGGCGCCCGCTTCCTCCGCCTGGCGTGTGTGAGTCGTCCGGCCCAGCCCAGCCTCCTCCTCCTCCTCGGCGTCCTTTTTCCTTCCCCTTTTCCCCCTCTGCTCCTCCTCCTCCTCTTCCTCCCTCCTCGCGGTCTCCCGTCGGCGTTGGCAGGCTCCTGCGGGGGGCGCTCTCTTTCGGCTTCCTCCCCAAGCCCCCCTCCCCGCCCCGACCGCCTCCAGCCCGCCTGCCGATGGCGGGGAGCCCCGATGGCTCCCTCTCCGCCCGCCCGGAGCCCCGGCAGCCTTAGGTGAACCCCGCCTCGGCCGGCGCAGGAGCAGCGGCGACGGCGGCAGCAGCAGCAGAGCCACCGAGCTTTGTGCTGGCGGCGGCGGCGGCAACGACGGGAGGGGGCCTGCCGGTGGCTCGGATTGCGCCCGCCCGCCTTGGACGCCCGCATCCCGGGCGGACCTCTCTCCCTCCGCAGCCCTCCTCCCCGCTCGGGAGCCTTATGGGGGGTGGCAGGAAGCGCCTCTGCCCTTTCCTGCCTGCGGGGAGAACGCGGCGGCCGGGCTGGGCGCGCAGGCTCTGAGAGGCAGCCCCGGCACCAGCAACTGACCAGTGGCCTTTGCAGCGGCGGCGGCGGCACCAGCAGCGGCGGCAGCCTGCCCCCCACCCCACTCCAAACATGAGCCCCCCCTTGGGGAAATAAGCCCCCTTTCCTCGGGGGCGCACGGAGCGCCTTTCGCCTTCTTCCCCCACCCATCGCATCTCCCTTTCCAGCGCCCTCCGTCCGTCCGTCCCTCCCTCCCTCCGCCGGCCCGGTGCTTGGAGGCTTCTATGAGTGTCCGCTTGGGGGGAGGCCAGCAGGAAGGTAGCCCCCCTCGCCCCCGCGGCGGCCCGGCTCCGGGAGGAGGAAAAGGAGGAGGACGATGTCTTTGCGCACAGCGCTGGCGACGGGCAATGAGCGCAATGCCGAGACGGTGAGTCCCGTTTGTTTACCGGGCGCTGTGTGTGTGTGTGCGCGCGCGCGCGTGCAAGAGCCGGTGGGGTGTGTGTGTATGGGTGGGTGGACGGGGTGGGGTGGGGTCGGGGTGCGCCGGTGGCCCCTCGTTTGGCCGGTGCGAGCGCGCGCCCGCCCGCCGGCTAGCCAGATGGGGGGCTCGCTTTTGCGCCCCCAGCCACGGAGCTGGGCACTGCGGAATGACTGGCAAAGGCAGGAACCTTCTCTCCACCCCCCCCACTGCCCCATCCCCCAGTCACTAGGGCGGGCAGCAAAAATCATCACAGGCTTTTTTCTCCCATCGATCCGTTCCGGGACGGCTGAGCCAAGCCCGGCGTTGTTTTCCGGAGGCGGCTCTCGAGGTGACCCACCGGGCCCGGCTTCTTGGATCTCTCTCTCTCCGGGGGATGGAGCGCGCGACCCCGAGACCTCCTTCACCCTCTCCTGATGCGGCCTGAAAACACGGGTGGATAAGCCGCAGGGGGGGGGGAGGGAGAGGGGACACCCCACCCTACCCTCCTAACATTCTCCCTCGATTTGGCAAAGGATCCGCCCGCGAGGAAGGCCTGATGCCATCGGGATGGGCACCGTGCCCAGCCCTGAATGCCCGTTTTGCTTCCTCTGGCCTGCTGTTGTTAGGTAACATTTGGGTCTGGCAGCCAGGAGGTTTGGTGACTCTGGGTTGCGGTGGTGCCTGCCGGTCAGTCGGGCAGGGTGGGCTCTCTCTCCCATGCGCACCCCCCCCACAGGTGGGCAGTCAGTAGGGGATATTCGCGCAGCTGGTTGGCAGAGCCCCAGAGAGATGCACCTGTGTGTGCGCAGGGGGGGTCCTCTCTGAGAAGGCAGGGGGGTTCTGCTAATCTCTGCAGAGCTCCATGCGGCGCCTGCTCATTTTGATGTGATTCAAAGGGCCTTTGGCTGCTGTCCGTGGGGGCCCGGAGGGCAATCCTTTGTCAGCCATGGAGGGTTTAAGTGGGTGCTTTGGAGGCAACGTGCAAACGCTCAGGCTGGGGCCTGTGTTCAGGATCCAGGTCCCGTCCCCCCGCCATGCCAGAAGGCCCTCATTACACAGTGGCAGGCCTACACAGAGAGGGAGCAAGCTGTGAAGTCGAGGGATTCTCAGCCTTCATTCCTCCGCCTGTTGTGAACCCCCAAAAACATCACACCAAAGGCACCCCGGAGATTACAAGAGGAACGTTTTCCAAGCCAATTTGTTCAGAGTGCTTGGTCTCTCTGCTCTGGGGGAAACGCTCTGTTCCAAAATATTATTCCTCAAGGCTGCAAGATGGATGGCTACTTGGCGGATATTGTGTGGAGCTCTGAATGGCCACATACTGACCCACAAGGCTCACGCCTCCTGCACGCAGCTGGCAGTAGTCCCGCCCTCTGCCAAAATATGCCCAGTGGCACTACCAGAATCCTTCATGGCCAGCTCTACATCTTACTCTGAATATTAGGCATTTGGCCTTCCGGAAATTTAACACACGCATGCACACACAAGTACCTAGCCCTTATGATGGCTTAGATAAGCCAGGAAACGGAATGCATAGCTTGAGATCTCGGGCGCTGCAGTGTGTTTGGGTGAGAGAAAGCTCAGGGTGGTGGTGGCAGTTCAGGGGGTGTGAGCTTCTCCTTCCCCTCCACCCGTGTGGAGCAGCCTTTCTCAACCTGTGAGTCCCCAGATGTTGTTGAACCACAACTCCCATCACCCCTAGCTAGCAAGGCCAGAGTTCAGGGATGATGGGAGTTGTAGTCCAACAACATCTGGGGACCCACAGGTTGAGAACTGCTGGTCTAGAGGCATCTTCCTTTAGCGCAGGGGGTGAGAGAGGGCCGCCCCAGGTTATAAGAACATAAGAAGAGGCAGGTGCTGGATTAGACCAGTGACTCACCCCGTCCAGCTTCCTTTTCTGACTGTGGCCAGCCAGGTGTGTCTCCTGGAAAACTCTCGAGCACAACTACAACTTTGGAGGTGTTTTTAAGCAGCGGTTAGATGGCCGCGGGTGGCGATGTGGGTTAAACCACAGAGCCTAGGACTTCCCGATCAGAAGGTTGGCGGTTCGAATCTCTGCGACGGGGTGAGCTCCCGTTGCTCGGTCCCTGCTCCTGCCAACCTAGCAGTTCAAAACCACGTCAAAGTGCAAGTAGATAAGTAGGGACCACTCCAGCGGGAAGGTAAACGGTGTTTCCATGCGCTGCTCTGGTTCGCCAGAAGCGGCTTAGTCCTGCTGGCCACATTGACCTCGGCCAATAAAGCAAGATGAGCGCCGCAACCCCAGAGTCGGCCACGACTGGACCTAATGGTCAGGGGTCCCTTTACCTTTACCTTTAGATGGCCGTCTGTCGTGTATGATCTAGCTGAGATCCCTGCATTTCAGGGGGTTGGATTAGATGACCCCTGGCGTCCCTTCCAATGCCCCAGTTCTGTGATTCCATGGCATAACTTTCACTGATCCTGGAATAAATTGCTTTGGGGTTAGGGGCTGGGAGGGGGGGCACAGATCTAACTACAGAATGCAGTTCTCACGGATAGAGGGACAGAGAAGGAACCCCCAACAATTTCTGCTCTTTTAATACAATAACCCCAGTCTTAAAACATATGCTTTTGTTTTTACCCAGAGGTAAGTCCACTGGGTTTTATGACCAAAAAAGTATACGATAGGTTCTGGTTTTCGACTTTAAAATTCTCAGGCGAGCCACGGGCTTCCTGGGCGTGTCTCTCCCAGCCTCTGTTCCCCTGCGTGCGAAAATCGTAATGAGACGGCCTACCTCGCAGGCTGTGGCAGGAAGGGCTGTCGCTCAGCGCTTGGCATGCAAAGGGTCCCTGGAGCATCTCTGGGTAGGGCTGGGCGAGAGAGCCCTTGTCTGAAACCCCCGGAGAGCCCATCTAATCAATCAAGAGGGACAGAGATGAGCCAGGGGTCCGATTCAGTGTGAGGCGGCAGTGGCGTAGCGTGGGGGGTGCAGGGGGGGCCAGCCGCACCGGGCGCAACATCTGGGGGTTAGGGTTAGGGGGCGCAAATCCACGGGTTAGGGGGCGCAAATTCCTTGCCTTGCCCCGGGTGCTGACAACCCACGCTACGCCACTGTGAGGCGGTTTCCTCTGTTCCTCAAGAAGGAAGCGTCATTGGCTAGGCAAGCCGCAAATGTACATGGTGATGATAATGAAGATAGCAGTAATAGAAGAAATCTGTTATCCAGTCTGATAGGCGTGTGGTTCCAGTTGCATCTGGCATGCGTGAGAGAGAGAGAGAGAGAGAAAGAGAGAGGAAGGCATGTCTTCCTTCTCCCCCAGACGGTTCATTGTGAAATCCAGGTCTTCAGCCGTCATGGCCCACGTGGCTTTGAGACCGGCTCCCAACCCAAACAGCGCTAGTTCACACCTTTGCTGTTGTCATCAGAGGCATTTCAGGATCTCGGGCCCCACCCTGTGCTGCTGCTGCTGCGGCTGCTGTTAGCCGTTCTCGCCAACAACAAGAGCTCTTCTCTGTTGCAACCACCACCACTGCTATGTTTCCATGGAAGCAAAATCCTTGCCACGGCAGCCACGTGGGCCTCGCCCCACAGCCTGTCCTCGGTGGCAGCCACGCTCAAACTCGCAGGGCGGTGGCGAGGAGAAGGGTGCCTCTGAGCGTGCGCCAAGCCCTCAGTGCCGAGCTCGTCTCTGCCCGCCTGAGTTGGGGGCTCGGGGACTCTGCAGAAACATTCCCTGCGGGTCAAGGGACGCCCCCAAAGGACAGCGATGGCCACCAACGCGGATGGCTTTGAAAGCGGATTGGGCAAGTTAACGGAGGCACAGGGCTATGGTTTTCTCAGGTTTTGGGGTGGCGCTGTAGAGAAGATGCAGTCCTGGTCCTTGCGGTTGGCGGGTGTTGCGAAGCCAGGATGAGGCCTTCTCCTCTGCCGGAATCAAGGGATGGGAACTTCCTCCTCTGTTTCAACAGCTCTGAGGCTCAAACCCGGAGATGCAGCCATTGACCTCAGCTGGACCCTCAGCCGGAGAATATTTCTCTCCCCGCTGACCCCTAGACCACGGCATGGCTGCCCACTGCTAGCACTGACCTGCTCCTGACATATTGGGTTTATCCTCCTGGCCTACTTCGCATGGTTGTTGTAAGCATTCCGGCGGTGGTTATGTGAAGTCTTTTACACGCGCAGAAACTAAGCATGAAGAAGATTATGACGGTGGGTCAGCGTAGGGGGCAAGTGTAAGGGCCTCCCCAGAATTATTTGACCTCCCAGCCAACAGGGAGTTGTAGCACATCTAGAGGGTGCAGGGTTGGGGAAATCTGATGTCAGGCCACATCACACCATACAGTGGTACCTTGGGTTACATACGCTTCAGGTTACAGACTTCGCTAACCCAGAAATAGTACCTCGAGTTAAGAACTTTGCTTCAGGATGAGAACAGAAATTGTGCTCCGGCGGCATGGCAGCAGCAGGAGGCCCCATTAGCTAAAGTGGTGCTTCAGGTTAAGAACAGTTTCAGGTTAAGAACAGACCTCCGGAACGAATTAAGTACTTAACCCGAGGTACCACTATACTTCTAAAGTTCTCTGATGCCACTTCAAAGAGTCATGGCTTCTCCCCCCCCCCAAAGAATTCTGGGAACTGTAGTTTAAGGATGCTGAGAATTATTAGGAAGCACCCCCCTTCCCCTCCCAGAGCCAAAAGGCCCAAAGCTTGTTTGCACTGATAAACCACCTTCTTCTCAAGTGGCTTACCTGTTTCTCCTCTTCTTTGTTTAATGCCCACAACAACCCTGTGAGGTAGGTTAGGCTGAGGGAAGCGGTGGCTGGCTCAAGGTCACACAGTGAGCTTCACGGCTGAGTGGGGATTCGAACCCTAGTCTCCCAGGTCCTAGTCCGGCACACTAACCACCACACCACACTGGATCTCATTGGGGAGAGGATTTGAGGTTTAAACCTCTCTGAGAATTGTAGCTCGAGGTGGTGTTTGAAATTCCCCAGGCGCCAGGTGTGTGGTGCTACTGACACGAGTCCAGTTGCAAGTATGAGGAGATTTCTCAGTGCCAGGTTTGGTTAAAGGTAAAGGGACCCCTGACCATTAGGTCCAGTCGTGGCCGACTCTGGGGTTGTGGCGCTCATCTCGCTTTCTAGGCCGAGGGAGCCGGCGTACAGCTTCCGGGTCATGTGGCCGGCATGACTAAGCCGCTTCTGGAGAACCAGAGCAGCGCACGGAAACGCCGTTTACCTTCCCGCTGGAGCAATACCTATTTATCTACCTGCACTTTGACGTGCTTTCGAACTGCTAGGTGGGCAGGAGCAGGGACTGAGCAACGGGAGCTCACCCCGTCGCGGGGATTCGAACCGCCGACCTTCTGATCGGCAAGTCCTAGGCTCTGTGGTTTAACCCACAGTGCCACCCGTGTCCCTTCCAGGTTTGGTTACTACAGTTTAAAAAACCTCTGCCTTAGTCCATAGTTAATCCCATTTCCATTTCCACTGTGGTTTTCTCTTTCCTGAACACTGGGACATGGGAATTGTAAAAGCAAGCTGCAGCCAAGCTGTGTACTTGAGATAATAGAATTGTAGCTTTGGAAGGCACCCCGAGAGACATCAAGTCCAACCCTCCCGGTGAACAGACATTCCGTTGTGGCGACCACAACCTAGGTTTAAGGTGCTATTTGGCACCTAGCTTATACACCTGAGCTCCGAACACTAGCTCTGGAGTGTGTGTGAACAGGGGTCTCACAATGTCTCTCAGCAGGTGGTGCTGTGGGTTAAACCTCAGAGCCTAGGGCTTGCCGATCAGAAGGCTGGCGGTTCAAATCCCTGCGACGGGGTGAGCTCCCGTTGCTCGGTCCCCGCTCCTGCCAACCTAGCAGTTCGAAAGCACATAAAAGTGCAAGTAGATAAATAGGTACCACTCTGGCAGGAAAGTAAACGGCATTTCCATGCGCTGCTCTGGTTTGCCAGAAGCGGCTTAGTCATGCTGGCCGCATGACCCGGAACACTGCCTGCCTCAGCCAATAAAGTCAGATGAGCGCCACAACCCCAGAGTCATTCACGACTGGACTTAACTGTCAGGGGTCCTTTACCTTTAATGTCTCTCAGCACCCTCAAAACTATGCTTCCCACGATTCTTTGGGGGGAAGCGAGCCATGGCTGTTTTGAAGTGGTGTCGTTGTGCTTTAAAGGCATGGTGTGAATGTGGCCGTAGACTGAGGTCAACCCACAAGTGCGCTGGGTCCTTAGCCTTGTTCCCTTGGTGGTGCATTTATATACCACTTGGTGCCGAAATCTCCGTGCCTCCCTTCTCCAACGAGGCGGTCGCTGTGTTGCGCTGAGTGTCGGCAACCTCCCCGCAGCGTGAGGTGACCCGAGTGCCATACCGGTTTCTCTTGAAATTGCAGCTGGTTTTGCGGCCTCTGCATGCAGTTGTCTTTCGGGGTGAGGTGTCAGGGCAGGGCTTTGCTTCCTGGCTGGCCTCTCTGCTCTGTTGATCTTCCTGAATGAAGAAGCCGATAGCATTTCATCAGTTTGGCGGAAAGCACAGCTCTCCTCCTGCATCCTCGGCCAGACGCTTTGGCTGACTACCCCCCAAATCTGCTGGGCGCCTGTTGCGGCTTGAGGGCTCCCTCTGCACGGAAACATCCGCGGCTGTCTGGGCAGGAGAAAGCCGGATCCTGCCCCAAGGAAATTGGAATCCTGCGCTCAGCAGTAATCGCGTGAGTCAAGGGAACTTAATGGGCCCTGTTTGTTTGCTCCAGGGTTTCCCCTTTTAATAACTGCGACGGCTTCGTAAGGAAAGCAAACCTGTACATTTATTTTTTAATTTTTTTAAGTGTCTCAAAAGTGAGGGCCGTTTTGCTCGCCAAGGAAAGCCCAGGGTAGAAGCGTACCTTTTTGCTGGGACAGCTTAGATTGGTGTGAGAACATCTCAGCCCTTGAGTTGTGTGGAAGTTTTCGTTGGGAAGGACGCCAATGTTTATATCTCCAAAGCTATACAAATATATATATTTCAGTCTGAAAAAGCCAGGAGCTTTTCAAACCTGAGCGTCGGCTGGAATGTCTCATCCAAGTCTTGGGATTTGCTAGGTGATCTTTGAGTATCACGCTGCCTCTTGAACCTCGATCTGCAATGTTGGCAAGGCTCCTGGGCTACCCTGCAGGGCTCCACAGAGACCATGGTGGTGTTTGTGAAGTATGTTGAATGCTGTGGAGTGCTCGATCAACGCTGAATGTGCCTGTATTTGGCCTAATCTCTGCTTCGTTCTCCAGTCCCAACCTGGTTATTGAGTTTGGGGTGGGTTAAAAAACTCAGCAAGCAACCATGGCAGTGGAGCGGTGTTGTTGTTGTTGTTTAGTTGTTTAGTCGTGCCCAACTCTTCGTGACCCCTTGGACCAGAGCACGCCAGGCACTCCTGTCTTCCACTGCCTCCCGTAGTTTGGTCAGACTCATGCTAGTTGCTTCTATGACACTGTCCCACGATCTCGTCCTCTGTCGCCCCCTTCTCCTTGGGCCCTCCATCTTTCCCAACATCAGGGTCTTTTCCAGGGAGTCTTCTCATGAGGTGGCCAAAGTCTTGGAGCCTCAGCTTCAGGATCTGTCCTTCCAGTGAGCACTCAGGGCTGATTTCCTTAAGAATGGAGAGGTTGATCTTCTTGCAGTCCATGGGACTCTCAAGAGTCTCCTCCAGCACCAGAATTCAAAAGCATCCATTCTTCGGCCATCAGCCTTCTTTATGGTCCAGCTCTCACTTCCATACATCACTACTGGGAAAACCAGAGCTTGAACTATACGGACCTTTTTTGGCAAGGTGATGTTTCTGCTTTTTAAGATGCTGTCTAGGTTTGCCATTGCCTTTCTCCCAAGAAGCAGGCGTCTTTTAATTTGATAACTGCTGTCACCATCTGCAGTGATCAGAGCAGTGTTAGAAACTTATATATATAAGCTAGGAGCCATCTGGCTCCTTAAACCAAGGTTGCAGTTGCCAAAATGGAATATCTAGTTGCCATTTAAGGGCACGACTGCTCTCAATTCTTATTTTTTGAATGATGGACTGACTGTGATTGATTCTCACTTAAACATCTGGCTAGTTCAGATGGCAACCTTGAGCTGGGGCACAAACTTTGAGAACTTAAAGAAGAAAATCACTTCATCCAGGGACAGTCCACATAGATATTGGCCTATTCCAACCTCTCTTTCTTGATGGCGACTGCTACTGCTCAGGCTGCACAGAAAAAGCAATTTGGTTCCAGAAATTCATTCCAGTTGTGCAGATAGTATGTAACTGATACAATTCTACAAGATGGGGTGTTAGTGTGTGAAAACAGTCCAGATCCAATGATCCCCAGATGGTGGAGAGGTTAGGCACTATCCTGGCCCCCAGGCATCTTCACTTGGTCCCAAGTGATCGAAGGTAAAGGTAAAGGGACCCCTGACCATTAGGTCCAGTCATGGCCGACTCTGGGGATGCAGTGCTCAACTCGCTTTACTGGCCAAGGGAGCCAGCGTACAGCTTCCAGGTCATGTGGCCAGCATGACTAAGCCGCTTCTGGCGAACCAGAGCAGCGCACGGAAACGCCATTTACCTTCCCGTCGGAGCAGTACCTATTTATCTACTTGCACTGGTGTGCTTTCGAACTGCTAGGTTGGCAGGAGCAGGGACCGAGCAACGGGAGCTCACCCCGTCACTGGGATTCGAACCGCCGACCTTCTGATTGGCAAGTCCTAGGCTCTGTGGTTTAACCCACAGCTCCACCCGAAAGCCAGGTGCAAAATGCGTCGGGTGCCTGGCTAATTTTGAACACTGCAGTGGAGTAAGAATGGAGGACTCAGTACATCACTGGGCATGGCAGTTTGGGGAGGGGGCTTTGAGGGCAAGGTTTACTATGAGGGAATAATCAGGAAACTGTGTGGTGGTTTGGCTTGGCGAAGGGCAGGTGTGGCCTGTCAATTTCTGAGCATCTCCGCTTGCGTCTAGAGCAGAGACAGATTTTTGCGGAGCTCAACCTATTCGCCTACACCGGGTGCTGAGCCGAAAGGGCGCTGCGACAATGATGTGGAATGGAAGTCGAGAAGCAGAGGGGTGCAGAATTTTGGCGTCTCACATGGCGCTGCTGAAATTTGAAAGCCCAAAGTCCGGCACTGTCCAGAGCTGTGTTCTAGGTAAAATGTCACTGAGATTAGGCTAAGAAGCACCAGTCTGAAACTGAAGAGGGGTAGGTGACGCGCAGACTGTGTGTGTTGCCAACACATAGTTAATCTGTGGAACTCCATCCCACTGGAGGTGGGGATGGCCCCTAATGTGGATGGCTTTAAAAGAGGATAGGACACGGAGGAGAGTGGAATTGGTGGCTGCCAGCCGTAATGGCTCTGCTCTGTCAGAGGCAGCGATGTTTCTGAATCCTTGCACAGAAGGGGAGCGTTCCTCTTGCGCATGAATGCTGCTTGTTGGTTTTCCACAGGCCTCCGCTTGGCCGCTGTGAGATCTGAATCCTAGGCTCCATGGGCCATGTGCAGGATCTTCTTACGTTCTTAATGCTCAGTTCAAGTTCCCCCTGCCTGGAAGATGCCAGGACCGTGGAGAAAGAGAGATCCTCTTTTGCGTTGTGTGAGGACCAAAAAGCTTCCCGAGCCAGCCGTCTCCTTCTCTGGGGTCCTTGCCCATCCCCTTGGCTGCCAGGGGAAGATCCATCAGATCCGTCTGAATCCTGCAATCCCCACCTGGTTTCTCCCTGCCTGAATTGCCCAACGTGTATATCTTTCGGTCAAGTTACCTGTGATTTGGCTTGGACTCGATGAGCCTCAGGAACCCCAGTCTGCCGCTCCACGATTCTATTTTAGTGGAAGCTGTTTGGGTCGCTTCCGTGGCCTTTTCCAATTTTTGTGTGCAACGTTTCATATGCATTTGGCTGTGTTGTTGTTTTTTGAATTTCGCACAATGCAGCAGCGCCTTCAATCCTTCTCTGCCTCGTCTTGAGCAGATTCTAAATGAATAAATCCCCCCTCTCTCACACACATGCAACACAAAAGCAGCCTCCTCTTTGCACACCTGTGTGCATGTGTGTGTGTTTTCATCCGTCCCCTGCTGGCACCCAGCACATCCCCTCGCCCTGCCCTCCGTTCCTTGTGGCGCACGGCGTGTTGTGTTCCAGTGCATTATTGATGGGCTTTGAGGTGGAGGCTGCAGAGGAGAGTGGGGGGGTGGGCGGGCTGTGTGTGGTGCTAGGCCCTCCCCCCCCCTTTGCTAGCCTGACAGGCGTCCTTCCTCGGCGTCCCACAATGCAGCGAGGCATTCCTGAATAGCCTCCCGTGGGAATGCAGAGCCAGATTTTCAGAAAGGCCAGGCTGTGACAGCGAGCATGTTACCAACACCAACTCCCCCCCCCCCCAAATCTTTCCCAGACGGCACAAAAACCCCCAAACGCCAGAATGTGGGTTTTTTTTTTCCCCAGGGCTTGTGCGCAAGATAAGCTTGCAAGCAGTTCTCCCACCCCTTCCCCGTCACCTGCCTCCGTCTCCGGAACCAAATTTGCCCTTTCCTTGCTGGGGAGCGAGCCAGATTCCTGGTCTGCGCACCCCGTGGAGACCAAGCTAGTTGCGTCCCAGAATGCATTGCTGCCGGCCAGTGCCGTCTCCTCTGGTTCGCGTTGGCACCTGTTGCCCAGGGCGCTTAATTTGGGGAGATCTCTAATCCCCCTTCCCAGTGAGTCTCTCTCTCCCCTTTATTTTGCAAATGTAAAAAAAAAAAAAACAACCCGAACCACCAAAATAAGTAATTGGGAGTCTGGAGCTTTGATTTGGGCTGAGTTTGGCCTCTTTTTTGTTTTTGTTTTTATAATAATATTTATTAAAGTTTCATAAACAATCAAAGCTTCCAAATTTAAACATAAAATACAAAAACCAAAAAAAAAGCTACAAAAATGAGAAAATACAAAACACATAAAAGTACACAATAGAAAACAGTTAACAGAATAGAAAAAAAAGAAGAAACACCGAAAAACAAGCCAGAAAAGAAAATTAGTATTTTCATATCTTATATTTCATTCACTAGTTTCTTGACCTCCTCACACCTCCCTTTTTGTATTCCAGTTCAGATATTTAATTCAGCAAATCCTTGCCCTCTGTCATTTATCCTTACTCAACATCTTAACCTATAATAAATACATATTTTCCACCATTGTCAATCCATATTTGCATATTCTTATTAATCTTTTAACCAACACCGCTTATTTTCAATCCAACGTCCCTTTAACATTCATTAATTTTACAGTATTTCTGTAGATAGTCTTTAAATTTTTTTCCATTCTTCTTCCACCACCTCTTCTCCCTGGTCTCGGATTCTGCCAGTCATTTCTGCCAATTCCTGTGGTCTCTTCCAACTCTATGATTCTATGATTCTATGTACTCTATCACCTTCATCTGCCATTCTTCCAGAGTGGGTAGATCTTGTGTCTTCCTGAGTTTGGCCTCTTTTGAGTAAGCCAAGGCAGTGGGGCATTCCCAGAAAGAAAGAACACCGACCTGGGTGGGAAATTGGGCTTTTGGCTGAATGTTAGTGGAGTCCCCTTTCGGGAATCGCACCTGTTTTTGCTGGGATAGTCCTCCTATCAGCTTGTGAAGCCAGAGCTCTGGAATGAATTAAGTTCTTAACCCGAGGTACCACTGTAATCAGTGTGGCACACGTGGTCCTTATTCTCCCCCCCCCCCGGTTTTATTCTTGCAGCAACAATTTGAAGAAGTTTATCTTGAGAGAGAGAAACTGAAGCAGGGATTCGAACTCAGGCCTCTCCAGCCCTAGACCAGCGCTCTAACCACTGCTACGGCTTTCTTGGCTAAGTCCTCCTATCAGCTTGTGAAGCCAGAGCTCTGTGATCTAGGGATTCTGGTTCGAGATGGCGAGAGACATGGATGGTGTCGGTTTGGGGTTTTTTTGCTCTTGTTTCCCACTTTCTTCTTCAAAGAGCTCAAGATTGGCGTGCGTGGTTCTTCTCCCCCCTCCTCATATATAGTGGTACCTCAGGTTAAGTACTTAATTCGTTCTGGAGGTCCGTTCTTAACCTGAAACTGTTCTTAACCTGAAGCACCACTTTAGCCAATGGGGCCTCCTGCTGCCGCCGCACCGCCAGAGCACGATTTCTGTTCTTATCCTGAAGCAAAGTTCTTAACCCAAGGTAATATAGAAATATTAGCGGAGTATGTAACCTGAAGCGTATGTAACCTGAGGTACCACTGTAATCCCCACGAAAACCCTGGGAGGTAGGCTGGGCTGAGAGAGGCAGTGATTGGCCCAAGATCACCACCTAGCAAGCTTCATGGCCAGGCAAGATTTGAACCCTGGTCCCTCCCAGGACCATGTCCCCATTAGGTCCAGTCGTGGCCGACTCTGGGGTTGCGGCACTCATCTTGCTTTATTGGCCGAGGGAGCTGGCGTACAGCTTCCAGCATGACTAAGCCGCTTCTGGTGAACCAGAGTAGTGCACGGAAACACCGTTTACCTTCCCGCCGGAGTGGTACCTATTTATCTACTTGCACTTTGACGTGCTTTCGAACTGCTAGGTTGGCAGGAGCAGGGACCGAGCAACGGGAGCTCACCCCGTCGCGGGGATCTGAACTGACGACCTTCTGATCGGCAAGTCTGTGGTTTAACCCACAGTGCCACCCGCATCCCATTAAAGTATTAATTAAAGAGATTAAAGTAAAGAAAGAAAAATAGGGAAAGGGCAAAAGAAAGGTGATATATGAGTTTGGCACTATTAACCGCTACACCACCCTTTGGAAGAAGAGGATGTACAGGAAAACACATAACTAGCTCTGTCGAAAGCAGGTAAACATAGGAACGTAGGAATCTGCCCTTACGCTGAGTACACCATTGTCCCACATTGATGTCTACACTGATGGGCAGCAGAGGCGCTCCAGGATTTGAGGGAGGTAGTCTCTGCCAGCCCTGCTTGGAGATGCCAATGGGGTTGCACCCGGACTTTCTACTTGCAAGGGAGATTCTACGTCACTCGGCCACGCACCTTCACCTTGAAAACCAGGTGGACTTAAAATCCACCATGCCATCCGCACTGCCTACGGTTTCTGCTGAGATTTAGGTATGTGTCCTGCTTGTTCTCGCTGGACAGATAGCCTGTAAATGTTGGCATGGCCCAAATACTATATATATACTAGATAGATAGATAGATAGATAGATAGATAGATAGATAGATAGATAGATAGTGTGGCCCTTATTTGCCCTCCCTGTTTTATTCTCGCAGCAACAATTTGAGGAAGTTTATGTTGAGAGAGTGTTTGTATATATAGTGTTTGTATGTATAAATATATAATATATACAGTGGTACCTCGGGTTAAGTACTTAATTCATTCCGGAGGTCCGTACTTAACCTGAAACTGTTCTTAACCTGAAGCACCACTTTAGCTAATGGGGCCTCTCGCTGCCGCTGCGCGATTTCTGTTCTCATCCTGAAGCAAAGTTCTTAACCCGAGGTACTATTTCTGGGTTAGCAGAGTCTGTAACCTGAAGTTTATGTAACCTGAAGCGTCTGTAATCCGAGGTACCACTGTAAATAGTCACACACACACACACAGTGGTATCTCGGGTTACGGACGCTTCAGGTTACAGACTCCACTAACCCAGAAATAGTACCTCAGGTTAAGAACTTTGCTTCCGGATGAAAGAGAAATCGTGCGGCAGCGGCAGAATGGCAGTGGGAGGCCCCATTAGCTAAAGTGTGACCTCGGGTTAAGAACAGTTTCAGGTTAAGAACGGACCTCCGGAATGAATTAAGTTCTTAACCCGAGGTACCACTGTAATCAGTGTGGCACACGTGGTCCTTATTCTCCCCGGTTTTATTCTTGCAGCAACAATTTGAGGAAGTTTATCTTGAGAGAGAGAGACTGAAGCAGGGATTCGAACTCAGGCCGCTCCAGCCCTAGACCAGCGCTCTAACCACTGCGACGGCTTTCTTGGCTAAGTCCTCCTATCAGCTTGTGAAACCAGAGCTCTGTGATGCAGGGAACAACTCCTTGTTGCCAAATGGAGTAGGCAGAGATACCAAAGGGCTTAGTTCTTAAGGGCTTCAGCAGGGGTACAAAAAAATATTTGCAAACTTCAGGACCTGAGCAGAGATTAAAGAGCAGCAGCAGGAGGCACTGCTAACTCTGGTTGTTTTTTTTTACACATGACCCACAAACTTTTATGCACTTCCTACTCTCTTTAGCCACACACCCCACATTTCCTGTCTGCCTCCCACCAGCCTGAACTTCTGTAATTCTAGTTCACAGCCTATTTCAGTCCCGAAATTATCAGCGCGTAGTTAACCCGTGGAACTCCCTGCCACTGGAGGCAGCGACGGCTATCCACTTGGATGGCTTTAAAAGAGGACCGGGCAAATTCACAGAGGAGGAGAGAGCTATCCAATGTCTGCCAGCCAGGATAGCTCTGCTCCAACTCTGTGGCTGGAGGCAGCAGTTACTGGAAACCACAGGAGGAGGGGAGACTTGTGTTCGAATCCTGCTTGAGGGTTCCCCATGACGGGCATCTGGTTGGTCACTGTGAGAACTAGATGGGCCCCCTTTGGCCTGATCCAGTGGGAGAGGAGATGGAGGTGCAGAGGGCAGGATTATTAATAGCTGCTGGTCACGATGGCCGCCAGGATCAGAGAAACCCCAATATTAAAGCTATTGTATGGTCAACGCAGGACTCGGGTGGCGCTGTGGGTTAAACCACAGAGCCTAGGATTTGCTGATCAGAAGGCGGCAGTTTGAATCCCCGGCACGGGATGAGCTCCCATTTCTCTGTCCCTGCTCCTGCCAACCTAGCAGTTCGAAAGCACGTCAAAGTGCAAGTAGATAAATAGGTACCACTCCAGTGGGAAGGCAAACGGTGTTTCTGTGCGCTGCTCTGGTTCGCCAGAAGCAGCTTAGTCTTGCTGGCCACATGACCCGGAAGCTGTACGCCGGCTCCCTCGGCCAATAAAGCGAGATGAGCGCCACAACCCGAGTCGGCCACGACTGGACCTAATGGTCAGGGGTCCCTTTACCTTTATGGTCAACACAACAGAATATCTGTTCGCCAGGGGGTTGGACTAGATGACTCTTGGGGTCCCTTCCAGCACGCTAACCACTGCACCAAACCGACTAACTAGGCCAGGGGCAGGCAACCTAAGTCCCGGGGGCTGGATGCGGCCGAATCGCCTTCTCCATCCAGCCTGAGGATGATCCGGGAATCAGCATGTTTTTACATGAGTAGAATGTGTGCTTTTATTTCAAATGCATCTCTGGGTTATTGGTGGGGCATAGGAATTCGTTCATTTCCCCCCAAAAAATATAGTCTGGCCCACCGCATGGTCTGAGGAGCAGTGGACCGGCCCATGGCAGAAAAAGGTTGCTGACCCCTGAGCTAGGCCTTTGGTCTGATCCACCTTCTCGACTCTTCTTGAAGTCCTATCAGGGTTTGGAGAGCATCGTAGGCATCTGCCCTTGGCTCCCCTTCCGAGATTCCTTCTCCCAATGTAGGTTTTCTTTTACTCGAAAGAACCGAAAAGTAATTGACAGGCGCCACTTGCAAGTTAAGAAGGTCACTGTGCAGAATGGAGCAGGCTTTTGGTGGTTCCAAGTTTTTTTTAATCATTTTTATTAATTTTCCGATAAAAAAACATACAATTAATACATCCAGTCATAATCCAATTAAAATAAAAAAAACCCAAATTATAATTATTGATTTTACGGAGCTCCCCGTAGTCTGGACCTCTGAAGCATAACTCCACATCTCCGGCCTGCCTCTCCTTGGTGGTTCCAAGTTGCCCCACTTAATTTTATGTCTTTGGGGAGTATTGCCGTGGGCACCGAAGGCGGCACCTCCTTGCCCCCAGACAAGTTGCCATCTTATCAGCCGCTGCCTCCCAAAGCAGTCTCCGCTGCCCCAGAGCACGGTGCGTGATGGGTCACAGAAAGGCGCTTTGTTCTCATTGGAAACAAGTAAACCGAACAGTTGCGCATCGTTGGGGCTGCTGCGTCCCAGAAAAACCTTCACCGCTGGTGGGAAAATAGCCTCTTGAAAGCCCCCCAGGGCCTGCAAAGCATACTGTGGCCTTCTACATCGCAGAGAGAACCTCTTACGCTCCCCCCCCCCAAAAAAACAAATCCCAGGCAGGCAGAAAAAAGGCGAGGTTATTTATTTATTTCTGTATTGCATTTATAGTCTACTTTTTTTAGTTTCGTGGCCTAAATTGTGCGTGTGGCAGGATTTGAACTCTGCTCTCTCCCAAGTCCTAGTCTGACTCTAACCACTGCTCCACACTGGCTCTCGATGGCTGGTAGGCTGTGCCCAGCTTGGTGGGCACTACCTTGGGCATCCTGGGTACAGTCATACCTCAGGTTACAGACACTTCAGGTTGCGTTTTTTCGGGTGGCGGACTGCCGAAACCTCAAAGTACCAGAATGGGTTACTTCCGGGTTTCGGTGGTTGCGCAGAAGTGCTAAATCGCGCTTTGCGCATGCGCAGAGGTGCTGAATCTCAACCCGCGCATCTGCAGACGCAGGTTGCGAACGCCGCGGGTTGCAAATGTGCATCCTGCATGGATCACGTTCGCAACACAAGCGTCCACCGTATCGGTAAAGGGGCAGGTGTCTCAGGCCATGCACAGAGGTAATAAAATCATCGAATTGTACATTTGGAAGGGTTCCCAAGGGGCATCTAGTCTAGCCCGCTGCAATGCAGAAATCTCAGACAGATGGCCATCCTCCCTCTGCTTAAAAACATTCCCACAAAATCCATTTCCCTGTCCAACAGACTCCCTTGGAAGGTGGTCATGTCCCTCCCATGACAGCCATCAAGGACAGCCTCTCCGTACCACCAGATAAATTACCGTATTTTTTGCTCTATAAGACTCACTTTTCCCCTCCTAAAAAGTAAGGGGAAATGTGTGTGCGTCTTATGGAGCGAATGCAGGCTGCGCAGCTATCCCAGAAGCCAGAACAGCAAGAGGGATCGCTGCTTTCGCTGCCCAGCGATCCCTCTTGCTGTTCTGGCTTCTGGGATTCAGAATATATTTTTTTTCTTGTTTTCCTCCTCCAAAAACTAGGCACGTCTTGTGGTCTGGTGCGTCTTATAGAGCGAAAAATACGGTAGATGTAGCTGAGATTTCAGAACAGGTGTAGGCCCCGGTACCTCCCTCTGGGGACTCAGTGGCTGAACAGCTGCTTGGCATGCAGAAAGCCACAAACACGAACGTTGGCATTCGTAGTGATGCAGTCTCACTTTGCAAGTCTGGCAAAGACCCCCCCCCCATCTGCAAGAGACCCCAGGGAGCCTGTGGGGAGCAAGCTGTTCTCGACTTGATGGACCAGTGGTCCGAGTCAGTATGACAACAGCAACACAGCTATCCCTGCTCTGTTTAGCCGGTAGGATCATAGTCGTCTCCTCCTTCTTCTTCTTCGTCTTCTTCTTCTTCTTCTTCTTCTTTTTCTTCTTCGAACAGGACACTCTAATGCGAGTTATCTCTCGCTTGGACTACTGCAATGCGCTCTACGTGGGGCTACCTTTGAAGGTGACTCGGAAAATACAACTAATCCAGAATGCGGCAGCTAGACTGGTGACTGGGAGCGGCCACCGAGACCACATAACACCAGTCCTGAGAGACCTATATTGGCTCCCAGTACGTTTCCGAGCACAATTCAAAGTGTTGGTGCTGACCTTTAAAGCCCTAAACGGCCTCGGTCCAGTATACCTGAAGGAGCGTCTCCACCTCCATCGTTCAGCCCGGACACTGAGGTCCAGCGCCGAGGGCCTTCTGGCGGTTGCCTCACTGCGAGAAGCGAGGTTATAGGGAACCAGAAAGAGGGCCTTCTCGGTGGTGGCATCCACCCTGTGGAATGCCCTTTCATCAGATGTCAAGGAAATAAACAATTATTTGACTTTTAGAAGACATTTAAAGGCAGCCCTCTTTAGGGAAGCTTTAATGTTTAATTGTTGCTGTTGTTGTTTAGTCATTTAGTCGTGTCCGACTCTTCGTGACCCCCTGGACCAGAGCACGCCAGGCACTCCTGTCTTCCACTGCCTCCCGCAGTTTGGCCAAACTCATGCTGGTAGCTTCAACCCAACCATCTCGTCCTCTGCCGTCCCCTTCTCCTTGTGCCCTCAGTCTAATAGGTTATTGTATTTTAGTGTTCTGTTGGAAGCCACCCAGAGTGGCTGGGGAGACCCAGCCAGATGGGCGGGGTATAAATAAATTATTATTATTATTATTATTATTATTATTATTATTGTTATTATTGTTGTTATTATTGTTATTATTATTAATTATGGAACCTCGAGGTCCAAAGGAAGTCTAGATAGACTTCTACTGGACCTGGAGGTTCCATTATAATATAGTTCTAATATAATATAGTTCTTAGGGCTATTTGGCCACTGTGGGAAAGGGATTCTGGACTAGCAGCCAGGATCTTTGTGGGTTCTTAGGCCAAGGAGGTTTGAAGCGGCTGTTCTCTCTCAGGCACATCAGCGCCTGCCTTCCCTCCTCCCGAGAGGCCCATGGCAAGAGGGGCGCACGTCCTGAGTTCAGGATCGGCCCTATGAACCATCAGCGGAAGAAGGAGCTGCTAGCTGCAGAGTTTTTCGGTGGGGGGTTCCCCAGGAGATTGCAGCAAGTTTTCAGGGAGCTCAGAGAGGTCGTGGCCGCAGCTGCCACAACCAGTGGAGCCGACCTGGCAGTGGTCATAAGAACCACCTTGTGCAATTCAGAGGCTGCCGGCTGTGACGCAGAGGCTTCCTTCCTTGTTCCTTTGTGTGACATTGCTGACCTCTGAATGCTCCCCAGTCCCCACCCTGTTTCTCTGCCACCTGCAAAAGCGGCAACACCAGCCAACTGCGGCTGTCACGACGGCTTGATCCTGGCAAGCCCTACCTTAAGCTGCCCTTGCAAGAGCTGAGGTGCGTGGCGGCTCAGGATTAGCAAAGTTGCTTCACAAGCGAGCCTTTTACTGGCTGTTAGGTGTATGCAGAGAGAGAGGTGGACTTAAAACACAAGGAAAGAAAAGGTCACTCTCCAGTGCATCTGCCAGTCAGTGATTTATCCAGCTCAATTTACTTCTAGGTCTATCCACAAATATGTCACTGTGACTTAATACACAACAATTACCTCTTTTTTTTTTAAAGAAAGGGGGGTTTCGAAATCTCTGGTTTTAAATGTTGCTTTACATGATTATGTGTATTCCCCCCCCCTAGCATTTTTAATGATGATGTAACAGAAGCTGCGGGATGCGGGTGGCGCTGTGGGTTAAACCACAGAGCCTAGGACTTGCTGATCAGAAGGTCGGCGGTTCGAATCCCCGCGACGGGGTGAGCTCCCGTTGCTCGGTCCCTGCTCCTGCCAACCTAGCAGTTCGAAAGCACGTCAAAGTGCAAGTAGATAAATAGGTACCACTCTGGCGGGAAGGTAAACGGCGTTTCAGTGCGCTGTTCTGGTTCGCCAGAAGCGGCTTAGTCATGCTGGCCACATGACCCGGAAGCTGTACGCTGGCTCCCTCGGCCAGTAAAGCAAGATGAGTGCCGCAATCCCAGAGTCGGCCATGACTGGACCTAATGGTCAGGGGTCCCTTTACCTTTACCTTTAACAGAAGCTGCATGTGGAAGATTCCAGACGGATAAAATAGAGCACGTAGTTAAACTGCGGAACTCCCTGCCAGAGTGATGGCCACCAGCCTAGATGGCTTTAAAAGAGGATGAGACAAATTCATGAAGAGAGGGCTATTGATGGCTACCAGCCAGGATGGATGTACTCTTGCCTCCACAGTTGGAGGCAGTAACGCATCTGAATATCAGTTGCTAGAAACCCCAGTGCCCAAATCCTGATGGCCAGGTTCCCATTGGGGCATTTGGTTTGCTACTGTGAGACCAGGATCCTGGATTCAATGGGCCCTTGGCCTGTTTTTATGTTCTCCTTTCGCTCCTTTTCCAAACACATTTAGGAACAGGATAATAATAATAATATATTATTATTATTATTTATACTCCACCCATCTGTCTGGGTTTCCCCAGCCACTCTGGGCAGCTTCCAACACAATATTAAAATACACTAATGCATCAAACATTAAAAGCTTCCCTAAACAGGGCTGCCTTCAGATGTCTTCTAAAAGTCTGGTAGTTGTTTATCTCTTTGACATCTGGTGGGAGGACGTTCCACAGGGCGGGTGCCACTACCAAGAAGGCCCTCTGCCTGGTTCCCTGTAACGTGGCTTCTTGCAGCGAGGGAACTGCCAGAAGGCCCTCGGCGCTGGACCTCAGTGCCCGGGCTGAACGGTGGGGGTGGAGACGCTCCTTCAGGTATCCTGGACCTTTGAGGCCATTTAGGGCTTTAAAGGTCAGCACCAACACTTTGATTTGTGCACGGAAATGTATGGGATGGGAGTGAGTGGCCTTGGGGCTGGGCTCATTGGCCACAGACCACGAGCCTCTGAGCACAGCCACCATTGAGACGGCTCGCTTTGAAAAGAACCATTGCAAGGATGGCTAACCCTCTCTTTGTCTGCCCAGCCCATAACGTCTTGCTGCTACCGACGTTTTGCAGGCTGGCCTCGTGGAGAGCAGCAACGGGCTTGGGGCTCCAAGCCCGGGCCCTGATCCGTCACACAACCCTCTTGTGGCATTTACTGTCCTCCGCTGTGCGATGAGCAGAGCGACTGGTGGCTGCAGCACAGCTTGCCTCCCTGCGCCGGGTCTGCCTTCTCCGCCACGCTCAGAGAAAGCGTCTTCTGAGGCAGAAAAATGCGCCTCCCGGCTCTCTCGTTCGGTCCACTCAAGGAAGAAATGGGGCAGAAAAGGGTTCCTTTGTGTGTGCGGAGAAGGGAAGCCCGGTGTGTGTGTGTGTGTGTGTGTGTGTGTGTTGCAATGTGTCCTTTGGAGACAAAATTTGCTTGCACAGATTCTTCTGGTCTTCACTGGGACGTTGACAACATTTCCATTACGGTTCCTGCTGGAATACTAGCAGTTTTGGAAGGGGCGAGTCTTGTCCAATTCATGCTTGTCTGTTTTGAAACTAGGCAGCAGGTTTCATAGAGTTGTAGCTTTGCAAGCCACCCAAAGGACATCTAGTCCAAACCCCCTTGCAGTGCAGGAAATTTTGCCAGCCTCTTATTCCCTTGGGATCATAAGTAGTATCAAAAGGGTGCCTGCTTATCAAAAGGGTGCCTGCTCCCACTCAGCCTTTGAGGTCGTTCCTTGGGGGGGGGAGCTCCCCACCCGCTGAGGGGCTCCAGCCCAGGGCTGACGCTTGTGAGATTTTGGGGCCAACCTGGAAAAAAATATTTCATTTCCCCCAGCCAATTTGCCCAACAGTGATGTGGCTTTATCTGCCTCCTGTGTTTACAGCTTTTAATAGAGGGCTCTCCATCACTGGAGATTTGTAAACAGAGGTTGGATGGCCACCTGTCAGGGATTATTTGTGATTCTTGAATTCCAGGGGTTGGACTAGATGGTCCCTTCCACGATCCTGTGAATATGAGTTTTAATGCTGCGTCGACCGCTGACATTCCTTTTTGCTTTCCAATTGCCGCACAAGGGCCTTGTTAGCCGCTTGGAAACCCTGTTTTAGAAAACCAGGTATAAATACGTAAGTGGTTTTAAAATAGGATTAGGCTGATTAATTCGGGATAAGGCTATCGATGGCTGCTCACCACAATGGCTATGTTCTGTCTACCTGGCTGGTAAGAGGAAGGGAGGAGTCACTGAGGCTTTTTGGAGGCATCTGCTGGCCACAGGTGAGAACAGAATGCTGGATTAGATAGTTGGACCATTGGCTTGATACATCCAATAGGCTCCTCTCAGCTTCTCATGTCAATCAATCAATCAAACATTTTATTATACAGTCACACACCTGCTAACAAATTCTTACATCCCCAAGTTGGATTTCTGAGATCCAGCTTCCCCCCCCACCTGGTACTTTGCCCCCTTAGTGCCATGGGGTGTTTTTTTTGGGGGGGGGGGTTGTCTAGGCCAGGCACCTCCAAACTCTTCCCTCCAGCTGATTTGAGACTACAGTTCCCATCATCCCTGACCACTGGTCCTGTTAGCTAGGGATGATGGGAGTTGTAGTCCCAAAACAGCTGGAGGGCCGAGTTTAGGGATGCCTGGTCTAGGCTGATGGAAGCATCAACCTGAGCAGGTTCTGGGCTCAGCAAAGGGTGAAGGGGATGGCTGTTAGGTGGCAGGGACAGAGAACGCATTTGGACATATCTTGCGGCCATAATGCAGTTTTGGGTGGGAATAAAGGTAAAGGGACCCCTGACCATTAGGTCCAGTCGTGGCCGACTCTGGGGTTGCGGCGCTCATCTCGCTTTACTGGCCGAGGGAGCCGGCGTACAGCTTCCAGGTCATGTGGCCAGCATGACTAAGCCGCTTCTGGCGAACCAGAGCAGCGCACGGAAATGCTGTTTACCTTCCCGCTGGAGTGATACCTATTTATCTACTTGCACTTTGCTGTGCTTTCGAACTGCTAGGTTGGCAGGAGCAGGGACTGAGCAACGGGAGCTCACCCCGTCATGGGGATTCGAACCGCCGACCTTCTGATTGGCAAGTCCTAGGCTCTGTGATTTAACCCACAGCGCCACCCGCGTCCCTTTGAGTGTGAATACTCCACAGCAATTCATCAGTGGGGTCGATGGCATTTGGGGGGTCATTTATCTTCCCGGAGCCACAGAATGAAGAGCGACCGCTGGCAGGTAGCGGTGGGTTCATCTGGTCAGACTCCTAGGACCGACCCCCTCAGACAGCCACTGCTGGAGGGGCGGTGGACCTGTTGAGAACCCCCCCCCCCAGCCGTTCCTCCTAAACTTCCCTGTCAATTGTGCATGTTTAGGGGTCAGAGTAAGGCTACCCCACCACCAGGGCTGAAAGAAGATGCAACTGCTGGTCAGCTTCTGCATGTGGAATTGGGAACACATTGGCACCACCTTGCCCTTCTCAGGGAGCAAAACACCCTGGGCTGACACTTCTTGCTCCACATTTTCCATAGTTCAGCTTGGACTACTGCAATGCACTCTACGTGGGGCTACCTTTGAAGGTGACCCGGAAACTACAACTAATCCAGAATGCAGCAGCTAGACTGGGGACTGGGAGCGGCCGCCGAGACCACATAACACCGGTCTTGAAAGACCTACATTGGCTCCCAGGACGTTTCCGAGCACAATTCAAAGTGTTGGTGCTGACCTTGAAAGCCCTAAATGGCCTCGAAAGGCCCAGTATACCTGAAGGAGCGTCTCCACCCCCATTGTCCACCCCAGACACTGAGGTCCCGCTCTGAGGGCCTTCTGGCGGTTCCCTCATTGCAAGAAGCCAAGTTACAAGGAACCAGGCAGAGGGCCTTCTTGGTAGTGGCACCCGCCCTGTGGAACGCCCTTCCAGCAGATGTCAAAGAGATAACTACCTGACGTTTAGAAGACATCTGAAGGCAGCCCTGTTCAGGGAAGTTTTTAATGTGCAACATTTAAATGTATTTTTAATCTTTGTTGGAAGCCGCCCAGAGTGGCTGAAGAAGCCCAGCCAGATGGGGGGGGGCACAAATAATAAATTATTATGATTATTATTGGATCCTGCTTGCAGGTTTCCTACTAGGGCATCTGGCTGGCCCCTGAGGGAACACAATCCTGGACTAGATGGCCCTCTGGTCTGATGCAGCAGCCTCTTCAGGTGGCCACACCTGGCCTGGGATGGTAGACACATAGTTCAGTCCATAGAGTGCCAGGCTCTTAATCTTAGGGTAGATTAATGCCACGTAGAGTGCATTGCAGTAGTCCAAGCGGGAGATAACCAGAGCATGCACGACTCTGGCCAGACAGTCTGTGGGCAGGCAGGGTCTCATCCTGCATACCAGATGGAGCTGGCAGACAGCTGCCCTGGACACAGAATGGACCTGCGCCTCCATGGACAGCTGTGAGTCCAAAATGACTCCCAGGCTGTGCACCTGGTCCATCAGGGGCACAGTTACCCCATTCAGGACCAGGGAATCCTCCACACCCGCCCGCCTCCTGTCCCCCAAGAGCTCTCTCATATTCTGTGATTTCCAGCAACTGGGATTCAGAAGCATTTCTGCCCCCTCCTTCTCCATGAATTTGCCCTTTCCTCTTTTAAAGCTGTCTAGGTTGGTGGCCATCACTGAATCCTGTGGCAGGGAGTTCCACTGTCTAACGTTTAGCCAAAATACTAACGTTGAGCTGAAATCTGGTTCCCTGCCACGTTCACCCTCTCTTGGTTGTTCTCCTGCCCCCGGAGGGCAACCCAGAGGGGCAAGCTGTGCTGGGGCGAACGGGGAGGGTCTCCTTGTGTCGTGGCAGCAGATTCGAGACCGACGAAAGGCAATTCGGATGCCACGAAACCAAGTCATCTCCCACAGGACGCCATGGCGGCTGCTTCATTTGGTGGCTCTGTCTCTAGAAAAAATGTAGACAAAGTCATAAAGGACAATGTCTGTCGATGCCTATTAGTCATGATGGCTAAGAATAGAACCTCTGTATCCAGAACCAGTATACCTCCCACATCAAGTGGGCTTGCGTTTACTTCCTCCTCTTGTTTCAGCGTTAAATTCCAAGGGGTGTTTTTAACTGTTAATTGGTGGTTTTGTCTTCGTCCGCCACCTTGAGCTCTTGGAGGGAAGGCAGGGGATAAATGTGTTAAATATTCCCCCCCCTCCCAGTCTTAATCGTCTGTTTCCTAGCCCAAACATAGCCCAACCTTTTCAACTATTCCTCCGAGGACTTCAGGCCTCATCTATTCTGGGCTCCCTCCTTCTCAAAAGTGTTGGCAGGCAGCTATAAGGAGCAGACAGGCTCTACGAGGGTTTCTCTTTCCTGTGCCCCCCCCCCAATACATGTAGGGTTGCCAACATTTTTGCTCGCCTTGCTCCTGTGCTGTTACCAGCTGCCTGAGATGCAGATAGCTTAGCAGGCGAAGCTTTTCCTGGCCGCTTTTCTCTGTGCCTGGAAAAGTTTCACCGGCTGAAATGTCAACATCTAAGGCTGCTTTTAAAGCCAGCTGAGCAGGACCCACTAAATAAAATAAAATAAAATCAACTTCGCAACTATGTGGTCTTGCGGCAAACCAAGGAGGAGAGGACTGCGTTGCAGGGGGATGATCTAGATCAGGGGTCTGCAACCCGCGGCTCCGGAGCCGCATGTGGCTCTTTTACACCTTTGCCGCGGCTCTGGGGCGGATACTAGTGAGGGGAGGAGGCGCATTGTGCTCCCCGACACCCCCCACTGTGGCGGGCGCTGTACTGGCTGTGACGTCGCATGGGGGCAGTGTGTGTGTTAGTCACGCACCGTCCCGACGTCACCTTCCCACCCGCCCGCTACACTGTAAGGGGCATGTACGCTGGTCACTGCATTGAAAGGGGGCATGTACGCTGGTCACTGTTTTGAAGGGGAGTGAAGAACACACACACACAAAAAGGTAACTTGTTAATTTAACGTTTATTTCAATGAGGAGGAGTAATTCTGAGGGGTCAAACAAAGAAATAATTAAAAAGTGACAAAAAAGTTATTTTTATAATGACGAGTTTTGCGGCTCCCAGTTTTTTCTTCTTCGGAAACGGGTCCAAGTGGCTCTTTTTGTCTTAAAGGTTGCAGACCCCTGGTCTAGATGACTCTTGGGTTGCCTCTGTGATTCTGTGACTGTCCTGGGTTTTTATAGGGGCAAAGACGAGCCCTCGGTTTATCTGCCAGGCAACTACCGAAACATCCTTTTGCTTGTTCAAACACATTCGAAAGTGCAATGAAACGTAGATGTGAATTTATGCCTTGGTTCTAGCCCAGGGGTTAGCAAACTTTTTCAGCTGGGGGCTGGTCCACAGTCCCTCAGACCTTGTGGGGGGCCGGACTATATTTTGATTTTTTTTTAAAAAAATGAACAAATGCCTATGCCCCACAAATAACTCGGAGATGCATTTTAAATAAAAGGGCACATTCTACTCATGTAAAAGCATGCTGATTCCCAGAACGTCCGCGGGCCGGATTTAGAAGGCGATTGGGCCGGATCCGGCCCCTGGGCCTTAGTTTGCCTATCCCATGTTCTAGCCCAGTGTTCCCCAACCTCGGGCCTCCAGCTGTTTTTGGACTACAGTTCCCATCATCCCTGACCACTGGTCTTGCTAGCTAGGGATTATGGGAGTTGTAGTCCAAAAACAGCTGGAGGCCCAAGGTTGGGGAACACTGTTCTAGCCTAACCCTCACCCTCGCCAGATGTTTGGAACTACAACTACCATCAGCCCTAATCAGCATGCCCAGAGGCATGATGGGAATTGTAGTCCAACATCAACTGAAGGGACTCCCCTGCTGCCAACGAGCATAATAGAATCATAGAATTGCAGGGTCAGAAAGGACCAGGAGGGTCATCTACTCCAACCCACTACAAGGCAGGATATTTTTTTTTTGCACAACATGGGGCTCGAACCCGCAACCCAGAGATTAAGAACTCCATGCTCTGCCAACCGAGTTTATAATCAAGAGGCAGCTGTGAGGTGGAGGCTTCAAGGCCTTTGGGGATGTTTGTGTGACTTGTGGCTTTGTATGCTGAAGGCTGCGGGTTCAACCTCCGGGTGGGGCTTCAAAAAAAGTCCTCTTTTGCCTGAAACCCTGGGGAGCAGCTGCCAGTCTGGGTAAGCATCACTGGGTTCGATAGGCAGTGTGGTGCAGTGGTGAGAGTGTTGGAGTAGGACCTGGGAGACTGTTGTTGTTTAGTCGTTTAGTCGTGTCCGACTCTTCATGACCCCCTGGACCAGAGCATGCCAGGCACTCCTGTCTTCCACTGCCTCCCACAGTTTGGTCAAACTCATGTTTGTATCTTCGAGAACACTGTCCCACCATCTCGTCCTCCGTCGTCCCCTTCTCCTTGTGCCCTCCATCTTTCCCAACATCAGGGTCTTTCCCAGGGAGTCTTCTCTTCTCCTGAGGTAGCCAAAGTCTTGGAGCCTCGGTTTCAGGATCTGTCCTTCCAGGGAGCACTCAGGGCTGATTTCCTTCAGAATGGAGAGGTTTGATCTTCTTGCAGTCCATGGGACACTCAAGAGTCTCCTCCAGCACCAGAATTCAAAAGCATCCATTCTTCGGCGATCAGCTGGCTATCCTTCACGGATCACTGCCTTGCTGTGGCGAAGGGGTTTGAGTAACTCAGAGAAGCTGTGAACTATGCCGTGCAGGGCCACCCAAGATGGACAGGTCATAGTGGAGAGTTTTGACCAAACGTGATCCACTTGGAGCAGGAACCGGCAAGCTACTCCAGTATCCCTGCCAAGAAAACTCCATGGACAAAGACAACAGGCATATAAATACAATTAATAAACGAATACAATGGTGCCCCGCAAGACGAACGCCTCGCGAGACGAAAAACTCGCAAAACGAAAGGTTTTTTAGTTTTCGAGTTGCCTCGCAAGACGAATTTCCCTATGGGCTTGCTTCGCAAAACGAAGCCCCTTGCTTCAAAAGAGGGGACAGAGCGGCGCTTCCCCTCTGTCCCCGGACGGTCTCCATAGGAACGCATTGATTGATTTTCAATGCATTCCTATGGGAAACCGTGCAACGCAAGACGAAAAACTCGCAAGAAGAAAAAACTTGCGGAACGAATTAATTTCGTCTTGCGAGGCACCACTGTAATTCATAGAATCATAGAATCACAGAGTTGGAAGAGACCACAAGGGCCATCGAGTCCAACCCCCTGCCAAGCAGGAAACACCATCAGAGCACTCCTGACATATGGTTGTCAAGCCTCTGCTTAAAGACCTCCAAAGTAGGAGACTCCACCACACTCCTGGGCAGCAAATTCCACTGTCGAACAGCTCTTACTGTCAGGAAGTTCTTCCTAATGTTTAGGTGGAATCTTCTTTCTTGTAGTTTGGATCCATTGCTCCGTGTCCGCTTCTCTGGAGCAGCAGAAAACAACCTTTCTCCCTCCTCTATGTGACATCTTTTTATATATTTGAACATGGCTATCATATCACCCCTTAACCTCCTCTTCTCCAGGCTAAACATGCCCAGCTCCCTTAGCCCTTCCTCATAAGGCATCGTTTCCAGGCATAATTGCAGAGGGACATGATCGATGGCAGCTTCCTTGGGCAGGAAAAAAAGAAAGCAGTGCAGAGTTGAACTGTGGAACTCACTGCCACAGGAGGGGGCAGGGAAGGCCGCCAACCCAGATGGCTTTAAAAGAGGATTAGTGGGGAGTGCTACCGATGGCTACCTGCCATGATGCCAATCTGCAGTTGGAGGCAGCCGTTCTTCTGAATCCCAGTTTCCGGAATACACAAGAGGGAGTGGTCCTGTGTTCGAGTCCTGATTTCTGGTTTCTCCCAGGCACCTGTGAGAACAGGAGGCTGGACCAGCTGAGCTATTGGCCTTATCCTGCAGGCTCCTCGCTTGCATCTCCTGGGGGAAACCCTGAGTGCTGGGCCCCAAGGATTAAGGCTTTCTGGGAGATGATCTATAATGAAATGAAAAAGGTATTTAAATATGCCTTCCTTAAGAAACCAGAGGCCTTTCTCCTGGGCACGGTCGGCCAATTGGTGCCAAAGAAAGACAGAACATTCTTTATGTATGCTACAACAGCTGCAAGAATACTCATCGCAAAGTATTGGAAGACACAAGATCTACCCACCTTGGAAGAATGGCAGATGAAGGTGATGGACTACATGGAATTGGCGGAAATGACTGGCAGAATCTGAGACCAGGGGAAAGAGACGGCGGAAGAAGATTGGAAGAAATTCAAGAACTATCTTAAGAAACATTGTAAAATCAATGAGTGTTAAAATGATGCGGCATTAGAAATTAAGTGGTTTACAGCTGTAAAGATTAAGTTAAAAGAAAAGAAAGGTTAACAATTAGATAAAATTAAGGGTGAGGATTTGCTGAACTGAATATTTGAAATTGGAATGCAGAAAGGGGAGGTATGGGGAGGTCGGTGAAGTAGGTTTTAAGAAAATAAGGATTTGAAATTATACTTGTTTTTTCTTGTTTGTGTTTGTTTGTATTGTTGTGTCTGATTATATAATTTGTGAAACTTTAATAAATGTTTTATTTTTTTAAAAAAAGAAAGCCCTGAGTGCTGGGCCCCTTATCCCTGCTCCATCAGGGTGGCAAGTGGTGCATCTCTGAACCTGGCCAGGATCCAGCTCCTAATAAGCACCTTTCCACCTTTCGACAAGCTTCCCTCAGATGGGACAAAAGGGGACCCGCCTTTTCTCTTTCCTGTGAGCTTTGTGGCTGCGCCCTGCCTTTCAGGTTGGTTTTCATACCAACCCACTCTCTTTGCTCGCCAATTTTTGGAAGAGTCAGGCTTGCCTTCCGCAGGCCTGGATTCATAACTGGTTGGTGGAGATTCCCCCCCCCCCCTTTCCGCAGACAAGGCTGAGTCAAAAGGAGCGAAGCGGTCGGTTGGCAAACCCACTGGGGATCAGGTTGTGTGTGTGTGTGTGTGTGCGCGCGCCTTTCTCAGCTGCCACTCCAGAAAGAGCAAAACTTCATTCAAGCAACTCAGCAGTCTGGCACTCCGAGGTTGCCATGGTCTCTATCGTGGGTAGGCAAACTAAGGTCCGGGGGCCGGATGCGGCCCAATCGCCTTCTCAATCCGGCCCGCGGACGGTCCGGGAATCAGCATGTTTTTACATGAGTAGAACGTGTGGTTTTATTTAAAATGCACCTCTGGGTTATTTGTGGGGCCTGCCTGGTGCTTTTACACGAGGAGAATGTGTGCTTTTATTTAAAATGCTCGTTTTAGAGCATTTTAAAGCATTTAGAGATTTTATTTAAAATCTCTAGGTTATTTGTGGGGCATAGGAATTCATTCTTTTTCCCCCCTTCAAAATATAGTCCAGCCCCCCACAAGGTCTGAGGGACAGTGGACCGGCCCCCTGCTGAAAAAGTTTGCTGACCCCTGGTCTCTATCATGGGTAGGCAAACTAAGGCCCGGGGGCCGGATCCGGCCCAATCGCCTTCTGAATCTGGCCCGGGAATGCTCCGGGAATCAGTGAGTAGAATGTGTCCTTTTATTTAAAATGCATCTCTGGGTTATTTGTGGGCATAGGAATTCATTTATTATTTTTTCAAAATATAGACCGGGCCCCCCCACAAGGTCTGAGGGACAGTGGACCGACCCCCTGCTGAAAAAGCTTACTGACCCCTGGTCTCTATGATCGATGGCTTTTGCTGTGGCTTCAAAAGCAAGCCCTGTCGCCATGTGCTGCGGCTAGTGTGGCCAAGGCAATGCGCTCCACTTGTTGCTGAACTGCATCTCTCTTCACCCCTGACCATTGAGCATGTGCTGCCTGGGGCTTATGGGAATTGGAGTCACATGGAAGAGGGAACAAGCTTGTTTTCTGCTGCTCTGGAGGGTAAGACTTGAACCCGTGGCTTCAAGTAACAAAAAGGGAGATTCCGACGAAACATCAGGAAGAGCTTTCTGACAGTAGGAGCTGTTTGACCATTCGATGGAAGGTGGTGGACACTCCTTCCCTAGAGATTTTTAAGCAGAGGTTGGATGGCCATCTGCCATCGATACTTTAGCTGAGATTCGTGCATTGCCAGGGGTTGGACTGGATGACCTTTGGGTGTCCCTTCCAACTAAAGTTTTGTGGCTCTATGATTCTAGCGACCCACTAATGAATGGAGCTGCATGCGGGGAGATTCAGAACAAATAAAAGAAAACCCTTCTTCACACAATGTGCAGTTAAACTGCGGAACTCCCTGCCACTGTAGGCAGTGATGGTCACCAGCTGGATGGCTTTAAAAGAGGACAAGACAAACTCGTGGAGGAAAAAGCTGTCAGTGGCTACTAGCCACAGTGGCTATGCTGTGGTCAGAGGCAGCAAGGCTTCTTAATACCTACGGGACCACCTCTCCTGGTATGCCCCGCGGAGGACCTCAAGATCCACAAATGACAACATTTTGGAGGTCCCAAGTCGCAAGGTGGTTAGGCTGGCCTCAACTAGGGCCAGGGCCTTTTCGGTACTGGCCCCGACTTGGTGGAACGCTCTGTCACAAGAGACCAGGGCCCTGTGGGACTTGACATCTTTCCGCAGGGCCTGCAAGACAGAGCTGTTCTGCCTGGCCTTTGGTTTGGACTCAGTCTGACCCTTATGTTTCCCTCCCCTTATGGTTTTGATCTACGGGCTATTATTAAAATGAGGCTGCATTTTAAATTGCATTTTAACCTGTATTTTAAATTGGTCCCCCCCCCATTATGTTTTTTTTGCTGTGATTTTACTGGTGTTAGCCGCCCTGAACCTGGCTCTAGCCGGAGAGGGCGGGGTATAAATAAAAGTTATTATTATTATTAATATCTGTTGCTGGAAACCAAAGGAGGGAAGTGTTGGTCTTGTGTTCAGATCCTGCCGGTGGGGTTCCCTTTGAGGCATCTGATCGGCCACTGTGAGAACAGGAGATGGACTAGATGGGCCATTGGCCGGATCCAGCAGCCTCTTTTGATGCTCCTAAGCTTATTTTTCCTATCTGAGGTTTAACCCAAAGTACCCGTGGGAGAAAGGGGACGCGGGTGGCGCTGTGGGTTAAACCACAGAGCCTAGGGCTTGCCGATGAGAAGGTTGGTGGTTCAAATCCCCGCGAAGGGGTGAGCTCCCGTTGCTCTGTCCCTGCTCCCGCCAACCTAGCAGTTTGAAAGCACTTCAAAGTGCTAGTAGATAAATAGGTACCACTCTAGCGGAAAGGTAAACAGCGTTTCTGTGTGCTACTCTGGTTCACTAGAAGCGGCTTAGTCATGCTGGCCACATGACCCAGAAGCTGTCTGTGGAGAAACACCGGCTCCCTCGGCTTATAAAGTGAGATGAGT
This sequence comes from Podarcis vaucheri, assembly GCF_965113315.1. Lineage (NCBI taxonomy): Eukaryota > Metazoa > Chordata > Lepidosauria > Squamata > Lacertidae > Podarcis > Podarcis vaucheri. Next base: position 5,218,484 of record NC_138765.1, on the reverse strand, counting down.
GCGCAACCCCAGAGTCGTCCGTGACTGGACTTAACTGAAGGGGTCCTTTAGCTTTACCTTATACAGTGGTGCCTCGTAAGACGAAATTAATCCGTTCCGCGAGTCTCTTCGTCTTGCGGTTTTTTCGTCTTGCGAAGCACGGCTATTAGCGGCTTAGCGGCTATTAACGGCTTAGCGGCTTTAAGAAAAAGGAAACAAACGTTTCGTCTTGCGTAGCAAGCCCATAGGGAAATTCGTCTTGCAGAATAACTCAAAAAACGGAAAACTCTTTCGTCTAGCGAGTTTTTCGTCTTGCGAGGCATTCGTCTTGCGGGGCACCACTGTACAGTCATACCTCGACTAATAGATGCTTCAGGTTGCGTTTTTTCAGGTTACGGACCGGCGAAACCCGGAAGTACCGGAACGAGTTACTTCCGGGTTTTGGTGGCCGCGCATGCGCAGAAGCACTACAGTGTGCTTTGCACATGCACAGAAGCATTGAATCAAAACCCAGAGTTGTCCGCGACTGGACCTAACGGTCAGGGGTACCTTTACCCATGGGAAAAGGTCTGTTAAATTTGTGTAGGATTTCAGAACCACAGTTAAAACGACCTCCTGGTTGTGGGTGCCCATTGGAATTTGACTTTTGAAAATACATTGTCCGTTTGAAGCTAGTTTCAAACTGGAGGTCCTGTCGTGTGTGTGTGTGTGTGTGTGTGTGTGTGTGTGTCTGATCTGCAGATTCAAATCCAGGTTTTCTTGATTCCTAAAACGACATTTTTGCTGGGATTCCTCTGGCTTGCCAAGGAGAAGGTCTCTTGAGATGGGGCACCCCTTGGCAGGAGCTGGGAACGGGCACCAGGCAGCCTCCTCTTCCGGCCTGCGCCAGGTGGTTAAGATTGGGCCTCGGACGCATCGCGATGGCTCTTGATCTCCATAATCTCCTCGGACTTAAAGATCTTTTGCTGTCTAAGCTTGTTAAGGCGAACGGCCTCCCGGGGGAGTTTTCTGGGACGTGGGCTTGCCAGGCCGGGATGCCTCCGTGAACCCGGACTGGGTGCAATCGCAGCCCCGCCAACGGCGCTCAGATCGCAAGTGGGCACAAAGACAACTGGTGCTAAAGAAAGATAGAGCTTTTTTTATGTATGCAACAACAGCAGCAAGAATACTCATCGCGAAGTATTGGAAGACACAAGATTTACCCACACAGGAAGAATGGCAGATGAAGTTGATGGACTACATGGAATTGGCGGAAATGACTGGCAGAATCCGAGACCAGGGAGAAGAACCGGTGGAAGAAGATTGGAAAAAGTTTAAAGACTACTTACAGAAATACTGTAAAATTAATGACTGTTAGAAAAATGTTGGAATGAAGTTATATGGCTTTAGTAGAAATGTTATAAGGAATTAGGTATAGATAGATTAATAGGGTATTAAAGGGAAAAATAAGGTTAGAAGATAATTATAGGATAGAAAATAGAGGAAGATGGAGAGGAATTGCTGAAACAATTAATAGAAGTGGAAGACAAAAAGGGAGGTGTGAGGAGGTCGTGGAAACATGTGAATGAAAGATAAGATATTGAAATTGGATTGTGTTTGGAATGGGTTTTGTTTTGTTTTGTTAACTGTTTGCGTGTTAGTGTTGTGTAGTGTTTTTTGTACGGTATTGTATTGTTGTATTGTTTTTCTTTGGTTTTTTGTAGTGTTGTGTTTAAATTGTTGAAAACTAATACATATTATTTTTTTAAAAAAAAGCAAGTGGGCACAAAGAACACCTTTTAACCTTGACTTGCAATTTATTGTCAATTGGAGTTGGGGGGGGGGAAGCTTCAATGGATATCCATCTTTCTCTCATCTTGGGACCCAAGGCCTTCGTCAGGTAGTTTTGAGGGCGTCACCTGCTAGTAGGTTGGCAGGACCCGTACAGTGGTGCCTCGCAAGACGAAATTAATTCGTTCCGCAAGTTTTTTCTTCTTGTGAGTTTTTCGTCTTGCGAAGCACGGTTTCCCATAGGAATGCATTGAAAATCAATCAATGCGTTCCTATGGAGACCGTCCGGGGACAGAGGTGAAGCGCCGCTCTGTCCCCTCTTTTGAAGCAAGGGGCGGAGAGGAGAAGATCGCTTCTCCCCCTTGCCGCCCCTTGGTTCAAAAGGGGTCCGGGGAGAGAGGGGAAGGCGCTGCGCCTTCCCCTCTGTCCCCGGAGCTTGCGGGGCTGGCAACGGGGAGAAGCGATCTTCTCCGCGCCACCCCTTGCTTCAAAAGAGGTCCGGGGACAGCGGGGAAGACGCCCTGCGCTTCCCCGCTATCCCCTGAGCTTGCGGGGCAAGCTTCGTTTTGCGAAGCAAGCCCATAGGGAAATTCGTCTTGCGAAGCAACTCGAAAACGAAAAAACCTTTTGTTTTGCGAGTTTTTCGTCTCACGAGGCGTTCGTCTTGCGGGGCACCACTGTATCTGCTTCTTTCAGTGAACAGCTGGCCCCATGGACCTGTAAGCCAGTGGTTCAAAGGTGATGAGACCTAAGGACTAGCAACATCTGGGCCGGGGTAATTTTACGGTAAATTGTAATTTCCCCCGCATTCCTTCTTAAAGTTTCTATCTTCCTGGTTTCCGATTTTCCAAGTCCATTTCACCAGTTCGACATAGTCCATCATCTTCATCAACCATTCGTCTCCGGTCAGGACTTTATCTTTTTTCCATCTCTGGGCCAGTAGTGTCGTCGCATAGATGAATAATCGTTTCTGCTCCTTTGGTATCTCTGCATCTAGAATTCCTAGTAAAAAAAGACTTCTGGTTTCCCCCCACAAATGTTATTTTAAACATTTTTTTTCCAACTCGTTATATATCACTCATTAATAGGTATGCGGGTGGCGCTGTGGTCTAAACCACAGAGCCTAGGACTTGCCGATCAGAATGTCGGCAGTTCAAGTTCCTGCGACGGGGTGAGCTCCCGTTGCTTGATCCCAGCTCCCGCCAACCTAGCAGTTCGAAAGGATGTCAAAGTGCAAGTAGATAAATAGGTACCGCTCCGGCAGGAAGGTAAACGGCGTTTCCGTACGCTGCTCTGGTTTTGCCAGAAGCGGCTTAGTCATGCTGGCCACATGACCCGGAAAAACTGTCTGCAGACAAATGTTGGCTCCCTCGGCCTATAGAGCGAGATGAGCGCGCAACCCAGAGTTGTCTGCGACTGACCCTAACTGTCGGGGGTCCTTTACCTTTACCGTATACAGTCATATCTTGAGTTACAGATGCTTCGGGTTGTGTTTTTTCAGGTTACGGACCGCCAAACCCCGGAAGTACCGGAACAGGTTACTTCCAGGTTTCAGCGGTTGAACATGCGCAGAAGCACTAAGTTACGCTTTGCGCATGCGCAGAAGCACTGAATCTCAAGCCGCACGTGCGCAGCTGCGGGTTGCGAACGTGCATCCCACACGGATCACGTTCGCGACCCGAGTGTCCACTGTATATTGTATCCCATGTGGTGATGGACATGGAAGATAACAAAAGCATTCTGGGAAATGATATACCTTTGCTCCTTCGTATGTAACGTCTCCGTCTTCCTTTTCTCCCCAGCACCAGCGCTGCCCGGTGGTCACCCTCGACCCGCCCCCCGCCCCGGCCACGCCTCCGCTGTCCCCGCAGCCCTCCACCCTGGCCAGCAGCCGCTCGGAAAAGGGTTCGTCATGGTCCAGCCGTTCTCTGGGCGCTCGCTGCCGCAACTCCATCGCCTCCTGCGCCGACGAGCAGCCCCACATTGGCAACTACCGGCTCCTCAAGACCATCGGGAAGGGGAACTTCGCCAAGGTCAAGCTCGCCAGGCACATCCTGACAGGAAGGGAGGTAAGCGGGGGCCGGAAGGGGTGGGGAGCAAGGATGGGCGAGAAGGATGGATGGATGGATGGATGGATGGATGGATGGATGGATGGATGGATGAGTTAGGCTCACTCACAGGCCTCTTCCCACCAGCTTACAGCAAACATTCGAAACATCGAAATGCAAGCGGGTGAACATAGAGCACATCAGCAAATTCCAAAATCAACTACTTAACCAGCACAGAATAAATTGAATTTCACATACACACACACATATACACATATATTTTCTAGGTTTAAGTGCAGCATACCGTTTTACCTCCAATTGCGGACGGGATCCTTTCCAGAGCTCTGGACAGATCCTGAGGAATCTGCAACTGGAGGCCCTTGTTCTGCGCATGCGCACAGCGCAATTTAGCGCTTCTGTGCATGTGGTGAAACCTGGGAAAACACTTCTTGGTTTGCCGCGGACGTATTCCAAAGGATATGTAACTGAAGGTGACTGTAAGTAGTAGTAGTAGTAGTAGTAGTAGTAGTAGTAGTAGTAATAATAATAATAAATAAAAAAATCTATTTATACCCCACCCTCCCCAGCCAAGACCGGGCTCAGGATGGCTAACACCAAAACAATTGATTGAAATACAGCTTAAAACAAGATTAAAATGCAACATAAAAACATTAAAATGTAGCCTAATTTCAGCTGAAACTCAAATAAAAAACTTTTGGGGGGATGAAACCATCAAGTCTTCACCAAGGCCAACTATCCAGACTGGTCCTACGTGGGCCAGAAAAAAGCCAGGGAAGTCCCCAAATAGGAGTTCCAACACAGGAGGAGAAAGGAAAGAGGGGGAGGGAATCAAGTTGATTCCGAACCAAAGGCCAGGCGGAACAACTCTTGTCTTACAGGCCCTGCAGAAAGAAATCGGATCCTGCAGGGCCCAGGTCTCATGAGACAGAGCATCCCACCAGGCTGGAGCAAGTGTTGAAAAGGCCCTGGCTCTGGTTGAAGTACCACTGTAATTACAAAGCAAAACAAGAGTTAACTGCCAATACATTTTTCTGGCACTGGTCTTCCTGCACTCCAAGAAGTTGGGCTCAGATGCGGTTCAGAGCGGAGGGATCCTCTCATCAGGGTAGAGGGCATACTGCTGTCTCCCATATGGGGTTGGTATCTGGGGCACTTGTGGGGCGACACATCCTGTTCCAGCTGCCCTGAAAGCATCTCCCTCTCCACCAAGAGAGACTAGAGCATTTGGCTTCCTAAAGGTAAAGGGACCCCTGACCATTAGGTCCAGTTGTGGACGACTCTGGGGTTGCGGCACTCATCTCGCTTTACTGGCTGAGGGAGCCGGCGTACAGCTTCCGGGTCATGTGGCCAGCAGGACTAAGCCACTTCTGGTGAAGCAGAGCAGCGCACGGAAACGCCGTTTACCTTCCCACCGGAGGGGTACCTATTGATCTACTTGCACTTTGACGTGCTTTTGAACTGCTAGGTTGGCAGGAGCAGGGACTGAGCAACGGGAGCTCACCCTGTCGCGGGGATTCGAACTGCCAACCTTCTGTTCAGCAAGCCCTAGGCTCTGTGGTTTAGAGCATAGTGCCACCCACGTCCCTTTTGGCTTCCTAAAGCCGCCTGGTAATTTGAGTTGTCGACAAACTTTTCCTCCCTCTTCCAGAAGACCAGCTGATCCCTCAATTTTAATAAAGTTCACAAACAATAGATTCAAAACAGATGCAGGGAACGGGGAGTTCTCCTTTGTACGATGCAGAATGGACTCTCGTCAAAGGAGGTTAGTTAAATGACTGAGTGACTCTGTGGAACCTCCATGGCCAAAGGCAGTGTATCAGCTGCTGGGGGGGGGCAACTGCTCTCTTGGTGCCTGCTCTGTTTTTGGGCTTCCTATTGGTGGCATCCAATTAAAAAGCAGAGACATCACCTTGCCGACAAAGGTCCGTATTGTTCAAGCTCTGGTTTTCCCAGTAGTGATGTATGGAAGGTGAGAGCTGGACCATAAAGAAGGCTGATCTCCAAAGAATGGATACTTTTGAATTCTGGTGCTGGAGGAGACTCTTGAGAGTCCCATGGACTGCAAGAAGATCCAACCTCTCCATTCTGAAGGAAATCAGCCCTGAGTGCTCACTGGAAGGACAGATCCTGAAGCTGAGGCTCCAAGACTTTGGCCACCTCAGGAGAAGAGAAGACTCCCTGGAAAAGACCCTGAGGTTGGGAAAGATGGAGGGCACAAGGAGAAGGGGACGACAGAGGACGAGATGGTGGGACAGTGTTCTCGAAGCAACCAGCATGAGTTTGACCCAACTGCGGGAGGCAGTGGAAGACAGGAGGGCCTGGTGTGCTCTGGTCCAGGGGATCATGAAGAGTCGGACGCGACTAAACAACAACAATTGGGGTATCTCGTTGGCCTTGGTCCAGTATACCTGAAGGAGCGTCTCCACCCCCATCATTCTGCTCGGACACTGAGGTCCAGCTCTGAGGGCCTTCTGGCGTTTCCCTCACTGCAAGAAGCCAAGTTACAGGAAACCAGGCAGAGGGCCTTCTCAGTAGTGGCACCCGCCCTGTGGAACGCCCTCCCACCAGATGTCAAAGAGAAAAATAACTACCGGTCATTGTATTTTAGTGTTTTGTTGGAAGCCGCCCAGAGTGGCTGGGGAAACCCAGCCAGATGGGCGGAGTATAAATAATAAATTATTATATATTATATATTATATATTATATATTATATATTATATATTATATATTATATATTATATATTATATATTATATATTATATATTATATATTATATATTATATATTATATATTATATATTATATATTATATATTATTATTGGCAGCTAGACCAGAAAGACCCACTTTGGGTCCGATTCAGCTGCAGGGCACTTGAGGCAGAAGGGGTCTCTGGAGGAAAAAGAAGGTGGAAGGAGCCTAAAAACACTCATTGCAGCAGGAAATTTTGTTTGGTGGGCTGCCGCAAGGCTGGGTCCCTGTGTCCCCCTCTCAGGGGACCCCAAAGCACAGGACTCCAGTTGCCGATTTATAAGCCAGCTCATAGCCTACTGAAGCAGTGCGGAACAAGCCAAGATAAACTGCGGAAGGTTACTAACTCGGTGAACTAAGAGCAATAAAACCCTTTCTGCAATTGTGGCAGTTAATATTCCATAAAATGACTCCGGTCACACTCCAGGGGAAGCCTTCTTGTGCAAAATGTCTTGAGCAGACACCTAAGATAGCAAGGCGCTTGTTGAATCTCGGTTCCCGGACTGATGCTGAAAGTCCACCCGTTGTCGCGGCTCTCGCGCCGCCAAATTTTGGAGGTGGCAGCTCTTTGTATCTTCTCATGTGTCAGAGCTGCCCGAGGTCCCAGCTCACAAAGGACCAACACCAGTTCGTGGTTATATACAAAAGTCTTTATTGAAGTTCAGCTTGTCTTTCACATCAGCAGCGTGCAGCTCTATGTCTTAAACTCTAGACCGCTGAAGCTCCGTCTGAGTCTCCTCTCCCCAGACACCAGTTTAATACCTTAGCCTTGCCCCACCTCTTCCTCTGCTCTTTCCTCCTCTGGGTCCTCCTGTCAGCTGGGGTCTCGCCCTTCCTAGACTCTTCTGACGCTGAGTCCCCTGAGTCTTCCCCCTGCCTCCGGCGGGCTTTAGGACCTGGTTCCCAATCCGAGCATTCTCCCGTCCCGCGCGCCTGTACATTTGAACTTGGCGCGCGTGCCCAGCTGGCTACCTTCCTCCTGACCGTTATACTGCTCCTGTCACTGCTTCCCCCTTCGGGGAGGCTAGCTGGACTTGACCTCCCCTCCATTCCCCCACTCTCCGATAGAGGCATGGTCAGTCTCGACTCATCTCCTCTCCCTGCTGGAGGAAACGCTGGCCCTGACACCTGGGACTCTTCCCCCCCACTACGCTCTGGTGGGGAAGCTGGTCCTGATTTCCAGCTGCTGCTCTGGGAGTCCCCGCTGGCCCCCCTTGCCCTGACCATCGGCGCCTCCTTCTGGGAATCTTCTGATTCGCTGGAGAGGCTCATGGAATCTCTCGGGTCACTGCCATACTCCCCTACACTGCCCTCAGATCCTTCCCCTTCGCTCTCCATCTCCTCTCTCCCCTGTGCCTCTGTTCCTGAGCCCCTGACATCATGGAACCTCCAGCTTCACGGGCAGTCTATCTGCGAGAACAGGATGCCAGGCTAGGCGGGCATCTGGGAAGTTGGGTTGCTTCTTTGTTTGTCCAGAACTCACGCCCTGCCTTCTGTCGCAAGGGTCCCAGTTATCACAAATCAATGCATAGAACAAGTTATCGGAGATACCAAATGCAGTGGTACCTTTGGTCGCGAAAGGGATCCGTTCCAGAGGCCCGTTCGCAACATGAAAAGAGCGCAACCTGCAGCTGCACGTCTGCGCATGCGCGGATTGCGCTTTGCCGCTTCTGTGCATGCACGTGACATCATTTTGCACTTCTGTGCATGCGCGAGCGGCGAAACCCGGAAGTAACCCTTTCTGGTACTTCCGGGCCGCCGCAGGACGTAACCTGAAAGAACGTAACATGAAGCAGACGTAACATGAGGTATGACTGTACTTTCTTTTTTCTTTTTTATAATTTTTATTGAATGGTTTTATGTTACAAAAAACAATACAGCCATACTACCACTAAATATAATTAAGAAATAAAAATTACATACATCGATATTTAGTTTGTTATTTGTTATTTACCATCTTATTTCCTCCCAAACATTGCATACAACAACACACATATGTGCAGACACCCACACCCACACAGAAAATGATAATAATCAAAGTAAATATTTTTCCCCTTTTATCTTCCAAAATCTTTTCTTCAACTTTGACTTCCTGTCAAGTCCCTTCCTATATATTTTAATCTTACATTTGAATGTACACAAAACAATAAACCTTTCTATATAATTTTTCTAATACATTCTGAAAACATAATAAATCCTTAGTTGCTGTCCACCTCCTTTTAGTTCCTTTATCACTCGAATGCTAGCACAGAGAAGGGATGACTGTACTTTCAGGGTCTGTCAGTTTCTCACACAGACCAATATGGTCCCAGCCTTTCTGAAAGTCAGTCTTCACCTGGTCCCTGGGTCCCAGCCTGACGTGTGTGTGTGTGTGTGTGTGTGTGTGTGTGTGTGTGTGTAAGTGTAAGTGTTCCACAACTGGGGTTGCCAATCCTGAGGAATCATAGAATCATAGAGTTGGAAGAGACCACAAGGGCCATCGAGTCCAACCCCCTGCCAAGCAGGAAACACCATCAGAGCACTCCTGACATATGGCTGTCAAGCCTCTGCTTAAAGACCTCCAAAGTAGGAGACTCCACCACACTCCTTGGCAGCAAATTCCACTGTCGAACAGCTCTTACTGTCAGGAAGTTCTTCCTAAGGTTTAGGTGGAATCTTCTTTCTTGTAGTTTGGATCCATTGCTCCGTGTCCGCTTCTCTGGAGCAGCAGAAAACAACCTTTCTCCCTCCTCTATGTGACATCCTTTTATATATTTGAACATGGCTATCATATCACCCCTTAACCTCCTCTTCTCCAGGCTAAACATGCCCAGCTCCCTTAGTCGTTCCTCATAAGGCATCGTTTCCAGGCCTTGGACCATTTTGGTTGCCCTCCTCTGGACACGTTCCAGTTTGTCAGTGTCCTTCTTGAATTGTGGTGCCCAGAACTGGACACAGTACTCCAGGTGTGGTCTGACCAGAGCAGAATACAGTGGCACTATTACTTCCCTTGATCTAGATGCTATACTCCTATTGATGCAGCCCAGAATTGCAGGAGAGCCTCAAGATTTCACTTAAGGCCAGAAATCGGCTTCAGCTTATTGTCCCGCACAAGAAGAGCTTAGCAGACCAGGCCAAAGCATCTCGCGGTGGCCAAATGCCCCAAAGGACCTGGGAATCTAGGTAGACTGCGCCTGAATCTGGAGGCTCCATTACAGCATCCGAAGAGCCAGTCCTGTTCCCACAGCCTGAATGTGAAGTCTGCAAGGCACAGATTCAAGAACCTGCCCAGCTTACCCTTCTGCCAGGGAGAGTTAGAGCAGTTAACATTTTTAGTGCATGTGGAAATGGTGTTCTGGGTCCTCTTTTTTAAAAAATTATTAAAGTTTCCAATTTTTTACAAATAAAAAGAAAAAATCAAACATAAAAAAGTTAAAAACACATAAATTTCACAACTTATTTTCTCATAACATATTTCCCTGACCTCCTCATACCTCCCCTTGTATATCCAGTTCAAAATATTTATGCAGCAAATCCATATCTCAAATCATTACAGCTTAAAAAAAAGAAAACATTATTTTCTCTCCAACATCTTAGGTTATTATAACCTTAAATTCTTACTTATAAAAAGAAAGCCATTTTATCATATTCCTTTATACCATTACAGCTAGAAACCACTTAATTTCAATCCAACATCGTTCAACATTCCTTAATTTTACAGTGTTTTTGTAGATAGTCCTTGAATTTTTTCCAATCTTCTTCCGCCGACTCTCCTCCCTGGTCACGGATTCTGCCAGTCATTTCTGCCAATCCCATACAGTCAATCAGCTTCATCTGCCATTCTTCCAAAGTGGGCAAGTCTTGCGTCTTCCAATACTTTGCAATCCGTATTCTTGCTGCTGTTGTAGCATACATAAAGAAAGTTCTATCCTTTTTTAACACCAACTGGTCAACGTTCTGGGTCCTCTTCTATCCAGGCACCCCAGAGCCACTTGGGGAGAGGTGATCTGAGGGGTTGTACCCCAGGACCAATCGGACACTGTCCTGGCACCCTCCTCGACGACGTTTTTGCAGCCATGGGGAAGGGGTGGAGCCAGCCCCAGGTACGTCTGTTCTGAGCAGGTGGGATGCAGGTGCGACTTATAGGTGGCGAGGGGGCAGGCGTATAGGGCTCCACCCTTAGCCACTGGCTACTTCTGGTGCTGGGGGCAGTCTAGATGGGGGTGGGGAGAGAGAATGAGGAAAGGCAGAAAAGAAATCACAGGGGGGGGCTGGATTTGGAAAGGAGGATTTAGCGAATGATTGCTGGCAGGAGCCAACTATTGCATGGCCTTCTTTTTTTATACGTTTCAAGTTTATACATATCATTAGTTTTACCATCAACTGAACATTTCAGAGTTTGACTTCCTTCCCCTCTTTCTGCGGTTCGTTAAATGTATTTTTTTTAATACCTTCTGCGTATCCAGATCCATTTGATTTGCTCATTTAATTATCTGCTTTAAATATACACTCTTATGAAACTGCAGGTTATTACAATAATCCTGCCAGGGTTTTTATCTGTTTGCAATTTATCTGTAAATATCCAATAAAACCCTTTCCATTCTTTTATAAAAAAAAAGTTTGCTGTTTTGATTTCTTATTCTTCCCGGTAAGTTTCGCCATTTCTGCATATTCCATAAGTTGTTGTTTTTTAATCCGTTCTTCCTTTGCTTGGACTTCGGCTTCTTTTCACTTTTGGGCAAGTAGCATCCATAAGTCAATTTCTATATACAATTCAGCTCGTTCTGTCCCTATAATCCCCCAAATTGCATAGCCTTTCTCTCTCTCTCTCCACCCCCAGCCGCCCCCACTTTTTCACCAGTCTGATTTTCTGGCATTTCATTTCTTCCAGGTGGCTATAAAAATAATCGACAAGACGCAGCTGAATCCAACGAGCCTCCAGAAGGTCTGTATGTCTGTTGTTGTTTCGAACCCACCACCTCTTTCATCAGAATCGTAAGAACTCTAGATTTGGAAGGGACCCCTAGAGTCATCTAGTCCAACCCCTTTGCAGCGCACGAATGCCCCAAAGGGTGTTTCAGGGGCTGCAGGGATTGCCGGCTGGGGAACACAATTACCCAGAGGGGATTCCCCAGGAGGGCACTAAGAGACAGAAGGCAGCTGGGGGGAGGACTCTAGAGGTGTAAATAACAACAACAACAACAATAATTTATTATTTTTACCCCGCCCATCTGGCTGGGTCTCCCCAAAAGCTGCTGGATCAGGCCAGAGGGCCATCTATTTTTTATTTTTTTTAAAGATATTTATTAAAGTTTCCAATTTTTTACAAACAAAAAGAAAAAAGCAAACATAAAAAAAGTTAAAAACACATAAATTTCACAACTTATTTTCTCTTAACATATTTCCCTGACCTCCTCATACCTCCCCTTCTTGTATATCCAGTTCAAATTATTTATGCAGCAAATCCATATCTCAAAGCATTACAGCTTAAAAAGAAAAAGAAAAAAATCAAGAAAACACCTTATTTTCTCTCCAACATCTTAGGTTATTATAACCTTAAATTCTTACTTATAAAAAGAAACCCATTTTATCATATTCCTTTGTACCATTACAGCTAGAAACCACTTAATTTCAATCCAACATCATTCAGCATTCCTTAATTTTACAGTATTTTTTGTAAATAGTCCTTGAATTTTTTCCAATCTTCTTCTGCCGACTCTTCTCCCTGGTCACGGATTCTGGCAGAATCCGCCAGAGGGCCATCTACTCCAGGATTGTGTTCCCTCAGGGGCCAGCCAGATCCCCCAGTAGGAAATCTGCAAGCAGGATCCAATAATAATAATAATAATAATAATTTATTATTTGTACCAGACCCATCTGGCTGGGTTTCCCCAGCCACTCCGGGCAGCTTCCAACAAAGATTAAAAATACATCAAAATGTCACACATTAAAAACTTCCCTGAACAGGGCTGCCTTCAGATGTCTGGTAGTTGTTCTCTTTAACATCTGGTGGGAGGGCGTTCCACAGGGCGGGTGCCACCACCAAGAAGGCCCTCTGCCTGGTTCCCTGTAGCTTTGCTTCTCGCAGGGAGGGAACCACCAGAAGGCCCCCGGCGCTGGACCTCAGTGTCCGGGCAGAACGATGGAGGTGGAGATGCTCCTTCAGGTATACTGGGCTGAGGCCATTTAGGGCTTTCAAGGTCAGCACCAACACTTTGAATTGTGCTCGGAAATGTACTGGGAGCCAAGGTTGGTCTTTCAAGACCAGTGTTGGTGCTGACCTTTAAAGCCCTAAACGGCCTCGGTCCAGTATACCTGAAGGAGCGTTTCCACCCCCATCGTTCTGCCCGGACGCTGAGGTCCAGCTCCGAGGGCCTTCTGGCAGTTCCCTCACTGCGAGAAGCAAAGCTACAGGGAACCAGGCAGAGGGCCTTCTTGGTGGTGGCGCCCGCCCTGTGGAACGCCCTCCCACCAGATGTTAAAGAGAACAACTACCAGACATCTGAAGGCAGACCTGGAAACTTTTAATGTTTGATGTATTACAGTATTTTAATATATTCTTGGAAGCCGCCCATAGTGGCTGGGGAAGCCCAGCCAGATGGGCGGGGTATAAATAATAAATTATTATTATTATTATTATTATTATTATTATTATTATTATTATTATTATTATTCCTTGTCTGGTTCACACAAATGCTTCCCCCCCCAAATAAATAAATAAATAAATATGTTTAGGGGTATTCTCATTTTGACTCGAGACAATCACCATTTTATAGTTCAAATTGGGAAAAATAATTACAGTAAATGGACAAAAGTATGAAGATTCACAAAATGTTTAGGGGTATGCGTACCCCTGCGTACCCCCCCCCCCCCGAAAAAAGCTCTGGGTTCACGGGGACCTCTCTCTCCCACAAGCCACTGACCCCCACCCCACCTTTCCCTCCTCTGGTGTGCTCATTGCCAAAGACACCCATCGCTCTTCACCCCCCCTTTCTGCCCCCCCTTCCCTAATTAGCGCCTGGAGTCCAAGTTGGTCGCTGTGGTAACGCCAGCTCCTGCCAGCATCTCGCTGTGGGGGAGGTTGTGGGGGGTGGAGCTGCTAATTAGCGGCTGGATTTTCCAGGCCAAATGAGCTTGGGGAAGATGGGGGGGGGAGCGATGGATATTGAAGGCTTTTCCTCACCCCCCCTTTCAAATTAGTCATTTCCCCTGGCAAGGGGGTGAGGGAAGCTCCCTGTTCAATGGGAGTCTTCCCAGTTGCAGCTCCCTGTTCAATCCAGTCTTCCCAGTTGCAGCCAGACTGGCACTCCAAGCATCCTTTTGACCCGGGGGGGGGAGGGGGAGGCCCTGTACTCCCTTGAAAGCCTCTTTCCTTCTCTCCCCCCCCCCCGAAATTCATCTGCCATCCATCTTACAGCTCCTTTTAAGGGGAATCCCCCATGAAATGAGCGCCTCCCACTGACTGCCCCCATTGATGGGTTTCATAAACAGATCGCATTCCTAATCCTGACATTTAATTAATAGAATCACAGGACTGAGCTGTGCTGAAGAGGCAGTGTGGGGCAGTGGTTAGAGTACACAATCTGGGAGAGATCAGGGTTCAGATCTCCCCAACTCGGCCACCTTGAAGCTCACTGAGAGAAAGCTTGTTTTCTGCTGCTCTAGAGTGGCTCAAACACTTAATACGATACCAAAGGCAAGAGGGCCTCTGAGTATGCACAGAATGTTTTTGGCTGCTGTTGCCACTGCCAAATTGTCAGGGGTTTGCCAGGATTATGGGGAGAGGCTTCCATGTTAAAGGACTCTTGCCTTGGCACCTCTCCTTTTTAGAAATTAACCTCTCCTGCCAGCCGCCTTTGGAATAAAGGTAAAAAGGGACCCCTGACCGTTAGGTCCATTTGTGGCCAACTCTGGGACTGTGGCGCTCATCTCGCTTTACTGGCCGAGGGAGCCAGCGTACAGCTTCCGGGTCATGTGCCAAGTATGACTAAGCCGCTTCTGGCGAACCAGAGCAGCGCACGGAAATGCCGTTTACCTTCCCGCCAGAGCGGTACCTATTTATCTACTTGCACTTTGATGCGCTTTCGAACTGCTAGGTGGGCAGGAGCAGGGACCGAGCAACGGGAGCTCACCCCATCACGGGGATTCGAACTGCCAGCCTTCTGATTGGCAAGTCCTAGGCTCTGTGGTTTAACCCACAGCGTCACCTGCGCATAGCTGTCAACTTTCAGATTTGAAAATAAGGGATCAGCAGCCTCACCTGTCCCGGTGACAGTCTACGGGATATCTAACAATCCGGGATAGCAGCGGGAAATGGTGCTGGAATAAAGGGATTTCCTGCAAAAAAAGGGAAGGTTGACAGCTATGCATCCACGCCTTTGGAATACCTAAGAGCAAAGTATCCATGGGGAGGAAATAACTGCCTCCAAAGCAATTTGGGGAACAGAGTTTACTTGGGGAGGAACCCCACTTCCATTCAAAAAAAAATCGTTTCCCCAAATACGTTCCTGCAATGACAGCACGTCCAAAATGTGTATTTGTGTGTGAAAACATGCTGCGACCGGCCCTAGGGGAGGATGACTTGGCTTAACCCACCTTCCTCCTCCTGTTTTTTTGCAGCTCTTCCGAGAAGTGAGGATCATGAAGGGTCTGAATCACCCCAACATTGGTAAGAGAGCCCGGAGCCCGGAAAGAGGTCTCGCTCCGTTCACATTGACAGCTGCCTTTCTCTTAAGGAGCGCGAGGGCAGGACCGGGAGGGAGAGGGTCGTGTTCAAGAAATCCAGGCCGATCTTGCTCCGTGGAATCTGGGGGCTGAAATCTCTCTCTCTCTCGCTGTTGCAGTGAAACTCTTTGAGGTGATAGAGACGGAGAAGACACTATACCTAGTGATGGAGTATGCCAGCGCCGGTGAGTCTGGAGCAAGTAGCATTCCCTAAACAAGGAAGGATTGGACTCTGATTAATAGAATACACACAAGACTCTGGGTTGTTATTGTTTAGTCGTTTAGTTGTGTCCGCCTCTTCGTGACCCTATGGACCAGAGCACGCCGGGCACCAGGTTCTTTTGTGAATAAAACGACCTGGGCCGAGGGGTGGACAGGAATTATTATTGGCACCTCCATCTTAAGAAGCAGAGACATCTCCTTGCCAACAAAGGTCCGTATAGTTCAAGCTCTGGTTTTCCCAGTAGTGATGTATGGAAGTGAGAGCTGGACCATAAAGAAGGCTGACTGCCGAAGAATGGATGCTTTTGAATTCTGGTTCTGGAGGAGACTCTGGAGAGTCCCATGGACTGCAAGAAGATCCAACCTCTCCATTCTGAAGGAAATCAGCCCTGAGTGCTCCCAGGAAGGACAGATCCTGAAGCTGAGGCTCCAAGACTTCGGCCTCCTCATGAGAAGAGAAGACTCCCTGGAAAAGACCCTGATGTTGGGAAAGATGGAGGGCACAAGGAGAAGGGACGACAGAGGACGAGATGGTTGGACAGTGTTCTCGAAGCTACCAGCATGACCAAACTGCGGGAGGCAGTGGAAGACAGGAGTCTGGTCCAGGGGGTCACGAAGAGACGGACACAACTAAACGACTAAACAACAACAACAAAGAGGCAAAATGATGGAAGTTTATGAAAATAAGCATTGCCTGGGGAAAAGTGAGGAGGGGGAAAGGTTTTCTCCTTTTCTCATTATACCCACATTATTTACTTTTTCCTGTTTTTTTATTGACTTAGAAAAAATATTATACAGACAGCAAAACAAAGAAGTCTAAATTAACATTGCCTTCTACCAATAAGAAATAATAATATTACAATAATGAAAATACTAAATGTACATTTACCTCCGCCTTTAAACTTCTATTCTGGTTACAATATATTACTATTCTATAAGAATTTATTCTTTCCTTTGCTGTCCCATATATTATTTTATTTCCCAAAGTCAACCTAACCCTCCTCTCCTCCCCACTTCTCTTCCCATCATAATATATTTTTTTCTAGTTGCTTTGGTAAAATTGAGTAACTTGAAAACTGTTAAATTATAATTACTTATTTTGTCCTTTCACGCTTAACAGTTGCCTATTAAGAGTTCTGCTTTAACACCATATTTCTTCACGTATTCCCCTATGCATTCCCATTCTCTGTTGAATTTTTGATTGGAGCAGCCCCTGACTGCTGCGGTCATTTTCGCCATCTCTGCCCACATTTAATTAAGCTGAATGTTGGAAGATGCAGGGCAGATAAAATGATTTTTTTTTTCATGCAGCACATAGTTAACCTTTGGAACTCCCTCCCACAGGAGGCAATGGTGGGCACCTACTTGTGTGGCTTTAAAAGAGGAAGAGACAAATTCGTGGAAGAGGAGCCCTGCAGACTCTTCTGATGTCAGCCTAACGTCCTTTTCTCTCCATCCTTTTCTCTCCTTTGGACGAGTAGAATTCATGCCAAACTCCTGAGTTATGGAATCTCTCCCTTAGATTCCCTAAAACTAGATCAAATCACTGCTCAAAGACTGATCCGCCAAAGACTGGACGACATCGATTTACAGCGAAATTATACGCTGGGGGGAGGTGTTTGTTCGTATCACTTTAACTTACCACGTTCCGTCATACCTCTCCTCCCTTTCGACTGTTGCCCATAGGCTGGCCTTCACCAAAGCGAGGTTTAACGTTTTCCCCTCCAATGTCCTGAGACATAGATTCTCAAAGGGCCAAGCCTCCGCCATGTGCGAATGTGATAAGGAGACGCCGGAGTCGCTCCAGCACATTATGTTCACTTGCCCCTTGTTCAAGGTGCCACGGGCAAATTTGTTGGGATTAATCATACAGAAGCTAGAGGGTACTCCACCAAAATCCCACCTTGCCCAAATCTTGCAGGATAAGGATATCCATACGACCCTGAAAGTGGCTAGGTTTCTGGTCGCTGTCCTTACCCAAAAGCGTTGCCAAGGAGCACCACAAGCTAATTAAGGCGTAGTATGCCATTCCATCGGGACGCGGGTGGCGCTGTGGGTAAAAGCCTCAGCGTCTAGGGCTTGCCGATCGAAAGGTCGGCGGTTCGAATCCCCGCGGCGGGGTGCGCTCCCGCTGCTCGGTCCCAGCGCCTGCCAACCTAGCAGTTCGAGAGCACCCCCGAGTGCAAGTAGATAAATAGGGACCGCTTACCAGCGGGAAGGTAAACGGCGTTCCGTGTGCTGCGCTGGCTCGCCAGATGCAGCTTTGTCACGCTGGCCACGTGACCCGGAAGTGTCTCCGGACAGCGCTGGCCCCCGGCCTATAGATGTGAGATGGGCGCACAAACCCCAGAGTCTGTCAAGACTGGCCCGTTCGGGCAGGGGTACCTTTACCTTTACCTTTACCTTTAATGCCATTCCATCTTATAGTATTTTATTGTTATAGTGGTGTTTTAGCAGCTGTTTTTTCCCCACGTGCATAAGCTGTTATTTATGTCTTGTTTTTATCTGTATGGGCCTATGGCCGTAATAAATATCTTATCTCTCTCTCTCTCTTTTCTCTCCATCTGTAGGAGAAGTCTTTGACTACCTGGTTTCCCACGGGCGCATGAAGGAGAAGGAAGCTCGGGCCAAGTTCAGACAGGTGAGGAAACCCCAGCCGGTGAGCCGGTTGCCCTTTGGGTACCAGGAAAGGGGGGAGGGGTGATTGGCGGGAACATGGCTTGGCTGACGTTTTTGGTTTTTTTAAAAAATTATTTAATCATTTTTTCAATACAAACAACCGCCGCAAACAACAGAAACCATAATAACACTAATAATCTGACAATTCAGATTTGAATACACAGATATACCTATGACTACACCTTTTGTGGGTTTTTTGCATTTTATTTATTCATTAACATTCTTCTATTACATCTGTAAACATTGTCAGATTACATTACAGGACTTACTAGAATATAATTTCCAACATGTATACAAAAATTATATACAAATTTTATAGACCTAAAAAGAAAATGAAACAGCAACAAAAAAGAAGGAAAGAGCAAAGAAAAGAAACCCCCCCCAAAAAAAAAAATCATATACATACCAACACACTAGACCTTTACTGTATTTTTGAACATATGTTTTATATCCATCCCACTTTTCCATAATTTTTTGTTTTGAATTGCCTCTCAGGGTATTTGTGACTACACCTTTTTAACAAAGTTTTCCCACCACACTCTCCTCCCGCCACTTCCCGCCACTATCCGCCTTATTGCTTAAATATTCCTTCCAGATTTCTTCATATTTATCCATTCTTTCGTATGCAGCTAATCTGTCCATATTACCAATCCATGTGCTCAATGGAATCTTTTTGCGGCTCTTCCAATTCATCAAAACAAGTTTATTTGCTTCTAATATAGCACGGTAAAGCCATTTTTTTGACCCCATGTAATCTACCACATATTCTGGAATATAATTTAGAATTAAATTCAATTCCCCTACATAACAATTTCTTTTTGGCTGATGTTCTGGGGCAGAGAGGATATCAGACACTCCCTAGTCCAGATCCATCCCCCATGGCTTTCTCATGTGGCCAAGGATTGATTTCCTTTCTCTTTCCAGGCGAGGGGGCGGGGTAAGGATTGATCCTGGCAGCCTGGCTTGTTTTGCTTTAAAGGGGGGGCACTCACGACTCTAGACGGGGGGGGGGGAGACGGAGTGTCATCTCCGCAGGAAGTGGGAGAGCCTTGCAGGAATCTTTCCCACACCCCAGGACATTTTCACCCACCACATTATCTCCCGCTTGGACTACTGCCATGCGCTCTACGTGGGGCTACCTTTGAAGGTGACCCGGAAACTACAACTAATCCAGAATGCGGCAGCTGGACTGGGGACTGGGAGCGGCCGCCGAGACCACATAACACCGGTCTTGAAAGACCTACACTGGCTCCCAGTATGTTTCCGAGCACAATTCAAAGTGTTGGTGCTGACCTTGAAAGCCCTAAATGGCCTCAAAGGCCCAGTATACCTGAAGGAGCGTCTCCACTCCCATCGTTCTACCCGGACACTAAGGTCCAGCTCCAAGGGCCTTCTGGCGGTTCCCTCACTGCAAGAAGCCAAGTTACAGGGAACCAGACAGAGGGCCTTCTCGGTGGTGGCACCCACCCTGTGGAACGCCCTCCCATCAGATGTCAAAAAGATAAACAACTACCTGACATTTAGAAGACATCTGAAGGCAGTCTTGTTTAGGGAAGTTTTTAATGTGTGACATTTTGATGTATTTTTAATCCTTGTTGGAAGCCGCCCAGAGTGGCTGGGGAAACCCAGCCAGATGGCCGGGGTACAAATAAATTATTCCATCATCATTATTATTATTATTATTATTATTATTATTATTATTATTATTGCTCCTAGATTGTCTCGGCCGTGCACTACTGTCACCAGAAGAATATTGTCCACAGGGACCTGAAGGTGAGAGGGTTCTGGGCTGCTCCCCTCCATTTCCTCTCCCTCCCCTTCACCCCTTCCCAGTAACTACGATGTCACTCAGTAGAACAGGTGGGCTGCAAGCCTCTGCCCTGGACTTCACAGCATGGTCTGGGGCAAATCGCTCTATGCCTCCATTCCTCCCTCTGTAAAATGGGCATACAGATTACCCTGTTGGATGAGCAGGGCTCGGGGTGGCCTTCAGCATTTTCTCTGCTTCGTGCCGCCTCTTAAGAAGCCAAATCCAGGTACCCCAAAGCAGATTCAGGTTCCTAGAATATTTCTGTGCCCCTCGCCTCACCGGGGGTTGGGCTAGTTGACCTTTGGGGGTACCTTCCAACTTTCCAGCTCTGTCGTTCTGTGACTTCATTGTCCGTTCTGTGACTCTCCCCTTTGCTACCCAAAACAGGCCGAGAACCTTTTGCTGGACGCTGACGCCAACATAAAGATCGCCGACTTTGGCTTCAGCAACGAGTTCACGCTGGGCTCCAAGCTGGACACCTTTTGCGGGAGCCCCCCCTACGCCGCCCCGGAACTCTTCCAGGGCAAGAAATACGACGGCCCCGAGGTGGACATCTGGAGCCTGGGGGTCATCCTCTATACGCTGGTCAGCGGCTCCCTGCCTTTCGACGGCCAGAACCTCAAGGTGGGGCAGAGCAGGGGTCGCCAGGAAGCCTTGAAGGGGGAAGTGGGGGGGTTATGGGGCCGGAGCCAGGCCCGGCGGACTGCGGGGTCTCCCAAGCCAGAAGCAGAGATAGGGTGGGGGCAAGGAGGGGGTCTGTTTGGGCCCCTTGAACTTTTCTCTTTTTGCAGACAGGTGTTGTTTTTTTCAGGTTAAGAATCGTTTTATTCGAGTTGGGATTTTTACATACATTATATTATCTCCTTCCAATTTTTAAATATCCCGTACAATTATTTCCTTTCCCTCCCATATTCATTGGAAGGGTTCAAACAATTATCCTCAGCCACGGGCATAGCATCTTTAAAGGTAAAGGTAAAGGGACCCCTGACCATTAGGTCCAGTCATGACCGACTCTGGGGTTATGGCGCTCATCTCGCTTTATTGGCTGAGGGAGCCGGCGTACAGCTTCCAGGTCATGTGGCCAGCATGACTGAGCCGCTTCTGGAGAACCAGAGCAGCGCATGGAAACGCCGTTTACCTTCCTGCTGGAGTGGTACCTATTTATCTACTTGCACTTTGATGTGCTTTCGAACTGCTAGGTTGGCAGGAGCCGGGACCGAGCAACGGGAGCTCACCCCATCGCGGGGATTTGAACTGCCGACCTTCTGATCGGCAAGCCCTAGGCTCTGTGCTTTAACCCACAGCACCACCCGCGCATAGCGTCTTTAGTTTCCACCAAATGTCTTTTGTTCCAGTAGTTTTTATCCACTGAAGATAAGGGTTCCATCTGTTCCTTATCATGGTGGACTTGACCTTCCACATTGTTTCCTGTGACGTTACTGCGACAAAGTCCGACTGAATCAGTTGAAACAAATAATTATTCCATGCCTCTACTTGCAGACTGCTTTGTTGAAATAGCGTAAGGGGTTCCTCTCCCCAAAAGCTTAGCCTGCCTCCCCAAACTACACTTCTCCCCTGAATTGTACATCCTTGCCTTTTGTGTTTTATGTTATGGAAATGCTTCCCAAATGAATCTTTTACAGGGGCAGACTGTTGACATCAGGCAGGTTGCCTTCACTGTACTCCTTCCTGCTAAAAGCTTGCTTATTTATTTACTTATTTATGTCTACCCGGACATAATAATAACAGTAACAACAACAACATTTTCCTATTATAGATTATTATAAATAAGAATACATTTATTATCACATTGTCACTGGTCATTTCATTGTTTTATCCATTGTGTGAACCCCTTCGAAGTTCATTTCTTTTTTAACGATCACGCAGTACGTAACTTTTATGAAATAAACTGGTAAAAAAGACCCGAAGCAAAAAGATGAGGAACCAGAGAAAGGAATGACTGTGACAAAATGTGAAAGGCACAGATATTGTGCACGTCCTGCCCAGATAATGCCAATTCCTCTGCCCAGCAACTCTTTATTTTATTTTTGTTTCATAAAATTTGCACACTGCTTGATTATAAAAACCCTCAGAGCAGCTATCACCAAGAAAGATTAACAGTAATTTAAAACTTTCAAAAACTCGCATCGGTGTTCTAAACATCCGAGCGGAATTGTCTAAACAAAAATGGTTTTTTTAGCAGGCGCCGAATTATATCATCCTTACTATATTTATTCAAATCCCACCTTTTCCCCAGACCAGGAATCCAGGATAGTGAAGGCACCTGCCTGATTTCAATAGGCAGGGAGTTCCACAGGGCAGATCCCGGAGCGCCAAGGTGTTACAGGCCTCGCTCCTGTCAGCAATTGTACTGCAGCATTCCTTAACCACCGACGACCCCAGGCTGTGGCTTATGGGGCGGAAACCAGTGGCGGTGGCGCCCACAGAGACTGGAA
The DNA here is from genome assembly GCF_965113315.1 of Podarcis vaucheri. Classification (NCBI taxonomy): domain Eukaryota; kingdom Metazoa; phylum Chordata; class Lepidosauria; order Squamata; family Lacertidae; genus Podarcis; species Podarcis vaucheri. The sequence goes on along the minus strand of NC_138765.1, from coordinate 5,196,048 downwards.
GCACCATTAACTCCTCGCGGGTGCCCTTCCCCACCCCAAGCCTCCCGCTTGTCTGCTGGTATAGGGCGAAGCTGACCCAAAAGTGGGGGGAAAGGAGGGTGAATTTGAGGCAGGACGGGGGAACCCGGTTTGGATATGACTGACGCTTCCACCTGCTCGATCCAGGAGCTGCGGGAACGAGTCCTTCGTGGCAAATACCGCGTGCCCTTCTACATGTCGACGGACTGCGAGAACATCCTGCGGCGCTTCTTGGTCCTGAATCCCTCCAAGCGCTGCACCCTGGAGGTAGGGGCACCTAAGATGGCTGGGCGGGGGGGGGAGAGTGGCTTGGTGAGTGGGTCTGGTGAAGATGGCCGGGGGGTGGGGCTGAGCCACGTCCCAAGGACCAGGGCTTTACTGTGGGGGGGGGGGAGAGATTCCTGCACTGAAGATTGAGGTTGAATCCTGACAAGTACTGTTTTGGGGGGACAGGAGTATGGAGGACTCCCTGGTCCTGAATGGGGTAACCGTGCCCCTGAAGGACCAGGTGCGCAGCCTGGGAGTCATTTTGGACTCACAGCTGTGCATGCAGTCACAGGTTAATTCTGTGTCCAGGGCAGCTGTCTACCAGCTCCACCTGGTACGCAGGATGAGACCCTCCCTGCCAGCAGACTGTCTCGCCAGAGTGGTGCATGCTCTGGTTATCTCCCGCTTGGACTACTGCAATGCGCTCTATGTGGGGCTACCTTTGAAGGTGACCTGGAAACTGCAATTAATCCAGAATGCGGCAGCTAGACTGGTGACTGGGAGTGACCGCCGGGACCACATAACACCGGTTCTGAGAGATCTGCATTGGCTCCCAGTAAATGTTGGAGCCAAATGTTTATTGAATAACCGCGTACAGCTGAAAACGCTGTCAGCATTGAGATAGATTCAACAGTTGCGATGGACGTAATAATGGAATACCGAATGGGATAGTTTCTGCAAAACACGCAGGGATTCAGGAAGTGTAAAATGAACGATGGAAAGAAAGGAAGTCATTAAGGAGGTGAAAATGAGTGTTTTAAATGGGAGAACAAAAAATTGGATAAAAATTATATAAAATAAAAAATAGATTGCCTCTGGGCCATAAAAACATAAGAAAAGACAGCCCAAAGGGGGCCTTCTCTTAGTCCAGCATCCTATTCCCGCATTGGCCAACCGGATGCCCATTATGAGAAACCCGTAATCAGGATCCGGGTGCAAGAGCAACTCTCGCCTCCTGCCATTTTCCCTGCAGCTGGCATTCGGAAGCATTGACCCTGGAACCGCTGCTTGCTTTTTCTTCCCTGTTCTCTAAGCCGTTGCTTGAGACGTTGCTCATTCCCTGGGGGAGAACGAGGGAGCGCAGCTGGTGCCCCCGCCTCCTCCAAGCCACGATTCCACCCCCCAGACCCATTCTCCGGCTCCATCTTCTGCCCTCCAACTCGTTTCTCCTTACAGGAAGCTGTTGCTGCTGCTGGAGAAGGCCTTTAATTAGCTAATGTCTCCGTGGGATCTGGCCCTGCCCACCCGCCTCTCCCTCCCCCCCTCCCCCCACGGATGGCTGTAATTAGCCTAATCGACTCAGGGATAATTATACCGTGTGTCAGGGAGGCAGAAAGCAGCCTCAGCTCCCTGCCTGCCTGCCTGCCTTTTCCCCCAGCGTAGTTCGCAGGCTTCTGGGGGGGGGGAGATGCTGTGAGATGGGGGGGGTGCCCTGAGTGTGTGTGGGGGGGAGGGTCTTCTTTGCTGAGGGGGTCCCTTCTGGCTAAAGATGATCTCAGAGCCTCTGCTTTCCTGGATCCAGGTGGTGTTGTTTTTTAAAGGAAGCTGCCTTACGCAGCGTCAGGGTATTGATCCATCTAGTGCAATACTGTCTTCACTGACCGGCAGTTTTTAAGCACAGATAGGTAGCTGTGTTGGTCTTCCATAGTCAAAATAAAAAAATTCCTTCCAGTAGCACCTTAAAGACCAACTAAGTTAGTTCTTGGTATGAGCTTTCGTGTGCATGCACACTTCTTCAGATACACTGAAACAGAAGTTGGCAGATCCTTCTATATAGTGAGAAGGTGGGGAGGGGTATTACTCAGAAGGGTGGTGGGAATGGGAGATTGGCAGATAGCTGAGATGAGCCTGTTGACGACTCTTAACGACTGCAATAGGTCTTACAGGAAAAGGCAAGGGGTGAGAAGGTGAGAAATGGCTTAGTCATGTATAATGGGATAAGAACCCAATGTTTTTAAGCAGAGAGCCTCTCCCAGTCTTACCTGCATTTGAACCCAACACCCTTTCTGATTGCAAAGGAGATGCTCTGAGCTGCGGCCCTGTTGTTGTTCATTTTTATTTTTTTAAAGGTAGTTTGTGCCTGGAGCTATTTTGTGACAACCAAGGGTGCCCTTGAGCAGGTACAGAGTGCCTCTGCCTCACGGCTGAGCTTGCAGGAATCTGAACCGCGGTTCCCAAAGCGCAAGAGATACATGGGGTGACCTAGCAGAATGCTAAGATGCATGTTGGGGGCAAACAATTTTGAGGTGCAAGCGATTTTGTAAACCTGCTAGCACTGGATCAAGTCAAACTGAATGAACTACTTCAACTGAATAGTTTTCATTGGGCTTTGAATAAGTGTGCAAGTAATTGTGGCTGTTCTGGATTTTATGGGGCTGTTGCCTTCCTTGGTGTGCCATTCAAAGGGCTATTCCGAAAAAAATTCTTTTTTTATATATAGGTTAGGGTAGAGCCCACTGGGAGTGAGTCTGTGGAAACCCCAAAAAGGTTAGGGAGCCACTGGTGTGAGAGAGGAAGGAGTTTCCAGGCATGGACAGAGGGTGTGTCTGTGTCTAGGCCTCCCCTTCTCGCCCCTCCATTTCACGAATGCCCTTCTTCTCTGCAGCAAATCATGAAGGACAAGTGGATCAATATTGGCTACGAGGGGGACGAACTAAAGCCCTATAAAGAGCCGGAAGAGGACTTTGCAGACGCCAAGCGCATCGGTAAGGGCGTGTGGTGTGTTTTCGCTGGGTATGAAACAGCAGGTGCTGCCACACTCAAAGACGGAGTTCTTGCAAATGTGGACCCTGCAACAGAGTCGGTTCTGTTAAGTTGTGGGTGAACATATCAGACGACACAGCGATTCTTCAAACAGCTCTTGTTTATTCACAGGCCAGAACTGAACTGAACTGAAGGGTTCAGCCAGCTTGTTTATATAGAGCTCCAGTACAACGCAACTGTAACAATGTTCTGTAACTATCCAATCACTGAACGTCACTTTCAATCCCTTATTTGCATATGTGGACCTGAGTGAAAACTATCTACAGTATCCCCCTGCTGGCCCAGGGTGAGAACTTTGGTTCCACACTTTGAAGCAGTTGGGGGACTGGAGGCGGGAGGGTGTGGAGGACTCCCTGGTCCTGAATGGGGCAACTCTGCCCCTGAAGGACCAGGTGCGCAGCCTGGGAGTAATTTTGGACTCATAGCTGTCCATGGAGGAGCAGGTCCATTCTGTGTCCAGGGCAGCTCCACCTGGTATGCAGGATGAGACCCTCCCTGCCCGCAGACTGTCTCTCCAGAGTGGTGCATGCTCTGGTAATCTCCCGCTTGGACTACTGCAATGCGCTCTACGTGGGGCTCCCTTTGAAGGTGACCCAGAAACTACAACTAATCCAGAATGCAGCAGCTAGACTGGTGACTGGGAGCGGCCGCCGAGACCATATAACACTGGTCCTGAAACACCTACATTGGCTCCCAGTACGTTTCCGAGCACAATTCAAAGTGTTGGTGCTGACCTTTGAAGCCCTAAACGGCCTCAGCCCAGTATACCTGAAGGAGCGTCTCCACCCCCATCGTTCTGGCCGGACACTGAGGTCCAGCGCCGAGGGCCTTCTGGCGGTTCCCTCACTGCGAGTAGCAAAGCTACAGGGAACCAGGCAGAGGGCCTTCTCGGTGGTGGCACCTGCTCTGTGGAAAACCCTCCCATCAGATGTCAAAGAGATAAACAACTACCTGATGTTTAGAAGACATCTGAAGGCAGCCCTGTTCAGGGAAGTTTCTAATGTGTGACATTGTTGGATTTAATTTAATGTGTTAAATTGTTGGAAGCACAACAAAGATTAAATTGTTGGAAGCCGCCCAGAGTGGCTGGGGAAATCCAGTCAGGTGGGCGGGGTATAAGTAATTGATGATGATGATGATGATGATGATGATGATGATAATGATATTGGGTGAGGTGATCTTGCAGGTAAACTGTTCCCAAATTGTTATGGGCTTTATACACCAGTTCCTATCCCAGGTTAATCTTTGTATAGAAGGTAATAAATAGTCCAGGGTAACCAAAGAATTTTGCAATGTGAGGGGAGTCCTCTGCCTTTCAGTTGTGCCTTTCAATCCCTGAGGAGTTCTTGTGTTTCAAGCCTTGTGCCAACCACCCTTTATGTTTCCTGGATCTGGTTTCCTCAGCCTGGCCGCCAGGTGAAGAGAACTTACCGTACTAGGGACTTAAAGCTGCAAATTTAATATTATCTCCCGTGAAAAAAATGAGGAGAGCTGGCTCGGGGCATTGGGTGACATTTTGCTTTTTATTTGGACGGACACTTCCTCCCAGAACTCAGAGGGTCATCAAAACATAGGATTGTAGAGTTGGAAGGGGTACCCAAAGGTCATCCAGCCCAACCCTCACGATGGAGAAATCCTAACTAAAGCATCCGTGACAGAGGGCCATCCAAACTCTGCTTAAAAGCCTCCAAGGAAGGAGGATGTGCCAGCTTCTGAGAGAGCCCGTTCCACAGCCAAATGGCTCTAACTAACCCTAAGAAAGTCGGGATACGGGTGGCGCTGTGGGTTAAACCACAGAGCCTAGGGCTTGCCGACCAGAAGGTCGGCGGTTCGAATCCCCACAACAGGGTGAGCTCCAATTGTTCGGTCCCTGCTCCTGCCAACCTAGCAGTTCAAAAGCATGTCAAAGTGCAACTAGATAAATAGGTACCACTCCGGCAGGAAGGTAAATGGCATTTCTGCGTACTGCTCTGGTTCGCCAGAAGCGGCTTAGTCCTGCTGGCCACGTGACCCGGAAGCTGTACGCCGGCTCCCTCGGCCAATAAAGCGAGATGAGTGCCGCAACCCCAGAGTCGTCCGCGACTGGACCTAACGGTCAGGGGTCCCTTTACCTTTAACCCTAAGAAAAATCCATCCTAATGTTTAACCAGACTCTCCTTTCTTGCTATTTGAATCCGTTGGTTCGGATCCTGCCCTCTGGAGCAGCAGAAACACCTTCTAACTTCCTCTATCTGAGCCACCTTCTCTTGTGTCACGTAAGTTGGTGACATAGAGCCTAACCTTCTTCGCCGTCTCTTTCCTCTCCCTGCCCAGAAGTGATGGTGGGCATGGGCTACACCCGCGAAGAGATCAAGGAAGCCCTGACCAGCCAGAAGTACAACGAGGTCACGGCCACCTACCTCCTGCTGGGCAGGAAGAACGAGGTGAGGCCCGGGGTTACGGGCGGGGTGGGCGGTATTGCGGGAATTTATGTCTAGGTTGGGGGGGGGTTGCCCCTCCAGCAGATACCATGCACATGCAGCCCACTACCAAAACCAGCACCATCGCTTTTGTGACTTCTGTGATTTGTCCCCACAAAACACTTCATCACAGTTTCTTCCTATTCCAAGGGCCTTTGCTGCACGATGCCAAATGTAAGAATTCACTGATAAATGCATCTATGTACTGGCTCACTGGGAAAACTTCAGAAATTCATCTAGACATGTGAGCTCAGCTACTCAGCAGCCCCTCTGCCTGAGTGATAATTCCTGGCATCCTGATACCTGAGTGCCAGACAGGTAGCCATTCCAGAAAGAACAAACCCAGATGAAGACAAAAGGGTGTGATTCACTTGGCTGGGAAACAGGGAAATGTAAATATCTCTTTGGTTACACCTGATGGGTGTTGGTGGAGGGCAAGGAGAACCATGGGGCAGGGTCCAGGATGCTCAGATTACTGCCACCAGACCTCCCCTTTCATGATGTAACCGTGATGTAGTTTGGGGGGGGGTGTAACATGGGGATTAGCAGCTAATAAAAGTTTGGGCTCTCTTTTGTTCGGGGCTTCCATCTTGTTCCACCTGGTGGCAGGTGGGAGTCCTGTCGCGACAGTCTTCAATAAAGACCAAGCCTATTGGTTTTCCTGACTGGTGTCCTTGTTTTTTGCCCAAGGGAGCCCTCAGATTTCTCCGTTAATGGTTTTTGCTGCGACTTCTTCCCCTTTCCATTTTTGGGATGGGTCGTTGTCTCGTTGTGCTGTGCGTAATCTTATAAGTGTCTGCCGTGTCGCCTCCCTGTCTCCCAGCAGGTGGAAGGGGGCGAGTCTCGCACGGGCAGCAGCCTCTCGCTGGCCCGGGTGCGGGCGCCCAGCGAGGTTTCCAACGGCACCAGCAAGTCCTCTTCGTCTCACTCCAAGAGCCAGCGGAGCTCCTCCACTTACCACCGGCAGCGGCGGCACAGCGATTTCTGTGAGTGACGTGGGCTCCCTTCCCTCCCTGCACCCCCCCCAACTGCTCCGTCCCAGTACCACCCCCCAAACTGATCAGTGCAGGGCTGAAACTGCTCCTTGCTCCATTTCCCATGTGAGTCCCTAGGAGATTATTCCAGTCCATGGGTCTTTCGTGACACCTTGGTTGCCTGAAAGGAAAAGAGAACCTTCTTCTTCTCCTCCTCCTCCTCCTCCTTCTCCTTCTCCTCCTTCTCCTTCTCCTCCTTCTCCTTCTCCTTCTCATCCTTCTCCTTCTCCTCCTTCTCCTTCTCCTTCTCCTTCTCCTTCTTCTCCTTCTCCTCCTTCTCCTCCTTCTCCTCCTCCTTCTCCTTCTCCTCCTCCTTCTCCTTCTCCTCCTTCTCCTCCTTCTCCTTCTTCTCCTTCTCCTCCTCCTCCTTCTCCTTCTCCTTCTCCTCCTCCTCCTCCTCCTCCTCCTCCTTCTCCTTCTCCTCCTTCTCCTTCTCCTTCTCATCCTTCTCCTCCTTCTCCTTCTCCTTCTCCTCCTCCTTCTCCTCCTCCTTCTCCTTCTCCTCCTTCTCCTTCTCCTCCTCCTTCTCCTCCTCCTCCTTCTCCTTCTCCTCCTTCTCCTCCTTCTCCTTCTCCTCCTTATCCTTCTCCTTCTCATCCTTCTCCTCCTTCTCCTTCTCCTTCTCCTCCTTCTCCTTCTCCTCCTTCTCCTCCTCCTTCTCCTTCTCCTTCTCCTCCTCCTTCTCCTTCTCCTCCTTCTCCTCCTTCTCCTTCTTCTCCTTCTCCTCCTCCTTCTCCTCCTCCTCCTTCTCCTTCTCCTCCTCCTCCTCCTCCTCCTCCTCCTTCTCCTTCTTCTCCTTCTCCTCCTTCTCCTTCTCCTTCTCCTTCTCCTCCTCCTTCTCCTCCTCCTCCTTCTTCTTCTCCTTCTCCTTCTTCTCCTTCTCCTTCTCCCCCTTCTCCTTCTCCTCCTTCTGCTCCTCCTCCTCCTTCTCCTTCTCCTCCTTCTCCTTCTCCTTCTCCTCCTTCTCCTTCTTCTTCTCCTTCTCCTCCTCCTCCTCCTCCTCCTCCTCCTCCTTCTCCTTCTCCTTCCTCCTCTTCTTCTTCTTCTTCATCTTCGGCAATCCTTCATAGCCGAGTAAGATTGTCTTCCATAAACACGGCCTTAACAGTGAGTCCGTAAGTGACTGTGGAGGCCAATTCTGGATCCACACGTCCTTCCACAGTGGGGACATTGGTTTCCGGGCAGGAGTTGATCCCGGTATGGATTTGGCCAGCGTGCCTTCCTCTCGGCACGTTTCTCCCTTGCGTCCTGAGTTCGAGTGTCTTCAAAGCCCATGACACCTTTGGTCAAGGCTGCTCTCCAACTGGCGCGCTCGCAGGCCAGTGTTTCCCAGTTGTCGGTGTTTATACTACATTTTTGTAGATTTGCCTTGAGACGGTCTTTAAACCTCTTTTGTTGACCACCAGCATTGCGCTTCCTGTTTTTAAGTTGGGAATAGAGTAGTTGCTTTGGAAGACGATCATCAGGCATCCGCACAACATGACCAGTCCAGCAAAGTTGATGTTGAAGAATCATTGCTTCAATACAGTGGTGCCTCGCAAGACGAAAAGAATCCGTTCTGTGATTCTCTTCGTCTAGCGGTTTTTTCGTCTTGCGAAGCAAGCCCATTGACGGATTAGCGGATTAGCGCTATTAGCGGCTTTTAGCGGCTTATCTGCTGATCGGATCAGCTGCTAAGCGGCTTAGCGGCTTAGAAAAAGGGGGGGAAGGGGAAAAAAACAGCAGGAACTCGCAAGACATTGTCGTCTTGCGAAGCAAGCCCATAGGAAATTCGTTTTGCGAAGCACCTTCAAAACGGAAAACTCTTTCGTCCAGCGAGTTTTCCGTCTTGCGAGGCATTCGTCTTGCGGGGCACCACTGTACCGGTGATCTTTGCTTCTTCCAATACACTGGTATTAGTTCGCCTGTCCTTCCCAAGTGATGTGTAAAATTTTTCGGAGACATTGGAAAATGCTGACAAGGCAGTGATCCAGTAAGTGAGAAAAAGGAACCTAAGAAAAGCCAGGCTGGTGGATCAGGCCAGAGGGCCCCCTTAGTCCAGCATCCTCTTCTCACAGTGGTCAAATATCCCTGAGAACCTAGAATTCTAGATAGACTGCCCCTATTTGTTCATTTTTTTTCTTCAAAATATAGTCCGGCCCCCCACAAGGTCAGAGGGACAGTGGACCGGCCCCCTGCTGAAAATGTTTGCTGACCCCTGTGGACCTAGTCCAACCACAGTGGCTCTCGCCTTGCTTTTGTTTTCCGCGAACTAAAAGCTTCGCAGAGACCTGCGTTCGAATCCTGCTCGGCCGAGGAGTGCTCCTTTGGACCTGCCGCGGGTTCTCTCCTCTCTGTCTCTGACGCCCTCTCTTTCCTCCTGCCCTCTCCAGGCGGCCCATCCCCAGTGCCCATGCACCCCAAGCGCAGCCCCACCAGCACGGGGGACGGGGAGCTGAAAGAGGAGCGCATGCCTTCGCGCAAGGCCAGCTGCAGCGTCGTCAGCAGTAGCGGCAGAGGCATCCCGCCCTCCAGCCCCATGGTGAGCAGTGCCAATAACCCCAACAAATCTGAGATCCCCGACCGCCGCAAGGAGAGTGCCGTGAACACGGTGAGCAGCAGCGGGCTCCGGGGTCCTGCGGGCGCCCCATCCCAGTGACCCCCACCCGTGGGGAGGCAGGGGTAGGGGCCTGCAGCTCTGGTGTGGCAGGAGCCCCATCCGCTTCTGAGCTGCGTGGCAGAGAAAATGAAACTTTCCTCCCTAAACACACATTGCTTTTTGTGCCCCAGAAGCCCTTGCGGAAGCTGTGCGTCTTTCTGGGCGCTGGCCTGGCCTGTGAGTTATTCCCAGGCAGCGGGTCGAGGTGGGGGGAGGCATGGCTGGGTCTGAGCGAGAGGCAAAAGCCTCAAACTACCCTGGCGCTGTGGGTTAAACCACTGAGCCTAGGGCTTGCCGATCAGAAGGTCGGCGGTTTGAATCCCTGCGACGGGGTGAGCTCCCGTTGCTCGGTCCCTGCTCCTGCCCACCTAGCAGTTCGAAAGCACGTCAAAGTGCAAGTAGATCAATAGGTACCGCTCCGGCGGGAAGGTAAACGGCGTTCTGGTTCGCCGGAAGCGGCTTAGTCATGCTGGCCACATGACCCGGAAGCTGTACGCCGGCTCCCTCGGCCAGTAAAGCGATATGAGCACTGCAACCCCAGAGTCGGCCACGACTGGACCTCTAATGGTCAGGGGTCCCTTTACCTTTACCTTTACACTGGGACCAGATTCACAGCACCCTGCAGTAGCCAAGTCCGGCAGGTCTTTTCTGGGAAGAAATATCCGTGTCTTGTAATGTGCGGCAACCCCACACGGGTAGCAATATTCAGGCGTGTCCGAAGCTGGAATCTGTCTCAGCAGCAGCAAAATCCCTCTTGGACACACAGCCTTGACTTGCACCCCAAATCCCCATTCTGAGACGCCTGGGCATTCGGCTGCCTGCTTCCCGGTTTGGAGAGCTCTGAGCTGAGCCAGCGAAAAGCCGGTTTGCCGAAACGAGTCCGGCTTCTCAAAAGCTCTGTCTTGGGGGTTTTTTTGCCGCCGTTTCTCTCCCGCCTCCGCCTCTTCAACCTGGGCTCTTCCTCTCTCGTTGCAGAATAACATTCCTTCGAGTATGATGACCCGGAGGAATACCTACGTCTGTACGGATCGGCCCGGCGGAGAACGACACTCCCTGCTCCAGAACGGGAAGGAGAACAGGTATTGCCGCGGTTATTCCCCTGAGGTCCTAGGACAGGCTGCAGCAATCAGAACACGACACTGGGGGAAAGTTTCAAAACAACTTGGAAAGGCAAATGTACTCCTACAAATGTACCCCTTAGCTACTCTGTTCGAAATTTGCCAGGCGCATTTTGCACCAGGCTGTCGGCCATTTGCAACCGGGTGAAGATGCCCAGGTGCCAGGATGACCGCTAACATCTCCACCCTCTTTAGGTGCAAGCTGGGAGCCCTTGACTATTTTCACATACAGTGGTGCCTCGCAAGACGAAAAGAATCCGTTCTGTGATTCTCTTCGTCTAGCAGTTTTTTCGTCTTGCGAAGCAAGCCCATTGACGGATTAGTGCTATTAGCGGCTTATTGGATAAGCTGATAAGCGGCTTAGCGGCTTAGAAAAAGGGGGGGAGGAAAAAAAACCACAGGAACTCGCAAGACATTTTCGTCTTGCGGAGCAAGCCCATAAGAGATTCGTTTTGCGAAGCACCTCCAAAACGGAAAACTCTTTCGTCTAGCGAGTTTTCCGTCTTGCGAGGCATTCGTCTTGCGGGGCACCACTATACTAGCCACACATCATGTAGAATTTTATTGACACAATTGGAAGGAATTTCAGAAACCAAAACGGCTGTAATGAAAAATACGACTTTCCAGTCCTCTGGCTCAAAAATGGCAACTAGGCATTCTGTTTCGGCGGCTGTAACCCTGGTTTCGGAAACCATCTGGCTTCTATATCTGAATTTCTAACCCTGCTTAGCTGTGATTTCTGCATTGCAGGGGGTTTGGACTAGATGCCTTCCAGTTCTGTAATTCCATTGCTATGCAAAAATCTTGACATCTTTCCGCAGGGCCTGCAAGACAGAGCTGTTCCGCCTGGCCTTTGGTTTGGACTCAGTCTGACCCTTATGTTTCCCTCCCCTTACGGTTTTGACTTTTAAAATAAGGCTGCATTTTAAATTGCATTTTAACCTGTATTTTAAATAGTTTTTCTTTTTCTTTTCTTTTTTTCTTATTATGTTTTTACTGAAATTTTATTGCTGTTAGCTGCCCTAAACCCAGCTTCGGCCAGGGAGGGCGGGGTATAAATTATTATTATTATTATTATTATTATTATTATTATTATTATTATTATTGGGAAGATTAGCCTCTCTTGGTTTCCCTGCTCTTCCCGAGTTCTTCTGGCCTGGGAGCTGGGCTCTGGCCTCCCCCTGCTCACCTCTCCATCCCTGTCCCTTCCCACAGACTTCAGCTTGCCGCTGGATGCCTGCCCAGTTTCCACTGGTCTCGTTCTGGCTCAATGCTGCCCTGGCCCCAGGGAGTCTCTAGGCCCTGGTCGGTCACCCGTGTGACTGGCTGTGGGAGAATCCAAAACAGTCTCCAGAGACCGGGGCGGGGGGGAGAGAAGCCCTGTCTCTTTCAGCTCCTAGGAGGGTCCATTTGGGCCGCCTCCTCCTCAGCTCAGAGTATGGACCAGAGGAACTCTGAAAACAGACCTTGTGGAAGAGCAGAAGGACATTTCTATGTCTCTTTGGGGAGGGCAGGCTGGAGGGCGTCATTTTATTGCTTTCCATTCCTGTTGTTGTTTAGTCATGTCCGACTCTTCGTGACCCCCTGGACCAGAGCACGCCTGGCACTCCTGTCTTCCACTGCCTCCCGCAGTTTGGTCAAACTCATGCTGGTAGCTTCGAGAACACTGTCCCACCATCTCGTCCTCTGTCGTCCCCTTCTCCTTGTGCCCTCCATCTTTCCCAACATCAGGGTCTTTTCCAGGAAGTCTCTTCTCCTGAGGTGGCCAAAGTCTTGGAGCCTCAGCTTCAGGATCTGTCCTTCCAGTGAGCACTCAGGGCTGATTTCCTTCAGAATGGATCAGTTTGATCTTCTTGCAGTCCATGGGACTCTCAAGAGTCTCCTCCAGCACCAGAATTCAAAAGCATCCATTCTTCGGCGATCAGCCTTCTTGATGGTCCAGCTCTCACTTCCATACATCACTACGGGGAAAACCATAGCTTTTACTATACGGACCTTTGTTGGCAGGGTGATGTCTCTACTTTTTAAGATGCTGTCTAGGTTTTTGTGACTCTCTCTAATTTGTTTGTTTGTAGTTAGGATGGGACTTAAGGACCGTGATGGGGTGGTTTGTAATATTCGGTGCTGTTAATTACGGACATCAGGCAATCGTTTCTTTAGAAATATTCTATCATTTCTGTCCAAAGGAAACCCCCAAAATGATGGGTGATGCTGACTTCTGCCTCATCTCTCTCTCTCTCTCTCTCTCTGTCCCCCCCCCCGCCGCCGCCCCATACAGCTCTGCCACCAGTCGGGTGCCCCCTGCCTCCCCCTCCAGCCACAGCATCGCCACGTCGTCCACCTCCTCGGACCGCACCCGGCTGTCTCGCGGCACCAACATCCGCAGCACCTTCCACGGGGGCCAGGTGCGGGACCGGCGTGGGACCGGCGTTCAGAACGGGCCCCCCACCTCGCCCACGCTCTCCCACGAAGCCACCCCTCTGCCTCAGAGTCGCAGCCGCGCCACCTCCAACCTCTTCAGCAAGCTCACGTCGAAACTCACGCGGAGGTGAGCGGGCGGCCGCGCCAAAGCGGGCAGGCGGGCGGGCGGGCGAAGAGGGTAATGAAATCGAGAACGCTGGCTGGGTGGTTGCCGCTCCCCGACTCCTCTTCCTCCCGCCCCCTGCCCCCCCAGTTTGATTTACTGCAATGCAGGGTGGCTTTGATTTAAATCAAATTTATTTAAATTACGATTTAAATCACTAGTCAGTAAGACTTGTTTTAAATCACTGCTCAGTAAGACTTGGTTTAACTCATTAGTCAGTAAGACTTGGTTTAATTCACTAATCAGTAAGACTTGGTTTAATTCACTGGTAAGTAAGACTTAAAACGACATACATGCATATATCTAAAAGCAAACAGGTACCGTATTTTTCGCCCTATAGGACGCACTTTTTCCCCTCCAAAAATGAAGGGGAAATGTGTGTGCGTCCTATGGGGCGAATGCAGGCTTTCGCTGAAGCCTGGAGAGTGAGAGGGGTCGGTGCGCACTGACCCCTCTTGCTCTCCAGGCTTCAGGAGAGCCCCACCGCCAGACCCACAAGTTTGGGGGACAGCGGGGAGGCGCAGTGCGCCTTTCCCGCTGTCCCCCGACTTGGTTAGAAGGCTGGCGGGGGGCTTCCTCCTCCAGCCCCGCAAGCTCCCAGAGCCATGCCAAAGCTGCACGCAGCTTCGGCATCGCTCTGGGTCCTGTTCTGGGGGCCCCGCGCCTGGGGGAGGGGGAAATAATTTTTTCCCCTTTATTTCCCCCCCCCAAAAAAAATCTAGGTGTGTCCTATGGGCTGGTGTGTCCTATAGGGCGAAAAATACGGTAATTACAATGATCAAAGCAGTAAAAGGGGCACTGCGCCAGCCCTTTCATTAAAAGCAGTCAGTTCCCCAAAAGCCAGTTGGGAAAAGAAAGGCTTCACCTGGAGGACAGCAAGGAGGGGGCCAGCCTGGCTTCTCTTGGCAGGGAGTTCCAAAGTTGCCTGGAAGCAGCCACCACCGAGAAGGCCCTGCAAAGGTTTTGGGGGAAGGGGTCGTTTCCGATCAGTGCAGACCCTGCAAAACCTGAAATCCCGCAACGTCTCTTGGCACAGATGTTCTGGTGTGTGTGTGTGTTTGCTTCCTTGAAGGTTTTTGAGCAGAGGTTGGAAGGCCATCTGTCAGGGATGCTTTAGCTGAGATTCCAAGAAAAAGGCACGCCAAGAACTCAGGCCAATGTAAGTTTCAATAGTGGGAGTGGTCCCTCCTCACAAATCAATAGTCAATAGTAACAAAAAACTAATCCATTCAAAAGTATGTATTCTGGCAAGGATTACAAACTCAAACTCATAAAGATATGTATAACACAATAATTTGTTACAGAATTAGAAATAAGAGTTTATGAGTAGAAATAAGTTTGTGTTAGTCCGTAGTCAGATTTGACATGAAGGTCTTCATAGAGCAGGAGTCAGAAGTCAATTATAGATTAGAAACCAGGACAGGGCCCTGTTTTGACGTATTCATCTTTATCAGCTGGAAGCATCAAATATTACATGAAAATACATTTAAATTCTAAATGATCATAAATTATAAAACAGTCATAAATTATAAAACAATACTATATAACATTTGGTTCCTTACATAATTTTTAAAGGATCGTGTACGTTTGAAGACTTTCAGATAAATATATCCTGTTATTTTCTACTGTTTTATAATTTATGATCATTTAGAATTTAAAAGTTTCTAATCTAATAGATTCTCTATTTGAGTTTGTAATCCTTGTCAGAATACATACTTTTGAACGGATTAGTTTTTGTTACTATTGATTATTGATTTGCGAGGAGGGACCACTCCCACTATTAAAACTTACATTGGCCAGAGTTGGTGTGCTTTTTTCTTGGTATATTTAATAACGAGAACTCCAACTTATTTATCGTTAGCTGAGATTCCTGCATTTCAGGGGGCTAGACTAGATGACTCTTGGGGTCGCTTCCAACTCTACAAACCTTTGATATTATGATTCGTCTTTTGGCTGCGCTGCAAGCCCTCCATGCAGCCATTGTGTCGGTCGAGTCGCAGAACGGCTAGCAAAATGGGCTGAATCTGCCACAAACGCCCCGTTCCTGCGGCCATGTTCATGGCGGGCGTTTTAAAACCTCGTTAAACCGCCACCACTTTCCCCAAAGAGTTCTGGGAGATGTAGTGTAGCCTTCTTAGACTTTCCCGACTGGTGGGGTCTGTGTTTCTCCCGGGAGAGAGAAAGGAAGTCAAATGACACCGAGGTTTGGTTCAGAGAAAGAGTTTATTCTGCTCTCCGGATAGCAGAAGGCACTTGCATGGCCAGTCCACAGCAAGTCCAAAGAAATGAGAAATTTCATGCAGTATATATATCCTCCAGGCACCCTCTCCCCTCTTCCCCAGGAATCCAACCACGTCAGCTTATACACGTAAGTTGACATCCCTGACCATAAACAGATGTTCCTGTTCCTGTTCCTGTACTCTTGACCATAAAAGGTTGTTCCTGTTCCTATACTCTTATCTTGGGGCAGGAGGTCACCAACTCTAAGAGCACTCCTGGCGCCGTTCCCAGGTCTCTTGTCAGACCTGACAAGGTCTGTGCGTCTTTGTGTTCAGGATGTAAGATAAGACCCAGACATGTCATCTCTGCTCCACTCGGAACTGGCAAGGCCATCCATTGCCGTCACAGACTGATAAAGGAGAGGGCTTTGAGCACTTGTTTATACAGCTGGCTTTCTGTTTACACATTGGCTCAAGAGCTCAAGTTAATGCATCTTAGAAATGCTCCCTTAGAGGAGGAAAAATGAGGATTTTTGGGTCCCGTTTCAGACTGACTGCACCCATTCCATCAGTAGCTTGTTAAGTGTGACGAGATTTTGTTAGGGGGGGGTGTCCAAATTCCCTTCTCAGAGCTACCAGCGTGGTTTGATAATCAGATCTGACGAGGAACCCTGGGAATTGAAACTCCGGGACTTGGCTCTCTCGGCCCACGAGGTGCCGGTTCCGATTCTTGCACTGCATCGGGGTTGGGCTAGATGACCTTTGGAGGGTCCCAGCTGTACGATCCTGTCCCCTCCCCCCCCCATTTGGAGGCGTTTCTGCTGGAAGGAAGAGATTGCTCTCCCCACTAACCATAGCTGTCAACGTTTCCCTTTTTAAGGGAAATTCCCTTATTCCGAATAGGATTCCTCGCAAGAAAAGGGGAAAGTTGACACTAACCTCTCTTGCTCCCTTCTCCTTCTCTTCCTGCTGCTGCTGCTATCGCTTTCCCCTCTGTGCTGGTTTCATTCTGCTTTTCTCTGTTTTCAGGGTCACTCTCGACCCCTCTAAGCGCCAGAATTCTAACAGGTGTGTCTCGGGTGCTTCAATGCCTCAAGGATCTAAAATCAGTAAGTCCGGCTGCCTTTTCTTCTTCGCTGGGGGTGCTGGGGGGGGGAAAGCCTTGCCTGCCTGCCTCCAGCCCCTTCCCCTCCTGCCTCCTCCCCACTTGCTCCCACCCCAAAAAAAAATCCCAAAAAAGCTTTTGCTTCTTTCTCGCTTGACTAGAAGTCTAGAGGTCCCCCCCCCCAAAAAAAAGTGTGTTGTCCGGGGCTTAGCTTCTAACACAAGTGCTTGGCGGGGTAGAAGGGGCTCCCCCACTCCACCCCCCACCCCCCGCTTCCAATCCCGGAAGCCCCTTGGCCCCCTCGATCCCGGATGGCTGCGGAAAGGCGCTCTGCACGTTCTCAAAAGCACTCTCTTCCTTACATTCCAGGTCTGAGCTAAGCTCTATGGCTCCACCCCCTCCCCGGGAGCTCTTAAGCAAGGCTGGGTAAGAGCCAGCTAGGAGGATAGCTGGGCTAGCCGAGAGAGATAGCGTGGTGTAGTGGTTAGAGTGGCGGGGAGAGAGAGAGAGAGACCAGGGTTCGAATCCCCTGCCCGGCCCCGCTTGGCCGTGAAGCTCAGGGCGTGACCCCCGGGGTTGTTGTAGTGGGGGGGGGGGTTAAATGAGGAGGCAGAGAACCATGGGGCTGCCGCCTTGAGAAATAAATATGCAAGAAATAAAATAATGAACGAAGAATAGTTTGCACCACACCATATCTGAGCAGCGCAGAGGGGCTTGTGAGACTGACTAAATGCCCCTGTACATTGTTGACACAAGTTCCAGGCTGGGGAGAAGGCCCTTCTCCCTGATGCACTGGCTTTCTCCTTGCGGTGCGTTCCCCTCCCCAAGCCCTAGCCGTTATCAGCCATGTGATCCCACCCCCACCCCCCCCAAATGCAGTTGGAAGTGGTACAGCCCTCATGCAGGTAGAAGGGCCCCAATCCCCGGGGAAGGTCTCTGATGCAGCCTCATTTAGCTGCCATTCCCAGCCTTGCAAGGGGGTTGGGCTGGATGACCTCTGGGGGTCCCAACTCCACGGTTCTGTGGCTCAGCCAGGGAAGGTTGGGCTCTCTCCTCACAGGGAAGGTTTGAGGGCGGGGCTCTCGGTCCCTCCACCTCTCTCCTGGCCCGGGTTCAAGGTTCCCCCGGCGGCTGGGAAGGGGGAAAGAGCCTGCCCACTCTTTGGTCCACCTCCCTACCCTCGGCCGTGCCTTCTTCATCGCTCTCCTCTTCTTCCTCTTTCCAGGGTCGCAGACGAACCTGAGAGAATCAGGGGACCTGCGCTCACAAGGTGGGTACCCGGCACCCTCGCCATCAGGGTCATTCATTCTTTTTTTATTATTATTATTATTTAGAGCACAATTTTTATTAATTTAAAAAGACTACCGCGGGTGGCGCTGTGGGTAAAACCTCAGTGCCTAGGGCTTGCCGATCGCATGGTCGGCGTTTCGAATCCCCGCAGCGGGGTGAGCTCCCGTTGCTCGGTCCCTGCTCCTGCCAGCCTAGCGTTCAAAAGCACACCAGTGCAAGTAGATAAATAGGTACCACTCCGGTGGGAAGGTAAACGGCGTTTCCGTGCACTGCTCTGGTTCGCCAGAAGCGGCTTAGTCATGCTGGCCACATGACCCGGAAGCTGTACGCCGGCTCCTTCGGCCGATAAAGCGAGATGAGCGCCGCAACCCCAGAGTCGGCCACGACTGGACCTAATGGTCAGGGGTCCCTTTACCTTTACCTTTACCAGCTTTTAGTACAGTTCCATGTAGTAGCTTCAATACAGGTGTACAGCAACAGACAATCTCATAACGTTTAGTCAGTTAAAGAGAAAGATTGCAGGGGAGGGTTGTGGTTTTTTTCTCTTTTATTTTGAAAGAGTAAGAAGAAAGCAAGATGAACTGGAAATGTATCAAGTTGTTTAATCACAGTTCTCCAGAGCTTTTGCTTTAGTTTAAACAAAACCTATGCAACTATACAATGTGACATTATGTTAGGGAAAATAAGGGGGAAACACTGTGGAAAACACTTGTTGTGAATTCTGACTGGAAGTCAGGGTCATTCATTTGTTTGCAGAAATATTTGAAGGCCTCTGTGTCAGGGAAATATATATATATATATATATATATATATATATATATGCTTTCGTAGATTACACACACACACACACACACACACACCAGCACAGCTTGCAACAATGAGAATATAAAACCATACAATGAAAACCATATTTAAAAAGTTAGAATCTGAAATCAGTTAGCCGAAGTAGAAGGATGTATTCTTGCATAGGCCTGGTGGAATAGAGAAAAATTTCAGCAGGCATTAGAAAGTTGGCACAGAGGAACTATTTTCTTCTTCTCTTCTCCTTTTCCTTCTCTTCCTTTTCTGTTTCTTTGTTTTCTTCTCTTCCTTCTGCTTGCTTCTCTTCTGTTTATCTTCTTTAGTTTGGTTTTCATTGTATCTTATGTTAAAGACTCTCAATAGAATTGATTTTAAACGAAAGTCGGCCCGCTAGGCGACTTTCGGATCTCGAGTGGCAGAGAGTTCCACGGAACCCAGGCCAGCTCCAAAGTGCAGCTGCCAGCCCACAAAAAAAAAGTCAATTTCCTACAAGCGCAGAACATGTGTTAGGCGGCACCTGCCAATCATCGGGGCCAAGCGGACACATGTGGTTTGTGTGCCCTAAACTTCTCTCCCTCTCAGTATGCTGATGACACCCAACTCTATCTGTTGATGGATGGCCATCCTGACTCGGACCCAGACACACTGATCAGATGTTTGGAAGCTGTGGCTGGATGGTTACGTGGGAGCCGGTTGAAGTTAAATCCTTCAAAGACAGAGGTCCTGTGGCTGGGTTGGGAAGATATGGGATTAGGGGGGCAACTCCCATCTCTTGCAGGGGTGCAATTAGTGCCAGCAACGTCCGTTAAGAGTTTGGGTGTAATCTTCGACACCTCCCTCTCCATGGAGGCGCAGATTGCAGCTATAACAAAGGCGGCATTTTTTCATCTCCGCCAAGCTAAGCAGTTGGCCCCTTATCTCTCTCACCCTGACCTAGCCACAGTGATCCACGCGACGGTCACCTCCAGACTGGATTATTGTAACTCGCTCTACGTGGGGCTGCCCTTGAGACTGACCCAGAAACTCCAGTGGGTGCAGAATGCTGCAGCGAGACTCCTTACGGGGCCCTCGCCGCGGGATCACACTCACCCGGTGCTATACCAGCTGCACTGGCTCCCGGTGGATCAGGTTTAAGGTGCTGGTTTTGACCTTTAAAGCCCTATACAGCCTAGGACCCACATACCCACGGGACCGCCTCTCCTGATATGTCCCACAGAGGACCTTACGGTCTTCAAATAAAAACTTCTTGGAGATCCTGGGCCACAGGGAGGTTAGGCTGGCCTCAACTAGAGCCAGAGCTTTCTCGGCTGTGGCCCCGATCTGGTGGAACGCTCTGTCCCAAGAGACTAGGGCCCTGCGGGACTTGACATCTTTTCACAGGGCCTGCAAGACGGAGCTGTTCCACCAGGCCTTTGGCCAAGGCACAGTCTGACCCCCTCCTTTGGTCACCCACACAGAGGTCTGGCCCAGTGGTTGCCATTAATTTGATTTTGAATTGATTTTTAGAATGAATTGACTTTAGAATCCTGTGTTACTTTTATTATTGTTAGCCGCTCTGAGCCCGGCTTCGGCTGGGGAGGGCGGGATATACTGTATTTTTTGCTCTATAAGACTCACTTTTTCCCTCCTAAAAAGTAAGGGGAAATGTGTGTGCGTCTTATGGAGCGAATGCAGGCTGTGCGGCTATCCCAGAAGCCAGAACAGCAAGAGGGATCGCTGCTTTCACTGCGCAGCGATCCCTCTTGCTGTTCTGGCTTCTGAGATTCAGAATATTTTTTTTCTTGTTTTCCTCCTCCAAAAACTAGGTGCGTCTTGTGGTCTGGTGCGTCTTATAGAGCGAAAAATACGGTGAATAAAATGTTGTTATTGTTTATTATTATTCTTTCCCCTGCGCAGTTGCAATCTACCTTGGCATCAAAAGGAAGCAGAACCCCGGCTGCTCCGATTTACCTGGAATGTGAAGCTGACCAGCACCCGTTCGGCCGAGGCCATTCTGGCTGCCCTCCGCCAGGCCACGGATTCCGCCAGCTGCTGTTGCCGCCAGACGGAGCCCTTCGTCCTGTCCTGCACCCACGAGAAGAGCCCCAGCGAGCACTTCTGCTCCTTCGAGGTGGAGGTGTGTCGCCTGCAGCGCCTGGGCGGCCTCCACGGCGTCCTCTTCCGGCGCCAGGCGGGCACCTCTCTGGCCTTCCGCACCCTGGTGGCTAAAATCTCGGACCAGCTGCAACTCTAGGCCAGCGGCAGGGGCACAGCGCCGGCTGGCGGGGCTTCCTCCTTCCGCGCCAACCCCACGGGCTGTTGGGGGGCCAGAGAGGGGGCGTGACCCTCGGACACCCTCTCCGTTGCGTCACCCCGGGGGCTTTCATCTGGGGCCTGATCCTGCTGCCTGATAGGACAAGGAACTGCTCTTGGGGGTCTCCCACCGGCCTGCCCGCTGCGCTAGGGGCTGTGGGGTTGGGGGAGGGAAAAGAGAGGGGGGGCGTTGAGGAAAGGGGGTCATGCTACCACCACCACCGGGGCCGGCCTCACCCTTGCCACCATACCTGGCCCTAGGATTGCCTCTAGGGGGGTCCCCGGATCGCCCCAGGGGGGTCCTCAGCTGCTGCGGGAATCTTAAAGGGGGAGCTCTCTCTTTCTCGGCCTGCCTCCCTTCCTAAGTTTTTTGGGGGGGCTTTACTCAGTTAACTAGCAGACGCATGGCATGGGGAGCTTTGAAAGCAAAAGGGGGGGTCTTTGGCAAATTGTGGTGTTGCAGACCCCTCTGCTACCCAGTTTGCCCATTGCAGGAGAGAGTGTAGGAACTGGGATCCGTGCATAGCAGGTCTCTGTCAGAGACCCTTGAGACCCGGGTATAGGGCAGTATATAAATTCAATAAAATAATAATAATAATAATAATTTTGGTCCCCCCCTCCCCGGCCCCCCGCTTCCATCCATTGGCAAATGCTACACCCAGAAGTTGCAAACTTTCCCTCTGGCAAACCACTTTTTTTGGACAGGTGTCTGAATTCCAGCTCCATTTTAGTATTTGCGACACAATTATGTCTCTGGCTGATGCGAATCCCGGTTCTTTGCGGGGGGTGGGGTGCGGCTGTTCGATTGCCAGAGAAGCCAGTGGCCACAAAGCAAAATCTGCCAAAGTCTTTCTGGAGCAGGGAGGGGAGAGACCCCGGCCTTTAGCCAAACTTGGGGGGCAATGTTGCCAAAAGAGGATATACTCTTGCCCAGGCAGTGGTGGTGAAAAACAGGGGGAGAGTTGGGAGGTCCTGGGGCTGGTGTGACCCCGTCTTGCCGAGGGGCTGGCTTGGCCTACGAGGGCAGTTTTGGGTCCCGGTCGGTGTTCAGCCCCCTGGGTGCAGGATACGGCGGCAGCCATTCAACCGGTGCAGCAGCTGTGGTGGTAGAAGGCCGCTGAGCTTCTTCTCCTCTCGGGGAGGGTGGGTTGGGGGTTTGGGTTTTGGCTTCTCCTGTTGAACTTCCCCCGCAGCGCACCAAGGCCTAGAGTGGCGGGCCGGCCCCCTCACCGCCATTCCCCACCAGCCCCACATCGCTAGACACACTCGCAAACCAGAACCCCGGTGCTGAGACGGCCTTCTGGAGAGGAGGCTGGCCCTCCCGGCGGTCGCTTCAAGGGCTCAGATCCATCGTCCTGACAGCAGGGGCCCCCGCCAGAGCTGGTACAACGTGGGGGGGGTGCGGCTCCCCTCAGGAGGGGAGGGGGCAGCGTCCACCCCCCTCCCCAAAAAGAAAAGGCTGCTTCTCGCACACCGGACAAACGGGCATTGCACACTGGTTCGGGCACGGCCGCCATGCTGCCTGCCTTCTCTTGCTCGCCTGGGAAATGGGCTCAGCGGTGTGGAGGGGGCCTTGCGGCCAGCACCCCCCACATCCCGGGGCAGAGGAGTGGGGCAGCCTGGTCTCTGGTGGTGGGGCGGCTTGGAGGAGGGGGGGTCCTGGCGGAGTTCGCGGGCGACAGTGGCGACACAAAATTCGGCAGCTCTGGCAGGGAGAAATTTTAAGTGGGTTTCCTTCCTCCTGCCCCCTTTCCCCCCTTGCTCCTTTCGCCTCACCCCACTTCTGTACACTGGGTCCCCCTGCTGTGACCTCCCCCCCTTTCCTCCCGGACCCTGCCTCTTTGGGCGCACATCCCCTCCCCATCTGTACAGACTCCCCTGTAAATAATTGTCCGGTTAGCCCCCGTTATCATTGGGTTAGCGATATTATTAAATGAGCCCACCCTTTAGCCTTGGGACGATTGTAAGTTATTCCGGCCCCAGAGCGACAGTTCTGTACCAAACCCTTAATAAACGTAGAAAGCCTCCGCCCGTCGTCTTCTCTGCCTCGTCCGCTCCTGAGCCGCTCCTCTCGTCCGCGGGGGTGGAATGGGGCTCGAAGCGGCCCTTGGTGGAAACTGAAGGGAACCCCATAGGTCATCCAGCCCAACCCCACTTCTCAATGGAGAGGTAGAGTCCGTGGAACTCACACCCTTTGTGTGCCTGAGGAGGTGTGTCTCTGTTTGTGTGTTTGGGTCTTGGGATCACTCGGTTTTGAGAGCAGCCCTCTGCCCATGTTCAGAGGTGCTCTGCTTCCTTCTTGTATTCGGCGTGGGGTGGTTGAAACAGGACTCTGATTCCAAGGAGTGCCTGAGAAGGACCTAGATCGGCTTCTCCTGCTCTTGCCCTTCTATGTCGGGGTACACTGCCCCTCCCAATGGAGGCTCCACTGAACCATTGCAGCTACAATAACCCCCAAGAGGCGGGTGTGTGTTTAAACCACTTCTAGAGATGTCTCAGCCGGTGCCCAAAATCGCCTCCCACGGCAGCAAACTCCACAAATAGGTGCTGTGTTGCGTGGATAAAGGACTGTTTTTGAATCTCTCGCTTTTGGGGTTTGCTGACCTGGCCTCTGGCGGGGTTACAAGACTTGCGGAGAGCTCCTCCAGTACGTCTGTGGGTACTGGGTTGAGTGTGGGGTTGCCACTGGGGTACTTTTGACGCTTTGGGGACATCTGGTGTATGATGGGGAAGAGCTGAACTGAGACAAGGGACGCACGCTGCAAGCTCTCCGGCTCACAGCCTAGTAACCCTTCCTAAATGTCAGGACGTAAAAACCCCAGCCCTGTGGAACTCTTGACGCTGGTGATGGCAGGGAACGCTTGTAGGATCCTGCCACTCACACCTTCATAATCTCTTCTCTCCAAGCTGGGCTACTCAGTGCCCATCTGCTCCAGAATCCTCACCGCAGCCAAATGTCCCTAAGGACCTAGGAACCGAGATAGACTGCCTCTGGACCTGGAGGTTTTCTAGGTACATAAGGTTCGCCCTGCTCTACCAAAAAATGGCCCCTGCAAGGCCAGCATTCACTTCTCACAGTGGCCAGCCAAAACCTGCAAACAGGTTTGCAACTCGTATCCAGACGCACTGCTTCCTCGTTTGGTGGCTGCAGGTAATTCATAGCCCTTGTCAAAAGGTAAAGGGACCCCGGACCATTAGGTCCAGTCGTGACAGACTCTGGGGTTGTGGCACTCATCTCGCTTTACTGGCCGAGGGAGCCGGCGTACAGCTTCCGGGTCACGTGGCCAGCATGAATAAGCCGCTTCTGGCGAACCAGAGCAGCACACGGAAACGCCGTTTACCTTCCCGCCGGAGTGGTACCTATTTATCTACTCGCACTTTGAGGTGCTTTTGAACTGCTAGGTTGGCAGGAGCAGGGACTGAGCAACAGGAGCTCACCCCGTCATGGGGATTCGAACCACCGACCTTCTGATCGGCAAGTCCTAGGCTCTGTGGTTTAATCCACAGTGCCACCCACATCCCATTTGCCTTCACTGTACCCTTTCTTTAAAAAGGTAAAGGACCCCTGACAGTTAAGTCCAGTCACAGACGACTCTGGGGTTGCGGCGCTCATCATAGAATCGTAGAGTTGGGTCCCAGGGGTCATCTAACCCAACCCCCTGTAATGCTTACTAAAAAATACCTTTAAAAAAAAAACCAGCACGAGAGACTCCTTTTGGGAGGAGGCAAGGCTCTGGGGGCCGTAATTCGCTTTATTAACTCCTTCCACTAGGACTCAGGTGTCACGAGCGTCCCAGCTGCCCCGCCCCACCCCAGGCGGCCCTCCGCCCTCCTTCGCAAGAGAAGGGAGGGCGCCCAGGGAGGGGGCGGTGGGTGGCAGGGTTGGGGTCACCCCCCCCCCCGGAGTCCAAGCCCCAGTCCACACGGGGTCAGCAGGACGGCGGCCGCGGGAAACCTCTCACTTCTGCGCAGGGACCATGTCGTCGATGGCCTGGCCCTTCTCCAGCTTCTTCTCCATCTCCACCATCAGCTTCACGCCGTCCACCACCAGCTGCACCTGTTCCACCTCGGAGGAGCCCAGGCGGTCAGCGTTGGAGATGTCGAAAACGGCGCCCACGGCCTCTGTGTCCACACCACCTGCAGGGTTTTTTGGGGTGGGGGGAGAGTCGCCGTTACTTGGATCGCCCCCTCCAGACCCTCCGGAAACTGGAAGTGGGTTGCAGAGCCCATAGGGCGCATTTCGTTTTGCAACTTTCAGTTTCCAAGAAGTGCTTGTAAGTTGCAACAAGTGACTCGGCCGTTCAAAATACTGTAATTTTTGCTCTATAAGACTCACTTTTTCCCTCCTAAAAAGTAAGGGGAAATGTGTGTGCGTCTTATGGAGCGAATGCAGGCTGCACAGCTATCCCAGAAGCCAGAACAGCAAGAGGGATTGCTGCTTTCGCTGCACAGCGACCCCTCTTGCTGTTCTGGCTTCTGAGATTCAGAATATTTTTTTTCTTGTTTTCCTCCTTCAAAAACTAGGTGCTAGGTCTTATAGAGCGAAAAATACGGATATTTTGCTTAAATGAATAGGATTTAGTTTTTGGTCTGTAAGCAGAAGGCGTGTATGCAATGACGTAGCGGTCGTTGCTTGCTGTTATGCTATATATTAAAATTTTTTATTAGTATTTAGCATTAGGCGACATTTTCGGAAGGTAAAGCGAAAAGAATTTGGCTTTCTGGTTTATGCGATTTGTCGTTAAACCATAGGCTTGCCTAGCTAAATGGTGCCTGCGCTGCCACAGAAATAATAGCTGGTCGGAATTCCTCACGCCCCAAAATGTGTTTTTTAAGACTGCTCGCTGGGTAATTCAGGTTCACCCCCTAAAACTGCACTCCCTACTGAGCCAGGAATCCATTTTGTAGAATCATAGGGTTAGAAGGGACCCCTAAGGGTCATCTAGTTCAACCCCTTGCAATGCAGGCATCACAGCTAAAGAATCCCTGAGATATAGCCACCCAATGAAGGGGAGTCCATCACCTTCAGAGGAAGTCCGTTCCATTTGCCCATGGACACCTTTTGTATCATGTTGCTAAGTTTCCCCAAGGGCACAATGCACACAAATGGGCCTAGGACCCTCGTACCTATGGGACCGCCTCTCCCGGTCTGCCCCACGGAGGACCTTAAGTTCCATAAATAGCAACACCCTAGAGGTCCCGGGGGACGCGGGTGGCGCTGTGGGTTAAAGCCTCAGCGCCTAGGGCTTGCCGATCGAAAGGTCGGCGGTTCGAATCCCCGCGGCGGGGTGCGCTCCCGCTGCTCGGTCCCAGCGCCTGCCAACCTAGCAGTTCGAAAGCACCCCCGGGGGCAAGTAGATAAATAGGTACCGCTTACCAGCGGGAAGGTAAACGGCGTTCCGTGTGCGGCTCTGGCTCGCCAGAGCAGCGTTGTCACGCTGGCCACGTGACCCGGAAGTGTCTCCGGACAGCGCTGGCCCCCGGCCAATAGATGTGAGATGGGCGCACAAACCCCAGAGTCTGTCAAGACTGGCCCGTTCGGGCAGGGGTACCTTTACCTTTACCTTAGAGGTCCCGGGCCCTAAGGAAGTCAGATTAGCCTCACGCAGAGCCAGGGCCTTTTCAGTGATGGCTCCAGCCTGGTGGAACGCTCTGTCTCCTGAGACCAGGGCCCTGCGGGATCTGATTTCTTTCCGCAGGGCCTGCAAGACAGAGTTGTTCCACCTGGCCTTCGGCTTGGAATCAACTTGACTCCCTTCCCCTCTTTCCTTTTCCCTTCTGTGATGGAACCCCTATCTGGGGACTTCCCTGGCTTTTTTCTGGCCCACGTAGGACCAGTCTGGATAGTTGGCCTTGGTGAAGACTTGAGGTTTTCATCCCCAAAAAGTTTTTGATTTGAGTTTCTACTGAAAGGAGGCTGCATTTTAACGTTGTATTTTAATCAGTTGTTTTTATACCTGGTGTTAGCCGCCCTGAGCCCAGTCTTGGCTGGGGAGGGCGGGGTATAAATAAAAATAAATAAAAATGTATACCCACAGTTTTGGGAGGCAGGTGGTGGAAGATATTTAAAAATAAGCATCTTCCCGGGTTATTTTTTCCTTGTAGTGTGGATTTCATAAAATCGTAGCGACCCCCAAGGCTCGTCGAGCTCAAAACCCTTGCAATTCAGTTTTAGCAAAGCATCCCTGAGTGTTGGCCATCTAAACTCCGCTCATAAACTTTCAAGTAAGGAGGGAGACTACTTGAAGGAATCTCCTTCCTGGTCGTCTGGAATCTATCGCTTCGGGCCCTGTTGGCTCCCTCCTTGATGCAATAATAATAATAATAATAATAATAATAATAATAATAATAATAATAATAATTTATTATTTGTACCCCGCCCATCTGGCTGGGTTTCCCCAGCCACTCTGGGCGGCTTCCACAGAGACCAAAAATACACTAAAATATCACACGTTAAAAACTTCCCTGAACAGGGCTGCCTTCAGATGTCTTCTAAATGTCAAGATAGTTGTTTATCGCTTTGACATCTGGTGGGAGGGCGTTCCACAGGGCGGGAGCCACTACCAAGAAGGCCCTCTGCCTGGTTCCCTGTAGCTTTCCTTCTCGCAGTGAGGGAACTGCCAGAAGGCCCTCAGCGCTGGACCTCAGTGTCCGGGCAGAACGATGGGGGTGGAGACGCTCCTTCAGATATACTGGGCCTTTGAGGCTGTTTAGGGCTTTAAAGACCAGCACCGACACTTTTAATTGTGCTCGGAAACGTACTGGGAGCCAATATAGGTCTTTCAAGACCAGTGTTATGTGGTCTCAGCCAAATAAGTCACCAGTCTAGCTGCCGCATTCTGGATTAATTGCAGTTTCCAATTCAAAGGTAGCCCCACGTAGAGCGCATTGCAGTAGTCCAGGTGAGAGATAACCTGAGCATGCACCACTCTGGGGAGACAGTCTGCGGGCAGAGAGGGTCTCAGCCTGCGTAGCAGATGGAGCTGGGAGACAGCTGCCCTGGACACAGAATGCAACAGCCCTTCAGATATTTGAAGAGGGTCATTGTATCAGCTCTTGGCCATCTCTTCTCCAGGCTAAAAATACCCAGCTCCCTCAGGCATCCCTCATAAGGACTGGATTCCAGACCAAAGATTTATCTCTGCAAAGAAGCGCATTCCCCAGCCCCTTCCCCTCACCCCTCTGCCTAATTCAACATGCAGTCATTGAACTGTAAAGCTGGAGGGGGACACCCAGAGGCCATCTACTCCAACCCCCTGCAACGCAGCAACCGCCAGTCAATTGCATGGCACGAGATGGGCGAGGGGGGCCACAAATAACAGCACGAGCCTAACCCTGTCTACTCAGAAGTGCAAGGACTGAATCCCCCCCCCCCGGGGCTCGCTCCCAGGTAAGTGGGGCCAAGGGAGCGATTAAAAATAAATTCAAGTCCCTAGTCCCTTTGAGGTGGCTCCAGCTTGCCATATTTCCATCGTGGGAATAAGGATGGAAATCCCCTCCCGCCCTCTCACCTGTGCCACGTTTCTGCAGACGGAGACGCGTGAGGATTTCCTCAAACTTGGCATGCTTGCTGAGATGGGGCAGTTTGACGTGGACACCCCCACGCAGCCCAGTGCCCAGGTTAGAGGGGCATGTCAGAATGTAGCCCAAGTGCTCGTTCCAGCTGAAGGGGTGGCCGGCTTTCTTGAAGATCTCCTCAATCTTCCCCAAGAAAAAGGAAAAGATGAGCAGGATGAGAGATAATAATAATAATAATAATAATAATTATTATTATTATTATTATTATTATTATTATTATTATTATTTATGATTTATACCCCGCCCATCTGGCTGAGTTTCCCCAGCCACTCTGGGCGGCTTCCAATTGAGTGTTAAAAACAATACAGCATTACTGTAAATATTAAAAACGTCCCTAAACGTCCCTAAAAACGTCCCCCAGAGGTCCTCTAGTCTAGCCCCCTGCGATGCGGGAATCATGCATCACATGATACTCCTCTGTCTGCCAGGGACTTTCTCTCTGGGCTACCGTTCTCTGCCAGCCCCAAACCCCACAGCTCTCCCCACGTGGCCTCTGAGACAGCCAGATAACTCTCTCCCCCCCCCCTTCAAAGCAGCCCCTCTGCAAAGCTCACCTTCTGCAGCCCGACGCAGAAGCGCCGGAAAACCTCCTTCATGTTGCCGCCCTTCTGCATGGAGATGACGCGAAGGTGGTCTTCCTCGTTCACCCAGACCAGGAAGGTTTTGTTGTCATTGTGCCTGGGGGGGGGCAGAGGGGAGAGTGTGAACGCCGCAGGCCTGAGTGCCTCAAACCTCTCGAGTGCATTGGAGGTACTGTGACAGCACAAAAGGGCATTGAAGCGCTCCAGGAATGTAATTATTATCATTTACACATAACACCGGTCCTGAGAGATCTGCATTGGCTCCCAGTACGTTTGTGTTGGTGCTGACCTCTAAAGCCCTAAACGGCCTCAGTCCAGTATACCTGAAGGAGCATCTCCACCCCCATCGTTCTGCCCGGACACTGAGGTCCAGCTCCGAGGGCCTTCTGGCGGTTCCCTCATTGCGAGAAGTGAGGTTACAGGGAACCAGGCAGAGGGCCTTCTCGGTGGTGGCACCCGCCCTGTGGAACGCCCTCCCTTCAGATGTGAAGGAAATAAGCAGCTATCTTCTTTTTAAAAGACATCTGAAGGCAGCCCTGTTTAGGGAAGTTTTTAATATTTAATGCTTTATTGTTTTTAACACTTGTTTGGGAGCCGCCCAGAGTGGCTGGGGAAACTCAGCCAGATGGGTGGGGTATAAATAAATTATTATTATTATTATTATTATTATTATTATTATTATTATTATTTAATTAATTATTAGCATCTTTATCATGATCATTTCTATCCAACCTTTCTACCAGGGTGTTCGAGGCAGCTTTCAACAGAAGATAGAAACCATACAGTATGAATGCATTTTGCACAGGGGGTATGTTGTAGGATGGTGTATATATGCAAAAACGCACATAGCCGAACCACCCCCATCCTTACTTTGCAAGCAAGGCGAATCTGGGATGCTCTCGTGAGATCTTGTGGGCCCTCCAAATTCCCACCAGAGCAAGGCTTAGAAGCTCTTCCCATGTCAGGAAAACCTGGTGCAAAAGGGGCTTTTAAGCTCATGGCCTTGCATGCAATTAATCTGCAAGAT
This sequence comes from Podarcis vaucheri, assembly GCF_965113315.1. NCBI lineage: Eukaryota > Metazoa > Chordata > Lepidosauria > Squamata > Lacertidae > Podarcis > Podarcis vaucheri. The sequence goes on along the minus strand of NC_138765.1, from coordinate 5,166,274 downwards.
TTCAACCAGTGTAAGGTTGAAACCGCATAAGATAATTGCACACATGACGTGATCGGGCGGTACAATGCAGATACGCACTGCAACGCTTTCAAAAAAAAGGGGAGGACACGTAGAACAGGGAGCAAAATGTTTGTATCGTTTGCAGAAAAAACGTATCTATGCTATATTTTTGCAAGCCGCACAATGCAGTTTGGGTGGCCCCTGCTCCCTTAAACATTTTGCAAGCTGCGAGGGAAGGGCGTGAGAGGTTGGGTGGAGCTGGACATGCCCAGAGTGGCTGGGGCAAACCAGTCAGATGGACAGGGTAGAAACAATAAAATTGTTCTTGTTGTTGTCACTGAATGAAAAAGGTAAAGAACCCCTGACAGTTAAGTCCAGTTGCGAACGACTCTGGGGTTGTGGCGCTCATCTCACTTTATTGGCCAAGGAAGCCGGCGTACAGGTTCCGGGTCATGTGGCCAGCATGACTGAGCCGCTTCTTGCGAACCAGAGCAGCGCACAGAAACGCCGTTTACTTTCCTGCCAGAGCGGTACCTATTTATCTACTTGCACTTTGACGTGCTTTCAAACTGCTAGGTTGGCAGGAGCAGGGACCGAGCAACGGGTGCTCACCCCGTCGCGGGGATTCAAACCGCCAACCTGCTGATCAGCACGCCCTAGGCTCTGTGGTTTAACCCACAGCGCCACCCGCGTCCCTCTGTCACTGAACAGGATGTCCCTATTTTCATCAGAAAAACGTTGCGGGGTATCAATGTGTTGCTGCTTACCAGATGCCTCTGGCGTCGGGCCAGTCCCGGGCCATGCCTGAGGCGAGCAGGAGAGGAGAGACGGGCTTGTCAAAGAGGAAGTGGTCGTCAATGAGCTGCTGCTGTTCTGCGTCGGTCATGTTCTTCAGAGGGTAGTACTTGCCCTTGAACTCTCCGGTCAAGCTGTTCAAGGCTGTGGAATAGGGGGAAAGGCAGGGAGGTGAGGTGGGGAGAGACACAAAGTGGAGGAGGCCACGCCTAGGTGCTGACCATTTCGTAGAACCATAGAGTTGCAGAATTGGGAGGGACCCCCAAAGGTCATCTAGCCCAACCCGCTGCGATGGAGGACCATTTGGACACAGCCTGCATGGCCCGCTATGGTGCATGGGAGTGTGGACCAAAGAGGCCTTACAGCCACAACCGTCTATCTCTAGCAGTTGCTGTCTGGATGTGTGGCTCGCTATTTCATCCTGTGACACCCACATATTTTGGCGGTGGCGCTTATTTCCCGTTTTGCTTTCCCCCCCCCAAGGTTCTACACTCAGGTAGGAATATAAGATGGGGGGCGCCTGGCTTGCCAGCAGTACATGTGGAAAGCATCTATGGGACTTTGTGGACCACAAGCCAAACATGAGTTGACTATGTGATGCAGCAGCAAAAAAGGCTAATGCTAGACATCACCTTGCCAACAAAGGTCCGTATAGTTCAAGCTCTGGTTTTCCCAGTAGTGATGTATGGAAGTGAGAGCTGGACCACAAAGAAGGCTGATCGCTGAAGAATGGATGCTTTTGAATTCTGGTGCTGGAGGAGACTCTTGAGAGTCCCATGGACTGCAAGAAGATCCAACCTCTCCATTCTGAAGGAAATCAGCCCTGAGTGCTCACTGGAAGGACAGATCCTGAAGCTGAGGCTCCAAGACTTTGGCCACCTCATGAGAAGAGAAGACTCCCTGGAAAAGACCCTGACGTTGGGAAAGATGGAGGGCACAAGGAGAAGGGGACGACGGAGGACGAGGTGGTGGGACAGTGTTCTTGAAGCTACCAGCATGAGTTTGACCAAACTGTGGGAGGCAGTGGAAGACAGGAGCGCCTGGCGTGCTCTGGTCCAGGGGGTCACAAAGAGGCGGACACGACTAAACGACTAAACAACAACAACAATGAAAGCGAGGAGTGAGAGGAGTTGACCATTGGCTGCCCCATCCCGCCTATGTTGGCTCGTCCTGTCAGGAGTTGTTCCCAGCCCAGATGCCGGCCAAGGCCAGAAGGTGCAGAAAGTGATGGTGCAGCCCATCAACCGCATCTTCAGATACCTACAGAATAGGTCCAGAATTCAGGTGTGGCTGTATGAACAGGTGGACATGAGGCTAGAAGGCTGTATTATTGGATTTGATGAATATATGAACTTGGTTCTGGATGTTGCTGAGGAGATTCACTCCAAGACAAAATCAAGGAAACAGCTGGGTCGAATCATGTTAAAAGGAGACAATATTACTCTTCTACAGAGTGTTTCTGACTAGAAATAGCTATGGAGTCTGTTTTGCTTATTATTTTAATCTTTATACCTATAGAAGAAAATATGCAGTGGTTTCACTGTATCACTCCCAATTCTACCGTTGGTATCTGAAGAGCGAAGAATGAAGCCAGTTACTTAATTTGTGCTTGCATAATTTTCAATAACTTTTCTACATTGGTGTTGAATTGTAGTTCTTTATAAATAAAACTTTTTGTTAGTAAAAAAACAAAACAAAAAAACCACCACCAAGGTCTTAATATGCTCCCCATATTGCCAAATAAAAGCATATTTTGTCTATCTGTGTACGTACACAGCACATTCTCAATAGGGGGCGTCTCTCCCAACTTTGAATTTTGGGTGTGCTTTGTAGCTGAGGGCATTCTTCCTCAATATGTTAAATTTGAAGCTTCATGAACTGACATCTGTTAAAGACTGGATGCCATTGCCTGCTATTTACTAAACACAGAAGTAAACATCATCAGACCTTTGCCAAATACCTCATGCCATTGCATGTCAGCTCTCAAACAATTCAGAGACTGAAATCAAATGCTGCCCAGAGTCAGCAGATATTTGGCGAACGTCTGATGGATTTTCATCCCGAAAGAGATCCTGAGCAGATTGTTCCCTCTTGATTCTAGAGGCTGCAAAAAGCCCTCTTTAACTGCACTTCAAACTTAGAATTTCTTCTTCTTGTAATCTAGTTTGGCCCTGCAAAGGCTTTTCAAAAAAGACACCCTAAACCTACAGTTTCCAGGCCTCCTTAGGAAGAAGGAATGACTTAAATTAGTGTGAATAGTGCAGAAATGGCCCAAAATTAGGGGGAATGCACTGATCTTTCAAAGAGTGAGCCCTTAAGACATTCCCAGTTCCTCTTGTCACCTTAAGAACATAAGGAAAGCTGGCTGGATCAAGCGAAGGGAGTTCAAATACGCCAGCATCCTGTTTCCCCCCACAGGAAACCTACCAGCAGGATTCGAACACAAGAGCACGCTTCCCTCTTGCGGTTTCCAGCCACTGGTATTCAGGAACCCAGCTGCCTCCAGCTGTGGGGCCCAGAGCCCAGCCATCGTGGCTAACAGCCCTCTCCTTCTCCCTGAATTTGCCTAATTGTATTTCGAAGCCATCCTGTGGCAGGGAGTTCCGCAGTTCAACTCTTGCGCTACCCAAAGAAGGAATCTGTTTTGCCCGACGTGATTCTTCCAGCCTTACCAGTGATGGAGAGGTTCTCAACAGCCCGTCGCTCTCCGCGGCTGCAGTGGGGGGGCAGGGTGTACCCCTTGATGCTGCGCCCAGTCCTCACGCGGCTGCTGAGGACATAGTTGGGGTCCAGGTCATCTCCACCCTGTGGGGAACGGAGAGGCAGAGGCCTGCCGTGAGTTGGCCAGGCAAGCCCCCGACACACTTCCCTTTCTCACAAGCACGGCGGTCCCTCCCCGTTCCGTGCGAGCGTCTGAACCTGCCCCCCTCCCAAGTCAAACCACGAATCTGTCAAGCACAGTGCCGTCTCTTCCAGCCTTTGCCAACCTGACGCCCTCCAAAGGTGGGTCTACTCTGACTGGCAAGAAGAGCCTGGCTGCTGGATCGGGGCCCATCAAGTTTTGGTGGCCATCCCTGACTCTTGTGGGAGGGAGTTCCACAGGCTAACTTGGCCTCTGCCCTTCCTCTTATCTGTCCTGAATCCAGGTTGATAGTTGTCGCTGCCTCCTGTGCAGGTGAGTTCCCTTGTTCAGGGAACCAGGCACTGGGGGGGGTGTTAAAATTTGCGTGTCCAAAGCATGGGCACCCCTATAGAACTATGGCCCAGCCCTCCAGCCCCTCAGCCCTGGCCAGTCCTGGTTCCTACCTTCAGGTTCTCGTGGTTCAGGTCGGTCTTATGCTTGTCAGTTGGCTTGTAGCCGCCATGACGGTCCCGGATGACAGGGTCAAAGAGTCCGCTGAATACGGTATAGCTCTCTTCATCACCAGCCACACAGCCCACGGTCATGATGTAGGGGTGGCCTGTGTGTCAACGAGGGAGGAGGCGTTAGATTAGGAGAAGGGCGCCTGAAGCAGCGTTCTTCATTGATGGCCATCTGCCAGGGATTATTTTAGCTGTGATTCTCTCGTTGCAGGAGGCTGGAGTACATGACCCTGGGGGGGGGGCGAGTCCCTTCAAACTTTACAATTCTATAATTCATAAATAATATGATCAGGGACATTGCCCTGCCCCTTTAAAAACGGATGACTCCCAGAGGCCTGTGGGAATGGGATTAGAGTGTTCAAAGTGGAAGATTGGCAGGTATGACCAGTGGGGCACTCTCTTTGGCAAGCCTTGTCGAAAAGGAACAGGTGCTGCACGTGAGATCTCACTCTGCAGGGTCAGGGAATCGTAGAATTGTAGGCTCCTGTGTTAAGAGCTCCAGCTCATTTTGCTTATTTCCCATGCTCTGGGCATTAGTATAGAGACAACCAAAACCACAAGTATTTCCCTCCAGTGTCTTTTCCATGCTATGATGCAATTATTTTCATAACGTTGTATTCTTTGTTGTGAGTCGCTTTGAGCATGATTTTTGGTGTGTGTGTGTGTGTGTGTGTGTGTGTGTGTGTGTTTGTGGAAAAATTGCATACAAATGAATGAATGAAGCCTGTGTCTCTGCTGGAGACATGCAGAACTATACACAGGGTTTTATGTGCACCCCCCACAAATTGAACCCAGCAAGGGGGCTTGGCTATTTAATCCAGGAGTGGTCAGCTGGTAGCCTCCAAAGAAACCACTTCCTGTGGTTGGCTGGAAGTCACCACACCCAGTAATATTTGCAACTTACAAGAGGTTTGTTTGGGCTTTTGTATGTAATATGTGGGTCCTTGTATTCATACTACAGCTGGGGACCTGATTTGATAAATTGTTATGGTCTAATCTTTTCTCAAGGGACGCGTGTGGCGCTGTGGGTTAAACCACAGAGCCTAGGGCTTGCTGATCAGAAGATCGGTGGTTCGAATCCCCGCGATGGGGTGAGCTCCCATTGCTCGGTCCCTGCTCCTGCCAATCTAGCAGTTCGAAAGCATGTCAAAGTGCAAGTAGATAAATAGGCACCGCTCCGGCAGGAAGGTAAATGGTGTTTCCGTGCGTTGCTCTGGTTCACCAGAAGCGGCTTAGTCATGCTAGCCACATGACCCAGAAGCTGTACGCCGGCTCCCTTGGCCAGTAAAGCGAGATGAACGCCGCAACCCCAGAGTCGGACACAAATGTACCTAATGGTCAGGGGTCCCTTTAACTTTAATCTTTTTTCAGTTAGGAACCTAGGAAGCTGTCTTATGTCAAGTCAGACCCACTGACCCATTGAGCCAAGTGTTCCCCACACTGACTGGCAGCTCAGCTCTCCAGGGTTTCAGAAGGGTGACATTGCCAGGGCCATAGCTGTCAAGCGTCCCTTATTTGGTGGGACAGTCCCTTATCCCAGCGCCGTGTCCCGCTGCTGACCCGTATTGATGATGTCCCTTAAATTTCAAAGGAAGCAGCTCCTCTCCCTCCCTCCCTGCCGGCCAGGGAGGAGGGAGGCTCCAAGTGTGTTGCTCGGCTGTGTTGCTCACCCAATAAGGAGTCTAAGAACGACTGGGGGGGTGGAGCTTGCATGCCTTGTGCCAATCAAATCGGCCGCATTGCCTGGGGACTCGCCTTTGCTCAGCGCTTCCCAGCAGAGAGGTGACGGTGGTTTCCCTTGCTGCATCCCCTTTGCTGGGTTGCTGCGCTGTGGGAACCACTGCTTGAGGCTTCGTTTGGCTGCTGGTTGACTAAAACCCCTTATTTGGGCTGCTGATCCCTTATTTTCGAGGCTGCTGGTCCCTTATTTTCAAATCTGTAAGTTGACAGCTATGGCCAGGGCTCCCAGGCAGATGTTCTGCCACAGGGACCTCCCAATTAAATCTCCATGGGAAAAGGAGTTGTTCTGAATTATAGGTGCTATTCCTCCATTGCAACGGGTGGGACCAGATGACCTTGGAATCCCTTCCAGCTCTGCTCTCCTGTGATTCTCATGCCTTGCTACTCTTTCTAGCTGCTGGGGCTCAAAGCAGGCTGGACTCTGGACTCTTTTGTTTCCTCCCCCCTCCCCGCCCCCCCAACCTCCACCCCCACCCCACCCCGCACTGTGTGGCAAATGCATGTAAAATTATGCAAACTGGCCACCAGAGCGAGATGGCAAGCCGGATTGGGGAGAAATTGCATGCCTGTCTTTGGAAGAAGAAGAGGAGTTTGGATTTGATATCCCTCCTTTCACTCCCCTTAAGGAGTCTCAAAGCGGCTAAGAATCTCCTTTCCCTTCCTCCCCCACAAGAAACACTCTGTGAGGTGAGTGGGGCTGAGAGACTTCAGAGAAGTGTGACTGGCCCAAGGTCACCCAGCAGCTGCAGGTGGAGGAGCGGGGAATCGAACCCGGTTCCCCAGATTACGAGTCCACCGCTCTTAACCACTACACCACACTGGGTGACATCTTTGCTTTAGCGTTTGGTTCGTCCAAGAGGGAGCACCTACCTGGGTTGTCTACACCGGTCTGGATGCAGTCGTCCAGGGTGAAGCCGCTGGGAGTCTCCTTGTCACGCAGCTGTTCGTAAAGCTCCTTGGTGAGGACTTTGGCCATGTGGTTGTTGTGTTTGGAGAGGTCAGGATACTCCTCATCACACTTGTAGTTCAGCTTGCACTTGTTGTGGGTGTTTCCGAAAGGCATGGTGGCGGTTGGCGGGGCGAGTCCTGTGGCAAGAACGCAGGGCACAGCGTCGAGGGCTTTTTAAGTTTGCAGGTAGGTGCAATAGGGCTTTATAAAAATTACCGTGTTTTTTGCTCTATAAGTCTCACTTTTTCCCTTCTAATAAGTAAGGGGAAATGTGTGTGCGTCTTATGGAGCGAATGCAGGCTGCGCGGCTATCCCAGAAGCCAGAACAGCAAGAGGGATTGCTGCTTTCACTGCACAGTGATCCCTCTTGCTGTTCTGGCTTGTGAGATTCATAATATTTTTTTTCTTGTTTTCCTTCTCCAAAAACTAGGTGCGTCTTGTGGTCTGGTGCGTCTTATAGAGCGAAAAATACGCTATGTGTGGCATGGAGATAGTAGAGAGAGAGAAGTTTTTCCACCCCACAAGGTAAAGGTAAAGGGACCCCTGACCATTAGGTCCAGTCGCGGACGACTCTGGGGTTGCGGTGCTCATCTCACTTTATTGGCTGAGGCAGCCGGCGTACAGCTTCCAGGTCTTGTGGCCAGCAGGACTAAGCCGTTTCTGGCGAACCAGAGCAGCGCATGGAAACGAAGTTTACCTTCCCACCGGAGCGCTACCTATTTATCTACTTGCACTTTGCCGTGCTTTCGAACTGCTAGGTTGGCAGGAGCAGGGACTGAGCAAAGGGAGCTCACCCCATCGCGGGGATTCGAACCGCCAGCCTTCTGATTGGCAAGCCCTAGGCTCTGTGGCTTAAACCACAGTGCCATCTGCATCCTCTCTCCATAACGCAATGAGACTGAGCGTTGGATGATTTGAGACGGAGGAAAGAAAGTCGTCCTCGTACAGCACATAGTTAAACTATGGAACTCGCTGCTGAGGGAAACAGCGACAGCCACGAACCTGGATGGCATTAAAAGAGGATGGGGAAAATTCATGGAGGAAGAGATGCCTATTGATACCTATTAGCCATAACGGTTATTCAACCGTTGGTGGCAGCAGTGCTCCTGAATCCCAGCTGCTGGAAACCACAGGAGGAGAGGAGAGGGCTCTGGGTTCGAATCCTGTTTGCAGGTTCCCCAGAAGAAGCATCCGGGATGCTGGACTTGTTGGGCTGTTGGGCTGAAACAGCAGCCAGGCTCTTCCGAGGTTCTTAATGAGGGGCCTAACCACTTTCTCCACCTCCTTCTTAATTTGCCCAGCCGTTTTTCTTGAGATCCGGGAACTTCAAGCGTGCAAAGCACACCGGCAGCCCCTGTGGCAAGGGCCGTTCCATGGGTCAGTGCTTATTCTAGATATGCATTATTTATTATTATTATTATTATTATTATTATTATTATTATTATTATTATTATTTATTCCCCTTGCACCCAGCCTCTCTGCTGGGGAGTGGAGAGTTCCCAAGGTGGCAAGGAATCCCATTCCCAGCTCTGCGGCCTGTCTGTATGGAACCCATATGGAGAGGTCAAGAGGGCTCCCCCCCCCCGGGTGCCAAGTGGGTGGGGAGGTGTGGGGCAGGGGGGCGTGCAGGCTCCAGCACTCCTATCTAGTTGCCGCCGGTGGAGAGCCAGGGATAATTTTAGCCCTCGGCCCCTCGGAAACCGGTTTATTTATAGCCGACTTTCTTGTCCACAAAAGGGCCCCCGATGGCGTGGAGGAACAGTTTGGCTGCCAGCTCAGCTTGCATTCCTGCGGCTACTTTTGCAAAGTGTCAGCGGTCCCCGGATCCAAGTGCCCAGCGAGGAATCCAATCTCCAGGCGGGGTGAGGGGGGTGGGGAGGGAAGCGGGGAAAGCACTCTGTATGCAGCAAGGGAGGAGAGAGGGGGAGAGTTTGGCAGGCGCTTGCGGGAGGGCTGGCTAGTGGGCGCATGCCAGGGTCTTCCCGGACCTCCTCTCCAGCTCACAAACAGCAAGGACGCCCGTCTAGGGCACTCAGCAAGGTCATTGCAAGGTTTGGGGTCACTGGCGCCATTTGGGGCCGTCCGAAAAGAAGGGCAGCTCTAGGAGCCTGGCAACCCCATACTTGGCCATTCTAGGGGGCGAAGCACCAAAGCAGATTGCTGGAGTAGGGGGTCCCTGCTGGCGCCCCAAATTCTCTGGACTGCCACCCACGCTCCTCATCCACTTGATAGATCAAATTCCAGATTTTAAAAAATCTGGCCTGCTTTGTAGGCGACGCACCTGCAGCTGTTGCTGCCGGTTTCTCTGCCCCCCCTTCTCCCACCCCACGCGCCCAAATCTGGGAACCAGAGACGGCTGTTACCTGACAGGGAGAATCAAATCCTGCAAAATCCCCAGGGGCTTGGCGCTGCCTTGTCTCACTCCAGCACAACAGGTGACCCGAAAGCCTGGCTCAAGGACCTAGACATATATACCCTGTGCCACGCTGCCATTGGCCCAACACTGACAAGCAGCCAGCCTCTGATTGGACGTTGCTTCCCCGTCCACGCTTGAAATTTGGGTCGGGAGCTTTCTTCGCCTCCGTCCCCTGATGGAACACAAGCGTCTCCTGCCGGGCTCTCATTTCCCCCCCAGAGGCAAAGCTCAGCCCCAGGTCCTGCTTCCGCAATGCAGGGCCCAAAAATACGTGAAGCGAGTGGATTGGAGCATGTGCAGAGTGCTCCTTCACAATGTGTCGGGACCAGGAGGTGGCTCTTCTTATGTACCATATTTTTCGCCCCATAGGACGCACTTTTCTCCCTCCAAAAATGAAGGGGAAATGTGTGTGTGTCCAATGGGGCGAATGCAGGCTTTCGCTGAAGCCTGGAGAGCGAGAGGGGTCGGTGCGCACCAACCCCTCTTGCTCTCCAGGCTTCAGGCAGCTATCTGCAAGCCTTGCAAGCCTGGCAGGAGTTCCCGCGGGCTCACAAGGCTTGCGGGCAGCAGCCTGCAGCCCCGGCGAGTGTCCGCAAGCCTTGCGCGCCCGCAGGAGGTCCTGCCGGGTGCGTGAGGCTTGGGGCGGCAGCCTGTTGCCCGAAGCACGGGGAGCCCTCCGGAGGGTGCCCCGTGCTTCGGGCAGGTGTGCGCAAGGCTTGGGGTGGCAGCCGTGGCGGGGGGGGAATAAATTTTTTAAATTCATTCCCCCCCCCCAAAAAAAGAGGTGCGTCCTATGGGCCGGTGCGCCCTATAGGACGAAAAATACGGTAATTAAAGTGCAAAACAGAGGTTGCTGGATCAGGCCCATCTAGTCCTCCAGAATCCTGTTCTCACATAATACCCCTAGGAATCTGGGTAGACGCTCTCTGGAGCTGGAGGTTATAATAATAATAATTTAATAATAATTTATTATTTATACCCCGCCCATCTGGCTGAGTTTCCCCAGCCACTCTGGGCGGCTTCCAATCAAGTGTTAAAAACAATACAGCATTAAATATTAAAAACTTCCCTGAACAGGGCTGCCTTCAGATGTCTTCTAAAAGTCTGGTAGTTGTTGTACTCTTTGACATCTGGTGGGAGGGCATTCCACAGGGCGGGCGCCACCACCAAGAAGGCCCGCTGCCTGGTTCCCTGTAGCCTCACTTCTCGCAATGAGGGAACCGCCAGAAGGCCCTCGGAGCTGGACCTCAGTGTCTGGGCTGAACGATGGGGGTGGAGACGCTCCTTCAGGTCTACTGGACCGAGGCCGTTTAGGGCTTTAAAGGTCAGCACCAACACTTTGAATTGTGCTTGGAAACGTACTGGGAGCCAATGTAGGTCTTTCAAGACCAGTGTTATATGGTCTCGGCGCCCACTCCCAGCCACCAGTCTAGCTGCCACATTCTGGATTAATTGCAGTTTCCGGGTCACCTTCAAAGGTAGCCCCACGTAGAGCGCATTGCAGTAGTCCAAGCGGGGAATAACCAGAGCATGCACCACTCCGGCAAGACAGTCTGCAGGTAGGTGGGGTCTCATCCTGCGTACCAGATGGAGCAGGCAGACAGCCACCCTGGACACAGAATGGACCTGCGCCTCCATGGACCGCTGTGAGATTCCACCTAAACATTAGGAAGAACTTCCTGACAGTAAGAGCTGTTTGACAGTGGAATTTGCTGCCAAGGAGTGTGGTGGAGTCTCCTACTTTGGAGGTCTTTAAGCAGAGGCTTGACAACCATATGTCAGGAGTGCTCTGATGGTGTTTCCTGCTTGGCAGGGGGTTGGACTCGATGGCCCTTGTGGTCTCTTCCAACTCTAGGATTCTATGATTCTATGAGTCCAGAATGACTCCCAGGCTGCGCACCTTCAGGACCAGGGAGTCCCCCACACCCGCCTGCCCCCTGTCCCCCCAAAACAGTACTTCAATCTTATCAGGATTCAACCTCAATCTGTTAGCCGCCATCCATAAGAACATAGGATGAGCCTGGTTGCTGGATCAGGCCAATGGCCCGTCTAGTCCAGCCTCCCGTTCTCTCAGGGGCCACCCAGATGCCTGGATCCTCGCGAGCAGGATTCAGAACCCTCTCCCTGGGCCAAACCCTGCTGAATCAGACAAATGGATTCATCCTGGCATCCTGCTTCTGCTATCCAGATGCTTCTATGAAGTTCAGAACACGATGGTGACAAGACACCACCCATCCCTAGGAACTGGTATTCAGAGCTAGACTGCCTCTGAGCATGCAAAGAGGCCTGCGTCTCATCCTGCACCCTGTTCTCACAGTGGCCGCCAATATATTCCAATGGGAAGTCCACCAACGGGGCCTGAGTGGATCTGCAGCCCTCTCCCCACTTCTGAGACCCCTCAGTGGGTATTCAGAGGCGTGCCTTCTCTGAATACAGCCATCCTGCCTAGTAGCCCTTTTCTCCCCCATAAATTGGTCCAACCATCTTTTAAAGCCATACGTGCTCCTGTAGCAGGGAGTTCCACCGTTTAACTCTGGACTGTGTGATTTCCAACAGTTACGAACAAGTCGAAATGAGGTTGAGTCGAGGATAATTTTTTGTAAAGCGTTTAAAAAAAAAGTTTGGCGGTCTTTTATTTTTTACGTAAATGACGTCGAGAACATCCAAAGTGTTCCTGCGAGAGATGCCAGCTCGACTCCTGCCAGTGAGCGCTGGTGGTTGAGGATGAACCTTTGGATCCTGGAAACGGAAGCTGTGAATGCAAAGAACTGGGCAAGTTTTAATTTAAGGCCACGGCAGTGTTTCCGTGGCAGGTTGCTGATCTCACCTCTTTTCCTTCTCCTTGGATTTCTATACTGCCTTCTTTTAAGTTACAAACCTGTCTGTGTCCCTTATTGAAAATGAAATGGAAATACATATATTTAAAGACAAAACTCTGCTGCGTGAAGAAGTCTGTCCTTGTCTTGAACCTCCGCAACATTCACCACCTTTGGGTGTCCGTGGGTTCTGGTGTTAGGCGAGACAGAGAAAGGACTTTCTCTCTCCAATTTCTCCATGACATCCCTAATTTAATAAACTTCTATCACGCTGCCTCTTCCTCAGCTTTCCTCTAAACTGCAGGCTCCATCCCTCTGATAGTTTTTTTGTGGTCCCTTTCTGACCCTTTCCTAACTGTAAAGGTAAAGGTAAAGGTAAAGGGACCCCTGACCATTAGGTCAAGTCGTGGCCAACTCTGGGGTTGCAGCGCTCATCTCACTTTATTGGCCGAGGGAGCCTGCGTACAGCTTCCGGGTCATGTGGCCAACAGGACTAAGCCGCTTCTGGCGAACTACAGCAGTGCACGGAAACACCATTTACCTTCCCGCCGGAGCAGTACCTATTTATCTACTCGCACTTTGACGTGCTTTTGAACTGCTAGGTTGGCAGGAGCAGGGAACGAGCAACGGGAGCTCACCCCGTTGCGGGGATTCGAACCTCCGACCTTCTGATCGACAAGCCCTAGGCTCTGTGGTTTTACCCACAGCGCCACCCGTGTTCCTAACTGTACAGCATCCTTTTTGAGGTGAGGCGGCCAGAACGCTATGCAGTGCATTGCAAGGGGTTTAACCAGATGACTCTTTAGTTCCCTTCCAGTTCTACAATGCTATGATTCGATGATTCCCTGTTTGTAGAGCAGCCTTACGTTAATTGGCAGTTTTGTTTTCAGTTTCTTCCCTAATGATTCCTGGCAGAGCGTGTGCCTTTTCGCACAGCTGCTGCACCCGGGTAGCGCTTTGAGCTGCCCTGGCAAAGAGGTCCAGACCAGACCCCTTCTGCCTCCATCCAATCGCTCTCGCCTTCCCTAAGGACCCTCTGAGTCAGAGACCATTATCACCCTCTGCGCCAACAGGTGCCAATCATTTGTCGTCAGCAGAAGGACCTTCTGTTTTCCGCTGTCCTTTGGCAAGCAATTGCAAAACCACCTATCATTTGTTTTTGTTTTTGTTTTAATTTTATTTAGCATAATTATTACAAAATATAAGCAAAATATTGCAAATACATGCATACATACCGTATTTTTCGCTCTATAACACGCACATAGTTTTTAGAGGAGGAAAACAAGAAAAAAAATATTCTAAACGAAATAGTGGATATATGATTTTTGTGGTTCATGCTGTGGCCACAGACATGTGATCTGACAGTGAGTTTGGAGTAGCCCAATGCAAAAATCCTGAGGATCCATGTGGATCCATGCTTTGTAACCACAGAGGAGGGAAGGAAAGGGAACCATGGATCCTCTGCTCATGACTGCAGCAGATCCCCCCTGCCACCCGCAGGCATTCGCTCCATAACACGCACAGATATTTCCCCTTACTTTCTAGGAGGAAAAAAGTGAGTGTTGTGGTGCAAAAAATACGGTATATATTTCACATATAAAAAAGAACAAAAAAGAAAAAAGGAAGAAAAAGGAAAAAAAGAAGGAGAAAAAGAAGAAGAAAAGTTGGAAGAATTTCTTCCCAATTTATTCCACAGAGATCTCAATAATAAAATTTCATTGACTGACTTCCGTTGCTTACACTGCACTTCCTATATACATTTTAAGCAAAATCGTATCTGTTATTCCGTATTTTCCCCATACAATCTCATACAAATATTCCAACCGATAAGTTTCCTAAATCTTTCATAAACCTATTCTAAACACAACCAATACCTTACGTTTAATCTTTGTCTACATAAATAATCATTTAAGCATTTCCATTGTTTCTGGATTATATTGTTTGGGTGCAAAAGCATCTTATCATTTGCATAAGGGTGAGCCATCGCTGGGTGTCGGGGGCCGCCTGCTAATTGCTCTCCCCGCCCCCCTAAATCCAGTGGGTCTCATCCAGTGGGGGGGGGGGGGTTGGCTCTGAAAGATGCCCACCCCGCTTGGCAGCAGAAGCTGGAGGAAGCTGTAGAAATTCTTGCCCTTCCTGGAGTCGCAGGCCTGGGAGAGCCACAAGGCGTTTCTTCCCCAGGGTCTTTCCTTCTGGCTGTGCCAAAGGGCCCCCCCCTCCCCGAACATCCCAGCCCCCAAGTAGACAGCCTCTACCCCGCCCCCAAGTGGCATGTTGCACCTGCTGGGGCTGCAAGATGCTCAACACACAAACACCATTCCAGGACTGGTATGCGATGCAGACGGACCTTCTCTGCTTTATCCAAATGGAGGAGACCCCCTCTGCGCTGCTGACAGCTGCAGCGAAAGTGGGGCCCCAGCCACAGATGACACTGGTGGTAACTGGAACCCTGACAGATGCATCTGGGGGGGGGCAAGTTTTGATCTCCTGCCGCCCCCTCCCTTCTTGGGCACGAGGGAATCCCCCCAGGGTATGTCCGTTGGATTAGAACAGTGTAGTGGATGAATTCATGGAGGGCAAAGCTATTTGACACCTGCCATTTTTAATTTGCAGCTACTGCTCTCATCGTAGCATCAACAGGCGAGACGAGGCAGTGGGACGTAGTGGTTAGAGCAGCGGTTCTCGAACTTTTGTCCCTGGGCCACACTTTCAGAAGAAAAAAATGTCGCCGTCACACCAGTTTGTTTTACTGATAAGAAATGCGTTGGGAAACGCAACAGGGATTGTCCTCTGTATAACGCAGAATCGTAGAATTGTGGAGTCAGAAGGGATTGCTGAAGGTACATTCTTTCACCTTTGGTGGACATGCCCTAGGATTAAGGCTTTCTGGGAAATGATATATAATGAATCGAAAAAGGTATTTAAATATACCTTTCTTAAGAAACCAGAGGCCTTTCTCCTGGGCATAGTTGGCCACTTGGTGCAAAAGAAGGACAGAACCTTTTTTAAGTATGCCACAACAGCAGCAAGAATACTAATTGCTAAGTACTGGAAGACACAAGATCTACCCACACAGGAAGAATGGCAGATGAAGGTGATGGACTATATGGAACTGGCTGAGATGACTGGCAGAATCCGAGACCAGGGAGAAGAGTCCGTGAAAGAAGACTGGAAGAAATTTAAGGACTATTTAAAGAAATATTGTAAAATGAATGAATGTTAGAAAGATGTTGGATAGAAACTAAGTGGTTTCCAGCTGTAATGCTTTAGGAGACATGAAAAAAGGATTATAAATGGGTAAAAGTTTAATGGTAAGGATTTGCTGAACTAACAAATTGAACTGGAATACAAAGAAGGGAAGTATGAGGAGGTCGGAGGAAATAAGGGTATGGAAGTTATGTCATTGAAAATTAATGTGTGTTTTTAATTGTTTATTATTCTGTATGTTTATTTTTCATTTTTTTCCTTATACTCAAAAAACTTTTAATAAATATCTTATAAAAAAAGGGATTGCAAGGATCATCTAAGTCCAACCGCACAGCAATGCAGGTATCCTTTGTCCAACGTGGGGCTCAAACCCACAAGAGTCTCGTGCTCTTCCAATGCTCTCATTTTGAGAAGCTATCTCTCCATATTCTGCAAATAACAAAAAATATTTTGATAAAATACTGTACTGTTTAAATGTTTCTTTTATCTTCCTGCCACATTTTAGCCTCCTCTCCTGCCCCAATCTTTGAGAACCTCTGGGTTAGAGTGTCGGACTAGGACCTGGGCGAGACCTGGGTTCAAATCCCCCCTTCAGACATGGAATTCACATGTCACCTTGGGGAGCACTCTCTCTCTCTCTCTCTCTCTCTCTCTCTCTGCCTAACCTTATCTCACAGGGTTTCGTTGTGGGGATTAAATGAGGAAGGGGAGAATCATGCAAGCCACCTAGGATACCTTGGAGAAATTAGGTGGGATATAAATTCAGTAAAAGGGACGCGGGTGGCGCTGTGGGTTAAACCACAGAGCCTAGGACTTGCCAATCAGAAGGTCGACGGTTTGAATCCCCGCGACGGGGTGAGCTCCCGTTGCTCGGTCCCTGCTCCTGCCAATCTAGCAGTTCGAAAGGACGTCAAAGTGCAAGTAGATAAATAGGTACCACTCCAGCGGGAAGGTAAACGGCGTTTCCGTGCGCTGCTCTGGTTCACCAGAAGCGGCTTAGTCCTGCTGGCCACATGACCCGGAAGCTGTACACCGGCTCCCTCGGCCAAAAAAGAGAGATGAGCGCCGCAACCCCAGAGTCAGCCACGACTGGACCTAACAATCAGGGGTCCCTTTATCTTTACCTTAAGTTCAGTAAACAAAAAAATAAATAAATAACATGGCAGAAAATTGAGAACCTAGCTGGAGCTTGGTGGCCTTTCTAGTCCAGAATCCTGTGGCTGCCCAGATGTCTGAATGGGGAACCCGCAAGCAGCATTCAAGAACAATAACTGCCTCCCCTCCTGCCGTTTCCAGCAACTGGTGTTCAGAATCATTACTGTCTCCAACTGTGGAGGCAGTGCATAGCCATTGCATTGTAGCAGCCATTGATAGCCCTCTTCTCCTCCTCTGTGAATTTCTCCAGTCCTCTTCTAAAGCCTTCTGTGTCAGTGGCTACTGCTGCCTAAAGTGGCAAGGAGTTCCACAGTCTTAACTCTGCGCCGCATGAAGAATAGCGGGTCCTTGCAGAACAGCAGAGCACCACCAGCTGCCCACAGATGCTTGGTGCTGATGCCAGCCTTGGGAGATAATAATAATAATAATAATAATAATAATAATAATAATAATAATATTTATTCATACCCCGCCCTCCCCAGCCGAAGCTGGGCTCAGAGCAGCTAACAACAATAAAAGTACAGTGGTACCTCAGGTTACATACGCTTCAGGTTACAGACTCCGCTAACCCAGAAATAGCGCTTCAGATTAAGAACTTTGCTTCAGGATGAGAACAGAAATCGTGCTCCAGCAGCGCAACAGCAGCGGGAGGCCCCTTTAGCTACAGTGGTGCTTCAGGTTAAGAACAGTTTCAGGTTAAGTACGGACCTCCAGAACGAATTAAGTACGTAACCAGAGGTACCACTGTAACACAGTTTACATAAAATCACAATCAATTGCCGTATTTTTCGCTCTATAAGACGCACCAGACCACAAGACGCACCTAGTTTTTGGAGGAGGAAAACAAGAAAAAAAATATTCTGAATCCCAGAAGCCAGAACAGCAAGAGGAATCGCTGCGCAGTGAAAGCAGCAATCCCTCTTGCTGTTCTGGCTTCTGGGACAGCTGCGCAGCCTGCATTCGCTCCATAAGACGTGCACACATTTCCCCTTACTTTTTAGGAGGGATACAGTGAGTCTTATAGAGCAAAAAATACGGTAATTGAAATATATGATGGCAGAGGGTGGGATGTGGTGGCAAGCAGGAACAGGTGAAGGATATCATCCTTCGATCTGAACACAGCTGGGGAATTGTGGGGTGTGGGACGGGGAGGGGACTGAGGGCCTGTGCTCCAGGTGTCCCTCTATCTTATTTGACATCTGCCCCCCCCCTAAAGACTGGATACCTCCTGGGCTGCCCCCTTAGATTATGGGGGGGCACCTCCTGCATGTAATTTGACATCCACAAAACCTTCCAGGGCGCGGGGTCATCTTCCTTGCGGCCGCCACCCCCCAGGCGCACATTTCTAAGCTCAGGGCTTTATATAGGCTGCAATTTCTCAGCTGGCCCCCTTCCCAACCTCTGCACCCTGGGGCCCCCAAACAGCCGGGCGATTGGGTTTCGCCCTCCCAGCCCCCTTTATAAAGGGGCAGTGAAAGGAGGACGGGGGGCTGACAGCAGCTGCTTCTCAACAGTGATTTGTGGCAACCTGATCTCATCATCTCGCGTGGCCCCCACCCCCAGGTTGGCATGCCCGCTGCCTCCTGGCGAAGGACTGCCCACTCAACTGACCTTGAGGCCTGCGAAGGAAGGGAGAGGCCTCAGGGGGGTGGCACAGAGAGATTAGAGGTGTGGGCTTTGGAGGGTGAAAGCATTTTGCAGAGCTGATATAGGGGGGGGGGTCATAGAATCACAGAACTGTAGCGTGACCAGAAGGGATCCCAGAGGCCATCCATCTCAACCCCTTGCAACGCAGCAGGATCAAGGGTCATCTAGGGAGAGGTGGTTGCTCAGAGGGCAGAGTGTCTGCTTTGCATGCAGAATGGCACAGGGTTCAATCCCTGAACGGCTGGGAATCTTCCCCTTCACTGCCTGAAAACCCAGAGAGCAGTGTAGACCAGGGGTCAGCAAGCTTTTTCAGCAGGGGGCCGGTCCACTGTCCCTCAAACCTTGTGGGGGGCCGGACTACATTTTGAAGAAGAAGAAAAAATGAATGAATTCCTGTGCCCCACAAATAACCCAGAGATGCATTTTCAATAAAAAGGCACATTCTACTCATGTAAAAACATGCTGGTTCCTGGACCGTCCACAGGCGGATCTAGAAGGCAGTTGGGCCGGATCCGGCCCCCGGGCCTTAGTTTGCCTATCCATGGTGTGTAGACAGCACTGCGCTAGATGGGCCAATAGGTTTGGCTCAGGATAAGGCAAGGTTCCTGCCTTCTCCTGTCCCTGACTTGTTTGCTACTACAGTGGTACCTCGGGTTAAGTACTTAATTCATTCCGGAGGTCCGTACTTAACCTGAAACTGTTCTTAACCTGAAGCACCACTTTAGCTAATGGGGCCTCCCGCTGCCGCCACACGATTTCTGTTCTCATCCTGAAGCAAAGTTCTTAACCTGAAGCACTATTGCTGGGTTAGCGGAGTATGTAACCTGAAGCATCTTTAACCTGAAGCATACGTAACCTGAGGCACCACTGTAGTTAGAGCACAGTCCCCAATCCTTTCGTAACACTAGGAACCTGTGGGTGTCCATTGATCCTGAACGCTGCTGGAAGATCGAGGACAGAGAAAAGAAAGTCCTTTTTTTAATTATCTGAAGCTCAACATCAAAAAAATGAAGATCATGGCCACTGGTCCCATCACCTCCTGGCAAATAGAAGGGGAAGAAATGGAGCCAGTGAGAGATTTGACTTTCTTGGGCTCCATGATCACTGCAGATGGTGACAGCAGTCACGAAATTAAAAGACCCCTGCTTCTTGGGGAAAAAACGATGACAAACCTAGATAGCATCCTAAAAAGCAGAGACATCACCTTGCCGACAAAGGTCCGTATAGTTAAAGCTATGGTTTTCCCAGTAGTGATGTATGGAAGTGAGAGCTGGACCATCAAGAAGGCTGATTGCCGAAGAATTGATGCTTTTGAATTATGGTGCTGGAGGAGACTCTGGAGAGTCCCATGGACTGCAAGAAGATCAAACCTCTCCATCCTGAAGGAAATCAGCCCTGAGTGCTCACTGGAAGGACAGATCCTGAAGCTGAGGCTCCAAGACTTTGGCCACTTCATGAGAAGAGAAGACTCCCTGGAAAAGACCCTGATGTTGGGAAAGATGGAGGGCACAAGGAGAAGGGGACGACAGAGGACGAGATGGTGGGACAGTGTTCTCGAAGCGACCAGCATGAGTTTGACCAAACTGCGGGAGGCAGTGGAAGACAGAAGTGCCTGGCGTGCTCTGGTCCAGGGGGTCACGAAGAGGCGGACACGACTAAACGATTAAACAACAACAACAAAAAGATCTCAGGGTGGTTTGCAACATAAAAATACAAGAAGAAAAACACAAAATACGGCTCAGAGTTGAACTATGGAACTCCCTGCCACAGGAGGCAGTGACGGCCACCAATCCAGATGGCCTTAAAAGAGAATTAGACAAATTCATGGAGGAGAGGGCTGTCGGTGGCTGTGCTCCATGGTCAGAGGCCGAAATGTTCAAGAGATCAAATGTCTTTGACCTGTCTTGCATCTTCCAGTGAATCCCAGTGTTTTGAGAGAGGATGCAAGCTTTTCCCAAGCCACACGCTCTACGCCATTGTATAAATTCCTATCATGTCAGTTCTCCCTCTGCTTTTCTCTAAACTGGAAGTCCCAAACGCTGCAGCCTCCATCCCTTCGACCATCTTGTTTGCCCTTCTCTGAACTGTACAATATCCTTCCTGAGTTGACGCAACTCTGCCCTCTGGCTGGCCACTGGCCAGCAGGTCGAGAAGCAAAGAGGTGGTGAGATTGGTGCAGAGCCAACTGGGCAGTCTATAGACGCTGGGTTTGCAGCTTGCTGCCCTCACCTCACCCCTCTCCCTGCCAGCAAGAGTTCAGGTGAGAAGACCTCAGCCAAGCCAGGACCCTTTAAGTGTCCCTATTTTCCATGCAGACTCCCGGATTTGGTCCCAGAATGCCCCACTTTTCCTTAGGACAACATCCCTGCTTTCATCTGAGAAATGTCTTTTTTGCTCTATAAGACTCACTTTTTCCCTCCTAAAAAGTAAGGGGAAATGTGTGTGCGTCTTATGGAGCGAATGCAGGCTGTGCGGCTATCCCAGAAGCCAGAACAGCAAGAGGGATCGCTGCTTTCGCTGCGCAGCGACTACTCTTGTTGTTCTTGTTAAGTTGTGGGCGAACATATCAGACGCCATAGTGATTCTTCCAAAGCAGCTCTTTATTTGTAAGCTGGAACAGAACTGAACTGAGGAGCTCGGTCAGCCTGCTTATATAGAGCTCCAGAACAATGTAACTGTTGCCATTTTCTAGAACTATCCAATCACTGAACGTCACTTTCGATCCTTCATTTGCATACAAACTATCCAATCACTGAACGTCACTTTCAATCCTTCACTTGCATAACTATCTACAGTATCCCCCTGCTGGCCCAGGGTGAGAACTTCAGTACATAACAGTTCTGGCTTCTGAGTTTCAGAATATTTTGTTTCTTGTTTTCCTCCTCCAAAAGCTAGGTGCGTCTTATGGTCTGGTGCGTCTTATAGAGCAAAAAATACGGTAAGTTTTTTAAACATATAATTTTCAACAGTAATTAAACATACTTTTACATCTTATACGATTTTTTTGACTTCCATCGATCACATCTGAAAATTTTCCAATCTGATCACTTAATATACATTTCTTGTGGTCTAAACCACAGAGCCTAGGGCTTGCCGATCAGAAAGTCGGTGGTTCGAATCCCTGCGATGGGGTGAGCTCCCATTGTTCGGTCCCTGCTCCTGCCAACCTAGCAGTTCAAAAGCACGTCAAAGTGCAAGTAGATAAATAGGTACCACTCCGGCGGGAAGGTAAATGGTGTTTCCGTGCGCGCTGCTCTGGTTCGCCAGAAGTGGCTTAGTCATGCTGGCCACATGACCCGGAAGCTGTACGCAGGCTCCCTCAGCCAGTAAAGCAAGATGAACGCCGCAACCCCAGAGTCGTCCGTGACTGGACCTAACGGTCAGGAGTCCCTTTACCTTTACCTATACATTTCTTACTTTCACTATTACATTTAAATCTCATAACTGATATCTCTATCCTTTTTCTACTTTGCAATGTTTCATATATTTCTCTTAAGAAAACTTCTTTGTAGTCCTACTAACGTAATTTGTTGATTACAGCTGCTCTTCAAATAGTTCATATATTTCTTCCAATCTTCTGTGAATCTCTGGTCCTGCAGGTTTCGTAACCTTTTATCCAATTCTGCATAGTGCATTAATTTTGCCTGCCATTCTTCTTTCGTCGGAATTTCTTCCTGCTTCCATTTCTGGGCTAACAATACAGTGGTACCTCAGGATGCGAACAGGATCCATTTCGGAGCCCCGTTTGCATCCCGAACGGAACGCAAGACACGACGGCGCATCTGCGCATTCGTGGGTCGTGTTTCGCCACTTCCGCGCATGCGCGTGATGCCAGTTTGAGTGCGCATGCACGAGCGGCGAAACCTGGAAGTAACACGCTCCGTTACTTCCGGATTGCCGCAGAGCGCAAGTTGAACACGCTCAACCGGAAGCACATTCAACTCGAGGTATGACTGTACTTTCATCCAAGAAATGTTGGAGCATTTGGCAATCTCGCTGGCTGCTGCCTGGGGCCCAGAGACACTGCCCCATCTTGTCTTTCTCCTCTCGGCCAGCCTTGGCGACCCAGTGGCCAGCTCCCAGCAGCCTTTGTGTCCCGAGCAGATGGAGACCGGGAAGAGAACACCAGCCCTGGGACCCGTTCTTTGGCTCTGGTTTGCTTGGAGAGGGAGGAAAGGGAGTCCCTGGGCACACGCAGAGCGAAACAAACGCCCTACAGGTGGACTTCCGGTTCGGCGCCAGCGCTAATGGCTGCTCCCTCTCCGAGCTCCGGAGAGAGGACGGCTCTGCGAGTTCGGGTCTGACCCGCTACGGCAAGCGGGGGACCCCTAAAATCACAGGAACGGAGCCTGTGAACAAGGAGATTCGGTGGGCACCTGAAGCGCCCCCCTTTACCGCAGAAAGAGCCTTTTTAAAGGCTCCGGAACGACAACGGGGAGCGCGGTGCTGAGAATCGCTACCCAGCCCGCAGGGTGAAGCCGCGTCGCCATTAGTGGAGAGCGCCGATTCCCTTCCTGAATAATCTGGACAAAAAAGACCCGTGAGTAAGATTGAACCTCTATTCGTGTCAAAACTACTTGAAATTAGGCTGAAAACGGGAAAGGCGAAAATTAAGGAAGTCTGCCTTCCCCCGACTGCATGACAATTAAAGCAACGAAAGTTACTGAGCTGCATCCATATGGGATATTGTCTTTAACTGCTTGAATCCGACATTTGGACTTTGACTATCCCCTCTAGCTTGCAGGGCAGAGGGGAGGAATAAGTGATTTTATAAGCTGCATGACCAACTTAAAGGAAAGGGAACTCTCTGCAGCCTTCAACCTGGCACAAACTGCTATTAAAACAAAGGAACACTGAACTGACTTTAGACTCCTGTGAAAGTAACAAAGTGGAAATCTCATTGCTTATTTGTTACAAAGTTTTGGGACTCTGTGGACACAATATATCAGGGAAGGCTGGGACTCTATCTATTGGGAAAGTGTTGCAAGATACATATAGAAGCCTCCCGATAAATCTGCTTTTTAAATACTCTTTGCCTTTGTTTGCGGACATTTTGATTTGCTCCCTCTAGAGGGTAAATTAAAAGTTGCTACGCTTTGGGACAGTGGAATTTTCCTTTAGGAGAAGGCTCTCGTGGGAAACGACCTTGGGATATGAGTGGCCCAGCAGACGAGATAAGCACGAGAGCCAAGACAAGGCAATATCAACAACAGCTACAGCAACACAAGAAAAGAGGCTCGATCTCAGGCATAACCCCTACAGTGACAACAGGACAAGAAAAAGGTACAGCAGTCTCCATGGATGCAGTGTCGCAAGCCCTTCTTAAGATAAACCAGTCTTTGGAGAATCTAACAAAGCAGACGGCAGAAAATACCAAGAAATTGACAGAGAATTCACAGAAATTGACAGATTTAACAACAAGACTTGACCTGAATACAGAATCTATAAACAGGCTTACGCAAGAAAATTCTGCCACACGTCAAATTGCGGAGGAAGCCAGAACTATTGCTGGAGAGACCCAGGAAAAATTAGAACCGATTGCCAGGAAGGTCTATGACCACGACGCAACTCTGGCATTGTGGGAACTACAAAGAAAAGAAAGGAATTTGAAACTACGATCAATTCCAGAGGACGAAGGAGACAATCTTACGGATTTTTTAACGAAAGAGTTTGCTGATTCCTGGGAAGATCTAGAGGAAGACGAATTTAAAATTACAACAGCATTTAGACTGGGCAGAAGACAGAACAGAAAGGCGCCGAGAGACTGTCTGATTATCTTGAGATCGAAGGAGGAAAGAGACAAAATTCTAAGACTGCACTTTGAAAAGGCCTTACAAATTGGGAACTCACCGATACAGATCTTTAAAGACATTCCTAAACATATTTTGGACTTGAGAGCTTCTTATAAGGATTTGGTCTACCTGTTGAAGAAGAACACCATTCTCTTCAGGTGGGAATTTCCACAGGGACTGTCTTTTGATTATAGGGGGAAGAAGGTGAAAATAAAGACGATACAGGATAAAGACAGGTTCCTGCAAAGAAATCAAGAAGATTTACAGAAAGGAACTGTAGACCCAATTGCTGAGCAAAAGAGTGTAATAGACATCCTGAACCTTTCGTTTGGACAGAATCTTCCACCACCAACAGAGGAGGAACAACAATTGGGAGCTGTTGGAGGAATACCAGAAAAATAACAAGATGGCCCTGCAATTCCTTAGCTGGAATTGTAATGGGATGAACAGTCCTTTGAAGAGACGACAAGTATTCCATATTTTGTACAGAGAACAACTGGACTTGATTTGCTTACAGGAAACCCATATAACTAGAGCACACAGGAGACTGCTTATGAATAAAAAATTGGGACAAGAATTTATTTCGTCGGACAAAGTGAAAAAAAGAGGAGTTGTGATTTATGTAAAAGAGAAGTGGGCTCCAAAAATGATGTTCAAAGATGAACAAGGAAGATATTTAGCAGTGGAGATTCAGGTACAAGGAGAAAAATTTTTGATAATTGGGATCTATGCACCAAATGAAGGTAAAGCAGAATTCTTCAAAAAACTCCATGAAACTTTGACGGATTATTTGGAATACAATATGATAATCATGGGAGATATGAATGGTGTAGTTTCTACAAACATGGACAAGACACAAAGACTGACACTTACTAAAGAAGGGAGACTCCCGAAGACTTTCTTCGAAATGACTGAAAATATGGACTTAATAGACATTTGGAGAACAAGGAACCCTCTTGAAAGAGAGGGAACCTTTTTCTCCCATGCAAAGATGACCTGGACCAGAATCGACCAAATATGGGTTACTAGTGGAATGGCTCCGAAGATTAAGAAGGTAGAAATCTGCCCAAAAACCTGTTCCGACCATAACGCCGTGAAGATGGAAATGAAATTTACAACAACTGGTCAGTTTAGATGGAGAATGAATGACACCCTATTTCGAGATAGAGAGATCCACATGAAGGCCCAAAAAACTCTAAAGGACTATTTTGAAATCAATCTAAAGGGCGAGGTGGAAAAAAGAGTGATCTGGGACGCAAGTAAAGCTGTGATGCGAGGATTTTTGATTCAACAAAATTCAATAAAGAAGAGGAAACAGAATGAGAAAAAGGAAAAATTTTTGGAAAAGATAAAAGAAGGAGAGAAAAAATTAAGATCAAAACCAAAGTCCCAGGAGATTTTGAGGGAGATTAAGTTGTATCAAACACAATATATGGAATTGATGAACCAAGAGATAGAATGGAAAATAAAGCAAATGAAACAAAAGACATTTGAGTCGGCAGATAAATGTGGTAAACTTCTGGCATGGCAACTTAAGAAAAGACAGAAATTAAATACAGTCACAAGTCTAGAAGTGGATGGAAAAAATATATTTAAACCCAACGAGATAAGAAATTGTTTTGTGAGTTACTTTAAAAAACTTTATTCCCAAGGATTACAAAATGAAGAGGACATAGATAAATTCCTTAATAAATATGGATTACAAAAAATCTCTCATCATAGCAAGGTGGATCTAAACCAGAGAATAACAGAACAAGAGATAGAGGGTGCCATTCAGGACATGCAATTGGGCAAATCTCCAGGGCCAGACGGACTGACTTCCAGATATTATAAATCTTTAAAGGAATGGCTGATACAACCGTTAAAGGAAGTTTGTAACGAGATCTTAGAGGGAAAAAAGGCACCCGAATCGTGGAAAGAAGCATATATCTCACTCATACCAAAGACAGAGACTGAAAAGACTCAACTGAAGAACTACCGCCCAATTTCGTTACTGAATGTGGATTACAAAATTTTTGCAGACATTTTAGCAAAAAGATTTAAAAGAGTACTGATGGAGAAGATTCACAGAGACCAAGCAGGCTTTCTCCCAAAAAGACACCTCTCAGACAATGTTAGGAATATAATAGACATTTTGGAAAAGTTAGAGGTGAACATAAATACTAAAGCAGTTTTGATATTTGTGGATGCGGAGAAAGCCTTTGACAATATTTCATGGAGTTTTATGAAAAAGAATCTTCATGGGATGGGGGTAGGACAAGGATTTGAGAATGGTATGGGTGCAATATATTCCGAACAAAAAGCTAAGTTGATTGTAAACAATGTAATAACTGAGGAACTTAAGATAGAAAAAGGAACACGACAGGGGTGCCCAATTTCCCCATTGCTTTTTATTTCGGTCCTGGAGGTGTTGCTGAACATGATTAGAGACGACCAGCAGGTTAAAGGTGTAAAGGTCGGAACCAAACATTATAAGTTAAGAGCGTTCGCAGATGACCTGGTTTTGACCTTGCAGGAGCCAAACACTAGTACAAAAAGAGTGTTGGAAATAATCCAACAATTTGGACAGGTAGCTGGATTTAAATTGAATAAACAAAAAACTAAAGTCTTAGGGAAAAACCTAACAGATATGGAAAAGAATAAGTTTCAAGAAGAGACAGGTCTGACGGTGGTTAAGAAGGTGAAATATCTAGGGGTTAATTTAACATCTAAAAACTTGAATCTGTATAAGGACAATTATGAAAAATGTTGGTCAGAAATTAAAAAAGATTTAGAAATATGGTCAAATTTGAGATTGTCAATGTTAGGCCGAATTGCAGTGATTAAGATGAATGTATTGCCTAGAATGTTATTTTTATTTCAAACTTTGCAGATTATTGACAAGATGGACTGTTTCAAGAGGTGGCAGAAAGATATTGCGAAATTTGTCTGGCAGGGCAAAAAGCCCAGAATAAAATATAAAATTTTAACAGATGCAAAAGAAAGAGGGGGATTTGCCCTGCCGGACTTAAAATTGTATTATGAAGCAGCAGCATTCTGCTGGCTGAAAGAGTGGATGCTCCTCGAGAATACAGATATCTTGGACTTAGAAGGTTTCAATAATGCATTTGGCTGGCATGCATATCTATGGTATGACAAAATCAAAGTGCATAGTGCCTTTAAAAATCATATTGTAAGGAAAGCGTTGTTTAATGTTTGGATGAGATACAAAGATCTGTTGGAAAACAAAACCCCTAGATGGTTGTCACCCTTAGAGGCTAAGGCCCACAAGAAAGTTAATATGGAGGTCGGATGGCCAAAGTATTGTGAGATCTTAGAACAGGATGGAGAGAAACTGAAATTAAAGAGCCATGAAAAATTAAAACCCAAAGTACAAGATTGGCTCCACTACTATCAAATAATGGAGGTTTTTAAACAAGACAGGAAAATTGGCTTCCAGGTGGAAAAATCAAAACTTGAGACAGAATTGTTAGAACCCAATATTAAGAATTTGTCAAGAATGTATAACTTGCTGTTGAAATGGAATACACAGGACGAAACAGTTAAATCAGTTATGATTAAGTGGGCACAGGACATTGGTCATAATATTATGTCTGCTGACTGGGAAAGGTTGTGGAACACTGGTATTAAATTTACGGCATGTAGTGCTTTAAAGGAAAATGTGATGAAAATGGTCTATAGGTGGTACATGACCCCAGTTAAGCTAGCAAAAATTTACCATTTGCCTGATAACAAATGTTGGAAATGTAAGGAAACTGAGGGTACTTTTTATCATCTTTGGTGGACATGCCCGAAGATTAAGGTTTTCTGGGAGATGATATATAATGAAATGAAAAAGGTATTTAAATATACCTTCCTTAAGAAACCAGAGGCCTTTCTCTTGGGCATTGTCGGCCAACTGGTGTCAAAAAAGGATAGAACTTTTTTCATGTATGCAACAACAGCAGCAAGAATACTGATCGCAAAGTATTGGAAGACACAAGATTTACCCACCTTGGAAGAATGGCAGATGAAAGTGATTGACTATATGACATTGGCGGAAATGACGAGCAGAATTCGTGACCAGGGAAAGGAGACTGCGGAAGAAGACTGGAAGAAATTTAAGATTTATCTTAAGAACTATTATAAACTTGATGAAGTTTAGAATGTCGAGATTCTACAGAGAGAAAGGGTTGCAGTAATATAAGATTAGATTAAGAAAGGACTATGATGAATTAGGATGGGAAAAAACATTTATATGTTGCTATAAAACTTGGACATGAGGATGCAGAAAGGGGAGGTATGGGGAAGTCCGAGGAAAGAAGTTTATGAAAGGACATTTTGAAATTATATTTGTTTGTTTGTCTGTTTTTCTTTTATGTTTGTTTGTTATAAAAACTTTTGTAAAACCAATAAAAATTTTATAAAAAAAAAAAAAGAAACAAACGCCCTACATGGGAACGTGGGGAGGCACTTTCCAGGCCGCTGGGCCCCTGAAGCTTTGGGGAAGGAAGCGCCTCTGTGCACATGAAGAATTTGGGCCTGAGCTCTGCACTGGATGGGGTTGGACTGGATGACCTTTGGGTAGCCTTCCAAGTTCAGTGATTCTTTCCCTCCAGAAAGAGCATATCTGGCCTCAAGCCTTTTTACTGAGCGGGTGGGGTGGGGAAATGGATGCTTTAGAGCAGGCCGGAATATGGATCGGGACCAAGAGAAAGGCAAAACCATTTGGCTGAAGTGCGTAACAGGACCTCACACTCCTTTTTAAGAAGACGCGCAAACCGCTGATTAGTATCTTCATCGCTGCAGCAGCCCACCAGGCCTGCAGTGGGGCTCCCTCGCTTCTGGGTTCACACACATCACAGAGAGAGCAAAATTGGCAAGATCCACTGTATTCTCCCCTGTATTCGGATTTTAAAAAGTAACGCAGCATCGGGAGAGAGAGACACGGGAATCCAGAACCCCATAGGGACGTGGGCACTCGGCATATGTTCAGAGGAACCCTCCGCCAAACATACCCTCTTTGCATTTTTCAGGATTTGATTCTTTTGGGAAAATCCTCGTTTGGAGTTTCTCTCTCTCCCCCCGCCTCTCGGCCTGACGTATGACTTGGTTGGAACAAACTGTCCCGGGGACATCGGATCAGTTTCGGTTCCTCGTATTTGATAGCTGAGGCGGCAGAAATCTAGACCTCGAGCTGTGTCTCCTTGCGGGGCAGGGGGCGAGCGAGAAGCATGTCAAATCAAACATTTTGGAAACTGAGGCCTAGGTGAATTGGGGAGGGAGAGTTGGACACACTTATCTGCAGCGTCAGGGCAAAAAAACCCCACAACAACAACAACCTCTACACAGTCTCTCTGGCAGAAAAATAAAAACCCCAAATCCAGATTCCAGGCCACCGTTAATTTCCCCAATTAGCCCTTTTGCTAATGGGAATGGGGGGGAGCACACAGGATACCTGGTGTTAGAGGGTGGGGAGTTGCCTCTCTACATATTTTGCAAGGAGAGTGAAGGACTGGGTGCCTTGTGGGGCTGCTCTTTGCCTCCACACCCCAATAAATCCGCTCACTCATGGGAATTCAATCCTGGCAGACGGTCAGAACTGGGCTGGGCAGCGTATTTTTAGAGACCTCTCCAGCTGCAAGTCCTGTCTCCAGTTTCACGCCAAACAGAGGCAGGTTTTGGAAAGGAGGGTGCAGAAAACTGTCTCCCTGTCCCCTGTTCCCCAGGGAAGCAGCCAGCATTCTCAGGCTAGCGGTGCAAATCCTGACCCCCCCCCCCCCGAAAGCAGAGGGCTGGAGATTTTAAAGATTTGAAATGTTTTTTAAGGTCTTATGGTTTTTAAGTGGAGGTCGGATGGCTCCCTGACAGGGATCCTTTCGTTGCGATTCCCACGGTCCATGGGGTGAGACTAGATGATCCCTTGGGAACCCTCCCAGCCCTACAATACTATGGAAACCGGAGAAGGGGAGAGTTGTGGTCTGAAATTGCACCCTGCTTTTCTGGGGTTAGGGCATGGGGCGAAACACCTTTGCACTGGACCGTTTGGCCATTGCCTGTGAGCACCTCCCTGCTTGGGTGCAAGCGCATTCCTGTGCTGCAGGCGGGTTGGTCTGGATGACCTTTGGGGGTCCCTTCGAATTCTGAACTCTGCGATTTGGGTCTCTTGCAGGGAGCCAACGCCTGCCTTGACCCACATCTGCGACAAGCCAACACCGGCAGCCGTTTTGGGGAGGCTTCCGTTGCGTTTCAGCACCGAGGCTTCCAGAGGAGAAGTGCGCTCCATGTGCAGGCCAGGGGCGGGGTGTGGAGGCGCCACTTGCTGTTTTCCTCCTCGGGAACCAAAGAAGGAAAGCTGCTTGCTGCAGAAGGTGGCGCCGGCTCCTGCAAGGTTTCCGAATCGCCTGCCAGTAGCAGCTGTCTCTGGGCCAGCATTCATTTATCAGCTGACCCACACATGCACGCTCGCACACTGACACACACACACACACCCCATGGCCTCCCTCCTGTGGCATTCCAAGGCTCACAGGTTCGCCGGGGCTCCCCGCGCCACCTGCCGCACCTGTCGCAGGGCTCTTCCTTGCACCTGTGGGGAGAGATTATGGGATGCAGAGCTCATTAATGGGTCGCAGCATGAGGCCATACCAACGGACGAAAAAGCAGGCAGGGGTTGTGGGTGGCATGCCCTGCCCCACACGCTCTCCTCGCACACACACAGAAAAATTCCCTCCCAAGGAGACCGGCATCTCGCCGGCGCATTCCTTAGAAGCCCAGCCCAGCTCCTTAAGAACTTAAGACGAGCCTGCAGGATCAGGCCCAAGGGACCAGGAACTGCCTCTTCTTATGTAATTAAAGCGCAAAAGAAGTGCTGCTGGATCAGGCCAAAGGGGTCCCACCCAGTCCGCCAGAATCCTGTTCTCACAGTGGCCTAATACTCCTAAGAACCTGAGAATCTGGATAGACTGTCTCTGGAGCTGGAGGTTCCATTTGTTGTTGTCGTTTAGTCGTGTCCGCCTCTTCATGACCCCCTGGACCAGAGCACGCCAGGCCCTCCTGTCTTCCACTGCCTCCCACAGTTTGGTCAAACTCATGCTGGTAGCCTAGAGAACACTGTCCCACCATCTCGTCCTCCGTCGTCCCCTTCTCCCCTTTCCAGGGAGTCTTATCTTCTCATGAGGTGGCCAAAGTATTGGAGCCTCAGCTTCAGGATCTGTCCTTCCAGTGAGCACTCAGGGCTGATTTCCTTCAGAATGGAGAGGTTGGATCTTCTTGCAGTCCATGGGACTCTCAAGAGTCTCCTCCAGCACCAGAATTCAAAAGCATCCATTCTTTGGCAATCAGCCTTCTTTATGGTCCAGCTCTCACTTCCACACATCACTACTGGGAAAACCAGAGCTTTAACTATACGGACCTTTGTTGGCAAGGTGATGTCTCTGCTTTTTAAGATGCTGTCTAGGTTTGCCATCGCCTTTCTCCCAAAGAGCAGTCATCTTTTAATTTTGTGACTGCTTTCACCATCTGAAATTATTTCACCATCTGAAATTGTTGGAAATTATATT
Source organism: Podarcis vaucheri (assembly GCF_965113315.1). Taxonomy (NCBI): domain Eukaryota; kingdom Metazoa; phylum Chordata; class Lepidosauria; order Squamata; family Lacertidae; genus Podarcis; species Podarcis vaucheri. Next base: position 5,134,856 of record NC_138765.1, on the reverse strand, counting down.
ATAGTAAGTCCTGTAATGCAATATACCGATGTAATATAAGAATGTTAACAAATAAATAAAATGCAAACTAAAAAAATAAATAAATCAGAGAGTTGGAGGGGACCCTGTGGATAATCTAGTCTGACTCCCAGAAATGCAGGAATAGGCAGCTGTCCCACAGGGGGATCGAACCTGTGACCTTGCGACAAGGCCCAAAGTCACAGCCAGTGAGCTTCGCAGCCAAGTGGGGTTCTGCGCAAGCAACTTGCATCTTGCTCATCAATCCATGTGCCAGCAATAAGGGAGCTTGGATGTGACCCATATTTTGGGGAAAGGGGGGGGAGAAAAAGCGCAGCTCGTTAGCTCAGGCCACCCCCAGAGGCCAGCTGGTGATTAACACACTTTCTGTGACTTAAGCACAGTTTGGTCCCTGTGGGGGGAACCTGTCTGCCAGAACGGCTCCTGCCCCACATTCTGGCTCAGGAGACCCAGCTGGCAGCAGTTTTCTGAAAAGCACGGGGGGGGGGGCTGCCGGGAGCCCTCCAATGAGAAAACCCAGCCCCTGATAACCGGGGGGTGGGATGGGGACGACTGACTCTGGTTCCTTAGTGGTGTGCTTTCTGCACATGCACAGAGGCGCACACCCCTTGCCCAGATTGTCCAGAGCTTTGGGCTGGGTTGTCACCAATACAGTGGTACCTCTGGTTGCGAACGGGATCCATTCCGGAGGCACATTCGCAACATGAAATGAGCGCAACCCGCAACGGCGCATCTGCACATGCGCGGGTTGCAATTTGCAGCTTCTGTGCATGCACATGACGTCATTTTGCATGTCTGCGCATTTGTGAGTGGCAAAACCCGGAAGTAACCCTTTCCTGTGCTTCCGGGTTGCCGCAGGACATAATCTGAAAGAACGGAACATGAAGCGGACGTAACATGAGGTATGACTATATGCTGATGACACTCAGCTCTATCTGCTGATGGGTGGCCACACCGACTCGGCCCCGGACACACTAAACAGATGCTTGGAGGCTGTGGCTGGGTGGTTTTGTGGGAGCCGAATGAAACTAAATCCTTCGAAGACAGAGGTCCTCTGGCTGGGTCAGGATGGCATGGGGACAAGGGACCAACTCCCTTCTCTTGCGGGGGCCCAATTAGTGCCATTGCCTTCCGTTAAGAGTTTGGGTGTAATCCTTGACGCCTCCCTTTCCAGGATCACTGTGCTTACACATCACTTGGGAAGACAGGCGAACTAATATCAGTGTACTGGATGAAGCAAAGAACACCAGTGTTGAAGCAACGATTCTTCAACATCAACTTCGTTGGACTGGCCATGTTGTGCAGATGCCTGATGATCGTCTTCCAAAGCAACAACTCTACAGTGGTACCTCGGGTTAAGTACTTAATTCATTTCGGAGGTCTGTTCTTAACCTGAAGCATCACTTTAGCTAATGGGGCCTCCTGCAGCCGCTGCCGCACCGCCAGAGCACGATTTCTGTTCTCATCCTGAAGCAAAGTTCTTAACCTGAGGTACTATTTTCGGGTTAGTGGAGTCTGTAACCTGAAGTTTATGTAACCTGAAGCGTATGTAACCCGAGGTACCACTGTACTCTGAACTTAAAATGCTGGCGGTCAACAAAAGAGGTTTAAAGACTGTCTCCAGGCAAATCTTTAAAAATGTAGTATAAACACCGACAACTGGAAAACACTGGCCTGCAAGCGCTCCAGTTGGAGAACAGCCTTTACCAAAGGTGTCCTGGGCTTTGAAGACACTCGAACTCAGGACGCAAGGGAGAAACATGCTAAGAGGAAGGCAAGCTTGGCAAATCCACACTGTGATCAACTCCTGCCCGGAAACCAATGTCCCCACTGTGGAAGGAAGTTTGGATCCAGAATTGGCCTCCACAATCACTTATGGACTCATTGTTAAAACTGTGTTTATGGAAGACAATCTTACTCAGCTACAAGGGATCGCCAAAGAAGAAGAATGAGTCCATAAGTGATTGTAAGTGTTGTTCTGCTGAAGGCAGCTGTCTACAAACCAGCCCCAACAGTTCATGAAGCTACTGGGGAAACAGCAGGCGATTCTGTCCTGCGGAAACAGGTTCAGAACTTTGTCAGGGAACTGCAAGGACTTGCAAATGGGATCGAGGGGCCCAGGCTGGTTCCTCCAGCAACCGCTTGCAAACATTCACCGCCCAGTTGGCATTGCTGCTGGGGGTTTCTCAGGGCCTTTGAGGAAGGGGCTGGAGGAGTCTTGGCAGGCGAGTAAAATGGTGAGATGCTGTCCTCTCGTGGCCGGTTGCAAACGGCACTCTTTCAGACTGCAAAAGAAGGGAATCCTAAGTGCAGGGTGAAGAGGGCTTTCCAGGCAAAGATAAGAGCAGAATAACACCCACCTGCTCATCAATTAAGCAGGGGTTCCTGGGCACCTTAGGACGCATGGCATTTTTCTGCTTTGTTGCTCATTAATATTTAACTGAACCTTTGATTGACTGCGTTCCATGAAAAACTTACCTGCTTCACCTTTTCTTTTTTTAAAGTAAAAAAAAAGTGGTTTAAAAAAAATAAATAAATCATTTTTTCAATACAAACAGCAACCACAAAAGACACATACAACAAAAACCACAATAACACTTATAACACAATTTAACCATTCATATTTGAATACACTGATATACCTATGACTACACCTGTTAAACAATATTTCCCCACCTCTCCTCCCCCTACTTCCCACCATTGTCCGCCTTATCGCTTAAGTATTTCTTCCAGATTTCTTCATATTTATCCATTCTTAATTTGCGTCGATATGCAATTTGTTCGTATGTAGCTAGTCTGTCCATATTGTCAGTCCATGTGCTCAATGGAATCTTTTTGCGGCTCTTCCAATTCATCAAAACAAGTTTTTTTGCTTCTAATATGGCACGGTACATCCATTTTTTTTGACCCATTGTAATCTCCCACGTTTCTGATATATGATTTAGAATTAAGTTCAAATCCCCTAAATAACAATTTCTTTTTATTACTCCTGCTGTATAAACAAAGTTAACCTCTTTCATCCGAGTTTGGTGGGATGTTATTGAAAGCATAAAGAGATTATATCTGTCTCTTCCACAAATCTCTCAAGAAATCTGGGATAAGTTACATCTAATTGGCTGAATATTTTCTGATGTAACATGGAGCTTTTTATTCTGAATACACCTTGTGCCTCTGAGGGGTTCAGCACTAGGCTTACGTATATCTTGCGAGTCAGGTGTGCTCTCGCTCTCTCGATTTTTACGACGGCTCTCTCAACTTGTACCTGCCTGTTAGAAAGGTAAAGGGACCCCTGACCATTAGGTCCAGTCGTGGCCGACTCTGGGGTTGTGGTGCTCATCTCGCTTTACTGGCTGAGGGAGCCAGCGTACAGCTTCTGGGTCATGTGGCCAGCAGGACTAAGCTGCTTCTGGTGAACCAGAGCAGTGCACAGAAACGCCATTTACCTTCCCGCCGGAGTGGTACCTATTTATCTACTTGCACTTTGACGTGCTTTCGAACTGCTAGGTTGGCAGGAGCAGGGACCGAGCAACAGGAGCTCACCCCGTCATGGGGATTCGAACCACCGACCTTCTGATTGGCAAGTCCTAGGCTCTGTGGTTTAACCCACAGCGCCACCTGCAAATATCCGGATAACCTGCTTCATCATTTCTTCTGGCAAATCTAGCATCCCACGCCAAGTTTGCTTTTTTATGTGTTGGTCTCATGAAGTTCTGTTTTGTTACTTGGGTTATAGGGACGAAAATCAATAAATATAGTTCAGGAAAAACAGGCAGGCCGTTTGGAGCGGCTTTGGGCACCAACGTGGAGCTGAATCAAGGGGCAGAAACTCAGGAAAGGATTCTTTCTTATTGCACCAACACCGTTTGTAGAACATAACAGTTCTGGTCCAATAAAGCAGATTGGCTTTCCGGTTCCCGTCGGCCGGGAACAAGGCAGAAAGTGCAGCGCAGGCTCTGGTTTCTGCCAGGGGGGGGGCCTGACTTGGCCTCCCCCCACCCCCTGCACTCAGCCAGCCTTTTACTGCCTGCGCCTCCCACCTCCCTCATCGATCGGAGACGGCTTCTGCCCGCTCAGCATCCGCACTGGGCGTCCATCATATTTATTTCCCCTCTGCGCTCCCCAGCCACTCCACCTTCCACTGGAGAGCAAGGCTGGGAGCTTGCCTGGCCTCTTGCCAGCACAGCTCTTTATGGGCTGAGCAGGGAGATGGAAGCACTTTCCATGCAATATTCAGCGGGGATGTCTGCAGGCCAGGCAAAAAGGCTGCCAAGCCCCCCTTTGCCTCCTGCACAACAGCAGGTAATCTCTTCCCTGCAGCAGAGTCTGAATCAGGGATGGGTGTGTGTGTTCAGGTCTGGGGGGGGCATTTGTGGCCCTTTGCACCCCACAGTCTGGCCCCCGGGACACTCTCCAGTCCATACTGCACCCTTCCCTTGCCAGCCCGGATTTGCAGTGCCCTTAAGGGTTTTTTTTAGGGGACGCAGGTGGCGCTGTGGGTTAAACCACAGAGCCTAGGGCTTGCTGATCAGAAGGTTGGCGGTTCGAATCCCCGCGATGGGGTGAGCTTCCGTTGTTCGGTCCCTGCTCCTGCCAACCTAGCAGTTCGAAAGCACATCAAACTGCAAGTAGATCAATAGGTACCACTCCGGCGGGAAGGTAAACGGCGTTTCCGTGCGCTGCTCTGGTTCGCCAGAAGCGGTTTAGTCCTGCTGGCCACATGACCCGGAAGCTGTACGCTGGCTCCCTCGGCCAGTAAAGCGAGATGAGCGCCGCAACCCCATAGTCGGCCACGACTGGACCTAATGGTCAGGGGTCCCTTTACCTTTACCTGAGGGCTTTTGCTTGCCTGCAGAGCATCCTGCAAATCTCCTCACGCTGCTTCTTTGTCTAGATCTAGGGCAGGAGGGGTTGTGTGAGTGTGAAGAACCTGGTTTATTGCACAGGTTAAAAAATAATCATCACATTCATCACCCACATCTGTCTGTGGTCCTCAGAAGATGGCCTACATCAGAACATGAGGAGAGTCGGTGTGATGGCCTGGGACTTGGGCTCGGACTTGGAACCAGAGGAGACTCATTCTGCACTGGATCCTTTGCCTCAGGCATCATCTGAACCAAGTCTGGGGCCTGATCCTGAAGACTCTGCACAGGTTCCCCTGCAGCAAACCCCAGCTGGGCCGAGTCAGGGGCCTGAGCCTGCCCTGGCTCTGGATGCGGGGATTCCCTCGTTGCCTCCAGCTGGGCCATCACTCACAGCTGCTCCACTACCAGTTGGGTCAGGAGAGGCTGAGGCGGCCCCTGGGTCTAGTCACCCACTGATGTCTCCCAAGCTGCAGAGACTGAGGTCTGAGAGGAGGAGACCCCTGAGTACTCGCAGGAGGAGTGCTCGCCTTCGTGTGAAACAGGGAGGTGAGTCGCCGGGGGATCAGGACCAGCTGCTACCCTGACAAAGATAAAAGGCTGTCAGGTCCTGCCCCAGGTTGTGGGAGCAACATTACTGTATGCCAGATCCTGCCTGAGATCCTGTACTTGTCCTTGCCTGGTTTCCTGCCTCGTGTCCTGCCTTGACCCTGTCAGATGCCTGCAGGAAACCCCCAAGCAAGCAGGATTGAGCATGTTCTGGAAAAAAAATTGGGGTGAGAGGCTGTTCAACAGCCCAGCTCATCGGGGTGCACATCCCCCATGGGTCTATGCAGTCAGTAAAAGAAGGAAGTTCCAGCCAAGTAATTTGGAGCAAAACAGCAGTCAGTAGACCATGATCTATATTGTTGTGCGACAGGTTGCCACAGGAGTAAGAACCCCGAGCTTGGGGTGACATCCTCTTTCAAAACTTCCCTCTTTCCCCCAGAATACACTTCAAGCAGCAGCATTGATACATCATCACTACATCACTAGCATGTCACAAATGGGGAGGGCTACACAAGGGTTACACAATTTCAACATTAGGTCACTTGATCAGACACCTTTCCCAACACCTCTTAAGTGTTGTTGTTTAGTCGTGTCCGCCTCTTCGTGACCCCCTGGACCAGAGCACGCCAGGCCCTCCTGTCTTCCACTGCCTCCCGCAGTTTGGTCAAACTCATGCTGGTAGCTTCGAGAACACTGTCCCACCATCTCGTCCTCCGTCGTCCCCTTCTCCTTGTGCCCTCCATCTTTCCCAGCATCAGGATCTTTTCCAGGGAGTCTTCTCTTCTCATGAGGTGGCCAAAGTATTGGAGCCTCAGCTTCAGGATCTGTCCTTCCAGTGAGCACTCAGGGCTGATTTCCTTCCGAATGGATAGGTTTGATCTTCTTGCAGTCCATGGGACTCTCAAGAGTCTCCTCCAGCACCAGAATTCAAAAGCATCAATTCTTCAGTGATCAGCCTTCTTTATGGTCCAGCTCTCACTTCCATACATCACTACTGGGAAAACCAGAGCTTTAACAATAAGGACCTCTTAAGTACCCATCGCGGAAAGAACAATAAAAGTCTTGACATCTCCTTGCCCTCAGGACTGGTCTGGAGATGGGCTTTCAGAACACCTGCCTTGCTCAACTGCCTCTGCGTATGTCTAGTGTTGCCCCCTTGGTCACTCCCTGGGTGGGGGGCCGTGTATGTGCTCTCACGCTTGGGGAATTATGGCAGGATGCCCTGTTCCTGCTGCCTGCTTCTTGGTGCATGGAGGGAGGTGGAGCCCAAATTCACCTTTCTTTAAGGGTTAAAATGGCGTTGAAATGAGGAGAAACGGTTGAAGTATGGATTTTCTACAAATTTATAAAGCTAGGTACTGTATCTTCCCTGAGCTGTCAAGCCGAAAGGATACATTCATTCATAATATCTCTAACACTGTAACAACTTTAAAGATATGCCCCCCCCCCATCATTTCTGTAACAAGCACAGGAGAACTCCCACCTCCTATTCTTTTTCTGAACATGTTGGCAGAGCAGAGCTGGTAGCTTCTTCTCCATTAATCCTCTCTTAAAGGCATCTAGGTTGGTGGCTGTAATAAACGAAAATCTGCCCTTATTCCCTTATGGGGGACACAAGAGCCCTTATAGAGTCCTTTGTAGGTTCTCCATCGGTCAGAGAAAAGAACAGAGGCCAAGCAGAGAATATTGGGAAGCAAAGCAGTTTGTAAGCCTGATCTTTATTGATCTGTTGCAACAGGGTGCTCCCCTCACCCGCAGGAAAGGAGGAGGAACGGGAACCAAGGTGTGCCCGCCCTTATAGAGATACTTTAAATTGCCCACCTTGGAGTCCAAGACCACCCCCAGACACATCATACCTACATCACTGAGAGGGCGGTCTACAACAGAAATCTGAGTGCGTGGTTTACCTCCTGTCTGGCAAGTTACCTGTTAATGCTCACTTGATTGGATACCCTGGGGAGCTTGGCCAGTCTTTTGTAATGATAAATACAGTGGTACCTCTGGTTACGTACTTAATTCGTTCCGGAGGTCCATTCTTAACCCGAAACTGTTCTTAACCTGAAGCACCACTTTAGCTAATGGGGCCTCCTGCTGCTGCTGCGCCGCTGGAGCACGATTTCTGTTCTCAACCTGAAGCAAAGTTCTTAACCTGAAGCACTATTTCTGGGTTAGCGGAGTCTGTAACCTGAAGCATATGTAACATGAAGCGTATGTAACCTGAGGTACCACTGTACTTAGTTCATACCTACATAACAGAAAGAGCGGTCTACAGCAGAAATCTGAGTGCATTGTTTATCTCCTGTCTGGCAGGTCACCTGTTAATGCTTACTTGATTGGATACCCTGGGGAGCCTGGCCAGTCTTTTGTAATGATAAATACATAGTTCCTGAGCCAGCTCACAGGCTCACCCTATTCATACACAGACATACCCTTAAGACAGGATTTGTGAAGGAAAAGACAATGGGGAGGCTTTTCCATTTTCCTTTCACCTTGTAGAGAAAACATTTAGTAAGTTTGGGAGTCACAATGGTTCCAGGGCTGTTTTCCTGTGCTGCTTCAGACATGTGGTTTATACTGTATATTTATGTATGTGTTTGCTTGGTACATTTATGAACATTTATTATATATATAAGACCTTAATTTGTTTATTTCATGGCCATCACTTGCCTCCTGAAGGAGGGAGTTCCACAGTTTAATTCTGCTCTGAGTGAAAACTAGCGCTAATACGCCCAGGAACCTCACCAAAATTCTGGAGAGGGTGCACCTCCACAGGCACATACCTCCACATGTGGTGGGAGTGCCCCAAAATCCAACTATTCTGGACAGCAGGCATACAAGAAATATGTAAATCAACTAAGCAAGTATTAAAACCACCCCAGAATTGGCCCTACTAAACATCTTCCAACAATGCCCATTTACACCACAAAGAACTGATAACCCACCTACTTTCAGCAGCCAGAAACACCATAACCAGACACTGGAGAGACCTGTCAGGAGTAAGCATGGACCAATGGTGCCAAATAGTATGGGAAACAGCCCTACTAGAAAAATTAACCAATGAACTGAAACTGACATGAGGAGAAATAGAAGACACCTTGACCCTGGTACGGCTCCTCTTTATCACATACACAGCCCAACAAAACAATGACAAAAATCCACCAACAGCATACAAATCAGTGTGGCTAACCTGATCCAAAACACCCACCCACCCCATTCACACATGAAAACAAAGAACACCACAGCCAACCACAAATGAACAGCCACACCCCAGGCCAACCCCAACCTCTCTCACCACCAAAGGAACACAAGTGAACAGCAAAGAACCTGCACAAACAACGCTGACACGAAACCCTACATATAAGAAGTAAAATAGAAAAATCACCACCCGACCCCACCCCCACTCATCTTCCCCCCCTCCCCCTTTTCTTCCGAATGTCTCAAGAAATGAAACTGATCTGTAAAAAATGTTACTTGGAGAGAGAAAAAGAGAGAGAGACATTGCACATACATTTGTAAACTAAGAAAATCTTACATTTCTGTGTATCTGAAGAAGTGTGCATGCACACGAAAGCTCATACCAAGAACTAACTTAGTTGGTCTTTAAGGTGCTACTGGAAGGAATTTTTTTATTTTTACATTTTAAAAACATTTTAAAATAATAAAATTCTGCGCGGAGTGAAGGAGACGCATCTGAAAGTCCAGACTGCAAAGCAGAAGAGAGAGATGCAGTCCCTGAGGGGGCCCCGGGCCCCTCGCCAGCTGCCCCTTCTGCCAGGGACTCCACCCTGCGGAGCTTCTTCAGATCTCCCGCTGAGTCTGCCCCTCTCTTGCCCTGCCAGCGCTGTGATGTCAGCCGCCCACCTTCCTTCTGGGCAGGGAGTGGCTCCCTAGCCTGGCAGCCTTTGTTCCTCCCCAGTGACGTCTGCAGTGCCAACAGGGAGTGCGGTTGTGGAGGGGAGAGATTGAGCAGAAGGGGCCCGGAAGGCAGAGGGTGGCGGCACGTGGTGGGGAAAGCTCAACACCAGTCACAGAAATGGGTGTTGATTCTTCTTCTCCCCCCACAGGGATTCCCACAATGCCTTGCTCCGTCAGTGGGGCAGAAAGGGGGGTGAACAGTGCCGGATTTATGTATACAGTGGACGCTCGGGTTACGAACGTGATCCATGTGGGAGGCACGTTCGCAATCTGCAGCGTTTGCAACCTGCGTCTACACATGTGCGGGTTGCAATTCAGTGCTTCTGTGCATGTGCAAAGTGTGATTTTTGTGCTTCTGCGCATGCGTGAGCTCCGAAAGCCGGAAGTAACCAGTTCCGGTACTTCGGGGCTCAGCGCGGTGCGCCACCTGAAAACGAACAACCTGAAGCGTCTGTAACCTGAGGTATGACTGCAGAGGATCAGGCTAATTCAAATTGAAAGCCAGGCGGAATAGCCCTGTCTTACAGGCCCGGCGGAAGGAAATCAAGTCCTGCAGGGCCCTAGTCTCATGGGTCGGAGCCGGGTTAAAATGGCGCTGGAATTAGGAGAGTCGGTTAAAGTATGGATTTTCTAGGAATTCATAAAGCTAGGTACAGTCATACTTCGGGTTGAAGTAGCTTCGGGATAAGTCTATCTTTCGCTCTTCACAGAGCTCTGTTGGTGCCTGCAAATTGACCACAGGCAGAGAGAGGCCTTGGGGATCCGGGAAGGTGGCAGTGGGAAGGGATCCTTGGAGGGATCCAGAACTACCGGTACCTGTAGAAGGCAGGAGGCCGGGCTGCAGGTTGGTAGCTGGACCTCACCCCGAGGGAAAATAAAGTTTTCTTCTCGTTCTAGTTACAGGTCGGTAGCCGTAATCAAAACAAAACAAAAAAAATTCCTTCCAGTAGCACCTTAGAGACCAACTCAGTTTGTTATCGGTATGTGCTTTTGTGTGCATGCACAAAATATCTGAAGAAAGTATCTGAAGAAAGTATTTGAAGAAGTGTGCATGCACACGAAAGCTCATACCGATAACATGCCTGTCATAAGAGCATAAGATCTCTTCTGGATCAGATCAGTGGGGGCCCATCTAGGCATACTGTAGAATCATAGAGTTGGAAGGGACGTCAAGAGTAATCTAGTCCAAAACCAGTGCTTTTTCTGTTATGTACTGAGTTGAATAGGATCCAAAATGCAGCAGTCTGATTGGTCCTAGAATAGGATTCAGAATGCAGCAGTCTGATTGGTCCACAGGAGCCACCCAATCCAGCTCCAAGTGGAAGTGAATCTGCAACCTGATTGGCCTACAGGAGAATCCCGGAATTAGCCAATCACGTGGGGCCCATTGTGTAAATAATGTACGTATATAAAGCAGATATTCTGGAGGAATGTTCATTCCTCCTCAACACTATGAGCTGAATAAAGAGCATGAAATCCACTCTTCACTCTGAGTAGATTTCATTTTCCCTAGAAAAATCAATGCCAGTACGCACCTTGAAGTTGTTACAGTAAATGTCACACTGTTTAACTCCCCCCTAAAAAAAAAAGAGGGGCTGCTACTGCGTACCCTCGAATACCCCCAGAAAAACAGCACTGCCACTCCCCTTCAAGGCAGGAATCGCTGCTAAAACATCCATGACAGATGGCCACCCAACCTCTGCTTAAAGACCTCTAAGCATGGAGAGTCCGCAACCTCCCGAGGGAAACTGTTCCAGCCTCCTGGTCTCACAGTGTCCCACCAGATGCCCATTATGGGAAACCCGCAAGCAGGATTCGAACACAGGAGCGCTCTCCCGTCTTGTGGCTTCCAGTAACTGCTGTTCAGAAGAACTGCTGCCAGGGGTGCCAGGTTGGGGGAGGCTGTTGTAAGGCTTGAGGTCATCATCCCTGCATTTCCATGCAAGCACCCCTCCCTGGCCGGGGCAGACATATTGCTTGCAAACTGAGCCCATCCCATTGCACAAGCAATCCAGGAGGATGCTGGGTGTGTGGGTGATATTTCAAAGCGAGTTGACAAAAGCAGGTAGGAGTGGCTCCCCCAGAGTCTTGGACCATGCACAGGCGAGGCTGCGCTGCGCACAATCCATGCGGCAGATCCCGGCCTTCTCTTTGCGCATTGCAAGCCAGCCTGCGTTCATCCTTCTCAGGACTTGGAGCTGAGGGACCTCTGGTTCCCTGGGTGCAATGTGTGTAAAGGTAAAGGGACCCCTGACCATTAGGTCCAGTTGCGGACGACTCTGGGGTTGCGGCACTCATCTCTCTTTATTGGCCGAGGGAGCCGGTGTACAGCTTCCGGGTCATGTGGCCAGCATGACTAAGCCGCTCTGGTGAACCGCAACCTCCCGAGGGAAACCGTTCCAGCCTCCTGTTCTCACAGTGTCCCACCAGATGCCCATTATGGGAAACCCGCAAGCAGGATTCGAACACAGGAGCGCTCTCCCATCTTGTGGCTTCCAGTAACTGCTGTTCAGAAGAACTGCTGCCTCCAGCTCCGGAGGCAGAGCGGAGCCCTCGTAGCCAGTAGCCATCACAGAATTATAGAATTTCTGTGTTGGAAGGGTCTCCCAGAGGGCATCTAGTCCAACCCCCTGCAATGCCAGCCTCTCCTCCATGAATTTGCCTGAGGGGAGAGACTTCATCAGGCAAGGCCTCCTTCCACCTGCCTTGCTCCCCCCTCTAGTCTCTGCTTCTCGATTTGTATTGTGTTATTTGATGTACTGGGGCTTGCCGTTGTGCTATTTATTGTAGTTTGTAAATTATTTATTGTAACTGTTATGAGTGAATCTCTGTTTAACTTTTATATGCTGATATTATTATTTTATGTTATTCTAATAATTGTTGAATGTTTCATTTTTTATGCAGGTTGCTTAAAGTTATGTTTTATTATCAAATTTTTGTATTGCATTAGATGGTTATAAGATGTACATTTTTTTGTCTCTTCAGCTTGTAAATCACCTTGAGTATTGCAAGACAGAAAGACGGTATACAAATAAAAAATGATGATGATGATAATGCCAAGTTGGTGGCCGTCATTGCCTGTGGTGGCAGAGAGTTCCATAGTCTTACTATGTGAAGAAGTCCTTTCTTTTATCGGCCTTCTGTCACAGATGCTTTAGCTGAGATTCCTGCACCGCAGCAGGTTGATCTAGATGACTCTAGGGGTCCCTTCTGACTCTACAAATCCTATAATTCTATGATTCCTGAATCTGTCTGCAGTTCTAGTATTTGGGGGGGGGGAGAGCTGTTCTCTTTCCACTTTCTCCATGTCTGGCATCATTTTATAAACTTATAAACCTCTCAGATTTTCTCTACACTAAAAAGGACCAAACACCGTAAGTTTTCCTCCTAGGGGAATGGCTCCATTCCCTGGATCATTTTAGCTGCCCTTTTTGGAACATTTTTAACTCTGCAATATCCTTTCTGAGCCGAGGCATCAATAAATAAGCACACAGATATACTATGCAGCTAATATCAGAGAAGAGGCCTGCCGTTTCTGTGTGGTGCTTAGTATATAAATGTCTAAGATAGGGTAAAATGGATTTCTGACAAGTGAGGTGACTGAGAAATTTGTCCCCAAGTATGCCCCTCTCACCTGCCATCCTGGTGACGTTGGGACCCTCAACAATTTCTCTCTCTGGGCTGCCATCTTTTGCTCTGGGGAAGAAGTCACACACACACACACACACACACCGAGTCAGTGTTGTACAGTGGTTAGAGTCCATCATCTGGGAGAGAGACCAAGGTGCAAATCCCCCGCTTGGCCACGAAGCTTACTGGGTTGACCTTGGGGGCCAGTCACTCACTCTCTGCCTGACCTATCCTGCAGGCTTGTGGTGAGAATTAAATGACGGCAGGGAAAACTCATGTCTGCCAACTCGAGCTCCTTCCTTGGCTGCCGGGACCCCATAACACCTGTCCTGAGAGATCGGCATTGGCTCCCAGTACGTGTCTGAGCACAATTCAAAGTGTTGGTGCCGACCTTGAAACCCCTCAACTGTCCAGTATATTTGAAGGAGCGTCTCCACCCCCATCGTTCAGCCTGGACGCTGAGGTCCAGCGCCGAGGGCCTTCTGGCGGTTCCCTCGCTGCGAGAAGTGAGGTTACAGGGAACCAGGCAGAGGGCCTTCTTGGTAGTGGTGCCTGCCCTGTGGAACGCCCTCCCTTCAAATGTGAAGGAAATAAGCAGCTATCTTATCTTTAGAAGACATCTGAAGGCAGCCCTGTTTAGGGAAGTTTTTAATATTTAATGCTGTATTGTTTTTAACACTCGATTGGGAGCCGCCCAGAGTGGCTGGGGAAACTGAGCCAGATGGGCGGGGTGTAAATTATTATTATTATTATTATTATTATTATTATTATTATTATTATTAAAGTGGAATATACAGGAAATAAATAAATAACAAACCAGGAGTCTGGAAATTGCCACCCCAGCATAGTGAATCCAGCCCCAGGAAAGAAGCATCCTCAAGTCAAGGCTGGGAGGATATTTTTCCTTAATTATTGCACTGGGAGCCCATTGCCCTGGTTTGATGAGCAATGGGAAGATGCACATGTATTTTGTGTATTTTTGGTCTTTGTTGGAAGCCGCCCAGAGTGGCTGGGGAAACCCAGCCAGATGGGCGGGGTACAAATAATTTATTATTATTATTATTATTATTATTATTATTATTATTATTATTATTTATTTAAACAAAAGGAGCCGTTTGCACGGGCTTAGTTCTGCCTGCACCTCACTGCGAGAGGCCAAGTTACAGGGAACCAGGCAGAGGGCCTTCTCGGTAGTGGCGCCCGCCCTGTGGAACGCCCTTCCAGCAGATGTCAAAGAGATAAACAACTACCTGACATTCAGAAGACATCTGAAGGCAGCCCTGTTCAGGGAAGTTTTTAATGTGTGACATTTTAGTGTATTTTTCATCTTTGTTGGAAGCCGCCCAGAGTGGCTGGGGAAACCCTGCCAGATGGGCGGGGTACAAATAATAAATTATTATTAAATTCTTAAAATAAAAAATTCCTTCCAGTAGCACCTTAAAGACCAACTAAGTTAGTTCTTGGTATGAGCTTTTGTGTGCATGCACACTTCTTCAGATACTTCAGATGTGTATCTGAAGAAGTGTGCATGCACACGAAAGCTCATACCAAGAACTAACTTAGTTGGTCTTTAAGGTGCTACTGGAAGGAATTTTTTATTTTGACTATGGCAGACCAACACGGCTACCTATCTGTATTAAATTATTATTATTATAACCTCCAGCTCCAGAGCGCGTCTACCCAGATTCCCAGGTTCTTAGGGGTATTATGTGAATACAGGATTCTGGAGGAGCATTATTATTATTATTATTATTATTATTATTATTATTATTATTATTATTATTATTATCTTGCCCTCATGCAGAACCCCTGGCTTCGCTCCTCCCGGGACCCGCATCTCACTACGACTCCCAGCGGCCCGCCAGATGTGCTGCACTACAACTCCCATCGGCCCCAGGACCTCGCCATCCCCGACCCACCCACCCCCCGCGAGCTGGGCGCCAGCTGCTGCCCAGGACCGGCTGGCCCCGTCCGCTTTCTGCGCAGCCCAGCGATGCCCTGCCTGAACTGCCGCGCCCCGGGCGCGCCAAAGAAGGAGAGGCAGCAGAGGCGCGCCGGGGCCGGATGGGGGAGCCCCGGGGGCCGGCGCTGCGCGAGGCGGAGCAGGCAGGTGAGCCGGCCCAGCGGGGCGGGGAGGAGCCGCCGGGGAGGCCGGGAGGGGCGAGGCCGAAGCTTCTCCGGCGGGCAGGTGCGCGGATCGGGGCGCGCAGCTGGCGACGCGCCTCCCTCGCCATCCTCGGCTCTTCTTGCAAGCGGCGCCTCGCCATCCCGCAACTCTCCTTCCCCGCAGACTCCGGCTCGGACGCCCCCCCTCCCCACCAGAGCATGACCCGGGGTGCTCTTTTCTCCAGTGGGGCGCAGATCTAAGCTCCCCCCCCCAAAAAACCCCCAGCTCGCATTGGAGACACATCCAAGGATTTAGCAGCGTCGCTTTCCAGCTGCCCCACCCGCCTTGCGCGCCAGCTGCGGGCGCTTTTCTCGCAGGAAGGGCAGAATAAAAGGGGGCTGGATTCTACCTGCCCCCCCCCCAAAGCGCGTCCTTCTCCCTCCTTCTAAGCCAGGTAAGGAGAAAATAAAAGACCCTCTTTCTCCCCGCCGGACTTTTGTTCTTAATCTAGCTGCTCCTCCCACTGTTGACGGTTTGTGGGTTTTTTAAAAAAATAAAAATCGTTTTTTTCTTGTTGTTTACGACGAAGTACCCGAGGCGCTGCAAGGAGATTTCATGAATAAAAGGAGGAAAGTAAGCTGGGAAGCGCCTCCTGATCTGGCAAGACTTGAGCGCCTCTCGTCAGAAGTCAGCGCCCTTTCGTTCCTTGGAGCTAATTCCCAGGGAATTAGTTCCTCGCAGCTAATTCCCACCTTTAGTTCTGCCATTTTAGCTTGTTTCAAACTGTTTTGTTTGTTTTTTTAATGTTAGGGCTGTGGTTGCTGTAACCCAGCGCAGGGACCTTGTTGTAAGGGTGGGTGGGTGTGTAAATAAATTGGAATCAATAATCAAAATAAAATGTTGTTTTTGAAAGTGTGCCGAGGTGAGTCTCGAACCTCTGGCTGAGAGTCAGCAACTTCCAGGAGGCCCACGGATGTTTCGGACTACAGTTCCCGTCAGGTGCTGGCTGGAGCTGGTGGGAGGTGTAGTCTGAAATGTCAGAGTGGGGGGCGCCGGGTTGAGGAAGGCTGTTGTAAGGCTTGAGGTCATCATCCCTGCATTTCCATGCAAGCACCACTCCCTGGCCGGGGTAGACATATTGCTTGCAAACTGAGCCCATCCCATTGCACAAGCAATCCAGGAGGATGCTGGGTGTGTGTGTGTGTGGGTGATATTTCAAAGCGAGTTGACAAAAGCAGGTAGGAGTGGCTCCCCCAGAGTCTTGGACCATGCACAGGCGAGGCTGCGCTGCGCACAATCCATGCGGCAGATCCCGGCCTTCTCTTTGCACATTGCAAGCCAGCCTGCGTTCATCCTTCTCAGGACTTGGAGCTGAGGGACCTCTGGTTCCCTGGGTGCAATGTGTGTAAAGGTAAAGGTACCCCTGACCGTTAGGTCCAGTTGCGGACGACTCTGGGGTTGCGACGCTCATCTCGCTTTACTGGCCGAGGGAGCCGGCGTACAGCTTCCGGGTCATGTGGCCGGCATGACTAAGCCGCTCTGGTGAACCAGAGCAGCGCACGGAAACGCCGTTTAGCTTACCACCGGAGTGGTACCTATTTATCTACAGTGGTACCTCTGGTTACTTATGCTTCAGGTTACAGACTCCACTAACCCAGGAATATTACCTCGGGTTAAGAACTTTGCTTCAAGATGAGAACAGAAATCGTGCTCCGGCGGCGTGGCGGCGGCTGCAGGAGGCCCCATTAGCTAAAGTGGTGCTCCAGGTTAAGAACAGTTTCAGGTTAAGAACGGACCTCTGGAACAAATTAAGTACTTAACCCGCGGTATCACTGTACTTGCACTTTTGACGTGCTTTTGAACTGCTAGGTTGGCAGGAGCAGGGACCGAGCAAAGGGAGCTCACCCCGTCGCAGGGATTCAAACCGCCGACCTTCTGATCAGCAAGCCCAAGAGGCTCAGTGGTTTAACCCACAGCGCCACCCGCTCTGCAAAACTTCGTGAAACTGACGGGCCCGGATGGGTTGGCATTCGTCGTTTGTCTTATTCAGAACTGAGGGATAGGAGAGTCACTTTTTGTCCTGCCTCAGGAAAGGTCCCCTGTTGGGTTGCCTAGAAATGCTTCCGAGTCACCCCAGGCGAGTGTGTACTCTAAACCAGAGAGGGCCTGGCTACTTTTGGGCTTCCCAGGAAGGTGGGGTTGGGTGCTCTCCAGAAACAGGATGCTGGCGTGAAAAGGTCTTTGGTCCTACCCAAAAGGCCTTTGCTTCTCCTTTCCAGGTAGAACAACACCTAGAAAACTGTTGGGGTTGAATCGACATCCCCCAGGTGCTGTTGGACTACAACTCCCATCATCCCTGACGATTGCCATGCTGGATAGAAATGATGGGAGTTGTAGTCTAGCAACCTCCGGGGACCCAAGGATGGGAAAAGCTGGTGTAGCAGTTGGGGCAGAGTCGCGGAGCCTAGTTCCGATGGAAAGGAGAGGTGTGTCTGCAAACTGGAGCTCTCCCAAGCCTTCCAGTTAGTGTTCGGCCCAATTTAAAGTGCCGGTGCTGACCGATGAAGCCTTTCACAGCTCAGGACCTCAATACCTTAAGAACTGCCTCTCCTCATACAAATTGACCAGGGCCTTGCAATCATCATCTGAGGTCCTTCATGAGAAATTCGGAGGGCGGCAACCCAAAAGCGGGGCCTTATCAGTGGTGGCTCCCTATCTGTGGAAGGCTTGCTTGGAGCCTTCATTACGTGTCTCCAGGCGCCAGGCGAAAGCAGTCCTCTTTACCCAGGGGTCTTCAGCCGTTAAATAATCTATGGCCTGTTAAAACTGGGGTGGGGGGCTATTATGACGATTATTTTGTTACCGTGCCGAGTAAATTATGTTCTTAATGTTGCACACATTAAGTCAGCCTTCCCCAACCAGGTTTGCTGGTTGCCTTGTTTCAAAAAGGGCATTATACGGTTAGAAAAGGGCAACGAAAATAGGGGCCACTCCTCTGTGAAGAACGGTTGCAACATTTTGGACTGTTTAGTTTAGAGAAAAGGCGAGCAGGGAAGCAACATGATGGAAGCTTATAAGATAAGGCACGGCATAGATAAATTGCCTAGAGAAAGGTTATCCTCCTCCCTCACGACTCGTGGGCAGCCAGGGAAGTTGACTGAAGATTCAGGATGGAGAAAACAAAGCCCTTCTTCGTGCACTGCCTAGTTAGCCTATGGAACCCCCTCCCACTGGAGGCACGGATGGCCGCCAACTTGGATGGCTTTGAAAAAGGATTTGACAAATTAATGGAGGAGGAGAGGGCTATTGATGGCTATTAGCTCTGCTCTCCCCAGTTGGAGGTAGCAAAACCTCTGAAAACGAGAAGGATAGGGCTCTGTGTTCGAATCCTGCTTGCAGTTTTCCCATAATGGGCATCTGGTCGGCTACTTTGGGAAGAGAAGGCTGGACCAGCTGGTTCCCTCTCTGGCCTGATCCAGCAACCTCCTCTTATGTTCTGTTGTAGTCCAAAACATCTGGAAGATCCCTAGGTGGGAAAGGCTGCCCTGAGTCAATGATCCGGCATGTTTTCTCGCCTTCTTAAGCACTCACTTCGTGTTTTTTGCACGGAGGCAGAGAACTCTCTGCCAGCAAACACGTCTCGGCTTGTTCTGGCGGGCGCGTCCGCTGGCGGGACCTGTTCTGGCGAGAGCCGAGGTGGCGAAGGGAAGCTGGCGGGGCGAAACCTTCCCAAGAGGTGAGAAGGGAGCCGGCCAAACCGTCTCCCATGGGGGTCCGCCAAACCTTGGACTAAGCTCAGCTTGTCTGCTGCAGTTTATCTCCTGAATGGCTGGTGAGATCACCAACCTTTTTTCGGGTGGGGTTTTTACTTTGTATTGCTAAATCCCAAACTTAGAGCAAACTTGCATCCAGTGCCAGAAAATATTGCAGGTGTTAATTTTCCTCCCCATAACATTTCTGAATTTGGGTTCTTTTAATAAAAAGCATTGGAAAAATCTGATTCCCAGCTCCCAGTTATTCCTTTAGAATTTTATAATTTTATTTGGTAGCGTATATTTTTAAACCGAAATCATATATTGATAATTTTTAGCTTAATTTGCTTTTTAGCATTCGATCCTATAATAAGGATGAACATTTTATATTCCAATGTGCAAACTGTTTAAGGGATGATTTATGCAACATATAAATCTGGTTGAATAAAAATAAAATAAGTGATGGATTCTGGCTTAGTGGATCGAGAGCAAAAAGAGAGTAGGGCTTGGAACTGGCCCTGAAATAATGATAATTTTATTACTGCCCTTCGGCTTGGAATCAACTTGATCCCCTTCCCCTCTTTCCTTTTTCCTTTCTCCTTCTGTGATGGGACTCCTATTTGGGGGCTTCCCTGGCTTTTTTCTGGCCCATGTAGGACCAGTCCAGATAGTTGGCCTTGGTGAAGATTTGACATTTTCATCCCCAAAAAGTTTTTGATTTGAGTTTCTACTGAAATGAGGCTGCATTTTAACGTTGTATTTTAATCGATTGTTTTTATACCTGGTGTTAGCTGCCCTGAGCCCGGTCTTGGTTGGGGAGGGCAGGTATAAATAAAATTTATTATGACAGTGGTACCTCGGGTTAAGTACTTAATTCGTT
Source organism: Podarcis vaucheri (assembly GCF_965113315.1). Taxonomy (NCBI): domain Eukaryota; kingdom Metazoa; phylum Chordata; class Lepidosauria; order Squamata; family Lacertidae; genus Podarcis; species Podarcis vaucheri. The sequence continues at coordinate 5,115,146 of NC_138765.1, read as the reverse complement.
CTGGAGGTCCGTTCTTAACCTGAAACTGTTCTTAACCTGAAGCACCACTTTACCTAATGTGCTTTACCTCCTGCTGCCGCCGCACTGCTGAAGCACGATTTCTGTTCTCATCCTGCAGCAAAGTTCTTAACCCAAGGTACTATTTCTGGGTTAGCGGAGTCTGCAACCTGAAGTGTATGTAACCTGAGGTACCACTCTATTATGATTATTATGACTTATACCCTGCCCATCTGGCTGGGTTTCTGAGTCTGTGCAAAGTGGCAAGCAGCCCTCACTGCTGGGATCGGAGGAGAAGCTACATTCTCGAAAGCCGCAACTCGGGCCTTGACCCCAGCACCTATTTTTCTCTTTCCAGAAGCTGAGCATCACCCGAAGGGCGGAGACACCACCTTTGGGCTCCTCTTCCCCTCTCCTTCCCAGCTGACTTGACCCCGCCATGTCGGTCCTGGTGGAGATTGGCGACAACCAATCGGAGAGGATGACGGCCGATGACATCATCGTCCACACGCGGCAGGTGATGAAAGGGCTGGAGGCTCTGCGCAGCGAGAACAAAAGCATCCATCACCGGCTGCAGGAGGCTTTGCTGAGGGACAGACAGCTCTTGGACGAGAGAGAGGAGGCCGTGGAGGCAGATGCGGAGGCCGTGGACATCCAGGCGCTGGAGCTGCTGGAGGAAAAGCACGACCTTGTCTATAAGAGTCTGGAAGGGATTGAGCTGGGAATTGCGGAGGCCCAGGTATGCTGCAGCGAAGCCATTGGCTGGGCTGCTGTGATGTCACGGAATGTCCGCCAGAGTTCCAGCTTCAGAAGGTGGCGGATGCTCACAATTTCTGGGAAGGAACCCAAATCTGGGTGCAGTTGGGAGTTGGGGGGAGAACCTGAGGGGTTTTGTGTTTTAGGAATCTGGGGGGGGGGCAAAGCCCTCTCCCCCCACATTAGAAAGTGGGGGAAGAGGTGCCAGAGAGGGAGGCTGGGGTGGTGGCGCTGGGGATCGTGGCCAGCTCACCTGCAAAAGGATACGGTAGAGTTGGGAAAGGGCGACCAAAATGATCGAGGGGATGGAGCGATTGCAAAAGCTGCAGCGTTTGAGGGTTTTCAGTTTGGAGAAAAAGCGAGCAAGGGGCCGCAGGATAGTCGATTGTAAAATTACCGTATTTTTCGCTGTATAGGACACACCGGACCATAGGAGGGGGAGAACAGGGGGGGAGGAAATTCTCCCCCTCTCTGCTCAGCGCCCCTTCAGCGAAGCGGCAGGAGAAACAGAGCCCCTTCCATGTCTCCTCCCGCTTCGCTGAAGGGGCGCTGCGCTGCTCTCCCTCTCCGCTGAAGCCAGGAGACTCTTGCTTTCCCAGCTTCAGCAAAAGGAACCCGAATCCTCCGGAGCGCAGCAGGACCTCCCGCTGTGTCTCAGAGGCTTCAGGCAGCTATCACTGAAACCTGGAGAGCAAGAGGGGTCCGTGCGCACCAACCCCTCTCTCTCTCCAGGCTTCAGCGAAAGCAACGCAAAGCCTCCGGAGCGCGGAGGGAGCGCTCCCTCTGCACTTTGGAGGCTTCTCGTTGCTATCGCTGAAGCCAAGGAGCCTGTGTTCGCTCCATAGGATGCACACACATTTCCCCTTAATTTTTGGAGGGGAAATAGTGCGTCCTATAGAGTGAAATACAGTGGTGCCTCGCAAGACGAAAAGAATCCGTTCTGTGATTCTCTTCGTCTAGCGGTTTTTTCGTCTTGCGAAGCAAGCCCATTGACGGATTAGCGGATTAGCGCTATTAGCGCTATTAGCGGCTTTTAGCAGCTTATCTGCTGATCGGATCAGCTGATAAGCGGCTTAGCGGCTTAGAAAAAGGGGGGAAAGGGGGAAAAACCCGCAGGAACTCGAAAGACATTGTCGTCTTGCGAAGCAAGCCCATAGGAAATTCGTTTTGCGAAGCACCTCCAAAACGGAAAACTCTTTCGTCCAGCGAGTTTTCCGTCTTGCGAGGCATTCGTCTTGCGGGGCACCACTGTATACGGTATGCGTGGCATGAGGAACGCGGCTAGAGAAAAGTTTTTCTCTGTGTTGTAACGCAAGAGCTCGTGAACAAGTTGAGGTTCAGGGCTGATAAAAGCAAGGACTTCTCTTTTTTTTACACATTTTGCTTTATTTAAGCCCACCTTCCCATCAAACTCAAGATGGTGTTACACCTGTTGTTCCGCTTCTGAAACTTAATGCAATATAATTCATTGAATTCCAACACTTAAGTTTATTTGGTATATACTAAATTCAACTTTTGCACATAGTTTTGAATGAGGGTGGTTCGGTTTTCTGGAGCCTTTCCCCTTTGGCCCAGGGGTTATGGAGATGTTGCCCCTGGGCAGAGATTTTCCTGCAAAAGCCTTCCCTGGTACCCATGGCATCCACTACCCTGCCTTTCCCTGCTGCTGAAATTAGGCTCGAAAGAGCATTATGTTGTAGCTAATAGAAAAGGTTGCTGTAATTAGTGTGTGCAACTCTTTTGGCAACTCCCGGTGCATTGTATAACAAACAATTTATGCTTTTGATAAAAGCCAGGACTTCTTCACGCAGCTCGTAGTTAACCTACGGAACTCCCTCCCACTGGAGACAGACAGGGATTGAAGGAATGGGTTTCCAAAATCTAAAGTCTGACTGTGCAGGCAGTCTGAAATGGGCCCCAAAATCCTCATTTTTCCTTCTCCAAGGGTGCATTAGCTAAATGCATTAACCTGAGCAAATGCATAACAAGAACACAGCTGTATAAACAAAGCTCTCTCCTTTACCAGTCCGTGACGCCTAATGAATGGCCTTGTCAGTTCCAAAGTGGAGCAGGGATGACACATCTGGGTCTTATCTTACCCCCTGACCACACAGACGCACAGACCTTGTCAGCCCCCGGGAATGGCGCCAGGAAACCCTTCAGGCTGCCCACCAACTTGGATGGCTTTAGAAGAGGATTAGGCAAATCCCAGCCACAAAGGCTGCCTCCTCTTTCCACTGTCAGAGGCAGCAATTGCTTCTGAATACCAGCTGCTTGTAACCGCAGGAGAGCTGCTCTTGCACTCGGATCCTGATGTTGGGTCTTCCACGGACTAGATGGGCCATTGGCCTGATCCAGCAGCCAGTCTCTTCTGATATTTTTATGGAACCTCCAGGTTCAGAGGCAGTCTATCTCGGTTCTATCTGACCTAGCCACTGTGATCCACGCGACAGTCACCTCCAGACTGGATTATTGTAACTCGCTCTACGTGGGGCTGCCCTTGAGACTGACCCAGAAACTCCAGCGGGTGCAGAATGCCGCGGCGAGACTCCTTACGGGGTCTTCGCTGCAAGATCACATTCATCCAGTGCTATACCAGCTGCACTGGCTCACAGTGGGGTACAGGATCAGGTTTAAGGTGCTGGTTTTGACCTTTAAAGCCCTATATGGCCTAGGACCCTCGTACCTACGGGACCGCCTCTCCTGGTATGCCCCATGGAGGACCTTACGGTCTTCAAACAAAAACATCTTGGGGGTCCCGGGCCACAGGGAGGTTAAGCTGGCCTCAACCAGAGCCAGGGCCTTTTCAGTACTGGCCCCAACTTGGTGGAACACTCTGTTACAAGAGACCAGGGCCCTGCGGGACTTGACATCTTTCTGCAGGGCCTGCAAGACAGAGCTGTTCCACCAGGCCTTTGGTCAGGGCGCAGCCTGACTCTCTCCTCTGGCAATCTGCACAGAATTTTTGCTTAATGGTTGCCATCAATTTGATTTTAATTATTTTTTATAATGAAATGTTTTTAGAAAGTTGGATTATTTGATTGTTGTTAGCCGCCCTGAGCCCAGCTTCGGCTGGGGAGGGCGGGATATAAATAATAATAATAATAATTTATTATTATTATTCTATGGAGCATTTGGCCACTGTGAGAAAAGGATAGTGGGCTGTTTGGCTTGATCCAGCCACCAGGCTCTCTTAAACCAGGCAGGGGGAGTTGTTGTCGTGGGGGCTGCAGAAGTTTAGAGTTTGCAAAGAGTCCACCTACAAACCCAGTTTCTTTTTTCTTTTTTTAAAATATTTATTAGTTTTTCACAGATTATAAAAACACATACAAAACACACAATACACAATACAGAAATATACACACAAAAACAAACAAACACATATAATTTCAAGTCCTTTTTTTCGTAAAACTTGCTTCACCGACTTCCCCATACCTCCCCTTTCTGCATTCCAATTTCCAAATTTATTTCAGCCAATCCTCCCCCTTAATACAAACCCAGTTTCCTTCCTCCATCTCTCCCTGCCCCACAGATGATGGTAGCTCTGTCCTCTCACATTGGGTCGCTGGAGGCGGAGAAGCAGAAGCTGCGGGCACAGGTCAAGCGTCTCTGCCAGGAGAATCTCTGGCTGCGGGACGAGCTGGCGCTCACCCAACTGCGCCTTCAGCACAGCGAGGAATCGGTGGCGCAGTTGGAGGAGGAAAAGAAGCACCTGGAATTCCTCAACCAGCTCAGGCAATATGACCCGAGGGATGACCAGGTAAGGACAGAGGGATGTGGCAGCCGTTCAGTCCCCGAAATGAGAGGTGCAGGGGCGTCCAAAGCTGCTTTCTACTGAATCTGTAATGCTGGACAGAGCTCTCTAAGCATGCGCAAAGTGCCTTGTCCTTACTCTGAAACCTACCCAGGTTTAGAGGGTGAGCCATGGAGGCAAGCGGCCTCTCGGCAGCTGTCAGCCCCAGCACCTTTGAAAACTAACCAGATCCCCTCGCTTATTCATTCCATCAGGCCTTCGTGAACAGGGAACCAGGCAGAGGGCCTTCTCGGTGGTGGCGCCCACCCTGGGGAACGCCCTCCCACCAGATGTCAAAGAGATAAACAACTACCAGACTTTTAGAAGACATCTGAAGGCAGCCCTGTTTAGGGAAGCTTTTAATGTTTTATAGATTATTGTATTTTAATATTTTGTTGGAAGCCGCCCAGAGTGGCTGGGGAAACCCAGACAGATGGGCGGGGTATAAATAAATTATTATTATTATTATTATTATTATTATTATTATTATTATTATTAATTGGAGCACATCCTCAGACCCCACCCAAAAGGAGATGTTCGAAATGCTCGTCCTGCAAAGCTCCCCGAATCACATTTCCAATCTCCCTTGGTTTTCAGGAATGCAGTATTTTGAATATGCAGCTGCTGTATACCCAGGCCAGACTTCCTGGCCCATGTAGTAGTAGTAGTAGTAGTAGTAGCAGTAGTAATTATTTATTTATTTATTTATTTATTTATTTATACCCTGCCCATCTGGCTGGGCGGCTCCCAACAGAATTAATGGATAATAATAGTTTAAAAAGATAAAACATCAGACATTGAAAACTTCCCTGAACAGGGCTGACTTCAGGTGTCTTCTAAAAGTTTGGTAGTTATTTTTCTCTTTGACATCTGGTGGGAGGGCGTTCCACAGGGCAGGGGCCACTACCGAGAAGGCCCTCTGCCTGGTTCCCTGTAACTTGGCTTCTCACAGGGAGGGAACCGCCAGAAGGCCCTTGGCGCTGGACCTCAGTGTCTGGGCAGAACGATGGGGGTGGAGACACTCCTTCAGGTATCCTGAGCCTTTGAGGCCTTTTAGGGCTTTCAAGGTCAACACCAACACTTTGAATTGTGCTCGGAAACATCCTGGGAGCCAAAGTAGGTCTTTCAAGACCAGTGTTATTGTTGGCTTTTTGCAGTATAGTAACGCTGCAGAGAGCTTGCTGGGGAGATCATGCATTAAAAAGAAAGGACTCAAAAAGTACTTAAAGGTTTTAATAAGAAAAACAAAAACTCCATTTACACTAAATACATTAACAAACAAACATGACCCAACCACCAACCCATCCCCCAGGGTAATGGGAGAGCTAGGTGCTGCTCCTTATATACTCTACCCAAATGCTGACACGCCTTAATCAAATCCAACTCAGCAGCACCTGCTATGTTTCACAGCTGTAAAGCTGGGTCTCGTTAGTTTGCTCTGGCCCTTGCTCCGGCCCCTTAAAGACATACACATGGAGTGGAACAATGATGAACCTTTACATTTAAAGAAACCATTCAGTTATATGGTCTCGGCGGCCGCTCCCAGTCCCCAGTCTAGCTGCTGCATTCTGGATTAGTTGTAGTTTCTGGGTCACCTTCAAAGGTAGCCCCACGTAGGACGCATTGCAGTACTCCAAGCGGGAGATAACCAGAGCATGCACCACTCTGGCAAGACAGTCTGTGGGCAGGGAGGGTCTCATCCTGTGTACCAGATGGAGCTGGTAGACAGCTACCCTGGACACAGAATGGACCTGCGCTTCCATGAGTCCAGAATGACTCCCAGGCTGCGCAACTGGTCCTCAATTCAAAGTGTTGGTGTTGACCTTTAAAGCCCTAAACGGCCTCAGTCCATTAAACCTGAAGGAGCTTCTCCACCCCCATCATTCTGCCCGGACACTGAGGTCCAGCGCCGAGGGCCTTCTGGCAGTTCCCTCACTGTGAGAAGCAAAGCTACAGGGAACCAGGCAGAGGGCCTTCTCGGTAGTGGCGCCCGCCCTGTGGAACGCCCTTCCAGCAGATGTCAAAGCGATAAACAACTACTTGACATTCAGAAGACATCTTAAGGCAGCCCTCTTTAGGGAAGTTTTAATGTGTGACATTTTAGTGTATTTTTGGTCTCTGTGGAAGCTGCCCAGAGTGGCTGGGGAAACCCATCCAGATGGGCGGGGTACAAATAAATTATTATTATTATTATTATTATTATTATTATTATTATTATTATTATTTCTAAGCCAGGAGATGCGGGTCTTGCCTTTACTCTCTTTGCAGGCAGAGAAAGACGACTCGGAGCAGAGGAAGGACAGCCTGTCTTCGCTCTTCCCCAACGATGACGATGAGCAGAGGCAGGGTGCGTACATGGGCCGATGATGCGCGTTAACCTGCGCATGTCTTTTGAGGCTTAAACCCAACTTATGATGAAACCAAGGCCCGTCCAGAGGTTCAGTGGGAGCTCATTTCTGGCTTCAAGTCAACTTTCTGTTTCCAGTTGCACAAATGCAGCACCTCAGGCCGGCATTACCCAACTGGGTGCCCTCCTTTGGGGGGGGGCGGGACTACAGTAGTACCTTGGTTCTCAAATGCTTTGGTACTCAAACAACTTGGAACCCAAACACTGCAAACCAGGAAGTAGGTGTTCTGGTTTGCAAACTTTTTTCAGAAGTCGAAAATTCTCCAATTTGAGTGTTACGCTTCCGATTTGAGTGTTATGCTGAGGTCTGCCTGTTTTTGCTATTTATTTTGCGTTTTTGCGGCTCTTTTTGTTTTGTTTTTGCGACGGTGAGGAACCCAGTTCAGCTACCAATTGATTGATTGATTGATTGTGCGATTGCAGTACATTGTTCATCGCTTTTATTTTATGGATCAATGGTCTTGTTAGATCAGGCTTCCTCAAACTCGGTGCTCCAGATGTTTTGACCATCCCTGACCACTGGTTCTGCTAGCTAGGGATCATGGGAGTTGTAGGCAAAAAACATCTAGGGGGGCCGAGTTTGAGGAAGCCTGTGTTAGATAGCAAAATTCATGTTAAATTGCTGTTTTAGGGGTTGGTTGCAGCAATGATCCTGAATCCCAGTCGATGGAAACAGCAGGAGGGGAGAGTTCCTCTTGTGCTTGAATTCTGCTTTGCTGGTTTCGCACAGGCAGCTGGTTTGGCCACTGTGAAGGCAGGATGCTGGACTAGACGGGTCCTTGGCCTCCAGCACCCTCTTCTTGGGTTCTTTCTTATTTCCCTTCCCTGGTGTGGTGACCCCACGGTCAGAGATAGAATGTCTTGGGAAAGTAGAATTAAGTGATTGGTTAGTAACCTAAAACTCCCACTGGTCTTCTTTCTGGAGGGCCAGTTTTCGGCTGGGTTACATGGGGTTGTGTTTAACCTTCACCCCACCCCAGTGAAGGCCACATTCTAACCCAGTGGGTGGTTTCTCCCGCTTGTGGGGGGCCGTGGGGTGACCTGGGGGCAGCGCTAATAGGCAAAGGGGGTGCGAACAAGTATCCGGACTTTGAAAAGCTGGCATCACAGGATCAAATCAATCAGTTTTGTTGAACTAATTAAACTCAATAGTTTTAACTGGGTTTTGAACAAACGTGCAATTAATTAATTATTCCCCATTATAATTTTATTGGGCCGTGGGTGGCACTGTGGGTTAAACCACAGAGCCTAGGACTTGCCGATAAGAAGGTTGGCGGTTCGAATCCCCGCGGCGGGGTGAGCGCCCGTTGCTCGGTCCCTGCTCCTGCCAACCTAGCAAATCGAAAGCACGTCAGCATGCAAGTAGATAAATAGGTACTGCTCCGGCGGGAAGGTAGATGGAGTTTCCGTGCGCTGCTCTGGTTCGCCAGAAGCAGCTTAGTCCTGCTGGCCACATGACCTGGAAGCTGTACGCCGGCTCCCTCGGCCAGTAAAGCGAGGTGAGCGCCACAACCCCAGAGTCGGCCACGACTGGACCTAATGGTCAGGGGTCCCTTTACCTTATAATTTTATTGTGACATTATCTTCCTTAGCGGGTTGTGCAAACTGCTATTCTGAATAACGCTGAGTTTCTGGAACCGAAGGGACAGTGGCTCCCAAAAGTTTGGGAAGCACTGTTCTTCTTTTTGTTAAATCATTTGTATTAATTTTCCAATAAAAAACATCCAATTAACATATCAAATCACAATCCAATAAGAAACTAAAATTAAAAAAGGTTGAATTATCTTCCAAATTGCAATTATTAATTTTTGGGGCTTTCCATAACCTTGAAGCATAAGTCCAAATCTCAATCCTGGCGCCCGTCGTCGTCTCCATATTTCCACATTAGAAGCACTGTTCTAACCCCCCCCCCCGACATTTTTGGATGGGCTCTGGGTTCAGGAATCTCCTCCTGCAATGGGCTGGACTTACCTGTCTCTCTCTTCTGTGGCAGGAGGGAGCCCGAGTGCAGCCGCTTCGGCCGCTCAGCAAGGGGGCTACGAGATCCCGGCGCGGCTTCGGACCCTCCACAACCTGGTGATCCAGTACGCCTCCCAGGGGCGCTACGAAGTGGCCGTCCCCCTCTGCAAACAGGCGCTGGAAGACCTAGAGAAGAGCTCTGGACACAGCCACCCAGATGTGGCCACCATGCTGAACATCTTAGCCTTGGTTTATAGGTAAGGGGGGTGGCAGGGGGCGTGTTGTGTGGGAAAGGGTCCCGGGCTGCTGAGAAGAGCCTTGGAAAGAGAAGACTTAGAGCTGTGATTCCTGCATTGCATGGGGTTGGGCTAGATGGCCTTTGGGCGCCCCTGCCGACTCCCCAATTCTATAAGCATCTTCTGCAGGAGCCGGAGGTTGCACCTTTTAAATATGTCCTGCATTCAGAGGCTATGTTTGGCTGAGTCCTGCTAGCCGGCTCCTTCTCAGGACTTCTGCAGGTGTGGCTGAGGCACCGATGCTTTTCGCATGGCATCTATAGAATAATAATAATACATTTTTATTTAAGCCCCGCCCTTCCTGGTTTAAAAACCGGGCTCGGTGCGGCTAACAGCAAATATAAAACATTGGTTAAAATGCGACTTAAAAGCAGCATAAAACACAACATAAAATGCAGCATCAAAATCAATAAAATTCAAAAATTAAGGGGTCATTTTTGGGAGGTCCTACTAGAGCCAGCAAGGAGACCAAGAAAGGGTTTCTTCGTAGAAGAGGAAAGGGGAAAAGGGAATAGAGGATCAGGCTAATTCAAATTGAAGGCCATATCTATCTCTATCTCTATCTCTCTATCTATAATTAAATTTTCTATTTTACAATTTAAAGTACAATCATACCTCAGGTTACAGATGCTACAGGTTGTGTTTTCTCGGGTTATGGATGCGCCAAAACCCAGAAGTACTGGAACAGGTTACTTCCATGTTTCGGCGCTTGCGCATGCGCAGAAGCACCGAATTGCAACCCACGCGTGCGCAGACGTGGCGCTTCTGGATTGCGAATGTGTCTGCCGCACGGATCACGTTCACAACCCAAGCATCCACTGTACTCATTTATACATCCTTAAGTCATCAGCAACTTCCCTTCTTCTCTTTCCATGGTTCAAGTCCCGTATAATAAATCCCTGCATAGTTTACAAAAACTAAACCGCTCAGTACTCCATTACTGCATCCACCAAAACTTATTTACACTGTTGAATTTATCTCAACGCTGCCAGCATTCTCAGCTGTACACTGTTATTTCTCATATATTCAATAAACATTTTCCAATCTCCTGTTTCTTTCCATGCTGCCGACTTCTTCCGCCGCAGGGACCAGAACAAGTACAAGGAGGCCACAGAGCTGCTGAACGATGCTCTCGATATCCGGGAGCAGACTCTGGGTGTGGAGCACCCTGCCGTGAGTGTCTGTCTGGGGCTCGGTGGAGGGTGATGCTCCTTGGGTCCTGTTAAGGCTTCTCTTCCTTGTGTCTTCTCCTCTGGGAGTATTTGGATGGGTGGGGGCAGAGATCATTTGTGTTGGTCCCGTGGGTTAATGGAGAGGCGAGGTCCAAGTCCAGTCCGAGGTCAAAGGTGCAATATGGAGGCAGTCCGTAAAAGCTGGAGCGGGGTGCAGGGCAGGGAGTCAGGTGAGGTCAGGAATGCAGGACGGGGTTGAGGCAGGAACTGGTGACCAACAATGTTGCTCCTGCAACTTGGGACTGGGGCTGGCCGGCTTTTATCTGCCCCGAGGCATAGGGCATCCCCGATCCTCAGGTGACTCACCTCTCCTGGCCTGGAGGCGAGCGCTCCTCCTGTGAGAACTTAGTTCCCTCTGCCTCTCTGCCCTGAGCCTCTGCAGCTCAGGAGAGGCTGGAGGGTTACCAGACCCAGAGGCGACCTCAGCTTCCTCTGACGGGGCTGAGAGTGGAGCACCTGCAGGCAATGGGTCCTCCATCACCTCCGGAGCCAGAGCAGACTCAGCTGGTGCCTGCACCTGAGGATCCAGCACAGGTGAGGACCCTTCGGGCTCAAGTCCCAGCCCCGGCTCAGCTGGTTCTGGAGGCAGGGAATCCTGTGCAAGCTGGGATCCCTCAGGTTCAGCCTCCAAGTCCGAATCCCAGGCCATCACACCATTTTTCTTGGGAGGGGCAGGTCACTCTCTTAGTAAAAATACAACTCTTCTGGACGCCCTTGGAAGTTTTGAAGAGTCTCTTGTGCTCCCAAAAATTTGTTGTTGTTTAATCGTTTAGTGGTGTCCGACTCTTCGTGACCCACTGGACCAGAGCACGCCAAGCCCTCCTGTCTTCCACTGCCTCCTGCAGTTTGGTCAAACTCATGCTGGTAGCTTTGAGAACACTGTCCCACCATCTCGTCCTCTGTCGTCCCCTTCTCCTTGTGCCCTCCATCTTCCCCAACATCAGGGTCTTTTCCAGGGAGTCTTCTCTTCTCAGGAGGTGGCCAAAGTCTTGGAGCCTCAGCTTCAGGATCTGTCCTTCCAGTGAGCACGCAGGGCTGATTTCCTTCAGAATGGAGAGGTTTGATCTTCTTGCAGTCCATGGGACTCTCAAGAGTCTCCTCCAGCACCAGAATTCAAAAGCATCCACTCTTCGGTGATCAGCCTTCTTTATGGTCCAAGCTCCCAAAGATGCAGTGTTTAAAAGGTGCTAGGCCTTCGAGGGGGGGTGTGAGGAGAGCTTGGCCGATGCCCCTCCCCAAATGGTGCATTTAGTGCCAGATGCTGCAGCACAATTGCTGACAGCATTGAGGAATCATCTGCATGGAAGTCCTGCGCTCAGAGGTCTGCTCAGAGGATGCTGATTTGGTACCTGACCAAGTTCAGGGTGTTGCTTTTAGTACAGTTGTACCTCAGGTTACAAGGGACACGGGTGGTGCTGTGGGTTAAATCACAGAGCCTAGCGCTTGCCGATCAGAAGGTCGGCGGTTCGAATCCCCGCAACGGGGTGAGCTCCCGCTGCTCGGTTCCTGCTCCTGCCAACCAAGCAGTTCAAAAGCATGTCAAAGTGCAGGTAGATAAATAGGTACCGCTCTGGCAGGAACGGCGTGTCCGTGCGCTGCTCTGGTTCGCCAGAAGCGGCTTAGTCCTGCTGGCCACATGACCTGGAAGCTGTACGCCGGCTCCCTCAGCCTATAGAGCAAGATGAGCGCCACAACCCCAGAGTTGTCCGCGACTGGACCTAATGGTCAGGGGTCCCTTTACCTTTACCTCAGGTTACATACGCTTCAGGTTACAGACTCCGCTAACCCAGAAATAGTACCTCGGGTTAAGAACTTTGCTCCAAGATGAGAACAGAAATCGCGCGGCGGCAGCGGGAGGCCCCATTAGCTAAAGTGGTGCTTCAGGTTATGAACAGTTTCAGGTTAAGAACGGACCTCCGGAACGAATTAAGTTCTTAACCCGAGATACCACTGTACTGTTGTTTTTATTTTGATTCTGCATTTTGTGGTTTTATATTTTGATTTTATTCTGTGAACCTGCTCTGCTACCTCCTGTATATACAGTGGTACCAGAAAAACAAATAATAACAATAAGATACTGTGTATAAAATAATAAATGAGATACAGTACAATGAGAATAATCGGAAGTTTATTTTATTTTATTTAATCCATCCTTTATCTTTTACTTTCTTCTTTTTTTCTCTCTTTTTTTCTTTTCTTCTTTTTCTACGTAAAGTACGTCCATGTAGCTTGTAGAAAATGTAACATGGTGTATTGTTGTGTAAATTTGTGTTGAATGTTTAATAAAGGTTTTTTTTAAAAAAAAGAAATAAAAAAGAAATAAACAAATCTTTCCTCCTGTTTCTGACAGGTGGCCGCCACTCTTAATAACCTGGCTGTGCTCTACGGCAAGAGGGGGAAATACACAGAAGCCGAACCACTCTGCAAGAGAGCCTTAGAGATCCGAGAGAAGGTACAGGCTTTACCAGAGACCCCAAGAAAAACTCTATTCAACCCATCTTAAGGACTAGAAACTTAACTTCGCTTTTAAAAAAACCAGACAGACAGATAGACAAGGTTCCAATTACGCTGATCTCAGCACTCAGACTCTGACCAGACCCAGAATTGTGGAATACACAATACTTTCAAAGTCACATTTTAACAGTAGGATGGCCTGACAATATGGCTGGCGAAATCAACCTCTTTCTGGTCTCTGCAACTAAAGCGGTGTGTGTGCGTGTGCGTGTGCACTGCATCAATCTGCATTTTTAAAAAGAAAAGTACACAAACTCACATTTCTTTTCTCCCAAAACTTGCTTTTTTTAAAAAAAAAAAAGCTGAGAATGAATCCATTTATATCTCACCATCCCCCCCCCCCCCGAGGAGCTCTAGATCAGTGTTTTTCAACCACTGTTCCATGGCACACTAGTGTACCGCGAGATGTTGCCTGGTGTGCCATGGGGAAAATTGAAAAATTCGGTCCGCTCTCATCCGATTCCCCATAGAGAGCAGCGGGGCTCTGACATCTCCCTCTCCGCACACAGTGCAGAGACGGAGCTGTCATCCGCCGGCTCAGCGGGGATCAGCGGATCAATCCCCACTGAGCAGAGAACGGTCCGCAACGTTCGATTCCAGCCAGAATATCAGCTTTGTGTTCAGCCAAACAGGCCCAGGTTGCGCACTGAATAAAGTATTTTATAATTTTTCATATTTCTGTTTACTTACTATTTCATAATAAAATAATTATAAAATACTTTCTTTGTGTATATTTGATTCCTATTCAAGAGAATTACTTTATATATAGTCAATATAGGCACAGAGTTAATTTTTTTAACATTTTCTAATGGTGGTGTGCCTCGTGATTTTTTTCATGAAACAAGTGTGCCTTTGCCCAAAAAAGGTTGAAAAACACTGCTCTAGATGGTATATGCCTGGTTTCCCCTCCTCCTTCATTTAATCCCCATCACAACGGCCCTGCAAGGCATGCCAGGCTGAGAGAGGCAGTGACACCCAGTGGGAGGATCTGAACCCTGGTCTCTCCCCCAGGTCCCAATGCTAGAATCTCTTACCCACTCTTGTTTTTTAGGTGTTGGGCACCGATCACCCAGACGTGGCCAAGCAGCTGAACAACCTGGCGCTCCTGTGCCAGAACCAGGGGAAGTTTGAGGAGGTGGAGCAGTACTACCAGAGGGCTCTCTGCATCTACCAGACCCAGCTGGGGCCCGGCGACCCAAACGTGGCCAAGACCAAGAACAACCTGGTAAACGATGGGGAGACGTTTTGCGTGTGTGTCGGCCAGAGGACGTTTACTTTTCAGGATCAAAATTCCAGTAGCACCTTAAAGACCAGCTAAGTTAGTTCTTGGTATGAGCTTTCGTGTGCATGCACACGTCTTCAGATACACTGAAACAGAAGTTGCCAGATCCTTCTATATAGAGAGAAGGTGGGGAGGGGCATTACTCAGAAGGGTGGTGGGAATGGGAGATTGGCAGATAGCTGAGATGAGCCTGTTGACGACTCTTAACGACTGCAAAAGGTCTTCCAGGAAAAGGCAGGGGGTGAGAAGGTGAGAAATGGCTTAGTCGTGTATAATGTATACTTTTCAGGATATTTCAGAAGAGCCTGGCCACTAGAGATCCATCTAGTCAAGCATCCTCACAGTGGCCAAATAACCCTAAGAACCTAGGAAACAAGGTAGACTGCCTCTGGAGCTGGAGGCTCCACAAGAACCTAAGAACTGGCAATAATAATAATAATAATAATAATAATAATAATAATAATAATAATAATAATAATTTAATAATAATAATACTATAATAATAATAATACTATAATAATAATACTAATAATTTAATAATACTAATAATTTAATAATATAATAATAATAATAATAATAATAATAATAATAATATAATAATAATAATAATAATAATAATAATAATAATAATAATAATAATAATAATAATAATAATAATAATTTATTATTTATTATTTATATCCCGCCCATCTGGCCAGGCCTCCGCAGCTAGTCTGGGCAGCTTCCAACAAAATATTACAATACCGTAATGCAGCAAACATTAAAGCTTCCCTAAACAGGTCTGCCTTCAGATGTCTTCTAAAAGTCTGGTAGTTGTTGTTCTCTTTGACATCTGGTGGGAGGGCGTTCCACAGGGCGGGCGCCACCACCGAGAAGGCCCTCTGTCTGGTTCCCTGTAGCCTCACTTCTCGCAATGAGGGAACCACCAGAAGGCCCTTGGCGCTGGACCTCAGTGTCCGGGCAGAACGATGGGGTGGAGACGCTCCTTCAGGTATACTGGACCGAGGCCGTTTAGGGCTTTAAAGGTCAGCACAAACACTTTAAATTGTGCTCGGAAAAGTACTGGGAGCCAATGTAGGTCTTTCAAGACCGCTGTTATGTGGTCCCGGTGGCTGCTCCCAGTCACCAGTCTAGCTGCCGCATTCTGGATTAGTTGCAGTTTCCAGGTCACCTTCAAAGGCAGCCCCACGTAGAGCGCATGGCAGTAGTCCAAGCATTCAGAACCATTGCTGTCTCCAACTGCCAGAGGCAGAACATGGTCATTGTGGCTGGTAGCCATCAGTAGACCTCTCCTCCATGAGTTTATTACTGACT
Organism: Podarcis vaucheri; assembly: GCF_965113315.1. Classification (NCBI taxonomy): domain Eukaryota; kingdom Metazoa; phylum Chordata; class Lepidosauria; order Squamata; family Lacertidae; genus Podarcis; species Podarcis vaucheri. The sequence goes on along the minus strand of NC_138765.1, from coordinate 5,099,596 downwards.
TTCTCAATAATCAAAAGGTCCCAAAATGATTTACAAGAGTAAAATACAGTAGGAAAAAAATACACAGAAATCAAGAGTAAAAGCATCCCATGATTGGTGCAGCCCAAACGATGACAAGGTTGTTGCTAGGCAGGCTTCCCAGGTGGGTGGACATTTAACAGACAGGATCTACTATAGAAGATGACTATTCAGCAACACGACTGCCCTGGTCATTGCAGGACTGTTCGACTTTTGGGTTCCTTTTGACTTACTTGGTGCTGGTGTTTCATTTAGAAATGGTTCATAATGATTCAGTATGTAGGCTGTTTTTAATGTAGAGTAAACAACAGCGATGAGGTGTTCTTGTGCACAAACGAACACACATTTCAATATTTGCAGCCACTTTAAAGCTTTATCTTTCATTTATTTTTGCAACGGCTTTGCTGTCTCGGCGCAACTCAGGAAAAAGCCATCGATTGCAAAGATCAGCCATTATATATATATGCATGCAATAGAAAAATCCGCAAGCAGGATTTCCTAGGTGATAAAGGTTAGGCTGTTCTTGGAGATGAAAAAACGTTCGGCTGGAGGTTCCAGCTGTCAGTGCAAATTAAAACCAGCTAAAATTCAGCCTAGGTTATCAAAGTGCAAAGTGCAACTTAGACTTACAGGGGAACAGGCCCCGTAGAAAGGGTTTCATCGCCAGTACATAAAATTAGAATGATGTAAAAGCTAGTTAATTGTTTTTTCGTTTTTTCGGGTTTTTTTTTTAATTTTTCAGGTTTATATAATTCACTGATTATGCAATCATTTTGACATTTCAAAACTCGACTTCCTTCCCCCTCTTTCTGCGGTCCTTAAATTTATTTTTAATATCTTCTGCGTATCCAAATTAACTTAATTTGCTCATTTATTCATCTTCTTTAAGTATAAACTCTTATGAAACGGCAGGTTATTACAATGATCCTGCCAATTTTTCTTATCTGTTTAGTTTATCTGCAAACATTCAATAAACCATTTCCGTTCTTTTATAAAAAGTTTATCTTGATTTCTTATTCTTCCGGTGAGTCCCACCATTTCTGCATATTCCATAAGTTTTTGTATCCGTTCTTCCTTTGCTGGGACTGCTGCTTCTTTCCATTTTGGGGCAAGTAACATTCTTTCCACAGTAGTCGCATACATGAATAAATCTCTATACAGTTTAGGTAGTTCTGTCCTTATAATGCCCAAAAGGAAAGCTTCTGGTTTTGTTTTGTTTTTTTACAAACCTTATTTTAAACATCCTTTTCATTTCATTGTATCTCATTTCCCAGTAAGCCTTTTAAAAAAAAAATTATTGGAAATTTTATTTACAACATAACATAACCCCCACCCCCCAATACAGAAATCCACCCTCTTTAAACATGAACATAACATACAGTGAGCATAACATACAACAATACAAGCAACCAAATAAAAGACTTCCTTTATCCTGTATATGGCCTCCTTGATTACTTCTTATGAATTGTTTCCTTTATGAATAATTATTAAGATTTTTCTAATTATAACTTAAATATCCACAAAGTCTCCTGCAGACATTAATCGAAACAAGTCCAGGTATGTATTCTAGGGCCCTGTTTTGTGAAGTATTCTCTGCATTTTCCCCATGCTTTTTGAAACTCTTGTCTAGTGTGATCTCTAATTGCCTCTGTTAATCTAGCCAGTTCAACATACTCTAACGGTTTGTCTTGCCATTCCTTTTTTGTTGGCACAGTTTCTCCCCCCCCCCCCAGTTTTTAGCAATTAGGATCCTTCCGCTCCTGTGCCATAAAGGAATATTTTCTGATCTTCTCTTGCTGTACCTGTGTCCGTTATCCCTAGTAGAAAAGTTTCTGTATTTTTCATGAAGTTATACTTAAACATTTTTTTAAGCTCATCATATGCTATGTTCTGGAAGCTTTTGATTTTTTTTCACAGATCCACCAAACATGTATAAGTGTCCCTTCTGTTTTGCCACACCTCCAGCACAGATTTGTTTTTGTCTTATACATTTTAGCTATTTTGGTAGGTATTAAGTACCACCTATAAAACATCTTGATTAGATTTTCCCTCAATATTTCACACGCTGGAAATTTCCAGTTCTTTCTCCATAGTTCTTCCCATGCTGTTAAGTTAATGGTTTTCCGAATATCTAAAGAGCACTTGACCATTACCTTCTCGACCTGTTTCTCTTTGACCTTCCACTCCAATAATGTTCATTTCCCAGTAAGCCTTAACCTTACTAGAAGACCACCACGTAAGATAAAAGAACCTTGAAATATACATTTATAAAGAAACCAGAAGCATTTTTACTGGGCATTGTAGGAAGTGATATAAATAGAAAAGAATATAAGCTGTTTTTATATGCAACAACGTCAGCAAGAATATTATTGGCACAAAAATGGAAGCAAGAAGAATTACCGACGAAAGAAGAATGGAGGATGAAATTAATGGACTATGCAGAACTAGATAAACTAAAAGGAAGGATCCGAAATCTGCGGGACCAGAAATTCACGGAAGTCTGGAGTAATTTTACAGCTATTTGAAAAGTAGTTGTGATGATCAGACTACGTTTGTAGGTTTGCAACAAGTTTTGTGAGGTGAATTATTGGAACTATTGCAAAAATGGATAAAGGGGAGGATAGTTAAGATAATTAAAGGCAATATGAATTTAAGAAATACATAAGAAGTGGTTAAAACGGTAGATCATCAGAGGTGCTGATGGAAGTCCAAAAAAAGATTGTAGAAGTGGTGAAGTTTTGTGGTATGTATTATAATTTATATGTTAAAGTTGATAAGAATTATTATAAAAAAATAACCTTCTTTCTAGTTAATTGTTTTTTCAGTAGGGAAACAGGTGACGTCATCGGGTATGGAGCCACCCAGCTAAAACTGCCTTCCTCTCTTCTCGCCCAGGCATCGTCTTACCTGAAGCAGGGCAAGTACCAACAAGCTGAAGAGCTCTACAAGGAAATTCTGTCCACACATGACCAGGATTTGGGCGTCAGCAGAGGCGGTGAGCAGCCGGCTTGCAGTTGCGCTTCTCTGCAGCAGAGTATGGAGAGGGAAGTTTGGGGAAGGGCGATGTAGCGGCAAACTGTGCATGATGATGATGATAATAATAATAATAATAATAATAATAATAATAATAATAATAATAATAAAATTTTATTTATATCCCGCCCTCCCCAGCCGAAGCCGGGCTCAGAGCGGCTAAAAACAATAAAAGTAACACAGCATTCTAAAATCAATTCATTCTAAAATTAATTCAGAATCAAATTAACGGCAACCATTGGGCTAGAGTTCTGTGAGGATTACCAAAGGAGGGGGTCAGACTGAGTCCAAACCAAAGGCCAGGCGGAACAGCTCCGTATTGCAGGCCCTGCGGAAAGATGTCAAATCCCACAGGGCCATAGTCTCTTGGGACAGAGCGTTCCACCAGATCGGGGCCAGGGCTGAAAAGGCCCTGGCCCTAGTTGAGACCAATCTAACCACCTTGCGACCTGGGACCTCCAAAATGTTGTCTTTTGTGGACCTTAAGGTCTTCCGTGGGACATACCAGGAGAGGCGGTCCCGTAGATACGAGGGTCCTAGACCGTATAGGGCTTTAAAGGTCAAAACTAGCACCTTAAACCTGATCCTGTACTCCACCGGGAGCCAGTGCAGCTGGTATAGCACCGGGTGAATGTGATCCCGCAGTGAGGACCCTTAAGGAGTCTCACTGCGGCATTCTGCACCTGCTGGAGTTTTTGGGTCAGTCTCAAGGGCAGCCCCACATAGAGCGAGTTACAGTAATCAAGTCTGGAGGTGACTGTAGTGTGGATCACTGTGGCCAGATCAGGGCAAAAGAGAAAAGGAGCATCTTCTTCTAAGGTTACCAGTTTTTTTTTCAATGAATCCGGGGACACGTTTCAACTTCCTGCTAAATAGATGGATTTTGTCAGGGGGCTGATTTGTAAATCTGGGGGACTGTCCCTGGGAAACGGGGATGTCTGGCAACTTTTCTTATTCTCTCCATCCTTTCCCCTGCATCTTTCAGATGAGAGCAGAACGGGACCCGGAAGAGGCGCTCTGTATAGCCAGGTTTGTGTTGGGACTGCTTTGGGGGGCTTCCCCACCTCTTCTCTGTTTTTAGGTCTTGACCCCACCTCCCCACCCTAGTCTGCAGAAAGATTGTGTTACCCTTTGCACCCGCAGCAGGATTTAACTGTGGCTCCTGCATTTCAGAGGGACGCGGGTGGCGCTGTGGGTTAAACCAGTGAGCCTAGGGCTTGCCGATCAGAAGGTCGGCGGTTCGAATCCCCGTAACGAGGTGAGCTCCCGTTGCTCGGTCCCTGCTCCTGCCAACCTAGCAGTTCAAAAGCACGTCAAAGTGCAAGTAGATAAATAGGTACCGCTCTGGCAGGAAGGTAAACGTTTCCGTGTGCTGCTCTGGTTTGCCAGAAGCGGCTTAGTCATGCTGGCCACATGACCCGGAAGCTGTACGCCGGCTCCCTCGGCCAGTAAAGCGAGATGAGTGCCGCAACCCCAGAGTCGGCCACGACTGGACCTAATGGTCAGGGGTCCCTTTACCTTTACCTTTTTACCTGCATTTCAGGGGGTTGGACTAGTTGATCCTTTGGGTCCCTTCCAACTCTACAATTCTGTAGAGGGACACTGGTTGCGCTGTGGTCTATACCACTGAGCCTCTTGGTCTTGCCAATCAGAAGGTCGGCGGTTCGAATCCCTGCGACGGGGTGAGCTCCCATTGCTCGGTCCCTGCTCCTGCCAACCTAGCAGTTCGAAAGCACACCAGTGCAAGTAGATAAATAGGTACCGCTCCGGTGGGAAAGTAAATGGCGTTTCCGTGTGCTCTGGTTTCCGTCACACTGTACCGTTGTGCCAGAAGCGATTTAGTCCTGCTGGCCACATGACCCAGAAAGCTGTCTGTGGACAAACGCCGGCTCCCTCGGCCTGAAAGCGAGATGAATGCTGCAACCCCATAGTTACCTTTGACTGGATTTAACCGTCCAGGCGTCCTTTACCTTTTTACAATTCTGTGATCCCTCCCTTTTTGCCAGGACTCCCTGGGGAACCTGAGGCGCAGTAGCTCCTTTTCCCGCTTCCGCGAGTCCCTCAAGCGAGGCAGCGAGAAACTCGTCTCCAAACTCAAAGGGGAAGGCGGACGGCGACCCATTGCAGCCTCGGCCCCAGGGTGAGTCTGGGTCTCCCTGGAATCTGGAGGCAGAAACGTTTGCCTCCAAGCAAGCAATTATCACACAAACACCGTTTTCGCAAGGAACAATTGAGGGAGTTGGGGGTCCCTAGACGGAGAGGGTGAGATGACAGCCATCTTCAAATAGCTGAAGGGCTGATGGAGCAAGCGTGTTTTATCCTGCTCTGGAGGGGCAGGAACCAAAACAATGGCTTCAAGTTACAAGGAAGTATATTCTGACTAAATATTAGGAAGAACTATCTGAGGGGAAGAACTGAGGGTGCTCCCCTCTTCCCGACTTTGGAGGTTTTTAAGCAGAGATTTGGATGGCTATCTGTCTTGGATGCTTTAGTTGAGATTCCTGCGTTGTTGCAAAGGGCTGGAATAGATGACCTTTGGGGGTCCCTTCCAACTCCATGATTCGCTGGTTGTTGGACAGCCATCGGTCAGGGATTCTTGAGCTGTGATCACTGCCTTGCAGGAGGTTGCGCTAGATTACAGTGGGTGGGGGGAGCGGAGCGCTGCTTCCAACTTTCCAATTCTATGATTCTTTAAAAAGCCATTATTTATTTATTTATTTATTTATTTATTTATTTATTTATTTATTTATTTATTTTTAATTTATTATTTATACCCCGTTTGTCTTGCCTGGGTTTCCCCAGCCACTCTGGGCAGCTCCCAACAGAATACAGTCATACCTCGGGTTACAGACGCTTCAGGTTGCATTTTTTCGGGTTAGGGACCCGCCAAAACCCAGAAGTACCAGAACAGGTTACTTCCAGGTTTCGGTGGTCGCACATGCGCAGAAGCTCTAAACTGTGCTTTGCGCATGTGCAGAAGAACCAAACTGCAACCCACGCGTCGCTGCGGGTTGCGAACATGCATCCCGCACAGATCACGTTCGCAACCCGAGCTTCCGCTGTACTAAAAACGCAATAAAACATCAAACATTAAAAACTCCCCTAAACAGGGCTGCCTTGAGAAGTCTTCTAAAAGTCAGAGAGTTGTTTTATTTCCTTGACATCTAACTGGACGGCATTTCACAGGGCGGGTGCCACCACCGAGAAGGCCCACTTCTTGCAGGGGGGGAGGGAACCACCAGAAGGCCCTCTGCCTGGTTCCCTGTAACTTGGCTTCTCTCAGTGAGGGAACCACCAGAAGGCCCTCGGTGCTGGATCTCAGTGTCCTCAGGGGCCAGTGGCGGGGAGGGGGGGGCAAAGGCACATGCTTGCCCCTGGAGCCTCTGGGCTTCTTCCTCTTGTCTCCAGCCTGCTCTGCTCCCCCCAGCTCTCCTGCTTTAACAGCACCGAGGGCCGGGCAGAGATCCAGCAGGTACAGCTCACTTTGCCACAGACAGCTGCGCCTGTTGAACGGCTGCCTGCTCAAGGCAAGATGCAACAGGACAGGAGCGGCCAGATGGCTGAGAGTCAGCTAAATATGTATATATACCCAACAGGGAAATGGGAACCAAGAATAATAATAATAATTATTATTATTTATACCCCGCCCATCTGTCTGAGTTTCCCCAGCCACTCTGGGCGGTTCCCAATCAAGTATTAAAAACAATACAGCGTTAAATATTAAAAACTTCCCTGAACAGGGCTGCCTTCAGATGTCTTTTAAAGATAGGATAGCTGCTTATTTCCTTCACATCTGAAGGGAGGGCGTTCCACAGGGCGGGCGCCACCACCAAGAAGGCCCTCTGTCTGGTTCCCTGTAACCTCACTTCCTGCAATGAGGGAACTGCCAGAAGGCCCTTGGCGCTGGACCTCAGTGTCCAGGCAGAACGATGGGGGTGGAGATGCTCCTTCAGGTATACTGGGCCTTTGAGGCCGTTTAGGGCTTTCAAGGTCAGCACCAACCCTTTGAATTGTGCTCGGAAACCAGGCATGCACAGGTGTGTCAGAACTTGACAGGTGTTTTGTCTTTTTGGACAGGATGAAAAGGGCCACTTCCCTGAACGTCTTGCACGTGGGTGAGAGAGCGGCTGCTGCGTCCCCGACGGTGAGTCTGTGGCAGGGGAGAGGAGGGGCAAAGTGCCAGGGCTGCGGGGACAGAGCCCTGTCTCACATGCAAGAAATCCTGGGGGGTCAGTTTCCCTTGTGGCTGGCGGAAGGGGGCTGCCAGCAAAGGCTGTGCATTGCGACTCCCTGCCCTGGCACGTGCCTTCCTGGCGTTGCTGGCCTGCCAGTCCGTTTGGAAGATGCTGGCGTTGAGCCCCTTAGAAGTGCATCTGTGTAACTCGCTGCCACAGGAAACCCAAATTGGGTGGCTTTAAATGAGGATGAGATAGAGGGTTTTAAGATGGCTGCCGAATCCTTGAAGCGGGGTTTTGAGCTCTAAGGCAAGTTTCTGCTCTATAACCAACCCTTAGCATTTGTTTTTATCTTCTCTTCCATTTTATTTTTTAACTCCTTTTAGTGCTTCGTTTTGTTGTTTTAATTTATCGTTTCATCTCATGGTTTTATTGTTCTAACTCCCCTAAACTGGGAGGCTGCATGAAGCTCGGCTGGGCTGAGCCCTTTGCTAGGCAGTGCCAAACGCAAAGTCGAGCCAAAGTTTACAAGATACTAGTTATAAAGTAGGGAAGAGAAACATCTTGATGATCCGAACTGTTGACGAGCCAGCCCAGGTGGCAGCTCAAGAGTCTCCCAAACGCTCCCTTCCGCTGGATGGCACAGACTCCCGACTTGTAAATTCAAGGCCGCCACATTTGGAGACAATTGATTTCTGCAAACTGCCGACAAATACAGTGGTGCCTCGCAAGACGAAAAGAATCCGTTCTGTGATTCTCTTTGTCTAGCGGTTTTTTTCGTCTTGCGAAGCAAGCCCATTGAAGGATTAGCGGCTTAGCGCTATTAGCGGCTTTTAGCTGCTTTTAGCGTCTTATCTGCTGATCGAATCAGCTGATAAGCGGCTTAGAAAAAGGGGGGGGGGACCAGCAGGAACTTGCAAGACATTGTCGTCTTGCGAAGCAAGCCCATAGGAAATTCGTTTTGCGAAGCACCTCCAAAACGGAAAACTCTTTCGTCTAGCGAGTTTTCCGTCTTGCGAGGCATTCGTCTTGCGGGGCACCACTGTAATCATGATCATTATGGTACTTACTAGAAAGAACTGCAAAGATAAATTCATGGCTACTAGCCACGGTGCCTGGGCTCTACGATCAAAGGCCTTCTGAATGCCAGCGGCTGGATACCACAACAGGGGAGAGTTGCTCTCGCACTCGGGTCCTTGTCGGTTTTCCGTGATGGGCACCTGGCTGGCCACTGTGAGAACAGGAATCGGGGCTCTTATGTTTATGCTCTTTTAGGCAGAGCCTCAAAGGAAGGGCTTGCAAGCCGAAACAATGAGGATTAGAAACTTGGCTTTTGCTGAAGTGCTTGTCTGTTTGTTTTGCAGCAGCCCAGCAGCAGGACCCTGACTGGCGCCCGGACGCTGAGCTCCAGCTCCCAGGACCTCATGCAAAGCAGCTCCACTTAGGCCTGGCCCGGCCCCTTCCTCCCACCGCGCTTCCCTCGCTGCTGCCTTTAGGCTGGGCCGAAGCTTGAGCCTCTCTCTCCCCCCCTCGGCCAGCCTTCAGCCGAGCTTGTGGGGCTGCTGGAACCACGGTGGGGTGTCCTGCACCAAGTGGAGACCCCCCCATCCCACACCTGGAACGCCCCTGTTCCCTGGGGCCTCTGGGGCTGCATGAGGGGTCTTCCCTGCAAGAGGTGGGCCGGGATGGAGATCAGGTCCGGACCCCCTGCAATCAGGACAAACAGGCTCTTATTTCTCAGGACCTTTGGGGGGGCAGTGGGTGGCCCTTCCCAAAGCAGCTGGACAGGAGCGTCTCTGCCCCCCACTCCGCTGCTGCCTTAACTCTTTGCGTACGACCAGGTAAAGTTGCACTCCCCTTCCCGCCCCCCCCAGAGGAAAAAAATCGCTGCTGTCTCCCTCCAGCCAAAGTCACAATATTTATTGTATTTATGCAACTGGAAGCATATCTCTTTGCCCCAAATAAATGGTTGTAAATGGATACTGGACCAGTGACTGCTGAATGTTGTCTGCTTCATTAATTTAGTGGACAGGGAGAAGGGGAAGAGTCCTGTGTGAGTGTCTGGAGGCGGTTGGAGGATGGATGGCGGCTAACAGATTGAGGTTGAATCCTAACAAGACAGAAGTACTGTTTTGGGGGGACACGGGGCGGGCAGGTGTGGAGGACTCCCTGGTCCTAAACGGGGTAACTGTGCCCCTGAAGGACCAGGTGCGCAGCCTGGGAGTCATGTTGGACTCACAGCTGTCCATGGAGGCGCAGGTCAGTTCTGTGTCCAGGGCAGCTGTCCACCAGCTCAATCTGGTGTGCAGGATGAGACACTCCCTGCCCGCAGACTCTCTCACCAGAGTGGTGCATGCTCTGGTTATCTCCCGCTTGGACTCCTGCAATGCGCTCTATGTGGGGCTACCTTTGAAGGTGACCCGGTAACTGCAATTAACCCAGAATGCGGCAGCTAAACTGGTGACTGGGAGCGGCCACCGAGACCACATAACACCGGTCCTGAAAGACCTACATTGGCTCTCAGTACGGTTCCGAGCACAATTCAAAGTGTTGGTGCTGACCTTGAAAGCCCTAAAGGCCTCAAAGGCCCAGTATACCTGAGGGAGCGTCTCCACCCCCATCGTTCAGCCCGGACACTGAGGTCCAGCTCCGAGGGCCTTCTGGTGGTTCCCTCCCCGTGAGAAGCCAAGTTACAGGGAACCAGGCAGAGGGCCTTCTCGGTGGTGGCGCCCTCCCTGTGGAACGCCCTCCCACCAGATGTCAAAGAGAAGAACAACTACCAGACTGCATCTGAAGGCAGCCCTTTTTAGGGAAGCTTTTAATGTTTGATGCATTACTGTATTTTAATATTTTGTTGGAAGCTGCCCAGAGTGGCTGGGGAAACCCAGCCAGATGGGCGGGGTATTAATAATAATAATAATTTATTCTTATTATTTTAATTTATTATTATTATGGCAGATAGCAAAGCAGAATGAATAACACTCAGCACTTAAGAAAAACCAAAAAACTATTTTATTTCAACCTGAGTCCAAAATCTGGAACTGGCAATCAGAGTCTTTTTGGGTTTGTGGGGTATGAAATCCGTGTGAGTTTGGCCCCTCTGATTTCATCTCCGCCGGTGGGCCAGGCTGAGGCAGGAGCTGTGGGGAGACCCCCATTTGTGCTTTCTGCTTCCTCTTCCTGCTCATCTCACACCTGGTGGGCAATTTCCTGCACCTTGCGTAGCGTCTCCTCCGACTGCAGCTGCTCAAAGGTGAGGAGAGACAGACCCAGCTGGTCCTCCTGGCGAAAGAGAGGATGGGATCTGGGGTTAGGAGTAGGAAGGGCTCGTCCTCATACCCGCCACCCCCTCCAGTCCATCTCGCCTTATTCGTTCTTGGTATATTTTATTCAGGATTTTCTTGTTTTACAGAAGTGTAGTGCCTCGTATTTTTTTTCCCATGTAACATTTTTACAAATCCGTTTCATTTGTTGAGGCATTAGGGGGAGAAGAAAAGAAAAAAGAAAAAAGAAAGGGGTGTGGAGAGAGGGAAGATGGATAGGGGTGGGGTCGGGTGGCGGTGTTTCTATTCGCCTTATTGGCCGAGGGAGCTGGCGTACAGCTTCCAGGTCATGTGGCCAGCATAACTAAGCCGCTTCTGGCAAACCAGAGCAGCACACAGAAACACCGTTTATCCCAGCAGTGACATAGCGTGGGTTGCCTGTACCCGGGGCAAGGCAAGTATTGCTCCCCCTAACCTGTGGAGCGTTGGCACTCCCCGAGTCCCTTCCTCCAGCCCAGTTAAAAGTCTGCCAACCCGGAACCTCCTCTCTCCCACCACTCACCTTGCGGAACGGCTGGGCCATTTGGCGCAAGAAGAACTTTGACACCTGCACGGCCTCATCCACCGTCAAGTTGAGGTTGGCGTCCGTGATGTGCTCCTGGATCCAGCGGGGGAGCTTGCCCCGCTTGTCTGCCCGCGCGAAGCGCTGCCGAGAGTCGTGGGGCGTGTTACCTGGGGAGAATGGGTGCCTGCCGTAGCCCACACGCCCACCTCCCCCTCTGAGTCTGCGGAACAGTGCGCCACTGCTCAGGATTTCTTCCCCGCCCCCCGGCAAACCTTGTCAGCGAAGACCATCAGGCCGTAGTCGGTCTTGCCGCGAATGGCTCTCCCCACGCACTGGGCTGCGTGGCGCATGGCGTCGAAGGTCAGGAAGTCGTTTTCGCGGATTTGGAACTGGTCCCGCAGGTAGTCTAGACGGGCCTGGGGAAAGGGGGCTGCCATGGAGGTCTCTGTGTGTGATTGTGTGTCCTTTTTCAGATCTCCTCCCCGCTCCCAGTGAGAAAACACACACACACACACACACACCAGAGACACAGATACAAATGTGGTTCCCTGCATGCCAAAATCCGCTGATCTGAATGTGAAAATTAGCAGCAAAGAACGCTAATGCAAATAAATAAATAAATAAATATAATAATAATAATAATAATAATAATAATAATAATAATAATAATAATAAATTTTATTTATACCCCACCCTCCCCAGCCAAGACAGGGCTCAGGGCGGCTAACAACCGATAAAAAAAACCAAATTGATTGAAATACAACTTAAAAACGAGATTAAAGTACGACATTAAAACATTAAAATGCAGCCTCGTTTCAATGGAAACTCAAATCAAAAACTTTTGGGGGGGATGAAAACATCAGGTCTTCACCAAGGCTAACTGTCCAGCTATTCTCAGCCGCATCTGTGTCCAGATCAAGGAAAGCAATAGGCTCTATTCCGCCTTGGTCAGACTCACACCTGGAATACTGCGTCCAATTCTGGGCACCACAATTTAAGAAGCATATTGATAAGACACGGGGGGAGGCGCTGGAACTGACTTTCAGACTTTGAAAAGTTGGCATCGTGGCATGTGTTGTTGAACAGATTCCGCCATACCGTAGACCCTTGGGTTAGGTTACTCTCGAGTAACAGAAACTTCGGGTTGCGAAAGCGGCAAACCCGGAAGTATTTTTCCAGCTTTTGCCGCTTGCACATGCACAGAAGTGGCACCTCTGTATACAGATTTTTTCAGGGTGCGCACGAACCCCCGGAACGAATTAAATTCGTATCCAGAGGGCCCACCGTATGGTGTTCATTGATGTCAGAATAGAAGCGCAGCTCATTGCACCAGGGAGAAGAGTCGGCAGAAGAAGACTGGGGAAAAAAATTAAGGACTATTTACAAAAATATTGCAAAATTAAGGAATGTTGAATGATGTTGGATTGGAATTAAGTGGTTTCAAGCTGTAATTATGATAAAATGGTTTTCTTTTTTTTAAGTAAGAATTTGAAGTTATAATAATTTAAGATGTTGAGATAAGGATTTGCTGTATAAACAACTTAAACTGGGGATACAAGAAGGGGAGGTACGAGGAGGTCGGGGAAATAAGCTACAAGAAAATAAGATGTGAAATGTATGTGTTTTTCATATTTTTATGTTTGTTTTTTCTTTTTTGTTTGTATAAAATTGGAAACTTTAATAAATATCTTATAAAAAAAAAAAGAAGCGCAGCTCATTGCAACGGTTTTGAATTTTGCTGTGCTGTTGCCTTCCTTGGTAGGTCATGCAGACCCAAATAAAGCTGTAAGATGCTGGATCAAGCCAATGACCTATCTAGTTATAATGACCTACAGGACTGCCTCTCCCAGTATGCCCCACCGAGGACTTTAGGAACATAAATAGCAACACCCTAGTGGTCCCGGGCCCTAAGGAAGTCAGATTTGCCTCAACCAGAGCCAGGGCCTTTTCAACACTGGCCCCGGCCTGGTGGAACGCTCTGCCTCCTGAGACCAGGGCCCTGCAGGATCTGATTTCTGTCCGCAGGGCCTGTAAGACAGAGTTGTTCCACCTGGCCTTTGGCTTGGAATCAACTTGATTGCCTTCCCCTCTTTCTTTTTTCTTTCTCCTTCTGTGATGGAACTCCTATTTGGGGACTTCCCTGGCTTTTTTCTGGCCCACGTAGGACCAGTCTGGATAGTTGGCCTTGATGAAGACTTGACGTTTTCATTCCCCAAAAAGTTTTTGATTTGAGTTTATACTGAATTGAGGCTGCATTTTAATGTTGTATTTTAATCTTGTTTTTAAGTTGTATTTTAATCAATTGTTTTTCTACCTGGTGTTAGCTGCCCTGAGCCCGTTTTGGCTGGGTATTAATAATAAAATTAATAATAATAATAATAATAATAATAATAATAATAATAATAATAATAATAAGTTCAGCATCCTGTGCTCACGGGGGAGCCGACCAGAAGGTGCCCAACATGGAAAACAAGTGAGCAGGATCCGGGCCCAAGAGCTACTCTCCCCACCTGCATTTCCTGGTATCCCCAGTGCATTTTTACAGCGTTGGGGGCACAGGGGGTGAGTGTGTGGAACCAATGGGGCAGTGTCCCCCCCCCAAAAAAAATGTTTGTGAACCAGTGGCTTAACCCTTTTCCAAGAAGCCGTTTAAATACAACGAAGGAAATACAGCAAAATCCTGGGCCGGGATTTTGACAGCGCTAGGTCTCTCCTGAAAGCTTATTTCTTTCCTAGAAGCAGGCTGGCGGCTCCTTAATCTGACTTAATTGGGATCAAGTCAGCCAATTCAGATCCCAGACTCTCTGCCAGGGGTTTTAGCGCTGGGCACGGGGCTGGCAACATCCCAACATGCACACAGCCTTGCCAACCAGGCACCCTCTGGCTCTTTCGGACTACAACTCCCACCAGCCCCTTCCTGGTGAAGGCTGCTATCAAAGCTCTTCTTTAAGCAGTACGTAGTTCATCTTCTTGAGACATCACCTTGCCAACAAAGGTCCGTATAGTTAAAGCTATGCTTTTCCCAGTAGTGAGAGCTGGAAGTGAGAGCTGGACCATAAAGAAGGCTGATCGCCAAAGAATTTATGCTTTCCAGGGAGTCTTCTCTTAGGAGGTGACCAAAGTATTGGAGCCTCAGCTTCAGGATCTGTCCTTCCAGTGAGCACTCAGGGCTGATTTCCTTCAGAATGGAGAGGTTTGATCTTCTTGCAGTCCACGGGACTCTCAAGAGTCTCCTCCAGCACCAGAATTCAAAAGCATCCATTCTTCGGCGATCAGCCTTCTTTATGGTCCAGCTCTCACTTCCATACATCACTACTGGGTCCAGCTCTCACTTCCATACATCACTACTGGGAAAACCATAGCTTGAACTATACGGACCTTTGTTGGCAAGGTGATGCCTCTGCTTTTTAAGATGCTGTCTAGGTTTGTCAATGCTTTTCTCCCAAGAAGCAGGTGTCTTTTAATTTCGTGGCTGCTGTCACCGTCTGCAGTGATCATGGAGCCCAAGAAAGTAAAATCTCTTAACTGCCTCCATTTCTTCCCCTTCAGGAGGAGATGGGCCCAGTGGCCATGATCTTCGTTTTTTTGATGTTGAGCTTCAGACCATATTTTGCGCTCTCCTCTTTCACCCTCAATAAAAGGTTCTTTCTGCATATCTGAAGTTATATGTGTGTGTGTGTGTGTGTGTGTGTGTCTCACAACAGTTTCCATATAACACCAGTCTTGAAAGACCTACATTGGCTCCCAGTACGTTTCCGAGCACAATTCAAAGTGTTGGTGCTGACCTTTAAAGCCCTAAACGGCCTCGGTCCATTATACCTGAAGGAGCGTCTCCACCCCCATCATTCTGCCCGGACACTGAGGTCCAGCGCCGAGGGCCTTCTGGCGGTTCCCTCATTGCGAGAAGCAAAGCTACAGGGAACCAGGCAGAGGGCCTTCTCGGTGGTGGCGCCCGCCCTGTGGAACGCCCTTCCAGCAGATGTCAAAGCGATAAACAACTACCTGACATTCAGAAGACATCTTAAGGCAGCCCTGTTCAGGGAAGTTTTTAACGTGTGATATTTTACTGTATTTTTGGTTTTTATGGAAGCCGCCCAGAGTGGCTGGGGAGGCCCAGCCAGATGGGCGGGGTATAAATTGTTGTTGTTGTTGTTGTTGTTGTTATTTCCCCTCCTTGCTTGCTGTACTACAGAAATTCCCACCTCCAGCTCAGCAGAAGAGGAGCTGGGAAGAGACATCCTCTTCACCCTCCCCGTATCCAGGAGACGCCAAGGTTTGTTTTGCGCCGGTGGAGCCCCAGGAGAGTCGCGCAGCCTCGAGGAGGCAGCTCCTGGGAAGCACCTGCTCTGGAGCCAAGACGGAGGAAGGAGGCAGGGAGCCCAGCTTGAATGCGCAGGCAGAGAGGAGACGCCGGACTCACCTTCAGAATTCGGCTCTGGGTGTAGACGTAGGGCACGCCAAACATGATCACGGCTCTCCCGTAGTGGTGGACTGCGGAGAAGGACACAAATCTAAACCAGGTTGAATGACATGCAGTGGCTGAGATTCCTGGGGGGGGGGTTGGACCAGATGGGCTCTGGGGGTCTCTTCCAACGATATGATGCTATGAGTCCATCGTCCCTTGGAGGTTTTACAGCAGGGAGGTAGACGGCCACCTGCCAGGGATCCTTTAGCTGCAATTCTTGCGTCATTACATGAGGTTGGGCTAGATGACCCCTTAGGGTCCCTTAAAAGGTAAAAGGGCCCCTGACCATTAGGTCCAGTCGTGGGCGACTCTGGGGTTGCGGCGCTCATCTCGCTTTACTGGCCGAGGGAGCTGGCGTACAGCTTCCGGGTCATGAGCAGCGCACGGAAACGCCGTTTACCTTCCCGCCGGAGTGGTACCTATTTATCTACTTGCACGTTGACGTGCTTTCGAACTGCTAGGTTGGCAGGAGCAGGGACCGAGCAATGGGAGCTCACCCAGTCGCGGGGATTCGAACCGCTGACCTTCTGATCAGCAAGTCCTAGGCTCTGTGGTTTAACCCACAGCGCCACCCGCGTCCCTTACAACTATACAATTCTATGATCCCAACAAGATCCCTGCTGGATGAGGCCCCTCGCCCATCTTGAGGGTGTGAAGGCAGCAAGCATATTCGGTTGTTGGGCTCCAACCAACCACATTCACAGTGGCATCTTGCCTCCCTGAACCTAATATCTGCTGTGCTTCCCTGTGTGTGTGTGTGTGTCATCTTCTAAGTCAGGGGTCAGCAAACTTTATTAACAGGGGGCCGGTCTACTGTCCCTCAGACCTTGTGGGGGGCCAGACTATATTTTGAAGGGGCGGGGAAAATGAATGAATTCCTGTGCCCCACAAAGAATGCAGAGATGCCTTTTAAATAAAAGCACACGTTCTATTCATATGAAAACACCAGCCAGGCCCCACAAATAACCCAGAGATGCATTTTAAATAAAAGGACACATTCTACTCCTGTAAAAACATGCCGATTCCCAGACCGTCCGCAGGCCAGATTTAGAAGGCGATTGGGCTGGATCCGGCCCCCGGGCCTTAGTTTGCCTACCCATGTTCTAAGTTTCTAGTCCACATGCTTAAATCTCTTCCTTTTTTCTCTCTGGCAGAGAAAGAGACAGAGATGAGAGGAATTTCAGGAGAAAAATAGGAGAGGGCAGGTAGAGGTACTCACCGAAGTCGATCCCTTCAGAGACCTTCCCCCTGGCTACAGACAGCAAAATGGCTCCCCGTCCATTTTCGCAGGCCTGGTAAACAAGAGACAAGACACGCATTGCAAAATCCGGTCAGTTCATCTACATGGCAGCCACCACTTGAGGGGGGAATAATTTTGCCCTCACTTTCCTCCTGGATTTATGTCAGCATTCTACATAACTGGTTAGGCTTGCCAGAACGAAAACAGTGTTTATAGCAGGCACCGAAAACAGTTCGGTGATGGTGCCAGCCTGACCTCAACAGGGAGTTCCACAGTTTGGTTCCTGCCACGCTGAAAAATCAATTTATTATAAAGACAGAATGAATATTCTGCCACGCCTGAATCTTCTTGCCCAAACTTTCCCTTAAATGTAAGATTGGATTTTGTCAACCCACATTTTTATACTACTGTTTTACTGGCTTTATATTTTTGTTTTGAGGATACTGTTTAGCTAGCTAAGACAGATATTCCATACCAAACTCTGCTCCAAAAGTTTCACTCGTTAGAGTATTAATGTAAATTACTAAACACACCCTGGTCAGGAGCAGTATTTCAGGATTCAGATTAACTCCTTTAAAGCACAATAAATTTAACTCTTATTTCTTCCCTTACGGCGGTCGTTGTTTTCTATAAGCTACAATCAAAACAGATGAATCATCCATTACACCTGCATTTCCATTCTTCTTAATTCACTTAATCCTCAATGAATCCTATTTTAACAGTACTGTTAACTGTTCTAATGTTTTTACACCGCTCAGAGATTTCTTCAAAAATAAAGTAAGTTTTCAAACATTTGAAATAAATAAACTGGGCTGGTAAAAGGAACAGGGGGGGTTTCATTCAGTAATGATGAGTACTTCGAGGTCACTGCTTATTAGCCCTGCCCCACTGTTCACCAGGGGAACTGCCTGCCACCGCGTCCCACTGGCGGCTCACCTCCTGGTACTTCTCAAGGGCCATGCTCGTCTCTGCTCCGTCCTGCGTCTCGATGAAGATGAGTTTGTTGCGCTGGATGTTCTCTAGGATCCCCTGCAGCGGCCGGAGAGAAAAACCGGGGGGTGGGGGGGTGGCAGGTGCGTGAAATTCAAAAAGTCACAAGGCTTCTTCACGCAGCAGGTGGTTCGACTGTGGAACTCCCTCCCACAAGAAGCCGTAACGGCCCGAAGACAGGATTCGGTCAGAGGCCATCCTTGTGGCAGGGAGTTCCACAGTTTAACTTGGCACTGCATGAAGAAGTTCCTTCCTTTTTTCTGCCCCGAATTTTCCAATGCTCAGCTTTGTTGAATATCTAGCGTTGTTAAGAGAGAGAGAGAGGGAAAACCTTTTCTCATAATTTTATAAGCTTCTGTGAAGCAACTTTTACTTGCCTTTTCTCTAAATTAAAAAGTCTAAAATGCTGCATTCTTTCTTTCCTTTTTTTAAACATTTTTATTAATTTTTAACACATTAATTAACATTCATACAACAGAACTTCTCATACATTATTATTTGGACTTCCGTCAACACCTCTGATGATTTTCTGCACTTATCACTTATTATGCATTTCTTAATTTCATATTACCTTTAAATATCTCTAACTAATAATTCTCCTCACTGTCTTTTTTTTTGGCAATATTTCTAATAATTCACCTTACAAAACTTCTTGCAAACCTACCAGCGTAATCGGTTCGTCACAGTTACTTATCAAGAAGCCTCGCTTTACTGCTTTACTGGCATCCCATAACATGATCACTTTTGTTTCTTCATTACAATTATTCACAAAGTATTCCGGCAACATCTTCTGGGCTTTCTCATTGATCGTTTGATCATCCAATAAGCTTTCATTTAGTCTCCATCAAAAAGTTTTTTCCTCAATTTCCTTTATCTCACATTTTATTGCATTGTGATCCAAAAATGTCTTTGGCTGAATTTCATAGAATCCTAGAGTTGGAAGAGACCACAAGGGCCATCGAGTCCAACCCCCTGCCAAGCAGGAAACACCATCAGAGCACTCCTGACATATGGTTGTCAAGCCTCTGCTTAAAGACCTCCAAGGGAGGAGACTCCACCACACTCCTGGGCAGCAAATTCCACTGTCAAACAGCTCTTACTGTCAGGAAGTTCTTCCTAATGTTTAGGTGCAATCTTCTTTCTTGTAGTTTGGATCCATTGCTCCGTGTCCGCTTCTCCGGAGCAGCAGAAAACAACCTTTCTCCCTCCTCTATGTGACATCCTTTTATATATTGGAACATGGCTATCATATCACCCCTTAACCTCCTCTTCTCCAGGCTAAACATGCCCAGCTCCCTTAGCCGTTCCTCATAAGGCATCGTTTCCAGGCCTTGGACCATTTTGGTTGCCCTCCTCTGGACACGTTCCAGTTTGTCAGTGTCCTTCTTGAACTGTGGTGCCCAGAACTGGACACAGTACTCCAGGTGAGGTCTGACCAGAGCAGAATACAGTGGCACTATTACTTCCCTTGATCTAGATGCTATACTCCTATTGGTGCAGCCCAGAATTGCATTGGCTTTTTTAGCTGCCGCGTCACACTGTTGGCTCATGTCAAGTTTGTGGTCAACCAAGACTCCTAGATCCTTTTCACATGTACTGCTCTCAAGCCAGGTGTCACCCATCTTGTATTTGTGCCTCTCATTTTTTTTGCCCAAGTGCAATACTTTACATTTCTCCCTGTTAAAATTCATCTTGTTTGTTTTGGCCCAGTTCTCTAATCTGTCAAGGTTGTTTTGAAGTGTGATCCTGTCCTCTGGGGTGTTAGCCACCCCTCCCAGTTGGGTGTCATCTGCAAATTTGATCAGGATGCCCTTGCGTCCATCATCCAAGTCATTGATAAAGATGTTGAATAAGACCGGGCCCAAAAAATATTTCTATTTTTGTTACTCTTATGTATGGATAGCCGGCGAATTAACAGTCACAGTCCACCCTGTAACCATTTTGGCTGCCCTTTCCTGGACCTTTCCACAATTCAGGGGCAATTTTCAGCTGGGCAAAAACTCTCAAGGAAGGCAAAAAGCAGAGCTGATGAAAGCTGCGGCTGGCGGAGAGCCAAAGGGCCACATACAAAGGTCTTGAGGGCCATATCTTTTCTTTTTTTTAATATAATTTTTTATTAGTATTTTTTTAACATATCATTTTCAACAGTAATTAAACATACTTTTACATCTTACTCAAATTTTTGACTTCCATCAATCCTGCCTGATAATTTTCCAATCTAATCTCGCAGTATGCATTTCTTATCTTCCCTACTACATTTCAAATTCATAACCAATATCTCGATCTTTTTCTACTTTGTACCACTTCGTATATTTCTCCTTACAAGACTTCTTGTAGTAGCGTAATTTGTTGATTACAGTTGCTTTTCAAATAGTTCATATACTTCTTCCAAGCTTCTGTAAATCTCTGGTCTCGTAGGTTTCGAATCCTTCCTGTCATTTTGTCCAATTCTGCATAGTCCATTAATTTTGTCTGCCATTCTTCTTTCGTCGAAATTTCTTCTTGTTTCCATTTCTGGGCTAACAATACTCTTGCCGCAGTTGTTGCATATAAAAACAATTTAACATCTTGCCTATTAATGTCCTGACCCATAATACCAAGTAAGAGTACTTCTGGTTTTTTAAAAAATGTATATTTCAACATCTTTTTCATCTCATTATATATCATTTCCCAGAGGTTCTTTCCTTTTTTACATTCCCACCACATACGATAAAATGTTCCTTCTTTTTCTTTACATTTCCAACTTGAGGGCCATATCTAGCTCCTAAGACCAAGATTCAAAGCGTTCCCAATTGTCCCAGCTTAAGAAACCCATCACTCTCTAAAGGTCACTCTCAGGAGCCTCCCAGCCAGCAGCAAAGACCCGGACCCCAAACATGCGCGCGCGCACACTCGAACGTACCTGCTCATACCACGAGGCCACGATGTTCTCCATGTACTGGTAGCTGGTGAAAAAGGCCACGATGCCGTCCGGGACAATGGCTGACATCTCCAGCAACAGATTCCCGTAGTTGCGGATTACGGCTGCGAGAAAATCAAGGATTGTTTTGGGGAGAGAGCCACACGGAAGCCTTCCCTCTGTCAACCCCTGCCACGAAGGAGGGCACCCATGACCCAACCATGTTCTCACTCCTGGCCGCTGCCCAAGTCAGGCATTTAAAGCCCTTTAAACAGCACAGCTTTCCCCTAAAGAATTCTGGAAATTGTAGTTTGCGAAAGGCGCTGAGATTTGCTAGGAGACCCTCTGGGAACTACAATTCCCAAAGCTCCCTGTGAGTGAGGAATAGGGACGGATTGTTAAAACCACCCTGTAGCTCTGCGAGGGGAGCCTTAGAACTCACAGCGCCCTGTTGTTTAGTCGTTTAATCATGTCCGACTCTTCGTGACCCCCTGGACCAGAGCACGCCAGGCACTCCTGTCTTCCGCTGCCTCCCGCAGTTGAGTCAAACTCATGCTGGTAGCTTCGAGAACACTGTCCCACCATCTCGTCCTCTGTCGCCCCCTTCTCCTTGTGCCCTCCATCTTTCCCAACATCAGGGTCTTTTCCAGGGAGTCTTCTCTTCTCATGAGGTGGCCAAAGTCTTGGAGCCTCAGCTTCAGGATCTGTCCTTCCAGTGAGCACGCAGGGCTGATTTCCTTAAGAATGGAGAGGTTGGATCTTCTTGCAGTCCATGGGACTCTCAAGAGTCTCCTCCAGCACCAGAATTCAAAAGCATCCATTCTTCGGCGATCAGCCTTCTTTATGGTCCAGCTCTCACTTCCATACATCACTACTGGGAAAACCATAACTTTAACTATACGGACCTTTGTCGGCAAGGTGATGTCTCTGCTTTTTAAGATACTGTCTAGGTTTGTCATCGCTTTTCTCCCAGGAAGCAGGCATCTTTTAATTTCGTGACTGCTGTCCCCATCTGCAGTGATCATGGAGCCCAAGAAAGCAAAATCTCTCACTGACTCCATTCCTTCCCCTTCTATTTGCCAGGAGGTGATGGGACCAGTGGCCATGATCTTCGTTTTTTGATGTTGAGCTTCAGCGCCCTTAACAAACTACAACTCCCAGAATGCTTTGTGGTGGCGGGAGAAACCACGGCTGTTTGAAGCCCTTTAAAAATGCTTGGTGTGAATTTGCATTTTAGGCAAGAAGGGGGTGGGGTGAAAAGTCCATGCAAGGCAAATATTCTGCTCCCCCTCCTTACCAATGTCTTCGCGCGTCTCAAACTTGGAGCTGATGGTCACCTGGTCGTTCCCTCTCCCCACAATCTGAAATGGGAAAGGGGATTTAGAGAAACAGCCCGTTTTTTGGGGGGGAAGGAAATGGGGGAAGTTGGGTGGTTGATTAATTGAACACCCCTCTTTTTACAGAAGGAAAGGGAACCTCAAAAAAATCCTTTAGGGGTGGAACGCCCGACGAAAAGGCATTTATTTTATTGCCTTTGTACCCTGCTTTTTCCTCCAGGGATCTCAAAGGGGGCATCTCTCTTCACAACAACAACCCTGAAAGGTTGGACCGAGAGGCAGTGACCGGCCCCGAAGGTTTGGAGGTTGGGGGCCGCGTCCGGACCCTTAAAGAAAGCAGACGGCCTCTTCACCCTTTGCTCCTCTGGACCGATGGCGGCCCTGGAACTGTGGGGAGAGCCCTCTGCCAACCGCCCCGTCTCCTCGCACTCACCATTGGGCAAAGGCAGGTCCTCGCGAGGGTCATGGTGAACGTTGCCATGGTGACGGGCCTGAAGTCCAGGATTTTGGGGTAGATGTCCAGCGGCGAAAGGGTCTGCGCCCGAATGAGGAGGAAATTGGGGTGGAAAATGTGGCCGCAAATCACAGTTTTCTTTCACGCAAACACACACAAACTCACACCGGTTTGGTCCTGCAGGAAGAGGACCCTCACTGACGCAGTAAAAAGGCCACACTTACTCCTGAGGTGATAATGACCGACTGGAACCTCTCAAAGACCGGCTTGATAGCGATGGAGGCGTCCATGCAGCTGTGGAGAATCACAGAATTGTTGGACGGGACACCCAAGGGACATCTAGTCCACCCCCTCGCAACACCCAGGCTTCCCGCCCCCTCAATAATAATTATTATTATTATTTATACCCCGCCCATCTGGCTGAGTTTCCCCAGCCACTCTGGGCGGCTCCCAATCGAGTGTAAAAAACAATACAGCAGTAAATATTAAAAACTTCCCTAAAGAGGGCTGCCTTCAGATGTCTTCTAAACGTCAGATAGTTGTTTATCTCTTTGACATCTGGTGGGAGGGTGTTCCAGAGGGCGGGTGCCACCACTGAGAAGGCCCTCTGCCTGGTTCCCTGTAACTTGGCTCCTCTCAGTGAGGGAACCACCAGAAGGCCCTCGGAGCTGGACCAGAGTGTCTGGGCAGGACGATGGGGGTGGAGACGCTGCTTCAGGTATGCTGGATCGAGGCCGTTTGGGGCTTTAAAGATCAACACCAACATTTTGAATTTTGCTCGGAAATGTGCTGGGAGCCAACGTAGGTCTTTCAGGACCAGTTATGTGGTCTCAGCGACGGCTCCCAGTCACCAGTCTGGCTGCCACATTCTGGATTAGTTGTAGTTTCCGGGTCACCTTCAAAGGGAGCCCCACGTAGAGCGCATTGCAGTAGTCCAAGCGGGAGATAACTAAAGCATGCACCACTTTGGCGAGACAGTCTGCGGGCAGGAAAGGTCTCATCCTGCGTACCAGATGGAGCTGGTAGACAGCTGCCCTAGACACAGAACTGACCTGCGCCTCCATGGACAGCTGTGAGTCCAAAATGACTTCCATGCTGCTCACCTGGTCCTTCAGGGGCTAAGTTACCCCATTCAGGACCAGGGAGTCCTCCACACCTGTCCCCCCAAAACAGTACTTCAGTCTTGCAAGATTCAACCTCAATCTGTTGGCCGCCATCCATCCTCCAACCTCAAAAAACATTTTGCAAACATAGCTTTGGCCTCGAAAGGACGTTCTGATTTCCACCCAACTACGACCTTCCCCATCCTGGTGCGGTCCGGATGTTGTCGAACTATAACTCCCGTCAGCCCCAGCATCGCATGGGGAGTTCTGGTTCAGAACATCTCAGGAAGGTTCAGGATTGGGGAAGATTTCACGAGAAACTGAGACAGGGAAACGGGGTAGATTCTGCACACACACCCCGCACAGAAAAAGGGAAAATAATATTGGTAGGGGCCCACAAAAGCCATTGTCTATCTCAGCCTTTCTCAAGTCTGTGTCCCTGGATTTTGTGGGGCTACAACTCCTGCCATTCCTAGCCAGTGGCCAGGGATTATGGGAGTCGTAGTTCAAGAACATCTGAGGACCCAAAGTTGAGAAATGATGGTCTCACTAATGCCTCTGGCAAGCTGGTCATTGTAATAAATAAATAAATAAATAAATAAATAAATAAATAAATAATAATAATAAATTATATTTATATCCTGCCCTCCCCGGCCAGAGCTGGGCTCAGGGTGGCTAACACCAGTAAAATTAAAATAAAAACATAATGGGGGGAAAACCAATTTAAAATACAGGTTAAAATGCAATTTAAAATGCGGCCTCATTTTAAAAGTCAAAACCATAAGGGGAGGGAAACATAAGGGTCAGAGTGAGTCCAAACCAAAGGCCAGGCGGAACAGCTCTGTCTTGCAGGCCCTGCAGAAAGATGTCAAGTCCCGCAGGGCCCTGGTCTCTTGTGACAGAGCGTTCCACCACGTTGGGGCCACTACTGAAAAAGCCCTGGCCCTAGTTGAGACCAATCTAACCACCTTGCGACTTGGGACCTCCAAAGTGTTGTCATTTGTGGACCTTAAGGTCCTCCACGGGGCATACCAGGAGCAACTGTCTAATGATTGGTGTTCGATTCTTTCCTCTACCCTCCTCATCCCTTTCCCTTGTGTCGTGTGTGTGTGTGTGTGTGTGTGTGTGTTTTAGATTGTAAGACTGCCCCTTTGGCTTATGAGCTGGCTTCAGAGACTCTAAACATTCAGAAAGCTGGTGTGAATTTTAACCTGTTCTTAGCCTATTGTTATTTTAACTTTGGGAAAGTCTTAATGATTGTCATTGGTTTTTCTCAATGGTCATTTTACCGTCTTGCCTTTAAAAACTGCTTTGAGGTGTTTTTTTTAAAGAAATATTCAAGCAGCGTACAAATTTTATGAAATAAATAAATTAAATAAATATGATCTTCCAGCTGACAGGCAGATGACTCCTGAGGTTACCTGTCGCCCATCAAGACTGACCACTGCCCCCCCCGTGCATCTTTTTAGAGAAAAATAGGACCCAAGGATCCCCCCCCCCCAAAAAAAGTGGGTGCCCTCTAGATTTCCCGGGTGCCCTCTTGTTGCTCACCTGAAGTGCAGGATGGGGTTGGTGATAGTGGGAGTTCGGTCATCAAATGGTTCGATGATTATAGTAAAACCTGCGGTGGGATAATTAAACAAAGATGTTTGGGTATCTGGCACAAGCACACACACACACACACACACACCATCAACAAAAAATTACTGTATTTTTCGCTCTATAATACTCACTTTTTCCCTCCTAAAAAGTAAGGGGAAATGTGTGTGTGTGTCTTATGGAGCGAATGCAGGCTGCTGCGCAGCTATCCCAGAAGCCAGAACAGCAAGAGGGATGGCTGCTTTCGCTGCGCAGCGATCCCTCTTGCTGTTCTGGCTTCTGAGATTCAGAAGATTTTTTTCTTATTTTCCTCCTCCAAAAACTAGGTGCGTCTTGTGGTCTGGTGCGTCTTATGGAGTGAAAAATACAGGTATGTACAAAATCAGGATGCTGATCTCCCTAAGGCCGTTCCTCTGTCACAAGAGACTAGGGCCCTGCGGGACTTGACATCTTTCCACAGGGCCTGCAAGACGGAGCTGTTCCGCCTGGCCTTTGGTTTGGACTCAGTCTGCCCCTTATGCTCCCCTCCCCTTATGGTTTTGATCTACGGGCTATTATTAAAATGAGGCTGCATTTTAAATTGCATTTTAACCTGTATTTTAAATTGGTACACAAATCGGCCGTGGTCTGTCTCCCTATTATGTTTTTTACTGTGATTTTATTGGTGTTAGCTGCCCTGAACCCGGCTCTGGCCGGGGAGGGCGGGGTATAAATAAAATTATTATTATTATTATTATTATTATTATTATTATTATTATTACTACTACTACTACTACTACTACAGGGGGGAAGTTTGAGAGCCAGGCAGTACTTTGCTAACATATTTCAAGCTTCCGGGCTTGACATTTTTAATGTTCGTTTTACCTACCGCATTTTTCGCTCTATAGGACGCACTTTTCCCCCTTCAAAAATGAAGGGGAAATGTGTGTGCGTCCTATGGAGCGAAGACGTGATAGCCCCGTGACCCTCTCCCGGCTGGGGAGGTGACGCGCGGCTATGGCAGGAGCCTCTCCGCTGCGCCTTTCTGCTGCTCCCTGACCTGCTCTTTGGGGCTGGTGGTGGGCTTCCCCCCGCCAGCCCCAAAGAGCAGGTCGAAAGGAACCTGAAGCCTGGAAAGCGAGAGGGGTCAGTGCACACCGACCCCCCCTCTCACTCTCCAGGCTTCCAAGGTAGCTGCCTGAACGCACCTTAAACGGCACCTTGTTTTAGAGCGGGAAAGCAAGAGGGGGAAAGTTCTCCCCCTCTCTGTGCAGCGCCTCCTGCCGCTTCACTGAAGGGGCGCTGGGCAGAGAGGGGGAGATTTATTTTTTCTTGTTCTCCCCCTCTAAAACAAAGTGCGTCCTATCGTCCGGTGCGTCCTATCGTGCGAAAAATACGGTACTTTAAATGAACTGTTGTTTTATCTCCCATATTCTTACAAACTGTATGTTACTCAGTATTTTTGTTTTAAGCTTTTCTCTGCAGAAGAAGCAGCTTGAAGATCTAACCCAGGGGTGGCTAACGCTCCAGGGTTAGCTGTGATTCCTGGGGTTGGGCTGGATGACCCTTGGGGTCCCTTCCAGATCTATGATTTATGCAGAAAGCGTTGCAGGCTGGAATATTTCTTGCCCTGGGCTTGCAAGCCAGTCGAGGCCCAAGCTTCTAGGACACCAGAAAGCTTTCCTTCCGAGAGCCGAGGAGGAAGAATTAAGCTTCTTAAAGGCGGCTGGACTGACTCATCCTCAGGGCTAAGAACTTAAGAGACTTAGGAGGTATTTATATGCCGTGGCAACGTCAGACAAAAAACACACGGAGCCCATCCCCTTCTCCTCTCGGCTTGAGGAGATGGTGAAGCAGTCCTCAGTGCATGAGAGCACCATCGTCCTTTGCTCCAGCGCACCTCCAGGCTGTGGCACAGAGCAGAGCCCCCTGGTGGCTTCAAGGCCTGGACACAGCAGTTCAGGCACTGGCGACTTCAAGACTGGATGAGTGCGATGCACTCTCTGTGGGGCATCCCTCGCCCTTGACCCCAAAGCTGTGGCTGGTCCAGAACGTATTTGTTTAGACAAGCCTGTCCAAATGTTTAGAAAGTCGATGGAAGTTTTAATATTAGTCTTGTTGCAGGAATTTATGTCTAGGTTGGGGGGGGGTTGCCCCTCCAGTAGATATCATGCACATGCAGCCCACTACCAAAATCAGCACAATCACTTTTGTGACTTCTGTGATTTGGCCCCACAAAACCCTTCATCACAGTTTCTTCCTATCTATTCAAAGGGCCTTTGCTGCACGATACCAAATGTAAGAATTCACTGATCAATGTATCTCTGTACTGGCTCACTGGGGAAACTTTAGAAATTCATATAGACATGTGAGCTCAGCTCCTCAGCAGCCCCTCTGCCGGAGTGATAATTCCTGGCCTCCTGATACCTGAGTGCCAGACAGGTAGCCATTCCAGAAATAACAAACCCAGATGAAGACAAAAGGGTGTGATGAACTTGGCTGGGAAACAGGGAAATGTAAAGATCTCTTTTGCTTCACTTGATGGGTGTTGGTGGAGGGCAAGGGGGACCATGGGGCAGGATCCAGGATGCTCAGATTACGGCCACCAGACCTCCCCTTTCATGATGTATGAGTGATGTAGTTTGGGGGGGTGTAACATGGGGATTAGCAGCTAATTTGGGGGCTCTTTTGTTTGGGGCTTCCATCTTGTTCCACCTTGTGGCAGGTGGGAGTCCTGTCACGACAGTCTTCAATCAAGACCAAGCCTACTGGCTGCTGTTTTGCTCTGGTATTCCTGGCTGGTGTCCTTGTTTTTTTCTCCAAGGCAGCCCCTCAGATTTCTCTGTTAACAGTCTACAGGCCACAGCTGATTTTTTTTTTTTTTTTTTTTTGCATTTTTAAAAGATTTTATTAGTCTTTCCATATATATACATTAAATCCGTGTTTCATACATCTCATACTTTTGGACTTCCTTCAACGTCCTTGACATTCATTCGTATTTCTCTCTTTATAGCGCATTCCATTCTTTCGTACTGCCATTAATACCATCTTTCAAACATTGTTTTCCATAAGCAATACTTCTTGGTGTTTTACAGTGCCTCTTTAAATCCTACTAGCGTTGTATTTACTAAACATTTGTTCTCCAGATAGTCCGCAAATTTTCCCCAGTCATCTATAAATTTTTGATCCTTCATATATCTAATTTTCCCTGTTAATTTATCTAACTCCGCATATTCCGTTAATTTTAATCTCCACTCTGTTATCGTTGGGCCTTCTTCCTGCTTCCACTTCTGCGCCACCACGATTCTAGCAGCTGTTACCGCATACTGGAAGATTTTACAATCCTTTCTTTTAATGTCTTTTCCCACCATACCTAATAGAAAAGCTTCGGGTTTCTTTACAAATGT
Organism: Podarcis vaucheri; assembly: GCF_965113315.1. Taxonomy (NCBI): domain Eukaryota; kingdom Metazoa; phylum Chordata; class Lepidosauria; order Squamata; family Lacertidae; genus Podarcis; species Podarcis vaucheri. The sequence continues at coordinate 5,071,069 of NC_138765.1, read as the reverse complement.
GTAGCTTAATATCTTTTTGATTTCATTGTAGACTTCGTCCCAGAAGCTTTTAACCTTCCCACATTCCCACCATTGGTGATAGAACGTCCCTTCTTTTTGTCTGCATTTCCAACATTTGTTATCTGTTTTATACATCTTGGCTAGTTTAACGGGTGTTATATACCACCTATATAACATTTTAAACATATTCTCCCTTAGCAGTACACATGCTGTAAATTTTATATTCACTCTCCACAATTTTTCCCAATTCTCCAATTGAATATCATATCCAAGGTCCTTTGCCCATTGAGTCATCACTTTTTTAACTTTCTCATCTTTCATGTTCCATTCTAACAGTATTTTATACATACTTGACAGATTTTTCCGATCACAGTTTATTATCTCTCTCTGAAATTTCGATGTCTTTTCATCATATCCCCTCTCTTTCACTTCTTTTTTAAATATTTCATTTATCTGATAGTAACTCAGCCAATCGTATGTATATCTTTTTACCTGGTCATATGGTTTAATTTTCCACTTCCCTCCTTCCTTCAATACCATTTCTTCGTACCTACCCCATTTTTTCCCCATATTGACTTTCTTTACACTTATCAACTCCACTGGTGATAACCAGTGTGGGGTTTTTGGTTCCAGTATGTTCTTATATCTATTCCAAACTTCTATCAAAGGTCCCTTAAAGATATGGCTACAAAATCCCTTATGTGCTTTTATCTTATCTCTCCACAAATAGGCATGCCATCCAAATTTGTTCTTATAACCTTCTAAATCCAATAGCTCTGTATCCTCCAACTTTATCCACTCTTTAATCCAACAAAGGCATGCCGCCTCGTAGTACAGTCTCATGTCTGGTAGGGCGAAGCCCCCTCTTTCAGTAATATCTGTTAATATCTTAAACTTAATTCTGGGCTTCTTTCCTTCCCAGACAAATCTAGAAATCACCCTTTGCCATTCTTTAAAGTTTTTTGTGCCCTTTATTATCGGAATTGTTTGGAATAGAAAGAGCATTTTGGGGAGTACCATCATTTTGACCATGGATATTCTACCCCAGAATGATAATTTCATCCTTGCCCAAATCTCCAGATTTTTCTTAATTTCATTCCACACCGGGATGTAATTATTTTGGTATAAGTCAATATTCTTATTGGTAAGCCAGAGTCCTAAATATTTAACCTTTTTGACTACTTCAATTCCTGTTTGTTCCTGTAGTAATTCTATCTTATCTTGGTCTAGGTTTTTAACAATCATCTTTGTCTTATTCTTATTTAATTTAAATCCAGCTAACTTCCCAAATTCCTCCATCTCCTCCAGAATTCCCTTTAAGCTGTCTATAGGATCTTCTACCGTTAATACCACGTCATCAGCATATGCTTTAACTTTGTATTCGTTTGAACCTAATGATATTCCCTTAATTTGTTTGTTTTGCCTTATTGCGTTTAACAGAACCTCCAACACCACTATAAAGAGCAGCGGCGAAAGCGGGCATCCCTGTCTTGTCCCTTTAGATATTTTTATATCTTCTGTTATGGCATTGTTTATTATCAACTTCGCTTTCTGTTCTGTATATATTGCTTTTATCCCATTCCAGAATTCTTGACCCACTTCCATAATTTCTAAATTTCTCAACATGAAGTCCCAGGTGACATTATCGAAGGCTTTCTCCGCTGATTTGTGTACCAATTTGGCAGACATGCACCAAACCCGGAAGTGACCCAAAAAGTCACAAAAGGGGGCTTACACAGGCCCCACTGACGTCCACAAGGGTCTGGAACATAAGCCTTGCACAAATCAGTTGTTACCTCTGCTGCTATTTGAACTTTTCAGACGCAGCCACTGCCAGAGAGCTAAGGGTTTTGCTTTTCAAAGGCGCGAACTACCCTATCAGACGCAGAAAGTCTCCCTTACCTTTGGAGTAAGTGCTGACCAGGGTGGCAAAATTGGAAATCAGCGTGATGGGAGAGAAATCAGAGATGTCGGCGATTTCCAGTGTTCGAAGAAGGGAGCGGAGGCGCTCTGCACAGAATCTGCAAAAGGAAGGAAAGCCCGAGTTTGCAGGAAGGCAGGGGTTGCCTTCGGGGGAGAAGGTTTGTGTGAAGAAACAGTGATGGGGAATCAGCCTTCTTGATGGTCCAGCTCTCACTTCCATACATCACTACTGGGAAAACCATGGCTTTAACTATACGGACCTTTGTCGGCAAAGTGGTTTACACACAATAAATAGTAGCACAGCAGAACCTCACCATTGAAACATAAATCGTACAGTGGTGCCCGCAAGACGAATGCCTCGCAAGACGGAAAACTTGCTAGACGAAAGAGTTTTCCATTTTGGAGGTGCTTCGCAAGACGAATCTCCTATGGGCTTGCTTCGCAAGACGAAAATGTCTTGTGAGTTCCTGCGGGGTTTTTTTTCCTTCCTCCCCCCTTTTTTATAAGCTGCTAAGCCGCTTATCTGCTAAGCCGATAAACCGCTAAAAGCCGCTAATAGCGCTAATCCGCTAATCCGTCAATGGGCTTGCTTCGCAAGACGAAAAAACCGCTAGACGAAGAGACTCACAGAACGGATTCTTTTCGTCTTGCGAGGCACCACTGTATCAAAGAATTAACAAACCGTCAGTAAAACAACTGGAAACAGAACCTGAAGACACCGCCGTCTCTGCCCTGGAGTCGAACGCCACTCACAGGTTGGGGTGCAAGCAAGGGTACGAAGGGTGGGGTTGGCTTTTGGGGGTGGGAGATTCTCCCTCCTGACCCCCCACTTACCGAAGGGGCTTGCGCTCAATGCAGACTTTCTCGAAGATGTCCTTCAGGAACGACGGGGGGCTTTCCTGGACCACGTGGTGAACCCGCAAGCGGGACTTCAAGTACTCCAGGAAGCGTTTCAGGAAGCCCACAAAGTGCTCCGCGGTCCGGATGTTGCCCGGGACGGCCTCTGCCAAGAGGGGACAGAAAGGCAGGTCAGACCTTTGCCGTTACGCTTGTGGGGCAGCCCTGTCCAGCAGGCAGGAGGCCCCAGGGCAGCCAGAACAAATCTCTCCCCACCCTCTTCAAGAATGAGAAATGGGTCAATGCTGGATAAAACCTGGAGTAGGTAAAGGGACCCCTGACCATTAGGTCCAGTTGTGGCCGACTCTTGGGTTGCAGCGCTCATCTCGCTTTATTGGCCGAGGGAGCCGGCGTACAGCTTCCGGGTCATGTGGCCAGCATGACTGAGCCCCTTCTGGCGAACCAGAAGCTCACGGAAACACCGTTTACCTTCCCACCAGAGAGGTACCTATTTATCTACTTGCACTTTGATATGCTTTTGAACTGCTAGGTTGGCAGGAGCAGGGACCGAGCAACGGGAGCTCACCCCGTCGCGGGGATTCGAACTGCCGACCTTCTGATCGGCAAGCCCTAGGCTCTGTGGTTTAACCCACAGCGCCACCCGCGTCCCAACACCTCGCCTGGAGTCTTGTCTTAAATGGGGGACAACCACCACAGGCTCCCCACCTCCCGCTGCAGAAAGAGGCACAAGCACCTTGCAGGACCTCGTCGGGCAGCACCGGGTTGGCCAAATAGACGTCCGTTTCGCGGGCGACGTTCGCCTCCCGCAGACCTTCCACCAGGCGCCGGTATTCCTCCTTCAGCTTCTGAGCGTCCGTCTCCTTGATCCTTGAGGAAACAGGGAGAAGGGAGTTGTAAACCTGAAGGAGCGTCTCCACCCCCATCGTTCTGCCCGGACACTGAAGTCCAGCTCCGAGGGCCTTCTGACGGTTCCCTCATTGCGAGAAGTGAGGTTACAGGGAACCAGGCAGAGGGCCTTCTTGGTGGTGGCACCCGCCCTGTGGAACGCCCTCTTTTCAGATGTCAAGGAAATAAGAGCTGTCTTATCTTTAAAAGACATCTGAAGGCAGCCCTGTTTAGGGAGGTTTTTAATATTTAATGCTGTATTGTTTTTAACACTCGATTGGGAGCCGCCCAGAGTGGCTGGGGAAACTCAGCCAGATAGGCAGGGTATGAATATTATTATTATTATTATTATTATTATTATTATTATTATTATACCTGTGGGTCATGTACGCAATCCCAGGATGGCGCAGGGGACCTGCAGGATGTGGCCCTCAAACAAACAAATGGGTAAGGAACCCCTCCATGTACGGAACGCCTCCGACCCCCACAGCGTGGATCCCAGTGGCAGTCTGACGCAGTAGGAAACATCTTCCCAAGTTCCTAATTCAGTTCCCTGGGTATTTCAGCTATCAGTATAGAAATGGACCAAGTTTCTAGCTCTCATGGAGGAGGCCAGGGTGGTTGGAAAAGGTCTCCCCCTGCCCCCAAGGAGGGTTTCCAGGGCTTTACGGCGGCTCCTTGCCGCACCCGCTTCATGACCCAACAAGCTGTGATTCCTGAGTTGCGGGGGGTTGGGCTAGATGACCCTTAGGGTCCCCTTCCAACTCAACAATTCTATAACTGGAATTATGCATGCGGGACATCCCATAGAATCAGGGGCTGATCTTAGTGCAAGATTTCGACATTGTGCTCATGGGTATTTGCTGAGTCAAGGCTGCCGGGTGGGAAAATAAGAGGGTCCTATCTTAATTTAGCTTAATAATAATATTTTTTTATTTATACCCCGCCCTTCCCAGTTCAAAAAACCGGGCTCAGGGTGGCTAACAACAAATTTAAAACAATTGATGCAACAAAAACAGCATAAAATACAGTATAAAATGTGAATAACAATAAGAATTCAAAAATCAATTTAGGGGGGAAAGCCATCCAATAAACATCAGACGATCACAAGGGCTAGCTGGCTAAATTAGTCCTATTTGGGCCAGCGAGGAGACCAGGGGAGAATTAGCTGTGGGATCCCAGAGCGGGTAATCTTCATAAAAAGGGGAGGGGGAGGGAAGGAAGGGGAATAAAAGATCAGGCTAAGTTCAAATTGAAGGCCAGGCGGAATAGCTCTGTCTTACAGGCCCTGCGGAAGGAAGTTAAATCCTGAAGGACCCTAGTCTCATGGGACAGAGCATTCCACCAGACTGGAGCCACCACTGAGAAGGCCCTGGCTCTGGTGGAGGACAGTCTGACTTCCGTTGGGCCTGGGACCTCTAAACCATGGTTGTTCATGGACCTTAAGGTCCTCTGCAGGGCAGACCAGGAGAGGCAGTCCCGTAAATACGAGGGCCGTAAGCCACAAAGGGCTTTAAAGGTCAAAACCAGCACCTTAAAGCTGACCCAATACTCCACCGGGAGCCAGATAAATTCAACAGTGTAAGTAAGTTTTGATGGAAGTTATCATGAAATACTGAATGGTTTAGTTTATATACAACTTGCAGGGACTTATGCTATGCAAAATGAACCATGTGAAGAGAAGAAGGGAAGTCCCTGATATTTTAAGGTTGTCTAAGTGAACATTCTAAATTGTAAAACAGAAAATTTAATTAAAAAAAATGGGGAAATAAGAGGGTCTCCTCACTCACTTCTGGATGCTGGCTTGGAGCGTGGCCACGTTCCCCTGGCAGCGGTCCAGCATCTTGCGCGTGATGTTGACACCCATGGAATCGATGCAGACGTTGTCTGTGGGAGAAGAAAGAGGCCGGCCGGCCAGTCTATGTGACTTTCCAGGCAGGTGAAGACAGACCGACAATTTTCCGGCACAGCAACTGAGCCACCGCACTTGTCAGGATGGGGCAGCAAGGCCTCCTTTCGTGAGAGAATCTTCTTCCCACAACGCCTCCTCGAATTTTAACACACCCTGCGCTGATAACCATCGCGGCACCATGTAGCGGTGAGTTCCGCAGGCTCTGCGTGTGCTACATGAACCGCCACCCTCACCCTGTCAGCTCAGGAAAGGCCCTGCTACGCTTGGCCCTAAAGGGACAGTCGCATTATCCCCCCACATTGCAGGGGGTTGGACTAGATGGCACCTGGGGTCCCCGCCCAACTCAACAATTCTATGACTCTAGGTATGTGCTTGCAGATGTTCAAAACAGACAAGAGGTTCAAAGCAGACAAGAGTGCTGTTGCGTACCGATATTGTGAGCCTCGTCAAAGACGACGACGGATTTCTTGGCCAGTTCTTTAGACACCAGGTCAGCGATCTTGGGGTCCAGGAGATAGTGGTAGCTGTACACCACGATGTTGGCGTGAAGGATCTGGTCCAGCGTGGAGAGAAACAGCAGACATATGGTTGTCAAGCCTCTGCTTAAAGACCTCCAAAGGAGGAGACTCCACCACACTCCCAGGCAGCAAATTCCACTGTCCAACAGCTCTTACTGTCAGGAAGTTCTTCCTAATGTTTAGGTGGAATCTTCTTTCTTGTAGTTTGGATCCATTGCTCCGTGTCCGCTTCTCTGGAGCAGCAGAAAACAACCTTTCTCCCTCCTCTATGTGACATCCTTTTATATATTTGAACATGGCTATCATATCACCCCTTAACCTCCTCTTCTCCAGGCTAAACATGCCCAGCTCCCTTAGCCGTTCCTCATAAGGCATCGTTTCCAGGCCTTTGACCATTTTGTTTGCCCTCCTCTGGACACGTTCCAGTTTGTCAGTGTCCTTCTTGAACTGTGGTGCCCAGAACTGGACACAGTACTCCAGGTGAGGTCTGACCAGAGCAGAATACAGTGGCACTATTACTTCCCTTGATCTAGATGCTATACTCCTATTGATGCAGCAACTTGGCATCTATAAAGCCGCCCAGAGTGGCTGGCGAAAGTCAGCCAAATGGGCGGGGTATAAATAATAAATTATTATTATTATTATTATTATTATTATTATTATTATTATTATTATTAAAGAGGAGGTTCTTAAGAAGCTGAATAGTATTTTTAATCTGTTTTAGTATTATTAGTAGAGTGGTACCTCAGGTTACATACGCTTCAGGTTACATACACTTCAGGTTACAGACTCCGCTAACCCAGAAATAGTGCCTCAGGTTAAGAACTTTGCTTCAGGATGAGAACAGAAATCGTGCTCCGGCGGCACGGCGCTAGCGGGAAGCCCCATTAGCTAAAGTTGTGCTTCAGGTTAAGAACAGACCTCCGGAACAAATTAAGTACTTAACCCAAGGTACCACTGAATTATTAGGGAAGTTTTTAATATTTAATGCTGTATTGTTTTTAGCACTCGATTGGGAGCCACCCAGAGTGGCTGGAGAAACTCAGCCAGATGGGCGGGGTATAAATAATAAATTATTATTATTATTATTATTATTATTATTATTATTATTATTACTACTACTACTACTACTATTACTATCATTATTATTAACTTTTGTGTGTATTAAAGAAGGGCTGCAAATCTTTCTTAATTTTATTGTTTTATCTTTCATAAACTGCTTTTAGTTTGTGTTTTGTTTTGTTTTTCAAATCAACCAGTGTATAAATTTTATTATATTTTATGCCATGGCCATTTGGGCTGTTTTTTCCCCCCTCCAGAAATTTATGATGGCAGTCACATGGAGGCAGAGGAAGGGGAACCAAACAAAATATACCTGGTTACCTATTATGGACAAAAAAAGACAGCTAGGTGATCACAGCCACATTACCGAGTATCGTGCAAGGAAGTAGGGGCACCATCCTTTCTGGCGACCGAAGGCCTTCAAGTCGTCGAGATTGTACACGCCGTACGGGAGAGGCACCTGCCGCCCGTGGGCATCAAATTCCTGCCAAAGAAGGGAAAAGCACATGGCGAGCTGCCGTTTGAATCAGAGAGTTGGAAGGGAGCCTTGCGGGCCAGCTATTCTTTTTGGCACCTGCTAAAAACATCATTTTCTAAGACGAGATGCTTAGAAAGTTGATGTCGATTCCATCATATAGAATAAGAGAACAAGAAGAATATACTGTGGCGTTCGTACGGAGCCCCCGGTCGTCTCTTTTTTTTAAAAAAAAAGATATTTATTAAAAGTTTTTAAGATATAACAAGAAAAAAGAAAAATAAACATACAAAATAAAAAAACAGTTAAAAACACACATTAATTTTCAATAACATAACTTCCTTACACTTATTTCCTCGGACCTCCTCATACCTCCCTTCTTTGTATTCCAGTTCGATTTGTTAGTTCAGCAAATCCTTACCATTAAACTTTTACCCATTTGTAAAACCTCTTTTTTTTCATATCTCTTAAAGCATTACAGCTGGAAACCGCTTAGTTTCTATCCAACATCCTTCTAACATTCATTAATTTTACAATGTTTCTGTAAATAGTCTTTGAATTTCTTCCAGTCTTCTTTCACCGACTCTTCTCCCTGATCTCGAATTCTGCCAGTCATTTCTGCCAATTCCATGTAGTCAATCACCTTCATCTGCCATTCTTCCAGAGTGGGTAGGTCTTGTGTCTTCCAATACTTTGCAATGAGTATTCTTGCTGCTGTTGTGGCATACATAAAAAAAGTTCTGTCCTTCTTTGGCACCAATTGGCCGACAATGCCCAAGAGAAAGGCCTCTGGTTTCTTCAGGAAGGTATATTTAAATACCTTTTTCAGTTCATTATATATCATTTCCCAGAAAGCCTTAATCCTTGGGCATGTCCACCAAAGGTGAAAGAATGTACCTTCCGTTTCTTTACATTTCCAACATTTATTATCGGGCAAATGATAGATTTTTGCGAGCTTGACTGGGGTCATGTACCACCTGTATATCATTTTCATAATATTCTCTCTTAAGGCATTACATGCCGTAAACTTCATACCTGTGGTCCATAACTGTTCCCAGTCAGCAAACATAATATTATGTCCAACATCCTGTGCCCCGGAGCCCCCGGTCGTCTCACGGACTATTGACCCGTACACCACTAATCCGCTGCCACCAACCAGGCCCTCCGTGGTAAAATCACTTCAGTCTCAGTCAGCTTCTCAATTAATAAAGAAGAGTGTATTTTATTTCAGACACAATCAAACTTTTGCGGCAATCCAAACGTTGTTGCTCTTTACTTTCTTAGTCTTATTTTCCTCTCTCTCTATCTCTTCTACCTCCCCACACTCAAGAACCCACAGCCCTAAGTGTCTCTCTATTACCAACTGCCTTTCCCAACCAGCCAACCCACTAAAACCAACCAACTCCCCACCAACAACTCCACCAACAAACAAGATGAATTTTAACAGGGAGAAATGTAAAGTATTGCACTTGGGCAAAAAAAATGAGAGGCACAAATACAAGATGGGTGACACCTGGCTTGAGAGCAGTACATGTGAAAAGGATCTAGGAGTCTTGGTTGACCACAAACTTGACATGAGCCAACAGTGTGACGCGGCAGCTAAAAAAGCCAATGCAATTCTGGGCTGCATCAATAGGAGTATAGCATCTAGATCAAGGGAAGTAATAGTGCCACTGTATTCTGCTCTGGTCAGACCTCACCTGGAGTACTGTGTCCAGTTCTGGGCACCACAGTTCAAGAAGGACACTGACAAACTGGAACGTGTCCAGAGGAGGGCAACCAAAATGGTCAAAGGCCTGGAAATGATGCCTTATGAGGAACGGCTAAGGGAGCTGGGCATGTTTAGCCTGGAGAAGAGGAGGTTAAGGGGTGATATGATAGCCATGTTCAAATATATAAAAGGATGTCACACAGAGGAGGGAGAAAAGTTGTTTTCTGCTGCTCCAGAGAAGCGGACATGGAGCAATGGATCCAAACTACAAGAAAGAAGTTTCCACCTAAACATTAGGAAGAACTTCCTGACAGTAAGAGCTGTTTGACAGTGGAATTTGCTGCCAAGGAGTGTGGTGGAGTCTCCTCCTTTGGAGGTCTTTAAGCAGAGGCTTGACAACCATATGTCAGGAGTGCTCTGATGGTGTTTCCTGCTTGGCAGGGGGTTGGACTCGATGGCCCTTGTGGTCTCTTCCAACTCTAGGATTCTATGATTCTATGAACTCCCAACAAACTCCTCCCAGAACTTGTTTTATAGTCTCACTCACTCCAGCCCCCTGGGTCCTGACTGTGCAACCTGTTTAACTATTTCTCCTCCAGCACTCTCTCATATATGTTAACGTCACACATACGTCTAGAGAAAATTGGAAAATGTGTATTGATACAACTGTGTACAGCTGAAAACACTGGCAGTGTTGAGATAAATTCAACAGTGTAAATAAGTTATGATGGATCTAATAGGTAAAGGGACAACTGGACAGTTAAATCCAGACAAAGTTGACTCTGGGGTTGCGGCGCTCATCTCGTTTTCAGGCCGAGAGAGCCGGCGTACAGCTTCCAGGTCATGTGGCCAGCATGACTAAGCCGCTTCTGGTGAACCAGAGAAGCATGGAAACGCCGGAGTGGTACCTATTTATCTACTTGCACTTTAACGTGCTTTTGAACTGCTAGGTTGGCAGGAGCAGGGACCAAGCAACAGGAGCTCACCCCGTCGCGGGGATTCGAACCACAAACCTTCTGATCGGCAAGTCCTAGGCTCTGTGGTTTAACCCACAGCGCCACCCGCGTCCCATAATCAGTCATACCAACAGGCTAAAAAACAGTTTCTATCCGTGGGCTGTTAGGCTGCTGAACAGAAAAGAATATAGTGCAATTGACTTTCGGGGTGGGTGTGTTGTGTGACAAGCACAGAGTGCAATGAGATTGGGTGTTTGGGGTGGGGAGAGAAGCTCGGTTAATTTCACTGTACACAGGTTGTACATTGACAATAAAGGTATTATTGTTGTTGTTGTTGTTGTTATATCAGGCATACTTAAAGCTATGGTTTTCCCAGTAGTGACAGTTTTCGCCGAAGAATGGATGCTTTTGAATTCTGGTGCTGGAGGAGACTCTTGAGAGTCCCATGGACTGCAAGAAGATCAAACCTCTCCATTCTGAAGGAAATCAGCCCTGAGTGCTCCCTGGAAGGACAGATCCTGAAGCTGAGGCTCCAAGACTTTGGCCACCTCATGAGAAGAGAAGACTCCCTGGAAAAGACCCTGATGTTGGGGAAGATGGAGGGCACAAGGAGAAGGGGACGACGGAGGACAAGATGGTGGGACAGTGTTCTCTTTTTTTTTTTTGCAGTTAGATTTTTATTCAGTTTTCCATTTACTTATATTGATTACAACATAATTACATATTTACACTTTTTGAGCTTCCACCAGCACCTCCCACAATCATCCATTGTTCTTATTTTCTCGCATTTTCCTATATAGTATTGCTAGTTTACCATTAGTTTACACTTCTCTATTCCTATCTTGCAATATTCCTTACCGTATTACAAAGTCTCTTTGAACCCCACTAGCGTTGTTTGTTGATCACATATAGTTTCCAGATATGCCGCAAACTTCCCCCAGTCCTCAGTGAATTTTTGATCTTTTTGATATCTTATTCTTCCAGTCAATTTGTCTAATTCCGCGTAATCTATAAGTTTCATCCTCCAATCGCTCAGAGTCGGCATTTCCTCCTGTCTCCACCTCTGGGCCATCAGTATTCTTGCCGCTGTCGCAGCATATTGGAACAATTTATAGTCCCGTCTTTTTATCTCTCTTCCTGTTATACCTAGTAGGAAGGACTCTGGCTTCTTAACAAACGAATATTTAAAGATCTTTTTCAATTCACAATAAATCGATTCCCAGAAGCCCCTCACCTTCCTACAATCCCACCACATATGGAAGAGAGATCCCTCTTTTTCTTTGCATTTCCAGCACTTGTTACATGTCTTATACATTTTTGACAACTTTGCCGGTGTGATATACCACCTGTACACCATCTTCATTATATTTTCTTTCAGTGCTGTACATGCAGTAAATTTCATATTTTCGTTCCATACCTTTTCCCAATCCTCTAGTTGTATGCTGTGACCAAGATCTCTGGCCCACTTAATCATGACCGACTTGATTTCCTCATCCTTTGTTTGCCATTCTAAAAGTATTTTGTACATTTTCGAAATTATCTTAACATCATTGTCAATTATATCTAATTGAAATTTAGACGCTTTTTCCATATATCCCCTTTCTTTTAGATCCTTGTTAAACATTGCATTTGCCTGAAAATAATGTAACCAATCATAGACCTGATCCTTCACTTGTTCATATGGCTTAAATTTCCATTTCTCCCCCTCTTTCACTACCAATTCACCATAAGTTATCCAATTTGATCTCATATTCGTTTTTTTTACCGACATTACCTCTAGTGGAGACAACCAATGCGGAGTTTTAAATTCCAGAATATTTTTGTACCTGTCCCAAACTTCTATTATAGAGCCCCTGATAACATGATTAGTGAAACTTTGGTGGATTTTCTTCTTCTCCCGCCATAAATAGGCGTGCCATCCCGATCTATTATCATGGCCCTCTAGATCTAACAATTTATTATTATTTAATTTTATCCACTCCTTTAGCCAGCAAAGACAGGACGCCTCGTAATAGAGTTTTAGATCTGGCAGGGCAAAACCGCCTCTTTCTTTGGCGTCTGTCAACAGCTTAAATTGTATCCTTGGCTTCTTGCCCTGCCAGATATATCTCGAGAGCGTTCTTTGCCACTCTTTAAATACACTTATTCCCCTGATTATAGGGATCATCTGGAACAGAAATATCATCTTTGGGAGCACAGACATTTTGACCGCTGATATTCTGCCCCAAAAGGACAGTTTCATTCTACCCCAGGTTTCTAAATCTTTCTTTATTCCGTTCCACACCTGAGTATAATTATTCTGATATAAATCAATATTTTTGGGGGTCAACCATATTCCCAAATACTTTACTTTTTTGGCCACATCAATTCCTGATTCTCGTTGCAACTCATCCACCAGAGTCAGATCAGTATTCTTAGCCATTAGTTTTGTTTTTTTCTTATTTAGAGTAAATCCAGCCACTTTGCCAAACTCTTCTATTTCCTTCAGTACCTCATTTAAGCTGTTTTTTGGTTCTTCAATCGTTATTACTATGTCATCCGCAAAGGCTTTGATCTTGTATTCATTTTTGCCGACTGTAACCCCCTTTATTTTGTCGTTGTTCCTTACTGAACCCAGAAGGACTTCCAGGACTGTTATAAATAGTAACGGCGAGAGAGGACACCCCTGTCTGGTACCTTTCGATATCTTAAACTCTTCTGTATATACATTATTCACAATCAATTTAGCTCTTTGTTCCGAATAAATTGCCCTTATTCCGTTGTAAAATTCATTCCCCACTTCCATCATTTCTAAATTTTTTAACATAAATTCCCACGATACATTATCGAAAGCCTTCTCTGCGTCCACAAACATTAATAAGGCTTGCTTCTCAGTCCTTACAGACAGATATTCCAAAATATTAATTATGTTCCTAACATTGTCTCTCATCTGCCTGCCCGGAAGGAAGCCTGCCTGATCTACATGTATTATTTCTTGCAATATCTTCTTTAATCTCTTTGCTAATATTCCAGCAAAAATCTTGTAGTCTGTGTTTAACAGAGATATTGGCCTATAATTCTTTACTTGTGTCAAATCAGTATCTTGCTTTGGAATGAGTGTAATAAAGGCCTCTCTCCACGTTCCGGGGATATCCTGTTGTTGTAGTATGTTATTCATGACTTCCTTTATTGGTACTATTAGGGCGTGCCTTAGTTCTTTGTAGTAGCTAGATGTTAGACCATCTGGTCCTGGTGCCTTCCCTTTCTTCAGTTCTTTTATTATTTCTATTATTTCCTCATTTACTATTGGGGCGTTCAGTCGGTCTTTCTTATCTGTCGGGATCTTTTTCACACCTTTTTCCTTTAAAAATCTTTCTATTTTCTTCGTGTTATTCTTTTCTCTGTTGTTATATAAATGTTTATAGAAATCCAAAAATCCTTTCCTAATGGCTTTGGGATTCTCAACTTCTTCTCCCTCTAAGATAATTTTATTAATTGTGTTTTGTTCTTTCCTTTTCTTAATTTGCCACGCAAGCCATTTGCCGGATTTGTTAGCGAATTCAAAGTTTTTCTGTCGAAGCCTTTTGATGTTCCATTCCACCTCTTTGTTAATAATCATTGCAAATTGTGCCTGCAGGACTTTAATATTCTCTTTTATTTTTGAGCTGTTTGGGTTCTTAATTAATTTTACTTCATTATCCATTATTTGTTTTAAGATCTCCTTCTTCCCTTTCTCCCTGTTCTTATTCTTAATCGCATTCTGTTGAATAAAGAATCCTCTTATAACTGCTTTGCTTGCATCCCAAACTATGCTCGTTTTTGTGCCTTTATTCATGTTATCTGTAAAGTAGTCTATCAATTTTTTCTTAGCCTCCTGAACAAGCTTCTGATCAGCTAAGAGATAATCATTAAGTCGCCATCTGAATGATCTTTCTTCATATCCTTTAACCTCCATTTTTATTGGGCTGTGGTCTGATATTGTTTTTGGTTGTATCTCAATCTGTCGAATTCTTGGAGTTAGCTCACTGGAAACCCAGATTTGATCAATTCTTGATAAAGACTTGTTTGGTTCCGAATAAAACGTAAATTGCTTCTCCAGCGGATGTCGAAGTCTCCATATATCAATTAAGTTAAAGTTTTTTATCATAGTAAAGAAAGTCTTAGGCAATTTTCCTTCTCTACTTACGTCTTTTTCTCTAAATCTATCGATTTCCAACGAGACCACCCCATTCATATCCCCCATAAGTATCATTTTTTGGTCCATGTATTCAAACAATTTCTCTTCCAAGTTTTTATAAAAATCAGTTTTATTCCCATTAGGTGCATATATCCCAACAATTATTATTTTTTCTCCTTGCCATTTAATCTGTATTACAATTATTCTACCTTCTTCATCTTTGAAAATTTGTTGCGCCTCGATGTTCTTTTTTACATATAATACAACCCCTCTCTTTTTCCCTTTATCAGAGGACACAAATTCGTTTCCTAATCTATTGTTAGTCAAAATTTTCCTGTGCTTCCTTGCCACGTGTGTTTCTTGGAGGCAGATTATATCAAGATTTTTCTTTTTTAGGCATTGTTCAATTTTGTTTCGTTTTTTCTTGTCATTCATTCCGTTAATATTCCAATTCCACAATTTTAGCGCCATCTTTTTCCAAATTAAGTTATTTATCTAATTGGTTTATCTAATTGATTTATCTAATTGATTATAGTCCGGCTTCTTCCTGTTCCTCTCCCTCCTCCTCCTCTTCCTCCTCCTCCTCCGGTTCTCTGTCTTCCCTTTCCTTTTCCGCCCAATACCTTCTCTCCAGTGGATCGACTCCTCCTACTGCTCCTCTTTCTTCTTCCTCCTCCACCATCAACTCCTTATATCGCCTCTGAAATTTACTTATTTCCTCCGGGTTGATAAGTCTATGTTTCTTGCTTTTGTAGGTAAATGAAATCCCCTGAGGGAACTCCCATTTGAATTCAATCTTGTTTTTCTTGAGAATTTGGACCAATGGCTTATATGGGTCTCTTCGTTTCAACAGTCTTACTGGAATATCTTTGAAAATGATTATGTAATTCCCATCAATATTTAGCCTTTTTTCTCTATTTTTTTGTAGGATTAGGCTTCTCATATCTTTGTCTTTAAAGGTAATCAAACAATCTCCCGGCGTTTTCTTTATTCTGGTTGTTCTTGTTCTTATTCTGAATGCATTTTGAACCGATCTTTCTACTTCTTCTTTTTGTATTGCCAACCATCGTGCTATTTCTATTATCAGTTTCTCTCTGATGTTTTCACCTTGTATTTCAGGGACTGCTCTCAACCTAAGATTCACCTCCCGTTGCCTCAATTCATTCATCGCGATTGCGTCCCATAATTCTTCTTGTGTTTTATTGACTTCCGATAATCCTACTTTTAGTTTTTCTTCCTCCCGTTTCACTTCCTTCATTTCTACTCTTGTTTTTTTCATTCCTTCTTCCAGAGATTGTGTTCTTTTGGAAATATCTTTAATTTGACCTCTTAGCTCTTTTACAGTTTCCTCTATCTTTTGGTCCATTTTCCCAATTCTCGTATCCACCTGTTCTATTCTTGTATTCACATGCTCCAATTTATCCTCCATATTCTTTTCACTCTGTCTAATTTCAGCAAACATTTTCAAAATTTCTGTCTTAAAATCTGCATCTGGTTTAGATCCCCTCCTATCTCCTGGTGTCCCGCCCTCTGCACCCTTCTTAGGCACGTGAGACATCCTTCCAGTATAGCCTTTAACGGCGGTTAGCACCCCCCTAGTATTATTCAATTTTATGTCAGTTCCCACCTTATTCACTTACAACCTTCGTAATATAGTTCCCAGTCCCAAATTCCTCTAAATTTAAGTTAGAAGAGTCGATATTAACCTTTTTACCAAAAGTTGCCAAATTCCTCACCCAAATCGGGGAAGGGTAATTAATTTCGTCTGGGAAGCTTCAAGGAAGGGAGGGGGGAAAGAAGGGGAGGGGAAAGGGAAAAAGTTTATACTCCGGTTATACCACGGGAGAGTGTAACCCCATATAGAGGGGAGTACAGAAGTTCAAAGTTCAAAGTTCCAGTCACAGAAAGAATCAGGAAAGAACCAGTCCTCTACCCCCAATTGGAGAGTCCGTATAAGTTCTTTTAAAGTAGTTGTAAAAACCTGGTTTAGTTCGGACTCCCAACCGGGGAGTCAAATGGAGCACAGATGGCAAGTGAAGTACTAATTGCGTCCAAAAAGTTTCACAGAGAGAAGGGAAAGAGGGAGAAAAGAGGGGGCGAAAAAAGCAGAAAAAGAGAACGGAACAGAAACAAAAAATCTTCTTGCCACCAATTAGGCTAGTCCCTTTAGATATCGTAGTTTTTCCAATTATAGTCCAGTTATGCCGTAAAGGATTTCAGATGGATACATATAAATAATAAGAAGGAAAGAAAAAGAGAAGAAAAAAAAAAAAAAAAAAAGGATTCCGAATTCAAAATTCAAGTCCTCTTTCCCCAGTCCAAAATTGAAGGAGCAAAAACAAAAAGGAAAAAAAAAAAGATATGTATATATATAATAACCTTCTACCCCAGTTGGGCTATTCCTTGTAAAGTTTATAAAGTAGTTGTAAAATTATTCAGTCCAGTTCAGTCTTTAAACAAAGAAGTCAGATAAAACACATATGATGATTGAGACTGATTGAAAAGAAAAATATAACCTAGCTGTAGTTACTCTTCTGGCCACTGGGTGTCCTAGATTCCTGAAGTTAACTGGGTAGACTACCAAAAAAAGAGGGGGAGGGAAAGGAAAAAAAACCCGTGGTATAGTGAAAATGAGGGTTTCAGCAGCCTGTCCAGTTCCTCAATTCTCTGATGCCATTTAGAGACCAGTACTTTGAATTAAATCCAAATGGGTTACATAAGAGGCACCCAAACAAAGATTTTTGCAGAGCAAGGCAAGGACAGGAACGGAAATAGCCCGAAAAACTGACCGTATAATGGAGTCAAAAGCACTTCCTCTATTACGCAGCCTTTTTGTTGAGAAGAAAAAAAAAGGAGTTACAATTATTCTTTTCAGCTTCCTCTTTCAGAATTCCAAAAAGGACCTTAGAATTCCAGCTCTTCTTGACCCTCCGTTCCCCCCTTTTAGCTTAAGTTCTTCTTTCTCAATCAAAGAGTTAGTTTGTATCAGATAGTTTGTAGCAGCTTTGAGGGGGGAAAGAAACTGTAGCCGCTAGCGGCGACACACTTTCACTTTCAGCAACTTTGCTTCTCCAATGCGTACAAATTGATTGGAGATAGCGCTGGTCTCGTAAGTAAATATAATCCACCGGTGCTTTCCTTAATTCCCCTGGTTTGTCCTGGAATTGTTTTAAGCCCGGGTTCCTTAATTTCGAGAATTGTGAGCTCCCCCGGCAAGCTCGAGGCTTCGTTTTCCGGAGTTAGCTATGGCTTCCCCTTAGCCCGCTTCTCTCCCCGCCGCTCTCTTCGCTCCGTGGAGTTACCTGGCGGCCGGGTGGTCTGCGTTTTGGCTCTCCGCGGGAGCCTGAGTGTCTGTACACCCTCCAGACACTACTTCGGGGGGTCACTGCGCCCAAAGACCCCCTTAATCCTCCGAAAAACCCGGGATTCTCCGCCTGGAAGCAATCCCCGCTTGCGATGGCGTCGCTCACAACCGGAAGTCTGATGTTGGGAAAGATGGAGGGCCCAAGGAGAAGGGGACGATAGAGGACGAGATGGTGGGACAGTGTTCTCGAAGCTACCAGCATGGGTTTGACCAAACTGCGTGAGGCAGTGGAAGACAGGAGGGCCTGGCGTGCTCTGGTCCAGGGGGTCACGAAGGGGCGGACACAACTAAACAACAAAAATCTGGCATCCCCAAACTTTGGCCCTCCAGATGTTTTCGACTACAATTCCCATCATCCCTAACCACTGGTCCTGTTAGCTAGGGATCATGGGAGTTGTAGGCCAAAACATCTGGAGGGCCAAAGGTTGGGGGCGCCTACTCTAAATGAAACAGCGATTATTATCGCGATACCTCAAAGAAGCGGCAAGAGGGGACGCTGCTGTCCTGCTGCTGCTGAGCCCGGACGTAGGAAGCAGTCAGGCTGAAGCATTTCCCGTCCACCTCCTTCCCGAAGCGAAAGGCGCTCACCTGCAGGGAGGAATAACGATTATTAGAACTGTAGAGCTGGCAGAGACCCCAAGGGTGATGGACTACAGCTCCCATCACTTCCAGCACCCACAGTTGGTGCCAGGTTGGGGGTAAGCTGGGATAAGGGGCATGTGGGTGAGCACAGAGGGGCTGACCCCAAGGTGTCTGAACGCCCTGAAAGGCAGCGACGTGGGCGACTCCCAAGTAAGCCCATTGGGAAGAACGGCGCTAATCAAAACAACGGGCAAACCTCCGGGTGGATGCAGAGGTTCTTCCTGGAGCTGAGCGCCAAGCCCAGGAAGGGCAGCTTGTCTCCTGTCTGCTTCTCGTGGAAATCCAGGAGTTTGCGCAGTTCCTCGATGACCTGGGGGAAAAGCACAGCACTCGCGCCAAAGACTCAATGATGCCTTATGAGGAACGGCTAAGGGAGCTGGGCATGTTTAGCCTGGAGAAGAGGAGGTTAAGGGGTGATATGATAGCCATGTTCAAATATATAAAAGGATGTCACAGAGAGGAGGGAGAAAGGTTGTTTTCTGCTGCTCCAGAGAAGCGGACACGGAGCAATGGATCCAAACTACAAGAAAGAAGATTCCACCTAAACATTAGGAAGAACTTCCTGACAGTAAGAGCTGTTTGACAGTGGAATTTGCTGCCAAGGAGTGTGGTGGAGTCTCCTTCTTTGGAGGTCTTTAAGCAGAGGCTTGACAACCATATGTCAGGAGTGCTCTGATGGTGTTTCCTGCTTGGCAGGGGGTTGGACTCGATGGCCCTTGTGGTCTCTTCCAACTCTAGGATTCTATGATTCTATGACTCCTTGGTCCTCTCTCTCTCTCTGTGAGCCTCTGGAGGCAAGTCGAGGGGTCAGGGACAGAGGCGCGGGCTGGACTCCAGCTCCCATCAATCTCCAACTTCTCACTCTCAGCACTCCTCAGAACTAACCACACCACACTAACAGTCTCCAACACACACCAGTGTTATAGGTAAAGGGGACCCCTGACCATTAGGTCCAGTCATGACTGACTCTGGGGTTGCGGCGCTCATCTCGCTTTACCGGCCGAGGGAGTCGGCGTACAGCTTCTGGGTCATGTGGCCAGCAGGACTAAGCCACTTCTGGCGAAGCAGAGCAGCGCACGGAAATGCCGCTTACCTTCCCGCCGGAGTGGTACCTATTTATCTATTTGCACTTTGACGTGCTTTCAAACTGCTAGGTTAGCAGGAGCAGGTACAGAGCAACGGGAGCTCACCCCGTCGCGGGGATTTGAACCGCCAACCTTCTGATCGGCAAGCCCTAGGCTCTGTGGTTTAACCCACAGCGCCACCCGCGTCCCTATCAGTGTTATAGGTCATGCCTATATAAGGAACTCAGCCAATCACTTGCTTGTTGCTGGGTCTCCTTATTTCTGGGCAGATTCCTTTCATGTTCTGTATTCCCACGCTGTGGAGATTCTAAGTGCAAACTTGCTGAGCTGCCTGCAGATCATGGATTCCAACAAACCCAACCATGTCCCAGTTACCTTTTCAATCTCTGGCACCGTTCGGGAGCAGTAAATGAGCTTGGTCACTTCCAGGGGATGAGCCTGAGGAGGGAAAGGGAAAACGGGTTTACTTAGAAAGAGCTTTTTCGGTGGGTGGGTGGACATCGGCCAAAAGAGGTGCCCAATTGGCAGGAGGGGATGCGGAAGAGTGGCCAGTCACATGGGGGGGGCGGGGTCCAGAAAGCAATATATTTTATCTTTTTTAAAAAATCATTTTTATTGATTTTCCATAAAAACAGCCAATCAATATATCCGCATGATAATCCAATTAAAAACAATAAACTAAAATAAAAAATGACCAAATTATAGTCCAAATTGTAATTATTAATTTTTCCGGGCTCCCCATAGTCTGGACCTCTGAAGCATATCTCCAAATCTTCACTCCTGCCTCTTCTCGTTGCTTTCATATTTTCCGCCTTCTGATCTTAACACTTTAAAGTTCTCCGTCCCTCGCTATGCGATTCTCAGTCATGTCAAAAATCATATATCCTTTCATCTATCGAATACAGCTTTATTTGTAAATATATATAGCAATGTATTTTATCTTGCATTTTTAAAACACTTGCTTTTAATATACTGGCTTAACGTAAGTCATCTTCGTTACAAGGCAGGCCATACAGGAATTGACTAAATTTAGCTGCTGGCCACATGACCCGGAAAAACTGTCTGCGGACAAACGTGGCCCCCTGGACCAGAGCAAGCCAGGCACTCCTGTCTTCCACTGCCTCCTGCAGTTTGGTCAAACTCATGCTGGTCGCTTCGAGAACACTGTCCCACCATCTCGTCCTCCGTCGTCCCCTTCTCCTTGTGCCCTCCATCTTTCCCAACATCAGGGTCTTTTCCAGGGAGTCTTCTCTTCTCATGTGGTGGCCAAAGTCTTGGAGCCTCAGCTTCAGGATCTGTCCTTCCAGTGAGCACTCAGGGCTGATTTCCTTCAGAATGGAGAGGTTTGATCTTCTTGCAGTACATGGGGCTCTCAAGAGTCTCCTCCAGCACCAGAATTCAAAAACACTTGAGCTAGGCTAGACCAAACTGCGGGAGGCAGTGGAAAACAGGAGTGCCTGGCGTGCTCTGGTCCATGGGGTCACGAAGAGTCGGACAGGACTAAACGACTAAACAAGAAGAAGACTGAGAGGCAGTGATCAACCCAAGCAAGCTTCATGGCCAAGTGGGGATTCAAACCCTGGTCTTTCCCAGGTCCTAGTCCAATACTCTAACCACTGGCTCTCTTATTGATGTTTCTGCAGACAAAGTACTAATAATGGAAGGCTGCAGAACCGCTGCCCCCTGTGATAGGAATTTTATGGTCTTAGATATATGGTAATGTTCATAACCACATACATAGATCAACACAGGAAGACCAACCTGGAACCATTTTGATTCCTAAACTGACCAAATCCTTTCTCTGCAAGGTTAAACTGGAAAAGCCTCCCCATTGTCTCTTTCCTCACAGATCCTGTCTCGGGGATATGTCTGTTTGAATAAGGTGTGAGTCTGTGACCTGGCCCAGGAAATAAGTATTTTACCACTACAAAAGAATGGCCAGGCTCCCCAGGCAATCCAATCAAGTAACTTGCCAGACAGGAGATAAACTGTGACAGGAGAAATACAACATTAAAATTTCTGTGATGTAGGTGGGATGTATCTGAGGGGTGGTCTTAGGTTACACCCCTTCTGTGATGTATGCGTGATGTTTCTGGGGGTGGTCTTGATCTACAGGGTGGAAATTTCAAAAGTCTTTATAAGGCCTTGCGCACCATTTTTCTGGGTCCCTCCTCTCTCCTGCGGGTGAGGGGAGCACCCTGTTGCAACAGATCAATAAAGATCAAGCTTACTAGCTGCTTTGCTTCTCAATATTCTCTGGTTGGCCTCTGTTATTTTCTCCTACCAATAGGGAACCCATGTAAGGACTCTATATGGGCTCTTGGATACCCCATAAGGGGAAAAGGGCATGTTTTTATTTACAACACCCCCTCCCCAATGGTGTTGGACTCCCATCAGCCCAAATGGCCAAAGGTTGGGGTGATCAAGGGAGCTGTAGTCCAGCTGGAATAAGACTTCATCTTCATGAAGCCCTTTGGAGCATTCAAAGTGTTTCACGTTCTCCCGGCGATCGTTACATCAGCCCTGCAAAGTAGACCAGGTGTTGTTATCTGCATGAGGGGCTGACAGCGGCGTAAGCCAGGCTGCCTTTGCGGAAGCCGAGGCGAGGCTTCCTGCTTGTTTCCTGCTTGGCAGGGGGTTGGACTCGATGGCCCTTGTGGTCTCTTCCAACTCTATGATTCTATGATTCTATGATTCTATGAGGCGACTCACCCGTTGGTAGGCCACAATCAGAGACAGGAGGGAGATTGTCTTCCCGGTGCCCGATGGCATTTCCAGAACGCCATGACCCTAGCGGAGAAACAGAGAGAGCCGGTATGAATTAGCGGCGATACTGCAATGCTGCTTACGTCAAATCTCAAAGTGGAAAAAGTATGCATTCACACAATTTAAAACAGGCTGTTCTCCATTTGATGGTTGTGATGCTGGCGACATAAAAGCTTCGCTATCAAGTCTAGACTCTAGACCAGGGGTCAGCAAACTTTTTCAGCAGGGGGCTGGTCTACTGTCCCTCAGACCTTGTGGGGGGCCGGACAATATTGGGGGGGGGAGAATGAATTCCTATGCCCCACAAATATCCCAGAGATGCGTTTTAAATAAAAGGACACATTCTACTCATGTAAAAACACGCTGATTCCCGGACCATCCGTGGGCCGGATAGAAGGTGATTGGGCCGGATCCGGCCCCCGGGCCTTAGTTTGCCTACCCATGGTCTAGATGTCTGTTGATGAAACCTAGAACAGCATCAACTATCTTTTGCTGGTGCATCCCATTATTCCACCTCACCTCTTGAAACAAGAAGAAGAAGAAGAAGAGTTTGGATTTGATATCCCGCCTTTCACTCCCTTTAAGGAGTCTCAAAGCGGCTAACATTCTCCTTTCCCTTCCTCCCCCACAACAAACACTCTGTGAGGTGAGTGGGGCTGAGAGACTTCAGAGAAGTGTGACTGGCCCAAGGTCACCCAGCAGCTGCAGGTGGAGGAGCAGAGACGCGAACCCGGTTCCCCAGATTACATGACTACCGCTCTTAACCACTACACCACACTGGCTCTGATTTGCACTGAGGTCAAGCGCAGCAACACCCTCCTCCTCCACCTAAACCGGCACCCCAAACAAACCCAGCCTCTGGTCAAACCTTGGCATCCAATGTCCTCTTCAGCTCCAGCATGTAAGAATACTGCTCCGGGTAGATGTAATCATAGGGGAAATAAACAAGAAGTCCATCTATGTTCAGCCTGAAGGAAGGGAAAGCGAGAGAGGGAATATTGAGGTAGATGGACCCGGTGGTCTGATTTAGCGGCTTTCCTAGAATCCTGAGCAGAGTTATAATAATAATCATAATAATTTATTATTTATACCCTGCTCATCTGGCTGAGTTTCCCCAGCCACTCTGGGCGGCTTCCAATCAAGTGTTAAAAACAACACAGCATTAAACATTAAAAACTTCCCTAAACAGGGCTGCCTTCAGATGTCTTTTAAAAAGAAGATAGCTGCTTATTTCCTTTACATCTGCGTACCAGGTGGAGCTGGTGGACAGCTGCCCTGGACACAGAACTGACCTGCGCCTCCATGGACAGCTGTGAGTCCAAAATGACTCCCAGGCTGCGCACCTGGTCCTTCAGGGGCACAGTTACCCCATGCAGGACCAGGGAGTCTCCCACACCTGCCCGCCCTGTCCCCCAAAAAGAGTACTTCTGTCTTGTCAGAATTCAACCTTAATCTGTTAGCCACCATCCATCCTCCAACCGCCTCCAGACACTCACAGGACCTTCACCGCCTTCACTGGTTCTGATTTAAGAGACAGATAGGTAGCCGTGTTGGTCTGCCATAGTCAAAATAAAAAAATTCCTTCCAGTAGCACCTTAAAGACCAACTAAGTTAGTTCTTGGTATGAGTTTTCGTGTGCATGCACACTTCTTCAGATACACTGAAACCCCCTGCCTCTTCCTGTAAGACCTATTGCAGTCGTTAAGAGTCGTCAACAGGCTCATCTCAGCTATCTGCCAATCTCCCATTCCCACCACCCTTCTGAGAAATACCCCTCCCCACCTTCTCACTATATAGAAGGATCTGGCAACTTCTGTTTCAGTGTATCTGAAGAAGTGTGCATGCACACGAAAGCTCATACCAAGAACTAACTTAGTTGGTCTTTAAGGTGCTACTGGAAGGAATTTTTTTATTTTGATTTAAGAGAGTTATGGAATTAATGCATGGGGAAGGGGGGGCTGCATGCAAAAATATGGGGGTGCACCTTTCTCTGGCTGGTGGAAAAGGGTTGCTTTTGCACCCCCACCCCCCAAAAAAATGTCCCCCCCCAAATATTTCACCCACAGAGTGGAATTGGTCATGTCAATGACCACAGCAAATGCCTCCCCTTTAAACCAAGCAATGAATTCCAAACGCCTCCAAATATTTGCCCCCCCCGCCCACTCAACGCCCCCCCCCCACAATAGCCCCTCTTTTTAATAATGCCCACTTAGTCTATATCTGTCCCCAATAACACTCCCCCTCCCTGTTGCCCTAGTGGTATTTCCCAGGTCTCCGCTCCCCCCACTCACTTCATGGTCTCTCCCAGCCTCCAATCCCATTGGCCGCCGCAGCTGCTCACGCCGCTCCACTCTAGGTAAGCTTTTTCTTCTTCTGCGCATGCCTTCGCCGCTGCGCTCTATTGGTCAGAAGGACTCGTCGGGTCGCGCTTCTGGTTGGCTAAGATGAATAAAGCTCTGCCCCACATTTAAGCGAGTACTTACAGCCCTAGCCCAAAGGGAGTTCGGCTGCGCTGTGAAAAGGCATCGTAAGCCGCTCGAGAGCTAATCGTACGCAGCTGTTGAAGGCTGAAGTAGTCGAGCCCAGAAATAGGGATGGCCTTGGATGGACACATGCTAAAAACCATGAATGATAAAGCTTGCTTGCTTGCTTCTTTGATGGATGGATGGATGGATGGCATTTATAGTGTCCCACCTTTCCTGCAAGGTTCTAGAATCATAGAATCATAGAGTTGGAAGAGACCACAAGGGCCATCGAGTCCAACCCCCTGCCAAGCAGGAAACACCATCAGAGCACTCCTGACATATGGTTGTCAAGCCTCTGCTTAAAGACCTCCAAAGTAGGAGACTCCACCACACTCCTTGGCAGCAAATTCCACTGTCGAACAGCTCTTACTGTCAGGAAGTTCTTCCTAATGTTTAGGTGGAATCTTCTTTCTTGTAGTTTGGATCCATTGCTCCGTGTCCGCTTCTCTGGAGCAGCAGAAAACAACCTTTCTCCCTCCTCTATGTGACATCCTTTTATATATTTGAACATGGCTATCATATCACCCCTTAACCTCCTCTTCTCCAGGCTAAACATGCCCAGCTCCCTTAGCCGTTCCTCATAAGGCATCGTTTCCAGGCCTTGGACCATTTTGGTTGCCCTCCTCTGGACACGTTCCAGTTTGTCAGTGTCCTTCTTGAACTGTGGTGCCCAGAACTGGACACAGTACTCCAGGTGAGGTCTGACCAGAGCAGAATACAGTGGCACTATTACTTCCCTTGATCTAGATGCTATACTCCTATTGGTGCAGCCCAGAATTGCATTGGCTTTTTTAGCTGCCGCGTCACACTGTTGGCTCATGTCAAGTTTGTGGTCAACCAAGACTCCTAGATCCTTTTCACATGTACTGCTCTCAAGCCAGGTGTCACCCATCTTGTATTTGTGCCTCTCATTTTTTTTGCCCAAGTGCAATACTTTACATTTCTCCCTGTTAAAATTCATCTTGTTTGTTTTTGCCCAGTTCTCTAATCTGTCGAGGTCGTTTTGAAGTGTGATCCTGTCCTCTGGGGTGTTAGCCACCCCTCCCAGTTTGGTGTCATCTGCAAATTTGATCAGGATGCCCTTGAGTCCATCATCCAAGTCGTTGATAAAGATGTTGAATAAGACCGGGCCCAAGACAGAACCCTGTGGCACCCCACTAGTCACTCTTCTCTTCCTCCCTATTTTATCCTCGCACAACAGCCCTTGAGGCTGGGCAGGGTGCAACGCAGGGCTAAAAGAAAAAACGGCTTCTTTTCCCTTATGGGGTATCCAAGAGCCCGTTCTTCTTCTGTGATCCCTCGTAGCCGAGTAAGATTGTTTTCCATAAACATGGCCTTAACAGTGAGTCCGTAAGTGACTGTGGAAGCCAATTCCAGATCCACACGTCCTTCCACAGTGGGGACATTGGTTTCCGGGCAGGAGCTGATTACGATGTGGATTTGCCAAGCATGCCTTCCTCTCAGCACGTTTCTCCCTTGCGTCCTGAGTTCGAGTGTCTTCAAAGCCCATGACACCTTTGGTCAAGGCTGTTCTCCAACTGGAGCGCTCACAGGCCAGTGTTTCACAATTGTCAGTGTTTATACAGTGTTACCTCTGGATACGAACGGGATCTGTTCCGGAGCCCCATTCGCATCCAGAAGCGAACGCAAACCGCGACTGCACATGCGCGGGTCGCGATTTGCCACTTCTGTGCATGCACGTGACGTCATTTTGACCATCTACGCATGTGTGAGTGACGAAACCCAAAAGCGCTCAACCTGAAGCACATTTAACCCGAGGTATGACTGTACTAGGGATGCGGGTGGCGCTGTGGGTAAAACCTCAGCGCCTAGGACTTGCCAATCGCATTTTGAATCCCCGCGGTGGGGTGCGCTCCCGTCGTTCGCTCCCAGCGCCTGCCAACCTAGCAGTTCGAAAGCACCCCCGGGTGCAAGTAGATAAATAGGGACCGCTTACTAGCAGGAAGGTAAACGGCGTTTCCGTGTGCTGCTCTGGTGCCGGTTCGCCAGAGCAGCTTCGTCACGCTGGCCACGTGACCCGGAAGTGTCTCCGGACAGCGCTGGCCCCCGGCCTCTTGAGTGAGATGGGCGCACAACCCCAGAGTCTGTCAAGACTGGCCCGTACGGGCAGGGGTACCTTTACCTTTACGACTGTACTACATTTTTTAAGATTTGCCTTGAGACAGTCTTTAAACCTCTTTTGTTGACCACCAGCATTACGCTTTCCATTTTTAAGTTCGGAATAGAGTAGTTGCTTTGGAAGACGATCATCAGGCATCCGCAGAACGTATAGAGTCCTTAAGTGGGTTCCCTATCGGTAGGAGAAAATAACAGAGGCCAACCAGAGTAGCAAAGCAGCTAGTAAGCCTGATCTTTAATAAACTGTTGCAACAGGGTGTTCACTCACCACATGCAGGAGGGAGGAGGAACCCTGAACAGTGGTGTGCAAGCTCTTAAATAGACTTTTAAAGTCTTTAAAATAGACTTTGAGCCTGTGGCTCAAGGCCAAACCCCAAAATACATTGTTAGGGAAAAATCTAGGTGTGAGGCTGCTCAGTCCCCCAGCTGGTCGGGCAGAGCCCGTGGGTCCCTGCGGAATAAAGGAAGGAGTCCAGCCAACTGGAGCAAATAGCTGTAGACCAAAGTTTATTGCGCAATAGGTTCAAAGAGCAAATTTGAACCCCGAGGATGGGGTGACAAAGACTTTTAAAACTTTCCCACCATATCCCAGAATACAGTTCGTACAGCATCATTGCTACATCACTGACATGTCACAAAAGGGGAGGGGTTAACCTTGGCAAACATGTCCAGACAAGTCCTTGGTACAAGATTGGCATAAGCAGACATGGCAGGGCAAGAGTAAGGTGTAATATTAGCATAGACAAATATGTCTTAAGTACCCACCACCCAAAAGTACAATAGAAGTTCCTTTGCATGTCTGGAGCCTGAGGCAAGTCAGGTGATGAGATTTGGCTTCCTTTGGCTAACAATGAGCCCAGCAATTGTCACCTCTGGGAACTTCCTGGAGTCCCTTTTCAAGGGGAAAATAGCTTTGGAATGGAGGAAACTGGGAAAGGAGATGATTTTATATTATTTTTAAAGCTAGGTAACTTCCCTGAGCTGTCAAGTTGAAAGGATACAATCAGGTATAATATTTGTAATATTTAACTTTAAAGATGTGCCCCCCCTGGTAATTTCCGTAACACATCATACATACATCACAGAAGGAGCGGTCTACCACAGAAATACATCACAGGGGTGGTCTACAGCAGAAATCTTACCTGCCAGGATACCTGATAATGGTCAATGACTGCTTTTACCTGGGCATCCTGGCCATTCTTTTGTGATGGTAAATACAGTGGTACCTCGGGTTACAAATGCTTTGGGTTACAAACACTTCAGGTTACAAACTCGACCTCCAGAAAGAATTAAGTTTGTAACCCGAGGTACCACGGTACTCAGTTCCTGAATCCAGGTCACAGGCTCACCCTATTCATACACAGATACGCCCTTAAGACAGGATTTGTGAGCAAAGAGACAACGGGGAGGCTTTACCATTTCCTTCCTCCTTACAGAGAAATATTTGAGATCTATTTGGGAGGGTCAAAATGGCTTCAAGATTGTTCTTGTTATGTACTGAAGTTCTCACCCTGGGCCAGCAGGGGGATAGTGTAGATAGTTTTCACTCAGGTCCACATTAGTTATTTTAGGCAGGAAACCCTGGGTTGTTGTTGCTACAATGTTGACAGCCGGCTGCCTATAAAAGCAGGCCGGCTGAGCTGTTTGCTGTTCAGTTCTGTTCCAGCTTACAAAATAAAGAGCTGCTTTGGAGAAATCGCTGTGTCGTCTGCCATGTCTACCCACTATTCAACAGTTCTTCTATACCAGGGGTCTGCAACCTTTAAGACAAAAAGAGTCACTTGGACCCGTTTCTGAAGGAAAAAAAAACTGGGAGCCGCAAAACTCGTCATTATAAAAATAATTTTTTTGTCACTTTTTTATTATTTCTTTGTTTGACCCCTCAGAATTACTCCTCCTCATAGAAATAAACGTTAAATTAACAAGTTACCTTTTTGTGTGTGTGTGTTCTTCACTCCCCTTCAAAACAGTGGCCAGCGTACATGCCCCCTTTCAATGCAGTGACCAGCGTACATGCCCCCTTTCAATGCAGTGACCAGCGTACATGCCCCCTTTCAATGCAGTGACCAGCGTACATGGCCCTTACAATGTAGCGGGCGGGCGGACGGGAAGGTGACGTCGGGACGGTGCGTGACTAACGCACGCACAGCCCCCATGTGACGTCACAGCCAGTATAGCGCCAGCCACAGTGGGGAGTGTCGGGGCGCACAATGCACCTTCTCCCCTCGCTAGTATCCGCCCCGGAGCCGCATGTGGCTCTTTTACACCTTTGCCGTGGCTCTGGAGCCGCGGGTTGCAGACCCCTGTCCTATACTATTTCAGACACGTGGTTTATATACTTATGTACCTGCTTGCCTTGTAAATTTATGAACATTTAATTTATATATTTGAGAACTTAAATTCTTATAACATGGAGAATGGCAATAAGGCCCCAAAGCAGGGCCTGAGGACAGCAAGTGGGGTATAAATAAAAATACAATAATAAATATGGAACTGGGGGTGAACAGGTCCCCCACCATTTCCCCAGTGTCCCCCCCCCAAGGCCCCCACACCTTTAATTTCTACAGACCCATCCGTGGATGTGGTGCTTTGCGAAATTGCGAAGAACCGGTTTGGCAAACCTGTAGCCCGTGGGGGCTTGCAAGCTCCAACTAGACTCAGGGAACTAAAGAAGGAAAGGCCTGGGAAGGGAGGGGTAAAGGATAAAAAGGTTTCCCAACCACAGACTCTCGGAATGAGCACCTCCAGCAGCAACAGCCCTTTGCAATCCTCAGTAGAGCTGTGGGTTTCTGGTCTGGCCCCAGTGGCGCACGCCTTAGTCATCCCATTTGGACTACTGCAATGTGCTGTGCTTGGGGCTATCCTTTGAAAAGCGCGCAGGAATTTCAACTGGCCCAAAGAGCTGCAGACGCATTGCTGGTTATCGGGAGCATAGGGAGAGACCGGAATAGTTAAATGGTTCAGTTAAGCTTTCTTGAAGAGAAGCTACTAAGTGGAAAGAAAATAAGTCCACATTTGACGGGTTCGAAAACGAGTGAGCAAGAAGTGTTTCAGGAGATGGAAATGATATAAGGAAAAAAACCCTGCCCTTTTCCCCTTATGGGGTACCCAAGAGCCCATATAGAGTCCTCTTTTTAGGTTCTCTATCGGTAGGAGAAAATAACAGAGGCCAACCAGAGAATATTGAGAAGCAAGGCAGCTAGTAAGCCTGTTATTTATTAACTGTTGCAATAGGGTGCTCCCCAAATGCAAGAGAGATGAGGACCCAGAGCCATGCGTGCAAGCCCTTATATAGACATTTTAAATTGCCCACCCTGGAGTCCAGGACCACCCCCAGAAACATCATACATACATCACAGAAGGGGTGTGGCCCAAGACCACCCTCTAGATACATCATACCTACACCACAGAAAAGGTGGTCTACAACAGAAATTTGAGTGCGTTGTGCATCTCCTGTCTGGCAAGTTACCAGATTGCATTATCTAGGTTTTGACCACTCTTTTGTTGTTATAACTGAATCTATAATTCCTGAATCTAGGTCACAGGTCACAGGCTCACACCCTGTTCATATCTTGTATCTGAAGAAGTGTGCATGCACGCAAAAGTTCATACCAATAACAAACTTAGTTGGTCTCTAAGGTGCTACTGGAAGGAATTTTTTTATTTTATATATTGAATGTGTCCTTAAGACAGGATTTGTGAGGGCAGGTTTGTGAGGAAAGAGACCTTGGGGAGGTTTCCCACATTGACCGCGCAGAGTAATACAGTGGTGCCTCGCAAGACGAAAAGAATCCGTTCTGTGATTCTCTTCGTCTAGCGGTTGTTTCGTCTTGCGAAGCAAGCCCATTGAAGGATTAGCGGATTAGCGCTATTAGCGGCTTATCTGCTGATCGGATCGGCTGATAAACTGCTTAGCGGCTTAGAAAAGGGGGGGAACCAGCAGGAACTGGCAAGACATTGTCGTCTTGCGAAGCAAGCCCATAGGAGATTCGTTTTGCGAAGCACCTCCAAAACGGAAAACTCTTTCGTCTAGCGAGTTTTCCGTCTTGCGAGGCATTCGTCTTGCGGGGCACCACTGTATTTGAGGTCAATTTGTTCAGGACCTTTTCTGTGGGGTTTCAGACATGCGGTTTATATATACAGTTATGAACATTTAATTTTTTTATATATGACTTTAAAATTCTTATAACAGAAATCATGCTGTATTTCAAGGCGAATTGCAGGTCAAGCACTTATTCATAGCTGATGGTATAAATTAGGGTAGGAACAAGGGGAACTAACTGTGCATGTTTCTGTCTAACCTGAATCTGTTAAAGGCAGCTTCCGTTAGGGCCAAAAGAGAACAGTAAATTAGTTGGGGTGCATAGCTGTCAACTGTCCCTTATTGGCGGGAAACTCCCTTATCCCAGCGCCATGTCCCGCTGCTGTCCCTTATTGATGATGTCCCTTAAATTTCCCGGGTTTCAAAGGAAACAGCTCCTCTCCCTCCTTCCCTGCCGGCCAGGGAGGAGGGAGGCTCCAACTGTGTTGCTTGGCTGCGTTGCTCACCCAATAAGGAGTCTAAGAACGACTGGGGGTGGAGCTTGCATGCCTTGTGCCGATCAAATCGGCCGCGTTGCCTGGGGACTCGCTTTTGCTCAGCGCTTCCCAGCGGAGAGGTGACGGTAGTTTTCCTTGCTGCAGCCCCTTTGCCGGGTTGCTGCACTGTGGGAACCACCGCTTGAGGCTTCGTTGGGCTGCTGGTTGACTAAAATCCCTTATTTTGGCTGCTGATCCCTTATTTTCGAGGCTGCTGGTCCCTTATTTTCAAATCTGTAAGTTGACAGCTATGCTGGGGTGTGCGCACGAAATCCACCCTCCTCCATACCCCAATACCTCCACAGTTCAGCAGAGGCACTTGACCGATAAATGGAAGCAACACATCGATGATCCAGTTAGTCCACATTTATTATTATTTTTTAAAACATACTTTTTCGATATAAGCAATTACAAATACATCATCAACAGAAAAGTACCGTAATTCCCCTCGCCATAAAGTGTGGCTCCAGTTTTATGCCTAATACAATATCCATTACACGCTACAGGTGCAGAAACAGGAAGCGAGTGTCATTCCACAGGGTCCCTGTGCATTTTTGGAGGGCAGAATCGATGCTCGATCGATTGTGCATAGTGAATAACCACGTTGCATTAAAAGGAGTGCCTTTTCCCCGTTTGAGGTTCTCGTAGCAAAGTGGTAATACTTGTTCCTAAGTATTAAGTTCCAAATTTATGTGATCCAGTTCCTAGATAAGAGAGTTTAGTATCTGGGATATTTTGAATGATCCCAATTCTCCCTTTTTTCCCAAGGCTTACAGTAAACTCTTTTCCTTTGTGTGCATATCTGTTTTGTTTCAAGCTCCCGTAGTAGTATTCCTTGTAGTAATTTGAGCATTAATGTTACTTTTCTCCTTTTTAATGCCACATTTTTGACTAATACAGTTTCCACGGAAAAAAGCTTCAAACGTGTAACAGATTATTGCTAGGGTTTGCCGTCCCATTTAATGAAAAAGGCATGGAATCTCCTTGAGGAGTTTTTCCCTTTGTGGTTTTTCTTTCTTTCTGTTACCCAATTTCCCGTGGGTCATGTTGAAAAAGTGTCTTGACAGGGGCAAGATCAGAGAACCCCATCAGAGTCATCTCCAAGCGAGGCCGATCCCTTGGAAATATTTAATTGTGTGGCCTGGCATGACTTTTATTTCT
Organism: Podarcis vaucheri; assembly: GCF_965113315.1. NCBI lineage: Eukaryota > Metazoa > Chordata > Lepidosauria > Squamata > Lacertidae > Podarcis > Podarcis vaucheri. The sequence continues at coordinate 5,038,353 of NC_138765.1, read as the reverse complement.
AGCAGACATGCGTGGAGAACCCCTGAGATCAGGGTTAGCTATTCTCCAAGAATCGAAAGAATATATTCACAAAATATTAAACGGAGGCATCCTGAAAGAAGGATTACGAGGAGTCTGTGTTGTAGCAGTCCAATTTTTAAAAGTTAAAGGTAAAGGGACCCATGACCATTAGGTCCAGTCGTGGCTGACTCTGGGGTTGCAGCTCTAATCTCGCTTTACTGGCCGAGGGAGCTGGCGTACAGCTTCCGGGTCATGTGACCAGCATGACTAAGCCGCTTCTGGCAAACCAGAGCAGCTCACGGAAAGGCCGTTTACCTTCCTGCCGGAGTGGTACCTACTTATCTACTTGTACTTTGATGTGCTTTCGAACTGCTAGGTTGGCAGGAGCAGGGACCGAGCAATGGGAGCTCACCCCATCGTGGGGATTCGAACCGCCGACCTTCTGATCGGCAAGTCCTAGGCTCTGTGGTTTAATCCACAGCGCCACCCGTGTTCCTTTTTAATAGTTAGCTCTGTGTTTTTCCAGCCAGTGTCCTTGATAGAAGCACAAACCTAAAATTCTCCCCCTGCAATCCTTCCGGCAAATAGAGGAATCTTTTTGCAGGAGTTGCATGGAGGAGCCTGTATCTGGACTGGGGGTGCCACCTTCCAAGCCTATAATATTCAGGAGATACAGAACACTGGCTTTATATCTGTTAACCCACCATCACCAAGTACCCCATCCTTTTCATTCGCTTTAAAATGCCACCCCTGGCTGCGGTTTGAGTGATCTGCTTGGCTAGAGGTGGAGGGGCTTGTCTCTCTTATGGCGGCTGGCCGGCCTTAGCGGAATAAGTAAAGGTAAAGGGACCCCTGACCATTAGGTCCAGTCGTGACTGACTCTAGGGTTGCGGCTCTCATCTCACTTTATTGGCCGAGGGAGCTGGCGTACAGCTTCCGGGTCATGTGGCCAGCAGGACTAAGCAGCTTCTGGCAAACCAGAGCAGTGCACGGAAACGCCATTTACCTTCCCTCCAGAGCGGTACCTATTTATCTACTTGCACTTTGACGTGCTTTCGAACTGCTAGGTTGGCAGGAGCAGGGACTGAGCAACGGGAGCTCACCCTGTCACAGGGATTCTAACCGCCAACCTTCCGATCGGCAAACCCAAGGCTCAGTGGTTTAGACCACAACGCCACCCGCGTCCCTCCTTAGCAGAATAACAGCCCACAAAATAAGGTAGGGAGGATGTGGGGCACCTTGCCCAAGGAGGGTGAATGTCAGGTGTGATGGGAAGGCTTTAGGAGTGGGAAAAGGCAGAGCAAAACAGAGCTTCTGCAATTGAGCCAGGATTTCCTCTGCAGTCTGAAGGGAGGCAGCCTAGCTCTGGAGCAGAGACCATGCTGGACATGAATTACGTCTTGGGTTCAAACCGGGGCCTTTCCAGCAAGGAAGATCAGGGAGCTAGCAGCAGAGAAGGTGTCTCTCTGCCCAGTCAGTGCAGGCCACACTGGGCTAGATGGAGCTGTGTAGAAGGCAACATCCTCTTGGTGAGGCTAACTCGCTAAGGCACAAACTCCCTCGTGGCTCCCGTTTGTGCAAAAGCCTAAAGAGCAGAAAAGAGGCAGGAAGCAGCGGATTTTGCCCAGGCCACGGTCCTGTCCTGCGGAGCCCTCCTCCTGGGCAGAGAGGGAGCTCTCCTCAAGGATCCCGTTGAAACTGCGAGTCCCGGGGAAGCGAGGACCTCTTCTATCATGTCTCCAGTTTCAACGCTGGGACAGGGAGCCGGAGATTCGTGGAGGGAGAACCGCAGCTGAGCAACGATCGTAGAAATGAGAGGGAGAAGCAGTTGTCGTTGCTCAAGTTCTCACGCCAAGGCCCAAAGGAAGCCATTGGCGATGTGGCCGGAGCTGGGAGCGGAGAGGTCAGCTGGTGGTGGACGTGTCCAGAGAGGCAAGGAAGCCAGGGGGATGGAGAGAGGGTCAGGCACCTCTGAATGTGCTCAGGGTAGGAGCTGGGAGGGAGGGATGGGGGCAATCTCTTTGAGAGGCAAGGCTGCTCCAGCAGTGGTTGAATTTATGGGAAGAATTCCCCCAGATGTGTGCTATGTACCCCTTGGGCAAATCAATTAGGCACCCCAGCATCTGAATTTTCGTTTGGATGAAAGGGGCAAAAACCTTCCAGCCGCTGGAGCTAGAATCCTAAGTGGTGGGGGCTTTCCTTCCTTGGAGATTGGGATTCCCATCCGCCAAGGATTCCTCAGCTGAGGGGGTTCGGCTAGATGCCTCTCAGGGACTCCCTTAAAGGTAAAGGGACCCAAGACCATTAGGTCCAGTCGCGAACGACTCTGGGGTTGTGGCGCTCATCTCGCTTTATTGGCGGAGGGAGCTGGCGTAGAGCTTCCGGGTCATGTGGCCAGCATGACTAAGCCGCTTCTGGCGAACCAGAGCAGTGCACGGAAACGCCCTTTACCTTCCCGCCGGAGTGGTACCTATTTATCTACTTGCACTTAGATGTGCTTTCAAACTGCTAGGTTGGCAGGAGCAGGGACCGAGCAACAGGAGCTCACCCCATCGCGGGGATTCAAACCGCCGACCTTCTGATCGGCAAGTCCTAGGCTCTGTGGTTTAACCCACAGTGTCACCCGCGTCCCAGGGACTCCCTTACAGCACTACAATTCTATGCAAAACAAAAAAATAAAAATACCATAGCTGTCAACTTTCAGATCTGAAAATAAGGGATCAGCAGCCTCACCTGTCCCAGGGACAGTCTACGGGATATCTAACAATCCGGGATAGCAGCGGGAAGCGGCACTGGAATAAGGGAATTTCCTGCCAAAAAAGGGAAGGTTGACAGCTATGAAATACTATCACCCTTCCTAGCGTTATGGCAGGTCCTTAACAGAAGCAGGAGGAGAGGAAGGCAGATCTTTTAGGCAAGCTTTTCCAGACACACACACACACACACACACAGCGAGAGAGCCAAGGATTCGCCCATCTTCTCATGTCTCTCCCTTCCCTCCACCATTATCGCGCGTCTGAGGATGCCAGACGGCCGCCCTCCTCAGGCAGGCAAGGCAATTCATCTGCACTGCGAAGCTGTTCTTCGGGATCCTGCCCAGGCACATTCCTCAGGTTCCTCCTGGGATGGCAGCGACGGGGTTCCTCCCTCCGAAACGTCACGCCTTCCTCTGCTGCGGCCTCACCCTGGGGAAGAGCTGCGGAGGAGAGAAGCACAGGTGGGTTGCGTATTTTGGAACGGAGCAAGCCCAGCAAGGAGGAGAAACCAGCAGGCCAGGCTGGATCCTGGCGGCCGCAGGAAGCTCAGAGCTGGTGAACAACGTAAGCAGCGGCTCCTCCAGGTGCTTTTACGCAGCAGCTAAACTGGTGACTGGGGGCGGCCGCCAAGACCCCATAACACCGGTCCTGAGAGATCTGCATTGGCTCCCAGGATGTTTCCGAGCACAATTCAAAGTGTTGGTGCTGAACTTTCAAGCCCTAAATGGCCTCAAAGTCCCAGTAGACCTGAAGGAGCGTCTCCACCCCCATCGTTCTGAGGTCCAGCTCCGAGGGCCTTCTGGCGGTTCCCTCACTGCGAGAAGTGAGGTTACAGGGAACCAGGCAGAGGGCCTTCTCGGTGGTGGCACCCACCCTGTGGAATGTCCTCCCATCAGATGTCAAGGAAATAAACAACTATATGACGTTTAGAAGACATCTGAAGGCAGCCCTGTTTAGGGATGTTTTTAATGTTTGATGTTTTATCATGTTTCTAATATTTGGTTGGGAGCCGCCCAGAGTGGCTGGGGAAATTTATTTATTTATTAATTATTATTGTTGTTATTATTATTATTCAGCATAAACAAAGGGCCCTCACACGTGTGTGTGTGTCTTTTCAAAATTATTTTTTAATTTTGACAAAGTAATAATCCTAAATAAATAAGGATAACTACTGTAACTTTCCAACCTCCCAGAATTTCAATGCGTCTTGCGATGGTTTGACCCCTTTCTGTTTTAGCAGTACAAATTCTACGAACACCCTGCATATCTCCTCAAAATCATTTCTCCTGCATATTCCCCGTCTTACCTTGATGGCACATGTTAATTTATCATTAACAGCTAAATCCCACACCTCTTTATTCCATTCTTCCATTTTATATTCTGCTTGCCCCTTCCACTTCCTAGCTGTAATAATTCGTGCAGCTGTCAATATATTTGTGAACGAGTCCTTCGTAGCCTGCAAACCTCCCATCCCATCCTTGTGCATGTTTTGAACACTCACCCCAAAGTAGTTCTTGGGCACATAGCCCTCCTGGCCGTAGAGAGATGCCCACCACCAGTCTGTTTCGTCGGGGTTGTCGTGGCGCAAGACGGTGACAGGCTCGCCCTCATGGAAGGACAGCTCATCGCTGAACTCGGCGCTATAATCCCACAAGGCGTAGACCACCCCGTTGTTCATCAGTCCCATGTTCTGCTCAACATCTGCAATGGATCAACATGCAATCAAAACTCATGACTTCACTGCCACCCACCATCTGAATCCGAGAATTGTAGTGTCGGATGCTCTGCTTCTTGGGAGAAAAGCAATGACAAACCTAGACAGCATCTTAAAAAGCAGAGACATCACCTTGCCAACAAAGGTCCGTATAGTTCAAGCTCTGGTTTTCCCAGTAGTGATGTATGGAAGTGAGAGCTGGACCATAAAGAAGGCTGATTGCCAAAGAATGGATGCTTTGGAATTCTGGTGCTGGAGGAGACTCTTGAGAGTCCCATGGACTGCAAGAAGATCAAACCTCTCCATTCTGAAGGAAATCAGCCCTGAGGGCTCCCTGGAAGGACAGATCCTGAAGCTGAGGCTCCAAGACTTTGGCCACCTCAGGAGAAGAGAAGACTCCCTGGAAAAGACCCTGATGTCGGGAAAGATGGAGGGCACAAGGAGAAGGGGACGACAGAGGACGAGACGGTGGGACAGTGTTCTCGAAGTGACCAGCATGAGTTTGACCAAACTGTGGGAGGCAGTGGAAGACAGGAGTGCCTGGCGTGCTCTGGTCCAGGGGGTCACGAAGAGTCGGACACGACTAAAAAACAATAACAACATGCTCTGTCAGGCATCTCCAAACTCGGCCCTCCAGCTGTTTTTGGGACTACAATTCCCATCATCCTTGACCACTGGTCCTGTTGGGTAGGGATGATGGGAGTTGTAGTCCCAAAACAGCTGGAGGGCCGAATTTAGGGATGACTGCTTCCAAACACCACTTGCTGGAAACTGGGGTGCGTAGAGAATTGCCCTTGTGCTCAGGGGTCCTGTTTGAGAGTTTCCACTTTGGGGGAACCTCATTGGCCACTGAGAGAAGAGGCCATTGGAGCAGATGGGCCTGTTCCAGCAGACATGCTCTTGGTATGTCCTCATGGAACCTCCAGGTCCAGGAGAAGTCTATCCAGACCCCCAGGTTCTTAGGGGTATTTGGCCACCGCGAGGGCAGGAGGCTGGACTAGGTAGGCCCCCTTTGGACTGATCCAGCAGCTTCTCCCCACAGCTCAGAGACCCATAGCCCGTTTGTTTGTTTTTCTCCGGTCTGAAAAAAGCACCAGACTAAATTTTCAGCTGCAATATCTATAATTTAGCACATGGAAATGTTTTGCAGCTGTGTGGCACAGGACTTTCCGGTGCATCCACACAGAAACGTATCATTTTACTTCAGCTCGCTTGTGGAAACAGCTCAGAGGCAGTGAAAGAAGGAAAACAACAGGAAGAAGAAGAAGAAGAGTTTGCATTTGATATCCCCCTTTTTCACTACCCGAAGGAGTCTCAAGGCGGCTAACATTCTCCTTTCCCTTCCTCCCCCACAACAAACACTCTGTGAGGTGAGTGGGGCTGAGAGACTTCAAAGAAGTATGACTGGTCCAAGCAGCTGCAGGTGGAGGAGCGGAGACGCGAACCCGGTTCCCCAGATTACAAATCTACCGCTCTTAACCACTACACCACACTGGAACTGTTAGAAATGACTATCAAAAGCAGCAGAGATATGAGATGATCAGAGCCCACCCCTGAACTCAAAGCATGGGAAGCCCCAGCAAAAGATTTATAATTCGGCAGAATATTTGGATTACCTATATGAAATGTATATGTATAATTTTCCATTCTTAAGGAAATCAGCCCTGAGTGCTCACTGGAAGGACAGATTGTGAAGCTGAGGCTCCAATACTTTGGCCACCTCATGAGAAGATGGAGGGCACAAGGAGAAGGGGACGACAGAGGACGAGATGGTGGGACAGTGTTCTCGAAGCTACCAGCATGAGTCTGACCAAACTGCGGGAGGCAGTGGAAGACAGGAGTGCCTGGCGTGCTCTGGTCCAGGGGGTCACGAAGAGTCGGACACGACTAAACGACTAAACAACAATATGTATAATTTGGAATATTTAATGTGATTTGAGTGGATTGTTAAAATGGAAAATTTAATACAAGTTACTATTATTTTATTTTTTAAAAAAGGACTTCCTGGTGCCTTTCCCATGTGCCCTCCTGCCGCCTCACCTGCCAGGTAGCTGAAGCAGTCGCTGTAGCCCTCACGGTACGGGTCGCACTTCTCAATGGCCATGCTGCCGTCGCTGAAAGTGGTGGCGAAAATGGCCGCTCCGTGCTTGACCAGAGCTACGCAGATGGCCGTGTCGTTGCAGGAGGCAGCGCAGTGCAGGGGTGTCCTGGGAAAGAGACGGGGGGGTGGAAAAACACCCAAGCTCAGTTAAGGTGTGTGTGTGTGTGTGCCCTGTTCGTGGCGGGTGGGTGTGGGGGACTCCCTGGTCCTGAATGGGGCAACTGTGTCCCTGAAGGACCAGGTGCGCAGCCTGGGAGTCATTTTGGACTCACAGCTGTCCATGGAGGCGCAGGTTAATTCTGTGTCCAGGGTGGCTGTCTACCAGCTCCACCTGGTACGCAGGATGAGATCACTGTCTCGCCAGAGTGGTGCATGCTCTGGTTATCTCCCGCTTGGACTACTGCAATGCGCTCTACGTGGGGCTACCTTTGAAGGTGACCCGGAAAGTACAACTAATCCAGAATGCGGCAGCTAGACTGGTGACTGGGAGCGGCCACCGAGACCACAACACTGGTCCTGAAAGACCTACACTGGCTCCCAGTACATTTCCGAGCACAATTCAAAGTGTTGGTGCTGACCTTTAAAGCCCTAAACAGCCTCGGTCCAGTATACCTGAAGGAGCATCTCCATCCCCATTGTTCAGCCCGGACACTGAGGTCCAGCTCCGAGGGCCTTCTGGCGGTTCCCTCATTACGAGAAGCGAGGTTACAGGGAACCAGGCAGAGGGCCTTCTCGGTGGTGGCGCCCGCCCTGTGGAACACCCTCCCGTCAGATGTGAAGGAAATAAGCAGCTATCCTATCTTTAAAAGACATCTGAAGGCAGCCCTGTTTAGGGAAGTTTTTAATATTTAATGCTGTACTGTTTTTAACATTTGATTGGGAGCCGCCCAGAGTGGCTGGGGAAACTCAGCCAGATGGGCGGGGTATAAATAATAAATAATAATGATGATAATGATGATGTGGTGATGATGATGATTATTATTATTTAACTACGATTCCTGCATTGCTGGGGTTGGACTAGATGGCCACTGGGGTTCCCTTCCAGCTCTACAGTTCTGTGGTTCTGCAGCTTCCTCCTGGGGGATGGCGGGAATGTAGGGAGAGAAGGAAGCTGTGGAGCATTGCAGCTGCACTTCCTACCTTCCCCCAGGGAATAGCTGCAGCCCGATTGCTGACAAAAGCCAAGGGCTTGCCAGGATAGAACACCTGTGCTCAGAGATCCACACTCGCTGCCAGGTTGAAGGTGTTAATAACTAGTACACAAAGCCCTTAACAACTTGGGAAACCGGTTTGTCTGTGAGAACACTTCACCCCACAAACACCCACTCAGGTCGGTGGATCTGTCCCTGTCCCAGGTGCCCCATATTCTCCGTTCTGCATCTGTAGCTGGCTTACTGCGGCAGTGCCTACACTTCGGAACTCTCTGCCTCATGATAAGACAGGCGCCTTTGCTGTAAAGCCCTTTCAGCACTTGCTAAAAACGTCCTTGTTTAGACAAGCCCACCCGGCTGCTCAGAAAACTGGGCCATTTTTTCTTTTTAGGTGATTGTTATTGTAACTTTCTAAATATTGTATTATTATTATTTTAGGACGCGGGTGGCGCTGTGGGTTAAACCACAGAGCTTAGGAATTGCCGATCAGAAGGTCGGCGGTTCGAATCCCCACGACGGGGTGAGCTTCTGTTGCTCGGTCCCTGCTCCTGCCAACCTAGCAGTTCAAAAGCACATCAAAGTGCAAGTAGATAAATAGGTACCACTCCAGTGGGAAGGTAAACGGCGTTTCCGTGCGCTGCTCTGGTTCGCCAGAAGCGGCTTAGTCCTGCTGGCCACATGACCCGGAAGCTGCACACCAGCTCCCTTGGCCAGTAAAGCGAGATGAGCGCCGCAACCCCAGAGTCGGTCACGACTGGACCTAATGGTCAGGGGTCCCTTTACCTTTACAGTGGTACCTCAGGTTACATACGCTTTAGGTTACATACGCTTCAGGTTACAGACTCCGCTAACCCAGAAATTGTGCTTCAGGTTAAGAACTTTGCTTCAGGATGAGAACAGAAATCGTGCTCTGGTGGCGTGGTGGCAGCAGGAGGCCCCATTAGCTAAAGTGGTGCTTCAGGTTAAGAACAGTTTCAGGTTAAAAACGGATCTCCAGAACGAATTAAGTACTTAACCTGAGGTACCACTGTACTATTATTATTTTATTTATTACATATGTACACCTTCCTATACCTGCAGGGCGGTTCACAACATAAAATTACTCTCTAAAAGACACAGAATACATAATGAAAAACAAGGAAAACCCAAGAATCCTAAGAGCAACAATTTAATTGTTTTAGCTTCTTTTAGTAAGCTGCTTTGAGGATTTTTGGATAAATAAAAAAAAAACCTCACCATCCATGGCTGTCCGGGGAGTTGACATTGGCCCCAATGTTGATCAGGTAGTCCACGATGTTGTAGTTGGCACCGCAGATGGCATTGTGGAGAGCAGTGATGCCCTCGTCGTTGGGCTGACTCGGGTCGTTCAGCTGGGGGGAGAAGCAGGAAAATGCACTTTTGGAGGGTCTGTGTGCTGGTGTGTGTTTCAGCTCCCATGGTTTTATTTTACTTATTAAAATAATCATATACCACTACAGTGGCACCTTGGTTCTCAAACGCCTTAATTCTCAAATGCCTTGGTTCCCAAACGCCGTAAACCCAGAAGTGTTCCAGTTTTCAAATGTTTTTCTGAAACCAAACATCCAATGCGGTGGTCGGCTATTGTTTCCGGGGCGCCTGCACCAATCAGAAGCTGCGCCTTGGTTTTCGAACATTTCAGAAGTCAAATGAGCTTCCAGAATGGATTACGTTTGGTGCTTTCGTTTTTGCTATTTATTTGGTGTTTTTGTTTTTGAGGCTTTTTCATTTAATTTGTTTTTGCGACTGTGTGGAACCCAGTTCAACTACTGACTGATTGTGTGACTGTGTAAATGGATACAAGCCCCCCCATTCAAACAATGACTATCATCAGTGCAAGTAAGAAAAAAATTATTATTTTTTTATCATCTACAATACTGTCTTATTTATTTTATAGTACAGTACGTTGATTATTGCTTTCATTTTATGGATCAATGGTCTTGCTAAATAGTAAAATTCATGTTCAATTGCTGTTTTAGGGGTTATTTTTAAAAATCTGGAACGGTTTGATCCGTTTTGCATTACTTTCTATGGGAACGTGTGCCTTGGTTTTGGAGCGCTTTGGTTTTGGAATGGACTTCCGGAATGGGTTAAGTTTGAGAACCAAGGTGCCACTGTATTCATTAAAAAGATATCAGAGCCACAAAAGTCCTATGGCAAAAACCACCATGAATATGTTAAGGTCAGAGAAAAGGTGACCAAGAAGGGACGTGATGGAAGCTCATAAAATTACACATGGCACTGAAAAAGTGGAGAAATTAAAGGCGTGTCAGAAGCAACATGAGTTTATAAAACGAGTTTATAAAAGGATTCCCTGCCTCTCTTCTGGACTTGTGGACATCCAAGGATGCTGAACGTTGGAAGATTCAGGACCGATAAAATAAAATCCTTCTTCACGCAGTGCAAACTGTGGAACTCCCTGCCACTTGAGAAGAGGCTGTTGGGCCGGGCCAAAAGGGGCCCATCTGCCCAGATGCCCAAAGAGAAACCAGCGATCAGGATTCGAACACAAGAGCAACTCTCCCTCCTGCCGTTTCCAGCAACACATTGTTGCCTTCTGCTAAGAACACTGAGTACAGCCATTGTGGCTAGAAGCCACATGAATTTGTGCAGTCCTCTTTTAAAGCCATCTAGATTGGTAGCCTGTTGTCTTTGTCCATGGAGTTTTCTTGGCAGGGATACTGGAGTGGCTTGCTGGCTCCTGCTCCAGGAAATGAGGGTGAAAGAGGAGAGCGCAAATTATGGTCTGAAGCTCAATATTAAAAAAACGAAGATCGTGGCCACTGGTCCCATCACCTCCTGGCAAATAGAAGGGGAAGAAATGGAGGCAGTGAGAGATTTTACTTTCTTGGGCTCCATGATCACTGCAGATGGTGACAGCAGCCGCGAAATTAAAAGACGCCTGCTTCTTGGGAGGAAAGCAATGACAAACCTAGACAGCGTCTTAAAAAAGAAGAGACATCACCTTGCCAACAAAGGCCCGTATAGTTAAAGCTATGGTTTTCCCAGTAGTAATGTATGGGAGTGAGAGCTGGACCATAAAGAAGGCTGATCGCCGAAGAATGGATGCTTTTGAATTCTGGTGCTGGAGGAGACTCCTGAGAGTCCCATGGATGGCAAGAAGATCAAACCTCCCCATTCTGAAGGAAATCAGCCCTGAGTGCTCACTGGAAGGACAGATCCTGAAGCTGAAACTCCAGGACTTTGGCCACCTCATGAGAAGAGAAGACTCCCTGGAAAAGACCCTGATGTTGGGAAAGATGGAGGGCACAAGGAGAAGGGGGCGACAGAGGACGAGATGGTGGGACAGTGTTCTCAAAGCTACCAGCATGAGTTTGACCCAACTGCGGGAGGCAGTGGAAGACAGAAGTGCCTGGAGTGCTCTGGTCCATGGGGTCATGAAGAGGTGGACACGACTAAATGACTAAACAACAACAGATTGGTAGTCGTCACTGCCTCTTGTGGGAGGGAGTTCCACAGTTTAACTGCATGAAGGAGGGCTCTCTTTTCTCTGTCCCGAATCTTCCGGCGTTCAGTGTTACGAGAGAGGGATACAACCTTTCCCCTCTCTGCTTTATTCATGCCCTGCACAATTTCATAAATTTCCACCACGTCCCCTCTGACTCACCTCTTCCCTAAATTTTAAAAAACTCCCAAGCGCTGCAACCTTTCTCCATTTCCTCGGTTGTTTCTGAACCTTTCCCAACTTTGCAATCTCCTTTTTGAGCCGAGACGACTGGAATGGAGTGTAGGATCCCTGAAGTCAGTCGCACCACAGGCTTTAGGATATCTACAGGACTCCTCCTGCTCTCTCCCCAAAACCCACTGCAGCCAGGACACTCCCCAAAGATGTTGTTGTTGTTTAGTCATTTAGTTGTGTCCGACTCTTTGTGACCCCCTGGACCAGAGCACGCCAGGCACTCCTGTCTTCCACTGCCTCCCGCAGTTTGGTCAAACCCATGCTGGTAGCTTCGAGAACACTGTCCCACCATCTCATCCTCTGTCGTCCCCTTCTCCTTGTGCCCTCCATCTTTCCCAACATCAAGGTCTTTTCCAGGGAGTCTTCTCTTCTCATGAGGTGGCCAAAGTCTTGGAGCCTCAGCTTCAGGATCTGTCCTTCCAGTGAGCACTCAGGGCTGATTTCCTTCAGAATGGAGAGGTTTGATCTTCTTGCAGTCCATGGGACTCTCAAGAGTCTCCTCCAGCACCAGAATTCAAAGGCATCCATTCTTCGGCGATCAGCCTTCTTTATGGTCCAGCTCTCACTTCCATACATCACTACTGGGAAAACCATGGCTTTAACTATATGGACCTTTGTTGGCAAGGTGATGTCTCTGCTTTTTAGGATGCTGTCTAGGTTTGCCATTGCTTTTCTCCCAAGAAGCAAACGTCTTTTAATTTCGTGGCTGCTGTCACCATCTGCAGTGATCATGGAGCCCAAGAAAGTAAAATCTCTCACTGCCTCTGTTTCTTCCCCTTCTGTTTGCCAGGAGGTGATGGGACCAGTGGCCATGATCTTCGTTTTTTTGATGTTGAGCTTCAGACCATCTTTTGCGCTCTCCTCTTTCACCCTCACTAAAAGGTTCTTTAATTCCTCCTCACTTTCTACCGTCAATGTTGTGTCATCTGCATATCTGAGGTTGTTGATATTTTTGGTTGTCCCCAAAGATAAGCCCCCCCCCCAACTCACCTCCTTCATGGCTTCCTTCACGACTTCCAACTCGCCGGTCAGAGCCGCATCCAGCAGCAGCACCAAGGGGTTGAGTCGCGCCCTCTTTGACAACCGCTTCCGTGGGGAGGCCGCCTTGCGCAGCACCGAACGCTTCTCCTGTTGAATGGCAGAGGGCAGGCAGCCATCAGCAGGGAGGCCGCCTTGGGAAGGGCCAACACCCCACATACAGCCAGTCCCCACTCCCTCTGCCTTTCGAAGCCAAAGCTCAATCCAGCGTGTTGTTTTTTTAAAGGCCACAAGTGCCTCTGAGCAGGTGCAGAGCGCTCTCTAGTCAATAATTACAGCACAGCTACAAGGGACAGCCAGGGACTGGGTTCGAGGTCTCGCAGGTTTAGTCTTTTTGGCTCCATTTATTATTATTAAGTGGTGCATGCTCTAGTTATCTCCCGCTTGGACTACTGCAACACGCTCTATGTGGGGCTACCTTTGAAGGTGACCTGGAAACTGCAACTAATCCAGAATGCGGCAGCTAGACTGGTGACTGGGAGCGGCCACCGGGACCACATAACACCGGTCCTGAGATATCTGCATTTGCTCCTAGTGTGTTTCCAAGCACAATTTAAAGTGTTGGTGCTGACCTTGAAACCCCTAAACGGCCTCGGTCCAGTATACCTGAAGGAGCGTCTCCTCCCCATTGTTCAGCCCAGACACTGAGGTCCAGCTCCGAGGGCCTTCTGGCTGTTCCCTCCCTGCAAGAAGCCAAGTTACAGGGAACCAGGCAGAGGGCCTTCTCGGTGGTGGCGCCCACCCTGTGCAACACCCTCCCATCAGATGTCAAAGAGAACAACTACCAGACTTTTAGAAGACATCTGAAGGCAGCCCCGTTTAGGGAAGCTTTTAATGTTTGATGCTGTATTATTTTTAATACTTGATTGGGAGCCGCCCAGAGTGGCTGGGGAAACTCAGCCAGATGGGCAGGGTATAAATAATAATAAATTAGTATTATTATTATTAATTAATTAATTAAATTTATATAATGCCCTATACCTACAGGTCTCAGGGTGGTTCACAAGGTAAAATTACAATATAAAAACACGAAACACATAAACAAAACAGAAACATAAACAGCTGAATAACCCCATTAAAACAGTTAAAAACATTTTTTTTAAGAAAATGCAATTAAAAAGCAGTTTAAAAGAAGTGTTTATCTTGTACTTTGACTGTGATACGGCTAGGATCTTACTGCTTTTTTGCTGCTTTTTGTAACTACAGTGAGGGGCATCTGAAGGCAGCCCTGTTTAGGGAAGCTTTTAATGTTTAACAGACTACTGTATTTTAATACTTTGTTGGAAGCCGCCCAGAGTGTCTGGGGAAACCCAGCCAGATGGGCGGGGTATAAATAATAAATTCTATTCTATTGAATGGCAGGCCAGTCGCTGTGTGCTTTAGAGGCCAAATGAAGGTGCCCAGTTTCTAATGTGGGCAGAAATGGCATTTAAGGCAGAGACCAGGGGTGGGAGATCTCAGGCCCCTGGGCTGGATGAAGCCGTACAAGCCTCTGCATCGGACTCAAAGGCCCTGATCCGCACCCTCAGCCAAGTGTTTTTGCTTGGCTGGAGTGTGTCCTTGCCTGCCCGGATGAAGAGGCGAGTGTGTTTGTGGGGTGGGTGGCAGCACGTTTGTGTTTGCACGCTTGTGCACGTGCCTTTGCCCGGAGTGCCACCCACCGTGCAAAGGGAAGAGACCTCCTCCCATCGCTCCGCCCAGCTTTTCCTTCCAGCCCCGGCAACTGCTGGTCCCGAAAGGAAATGGCACAAAAGGAAAAAGGAATGGGGAGGGAGGAAGAAAAAGAAAAGCACGGTTGTGCACCAGTTCTTAAAAGAATCATAGAATCATAGAGTTGGAAGAGACCACAAGGGCCATCGAGTCCAACCCCCTGCCAAGAGGAAACACCATCAGAGCACTCCTGACATATGGTTGTCAAGCCTCTGCTTAAAGACCTCCAAAGGAGGAGACTCCACCACACTCCTTGGCAGCAAATTCCACTGTCGAACAGCTCTTACTGTCAGGAAGTTCTTCCTAATGTTTAGGTGGAATCTTCTTTCTTGTAGTTTGGATCCATTGCTCCGTGTCCGCTTCTCTGGAGCAGCAGAAAACAACCTTTCTCCCTCCTCTATGTGACATCCTTTTATATATTTGAACATGGCTATCATATCACCCCTTAACCTCCTCTTTTCCAGGCTAAACATGCCCAGCTCCCTTAGCCGTTCCTCATAAGGCATCGTTTCCAGGCCTTGGACCATTTTGGTTGCCCTCCTCTGGACACGTTCCAGTTTGTCAGTGTCTTTCTTGAATTGTGGTGCCCAGAACTGCTTGGGCGGAAATTCAGCCCAATCAAATGATTCTTAAGTTGTTGAGCCTCAGAAATTTCATAAATGATAATAATGCAACCACATGCAGACCCCAGTAGCTTACCCACAAGGCAATGCGGCCCCACCCCTGCCATAGACCTACCGGACTGGGCAAAGGACTGAAGCTCACTGGGCTCTCTGGCAGAGGCGGAGGCGGGATGGGGGGTGCGGGCATTGGTGGCAGGGGGGCTGCTGGAATGGGGGCCACGACAGCCCCAGGCGCCTTCTGTTCCATGGCCTCGGTGATGGGCGAGAGCTCCGTCTGCGGGGATGCTTCTCCGGCCATGCCAGGGTCCTCCTTGCGGGGATGGTGGTGGAAGAGGCGGCTGATGATCTGGCGGTACTGGTTCTTGTGGGTGGGGGGCAGGGCGGGGCCGGGGCACTGCTCCATGGAGCCGCGGCGCTTCAGGGGCCGGGGCATTTCGGCCAGGACCCGCGCCACCTCCTCAAACTCGGGCACTTTCTGGGCCTCGGGGGGCAGCAGAGGCTGGAGGCGGGTGGGGCTCAGAGGCCGGGGGACCTCTTCCGCTTCGGCCGGCTCCCCTCCTGGAAGGAGGTTCTCTAACTCGGCCTCTGTGTCGCCCCCGGTCAAGACGATGGGGACGATGCGGATGGGCTCGGACGGGGGGCTGGCTGCTTTGGCGACGCCGTTCCCTGGAAGAGAAAGAAGAGAGGGGTCACCACTGGGAATGCCGTTCCTGGGGAAGGGAGAGCTTCCTGGGAAACGAATGTTGGAGTTGTGGCGTCGGAAGGGACCCCCGGGGTCATCCAGTCCAACCCCCTGCAATACAGGGATCTCAGCTAAAGCATCATTGGCAGATGGCCACACAACCTCTGCTTAAAAACCTCCAAAGAAGGAGAGTCCACAAGCTCCCAAGGGAGGCTGTTCTACTGCCAAACAGCTCTTCCCCTTCTATTCCTGATCTATAGACAGAATCTCCTTTCTTATACAGTCATACCTCATAATTATTATTATTATTATTATTATTATTATTATTATTATTATTATTTATTTATTTATTTATACCCCGCCCATCTGGCTGGCTCTGAGCAACTTCCAACCAAATATTAAAACACAATAACCTATTAACCATTCAAAGCTTCCCTAAACAGGGCTACCTTCAGATGTCTTCTGAAAGCCTGGTAGTTGTTTTTCTCTTTGACATCTGGTGGGAGGGCGTTCCACAGAGAGGGCACCACCACCGAGAAGGCCCTCTGCCTGGTTCCCTGTAACTTGGCTTCTCGCAGTGAGGGAACCGCCAGAAGGCCCTCGGTGCTGGACTTCAGTGTCCGGGCAGAACGATGGGGGTGGAAACGCTCCTTCAGATATACTGGATCGAGGCCATTTAGGCCTTTAAAGGTCAGCATCAACATGTTATGTTTGCTTCAGGTTGAGCGTTCTCAGGTTGCGTCCCGCGGTGACCCGGAAGTAACGGAACGGGTTACTTCCAGGTTTCGCCGCTCGCGCATGCGCAGATGTGCAAAATGACGTCATGCACATGCGCAGAAGCAGTGAATCGCAGCACGCACAGATGCGGGTTGCGTTCTGTTCAGGTTGTGAACGGGCCTCCAGAACGGATCCCATTCACAACCAGAGGTACCCCTGTACAGTGGAACCTTAGTTCTCGAACATCTCCGTTGACGAACGTTTCGGAACTCGAATGCCGAAAACCCAGATGTAACTGCTTCAGTTTTCAAACGATACTCGGAAGCCCAACAACTTCCGCACAACTTCAGTTTTGAGTTTCCCTATTGTACTGAGGCTTCCACTTTCATTTTTCGGTTTTTTGAACATTTTGGAAGTCAAACGGTCTTCTGGAACGGATTACGTTCGAAAACCGAGGTTCCACTGTACAGTGGTGCCTCGCAAGACGAAAAGAATCCGTTCTGTGATTCTCTTCGTCTAGTGGTTTTTTTGTCTTGCAAAGCAAGCCCATTGAAGGATTAGCGGATTAGCACTATTAGCGGCTTTTAGCGGCTTATCTGCTGATCGGATCAGCTGATAAGCGGCTTAGCGGCTTAGAAAAGGGGGGGGAGGAAAAAAAAACCAGCAGGAACTCGCAGGACACTGTCGTCTTGCGAAGCAAGCCCATAGGAAATTCGTTTTGCGAAGCACCTCCAAAACGGAAAACTCTTTCGTCTAGCGAGTTTTCTGTCTTGCGAGGCATTCGTCTGTGGGGCACCACTGTAACATCAATTCATTGGTTCGGGTCCTCTTCTCTGGAGCAGGGGAAAGCGAGCTTTCTCCATCTTCCATGGGGCAGCCCTTCAGATATATCCTATCCCCTCTCAAGTCTCCTCTTTTCCAGGCTAAGCAGACCCAACTCCTTCAACCGCTCCTCATCAGGCTTTGTTTCCAGACCCTTGATCATCTTGGTTGCCCTCCTCTGCCCACCTCCCAGCTTGTCAACATCCTTCCTAAACTGTGATCCTCTGAACTGGACACAGCATTTCAGGTATGGACTGACTAAGGCTGAAGACAGAGGCAGAAGAGAGTTGATGCAGCCAAGAATAGTATTAGCCTCTTTCGCCGCCGCGTGACGCTTACCTTCGCTCCCGAGCGAGGCCATGCGCACGTGGTGCTGGCTCTGGGGCAAAGTGGGCTGCATCAGCTGCTTGTGGAGGGAGCGGAGGAAAAGCGAGGAGCCCGGGGGCCCCTGGGGAAGGGGGAACTTCTGCCCAGCCGCCCCGTACTCCCAGAAGGCGTTCTGCAGCCGGAAGATCATGGAGAGCGGCAGGGGCTTGTGGCGTTTGGGGAGGCTGCCCTGCGGGTTGGGGGGCGGCATGGGGATGCGGGAGATGGGCTGCCAGTTGCGGGGCAGGGTTCCCGTCGGGTTGCTGGGGAGGGAGCGACGGAAGGAGGTGTCCGGGCGGCGCTCGCTGGCGAGCGGCGAGACCTTGTAATTCCTGGGCAAGGTGGCGCTGTGCATCCCATAATGCTCCTCCTAGGGGAGAGGAAGCAGAGAGAGGTGAGACATCCCATGGCCCTGTTTTTGAAGTGGCCCTAACAAACTAGGAACCTAGATAGACTGCCCCTGGACCTGGAGGTTCCATAAAAAACACACCTTATTTTTTGCCCTATAGGGCGCACCAGCCAATAGGACACACTTATTTTTGGGGGGTGGGGAATAAAGGGGGGATTATTCCCCCCCCAGCCCCAAAGAGCAACCTCACCATCGCTCCCGGAGCTTGCCGGGCTGGGGCGGAACAGGCTGCTATCTGCAAGCCTTGGGAGCCCGGCGGGAATTCCCGTCGGGCTCTCCAGGCTTGCAGATATCTGCCTGGAGCCCGGGGCGCGCTGCGCTGCGCTCCCCGGGTTTCGGGCTGCAGGCAGCTGTCCGCAAGCCTTGGGAGCCCGGTGGGAAGTCATGCCGGGCTCCCAAGGCTTGCGGATAGGTGCGCACCGACCCCTCTCACTCTCCAAGCTTCAGCGAAAGCCTGCATTCGCCCCATAGGACGCACCCAGATTTCCCCTTCATTTTTGGAGGGGAAAAAGTGCATCCTAGAGGGCAAAAAATACGGTAATCTATTTTTTAAAAAATGCTTTTTTATTGGTTTTTCTTTTAAAAAAACCAAACAAAAAAATATAATGAAGTTCCATAATCTTATACACACTTATTTTCACAACGCTCTACTGAGCGCGGACTTCCATAAAAACATAATCTCGTCCAGCCTCCTGTTCTCACAGTGGCCAACCACATGCCCATTATGGGAATCCTGCTAGCAGGATTTGAACAAAAGATCTAGCGATTACATTCTTCGCCCCTGAGGTTACAAATCCATATCTCCTCCCCTTCCTTTAATTTGTCACCATCGCCCGAGATTTCAACCTGACCATTAGTTGCAGGGTTCCCAATGAGCGCCCTCCCCTGGAAAGTCTTCCTTGAGAGTTAGTGTTGTGTAGTGGTTAGAGCACTGGACTACGACCTGGGAGAGACCGGGGTTCAAATTCCCGCTCAGCCATGAAGCTCCCTGGGTGACCTTGGGCCAGCCTAACCACCTTGCAGGGTAGTCGTGGAGATTTAAATGAGGAGGAGAACAAGAAAGGGAAAAAAGGTGGGATATACGTGAAATGAGTAAACCCCACAGACCATAGCTGTCAACCGTCCCTTATCTGGCGGGAAAGTCCCTTATCCCAGCGCCGTGTCCCGCTGCTGTCCCTTATTGATGATGTCCCTTAAATTTCCCGGGTTTCAAAGGAAGCAGCTCCTCTCCCTCCCTCCCTGCCGGCCAGGAAGGAGGGAGGCTCCAACTGGGTTGCTTGGCTGCGTTGCTCACCCAATAAGGAGTCTAAGAACGACTGGGGGGTGGAGCTTGCATGCCTTGTGCTGATCAAATCGGCCGCATTGCCTGGGGACTCGCCTTTGCTCAGCGCTTCCCAGCGGAGAGGGGACGGTGGTTTTCCTTGCTGCATCCCCTTTGCCGGGTTGCTGCGCTGTGGGAACCACCGCTTGAGGCTTCGTTTGGCTGCTGGCTGGGCTTTCTGCCTTTGGCTCAGAGGGGCTCAGAAGTTGAACATACCATATTTTTCGCTCCATTGGACGCACCGGACCATAGGAGGGGGAGAACAGGGGAAAAAAAATTTTCTTGTTCTCCCCCTCTAAAACAAGGTGCGTTCAAGGTACATTCACCAGAGCTTGTGGGGCTGGCGGTAGGGCGAAGCGCTGCTTTCCCCCGCCGCCAGCCTCAAAGATCCCTGAAGCCTTTGGAGCGCAGCGCCCCGCTGCCCTGCAGAGGTTTGCGCACAGCCGTCCCCAAGCTAGAGCAGCGAGACGGAGCCCTCCCTCCCACTGTTCTGGCTTGGGAACAGCCTTGCTAGCTTCTGCAGGACAGCGGGGTGAAGGCACCGTCCCCAAGCTAGAGCAGCGAGACGGAGCGCTCCGCAGTGCTCCGTCTTCCTGTTCTGGCTTTGGGCTTAGCAGCGCAGCCTGCATTCGCTTTAAAGGACGCACACACATTTCCCCTTAATTTTTGGAGGGGAAAATGTGTGTCCTATAGAACGAAAAATACGGTACCTGTGCTCTGAAAATCCCTTATTTCGGCTGCTGGTCCCTTATTTTCAAATCTGCAAGTTGACAGCTATGCCACAGACCCAAAGGGGCGCCGTGCAGGCCCAAACTTACCTTGCTTGGCCCGATGCCCCCGTCTAAACTCGATTCCCTCCAAGGAGACAGCGGGACGCCTGCCGGGCTCTGGCGGAGCCCCATGTGGGCGTCTCCTCCTGGACGGGGGGGGGGGGGGAGAAAGAGAGACTGATTGGGGATGGGATGCTCAGTGCTAGATAAACCATTAAGCAAAATAAGCACTTACTTAGGGCATCGAGGAAAGGGGAGGGGGCAACCACAGAAATTCCCCATTGCCAGATTTTTACCATTAACGGTCAGAAATGGTTCATCTGAGCATTCCTTTTCTCAGCTGAAGTCTATTAGAAATCCCAGCAAAACAACTAATGCGACAAGGCAAGTATAGGAGGAGATGTGTCACGTGAGATTGGTTTTGAGGTTCTGATCAAAAGACTTTGCAATGAGAAAAAGTAGGAGAAATGTTTTTTTTCAAATGTAAAGAAAGTGGAAGTAATAATAATAAATAATAATACGGACGTGAGATCTCCAGGCTGATAGTTGATGGACTGATGGATATTCTTTGGGGATCGAAACTGGGAAAGGGGGGGGGGTGAGAGTTTTGGAATCCAAAGGGTGTATAATTATATGTTGTCTTTTTGTTATTGTGTTTTGTAATTAATATAAAAATTGGGAAATTCGTGGAAAGGAATTTGGGTCGACCTTAGAAAAGGGTGTAAAGAATGAGTATTGTTGTTTAAATTGAGGTCTATAAGTTAAAATTGGTTAATTAAGATGAATTAAGTATAATAATAATAAGGTAAAAGCTGGGGACAAGAACTTGCTGAGCTAACTATTGGAATTGGAATACAAGAAGGAGAGGTGTGGAGAAGTCAGGGAAAGATGTTAAGAAAATAAGGATCTGAAACTATACTTGTTATTTGTGTTGTGTTTGTGTTTTTGTGTTTGTTTAAAATTTGTGAAATTTTAATAAAAATGTATTTAATAATAATAATAATAATAATAATAATAATAATAATAATAATAATAATAATAATATTTTTTATTTATACCCCGCCCTCCCCAGCCAGAGCCGGGTTCAGGGCGGCTAACACCAGTAAAATTACAATAAAAACATAATGGGGGGGGGACACACAATGTAAAATACAGGTTAAAAATACAATTTAAAATGCAGCCTCGTTTTAATAATAGCCCATAGATCAAAGACATAAGGGGAGAGAAATATAAGGGTCAGACTGAGTCCAAACCAAAGGCCAGGCGGAACAGCTCCGTCTTGCAGGCCCTGCGGAAAGATGTCAAGTCCCGCAGAGCCCTAATCTCTTGTGACAGAGCGTTCCACTAAGTCGGGGCCAGTACGGAAAAGGCCCTGGCCCTACTTGAGACCAATCCAACCTCCTTGAGGCTTGGGACCTCCAAAGTGTTGTTATTTGTGGACCTTAAGGTCCTCCGCGGGGCATACCAGGAGAGACGGTCCTGTAGGTATGTGGGTCCTAGGCATTGTTTTCCACCTTACTGTAGGTAAACGTAAAGGGACCCCTGACCATTAGGTCCAGTCGTGGCCAACTCTGGGGTTGCAGTGCTCATCTCACTTTAGTGGCTGAGGGAGCCGGCGTTTGTCCACAGACAGTTTTTCCGTGTCATATGGCCAGCATGACTAAGCCGCTTCTGGCAAACCAGAGCAGTGCACAGAAATGCCGTTTACCTTCCCGCCGGAGCGGTACCTATTTATCTACTTGCACTTTGACGTGCTTTCGAACTGCTAGGTTGGCAGGAGCAGGGACCGAGCAACGGGAGCTCACCCAGTTGTGGGGATTCGAACCGCCAGCCTTCTGATTGGCAAGTCCTAGGCTCTGTGGTTTAACCCACAGCACCACCCGCATCCGTAGCGTAATTTTTATTGAATCTCAAAAATTAAAATTTTATTTGACAGTTTATTATTGCCTATATTTGCAATTAGATATATATGGGGGGTCTCTAAAGGTCTTAATCCGGCCCTGCGGATGCCCCAGCAGCCTGGCTGCCCCACTATGATGCCCCGGGGTGAAGCCCTTTCCATGCCCCCCCACTTTGCCTTCCGCCTGCCCGCCCACTGATGCATCAAGACATCTCTTCCACTCCTCCTTCCAGAGACCTCGGCCGACACTCACGCTCATAACCAACTGGGTGGGTCGCCTTCTTCTCATACGCCACGTCCAGGTCGGATTCGTTCCACCCTTTCTGCACCCTCCTCCGGATCACAAGGTCATCTGCAGAGAGAGAGATCTTCAGAGATCCACCAGAGAACCTCTGGCTCACCCCCTTTCCTGATCTTCCAGCCCAGCTGTTCCCAAAGCTTTTCAAGCCATTGCCGCCTTGAGCTCATCCCCAGTGCCCCCTATTATTATTATTATTATTATTATTATTATTATACCTGAAGGAGCGTCTCCACCCCCATTGTTCAGCCCGGACACTGAGGTCCAGCTCCGAGGGCCTTCTGGCGGCTCCCTCCCTGCGAGAAGCCAACTTATAGGGAACCAGGCAGAGGGCCTTCTCGGTGGTGGCGCCCTCTCTGTGGAACGCCCTCCCACCAGATGTCAAAGAGAACAACTACCTGACTTTTAGAAGACATCTGAAGGCAGCCCTGTTTAGGGAAGCTTTTAGTATTTAATAGGTTATTGTATTTTGGTGTTTTGTGGGAGGCCGCCCAGAGTGGCTGGGGAGTCCCAGCCAGATGGGCAGGGTATAAATAATGAATTATTATTATTATTATTATTATTATTATTATTATTATTTATTAGAATCCATATACTGCCCTATACCCAGAGGCCTCAGGGCAGCTCACAGAACCTACCCTTTATTATTATTGTATTATATTATATTATATTATATTATATTATATTATATTATATTATATTATATTATATTATATTATATTATATTATATTATTATACAGTGGTACCTCTGGTTAAGTACTTAATTCGTTCTGGAGGTCTGTACTTAACCTGAAACTGTTCTTAACCTGAAGCACCACTTTAGCTAATGGGGCCTCCCGCTGCCACCGCACGATTTCTGTTCTCATCCTGAAGCAAAGTTCCTAACCTGAAGCGTATGTAACCCGAGGTACCACTGTTTTATATTATATTATATTATATTATATTATATTATATTATATTATATTATATTATATTATATTATATTATATTAT
This sequence comes from Podarcis vaucheri, assembly GCF_965113315.1. NCBI lineage: Eukaryota > Metazoa > Chordata > Lepidosauria > Squamata > Lacertidae > Podarcis > Podarcis vaucheri. Next base: position 5,015,264 of record NC_138765.1, on the reverse strand, counting down.
ATTATATTATATTATATTATATTATATTATATTATATATTATATTTTATATTATATTATATTATATTATATTATATTTTTATTATAACCTATCATTTATTAGAACCTACCCTTTATTATAAAGAAGCCACATTCAGAAAGCAATTTGCATGACCCACCAAGGCTGATAACACAACAGAGTTCAAATTGCACAGTTATCCAAAATCCAATTAATTCTGTTTCATCAACTTGACGAAACTGATGGGCTCATGACCCAAAGGCTAGCAGTCCCACCCCGCCTCAAAAATGCCCCCCCACACCAGACCGCCCCCCCCTCAGCCCTCGCCTGACCTTTACCTTGAGACCGGAAAGGTGCAAAAGTGCTGGGTGGCGACGGGTACAGGCTATGGCTCTCGTACGGCGGCGGCAGAGGCGGCCGTGGCGAGGGCACCCGGTCCGGGAAGAAGGACTGGGGCGCAGCTCCTTCCGTGGGCATCCGTGGGGAGCTGGCTCGCCCCAGCGGCCCGCCATAGGTCTTGTAGTCATACTGGCGCTCCAGGGAGAGGCTGGGCCGGAGGGAGCGGGGAGAGGCCGTGGGGCTGGGCGCCGTCTCGTAGGGTACAGGCAGCACCTTCGGCCTGGGGGGCGGCAGTGCCCGGTCCACCTCCGGCTGGAGGAAGAGGGACGGCCGCGGCGAGGTGGGGCGGCCCAGCGGGGATCTGGGTGCGAGGAGCTGGCTGGGGGACGGCGAGCCGTAGGTGGAGCTGTGTGCGAATCCCGGCGCCGCTTCCCCGAAGGAGTAGTGGGCGCTCTCCGTGGTCTCTGTCGACAGGCTCTTGCGGGGGAAGAGGGGCAGCGGGGAAGGGGCGATGGGACTCATCCTGCCCAGCAGCTCGTGGGATGGGCTGGGGCTGAATCTCTCCATAGCCTGCCAGGAACAGAGAAAGGAGATTGGGGGGTGACTCCACAATGACCCCCCGCCAGGCCTGGCAAAATAAGACCTGGCAGCCACAGGCCAGGGTTGCAGGACTTGGTTGGCAAGCAAGCTCTCCCCGCAAGGCTGCTTGTGGGGACCCTGTTTGGTGTCTCCCCATCTCCAATTCCCCAACAACGGGCTTCTCTTGAAGATATTTGCAATAGCATCCAGAAGAGGCCGCTGTATTTTGTTGTAATGTTCATGAAATGATGTACCAGCAAGAATTCTTTCAATGCATTAATTCTATCATGCAGTCACAAGCTATCACTCGGCTTTGCAGAGGACCTTAAGGTCCATGAATAATAATAGTTTGGAGGTCCCAGGCCCTAAGGAAGTCAGACTATCCTCCACCAGGGCCAGGGCCTTCTCAGTGGTGGCTCCGACCTGGTGGAATGCTCTGTCCCATGAGACCAGGGCCCTGCAAGATTTAACCTCCTTCTGCAGGGCCTGTAAGACAGAGCTATTCCGCCTGGCTTTCAACTTGAACTTAGCCTGATCTTTTATTCGCCTTCCTTCTGTCCCCCTCCGCTTTTTATGAAGATTACCCGCTCTGAGACCCCACAGCTAATTCTCCCCTGGTCTCCTCGCTGGCCCAAATAGGACTAATTTAGCCAGCTAGCCCTGGGGATCATCTAATGTTTACTGGATGGATGCCGGTTCCAGGACCGCCCCCCCCCAAGGCTCCGTTGCTGCCCCCGCACCTTCAGCTGCCCGAGAGGCTGGGCTGGGTTCTCCGTCCAGAGGGACTCCAGTTGCTTGGAGAGCTCGTCCACTTTGGCCACCGCCGTGTCCAGTTCCAACTGCTTCAGGTCCATGTGCTTCGAGGCCAGAGCTGTGGGGAATGCAAGAGAGGAGGGTAAGAGAGGGAGAGGAGAGGCAGGTCTCTGCCTGGGAAGCGGGTTGGGCTAGATGACCTCCGGGGTGTCCCCCCGACTCTAAAACTCTACCATTTTTAAAGCGAAGGGACCAAAACACTGGGTTCCTGAAGGATGCCTGGACCCAGAGATGTTCAGAGCAGGACTAGCTCCCAAGCAGCTGCGGTGGTCCAAGATGCCCCTCACCCCCGAGGGCCAGACACAGCTCTCTGACTGGCCCTTGGACCTCTCCTTAGCCGCCCTTCCCCCCCCCCACACCAGCCAGCCCTGCTGAGATGATGTGAGCGCATGTAGAGAGCCTAGCCTACTGGGCAAGGCAGAAAATCCACAGGTGTTGCTTTTGTCCATTTGGGATTGTGGCCCCCAGCCCCCCCCCAAGCGCTCCCTCCTCCTGCCCCAGGAAGGAGAGCACCAATTGATAGAGCACGAGACTCTAGGTTGTGGGTTTGTGCCCTACGTGGGGCAAAATATTCCCACATTGCAAGGGGTTGCACTAGATAACGCTTGTGGGTCCTTATAATTCTATGCAGATGATACCCAGCTCTACCTCTCCTTTAAATCAGAACCAGTGAAGGCGGTGAAGGTCCTGTGTGAGTGTCTGGAGGCGGTTGGAGGATGGATGGCAGCTAACAAATTGAGGTTGAATCCTGACAAGACAGAAGGACTGTTTTTGGGGGACAGGAGGCGGGCGGGTGTGGGGGACTCCCTGGTCCTGAATAGGGCAACTGTGCCCCTGAAGGACCAGGTGCGCAGCCTGGGAGTCATTTTGGACTCACAGCTGTCCATGGAGGCGCAGGTCAATTCTGTGTCCAGGGCAGCTGTTTACCTGCTCCATCTGCTATGCAGGATGAGACCCTGCCTGCCCTTGGACTGTCTTGCCAGAGTGGTGCATGCTCTGGTTATCTCCCGCTTGGACTACTGCCATGCGCTCTATGTGGGGCTACCTTTGAAGGTGACCCGGAAACTGCAATGAATCCAGAATGCGGCAGCTAGACTGGTGACTGGGAGCAGCCGCCAGGACCAGTCCTGAGAGATCTGCATTGGCTCCCAGTACGTTTCCGAGCACAATTCAAAGTGTTGGTGCTGACCTTTTAAAGCCCTAAACGGCCTCGGTCCTGTATACCTGAAGGAGCGTCTCCACCCCCATCGTTCTACCCGGACACTGAGGTCCAGTGCTGAGGGCCTTCTGGCGGTTCCCACCCTGCAAGGAGTGAGGTTACAGGGAACCAAGCAGAGGGCCTTCTCAGTAGTGGCTCCCGCCCTGTGGAACGCCCTCCCATCAGATGTCAAGGAAATAAGCAGCTATCTTATCTTTAAAAAACATCTGAAGGTAGCCCTGTTTAGGGAAATTTATAATATTTAATACTGTATTTTTTTTAACACTTGATTGGGAGCCGCCCAGAGTGGCTAGGGAAACTCAGCCAGATGGGTGGGGTATAAATAATAAATTATTATATAATTATATGATTCTACGATCAACCGTATTCCCTTTTTTTGCAAGAATTTTGGCCCTGACATGTGGGTGGAACAAACAGAAAACGCGAACACAAAATACTGGACAGCCTAGGTAAAGGTAAAGGGACCCCGACCATTAGGTCCAGTCGTGACCGACTCTGGGGTTGTGGCACTCATCTTGCTTTACTGGCCGAAGGAGCCGGCGTACAGCTTCTGGGTCATGTGGCCAGCATGACTAAGCCGCTTCTGGCGAACCAGAGCAGCGCACGGAAATACCGTTTACCTTCCCGCCAGAGTGGTACCAATTTATCTACTTGCACTTTGTCGTGCTTTCGAACTGCTAGGTTGGCAGGAGCAGGGACTGAACAACGGGAGCTCACCCTGTCGCAGGGATTCGAACCGCCGACCTTCTGATCAGCAAGTTCCAGGCTCTGTGGTTTAACCCACAGCGCCACCCGCATCCCACTCGACAGCCTACCAGGATCCTATTTAGGATTTCTGTTTAAATGGATCTGGATTACCGGAGTAGGGTATGGCAAAGGCCTGGGTTCGAATTCCCACTCGTTTGCATGATGCGCACTGGGTGTCCCCTTGGGCCAGTCGCTGCCTCCCTCAGCCTCACCTCCCTCGCAGGGTTGTTGTGTGAGGACGAAACGGGAAGGGAGGGAGCTGTGTGCACCACTTTTGAGCTGGAAGGTGGGACGACAATGTAATAAACCAATAAATAGTTCCGCTAAGGATCTGGGGGAACCAGATTTCTCTCCAATGTGTTTTTTTAGCTGCCAGAGGGGGCTTGGCACTTTATGGCGCTGTAGCATAGGAGATCCAAGCAGATACACACAGAAACACTCCTCAGCCACCAGGCTGCAAAATTCCTAGCAGGTGCCACCCATTTTTCCCGGAAAGCTGTCTACAGCACCCCCAAGGGAAGCGAGGCCCATGGGGCAGGATCAATCCTGGCGCCCGCTCACAAAGACATGCCGGCCCTGCAGTGCGGGCCCAGCCCTCCTTGTTTCCTCACCCGTTTGCCACGGGGCAATTGCGCCACCTGCCTCCTGGGCAGGCTCAGCGGGCTACAAAGGGTTCGGCCGAAAATGCCGCAGGAATGTCAAGACAAGCCCAGGACGTCCCGGGAAGAGTCCCGCTTTGCTCGCGGCTATGAAATGCCGGGCCAGTTGCCAAGTGAGGAAAATTAAAATTAAAAAGGGCAGGAGTTTGCTCCCATAGAGCAACACACGCCAGCAGGCGATGCAATACTGAATGTGTGTGTGTTTTTTAAAAACATTTCTGAGTCACTTTTCCCAGCAGAGCTTGAGCAAAATGGCTCACACACACACTTTTGTATTTTTTAATTGTTCGCGCTGTGGGTTAAACCACAGAGCCTAGGATTTGCCGATCAGAAAGTCGGTGGTTCGAATCCCCGCAATGGGGTGAGCTCCCGTTGCTCGGTCCCTGCTCCTGCCAACCTAGCAGTTTGAAAGCACGTCAAAGTGCAAGTAGATAAATAGGTACCATTCCGGTGGGAAGGTAAACGGCATTTCCGTGCGCTGCTCTGGTTTGCCAGAAGCGGCTTAGTCCTGCTGGCCACATGACCCGGAAGCTGTACGCTGGCTTCCTCGGCCAATAAAGCGAGATGAGCGCTGCAACCCCAGAGTCGGCCACGACTGGACCTAATAGTCAGGGGTCCCTTTACCTTTTAAGTATGTTATTTTGTATTTTGGGGTTTTATAAGGCTAACATTCTACTGCCTTTTCAATGTGTTTCTGGGGGGTATTGTTTTGTTGTTTTATATATTTTTTATCCTGCGAAGCTCCCTGAGATCTTGTGAAAAAGGGTTCTAAAGGTAAAGGTACCCCTGCCCGTACGGGCCAGTCGTGTCTGACTCTGGGGTTGCGCGCCCATCTCACTTAAGAGGCCGGGGGCCAGCACTGTCCGGAGACACTTCCGGGTCACGTGGCCAGCGTGACAAGCTGCATCTGGCGAGCCAGCACAGCACACGGAAACGCCGTTTACCTTCCCGCTAGTAAGCGGTCCCTATTTATCTACTTGCACCCGGGGGTGCTTTCAAACTCCTAGGTTTGCAGGCGCTGAGACCGAGCAACGGAAGCGCACCCCGCTGCGGGGATTCGAACCGCCGACCTGACGATTGGCAAGTCCTAGGCGCCGAGGTTTTACCCACAGCGCCACTCGCGTCCCACTGAAAAAGGGTTCTATATAAATTTAATAAATAATAATAATAACCTCACGCTCTTTTAACTTGCGCGGTTCCAACCGTACGCGGTAACAGGCAAGGGGGCTGAAACTGCGCAAGTTGCATCTGAGCAAGGCAGGGAGTTCGAAAGCTCTTTTTGCGCCAGGTCTGCTTCAGGTTTGCTGGGGCAGAAAGAGGGTTGCCTCGCGTGCACTTGGGCAAAAAAAAATGAGAGGCCCAAATACAAGATGGGTGACACCTGGCTTGAGAGCAGTACATGTGAAAAGGATCTAGGAGTCTTGGTTGACCACAAAGTTGACATGAGCCAACAGTGTGATGCAGCAGCTAAAAAAGCCAATGCAATTCTGGGCTGCATCAATAGGAGTATAGCATCTAGATCAAGGGAAGTAATAGTGCCACTGTATTCTGGGCTGCATCAATAGGAGTATAGCATCTAGATCAAGGGAAGTAATAGTGCCACTGTATTCTGCTCTGGTCAGACCTCACCTGGAGTACTGTGTCCAGTTCTGGGCACCACAATTCAAGAAGGACACTGACAAACTGGAACGTGTCCAGAGGAGGGCAACCAAAATGGTCAAAGGCCTGGAAACGATGCCTTATGAGGAACGGCTAAGGGAGCTGGGCATGTTTAGCCTGGAGAAGTGGAGGTTAAGGGGTGATATGATAGCCATGTTCAAATATATAAAAGGATGTCACCTAGAGGAGGGAGAAAGGTTGTTTTCTGCTGCTCTAGAGAAGCGGACACGGAGCAATGGATCCAAACGACAAGAAAGAAGATTCCACCTAAACATTAGGAAGAACTTCCTGACAGTAAGAGCTGTTGGACAGTGGAATTTGCTGCCAAGGAGTGTGGTGGAGTCTCCTACTTTGGAGGTCTTTAAGCAGAGGCTTGACAACCATATGTCAGGAGTGCTCTGATGGTGTTTCCTGCTTGGCAGGGGGTTGGACTCGATGGCCCTTGTGGTCTCTTCCAACGCTATGATTCTATGATTCTATGGCGTGCTCAGTGCACCAGCTCTGGGATTCTTTTGTGAGATCTTGTGGGGCCGTCCGAGTTTGTGTGAGATTTGCTGCAAGCATCCCTAGCATGCAGAGACGATCTTGCCCAGAAAGCAAGGCAGAGAGCTCTTTTTGTGCCTGCTTGGGGTTTGCTGGCTTGTCGATATTCTTCTTAAATTGTGGTGCCCAGAACTGGACACAGTATTCCAGGTGTGGCCTGACCAAGGCAGAATAGAGTGGGACTATGCCTGGACTATGGACTTCTGTTGATGCAGCCTAGAATAGCGTTAGCTTTTCTTGCTGCTGCATCACACTGTTGACTCTAATAATAACTATTATTATTATTATTATTATTATTATTATTATTATTATTATTATTATTTATACCCCACCCATCTGGCTGGGTTCCACTCTGGGCGGCTTCCAACAAAATATTAAAACACAGTAATTCATCAAACATTAGAAGCTTCCCTAAACAGGGCTGCCTTCAGATGTCTTCTATTATTTTAATTTATTTATTTATTTAATAAAGTTGTATTGTAAAAATTAGAACAAAAATAAGAATAAAAGCTTCCCTAAACAGGGCTGCCTTCAGATGTCTTCTAAAAGTCTGGTAATTTGTTTATCGCTTTGACATCTGGTGGGAGGGCGTTCCACAGGGTGGGTGCCACCACCGAGAAGGCCCTCTGCCTGGTTCCCTGTAACTTGGCTTCTTGCAGGGAGGGAACCGCCAGAAGGCCCTCGGAGCTGGACCTCAGTGTCTGGGCTGGACGATGGGGGTGGAGACGCTCCTTCAGATGTTTAGCTTGTGGTCCACTAAGACCCCTAGATCCTTTTCACATGTATTGCTGTAGGGTCAGGTGTCCCCATCCTAAATTTGTGCGTCGGGTTCTTCCTGCCTAAGCAGAACCTGGCATTTGTCCCTGTTGACAAAAGAACTGCCCATACTGAGCTAATTGGAGCAGAAAAGCCGTGTCTTCTGTTCCTGTTCCTCTCTCCCTCTCTGGCATTCCTGTTTGCTTGAGTGGAGATCTAGTGTTTGTGTCTTGATTTGGGCAACCAGGACAGATTAAGGAATCTGCTTGTCTACCGCCTGCCTCCCGTGTCAAATCATAAGTTGCAAAAGTCCCGGGGGGGGGGGGGACAGGACACTCTCCTCTGCTACTTTGCAAAGCAACATACGCATTGGAGAGTGTTTATTACGATTATTATTATTACTATCCGGTCGTTTTCTCCCTTTGAAGTTAGTTGGGCATTTCAAAGCGGAGATGAGCAACGCAAAGTCTTCGGCCTGCAGCCTCTTTTGACATTCCTGGGGCGGGCTCAGCAAAGCCCGCCGTAGCCCCAAAGGCAGATTGCATAATCGCCCCGCGGAAAGGCCCAGTTTGCAACCGCTCACGTAACACGTTTGGGAGCCAGAGACGCTTTTCAAAGGCTCAGGACGATACCCAACACCCTCACACTTCGGTCAGAGAAAACAGCCAAACCCTGCTCTCTTCGTCTCATTCTGAAATGTTCCAAAGCATAGCAGCCAAACCAGGGACACCAAAAATGCAGGAGACAAAAGGCAGACCTAGCTGCTTCCGGCCTTATTTGTTTATCCTCAGCATACAGTGGTGTCCCGCAAGACGAATGCCTCGCAAGACAGAAAACTCGCTAGACGAAAGAGTTTTCCGTTTTGGAGGTGCTTCGCAAAACGAATCTCCTATGGGCTTGCTTCGCAAGACGACAATGTCTTGCGAGTTCCTGCTGGTTCCCCCCCCTTTTTCTAAGCCGCTAAGCCGCTTATCAGCTGATCCGATCAGCAGATAAGCCGCTAAAAGCCGCTAATAGCGCTAATCCGTCAATGGGCTTGCTTCGCAAGACGAAAAAACCGCTAGACGAAGAGAATCACAGAACGGATTCTTTTCGTCTTGCGAGGCACCACTGTAATTTACCGTATTTTCCGCTCTATAGGACGCACCTTGTTTTAGAGGGGGAGAACAAGAGAGAGAAAAATTCCCCCCCTCTCTGCTCAGCGCTCCCCGAGCTTGTGGGGCTGGCGGTGGGGGGAAGAACTGCTTTCCCCCACCGCCAGCCTGAAGGATCCCTGAAGCCTTCAGAGCGCAGCGCAGTTCCCGCTGACTCTCCCGGCTTCAGCAAAAGGAACCTGAAACCTCCGGAACGCAGCGGGAACTCGCGTTGCACTCCGAAGACTTCAGGCGGCTATCCCTGAAGCCTGGAGATCGAGAGGGGTCAGTGCGCACTGACCCCTCTCACTCTCCAGGCTTCAGCAAAAGCAACGCGAAGCCTCCGGAGCGCAGCGGGAGCTCTCCCTCTATGCTTCGGAGGCTTCGTGTTGCTATCGATGAAGCCAAGGAGCCTGCATTCGCTCCATAGGACACACACGTTTCCCCTTAATTTTTGGAGGGGGAAAAGTGCGTCCTATAGAGCGAAAAGTACGGTACCAAACTTTTATCCTAATCATTTTCGCCAACAGCGGGTTAAGAATGTACTGAGCCAGACCCTGGGTCCCTTCTAGAACCACATTCATGCCATACATTTAAAGCACTCTGGTAGCACTTTAAACGGTCACGGCTTCTCCCCACCCCAAATCCTGGGAGTTGTAGTTTGTTGAGGGAGGTGCATATTCCCGCCACGCTGCTTTTCCCAGAGCTCCTAGGGAAGTGGGATTGACAGTTTACAACTCTGGAAAATGTTGCTCTATATGATACCACTTGGCTTCCTTCAAAGAATCCTGGGAGTTATAGTTTCTTAAGGGCGCTGAGGGGGTGTTAGGAGACCCCCACCCCCATTCCTCTGGCAGAGCTGCAATTCCCTGCTCACAGGACAACAGGTGAATAATCTTTTCTAGGGTAATTTCTTCCCCAAGGCAACCTGGAAATCTGCTGGTGAGCTCCCCTGACTCACACTTGAAGCTGAGGTCCAAGAGATCCTGCGCACTGGTGATGTCTTCGCTCGCCATAATGCCAGCTGCCAATCGGGGTCCTGATCCTGTCGGCCACCAGCACCCCAAGCGTCGCAGGGACCTAGGAAGATGGAGCAACTCCATGGTTGGTGTTTGTGGACACGGGGAACTTGCTAGCAAAGCACCCCAGCTTTCCCACCCCCAGGCCCACCCCCTGTCCCACCGGCACTCTCCACCCCTCTCTTCCCAGGGATGTTTTGCAGCAAACTGAGAAGCCAGCCTTGCCGGTCACCCGCTTATACCGTATTTTTCGCTCCATAAGACGCACCTAGTTTTTAGAGGTGGGAAACAAGAAAAAAAATATTCCGAACGAAACAATGGGTGCATGATTTTTGTGGTTCATGCTGTGGCCACAGACGTGATTTGACAGTGAGTTTGGGGTGACTCAATGCAAAAATCCTGAGGATCCATGTGGATCCGTGCTTTGTTTTTGCGCCATTGTGGCCCCACACAACAGTGGGTGCGTGGTTTTTTTGGTGCAGGCTGTAGCCATGAATATGCTATGTGATCTTATGGTGAATTTGGGGTGACTGGAGATGGGCTTTCAGAACACCTGGCTTGCTCAACTGCCTCTGCACATGTCTAGTGTTGCCCCCTTGGTCACTCCCTGGGTGGGGGGCCGTGTATGTGCTCTCACGCTGGGGGAATTATGGTGGGATGCCCTGCGTGACTTCTTGCTTTTTGGTTCATGGAGGGAGGTGGAGCCCAAATTCACCTTTCTTTATAATAATAAATATTAAAATTTTATTTATACCTCGCCCTTCCCGGTTTAAAAACCGTGCTCAGGGCGGCTAACAGCAAATATAAAACACTGATTATAATGCGGCTTAAAAAGAGCATAAAACAGCATAAAAGACAAAATAAAATGCAGCATCAATATCAATAAAATTCAAAAATTAAGGGGTCATTTTTGGGAGGTCCTACTAGGGCCAGCAAGGAGACCAAAGAAGAATTTAAATGTGGGGTTCCAGAAAGGGTTTCTTCATAGAAGAGGAAAGGGAAAAGGGAATACAGTGGACGCTCGGGTTGCGAACGTGATCTGTATGGGACGCACGTTCACAACCTGCAGCGTTCGCAACCCGTGTCTGCGCACGCGCAGGTTGCAATTGTGCGATTCTGCACATGCGCAAAGCACGATTTAGCACTCCTATGCATGCGCAACCGCCAGAACCCAGAAGTAACCCAGCGGTCCGTAACCCAAAAAAACGCAACCTGAAGCGTCTGTAACCCGAGGTATGACTGTAGAGGATCAGGCTAATTCAAATTGAAGCCCAGGTGGAATAGCTCTGTCTTACAGGCCCGGCGGAAGGAGATCAAGTCCTGCAGGGCCCTAGTCTCGTGGGTCAGAGCTGGGTTAAAATGGCGTTGGAATGAGAAGAGTCGGTTAAAGTATGGATTTTCTACCAATTCATAAAGCTAGGTATCTTCCCTGAGCCGTCAAGTCGAAAGGTTACATTCAGGCATAACATTTGTAAAAACTTTAAATATTTGGTCCGTCCCGGAGGCAGCGATGCTTCTGAATTCAAGTTGCTGGAAACTGGAAGAGTGAGTTTCCCATAAAGGTTGGCGTCTGTGAGAACAGGAGTCTGGACCAGATGCAGTGGCGTAGCGTGGGGGGTGCAGGGGGGGTCGGCCGCACCGGGCGCAACATCTGGGGGTTAGGGTTAGGGGGCGCAAATCCACGGGTTAGGGGGCGCAAATCCACGGGTTAGGGGGCGCAAATTACTTGCCTTGCCCCGGGTGCTGACAACCCACGCTACGCCACTGACCAGATGTGCCCCTGGCCTGATCCAGGACCCAGGCTCCTCTTATGGTCGTATGCTCCTATCTGAGTAATTGGGGAGAGTCGACCACTTCCCACGACTTCCCATTCCTTGAACTAAGAATCGTGGAGCAAAATCCTCCGTTACCATCACCATGGCTTCTCCCACACTGCCGGTTGACAACTCTTTCCTTTCGCTCCTGCCTCAATGTAAGATCCTCAGGGCAGGGACCAAGTTTCTATAAAACTCTGGGCTGTCCGTAAACCAACAGCAGGGGACAATGCGAAAGCAAACATACAAAGGAGTCTCACCACTCAATATCCTTAAGTTAATCCTTAAGCAAATGGCACATCTTTTTCTCAACTCCACGCACACTTTTCATGCACTGGCTGCGTTTAAAGCCATCAAGAAAACATCAGAAGTAGAACAGAAGAAATAACATCGCCAGTTGCCAGAAGAAAAACTAGGGGGGATTAATGGAATTAATTTTTTAAAAAAAATGAATTAAAACAATATGCTCTTCTAAAAACAATTAAAAGCAAAAGCTTCCATTTTTAAAAAATATTGGGTGATAGCCACCAAAGTCATACTCAGAGTAAGTAAAGGTAAAGGGACCCCTGACCATTAGGTCCAGTCGTGGCCGACTCTGGGGTTGCGGCGCTCATCTCGCTTTACTGGCCGAGGGAGCCGGCGTACAGCTTCCGGGTCATGTGGCCAGCATGACTAAACTGCTTCTGCCGAACCAGAGCAGTGCACGGAAACGCCGTTTACCTTCCCGCCAGAGCGGTACCTATTTATCTACTTGCACTTTGATGGGCTTTCGAACTGCTAGGTTGGCAGGAGCTGGGACTGAGCAACGGGAGCTCATTCCGTCGTGGGGATTCGAACCGCCAACCTTCTGATCGGCAAGTCCTAGGCTCTGTGGTTTAACCCACAGCACCACCCGCTGTGGGTTAAACCACAGAGTAGACCCAGTCAAATCCATGGACAAGTCACAAAACCCCACTGAACTCGTGAGTATGGTTAATAATAATAATAATAATAATAATAATTTTTTTACCCCGCTCATCTGGCTGGGTTTCCCCAGCCACTCTGGGCGGCTTCCAACAGAATATTAAAATACAATAACCTAATGCAGAATATTAACTTATCTGTTGTCTCATTTGGGTCTTCAGAGAGGGCATGATATACCGTATTTTTTGCTCTATAAGACTCACTTTTCCCCTCCTAAAAAGTAAGGGGAAATGTGTGTGCGTCTTATGGAGCGAATGCAGGCTGTGCAGCTGTCCCAGAAGCCAGAACAGCAAGAGGGATTGCAGCTTTCACTGCACAGCGATCCCTCTTGCTGTTCTGGCTTCTGAGATTCAGAATATTTTTTTTCTTGTTTTCCTCCTCCAAAAACTAGGTGCGTCTTGTGGTCTGGTGCGTCTTATAGAGCGAAAAATACGGTAATTTAAATTGGCTGAGGTATGCAGAAGGTACCTTTATTAACATTTGAACATTTTATCCTTTTTATTGTTATATTTAAGGTTACAATGTTGTATTTTTGAACACTGTTTAAGCTCCACAACTCTAAACACACCTGCAAAGCAGCAAGTCCCATTGAACACGGCAGGAGTTGCTCAGAGGCACTTTTGCGGAGATATTACAGCACGCAAACATGCAAACATTTATTCGGTGCGTAATCAGATGAGTCAAGTTTAAAGCTAACCACCTAATTGCACCAGTCGTGGCACTGGGCTGGGACCAGGGAGAGAGCTGGGTTCGAATCCCCACGTACCTGCCACTTTGAGCTCTTTGGAGGGGAGGAAAAAGTGGGATGTAAAAGCAATACATAAATAAATTAGGCAGCAGCTGTTGTTTACAAAAACACGTGGAGGAAATCTATTTAGACCAATTTACATGCCTGATCTAATTTGCCCTCACGGAAGAAACTTTTAAATGTGTTTGCGGCGAGGCAGGGTTACTGTTTTGTTCCTGTTCTTGTTTTTATTGTGTACTTTGTGGTTTTTGTTCCGTATTCCGTGCTGCGAAGTGCCCTGAGGGCTTTGGATGAAGGCCGGTACAACGTCAATTTAATAGATGTGATAGGAATTTTATGGTCTTAAATACATGGTAATGTTCATAAGTGTACCAACCAAGCACATACATAGATCAGCGCAGGAAGGCCAAACTGGAACCATTTTGATTCCTAAACTGACCAAATCTTTTCTCTGCAAGGTCAAAATAGAAAAGCCTCCCCAATGTCTTTTCCTTCACAAATCCTGTCTTAAGGGTACAGTGGTGCCTCGCAAGACGAAAAGAATCCGTTCTGTGATTCTCTTCGTCTAGCGGTTTTTTCGTCTTGCGAAGCAAGCCCATTGACGGATTAGCGGATTAGCGCTATTAGCGGCTTATCGGATCAGCTGATAAGCGGCTTAGCGGCTTAGAAAAGGGGCGGAGGGGAAAAAACCCGCAGGAACTCGCAAGACATTTTCGCCTTGTGAAGCAAGCCCATAGGAGATTCGTTTTGCGAAGCACCTCCAAAACGGAAAACTCTTTCGTCTAGCGAGTTTTCCGTCTTGCGAGGCATTCGTCTTGCAGGGCACCACTGTATGTCTGTGTTTTGAATAGGGTGTGAGCCTGTGACCTGGCCCAGGAACTACCGTATTTTTCGCTCTATAACACGCACCCGACCATAACACGCACGTAGTTTTTAGAGGAGGAAAACAAGAAAAAAAAAATATTCTAAATGAAACAGTGGATGTATGATTTTTGTGGTTCATGCTGTGGCCACAGACATGTGATCTGACAGTGAGTTTGGAGTAGCCCAATGCAAAAATCCTGAGGATCCATGTGGATCCATGCTTTGTAACCACATTTTTGCACCACTGCGACCCTAGGCAACAGTGGGTGCGTGATTTTTTTGGTGCAGGCTGTAGCCATGGACATGCTATGTTATCTAATGGTGAATTTGGGGTGACCCAGTGCAAAGATCCTGTGGATCCATGTTTTGTAACCACGTTTTTGCACCACTGCGACCCTAGGCAACAGTGGGTGCGTGATTTTTTTGGTGCAGGCTGTAGCCATGGACATGCTATGTTATCTAATGGTGAATTTGGGGTGACCCAGTGCAAAGATCCTGTGGATCCATGCTTTGTAACCACGTTTTTGCACCATTGCAGCCCCAGGCAACAGTGGGTGCGTGATTTTTTTGGTACAGACTGTAGCCATGGACATGTAATGTGATCTGATGGTGAATTTGGGGTGACCCAATGCAAAAATCCTGAGGATCCATGTGGATCCGTGCTTTGTCACCACGTTTTAAATGGGGAGGGAAGGAAAGCAAAAGTCCCCCCCCCTCCAAGCCAGACAGGATATACGAAGTATGATTTCTTTTTTATTTACGGTTGTTGTTGTTTTTTGGCCACCTCTGTCACTGCAACCTTTGCTCTGTGCTTGCACACTTTTGGGCAATAGGGCATGTAACACACTTTTTTTCATCTGCCAAGATAGTTGATATACAGCATATAAATCCAGAGATTTCCATGTCTCACTCTGCAATCTAGCCTGCTGTTACTTACGAGCAGGGAAGCAGGGTTTCTCTTCCAAACAAGCATACTGTCTCCCTCCAGCAGTACATTGCTTGGAGAAGCTGTAATTTGGAGGGGGCCTGGGGGCAGGGCTCTCTGCTTTTGGAAAAGAAATGAGAAACCTACCATTGTAAAGCAAAAGTCGTTCCCCCCACCACCACCCAAGCCAGCCCTCTCTCTCTCTCTCTCTCTCTCCCACCTGCATGCTTTTCGGCTGCCTGCAAGTCCCTAGAGCACGGAGAGGAGGAAGTGGTGGGCTGGAGCCTGCACGCAGTGTGACTAGGGAAGATTAGAAGGAAGGACGCGATCATTTCCTTAACCCTCTGCTTGCCAGGAGGACAAGGGATTCCCTGCTCTTTGTTGAGTTTGAGCAAACGCAGCAACAGAAGCGGGCGGGCAGTAAGACCCTGAGGCAGAATGCAGGAAAGCTTCTGCCTTCCCTCTTCCCTCCGCCCGCCCGAAAGCCCGATCTTATTTTTGCCTATTTTGCCCCTGCACTCCGTGAGTCAGCTCCAGGGACCACACATTCGCTCAATAACACGCACAGACATTTCACCTTACTTTTTAGGACAAAAAATCTGCGTGTTATAGAGCGAAATTTACGGTAAGTATTTATCATTACAAAAGACTGGCCAGGCTACCCAGGAAATCCAATCAAGTAACTTGCCAGACAGGAGATAAACAACAACAGGAGAAAAAAACAATATTAAAATTTCTGTTTTAGACTGCCTTTTCTGTGATGTAGGTGTGATGTATCTGAGGGGTTGTCTTAAGTTACACCCCTTCGGTGATGTATGTATGATGTTTCTGGGGGTGATCTTGATCTACAGGGTGGCAATTTCAAAAGTCTTTATAAAGGCTTGCACACCATTTTTCTGGGTCCCTCCTCTCTCTTGCAAGTGAGGGGAACACCCTGTTGCAACAGATCAATAAAGGCCAAGCCTACAGACTGCTGTTTTGCTCCAAGTAATCCTGGTTGGTGTCTTTGTTTTTTGTCCAAGGGAGCCCTCGGATTTTTCCGTTAACATAGATAAATAAGTAAAGGACAAAATTGAGGATCTGGGAGACGGGGTGCAGCCAGATTTCTCCCAAGAGGCCATCCTTAATCAGGAGGGAATCTGGCAGCCCCATTCCGCCTGCAAAGCATTGTTCTCTACAAAAGAGAGCCCTTTGTCTAGGAGGAGAGATTCCCCGGGCAGAGTGCCAAATCCATTTTGTAATGCCCAGGGAACCAGTTCAGGCAAGGACGGAGCCAGCCCTAAACCTCTCTCCCAGTTCCTCCACCCCCAGCACCACCAACAATAAAAGGGACACCCCATTTCCCAAGGCAGATCGCATCCTGCACACCTGCCAAACCAGTCTGGAAATGACAAACCGCCGATTTTAGAGGCCTCGCAGGGTCCCAAACACAAGGGCGTCGGTTGCACAATAAGAACATGACGTAAGAACATAATAAGGGTTGCTGGATGCCGGTCAGGCCATTAGTCCGGCATCCCAATCTCATAAAAAACTAAGAATAGTCTGCTGGAAAGAGATGGAAAAACACAAGGTCCCCACCAGAGGAGAATGGCAGGTGGACTATGCTGAAATGACTACGTTTTTAATGTGTGACATTTTGATTCACCTTATAATCTTTGTTGGAAGCCGCCCAGAGTGGTTGGGGGAACCCAGCCAGATGGGCGGGGTACAAATAATAAATAATTATTATTATTATTATTATTATTATTATTATTATTATTATTATTATGACTGCAAGAATCAGAAATCAGGAAGACCAAAATTCCAATAAGGAATGGGGGAAATTTGTAACTTATCTTAAAGACCACTGCAAACAGTTAAAATCGTTAGTAGGATTGGAGTATCACTTGTAGTTTAAGGGTGAATTCTGGACATAATAGAGATGTAAAAGATGGCAAAGGAAATGTTTAACAACAGGACCCACAAAGGAGAGAATGGAAGATTCCTTGGAATCTTGTTTTTATGATTTACGCTTGATATATCTTTGTAAAATTTTAATTTGAAAAACCAAATATTATTGTCTTTTAAAGAAAAACTAGAGTTCTCCGGATAGTGTAGGGGATCAGACCAATGGCCCATCTAAGCCAGCATCCTGCTCTCACAGTGGCCAACCAGATGCCCCAATGTCAGCAGGATTCAAACACAAGACCAACTCTCTCCTCCTGTGGTTTCCAACGGGTTTTCAGAAGCATGGTTGCCTTTGGCTAGGAGCCCTCAGTAGCCCTCTCCTCCGCGGAACTATCCACTACTCTTTTAAACCCATCCGAGTTGGCGGCCATCGCAGCCTCCTGTGGCAGGGAGTTCCGTAGTTTAACTCTGCGACGCATGAAAAGCTCTTTCTTTCTTTGATCCAGCCCTTCAATGAGAAGGAGACGGTATTCTGCACATGCTCAGAGGGCGTTCCTCCCTGTTGGCGCCTTTGCCTCCCTCACGGAAAAACAAACAGGTTGCAGATCTGACCCCTGAGCTCACCTTAAGCCCTGAGGACTGAGCTGGAGGCACAACCCTGACCTCTCCTAGGAGCTCATTTTCTCCTCTGTAATCGGCAGCTAAAAGAGAGGGGGAAATGAATTATTCCTTTAATTATACTTTTCGTAAGGGATTGCAAGGCAAAACAGCATGCAATCTAGGCCAGGCTGCCCCTTCTCTTCCCCAATTTTTGTTGCAGTTTAAAAGAAGGAAATTGGGGTTCCTTTCCTCCACCCGGGATGCAGAGAAGACAAGCCAGTAAAGGTAAAGGTAAAGGGACCCCTGACCATTAGGTCCAGTCATGGCCGACTCTGGGGTTGCGACGCTCATCTCGCTTTATTGGCCGAGGGAGCCGGCGTACAGCTTCCAGGTCATGTAGCCAGCATGACTAAGCCGCTTCTGGCGAACCAGAGCGAAACGCCGTTTACCTTCCCGCCAGAGCGGTACCTATTTATCTACTTGCACTTTGATGTGCTTTTGAACTCCTAGGTTGGCAGGAGCAGGGACCGAGCAACAGGAGCTCACCCCGTCGTGGGGATTCGAACTGCCAACCTTCTGATCGGCAAGCCCTAGGCTCTGTGGTTTAACCCACAGCGCCACCCACGTCCCTCAAGCCAAGCCATTAGCCACCCCCAAAGGCCTTCATGTCCTGTTTAGAAGACATCTTTGTAAAATTGGTCTGCCAACAGGCCTGGTGCCTGAAGCCAGCTGTTCGTACAGCATATCCTTTGGGATCTTGCCTGCTTGGGCTGTACCATAACCAGGAAATTCTCCATTGACGCTGAGCTGGATATGCATATTGGCAATGGCTCGCCTCTCCGAAAGGGTGTGGGAGAACGTGATGCTAACATCTAAGGCCTGCCAGACTTGTGCTTTATGGAAGTGAGTTGCAGGCAAGCTGCAACGGCCAGGAGCGATGCGTCAAGGCCTTTCATCAGGATTTTGAGCATCGCACGGCAGGACAGAACTCCAAGCAAAAATGTGCTCTCCCAAGCCGACATTCCGAGCCGGTTTGCACTCCTGTCTCAGCCACGTCTACGCTGGTTTGGTCATGCCCACAGAACGGAAGATGGAAGGGCACCCAAAGCAGCCTCAGCAAATTTAGAGGGAGGCGTTACTCGTTCCACATGTTAGAGAGAGAAAAGATGAAGAGCATTTATACCCCGCCCATCTGCCCGGGCTTCCCTAGCCACTCTGGGCGGCTTCCAACAAAATATTACAATACAGTGGTGCCCCGCAAGACGAATGCCTCGCAAGACGGAAAACTCGCTAAACGAAAGAGTTTTCCGTTTTGGAGGTACTTTGCAAAACAAATTTCCTATGGGCTTGCTTCGCAAGACGACAATGTCTATAGTTCCTGCTGGGGTTTTTTCCCTTCCCCCCCCTTTTTCTAAGCCGCTAAGCCGCTTATCAGCTGATCCAATCAGCAGATAAGCCGCTAAAAGCCGCTAATAGCGCTAATAGTGCTAATCCGCTAATGCTTCAATGGGCTTGCTTCGCAAGACGAAAAAACCGCTAGACGAAGAGAATCACAGAACGGGTTCTTTTCGTCTTGCGAGGCACCACTGTACAGGAATGCACCAAACATTAAAAGCTTCCCTAAAGAGGGCTGCCTTCAGATGTCTTCTAAAAGTCTGGTAGTTGTTCTTCTCTTTGACATCTGGTGAGAGGGCATACCACAGGGCGGGCGCCACCACCGAGAAGGCCCTCTGCCTGGTTCCCTGTAACTTGGCTTCTCTCAGTGAGGGAACCGCCAGAAGGCCCTCGGCGCTGGACCTCAGTGTCTGAGTAGAACGATGGGGGTTTCTGAACTGAAACATCTTCCTAGAGGTAAACTAGGGTCCTGGCTGTGATGCCTTCACTCCAGTTCAGTTGTGTGAGGCTGTTATTGCGATGGGAAGGTGACTTTCCTCCCAGGCAACATTTATCCTGCGCTCGGCAGCCTTCCCAGGTCCTCTGCTTCCGACGAGATCTTCTGCACCGGCCCATGGTAGCGCTTGCAACAGAGAACTTGATGAATTCTGGTCCAAATCTCTGTGGTTGATGGCCGAGGGTCTCCAGAGGAACACGATCGCCAGCAGGATGATGGAGAAGAGGAACCTACAGAAGTTGTCGTCGATCCACAGCTCTCGCCAGACAGATAATGGCCCATATTATAAAGATAACGAATGGAATGAGGGCAGTGTTAGAAATTCAGATATATAAGCTAGGTGCCAAATGTCTAGTTGCCTTTTTTGGGCACAGCGGCTCTCAAGTCTTAGAATCATAGAATCATAGAGTTGGAATAGACCACAAGGGCCATCGAGTCCAACCCCCTGCCAAGCAGGAAACACCATCAGAGCACTCCTGACATATGGTTGTCAAGCCTCTGCTGAAAGACCTTCAAAGTAGGAGACTCCACCACACTCCTTGGCAGCAAATTCCACTGTCAAACAGCTCTTACTGTCAGGAAGTTCTTCCTAATGTTCAGGTGGAATCTTCTTTCTTGTAGTTTGGATCCATTGCTCCGTGTCCGCTTCTCTGGAGCAGCAGAAAACAACCCTTCTCCCTCCTCTATGTGACATCCTTTTATATATTTGAACATGGCTATCATATCACCCCTTAACCTCCTCTTCTCCAGGCTAAACATGCCCAGCTCCCTTAGCCGTTCCTCATAAGGCATCGTTTCCAGGCCTTTGACCATTTTGGTTGCCCTCCTCTGGACACGTTCCAGTTTGTCAGTGTCCTTGAACTGTGGTGCCCAGAACTGGACACAGTACTCCAGGTGAGGTCTGACCAGAGCAGAATACAGTGGCACTATTACTTCCCTTGATCTAGATGCTATACTCCTATTGATGCAGCCCAGAATTGCATTGGCTTTTTTAGCTGCCATGTCACACTGTTGGCTCATGTCAAGTTTGTGGTCAACCAAGACTCCTAGATCCTTTTCACATGTACTGCTCTCAAGCCAGGTGTCACCCATCTTGTTTCTTAATTCTTCAAATGATGGAATGACTGTGATTGATTCTCAGTTAAACATCTCGCTAGTTCAGGTGACAACCTTGAGCCAGTTAAAGAGCTTTGAGAACTTAAAGAAGAAAAGTTGCTTGATCCAGGGACTTTGACCTCCTTTTCATAATGGTGGCTGCTCCTGCATTGTGGTTCCCGAAATTCATTCCGATTGTGCAGATAGAATTCTACAAGTGGTCAAAAGCCAGGGGCAAAATGCGCCTGGCTAATTTTGAACATGGGCTGAGGGTGTTGGTGAAGTGTCAGTAGAGCGAGAGCTTGAGCAGAATCCAACACAGCTTCAGCAACTTCATGCTTTGTTGTTGTTGTTTAGTCGTTTAGTCGTGTCCGACTCTTCGTGACCCCCTGGACCAGAGCACACCAGGCCCTCCTGTCTTCCACTGCCTCCCGCAGTTGGGTCAAACTCATGCTGGTAGCTTCGAGAAAACTGTCCCACCATCTCGTCCTCTGTCGTCCTCTTCTCCTTGTGCCCTCCATCTTTCCCAACATCAGGGTCTTTTCCAGGGAGTCTTCTCTTCTCATGAGGTGACCAAAGTATTGGAGCCTCAGCTTCAGGATCTGTCCTTCCAGTGAGCACTCAGGGCTGATTTCCTTCAGAATGGAGAGGTTTGATCTTCTTGCAGTCCATGGGACTCTCAAGAGTCTCCTCCAGCACCAGAATTCAAAAGCATCCATTCTTCGGCGATCAGCCTTCTTTATGGTCCAGCTCTCACTTCCAACTTTCATGCTTTGCACCAGGCTAATGAGGACCCACCAGACGATACACAAACCCACAAAAGCCAGGGAAAATACATTTATTTGTTCACAATACCCTACATCTTTCGGTAATGTAAAGACAAACAGAAAATAGGAAAGAATCAAACCTATTAATCTCAGGTGTAGGTGCTTCACCTGAGATTAAGATTGGTTCTTTTCTTGTACATGGTAGGTCCTTTACTCTCAGTTTTTGGACAATTTTGTAAATACTGCTTCTGGTGACTGAGGAGGTGGGGAAGAACTAGGCTGCATTTTTAGTTTTTTGATGGTACTTCAAATAACATGTTTGGTTTACATGCAAATAAATTTTGTTTGATGGGGGGGGGGGAGATGCAAGGCCCATCATCTCGGTTCATGGCTCCTGTCAAAAACTCCAGCTTCTCCTCCTTTGTCGGCACTTTGTTCTTGGGATCTCTGACTGCCTTCTCTTTGACCCAGGGCGACAACTTCCCCCCAGGGACCTCACCCAGCTCTGCTCACCTGTTTGCTTCTTTTCTCCTTTCCCTTCTCCTTTTCCTTAGCCTCTGGCTGTTTGCAAGCTTCCCTCTTATTCACTCCTGACCGGGGCGAATTCACCACGCCTTACTCTCAGAAAGGCTTCTGCATCTAGGTTGTGAACACTGAACCTGGGTCGTGTACAGTGGTGCCCTGCAAGACGAACGCCTCGTGAGACGGAAAAACTTGCAAGACGAAAGGTTTTTTCGTTTTCGAGTTGCTTCGCAAGACGAATTTCCCTATGGGTTTGCTTCGCAAAACGAAGCTTGCCCCTGCACCCCGGACCCCTTTTGAACCAAGGGGCGGCAACGGGGAGAAGCGATCTTCTCCCCTCCGCCCCTTGCTTCAAAAGAGGGGACAGAGGGGAAGGCGCGCGCACGCCTTCCCCTCTGTCCCCGGACCCCTTTTGAACCAAGGACTCCTCTGTCCCCGGACCCCTTTTGAACCAAGGGGCGGCAACGGGGAGAAGCGATCTTCTCCCCGCTGCCCTTTCCCTTGCTTTAAAACAGGTCCCCTCTGTCCCCGGGCGGTCTCCATAGGAACGCATTGATTGATTTTCAATGCATTCCTATGGGAAACCGTGCTTCGCAAGACGAAAAACTCGCAAGAAGAAAAAACTTGCGGAACGAATTAATTTCGTCTTGCGAGGCACCACTGTACCAACTACCGTATTTTTCGCACCATAGGACGCACTTTTCCCGTCTTAAAAACTAAGGGGAAAAGTCTGTGCGTCCTATGGAGCGAATGCAGGGAGGAGGCAGGCAGGAAAAGCCCTCAAGAGCCCCACACAAGCTTCGCGCGGCTCTTGCGGGCTTTTCCCCAAGAGGGAGAAGGGACTGACGCCGCCAGTCAGTCCCTTCTCCCTCCTCTAGAAAAGCCTTGCACAACCTCTCCAGCCGGGGGGAGGCTTCGCAAGGCTAAAGAGGAAGCCAGGGCAGCGAGCGCGATCCATCCCGTTTGCTGCCTGGCTTCCCCTTTAGACTTGCGCGCCTCTCCAGGGGTGGGGGTGGGGTGGGAGGCTTCATGTGGCCCACGTAGCCGCTGTTCTCGCTGCTGTTCTCGCCCGTCCAGTGCACCATCGCCTGGTTGTGCGCTGCGTCGCCTTTCAGCACGAAGGAGGTGGTGAGCAGAGAGGCCGCCTCCGGAGGTCCCCCCCGGCGCGACCCCGCAGGCCGCCCGCCTCGTCCCACGGGCTGCCGCGCCTCTCCGGGGGGGGGGAGGCTTCGCAAGGCTAAAGAGGGAGCCAGGGCAGGGAGCGCGATCCATCCCGTTCGCTGCCTTGGCTTCCTCTTTAGACTTGCGCGCCTCTCCGGGGGTGGGGGGGTGGGAGGCTTCGCAAGGCCAAAGAGGGAGCCAGGGCAGGGAACGCGATCCATCCCACTGCCCTGGCTTCCTCTTTAGCCTTGCGTGCCTCTCCAGCCGCAAGAGATCTACCAGAGGTAGATCTTAACCCTTGCCTCACCTGGGAGCTTCTCTGGGCAGGAATTCCCTCAGCTTAAGTGGGGTGGGGGAAGTGTGGCAGGTAGGGGGGTACCTGCCTAGACACTGAAGCCACATGTCTCTCAGATGAAAATTGGGAGTGGGCATTGTGTGAAGTGCTCTGATGGTGTTTCCTACTTGGCAGGGGGTTGGACTCGATGGCCCTTGTGGTCTATTCCAACTCTATGATTCTATGATTCTAAGTGGCTGTGGATCTCCTGCTGCAGAACTGTAGGACTGTACAGAGTTGGGAGGGCCACCCGAGGGTCATCTAGCCCAGCCCCCTCACAATGTAGGAATCACAGCTAAAGAACGCCAGACAGATGGTCTCCCAACCGCTGCTTAAAAGCCTCCAGTGGTGGAGACCCCAAACACCTTCCGAGGTCATTGCAGGGTTGGAAGGGAACCCCAGGAGTCATCTAGTCCAGCCCCGGTGGACAGCGGGCGCAATCCATCCCGTTGCGCAAGACTAAAGATGCTGCGCAAGGCTAAAGAAGAAGCCAAGGCAGTGAGTGGGATGGATCGCGCTCACTGCCTTGTCTTCTTTAGCCGCGCTGGAGAGGTTTAGCTCCTGGCTGGAGAGGTTGCGCGGCTATGGATCCCGTGCGCTGTCTTGGCTTCTTTGCTCTTTGGGGCTGGGGGGGGGGGAACCCGGGCTTCCCCCGCAGCCCCGAGAAGCTCTGAGAGAAGCAGACAGGCTGCACGCAGCCTGTCCGTTGCTCTTTGGGGCTGGGGGGGAGGGATAATATTTTTTCCCTTGATTTCCCCCTCTAAAAACTAGGTGCGTCCTGTGGTCCGGTGCGTCCAATAGAGCGAAAAATACGGTACCTGACGTTTAGAAGACATCTGAAGGCAGCCCTGTTCAGGGAAGTTTTTAACAACTGGTGTTTTAATGTACCGCATTTTCCGGCGTTTAAGACGACTGGGTGTATAAGACGTCCCCCCAACTTTTCCAGTTAAAATACAGTGGTACCTCAGGTTAAGTACTTAATTCGTTCCGGAGGTCCGTACTTAACCTGAAACTGTTCTTAACCTGAAGCACCACTTTAGCTAATGGGGCCTCCTGCTGCTGCCACGCCGCCAGAGCACGATTTCTGTTCTCATCCTGAAGCAAAGTTCTTAAACTGAAGCGTTAGCGGAGTCTGTAACCTGATGTGTATGTAACCTGAAGCGTATATAACCCAAGGTGCCACTGTATAGAGTCTGGGATATACTCGCTGTATAAGACTACCCCTCTTCCAACGCACACCAAATAAAAATTAAAAAACCAGTCTCCAGTCCGGCTCGGAAATCCGCTCCACTTCCCAGTGGCCGGGGGCTTCTGGGGCCAATTTTCAAGCGTACTTCTGCTTCATCTAGAGAGCTTGGTGTCCTCTGATTTAATTTGCTGTCGTTTTATCCTTTGCTGCAGGAGCTGCTGCTGTAACCGGCGTATTAGACAACCCCCGACTTTTGAGAAGATTTTCCTGGGTTAAAAAGTAGTCTTATACGCCAGAAAATACAGCAGGGTATAAATAAGAAATTTATTATTATTATTATTTAAAACATTGTTTTGGGGAAGGCAAACAAGCTTGCTGTTTGGTTGCCCACAGCTACTACCTGCCAGCGGCCAGGCTCTGAGGCGACTCTGCCAACTGGTGCTGCTGCGCCCCCCCTGGCAAGTAGCAGCCCAAACTGGAACAGGAGTCGTGTCCCCATGAAGCCCAACCTACTGGGCCCAATTCACAGCGCTGGTTTCGAATATAAAGCCTTAAACAGCTCAGGACCGCAATACCTCAAGGACCACTTCTTTCCATATGCACCTACCCAGACCCTGAGATCATCTTCTGAGGCCCTCCTTTGTGTGCCTCCTCCTCGAGACGTCCGGAGGGTGGCAACATGAGAACGGGGCCTTCTCTGCAGTGGCTCCCCATCTGTGGAATGCTCTCCCCAGGGAAATTTGACTGGCGCCTTCATTATACAGCTTCAGGCGCCAGGCAAAAACGTTCTTTTTTAACCAGGCCTTTGGTTGATCTGATTGACAAGCTATGCCCTTTTAAAATGTTTTTTTGGGGGGCGGCAATTGGGTTGTTGTTTTTATTTTTATTAGGTATTTTATTGTTTTATATCTTGATTTTATTCTGTGAACTGCCCTGAGACTCCCAGGTATAGGGCAGTATATAAATTTGATGATGTTGTTGTTGTTTAGTCGTTTAGTCGTGTCCGCCTCTTTGTGACCCCCTGGACAAGAGCACGCCAGGCACTCCTGTCTTCCACTGCCTCCCGCAGTTTGGTCAAATTCAACAACAACAACAACAACAAAAACTCCCCTCTTCTGGAACCGGGAGCCACTGTTGGTTCGACCCACTAAGGAAGTTAGCAGCACAGAATGATTCAAAATAGCAACAATTAATTGCACATTTATTCAACATCCCATTAAAACTATGTAGTTTAATGAATTCAACTGAACTTGACACAACTTGTCAAAGTCTGATACTCATTTACATCTCTGCCGTCTCTTTGCACCAGGAAATGCCACTGCCATCACTCCCCAGGGGACAGTATTCCCCATAGTGGGAATTTAGAGCTTGTGTGGAGTGTGTGTGTGTATCTCAATATCATCATGAGTTGGAAACAAATAAAGGTAAAGGGACCCCTGACCATTAGGTCCAGTCGTGGCCGACTCTGGGGCTGCGGGGCTCATCTCGCTTTATTGGCCGACGTACAGCTTCCGGGTCATGTGGCCAGCAGGACTAAGCCGCTTCTAGCGAACCAGAGCAGCGCACGGAAATGCCGTTTGCCTTCCCGCCGGAGCGGTACCTATTTATCTACTTGCACTTTGAGCTGCTAGGTTGGCAGGAGCAGGGACCGACCAACGGGAGCTCACCCCGTTGCGGGGATTCGAACCGCCTTCTGATCGGCAAGCCCTAGGCTCTGTGGTTTAGCCCCCAGCGCCACCCGCGTCCCTTGGAAACAAATAAAAAACCAATAAAAATGAATATTGTGTAATGAGATTGGGCCCGAAATAGGAATCTAAATGGCCACGTTCTGCACCAACCGAGGTTACTGAACAGTCTTCAAAAGCAGCCCCAGGCACAGTGCATTGTAGCAGTCTAACCTGGATGCAGCCACAGCCTGCAGAAATAGGGCGAGCACAGCTCAGAGCTGCACACTGGTCTTCTTTGTTACCTGTCATTAAAGTGGCAGCTTTGAGGCTTGCCTCCTCCCATGGCAGGCGCAGGGCTGCAGGGCGTGTGCTAATTGCCCGGGATAAATGAGCTTCTAGGGACGTGCAGAGTGCCTTTCCCTTCTTTGCTGTGAAGTTTCCAAATATTCAGAATTTGGGAGAAGGTCTGCCTAATCGCTGAGTGATGCTTCCAGGGAGGGTCTGGGTCTCCTTTTTCCAAAATAAAGTCCACAGGGAGGACCATTTAAGAGGTTTCGTTTACAAATTAAGCAGGGTGCAAATTCTGCTAAATCAAACAGGGGTTGGACCAGATAGCCCTTTGTGTCCCCACTCTACAATTCTACGATTCCATGGGAAATAAATGAATGCTGTAGGATTGCTGAAGTTAAGTAAGCCGGGATCTAATTGGGAGTAAGAAGGGGGAACCATTGGGAAGCCCCAAATCAGAGCAGGATAGTCAATAGATTTTACACACCCCAAACACGTTCTCAAGACACAAAGTGCTTTTCTGGAGCCCAGCAAAAGGATGGCACGCAACAGCTCCGTAGCCACTCCTCTGCAAGAGGCACGAGTGCGAAATTAGCCACTGCGTAGGGGCATTTGCCCCGGGTTCCCTGGCACATGGCATGCGCCAAAACTCCTTTCGGAAGGCGTCTGACTGAAACAAACCGCCGCTACGCAAGACTCTTCCGCCCCACAGCCGCTCTTCCCGGCCCCATCCGGAGGGAAAAACCTGTTCTTATTTTTTCTCAGCCCACACCCAGTTCCAGAGAGCCAGGCGTGTTAGCATATTAATCTGTGTTGCCAAACCCACATGGATTTGCCAAGGAGAGAGGGCAAGGCTTTGGCGTTTCACTTGGCAAAAAAAACCCCCCAAAAACCCCAACCAATTTGATGAAATGGAAGAAATAAATTGATCCCATGCCTGCGTCTGATCTATATTGGCCTAGGACCCTCGTACCTACGGGACCGCCTCTCCCGGTATGCCCTGCAGAGGACCTTAAGGTCCATAAATAGCAACACCCTAGAGGTTCTGGGCCCTAAGGAAGTCAGATTAGCCTCAACCAGAGCCAGGGCCTTTTCAACACTGGCCCCAGCCTGGTGGAACGCTCTGTCTCATGAGACCAGGGCCCTGCAGGATCTGATTTCTTTCCACAGGGCCTGTAAGACAGAGTTGTTCCGCCTGGCCTTTGGCTTGGAATCAACTTGATCGCCTTCCCCTCTTTCTTTTTTCTTTCTCCTTCTGTGATGGAACTCCTATTTGGGGACTTCCCTGGCTTTTTTCTGGCCCACGTAGGACCAGTCTGGATAGTTGGCCTTAGGGAAGATTGGATGTTTTCATCCCCAAAAAGTTTCTGATTTGAGTTTCTATTGAAATGAGGCTGCATTTTAATGTTGTAGTTTAATCTTGTTTTTAAGTTGTATCGTAATCAATTGTTTTGTATCTTTTGCGGGGTGCCCAAAAACAAGATGCACTTTGCAAGAGGTGAGCTGCAAGCTCTAGCCAAGCGTAAGGAAATAAGAAGAGCTTGGCTGCTGGATCAGACCCAAAGCCCATTTGGTTCAGTATCCTGTTCCCACCGGGGCCACCCAGCTGCCACTGTGGCCACAGCCCCAAAGTCTGCCCAAGAACCATCACCTAGTCTAGGAACGGCCAGCTGCGCAGCTTATTTCTAGCGGAGAAGCGCCACGAGGGGATAGGAGGCAGCGCCTTCCAGCGACGGCACCTAAACTCTCGGCTGCTTCCCATCCGAAGGAGGCGGCAGAACTTGCTGTGACTTTTTTTTGCAAAGCATTTTGAGGATAGAATCGTTTGCGTCATCTATAATAATAATAATAATTTATTATTTATACCCCGCCCATCTGGCTGGGCTTCCCCAGCCACTCTGGGCGGCTTTCAACAAAATATTAAAATACAATAATGCATCAAACAGTGAAAGCTTCCCTAAAGAGGGCTGCCTTCAGGTCTTCTAAAAGTCTGGTACAGTGGTACCTCGCAAGACGAATGCCTCGCAAGACGAAAAAGACACAAGACGAAAGAGTTTTTCGTTTTTTTGAGTCATTCTGCAAGACGAATTTCCCTATGGGCTTGCTTCGCAAGACGAAACATCTTGCGAGTTCTTGCGAGTTTGTTTGCTTTTTCTTAAAGACGCTAAGCCGTTAATAGCCGCTAAGCCGCTAATAGACGTGCTTTGCAAGACGAAGAAACCACAAGACGAAGAGACTCGCGGAACGGATTAATTTCGTCTTGCGAGGCACCACTGTAGTTGTTTTTCTCTTTGACATCTGGTGGGAGGGAGTTCCACAGGGTGGGTGCCACCACCGAGAAGGCCCTCTGCCTGGTTCCCTGTAACTTGGCTTCTCGCAATGAGGGAACCGCCAGAAGGCCCTCGGCGCTGGACCTCAGTGTCCGGGCAAAACGATGGGGGTGGAGACGCTCCTTCTACTGGGATCTTGACTCTGCTGTGACAGCAGATTTATCTCCTGGGGTGTCCAGAGCACAGCTGGGTCCTGTTGTGCTGGATGAGTTTCAGTTGGTAAGGCTTGATAACATGGACAAAGTCCTTGTTTCGGTCAGGGCGACTGCTTGTGCCCTGGACACTCGTGGCTGATAAAAACTAGCTGGAGACAGCTGGCTGGGCCAGGGAGGTGATGAATGTTTTCCTGGTGGTCCCTGCCTGCTTGAAGGAGGCAGAGAGGGGTAATAATAATAATAATAATAATAATAATAATAATAATTATTATTATTATTATTATTATTATTATTATTATTATTATTATTATTATTATTTATACCCTGCCCTCCTCGGCCAAGGCCGGGCTCAGGGCGGCTAGCAAGGAATAATAAAAATAAGCTGAATGAATAAGACCGCTTCTCAAGAAGTGCCCCTCCAGATTTGGAAAATCTAAGTTACTACTAGCCAACAGCTCATCTCCCCTTCTTAGGCAAGGTTCTTAAGCGGCTGCTTGTGGACCAGATCCAGACACTCTCGGAGGAAACTGATTTTCTAGATCCATTTCAGTCATGGTTTAGGCCCGGTTTTGGCAAAGAAACTGCCTCGGTTGCCCTCCGTCAGGAGAGAGGCAGGGAAAATGTGTCCCTGTTAATCCTCCTCAACTTCTCTCTCTCTCTTTTAAGATAATTTTTATTGATTTTAACATATAAATTATAAAACGTACCACAAAACCTTATAACCAATCTTTTTAGACTTCCATCAGCACCTCTGATGAAGTTTTAACCACTTCTTATGCATTTCTTAACGATATTGCCTTTACATCTCTTAACAAATCATCCTAATCCTCCTCAACTTCTCAGCAGCTTTTGATACCATCGACCACGGTGTCCTTCTGGAGTGGCTGTCCAAGTTTGGGGTGGCTGGCACTACTCTGAGGTGGTCGCGGTCCTACTGGGATGGTCATTCCCAGAGAGTGATGCACAAGCCCCATGGAGTCTTCGACGTGGGGTTCCTCAGGGCTCAATTTTATCCCCCAGGCTGTTTAAATGAAGCTGCTGGGTGGGATTATCTGCAGGTTTGGGGAATGTTGTCAGCAATACAGTGGCGTAGCGTGGGGGGTGCCAGGGGTGCCGGCCGCACCAGGCGCAACATTGGGGGGGGGGCGCGTTTGGCTGGCCCTTCGCAAGACAAAAGTCCATAGGGAAATCTCCGGGACAGCGGGGAAGCGCAGCGCATCTTCCCCACTGTCCTCGGACCTCCTCCGAAGCCTGGCGGTGGGGCAGAGAGACCTCCTCCCGCCGCCAGGCTTTGGAAGGATGCTCCGAAGGCTGGCGGCGGGAGGAGGGCTCTCCGCCCCACCGCCAGCCTTCAGAAGGCTCCTCTGGCTCCGAAGCCTGGCGGTGGGGCGGAGAGACCTCCTCCCGCCGCCAGGCTTCGGATGGCTGTCCTGAAGACTTGTGGTGGGAGCAGTGGCGTAGCGTGGGGGGTGCAGGGGGGCCTGCTGCACCTGGCGCAACATCTGGGGGGGCGTGGAAGAGACTCGAGTGCTAAAATCCACGGGTTAGGGGGCGCAAATTACTTGCCTTGCCCCGGGTGCTGAGAACCCACGCTACGCCACTGCAGCAATATGCTGGTGGCACTCAGCTCTATGTCTCCTTAACATCTGCAGGTGAGGCGGTGGAAGTGCTGGACTAGTCTCTTGCCTGGGTAATGGACTGGATGAGAGCCAACAAACTGAAGCACAGTCCAGATAAGACGGAGGCACTGTTAGTGGGGGGTTCCCTAGACCGGATGGGTGGGAGACTGCCTTCTCTTGATGGGGTTACTCTTCCTCTGAAGGAGCAGGTTCCCAGCTTGGGGGTCCTTCTGGATCCTTTGCTGTCGCTCAAGGCTCAGGTGGCCTCAGTTGCTTCCATCAGCTTTGGCTGGTGGCACAGCTTCCTCCCCTATCTGGAGAGGGATAGCCTAACTACTGTTGTCTATGCTCTGGTAACCTCAAGGTTAAAGGTAAAGGGTAAAGGGACCCCTGACCATTAGGTCCAGTCGTGGCCGACTCTGGGGTTGCGGCGCTCATCTCACTTTATTGGCCAAGGGAGCCGGCGTACAGCTTCCGGGTCATGTGGCCAGCATGACTAAGCCGCTTCTGGTGAACCAGAGCAGCGCACGGAAACGCCGTTTACCTTCCCTATTTATCTACTTGCACTTTGACGTGCTTTTGAACTGCTAGGTTGGCAGGAGCAGGGACCGAGCAACGGGAGCTCACCCCGTCGCGGGGATTCAAACCGCTGACCTTCTGATCAGCAAGCCCTAGGCTCTGTGGTTTAACCACAGCGCCACCCGCGTCCCTTAACCTCAAGGTTAGATTACTGCAATGTGTTATAAGTAGGTCTGCCCCTGAAGACGGTTTGGAAACTTCAGCTGGTGCAGAATTCAGTGGCCAGGTTGCTCAAGACCATGGGTAGGTAAACTAAGGCCTGGGGGCCAGATCCGGCCCAATCGCCTTCTAAATCAGGCCCGCGGATGGTCCGGGAATCTGCGTGTTTTTACATGAGTAGAATGTGTGCTTTTATTTAAAACGCATCTCTGGGTTATTTGTGGGGCATAGGAATTCCTTCATTTATTTATTTTTTTCAAACTATAGTCCAGCCCCCCGCACAGGGTCTGAGGAACTGTGGACCGGCCCCCTGCAGAAAATTTGCTGACCCCTGCTCAAGATGGTATGAGCATATTACACCGATCCTGGTCTGACTGCAATGGCTACCAATTAGCTTCCGGGCCCCATTCAAAGGGCTGGTTTTGACCTATAAAGCCTTAAACAGCTCAGGACCACCTCTTTCCTTATGGACATACCCAGACCAAGGTCATCTTATGAAGCCCTTCTTTGTGTGTCTCCTCCTTGAGAGGTCCGGAGGGTGGCAACACAAGAACGGGGCCTTCTCTGCAGTGGCTCCCCATCTGTGGAACGCTCTCCCCAGGACGGCTGGCCTGGCACCTTCATTACATAACATTAGGTGCCAGGCAAAAACATTCCTCTTCAACCAGTCTTTCAGCTGATTAACATTCTATGGCTTTTAAAATGAGTTTGCGGGGGGTGTGTAATTATTGGTTTGTTTTCATATGTATTTTGTGTTCTCGTTTTGTTTTTGTTTTTATATATAATGATCTTTATCGGTTTTTCAGTTACATACTCCACATACAAATATGGTTTTACATTTTACATTTATACAGTGGTGCCTTGCAAGACGAAAAGAATCCGTTCTGTGATTCTCTTCGTCTAGCGGTTTTTTTGTCTTGCAAAGCAAGCCCATTGACGGATTAGAGGATTAGCGCTATTAGCGGCTTTTAGCGGCTTTTAGCGGCTTATCAGCTTATCGGATCAGCTGATAAGTGGCTTAGCAGCTTAGAAAAAGGGGGGGAGGGAAAAAACCCCGCAGGAACTCGCAAGACATTGTCATCTTGCGAAGCAAGCCCATAGGAAATTTGTTTTGCAAAGCACCTCCAAAACGGAAAACTCTTTCGTCTAGCGAGTTTTCCGTCTTGCGAGGCATTCGTCTTGCGGGGCACTACTGTACTTGCTCCTAAGAGCTGACTTCCCTCCTTCCTCCTTCTGGCTTTTTTACATCATATCTAAATTTTTTCGCATTGTCGTGTGTTCTCATTTTGTATTATTCTGCCTCAGACCGCCCTGTGATCTCCAGACAAAGGGCGGCATACAGATTTAAATAAATAACAAAATAATAATTGTTATTCATTTCATGCCTAAGGATGCATGGACAGCAATCTTAGGCGTACTTCCTTGTGGATCTATAGGAGTTATTCCTACCTATTCCTTCTCTTTGCTTCTCACCTGCCTTCTCATCACGCAAGGGCCGGGCACATCGAATACGAAATCTAAAATGGGGATTGGGAACCTGAGGGCCAAATTCCCTCCTGGGCAATGTTCTGGGGGCCGAATGCCAACGCTGGGCAGGGCCAGAGACAAAAAGAGGGTGAGGCGCTGAATTTCACTTTGGCATCGTAGGCCAGTTTCGACAAGACACTTAAACACAGGCTCTCTCTGTCTTCCAGCCAAGTGAGCAGGAGTATAGCATCTAGAACAAGGGAAGTACCGTATTTTTCGCTCTATAAGACGCACCAGACCATAAGACGCACCTAGTTTTTGGAGGAGGAAAACAAGGGGGGGGGGAATTTGAATCCCAGAAGCCAGAACAACAAGAGGGATCGCTGCACAGCGAAAGCTGCAATCCCTCTTGCTGTTCTGGCTTCTGGGATAGCTGCGCAGCCTGCATTCGCTCCATAAGACGCACACACATTTCCCCTTACTTTTTAGGAGGGAAAAAGTGAGTCTTATAGAGCAAAAAATATGGTAGATTCGGAGCTGAAGGACACTTCCCAACCGGGGAAGAATACTGAAGGAGGGTGAAAATTAGGATCGGTGGCCTGGGAAGAACCCTGTGGACCACATTTGCCCATAACACAGGCCTGATCTATCTTCATCATCATCATCATTATTATTAGATTATTCTTCATCAGCATTATTAGAATTATTTTTATTAGAATTTTTTCTAGAAATATTTTTCTTAGAATGGCAACAGCGCCCACCTGAGAGTTGCCAAGTTCCAGTGAGTTCTGGCTGAAGAAAGCCCTGATTATTATTATTAAAATTTGTATACCGCCCTTCATCCGTAGACCTCAGACCTGAAGCATTAAAACTGTCAAAACAATATTAACCGCTCCTTCTCACCCCGGCCAATTAGTAGCCTAAAACCTCAGGGCTCTGAATCGTTAAAAGCCTGGAGGAAGAGTCAAGTTTTCACCAGGGCCAAAAACCAAGCAGAGTCTTTGCTCCGTGGCTTTTCCAGCAACCACGGGGCCACCACCAGGAAGGCCCTTTTCATGAGTGATGGATATTCGTGCCTTACTTGGTGGTGGAATAACAAGGCTTTTGTAGCAGATCTTATAGCCAAGGTAGGAAGATGCCTTCTCTGCAACTGAGTCCTTCAGGAAAGCTGGCATTAAAACCAGGAGCCGTGCAGGCTGTAAGTAAGTCTGTAAGTAACTCTGGAACGTGTCCAGAGGAGGGCAACCAAAATGGTCAAAGGCCTGGAAACGATGCCTTATGAGGAACGGCTAAGGGAGCTGGGCATGTTTAGCCTGGAGAAGAGGAGGTTAAGGGGTGATATGATAGCCATGTTCAAATATATAAAAGGATGTCACATAGAGGAGGGAGAAAGGTTGTTTTCTGCTGCTCCAGAGAAGCGGACACGGAGCAATGGATCCAAACTACAAGAAAGAAGATTCCACCTAAACATTAGGAAGAACGTCCTGACAGTAAGAGCTGTTTGACAGTGGAATTTGCTGCCAAGGAGTGTGGTGGAGTCTCCTACTTTGGAGGTCTTTAAGCAGAGGCTTGACAACCATATGTCAGGAGTGCTCTGATGGTGTTTCCTGCTTGGCAGGGGGTTGGACTCGATGGCCCTTGTGGTCTCTTCCAACTCTAGGATTCTATAAGTCTGAATGGTGAGCAGGCCAGGCAAGCTGACCCTCACCCGTAGACCCACCACCAAGGGGGCTGGCACTTAACCCTGTGCCTCATCTACTCAGTTTCTGCATATCAAGCTGCAGACTTAGCTTTCTTTTCTACTACCACAAAACTGAATTTCTGTGTGGCACTGCGAGAAATGGACTCAGGACTGGGTGGACCCTGGTCCAGTAGGAGTCCCCTGACGTCCTTAGCTAGCCATGCATCATGGAAACCCCGGAATGGAAGAGTAGGAAGGGACCACGAGGGTCATCTAGTCCAACCCCCTGCAAGGCAGGAATCTTTTTTGCCCCACGTCTGGCTCGAACCCACGACCATGAAATTAAGAGTCTCGTGCTCTACCGACTGAGCTATCCCGCATATCCTGGCCTTGCAGTCTGAGTGTGAGGCCACGTGATCAGGAGAAGGGAAGGGTGACATTGAGGTTATCGGCACAGTTTCAACAGTGACAGGAGGGAAGGAGATTCCTTTTTTGGGGACTCGCAGGGCCAGGAATGCACTGGCTTATCTGTCTAAAAGCCTCAGCTCTTTTGAGCTCAGCCTGGGCCAGCCAAGGCTATCATAACAACAACAGAGAAGCCTGCAGAATCAGGCACATCGAGTCCAGTATCCTGTTCCCCCAGATGCCGCAAAGGAAACCCTTAAGCAGGGACTGAGGACAGGAGTCCTCCCCTCCTCCACAAATCTCTTTTAAAGCCATCCAGGCCATCACTGCCTCTTGTGGCAGAGAGTTCCAAAGCTTAACCACGTGACAAAGCCATTCTCTTTCCTCTGTCCTGAATCTTCCAAAGTTCCACTTCATTGGATGAACACGGGTTCTAGTGTTATGGGGGGGGGGAATCCTCTCTGCCCACTTTCCCCAGGCCACGAATTATTTTATAATAAGCTTCTATTGTATAATAATAATAATAATAATAATAATAATAATAATAATAATAATAATTTTTATTTATATCCCGCCCTCCCCAGCCGAAGCCGGGCTCAGAGCGGCTAACAGCAATAAAAGTAACACAGCATTCTATAATCAATATTCTAAAATCAATTCAAAACCAAATGGCAACCATTCTACGAGGAACACCAAAGGAGGGGGTCAGACTGTTTTTTGGCCAAAGACCTGGTGGAACAGCTCTGTCTTGCAGGCCCTGTGGAAAGATGTCAAGTCCCGCAGGGCCCTGGTCTCTTGTGACAGAGCGTTCCACCAGATCGGGGCCACGACCAAAAAAGCCCTGGCTTTGGTTGAGGCCAGCCTAACCCCCCCCCTTGGCCCGGGACCTCCAAGATGTTTTTGTTTGAAGACCGTAAGGTCCTCCGTGGGACATACCAGGAGAGGTGGTCCCGTAGGTACGAGGGTCCTAGGCCGTATAGGGCTTTAAAGGTTAAAAGGTATCACTTGCCTTTTCTCTAAACTAAAGAGTCCAAAACGCTACAACCCTTTTTTTCCCTAGTCTTTCCGTCTCTCTGATTGTTTTGGTTGCTCCATCCTCCTGATGGATGAGAATGGATCACTGAATCACACGCTGAATCACACATATCAGAAATAAATGGATATTTCCTCCGCTCTGTTCCCCCCTGCCTCCCTTTTCCTCTGAGGAACCCCTTGTGCTGCTTACAGGTGGTCAACCCCCCCCCCCCTTTTTAGGGTGCGTGAGATAGGGTGCATTGGGTAAAGCGCCATTAACTTGGATCAGGATAACCCAAGGCCGATTCGGGCGTGCCCATCCTTTACATGTACGGATTATCCCAATTATCGCACAATGCCTTTGCCACTGGAAGCTTTCCTCACGTGGCACGGGGCCACCGGAGGCAGCTGGGCCCAGGCCCAGGAGAACATGCTGCCCGCCACACCCTCTGCCTGGGCAGCTGCCCACACCAAGCCTCCGGTGAAACCACAGCCGCA
This sequence comes from Podarcis vaucheri, assembly GCF_965113315.1. Lineage (NCBI taxonomy): Eukaryota > Metazoa > Chordata > Lepidosauria > Squamata > Lacertidae > Podarcis > Podarcis vaucheri. The sequence continues at coordinate 4,979,179 of NC_138765.1, read as the reverse complement.
CCTTCTCACACAGCAAAGAAAACGCAAAATATTTTTAGCTGCCGGTGTGTCATTTGCCGTTGGGACTCCTGCGTCGCAGCATGTTGGGCTGGATGACCCTTGGCTTCCCTGCTTAAACTGCTTATTCCATGTATCATTTGCCGAAACTTCTTTGACGACAACACAATATTCAAGGGAGATTTGGGGCCTGTTTTGTGACCCTGTGACACACGCACAGAGGGCACTTGAGGGCAGCCACCCTCGCCAAGGTCCCGTCGGGAGAGCGGTGGCTATTGGTGCCCAGTGCAAGAGGCTAGCAGACCCTTTTGGGGGTGATGTCCGAGCCCCATGGCAGGCAGCGACAACCCTGAGCCGGTTGTATGTAGGAAATCAGGCCAGGAGATGGGGAGGGGGCCGACTGAGGTTTTGGGCGCAGCGCCTGAACATAGAGAGTTGCAGCACATGGAAACGCCGTTTACCTTCCCGCCGGAGTGGTACCTATTTATCTACTTGCACTTGGACGTGCTTTCAAACTGCTAGGTTGGCAGGAGCAGGGACTGAGAAACGGGAGCTCACCCCGTCGCGGGGATTCGAACCGCCAACCTTCTGATCGGCAAGTCCTAGGCTCTGTGGCTTAACCCACAGCGCCACCCGCATGTCCCTGAACCTGGGACACCCTTCTGCATGCCAAGCAGCTCTCCACCACTGACCTCCTTCCCCCCCCCCAAATGTACCAGCCGCCAAAAATAGGAGAGGATGAAATTTGCAAACTCAGAAGGGGAAAGAAACTGGGTTGGGCTCTCTTTTGGCAAACATCTTTTTTGCAAAACAAAATAAATACATCTCTTTTTTTGCGCGCGCGGGGGGGTGGGGTGCGTTCTCTCTTCCAAGTCAAATTCCAGGGCGGCCCCTCCCTCCCCGCTCCCCTCCAGCCTTTGGTGGAAGGGGGGGGTTGAGGCTGCTTGCCTCCCTCCCTGCCTGGCTCTGCCGCGGTGAATAATCGCACCCAAAATGTCTGCAGCGCAGGGCGAGAGCAAGCCCGGGCGTGAATCGGATCCGCCTGCCGGCCGACCCCCCACCTCCAGCCGCCGCGGTGCCCTGGAGACAGGCGGATCCGATTCCCAGAGAGAGAGAATCAGGGAGGAGAGGAAAAGGGGAGACGGAAAGCAGGCAGACCGTCCCCTCGAAAATGGGGGCATCTTGGCAAGGACCCCCCAAAAAGCGGCAAGAAAAACGCAGAGCAGCAGTTTCCCACGCAGATGTAGGAGGCGCGTTGGACGGCTTTGGGGAGGGGGGACCCCCATTCCTCCGCCCAGTCCCCGCCTGGCAAAGTTTGGGGGAGTTTTTTTTTGGGGGGTGAAGGACCCGCGCCCCCCAAACCCTTGGCCGCCCCCACCTAAAGGAGACTTTTCGACCCCGGCTGGGCGCTTAGAGGGAAAAGTTTGCCAAAGTTTGGCCAAGTTTGCCAAAGTTTAGCCAAGTTTCCCAAAGTTTAGCCAAGTTTGCCCAAGTTTGCCAAACTTTGCCCCCGTCCCCTCGCCCTCCGCGGACCGACCTGGGGCTGAACAGGCGCTGCTGGTGCTTCTCCCGGGGGGGCTCCGGCCACCGCCGTCGCCGTCGGGGCTCTTCTTGGGACTGATCCGCCGCCGCCGTGCGCCCCACGCCTCTTCCCGGGAACAGGTCGGGCTCCCCGCCCGCTGCCTCCGCCCACCGCGGCTTCCCTTGGCCGTCTAACAGGTAGGACAGCTCCGGAGCGGCTCCTGCTGCATTCTGGGACTGGTAGTCCTGCCCTGAACCGGATTATTAGGGCCGTTCACACGCACAAAGAATTGCATTTTGTGGTTTTTTGGATTTTGTGGCATGGATATGTTTGCGTGCAAGTGTTGCTCACGAAAGGTATCCAATTTTCCTTTTTTTCTTTGCTGCTTTTCTTGGTCTCTAAATATTGTTGAACAATGGGTGGATGATTGTGTTTATATGCATATGTTTGAAATTTGTCTCTTTTTAATATTCTTGTATTATTTAATAAAATTAATAAAAATTAAAACACACACACACGGTCCCGCGACAGGGCGCGGTGGGATCCGATTGGAGGCCCGCCGGCGCCCTGGGGGACCGACGCTGCAGGGAGACCTCTGAGCATGGGCAGAGTGCCCAGGCTGTCCCCGCAAGCCCTTCCCCTCTCTTTTTTTTCTGGGGGGACGAATCTGAAGTCGCTCCGGCTGCTGATCCGTCGGGGGGTGGAGGGCGCTTATTTTAAGGTGTGGATAGGGGGGTACAACGCACCCCACCCCATGGGTTTTAATGTTCTATTTTAATCTTGTTTTTAAAGTTGTATTTTAATCAACTTGTTTTTATTATTGATTGTTAGCCGCCCTGAGCCCAGTCTTGGTTGGGGAGGGTGGGGTATAAATAAAATTGTATTATTATTATTATTATTGGAAACACTGTGCCTTCTTTCAATTGCATTCCCTGTTGTTGTTTTTTCATTCTGATTCGCCCTGGATTCCCTGGAGGGAGGGAGGGGGGCAAAAGTACTTTGCCCATGCTCAGAGGCCACATCACTGTCTCTGATGAACTGGCCCGTGGAGGGCAGGCGGGGTGGGGGCCAGCTAAAACAACCAAGAGGAGGATCGGGAAAGAGAAAAGGTGACTGCAGCCCACCTGGGACATCTCCAGCTGGAGGGGGGGAGAAGACTACAACTCCCAGCATCCCCCGCGCCCGCCGGGTGACACATGTCTTTGGAATGCCAGCCGCTGCCAGCCTTTTTCTCGGGCTCCAAAACCGGTCCAGAGAGCCGGGAGTCGCCCTCAGGAGTCAGCAGCGCCTCTCCCCGAAAGCAGAAAAGTAGCAGTCAAGCCCGGAGCGGTTCCTGCCCTTGCCAGCCTGGCATTTCTCTCCCCTGCTGAAGATTAAGAAGTCCAACACCAGATTCATAGAATCCTAGAGTTGGAAGAGACCACAAGGGCCATCGAGTCCAACCCCCTGCCAAGCAGGAAACACCATCAGAGCACTCCTGACATATGGTTGTCAAGCCTCTGCTTAAAGACCTCCAAAGGAGGAGACTCCACCACACTCCCAGGCAGCAAATTCCACTGTCAAACAGCTCTTACTGTCAGGAAGTTCTTCCTAATGTTTAGGTGGAATCTTCTTTCTTGTAGTTTGGATCCATTGCTCCGTGTCCGCTTCTCTGGAGCAGCAGAAAACAACCTTTCTCCCTCCTCTATGTGACATCCTTTTATATATTTGAACATGGCTATCATATCACCCCTTAACCTCCTCTTCTCCAGGCTAAACATGCCCAGCTCCCTTAGCCGTTCCTCATAAGGCATCGTTTCCAGGCCTTGGACCATTTTGGTTGCCCTCCTCTGGACACGTTCCGGTTTGTCAGTGTCCTTCTTGAACTGTGGTGCCCAGAACTGGACACAGTACTCCAGGTGAGGTCTGACCAGAGCAGAATACAGTGGCACTATTACTTCCCTTGATCTAGATGCTATACTCCTATTGATTCCCTCCAGGGCTTCCTCTCCACCTTGGAAAAAACTCCATCCTTAATAAGAGGGTGGCTGATTTGGAAGGGCTCCCCCAGGGTCATCTAGTCCAACCGACTGCAATGTAGAAATCACTGCTGAAGAATCCCTGGCACCCAACCTCTGTTTAAAGACGGCCAAGGGAGTTGGTGCCACTGCTGAATGTCTCTTACCATCAGAAAGTTCTTCCTGATGTTCAGTCGGAATCTCCTCTCTTGTAACTTGAAGCCCTGGGTTCGAGTCCTACCCTCCAGAGCAGGAGAAAACAAGCTTCCTCCATCTACCATGTGACAGCCCTTGAGATATTTGAAGATGGCTATCATATCATATTGACTATGCAAGCCTTTGACTGCGTTGACCACAGCAAACTGGCCAGTGGCGTAGCGTGGGTTGTCAGCACCCGGGGCAAGGCAAGTAATTTGCGCCCCCTAACCCCTAACCTGCCGCCGCTGCCAGCTTCTTCTTGCTGCTGCCTGGTCTGGTCTGGTGTGGTTCTCTCCCACGCTCAGCGCTGCGCTGGGCGGCCACTGCACTGTCCCTCCCCCAGATAGTCCCTCGCTCTATCTCCGCACCGCACGCCTGGCACCCACCCCCTCCACAGTGGGCGGCAACCCGGCGGCTCGGATCGGATTCGCACAGCCAGCACTGCAGTGAGAGAGAGTGAGTGAGCCAGGTAGGGGCAGAGAGCTGCGAGTGCGAGCAACCCCCCCAGATGTTGCGCCCGGTGCGGCCGGCCCCCCCTGCACCCCCCACGCTACGCCACTGACTACGGCAAGTTCTTAAAGAAATGGGAGTGCCTGATCACCTCATCTGTCTCCTGAGAAATCTCTATGTGGGACAAGAAGCTACAGTTAGAACTGGATACGGAACAACTGATTGGTTCAAAATTGGGAAAGGAGTACAACAAGGCTGTATATTGCCTCCCTGCTTATTTAACTTATATGCAGAATTCATCATGCGAAAAGCTGGGCTGGATGAATCCCTAGCCAGAATTAAGATTGCCAGAAGAGTTCAACATCCCTCAGACCATGTGGTGGGCTGGACTATATTTTTTTGGGGGGGGGGGTGAACGAATTCCTATGCCCCACAAATAACCCAGAGATGCATTTTAAATAAAAGGACACATTCTACTCATGTAAAAACATGCTGATTCCTGGACCGTCCGCGAGCCGGATTGAGAAGGCGATTGGGCTGGACCCGGCCCCTGGACCTTAGCTTGCCTACCCCTGTCCTAGTGTGACGCTCTAGCCACTATACCACACTGTCTCTTAATCAGCAAATTTCCCTCCACTGCACCCGCAAAAAGTGCCTGGGAACTTTTTTGAAATTCTCTCTTTTTTTAAAATGGCGCTTAAGAAAAAATAAATCTTTAAGCTGTCTATAGAAAAATGTCTGGTGACCTTTCTATTGAATGCAGTCAAAGCAAAGCATATGGCCTTTTCAGCTGAAAACGGTTCCTTGTGCTTATGTCCCATTGAAATCAAACCTTTTAAAAGAATTTAGCTGCGGCATTAATGCTTTTTAATATATATATATATATTTTTAAATCCCGAAATCCAACGACGTCCACAATTTGAAACACTTGCCAAAAAAAGGGGGGGAAATATCTGTTTACAAATAAGACTACTCATGTGCATTTTTGTAAAGCAAACACCAGCAGGGCGAGAATTTATTTGGCCATAATTGAGGAGAGGCGAGTGAATCACTGTCGGACTCTTGTAAATTTAACATCCCCAAAGAGGAAACAGATAAAACACACCTTTACAACCATCTCACTCAATCAGAACATAAAAAGCCACATGTCTGAAACCACAAAAGCAACCACTGTGTCACAGATCTTTCCCTCAGAAACAGATAAAAATTTTAATAGTGGTTTGATCGCCAGAATTTACATAGAACCAGGAAGGAAGTCAGCACCCATGTCTCATTCTGCCTTCTTAAACTGATTCCCACCTCCCAATAAAAACTGAAAGACACAACGCACAAACACAAACCCTATCAATTTGTTTAATCTCTGCAGTCATAAGAACCTGGTCTTGCAGGTCCTAATCTGACACTCTCACCACTACACCAGGCTGCCTCTTAATCAGGAAATGCCTCCCAACCCTCGAAAAGTGCCTGGGAACTTTTTCACTTTACAATTAAGACTATCCGTTTGCATTTTTGTAAAGCAAACACCAGCAGGGAGAGAGATTTTATTTGGCCATAATTGGGAGTGAGCCGAATGAATCACAGTCGGACTCTTGAAGATTTAACAGTCCAGAAAAGGAAGCAGATAAAACTCACCTTTACAACCAGCTCACTCGATCGGAACATCAAAACCACATGCCGGAAACCACAAAATCTATCCCTTTGTGACATATCTTTCCCATAGACACGGATATAATTTTTGCAAGTGATTTGATCTCCAGGATTTAAAGGTAAAGGTAAAGGACCCCTGACCATTAGGTCCAGTTGTGGCCGACTCTGGGGTTGCGGTGCTCATCTCGCTTTATTGGCCGAGGGAGCCGGCATACAGCTTCCGGGTCATGTGGCCAGCAGGACTAAGCCACTTCTGGCGAGCCAGAGCAGCGCATGGAAACGCCGTTTACCTTCCCGCCGGAGCAATACCTATTTATCTACTTGCACTTTGACGTGCTTTTGAACTGCTAGGTTGGCAGGAGCAGGGACCGAGCAACGGGAGCTCACCCCGTCATTGCGGGATTCGAACCGCTGACCTTCTGATCGGCAAGTCCTAGGCTCTGTGGTTTAACCCGCAGCGCCACCCGCGTCTAGGATTTATATAGAGCCAGAAAGGAAGCAAACATCCCAGTCTCGTTTTGCTTCCTCAATCTATTTCCCAACTCCCAGTAAAGGTTGAAAGACACAGCGCATGCACAAACCCTTTCAGTTTGTTTAAGCTCTGCAGTCCTAAGGCCATAAGATCAGGCCGGCATCCTGTTTCAGGCCAGGATCCTGTTCTCCCAGTGGCTGACAAGGTGTTCGAATGGGAAGCTTAGAAGCAGGATCTGACCACAAAAAACGCTCTCCCCTCCTGGTATTCAGAACTAATGCCTCTGTCTGTAGAGGCGGGGCATAGCCGTTGTGGCTCTAAGCCACTGATAGTCACGGGTAAGTCTTATCCTTTGCAATCCCGCTTATCAAATTGAAATCAAACCACCGCACAGAAGTTGCAGGTGGTGTTTTAGGTGGTAGATCTGTTCTTAGCCATCTACAGAGCATGCATGCAAATATATAATCTCTCTTTCGTCCATGCAGGTGGGTGTGTCTTTTAAAGTGGTTTGTGGCCATAATAACCAAAAGGGTACCAGTGCCACACCTAGGTTTACCGCCGACTTTCCGTCTACACTTCAGGATCTCCTGGCGCAGGATTCCTACCCTCTCGGGGCCTAGTTTTAAAAAGTACTATTCTCTTCCCCAGAGCATCCCTGGCAGTAGGGTTAAGGAAAGCAACAGCTCCATCTGTTGGTGCTTAAAAAGAAACACGCAGCAGACTTCAATGCAGTTTAGCGCTGTACAATTAACTCCAAGGCACTTCAAAAGGCAGGCTTCTCGGCAGTGCGGAAGGAAAGGCTCTGTGGTGTTTCGTCGAGGAAATGAAGGAGGCGTGAGTGGCCAGTGGCTAAAAAGAAATATCAATGAGGTGGGCTTCAATGCCCTTCAGCGCTGCTCAAGTAATTCTAACGCACTTGGAAGGCTGACTTGCAAGATGAGAGGCTAATGAAGACATAAACTGAAATATATGGTATAATAATAATAATAGTGGAAAGAGTGTCATTGCACATGTGCAGAGTGCCTTTCCCTCACCACCGCTGAGTAGCCAAAGCTGACTCCCACTTATCTGGGGTTTGAAGTGCCTTGATTTCAGTCAGCCCATATAACATCTCCTGTTTTCAAAAATAAGCACTAGGTTTTTCCTTGATGGCGGGGTATGGAAAACACTGTTTTAAAAACACAAGATTTGCAAAAAGCTGCAGCTTCTTTCGTGCTAGGAGTGCACGGAAGCCAATGCAACGTCCTCTGGGTGGACACACAAACACTTCCACACATACAGCCACATGCAAGACGCATGCCTGGACCAGACGTGTGTTTCAGACCTACGAACGATGCGTCATAAATAAAAGAGGGAGGGAGGCAATGATGGGGTGGAGGGCAGGAATGCTTTGCAAAAGGCCCTTTTTTAGTGCAGAAACAGAACATGCCTTGTCGGGTCATCAGAAGAAGGGGGAAACACGTAGGCACGCCACCGTCCGGCCACCCCAACATGGTGCTCTCTTTGGAGTTCTGAGTTCGAAACAGCTGGCGGGGACCAGATCAGGGAAGTCTGTAAGAGATATCTGGGGACCAGTCAGGGAGCAGGACTCTTTAATGGATAGTCAGCAGACGTCTGCCCCACCCCTCTGCAGATGGAGGGTCTCCCGATCCCATCAGCGTCCAGAAAAGGGCAGCCCCTGACCCCAGCCCCCACGGAGGGCAGCCCCCAGACTGGGCCTTACAGGGATTTTTCTGTCCGCCATTCTTGCATGGGCAGCTGAGAACGAGACAGCCCTGCCTGCGTCCGGACTTCAGACAGGAATGTCTCTCTCGGACAGGGGCAAATTCTTGGCTTCTTCTTGGTCTCTGTGCTGGGCCTCTGGTCTCCCCGCACCGGGGAGTTTGCAGCTGCTGAAATAAAACCACATGCAACAGGTTTGGGGGGTGATGCTGGTGAAATAAAAAAATTAAGGTCTTATATATATATATAAAATATATATAATGAATGTTCATAAATGTACCAAGCAAACACGTACATAAAGATATAAACCACATGTCTGAAGCAGCACAGGGAAACAGCCCTGAAACCATTTTGACTCCCAAACTGACCAAATGATTTCTCTTGCAAGGTCAAGGAAAATGGAAAAGCTTCCCCCTTGTCTTTTCCTTCACAAATCCTGTCTTAAGGGTATGTCTGTGTATGAATAGGGTGAGCGTGTGACCTGGCTCAGGAGCTAAGTATTTATCATTACAAAAGACTGGCCAGGCTCCCCAGGGTATCCAATCAAGTGAGCATTAACAGGTAACCTGCCAGACAGGAGGTAAACAACGCCCTCAGATTTCTGCTGTAGACCGCCTTTTCTGTGATGTAGGTATGATGTTTCTGGAGGTAGTCTTGGACTCCAGGGTGGGCACACCTTGGTTCTGGGTCCTCCTTTTTCCTGCGTGTGAAGGGGGCACCCTGTTGCAACAGTTCAATAAAGATCAGGCTTACTAGCTGCTTTGCTTCTCAATATTCTCTGGTTGGCCTCTGTTCTTTTCTCCGACCGATGGAGAACCTGCAAAGGACTCTGTAAGGGCTCTTGTGTCCCCCATAAGGGAAGAAGGGCAGATTTTCGTTTATTACAATGGAAAGGTCTGAAGGTGCCAGTCCCCAGCAGACCTGCTGACTTTACAGAATTCTGCACTGCAGGAGAGGAGAATTGGGCAGATAAAGGGCTGATTTAAATAGGAAGGTACCTTATGGTGCTCCTTACTCCAGGGCTGAAGCAACAGCGGCACCTACATGCAGCCCAGGACATTGCTAACCCTATCGTAACATTGCCCTCTCTCCCTCCATCCATCCTGAAGCCAGAGGGGGGTTATGCTCTGGCCCCCACCCACCATCTAGAGCAGTGTTTCCCAACCGGTGTTCCGCGGCACAATAGTGTGCCGCGAGACGTTGCCTGGTCTGCCGTGGGAGGGAGGCGGGCGAGGCGGGCGGCGAGAGGCGGGGCGGCGGCGGCGAGGAGAGGCCGCCCAGCGCGGGGCTCTCGCCGTCTGCCTGCCTGGCTGCCTGCGTGGCGCTGACGTCACGGGGCTGTAACGTGCCCCACATAGGCACACGCGGGGCGGCGAGCGAGCTCCCTCCCACATCCCATCGCCGCTCGCTTCTGCCGGCCTACTGAGCTGTCGCAGGCGGAAGGCCTGCGCATGCACGAGGTTTTCGCGCCTTCGGGATTGCCTTCACGCCTTCCTCCTCCAGGGTCCTTGAGAGCGCGGGAAGCGGCAGCGCGAGACCGGCGTTGAGCCTGGTAGGTATTGCGCTTGCCAAGGCAGTCATTTGGGAAATGAAAACTTGCAAAGCAAGCAACCAGTTCAATCTGAAGTACGTGTATGCTTAATATCCTGTATCTGAAACCTGTTCTGCCCCCTCCCCCACACTTGGTGCCATTTTCATCTACACATGCAGCAGAGTAAGTTGACCCAGAATAGTATCAATTCAGATGGCAGATGGGAGAATGACAGTGCTGAATGCTTTCCCATGTAGAACAGTCCCTGCAAATAAAAACCTAGCATATTTGGAAGAGGGATGCTAGCCTAACCATTACCATCTATGCTGTTACTATTTTTTTATTTTTTTTTACATGAGTAAAAAGTGACCTTTCCCCATCTGGCATGGTGGTGTGCCTCGAGATTTTTTTCATGAAACAAGTGTGCCTTTGCCCAAAAAAGGTTGGGAAACACTGATCTAGAGAACTAAGGGGTGCTGGTCGGGTGTGAAATATGCTAGTAAAAGCACGGTGCCCCTCCAAATCAGACTGCACTGCTCTGAGTATGTAACTTCAAGCATTGGCAACTGAGCTCGCTACTTTTCCTCTGCCCTCCCCATTCCTCTTTCCTCTTGCGTCTTTTCGATCGAGAGCCTGCAGGCAAGGCTTGCCTGACCTTTCAATCTCCTAGGACACCTGAGAAGCTTTACAAGTAAGGAATAATGTTATGAAACCACCAGGGTCAGAGCGTTGGTCCATCTAACCATGTCGTCTACTCTGGCTGGCAGCCGCTCTCAGTCTTTCCCTTCACGTTCTCCCAATGGACCTTTGTTTTTAATTTGGAAATGCCAGGCTTTTGCATTAAATGTAGGCAATCTCTCCCCCCGCCAATTAGCTAAGGCCTCTTTCCTCTTGTTGCCAACTGCCATGCAGACACCATGCTCTCGTGTACCTACAGTGGTGTAAAAGGCGTTAGGCTTGGCTCCCGGGGTCTCCTCTTGGCCCCAATCCGGTGGCTCCTGGGGAAAGGAGAGACAGGTAAATCTTTCTAATCTTTTTTGGCAATTTTATTTATTTATTAACGTTCTTATGTAGATTCTTATGCTGTAAGTCACGAAATTAAAAGATGCCTGCTTCTTGGGAGAAAAGCAATGACAAACCTAGACAGCATCTTAAAAAGCAGAGAAACCACCTTGCTGACAAAGGTCCGTATAGTTCAAGCTATGGTTTTCCCAGTAGTGATGTATGGAAGTTAGAGCTGGACCATAAAGAAGGCTGATCGCCGAAGAATGGATGCTTTTGAATTCTGGTGCTGGAGGAGACTCTTGAGAGTCCCATGGACTGCAAGAAGATCAAACCTCTCCATTCTGAAGGAAATCAGCCCTGAGTGCTCACTGGAAGGACAGATCCTGAAGCTGAGGCTCCAAGACTTTGGCCACCTTGTGAGAAGAGAAGACTCCCTGGAAAAGACCCTGATGTTGGGAAAGATGGAGGGCACAAGGAGAAGGGGATGACAGAGGACGAGATGGTGGGACAGTGTTCTCGAAGCTACCAGCATGAGTTTGACCAAACTGCGGGAGGCAGTGGAAGACAGGAGGAGTGCCTGGCGTGCTCTGGTCCAGGGGGTCACGAAGAGGCGGACATGACTAAACGACTAAACAACAACAAATGATGTGAGTCAAGGGCCCCGCCTGCTAGGCTGCTCCCTAAAATATCACTGGTTTGCTCATTTCTATATCAATTACTTTGGTGAAATACATATTTTGTTATGTACAAATGGCTTTAGATTCCTATTAAGTCCATAAATTACCATATAGCATATATTCAACCCAAAAAAACAGTGGCCATTTGTTGTGGACAAAGTACAGCTGGACATATAAAGGGCCCCATTACCTTCAGGAGCTGAGGGCCTCATCAAACCTAAATCTGGCCCTGGGCAGGAAGGTAGCCTTGGCAACACCTGAGCTCAGAGATCTGCTCTGCTTCCCAATGGCCACAGTCAAGGTGCTGCTATTAATATATAAAGCCCTGGACAATTTGGGACCAGTTCACCTGTGAGATCACCTTATCCCAAGTACCTCCCTCTCAACCGCTTTGATCTATGGAAGTGGCCCTGTTCCATCTGCCACATAAGACTCCATTCCACATTTCTAAAGAAGTAAATATTTTAGTGTGGCAGCACCTGCACTCTGGCACCAGGCAAGCAGGTGTTGATGCATGTTTTCATTGTTTATTTTATCTTCCGAATGTTTTGAAGAGTTTTCATGGTTAGTTCTGCTGTTCTGGCCATTCCCTCGCTGCGAGAAGCCAAGTTACAGGGAACCAGGCAGAGGGCCTTCTCGGTGGTGGCGCCCGCCCTGTGGAACGCCCTCCCACCAGATGTCAAAGAGAAGAACAACTACCAGACTTTTCGAAGACATCTGAAGGCAGCCCTGTTTCGGGAAGCTTTTAATGTTTAATAGGTTACACTATTTTAATATTCCGTTGGAAGCTGCCCACAGTGGCTGGGGAAGCCCAGCCAGATGGGCGGGGTATAAATAAAATAGTAGTAGTAGTAGTAGTAGTAGTAGTAAACTGCTTTTTCTTTTCTTTTTTTACAATCAAGTGGTATCTTCATCTTATGAAATAAGTATATACATACACGATGCCCACATCCATCCCTTTACCATTTACCTCTCGCCTTTCAAACGTTTCCGCCGAGGCCTGGAAAAAGAGGAAAACATATATTTACACTCTAGGTAACAAGCGAAAGGGGATGGATTGGTTGAAGCTGATCTGGTGTGTGTGTCCCTCCCGTAGAAAAAGCACCCAGTCCGGCGTCCTGTTTTCGAAGTGGCCAAATATCCCTAAGAACCTAGGAATGCAGATAGACTGCCGCTGGAGCTGGAGGTTCCACAGGGACCGAAGAAGAGCCGGAATGCAGGATCAGGCCAATGGCCCAACTAGTCCAGCGTCCTCCATGAATTTGTCTCTTCCTCTTCTAAAGCCATCCAAGCGGGTGGCCATCCCTGCTTCCTGTGGCAGTGAGTTCCACGGTCTAACTCTCTGCTGTCACACAGGAGGAGCCCTTTCCTATATCTGTCCTGAATTTCCAGCTTCATTTTATGTCCATGAGTTCTAGTCTTATGAGAGAGGGAGACGAGAAATTGCCACTTTCTCCATGCCACACATGCAAAAGATGATCTAAGTGTGATTTGACGAATGATCTTATGAATATCTACATGAGTTTGGAAGGCAGAATAGCCTGGTGTGGGTACAAAACCCAATCCTTTCTCAATAATAATAATAATAATAATAATAATAATAATAATAATAATTTATTTATATCCTGCCCTCCCCAGCCGAAGCCGGGCTCAGAGCAGCTAACAACAGTAAAATAATACAACATTCTAAAATCAGTTCATTATAAAATCAGTTCAAATCGAATTAATGGCAACCATTGGGCTAGAGTTCTGTTTGGATTACCGAAGGAGGGGGTCAGACTGTGCCTTGGCCAAAGGCCTGGTGGAACAGCTCCGTCTTGCAGGCCCTGCGGAAAGATGTCAAGTCCTGCACAGCCCTAGTCTCTTGTGACAGAGCGTTCCACCAGGCCGGGGCCAGTACTGAAAAGGCCCTGGCTCTGGTTGAGACCAGCCTAACCTCCCTGTGGCCCGGGACCTCCAAGATGTTTTTGTTTGAAGACGATAAGGTCCTCTGTGGGACATACCAGGAGAGGCAGTCCCGTAGGTACGAGGGTCCTAGGCTGTATAGGGCTTTAATATACTTAATTCTGCTCTAGTTAAATTATGAGAAGACAAATTGACAACGAGTGATTCTGTTGAAATCCTTTTCTCCTGTGAGGACATGTCATCTGGCCCTTGCGAAAACCCGGACAGCGCCTACTGGATCTAAGCTGCAACTCCCTATCTCTCTCCATGTCACTGTGACTGGAGGCACTAATGGAATCACAGTCACTAGGGAAATCACGTGGCGTATTACCACCAGCACATCTTCTGGTTTGTTTTTATCATTGTCACTGAACCACCAATATACGTTGTTGTGAGCATAATCATTTTTGTCCCCGTTGAATTTCTGCGCTTTCAATTACCTGACCTCCTCCGTGAAGGTCTATAGATCCTTCTCTACATTCTGCATCAATTTGTCCACTTCCTGAGTTTTTAGTTGAGCTTTCAGATTATCCGATACCATACTTATTTATAAACTTTGACCATATCCCTCCTTCCTCTTCTTTTCCCCTGAACTAAAGAGTCCCAAATGCACATTTTCTAAAATTCAGGGAATGGGTGGATGTGGGAGAGAGCGAGAGGAAACACTCTGCACGTGCTCAGGGGCACTTTTACAAGTGCACCGTACATTATAGGGATGAGCTGTGGTTTGGGAAATAGGTTCTGGGGTGCAGCGAGAATGAGCTGTGGTGTGAAAGTGAACACTTTATGCCACCCCCCGACATCCAGCTGTAGACCCTCCCCGCCAAACCTCCCAGCTGGCTCCTGCCTGGCCTTCGTCTCACCTGCAGGAGCAGCGGGTGTGCTCCACGAACTTCATTTCTTCCTGCTGAGTCGTGCCCAAGATGGGGCTCACTCGGACCACCTGCCAAGGGGGAAGGGGGACACGTCACCTTCCGCCACCTGCACCCACTCCAGCTCCCGTCCTCCCCAGGCACCTGCCCCACTAGATGGCAGAGACCATAGCTGTCAACTTACAGATTTGAAAATAAGGGACCAGCAGCCTCGGAAATAAGGGATCAGCAGCCAAAATAAGGGATTTTCAGAGCACAAGTATGTTCAGCTTCTGAGCCCCTCCGAGCCAAAGGCAGAAAGTCCAGCCAGCAGCCCAACGAAGCCTCAAGTGGTGGTTCCCACAGCGCAGCAACCCGGCAAAGGGGATGCAGCAAGGGAAACCACCGTCACCTCTCCGCTGGGAAGCGCTGAGCAAAGGCGAGTCCCCAGGCAAGGCGGCTGATTTGATTGGCACAAGGCATGCAAGCTCCACCCCCCCAGTCGTTCTTAGACTCCTTATTGGGTGAGCAACGCAGCCAAGCAACACAGTTGGAGCCTCCCTCCTCCCTGGCCGGCAGGGAGGGAGGGAGAGGAGCTGCTTCCTTTGAAACCCGGGAAATTTAAGGGACATCATCAATCCGGGACAGCAGCGGGACACGGCGCTGGGATAAAGGAGTTTCCCGCCAAATAAGGGACGGTTGACAGCTATGGCGGAGACAGTGTGCTGGGGCAGACTGAACTTTGGGCCTCATCCAGCCAGACATACCCTCGCGTGCCTGCTAGGCGTCTCGCCAAATCCTGGGTCAGATCCAATGTTAGTCATACGGATTCGACCCATTGGCATCTGTCAGGGGTTCAGGAGCAGAGGCACAGGAAAGGGAGGAAACAGAGAGCGAGGGGGAGGAGTCCGAGGAAAAGATGAGTGATGACGACGACCCGAGATCTCCGAGTCTTTCCAGTGAATCGGAAGATTCACAGAAAGGAGCGCCAGTGGTCAGAGCAAGCGGGGCGCCTAGGGGGACACCCCAGGAAGAAGGGACAAAAGGGGACTCAGAGAGCAGCAGTTGGAAATCGGGGCCAGCTTCCCCACCAGAGCGCAGTAGGGAGGAGGGGTCCCAGGTATCGGGATCCGGCGGCTCGCCGCAAGCGGGAGGGTATGAGTCAGGATTGGCCACACCTCCATCGGGGAGCGAGGAAACGGTCAAGAGGAAGGTTGAAGGTTGGGCGCGCGCGCCAAGTTCAAATGCACAGGAAGGCGGCACAGTAAACAGCCCGGAAAGGGAGCCAGGTCCTAAAGCCCGCCGCAAGGAGACAGAACGGTCCGGGGGGTCAGCGTCAGAAGAGTCCCGGAAGGAAGAGACCACGGGGGGCAGAGGGACCCAGAGAAGAACGGTCAGGCGGAAAAGGTGGAGTAAGGCTAGGGTATTAAGTTGGTGTACAGGAGGCGGGGACTCAGACGGAGCTTCGCCGGTCTAGCTTCTAAGACGTAGGGCTGCACGCTGCAGCTTGGAAATGGAAACTGTAACTCAATAAAGACTTTTATAAAGTGAACGCTGGCTAGCGTGATCCTCTGTGAGCTAGGATCTGGAAGCAGCTCTGACAGCATCCATCGTGGAATCACAGAATTGGAAGGGGCAACCAAGGGTCATCTAGTTTAACCCCCTGCAATGCAGAAATCTCTACTAAAGCATTCATGACTGATAGCCGTCCAGCCACTGCTTAAAAACCTCCAGTCAAGGAGAATCCATCACCTTCCGAGGTGTTGAACAGCTCTTTACCGTCTTGCCTAAGGTTTAGTCGGAATCTCCCGTCTTTTATCTCGAAGCTCAGGGTTCGAGTCCTACCTTCTGGAGCAGGAGAAAACAAGCTAGTTCCATGTGATGAAAATGACGTATAGATGGTATATTACACCGGTGAAACTGGCTAAAATGTATAAAACAAGTAATAATGTTGGAAATGTAAAGAAAAGGAAGGAACTTTTTATCAGATGTGTTGGGAATGTAAAAAAGTGAAAAAAAATGATATATAATGAGATGAAAAAGATGTTGAAATATACATTTATTAAGAAATCAGAAGCATTTTTACTTGACATTGTAGGAGATGAAATTAATAGACAGGATTGTAAGTTGTTTTTATATGCAGTGACGGCAGCAAGAATATTATTGGCACAAAAATGGAAGCAAGAAGAATTACCGACGATAGAAGAATGGCAGATGAAATTGATGGACTATGCAGAATTGGACAAATTAACTGGAAGGATTCGAAACCTACAGGATCAGAGATTCTTAGAAGATTGGAGTAAATATATGAATTGTTTGAAAAGTAATAGTAATGAACAGATTACGCTAGTAGGATCGCAAGAAGTTTTGTAAGCAGAACTATATGAAATATTGCAAGAAAGACTATGAAAGAATAATTAGATGATGGCAATTAAGAATAACAGAAATGCAGAATAAGTGAAAAAAGGCGGAAAATCATCAGAGGTGTTGACGGAGGTCTAAAACGATGTATAAGATAAGAAGATATGTGATTGTTGGAAATGATATGTTTTTTAAAAACACACACACACACACACACACACACACACACGTTCCCTCTTCCATATGCAAAGGTGGCTATCATATCACCTTTCAGTTTCCTCTTTTCCAGGCTCAGCTACCTCAACCGTTCTTTGCAAGACTTGGGAGCTTCATCTGCCATGAGTTTTTTAGTTGTGATCCCTACATTGACTGGGGGTTCGGCCACATGACCCCCAGGGGACCCTTCCAACCCTCCAGTACTATGAGCATTAAATGTGCCTCTGGTTTTACATGTAATGAAGGAACTATAAAGAGTGACTAGTGGGGTGCCACAGGGTTCTGTCTTGGGCCCGGTCTTATTCAACATCTTTATCAACGACTTGGATGATGGACTCAAGGGCATCCTGATCAAATTTGCAGATGACACCAAACTGGGAGGGGTGGCTAACACCCCAGAGGACAGGATCACACTTCAAAACGACCTTGACAAATTAGAGAACTGGGCAAAAACAAACAAGATGAATTTTAACAGGGAGAAATGTAAAGTATTGCACTTGGGCAAAAAAAATGAGAGGCACAAATACAAGATGGGGGACACCTGGCTTGAGAGCAGTACATGTGAAAAGGATCTAGGAGTCTTGGCTCACCACAAACTTGACATGAGCCAACAGTGTGACGCGGCAGCTAAAAAAGCCAATGCAATTCTGGGCTGCATCAATAGGAGTATAGCATCTAGATCAAGGGAAGTAATAGTGCCACTGTATTCTGCTCTGGTCAGACCTCACCTGGAGTACTGTGTCCAGTTCTGGGCACCACAATTCAAGAAGGACACTGACAAACTGGAACGTGTCCAGAGGAGGGCAACCAAAATGGTCAAAGGCCTGGAAACGATGCCTTATGAGGAACGGCTAAGGGAGCTGGGCATGTTTAGCCTGGAGAAGAGGAGGTTAAGGGGTGATATGATAGCCATGTTCAAACATATAAAAGGATGTCACATAGAGGAGGGAGAAAGGTTGTTTTCTGCTGCTCCAGAGAAGCAGACACGGAGCAATGGATCCAAACTACAAGAAAGAAGATTCCACCTAAACATTAGGAAGAACTTCCTGACAGTAAGAGCTGTTTGACAGTGGAATTTGCTGCCAAGGAGTGTGGTGGAGTCTCCTACTTTGGAGGTCTTTAAGCAGAGGCTTGACAACCATATGTCAGGAGTGCTCTGATGGTGTTTCCTGCTTGGCAGGGGGTTGGACTCGATGGCCCTTGTGGTCTCTTCCAACTCTGTGATTCTATGATTCTATTCTATGAGTCTGGGACCCTGAGCAGACCCCAGTTTCTGCAATAAGTGGAGTGAGGTTGAGGGAACACCACCAGAGCTTTGCAAGGTGATGACGTTAAGGAAGGGCTAAAGTTGCGATTCCTGCTTTGCAGTGGGTTGAGCTGGATGACCTTTGGGGGTCCCTTTGAACTCTACAGTTCCGTGATGCCTCTGTGGTTCTAGGACCCAGGGCAGCAGCCCTTTCCCCACCGGCGCACCTGCAAGTCGATGGTCCGAGTCTCCACTGCGATGCACTCCAGGCTCTCGTCTCCACAGCAACCGGCACATCTCCAGAGGGGGACGCAGGGGGGCTTGAAGATGTGCTCAGCCTCATGGGGGAATTCACTCAGGATGTCCACCAGGGTCTCCCGGGCTCGGCAGTAGCTGCGGCTCCAGACCTCCTCAAAGGGCACCACTGCAGAACATATAGCCAATATCTATATGAAGCTTCTGGGAGAGATCATCAGGCGGTTTGGGCTGGGTGTCCATCAATATGTGGATGATACCCAGCTCTACCTCTCTCTTAAATCAGAACCAGTGAAGGTCCTGTGTGAGTGTCTGGAGGCAGTTGGGGGATGGATGGCGGCTAACAGATTGAGGTTTAATCCTGACAAGACAGAAGGACTGTTTTGGGGGGACAGGAGGCGGGCGGGTGTGGAGGACTCCCTGGTCCTGAATGGGGCAACTGTGCCCCTGAAGGACCAGGTGCGCAGCCTGGGAGTCATTCTGGACTCTCAGCTGTCCATGGAGGTGCAGGTCAATTGTGTCCAGGGTAGCTGTTTATCAGCTCCATCTGGTACGCAGGATGAGACCCTCCCTGCCCGCAGACTGTCTTGCCAGAGTGGTGCATGCTCTGGTTATCTCCCGCTTGGACTACTGCAATGCGCTCTATGTGGGGCTACATTTGAAGGTGACCCGGAAACTGCAATTAATCCAGAATGTGGCAGCTAGACTGGGGACTGGGAGAGGTGTGCCTGGAGTGCAGTGGCCAAGTCATCTCTGTCCGAACAAAACACTCTTTGCCACTGGGTGCAAACTTTGCAGTTCGGAAGGTTGTGGCTTTTCCACGTGGGGAAGGCAGTGAGTTTTTCAGAAAGGGGAAGGTGGGAACAAGAAACTCACCTCCTGCTGGCTGCTCAGAAGTCAACACTGGCTGTAAGTGAATGGAGGACCAGTTAGAAAGGAGCACCCTTGGGTGGGGTCTGCGATAGTACACTGAGGTCCTGCTCCGAGGGCCTTCTGGCGGTTCCCTCCCTGCGAGAAGTGAAGCTACAGAGAACCAGGCAGAGGGCCTTCTCGGTAGTGGCACCCGCCCTTCCCTCCCTTCATTTGTCAAGGAAATAAACAACTACAGTGGCACCTGGGTTCTCAAACGCCTTGATACTCAAATGACTTGGAACCCAAACACTGCAAACCTGGAGGTAAGTGTTCTGGTTTGCGGACCTTTGTCGGAAGCCAAACGTGCTCCCTTTTGAGTGTTATGCTTCCAATTTGAGTGCTACGCTGAGGTCTGTCTGTTTTTGCTATTTTGCATTTTTGTTTTTGGTTTTGTGACTGTGTGAAACCCAATTCAGCTACAAATTGATGGATCGCGTGACTGCAGTACATTGTTTATTGTTTTCATTTTATGGATCAGTGGTCTCGTTAGATAGTAAAATTCATGTTAAATTGCTGGTATAGGGGTTGTTTTTAAAAGTCTGGAACAGATTAATCCGTTTTGCATTACTTTCTATAGGAAAGCACACCTTGGTTTTGGAACACTTTGGTTTTGGAACAGACTTTTGGAATGGATTAAGTTTGAGAACCAAGGGACCACTGTGCATGACTTTTAGAAGACACCTAAAGGCAGCCCTGTGTAGGGAAGTTTTTAATGTTTGATGCTTTATTCTCGGTAGACCTTATTTCTAAAGCAGTTCTTTTAAAACTATCTAGAAGCTGCCGTACCAGGGATAGCCACTAGATGGCGGTCCACCGCTACAAGACAATTAAAAGTTAGCTTCAGCCCAAGTGAATCAATCGGCTGTTTTTCGGGGCCAAAAATTATTGTCTATAATCATTTTATGCATTTTAGTATTCCATAAAATTAATACACCGTTTAATTGTATAAAAAAAGAGATCGACAGCAGTTTACAAAAAAAACCCCCAGTGAAATTAGCAATAAGAAGAACTGACGGCAATAATTCTTTCAAAAAGTTGAACAGGCTAAAAACAGATTAAAACTCGCACCAGCTTTCTAAATATCTGGGCAAAACGGCGTTAATTCATTTATTTACAGGCTACAGCTCGTCTCGCCATGCTTTTGAACGTGCGCATGTCCACGTGCAGAGAGAGTCTTGCCCTGGAATTCCTTAAATAAATTAATAGTTACAGATAGGTAGCCGTGTTGGTCTGCCATAGTCAAAACAAAAAAAATTCCTTCCAGTAGCACCTTAAAGACCAACTAAGTTAGTTCTTGGTATGAGCTTTCGTGTGCATGCACACTTCTTCAGATACACTGAAACCCCCTGCCTTTTCCTGTAAGACCTTTTGCAGTCGTTAAGAGTCGTCAACAGGCTCATCTCAGCTACCTGCCAATCTCCCATTCCCACCACCCTTCTGAGTAATACCCCTCCCCACCTTCTCACTATATAGAAGGATCTGGCAACTTCTGTTTCAGTGTATCTGAAGAAGTGTGCATGCACACGAAAGCTCATACCAAGAACTAACTTAGTTGGTCTTTAAGGTGCTACTGGAAGGAATTTTTTTTGTTATAAATTAATAGCTTTGCCTAGTGGTTAGAATCCCCCACCGTGTCGCTGCCTCTCAGCCTAAAATACCTCGCGGGGTTGTTGTGGGGATTAAATGAGGACGGGAGGGATGCAGGCGGAGCTCCTGGGAGAAACAGGTGGGACAGAAATATGGTAAAAAAATAACAATAAATAAATATATTTTTTAAGGCAAAGACCTTCTCCTTTTCTCAGGCTTCCGAATCAATTCGAGCTGTTTTGCCTCCGCTGGGTTTGCTGGTTTCTCTGCCGCCTCTAGGGATATTACTGGGGCGCGGCGGTGTGCCATTTCCCCCCCCCTACTTTTAATTTGGCTTATTTGGCTGTCGCATAGACGATGGAGCGCATCCAGTAGCGTAGCGTGGGTTGTCAGCACCCGGGGCAAGGCAAGTAATTTGCGCCCCCTAACCCGTGGATTTGCGCCCCCTAACCCTAACCCCCAGATGTTGCGCCGGGTGCCGCCGGCCCCCCCTTCACCCCCCACGCTACGCCACTGAGCGCATCTCGTTTCGGCCGATCCAGAGGACAGGACCCAAACCAAACAAGAAAGGGCGAATTCAAGCTCAACACGAGAAATACCCTCTGGACGGGACAGGCGCAGAGCTGCCCTTCGCTGGAGGCTCATAAGTAGAAGCGGTAAAATTAATCATGTCTAATAAATACAAAAAACGTTCGCCAATGAACGCCCGCCGGGTTGATACGGAGAAGAAATCTGTGCCCCTGCTGCCAAAAAAAACCCCGCTTTGCAAGGACCGCGGCGCGCTCTGCCTGGAACAGAAATAGTTTCTTGCCTCCTTCCAAACTCTCTGCACCCCCAGATGCATTTTTTAAAAATACGCAAGGCCGGATAGTTCAGGGGAATTTAACACCCGTCTCCCGCTGGCTCTGCCCACGGCAACAGCGAGGCGAGGCTTCGTTGGACACATGGCAAGACCTTCGTGCTGGGAAGAAAGTTGGTCTTTTTCTTCCCTTTTCCACTTTTTGAAGAGGGCCTGCAGGAGCCCCGAGCCCTGGAAGAGACCCCCGCGCCTTTCCCTCCTCCTCCAGACCCCACCCGGTGCCACCCGGAGGCTCTTTTTACCTGAGCGCACAAGAGGGCGATTGCCACCAGGTACCCAGGGACTGGCATCCTCTTCCTCCTGGATCTGCTCGAGGAGCGGCCGATGGGTGCTGGGGCAGCGAGGTCCAGGTTCGCCCAGCTCCGGAGTCAGCAGAGGGGGGCATCAGCCAAGCCGGAGCGTGGCAAGCGGGTGGCACGGACCGGGCGCTCCATGGATGGCAGCGGAGAGGGAGACCCTTCTTCTGACCCGCTTCTCCTGGAAGTTGGAAGCAAATAAGAGGATGGACGAAATGAGGGAGGGAGAGGCTGGGGGGGGGGCTGGGGGGCGGCAGGAAGGGGCAGAGGGAAGCGGGATCAGGGCATGTCCTGGAGAGAAGGAAATAAAGTTGGAGCTCCACCCCAGCTGGAAAAAGGAGGGGCTCTCAAAGGCAGGCTGCCCCCCCCCGTCGAAGCTCCAGCTGGAGCCTCTCCAGGGCTTTGTCTGTGCTCAGGGCACCGGGGGTGAGGCTGGGGGGGTGGCAACTTGGCAGAGGCTAGGGAAGGATCCCTGCGCCCTGGCACGGGCAGCGGCGCCTGCGTGCGTCTTGGCGCACGGACACGGGGCGCTCCTGTGGCCGCGCAGGTGGAAGAGTCTTGTGGCATCTGAAAGGAGGGCGGTGCCAGTGTTGTGCGATGGTCAGAGTGGGGGTTCGCAAAGTGGGCCGTGGCGCCCCCTGGGGGCGGGGGCTGGATTAGCCGAGTGGCGCTGGAAGTGGTGATTTAAGAACCCTGCTTTGCTGTTGTTGTTGTTTAGTCGTTTAGTCGTGTCCGGCTCTTCGTGACCCCCTGGACCAGAGCACGCCAGGCACTCCTGTCCTCCACTGCCTCCCACAGTTTGGTCAAAACTCATGTTAGCAGCTTCAAGAACACTGTCCCACCATCTCGTCCTCTGTCGTCCCCTTCTCCTTGTGCCCTCCATCTTTCCCAACATCAGGGTCTTTTCCAAGGAGTCTTCTCTTCTCCTGAGGTGGCCAAAGTCTTGGAGCCTCAGCTTCAGGATCTGTCCTTCCAGTGAGCACTCAGGGCTGATTTCCTTCAGAATGGAGAGGTTTGATCTTCTTGCAGTCCATGGGACTCTCAAGAGTCTCCTCCAGCACCATAATCCAAAAGCATCCATTCTTTGGCGATCAGCCTTCTTGATGGTCCAGCTCTCACTTCCATACATCACTACTGGGAAAACCATAGCTTGAACTATACGGACCTTTGTCGGCAAGGTGATGTCTCTGCTTTTTAAGATGCTGTCTAGGTTTGCCATCGCCTTTCTCCCAAGAAACAGGCGTCTTTTAATTTCGTGGCTGCTGTCACCATCTGCAGTGATCATGGAGCCCCAGAAAGTAAAATCTCTCACTGCCTCCATTTCTTCCCCTTGTATTTTCCAGGATTTGATGGGAAGAACCCTGCTGACGCGGCTTTATTAAGACAGACTTGTGGAAACGGGTTATCACTTCATCAAGGCCACCCATTGCATTGGGAATGTGCTGAGCAGCCAGTTAGTCCCCAATAATGTGGAATGCTAAGACTCTTGCTAAATGACTGTCAGATTTTGAAAGGCGGGAGCCGCTCGACTGAGTTCATCTGTGCTGTTGAATTAATTAAACTACATAGTTTAGATTGGAATCCGAATAAAGATGCAATTAATCTTCCCTGCTTTGAATTTTATTGGGCTATTTTCTTGCTCAGTGGGTCGTGGAATCTGCTATTTTGAATAATGCTTTTTATAGGGTGGGTGGGGTTCTGGGGCATGAATTTATGGAAGCGAAGGGATGTCTGAGTTTGGGAGCCACTGCAATAATAATAATAATAATAATAATAATAATAATAATAATAATAATAATTTTTTTTACCCCGCTTATCTGGCTGGGTTTCCCCAGCCACTCTGGGCGGCTTCCAACAGAATATTAAAATACAATAGTATATTAAACATTAAAAGCTTCCCTACACAGGGCTGCCTTCAGATGTCTTCTAAAAGTCTGGTAGTTGTTCTTCTCTTTGACATCTGGTGGGAGGGCGTTCCACAGGGCGGGTGCCACCACCGAGAAGGCCCTCTGCCTGGTTCCCTGTAACTTGGCTTCTCGCAGTGAGGGAACCGCCAGAAGGCCCTCAGCGCTGGACCTCAGTGTCTGGGCTGGATGATGGGGGTGGAGACGCTCCTTCAGGTCTACTGGGCCTTTGAGGCCATTTAGGGATTTAAAGGTCAGCACCAACACTTTGAACACTGCTTTAGCATGTAGGACTGAGACCTGTTGTGAGGATTAAATGAGGAGCAGGAGGAGAACCATGGGCACCACCTTGAGCTCCTTGGGGGAAAGGGGGAGATATAAATACAACAAATAAACAATAAGAAGAACACACTGAGTGGGAAAGAATACACTTATCTGATCCCTAGAATGTCATCCTGAATTGCATGGGTATCTAAATCCATATTGAGGCCTGCGGAGATGTAACCCATGTTTAACCTATTGTTTTAAATGGTTTTTAGCATGGGTTTTTAATGGTTGTAGCTGCCCTGGGACCTTGGAGTGGATGGTAGGTGATAAATGATTGTAATTAATGATACAATGCATACCTTTATTAGGCCGGCCAAAATACCACAAAATGAAATATCACAAAATTAGCTTCTGAGTCCTCCAGAAATCTTCATCAGGCTTGATGGGAAAAGGGAGGAGGGGGAGGGGAAGGGTTTTGGTTTTTCGGCTGTTGAAAACATGAAGATTCAGGCCAACATTTTCCCCTCCCTGCCTGCTTCCCATCCCATCTCACTGTTCCGTTTTCTTGCTGGCCTGTTGAAGGACTGTGAAGAAACCAAAAGCTTCCAGCCTATTTTGCAATATTTGGTTTGGCCTGTTATGAGCTCTGGAATTTTTTCTTACAGACCAACATATGTGTGTGTGTGTGTGTGTCACTTAGGCAGAGAGATATTTGATGCAGGCATCTGAAAGATCACCACATCTGCTGAGGAAAGGGGTCTCTGCACATCCTCTGGGGCACTCTCTTCCACCGCCACCCAGAACAGCAGCCCCCACCAGACAAGACAAGATTCTGCAGCAATGGGGGAGGGAGCATAATTCCCAGGCCCTCTTACATTTCTTGCCTTTTTTATCATTTAATGGCTTTCATTTGCTAGGAAAGCGCTCTCTGCACATGCTCCACTTTGTGGTTTTCCAATGATGATGATGATGATGATAATAATAATAATAATAATAATAATAATAATAATAATTTATTTGTATCCCACCCTCCCCAGGTGAAGCCGGGCTCAGAGTGGCTAACAACAATAAAAGTAACACAGCATTCTAAATTCAATTCATTTTAAAATCAATTCAAAATCAAATTAATGACAACCATTGGGCTAGAGTTCTGTGAGGATTATCAAAGGAGTGCAAAGGAGTGCAATGCAAAAGCCCCAAGGGGAGAAGAGAAGACTGGGTGGTGATACGATAAAGGTAAAGGTAAAGGGACCCCTGACCATTAGGTCCAGTCGTGGCCAACTCTGGGGTTGTGGTGCTCATCTCGCTTTACTGGCCAAGGGAGCCGGCGTACAGCTTCCGGGTCATGTGGCCAGCATGACTAAGCCGCTTCTGGCAAACCAGAGCGGCGCACGGAAACGCCGTTTACCTTCCCGCCGGAGTGGTACCTATTTATCTACCTTCCTGCTGGTGTGGTACCTATTTATCTACTTGCACTTTGACGTGCTTTCGAACTGCTAGGTTGGCAGGAGCAGGGACCGAGCAACGGGAGCTCACCCCATCGCGGGGATTCGAACCGCCAACCTTCTGATCGGCAAGTCCTAGGCTCTGTGGTTTAACCCACAGCCCCACCCATGTCCATTGGTGATACGATAGCCATCTTCAGATATCTGAAGGGTTGTCAGGGGGAAGATGGAGTAGACTTCTTTCCTCCTGCTCTGGAGGGTAGGACTTGAACCCATGGTTTCAAATTATGACCCTTGGGATCCCTTCCAACTTGAGAAGTCTATGATTCTGTGAGATCCCAGGACTAAATAGCGGTGTGCCATCAGGGCAGCTCCAAAGAATCCCCCTGAATCTCTTTGGGCTGAACGAAGAGGCCTTGGGGGTGGGTGGGATTCCCACCCCATTTTTCTTGCTGTGTCATTTCCCAGCTGAGGAAGTCCTGTCTCCCGTGGATCCTGTCCGCCTCACACCGCAGTCAACAAAGCTAACAGGGTCATGCGCTTTGGACCAGCTGGGATCACCGCACAGGTGTCTTCTACACGACCCTCCGAAAAGCAGGGATGGCGTCAGTCCAAGGGGATCAATTCCTGGATGCAGCTGCCGGACATTTGCCGGCCCAGCAACTGGGTCCTGTGTGGTTCACAGCTACAGAACGGGACAGGCTTTTGGCATTGGGACGGCCCCGGCATTGCTGGAGTCAGCGGACACTTTGCAAGGCTGGGAAGCCAGCTCAGCACACAAGGAACCAAGGCTGGGCCGGATGAGGGGATTTGACCGACAGTCATCAATCGTGGACCTGCTGACAGCTTGCATGTCTGTTTGACTTTGATCAGCGGAGGGAGGAGGAGGAGGAGGGGAGCCCGGTCAGAGGGAAGGGAAGTGACCCCATTTAGGGAGATCTCCGCTGGTGGGGTGAGGAAGCATCCCTTCCACAAGGAGGCCACAGGGACATAATTCACCCTCCCTCTTGTGCTCTGGCCTTCATTCCCTCGCTTAAGGAATCATGGAACTGTAGAGTTGGAAGGGAACATCAACGGTCATCTAGCCAACCCCTTGCATGCAAGAATCCCAGCTAAAGAATCGGCCCAGTATACCTGAAGGAACGTCTCCACCTCCATGATTCTGCCTGGACACTCAGGTCCAGCTCCAAGAGCCTTCTGGCAGTTCCCTCGCTGTGAGACGTGAAGCTACAGGGAACCAGGCACAGGGCCTTCTCGGTGGTGGCGCCCGCCCTATGGAACGCCCTCCCATCAGATGTCAAGGAAATAAACAACTATCTGACATTTAGAAGACATCAGAAAGCAGCCCTATTTAGGGACATTTTTCATGTTTGATGTTTTATCATGCTTTTAATATTCTGTTGAGAGCTGCCCAGAGTGGCTGGGGAAACCCAGGCAGATGTGTGTGGGATAAATTTATTATTGTTGTTATTATTGTTGTTGTTGTTATATGCCCATACAACCTGTCTTTCAACAGAGGAGAGGGCGCCACTTTCCGAGGGAGTCTCGCTGCCAACTTCATAGAATCACAGAATTGTGGAGCTGGAAGGGACCCCGAGGGTCATCTATTCCAACCCCCTGCAATGCGACTTCTTTGTAGTATCTGGTTGGTGGGCTCTGGGATGGCAAAACCAGAAGAGAAGGACCCGCTTTGGTCTGCCTACCTTCGTCTCTCCTCTCTGTCAATGCCCTCGTTTGCGTGGCCAAGCTGGTGGTGTCTCGTTATTTTAGGCAGTGAGTGGGGTCAGCCTAGATGGCCTTTGGATTCATTCCCCACCAATCATTATTATGAGTAATCATGATCTATGCCACAGGGCTATCCAGGTATATAGACATTTTTAAAGCGTAAAGTGGGGGGAGCAATGGAGAGAGAAGAAGGGGGCGATGGGAGGGGCACCCAAAGACCAGGGTGTCGGATGGGAAGAACAGGCATAGAGCTGCTCTGAGCCTTTGCTGCCCTTATACAAATCTATGGTGCAACCACAATTGGAATGCTGTGTGGCACTGGGGCACTGAGCCTCTTGGGCTTGCTGATCGGAAGGTCGGCGGTTCGAATCCCCGCGACGGGGTCAGGGGTGTAGCTAGCTGCTCCAGCTCCCGAAGCAGCAAGGGCAGGGCGATCCGCCATGGTGATTGCCCAGGGGGGGGGGCATCGCGGGGCCCACGGAGTCTGCCTGGCAGGCGCAAAGTCCACATTGACGTATCGGGCAGCGCAGGGCCCCGAGCCACTGTGTCACTCTCAGGAGAGACGCGCGGCTCGGGCGTGCTGCATGCCAGGCCCCGCGGCAATTGCCACCCCCCCACGGTGTGCTATTTTGTCACCCCCTCAGGGATGACACCCGGGGCAGACCGCACCCCCCGACCCTTCCTAGGCCCCGTGACAGGGTGAGCTCCCTTTGCTCTGTCCCAGCTCCTGCCAACCTAGTAGTTCGAAAGCACACCAGCGCAAGTAGGCACCACTCCAGCGGGAAGGTAAACAGCGCTTCCGTGCGCTCTGGTTTCCGTCACGGTGTCCCGTTGCACTGGAAGCGGTTTAGTTCTGCTGGCCACATGACCCGGAAAGCTGTCTGTGGACAAACACCGGCTCCCTCGGCCTGAAAGCAAGATCAACCCGGCAACCCCATAGTCGCCTTTGACTGGACTTAACCGTCCAGGGGTCCTTTACCTTTTACCTTGCTAGCCACGTTGCCCATGCTCTGCTTTTGTAGTGGGACGCAGCGATTCTTCTGAATACCAATTGCTGGAAACCACAGCCATGAAATTAAAAGACGCCTGCTTCCTGGGAGAAAAGCGATGACAAACCTAGACAGCCTCTTAAAAAGCAGAGACATCACCTTGCCAACAAAGGTCTGTATAGTT
This sequence comes from Podarcis vaucheri, assembly GCF_965113315.1. Lineage (NCBI taxonomy): Eukaryota > Metazoa > Chordata > Lepidosauria > Squamata > Lacertidae > Podarcis > Podarcis vaucheri. The sequence goes on along the minus strand of NC_138765.1, from coordinate 4,950,920 downwards.
AAAGCTCTGGTTTTCCCAGTAGTGATGTAGGGAAGTGAGAGCTGGACCACAAAGAAGGCTGATCACCAAAGAATGGATGCTTTTGAATTATGGTGCTGGAGGAGACTCTTGAGAGTCCCATGGACTGCAGGAAGATCAAACCTCTCCATTCTGAAGGAAATCAGCCCTGAGTGCTCACTGGAAGGACAGATCCTGAAGCTGAGGCTCCAAGACTTTGGCCACCTCATGAGAAGAGAAGACTCCCTGGAAAAGACCCTGATGTTGGGAAAGATGGAGGGCACAAGGAGAAGGGGACGACAGAGGACGAGATGGTGGGACAGTGTTCTCGAAGCTACCAGCATGAGTTTGACCAAACTGCGGGAGGCAGTGGAAGACAGGAGTGCCTGGCGTGCTCTGGTCCAGGGGGTCATGAAGAGTCGGACTAGTTGTGTCTAAACAACTAAACGACAAGAAGAAGCAGCAGCAGAAGAAGAAGAAGACTTGAGGTTTTCAGCTTTCTTGAGAGCATGGAGCACCTCACGTTCCTTCGCTTGAGGAGAGATGCTGATAGCACAACACACTTTGCTGCCAACCCACAAAGAACGAACTGTGGGTCCCTACGAAGTGCTCCTCCCTGCATTACAGGGGGTTGGAATAGATGACCCCTGGAGGTCCCTTGCAAATGTGCAATTCTATTTTTTTTAAATATTGTTTATTTATTTATTTATATTAGATTTATATTCTGCGCTAATATACGCTGGAAGTCGCCCTGAGTGGCTGGGGAACCGCAGCCAAATGGGCGGGGTATAAATAATGAAAATATTATTATTATTATAATTAAGATCTCAAGGCGGTTCACACAATAAAATACAGGAGAAAAGGAGAAAATAAGTACAACGGGATGGCAAAACAATAAACCCTTCCCACAGAGACATTTAAATGACTGCAGAATTCTACGGTACTATGATTATTCAATTGTGGCAGTTGAATTTAATGAGAGTAATAATAATTTGAAGCAAGCAGAGTGGGGGGGGGAGAGGCTATTTATGTCTCAATCAGGAGAGCTTTGGGCATGACCCTCTATGCGACATTATCCTGGCTGGTATTTGCCGCTAATAATAGACATCTCCTGTGGTGTGTGTGTGTGTGTGCCTTGCCCAGCACCTGACCCTCCCCAGGCCCCCGGCCTCCTCAGAGTTTGCAAGGAGCGCTGGGGGCCTTGGGCACTGATGGCAGGATGAGGAGAGAGAGAGGGCCAGGAGGGGAAAGGCTTTGTCTCCCGTGGGCGGGCGGGTGCCAGGCTGCATTACAGATCCTTGCATCAGCTGCCGAATCCAAACCCCTTAGCAGCTGGGCATTCCCTGGCTCGTCTTTCCTGCTGGGCAAACTCGGCCGCAGGGTCCAGTTTGGAAGGGGGCCGCCATATATGGACACAAGGGAGCCTGGGCAGGGGGCTGTCCCTTGTCTTCCTCAAGCCCTTGCCGGCCTTATTCCATCCCCTTTAAGAAGCTAAGGAGAGCCTGTTGCATCAGGCTGGTGGCTAACAAGGTCAAACATCCCGGGCACGCTAACGGGAAGCCCACAATCAGGATTTGAACGCAAGACCCCTCTCCCCGTCCACTGCCTCCCGCAGTTTGGTCAAACTCATGCTGGTAGCTTCGAGAACACTGTCCCACCATCTCGTCCTCTGTCGTCCCCTTCTCCTTGCGCTCTCCATCTTTCCCAACATCAGGGTCTTTTCCAGGGAGTCTTCTCTTCTCATGAGGTTGCCAAAGCCTTGGAGCCTCAGCTTCAGGATCTGTCCTTCCAGTCTTCCTGCTGTTATTTCTGAAGTTGCTGGTTTGCTCAGCTTCTAAGCCAGGCAGGCTGGCAAAGGCGGCTGTTCTTTGGTGGAGAGCGCTGTCTCCTGTCCCATGGCAGGCCGGGCTGGGAACTGGGGGGGCGACCAGTGTGGGAATGGCCCCCTAGCTCCCTAGGGGAGTCTCTGCGGCTCTGAGAAATGCCTCCGGCAGCAACTGATCTGACGTGAATGGCGAAGGGTCGGGTCAGCTCTCCGTATAAACAAGGAGCAAGGTTATTCCCGGGCTTGGCGTGTGTCTGGGAGCCCAGCTGCTGGCTGGCAGCCAGCCCTTCGTATCTCTATGGCCTCCCTCCTCTCGTCTCTCCGGACCCAAATGCCCAGAGCGAGGGACGCTCCGAGGCCTAGTCACCCCAAAAAGGATTCCAGATGGCATACCAGCGGGTACCTCGGTTGGCAGAGCGTGAGACTCTTAATCTCTCTTTTTTAAAAAAAAAAACACCGTATTTTTCGCTCTATAAGAAGCACCAGACCACAAGACGCACCTAGTTTCTGGAGGAGGAAAACAAAGAAAAAAAATATTCTGAATCCCAGCAAGAGGGATCGCTGCGCAGTGAAAGCAGTCATCCCTCTTGCTGTTCTGGCTACTGGGATAGCTGCGCAGCCTGCATTCACTCCATAAGACGCACACACATTTCCCCTTACTTTTTAGGAGGGATACAGTGGTACCTCGTGTTACATACGCTTCAGGTTACAGACTCCGCTAACCCAGAAATAGTGCTTCAGGTTAAGAACTTTGCTTCAGGATGAGAACAGAAATTGTGCTCCGGCGGCAGCAGGAGGCCCCATTAGCTAAAGTGGTGCTTCAAGTTAAGAACAGTTTCAGGTTAAGTACGGACCTCTGGAACGAATTAAGTACTTAACCCGAGGTACCACTGTATTTCTCTTGAATTTTATCCCTATGACCTAAGCAACGAAATACACAAACGTATAAAACAACGAGACTGATCCAAGCCAAAGGCTGGCATGCGATGTTACATTCGCCGGAAGAAATGATAAAGCAGGTTATCCGGATATTTGCGATGAGATAACAGGCAGGTAAAAGGAGAGAGAGCCATCAAAAAAAGCGAGAGAGCAGGAGGTTTGGCACAGCACCTGACCCCAAAGAGTACCCATAATAAAAGCCTCAATATTACATCAAGAAAAAAACTCGGCCAATTAGATGTCACTTATGCCAAACTTGTGGAGGAGACAAATGTACCGTATTTTTCACTCTATAAGATGCACCAGACCACAAGATGCACCTAGTTTTTGGAGGACGAAAACAAGAAAAAAAAATATTCTGCATCTCAGAAGCCAGAACAGCAAGAGGGATCACTGCACAGCGAAAGCAGCGATCCCTCTTGCTGTTCTGGCTTCTGGGATAGCTGCGCAGCCTGCATTCGCTCCATAAGACGCAGACACATTTCCCCTTACTTTTTAGGAGGGAAAAAGTGAGTCTTATAGAGCAAAAAATACGTTTCGTCTTTATTGATTTAAAATATCATCTTGCATGCCCATTAAAAATAGTTACAGCAAAAGTAAACACAAAACTATAAAATAAAAATATAAAGAAAATAAAAATAAAAAAGCAAAGAATAGTTAACAATAAGAGATGAACATCCTATGAAGTCTTCTGAAAGAAACACCCAATCATTCTCCTTGTACTTTTTCCATTGTCTTAATTTTATCGCACGGTTTGTTTTATAACTATTCCTGCATATTTTTCTAGTAGTATATTTATTCCATTTGTTTATTATATACAAGTATCATTCAGTTCTGCTAGGATGTCATTTTTACAATATAATCTTATATATTCTTTGAATCGTTTCCATTCTCTAAATAATTTTTGATTTGGGGCTCCTCTGATTTTTCCGCTCAGCTTTGCTAATTGAAAGTACTAGCATGAGTGATTGCCAATCTATTCTTGTTGTTTCACTTTTCCAACTTCTGGCTATCAGTAATCTCAGGGTTGTGGCTTTGAGCCCCACGTTGGGCAAAAGATTCCTGCATTGCAAGGGGGTTCGACTAGATGACCCCTTGTGACCCTTTGTTGTTGTTTAGTCGTTTAGTCGTGTCCAACTCTTCATGACCCCCTGGACCAGAGCACGCCAGGCACTCCTGTCTTCCACTGCCTCCTGTCTTCCACTGTTGGGTCATGCCCTGATCGGTGGTGGCACCATTTGTTGTTGTTTAGTCGTTTAGTCGTGTCCGACTCTTCGTGACCCCCTGGACCAGAGCACGCCAGGCACTCCTGTCTTCCACTGCCTCCCACAGTTGGGTCAAACTCATGCTGGCAGCTTCGAGAACACTGTCCCACCATCTCGTCCTCTGTCGTCCCCTTCTCCTTGTGCCCTCCATCTTTCCCAGCATCAGGGTCTTTTCCAGGGAGTCCTCTCTTCTCATGAGGTGGCCAAAGTATTGGAGCCTCAGCTTCAGGATCTGTCCTTCCAGTGAGCACTCAGGGCTGATTTCCTTCAGAATGGAGAGGTTGGATCTTCTTGCAGTCCATGGGACTCTCAAGAGTCTCCTTCAGCACCAGAATTGAAAAGCATCCGTTCTTCGGCGATCAGCCTTCTTTGTGGTCCAGCTCTCGCTTCCATACACCACCACTGGGAAAACCAAACCATTGTGACCCCTTGCAACTCTACAATTCTATGTGTAAGGCAGCTAAAGGGGTTTGATTGGGGCTCCCCCAAGGTGCCCCTTCTCTTTCCCACATTGCTGGATTACTGCAATGTGCTCTTTGTGGAGCTTTCCTTGCGCCCGAGCCGGAAGCTGCAGGTAGCGCAGAATGCTGCAGCACGATTGCTGACAGGAGAGAGGCCTTGTCCGCATACAGCGCCTGTGCTCAGAGATCTGCCCTGGCTGCCAATTTGCTACCAGGCCAAGTCTGATGCATTACTATTAATGTGTGACACCCTTAACGACTTGGGATCAGTTTACCTGCGAGAGCGCCTTGCCCCATAAACAACCAGCCGACCACTTCGATAACAGCCCTTCATCCTTTGTAAGAAAGGCGGCACTCACCCTCTAGAACTCCCTGCCTATTGAAATCATGCTGGTGCATCCCAATTACCAGACAGAAGAGAGAGAGAGTCACAATTTGTGGACGGACGGAGCGGGACGCACTGTGGGGAGGGGCTGGCCTGATGCAGCTGTGTTGCTAAATACCCTTCATCGTTGCAGGTGGAGGGACAGAATCATGGCGCTGGGCTGACGAGATGATGGGCAGGGCTGGCGGCCTTGCTCGTTGCTGGCAGAGTTTGCTCCATCCATCCCATAATGAGCTGGCCGCTCAGCTTTTCACCCTTGCCCCTCTATCTGTTATTTCCTCTATCCGACTCTCTCACGGCATTCTTCAGTTTCCCATCGCCCCGTCTGTCTATTATTGTCTTCTGCATCCATCCATCCATCTCCGCCCCGCCCCCTCCCTCTTCCAGTGACCTAGTGGATCCTCTCCACTGCGTGGAAAACTCGCCTCCTCCATTCAAGACCTCCCCCCCCCACTTCGCTCTCACAAAGGTCACACACCTTTGCTCTGGTCCATTGCGATGGGAGGAATTTCCTTGTCCGTAAGACACCCTTCTTGAAGACAGAGCCAGCTCTGTGTTCCCTGGTGGCTCTCAGGTCCTGCTTCCATCTGGTTGGCCACTGTGAGAACAGAATATATCTTTCAGGATATATAGCTTTATTTACACATATGTAGACCCCGAGCCTGGGACACGGGTGGCGCTGTGGGTTAAACCACAGAGCCTAGGACTTGCCGATCAGAAGGTCGGCGGTTCGAATCCCCACGATGGGGTGAGCTCCCGTTGCTCGGTCCCAGCTCCTGCCAACCTGGCAGTTCGAAAGCACGTCAAAGTGCAAGTAGATAAATAGGTACCGCTCCGGCGGGAAGGTAAACGGCGTTTCCGTGCGCTGCTCTGGTTCGCCAGAAGCGGCTTAGTCATGCTGGCCACATGACCTGGAAGCTGTACACCGCCTCCCTTGGCAATAAAGTGAGATGAGCGCCGCAACCCCAGAGTCATCCACAACTGGACCTAATGGTCAGGGGTCCCTTTGCCTTTACCTATTTTATATATGAGAACTTAATTTTTTTATTTCAGTTAGAAGCAGTGTACCCCTCCCTTCGAAGCCCAGAAGAAGTGTGGTCTATGGAAGGTGCCTTATCCCAGCAGAAGACTGAGGAATCGTGGTGGGAAAAGGGTGAGGCTAACAGAAAAGCTTTGCAGATGGACCAAACCAAAGTCTTTCCCAGCAAAGCATCCTGTTTCCCACAGTAGGTTGGGAAGCAAGACACAATGGGCTCAGTCATCGCATCCCCCCACCTGGAGCTCCAAGCAACGAGGATTCAGAGGAGATATTCCTGGAGGGAGCTGACAGCCATCAATAGAACAGCCATGCATAGAGGAGAGGGCCATCGGTTGGCTTCTAGCCAGTGCCGGATTTACGTACAGTGGCACCTCGGGTTACATACGCTTCAGGTTACATACGCTTCAGGTTACAGACTCCGCCAACCCAGAAATAGTACCTCAGGTTAAGAACTTTGCTTCAGGATGAGAACAGAAATCGTGCTCTGGCAGTGCAGCAGCAGATTAAGAACAGTTTCATGTTAAGAACGGACCTTCGGAACGAATTAAGTACTTAACCTGAGGTACTACTGTATAAGCTAAACAAGCCATAGCTTAGGGCCCCACTCTCTTGGGAGCCCGAAAAAAATTAAAGGGAAAAAAACCTGGATGCACATTTCCAAATATAAGACAAAAAACAAATAAAATAAAACCTACATGCAGCAACAGTGTTTTGTGTTGTGATGCTTTTGAATTCTGGTGCTGGAGGAGACTCTTGAGAGTCCCATGGACTGCAAGAAGACCAAACCTCTCCATTCTGAAGGAAATCAGCCCTGAGCGCTCACTGGAAGGACCGATCCTGAAGCCGAGGCTCCAAGACTTTGGCCACCTCATGAGAAGAGAAGACTCCCTGGAAAAGACCCTGGTGTCGGGAAAGATGGAGGGCACAAGGAGAAGGGGACGACGGAGGACGAGATGGTGGGACAGTGTTTTCGAAGATACCAGCATGAGTTTGACCAAACTGTGGGAGGCAGTGGAAGACAGGAGTGCCTGGCGTGCTCTGGTCCAGGGGGTCACGAAGAGGCGGACACGACTAAACGACTAAACAACAACAATTTGTAACATTTAACAACTTTAAAGATGTGCCCCCCCATAATTTCCGTAACAAGGTAATTCACACTGTTCCCTGCAAGGATTCATTCTGTGGGCTTCCGTGCACTGCAGGCAGTTGCAGGCTACAGAAACTGAAGCAACAGCTGGAAAATCTGGCATTTGCCTCTCAGCAAAAAACTCCAACGACAACACCACCATCAGGCCAGCCCATAAATTGCTCCACTCAGCTCATTGCTGCTATCCAGCACTCTTCCTGTGTAGCCCAGATGGGGCCTGTCTGGTTGCAGAAGGCGCTCAAGCCAAAAAGACCACCATGTGGAGCTCTGAGGGTTCAAGGCCCCGATCCTTTGGAAGGTCGTACAGGAGTGTTTGCAAATGGGGCACAACTCTTGGACCATGCACAACTCCCTTCCCCACCCCAACACACTCGCCAGCATGTTTGTTTTGCAACGCTATAAGGAGGTCCTGGGATTTTCTTTCTCTGGTGTTCGGTTCCATAGCAAAATATTCTGGATTATTTGTCCCTGGAATCAGGAAACCCTCCTGCTATTTTATAAAGTTAATTACGCCATCTAGTGGCCACGGTCCTCTCTGCAAGCCGCATGCTAAACTCAACTCAGGTTTTTATTTTATTTTATTTTAAAAAAAAGAAATCAGCCACACAGATACTGCAAAATGAGGCAGCCCATCAGGATAGGACTTTAGGGCAAATGTCCAGGGCCCGCCCTCAAGAGGATGAGGTGGGGGTAGCTGGGCTGGGAAACCACATTTTGAAATGAACACTCACGTCACAAGAACTTGTGGGCATGCAAAGCTGTGGGTTAAACCACAGAGCCTAGGACTTGCCAATCAGAAGGTCGGCGGCTGAAATCCCCGTGATGGGGTGAGCTCCCGTTGCTCAGTCCCAGATCCTGCCAACCTAGCAGTTTGAAAGCACATCAAAGTGCAAGTAGATAAATAGGTACCACTCAGGTGGGAAGGTAAATGGCGTTTCCATGCGCTGCTCTGGTTCGCCAGAAGTGGCTTAGTCATGCTGGCCACATGACCTGGAAGCTGTACGCCGGCTCCCTCAGCCAGTAAGGCAAGATGAGCACCGCAACCCCAGAGTCGGCCACGACTGGACCTAATGGTCAGGGGTCCCTTTACCTTTTCAAAGCAGATGAATGTTGGAAAATTCAGGACAGATAAAAGAGAGTTTCTTGATTTTTTGATTTCTTTTGATGATTCAGTTATTTAATTTCTATACCGCTTGATATATTTAAAGCGGTTGTACAGAAAACAGATGCAGCGACAGAGAGAACTTCAACAAAACGTTAGAAGAACACAGTTACATATAAAAATGTTGCATTAATGCAAAGTTACTAATATGGAAGTGAGAGCTGGACCATAAAGAAGGCTGATCGTTTGACCCAACTGCGGGAGGCAGTGGAAGACAGGAGGGCCTGGCGTGCTCTGGTCCAGGGGGTCACGAAGAGGCGGACACGACTAAACGACTAAACAACAACAACAACACTAATAGGGACTGCCTTGTTTTCATAAGCCACACATAAGCCAAGCTTCTTGGTTGAAGAGTGAAAGGTACAAATGCTCTAAATAAATAATAATAAATAAATGAAGCAATACTTGGAGAGGTGGTCCATAAGACTACTATTTCCAGAGTCTAAAGTTACCTAATTACGCCACTGGGTAGCTTAAATTTCACAGGAACCTAAGAGCTGCCTCGTGCTGGGTCAGGGCGAGGAAAACACTCTGTACCTCTGATTGAGGTTGAATCCTGACAAGACAGAAGTACTGTTTTGGTGGGACAGGGTGAGGGTGGGTGTGGGGGATTCCCTGGTCCTGAATGGGGTAACTGTGCCCCTGAAGGACCAGGTGCGCAGCCTGGGAGTCATTTTGGACTCACAGCTCTCCATGGAGGCGCAGGTCAAATCTGTATCCAGGGCAGCTGTTTACCAGCTCCATCTGGTATGCAGGCTAAGACCCTATCTGCCAGCGGACTGCCTCGCCAGAGTGGTGCATGCTCTGGTTATCTCCCGCTTGGATTACTGCCATGCGCTCTATGTGGGGCTACCTTTGAAGGTGACCCGGAAACTACAACTAATCCAGCTAGACTGGTGACTGGGAGCGGCCGCAGAGACCACATAACACCGGTCTTGAAAGACCTACACTGGCTCCCAGTATGTTTCTGAGCAAAATTCAAAGTGCTGGTGCTGACCTTTAAAGCCCTAAACGGCCTTGGTCCAGTATATCCGAAGGAGCGTCTCCACCCCCATCATTCTACCCGGACACTGAGGTCCAGCACTGGTTCCCTCACTGCGAGAAGCAAAGCTGCAGGGAACCAGGCAGAGGGCCTTCTCGGTGGTGGCGCCTTCCCCGTGGAACACCCTCCCACCAGATGTCAAAGAGAACAACAACTACCAGGCTTTTAGAAGACATCTGAAGGCAGCCCTGTTTCGGGAAGCTTTTAATGTTTGATGTATTATAGTATTTTAATATTCTTTTGGAAGCCGCCCAGAGTGGCTGGGGAAGCCCAGCCAGATGGGCGGGGTATAAATAATAAATTATTATTATATTATAGTACCAAGTAGAGCCAAGCAGATGCCTCTGGAAACTCTGAAGACATAGCCTGCCCCTCTTATTTGTGTGTCTCCCCCCCCCCTGGAACCTGGTGCACGCAGAGGTAGACTACACCTGTCCATGGAGGTTCTGCTTTGCTGGAATGGAGTATACCGCAGGGGCCACAGTGATCCACGCGATGGTCACCTCCAGGCTTGATTATTGTAACTCGCTCTACGTGGGGCTGCCCTTGAAGCTGGCCCAGAAACACCAGTGGGTGCAGAATGCCGCAGCGAGGCTCCTTACGGGGTCTTCGCTGCGAGATCACATTCACCCAGTGCTTTACCAGCTGCACTGGCTCCCGGTGGAGTACAGGGTCAGGTTTAAGGTGCTGGTTTTGACCTTTAAAGCCCCATGCGGCCTAGGACCCTCGTACCTACGGGACCGCCTCTCCTGGTATGCCCCACGGAGGACCTTAAGGTCCACAAATGACAACATTTTGGAGGTCCCAAGTCGCAAGGTGGTTTGGCTGGCCTCAACTAGGGCCAGGGCCTTTTCGGCTGTGGCCCCAACTTGGTGGAATGCTCTGTCACAAGAGACCAGGGCCCTGCGGGACTTGACATCTTTCCGCAGGGCCTGCAAGACAGAGCTGTTCCACCAGGCCTTTGGTTTGGACTCAGTCTGACCCTTATGTTTCCCTTCCCTTATGGTTTTGATGAGGCTGCATTTTAAATTGCATTTTAACCTGTATTTTTTTTTAAAAAAAATATGATTCCCCTATTATGTTTTTACTGTAATTTTACTGTTGTTAGCCGCCCTGAGCCCGGCTCTGTCTTGGGAGGGCGGGGTATTTATTATTATTATTATTATTATTATTATTATTATTATTATTATTATTTTCTCCTGTTCTGGAGGGTAGGACTCGAACCCAGGGCTTCAAGTTACAAGAAAGGAGATTCCGACTAAACATCAGGAAGAGCTTTCTGACGGTAAGAGCTGTTTGACAGTGAAAAGGTTTCCCCTGGGAGGTTGTGGACTCCCTTCCTTAGAGGTCTTTAAGCAGAGGTTGGATGGCTATCTGTCAGGGATGCTTTAGCTGAGATTCCTGCATTGCAGGGGGTTGGACTGGATGACCTCAGGGGTCCCCCTTCCAAGTCTACGATTCTCTGATTTAATTCGCTTCACCTTCCCTGAAACGCCCAATTCCTCCTCCTTTCCCTCCACCTGCAGAGCCTGCCTGTCTTTTCCCTGCCCAGTGACTCATCCTCTCCGTCCCAGCCCGGGAGGCGCGTGCTGCGCGTCACTTGTGAATCCGCCCTCGGGGAGGCGGAGGGCTCGGCCCGCAGGAACGCGCATGATGTCAAGCAGGAGCGCGCCGAGAAAAGCCTGGAAAGGGAGAGAAGGAGGATGGAGCCCGAGCGGACTGGCCGGCCAGCCAGCCAGCCTGCGTGCGGGTCCCCGGGCGGGCGAGCGCGCAAGGCGCGGCAGCTAAGAATAGCGCGACTGACGCGCGGCGCTCAAGGGGGCACCTGCGCACCGGCCCCCGCGCTATTTTTAGCGCCGGGTGAGCTATAAATAGCCGCAGGAGCCAGAGGCCAGGCCGGGATGACGCGGGCCGGAGCGAGCGAGGGGCAGGGGCTGATTCAGAGGGGGAGCCCGGACTCCTGGGTCCCTGGTGGAGAGGTCTGGGCTCCTTTTACGCGCCGGCAAGCTGGGCGCGTGTGGGCTGGATGTGCGCTGCAGTCCCGCTGGTTTCTGGGCTTCTTCCCAGTGGGTCATCTGGGGGGCTACTGGGAGAACAGGAGGCTGGGCTACGACCCCCCCCCCATTATTTAGACCTGAACCTGCTCCACCCAGTGACTTCGTGGCAAAGGGGCGGGTAGGCGGTGAACCCAGATATCCTGGGTCCTCGCAACAGGTTCCCCACGATAGCACCCTGATATCTTACTCACCCCAGGCAAGGTGAGGTTCTGGAGTGCAGGCACTCATTAAGGGCAGCAGCAGCGAACGGGTCAGAGCCACAAGGGGGCGCTGCCCCGCGGGAAATGCTCCTGCGCAAGCCCCTGGGTGGCTCTTGCGCAGGAGAAGTGCCCATTGGACTGGGTTGTCTCCCGAGAAAGGGAGGGAGGGAGGGAGGTCCGGCTTTGGTGGCTTCAATCCCAAAAGCTGCTCAGGATTTTCATTCAGGCCTCTGGGTCCTTGGAAGGTGTAAACTATATGGGTTAGGGAAGAGCCCTAATTGTATTTTCTTGCTGCTGCGAGTTTTGATGAGGCCCAAATAGCTCCGCATCCTGTTCACACAGTGGCTGAATACCCATAAGAACCTAGGAACCTAGATAGACTGCCCCGGGACCTGGAGGTTCCAGAAGAACCTGAGAAAAGTCCAGAATCCTGTACTCACAAGAGCAACACTTCCCCCTCCTTTGTTGTTGTTGTTGCTTAGTCGTGTCCGACTCTTCGTGACCCCCTGGACCAGAGCACGCCAGGCACTCCTGTCTTCCACTGCCTCCCGCAGTTTGGTCAAACTCATGCTGGTAGCTTCGAAAACACTGTCCAGCCATCTCCTCCTCTTTCGTCCTCTTCTCCTTGTGCCCTCCATCTTTCCCAACATCAGGGTCTTTTCCAGGGAGTCTTCTCTTCTCATGAGGTGGCCAAAGTCTTGGAGCCTCAGCTTCAGGATCTGTCCTTCCAGTGAGCACTCAGGGCCGATTTCCTTCAGAATGGAGAGGTTTGCTCTTCTTGCAGTCCATGGGACTCTCCAGAGTCTCCTCCAGCACCAGAATTCAAAAGCATCCATTCTTCGGCGATCAGCCTTCTTGATGGTCCAGCTCTCACTTCCATACATCACTACTGGGAAAACCAGAGCTTGAACTATATGGAGCTTCCCCTCCTCTAGCTTCCAGCAACTGGTATTCGGAAGGAAGCTCTCTGGGCGTGACTTTGGACCCATCACTGCCTCTCCGCCTCGCAGGGTTGTCGTGGGGATAAAACGAGGAGGAGGAGGACCATGTATGCCACCTTGAGCACCTTCCAGAAAAAGGTGGGGTGTAAATGCAAATAAATAAATAATAATAAATAGGGAGTCAGGTGGAGGGGGGTTCGGGTGTCCGATTGCTGCTGCTCTTAAATGAATTTGGATGTTCTAAATGTTTTAAAGCAGTAATTCTTTTTTAGTACAAGTTAAAGGGACCCCTGACCATTAGGTCCAGTCGTGACCGACTCTGGGGTTGCGGCGCTCATCTCGCTTTATTGGCCGAGGGAGCCGGTGTACAGCTTCCGGGTCATGTGGCCAGCGTGACTAAGCCGCTTCTGGCGAGCCAGAGCAGTGCACGGAAACGCTGTTTACCTTCCCGCCGGAGTGGTACCTATTTATCTACTCGCACTTTGACGTGCTTTCGAACTGCTAGGTTGGCAGGAGCAGGGACTGAGCAACAGGAGCTCACCCCGTCGCGGGGATTCGAACCGCTGACCTTCTGATTGGCAAGTCCAACGCTCTGTGGTTTAACCCACAGCGCCACCCGTGTCCCCCCAATTCTTTTTTAAAGTCTTAAATATTGTTTATGACTCTCTTCAACAAGAACAAAACACTAAAATCATGGACAACTTCGGTTACAATGGACTACAGAATTACATAAAATATTAAGTCCGTTATACATCTAAAAGCCCAAACTACATTGACTATATTTTCAAATAGCTCTGCTGTGAAGATGAGTGAGCGGTTGGAGGCTGTGTAAACCTGCGCTCTCCACAACATCTTTCGTAACCTCAGTTAGTTAGTTAGTTAGTTAGTTGTTTTACTTGATGGGGACAGCTGCCCCCCCCCCCGGTTATGCCAGTGGCACTTGTCTCCATCGTACTAACCATTACACCACACTGCCTTCAGCCTCCCCTTTGATTATTGGGCGGTAAGTTGGATGTTCCAAGAGAACTAGACCCCCATATCTTTTGGGATTCGCTCTTGAGATTTCTAGTGGGGTGCTATTATGCACCCAGTGATCTTCACAGACATGTGGGGCTTTGAACCCTGGTCTCCAGGGCCCCCTTTTGACACCCTGAAATACTTGCGATGCGTAATGGCAGGGATACGAAAGCCTTCTGGCACACAGCAGGATTAAATGGGTTTTCATCTATTTTAAATTGCACTGTTTTAACATTTTGATGCTTTCTGTTTTGGAAGAAAGGGCAAGATAGAGATTTACTGAATGGTTAAATAAAAGAATATTACTAACCGCCCATTCAGTGATTCGCTGTTGTGTGTTTTAATTGATTTTGTGTGTGTGTGTGTGTTCTTATTTACTTGTTTTTATTGTAAGCTGCCAGCAGCTTGTGCCAAGGGCAGAATCTGAATCATCCAAATAAATGAACAAATTTCCTTTTCAGGCCTCGGAGTGGAGTTGTGGGGGATTTCAGCAAAGCCTGCTCATCGCAGATTGGGATTTGACAAAAGGATGGGAATGCGTGTGCAGAGGAAGGCGGCTGAAATGATCAAGGGTCTGGAAAGAAAGCCTTTTGAGGAATGGTTCGGGGAGCTAGGTATGTTTAGCATGGTGGGGGTGGAGACTGAGATGTGATAGCAGGCCATGTGTAAAAGGGATCTAGGGGTCTTGGTAGACCACAAGCTTTCCAGGAGCCAAGAGTTTGATGCAGCAGGAGGAGGGGAACTGATGCAGTGCTAGGCTGCATAAACAGACGTCTCATGTCCAGATCAAGTGAAATGATAAAAAAAGGTAAAGGACCCCTGAAAGTCCAGTCGCAGACGACTCTGGGGTTGCATGCTCATCTCACTCTATAGACCGAGGGAGCTTGGCCTGCATGACTAAGCCACTTCTGCTGAACCAGAGAGGCACATATTTCAATACTAAGCCTATCTGGTATTTGCAAGCTTTTCTATTTAATTCAACTTGACATATTTCATAGAATCATAGAGTTGGAAGAGACCACAAGGGCCATCGAGTCCAACCCCCTGCCAAGCAGGAAACACCATCAGAGCACTCCTGACATATGGTTGTCAAGCCTCTGCTTAAAGACCTCCAAAGTAGGAGACTCCACCACACTCCTTGGCAGCAAATTCCACTGTCAAACAGCTCTTACTGTCAGGAAGTTCTTCCTAATGTTTAGGTGGAATCTTCTTTCTTCTAGTTTGGATCCATTGCTCCGTGTCCGCTTCTCTGGAGCAGCAGAAAACAACCTTTCTCCCTCCTCTATGTGACATCCTTTTATATATTTGAACATGGCTATCATATCACCCCTTAACCTCCTCTTCTCCAGGCTAAACATGCCCAGCTCCCTTAGCCGTTCCTCATAAGGCATCGTTTCCAGGCCTTTGACCATTTTGGTTGCCCTCCTCTGGACACGTTCCAGTTTGTCAGTGTCCTTCTTGAACTGTGGTGCCCAGAACTGGACACAGTACTCCAGGTGAGGTCTGACCAGAGCAGAATACAGTGGCACTATTACTTCCCTTGATCTAGATGCTATACTCCTATTGATGCAGCCCAGAATTGCATTGGCTTTTTTAGCTGCCGCGTCACACTGTTGGCTCATGTCAAGTTTGTGGTCAACCAAGACTCCTAGATCCTTTTCACATGTACTGCTCTCAAGCCAGGTGTCCCCCATCTTGTATTTGTGCCTCTCATTTTTTTGCCCAAGTGCAATACTTTACATTTCTCCCTGTTAAAATTCATCTTGTTTGTTTTTGCCCAGTTCTCTAATCTGTCAAGGTCGTTTTGAAGTGTGATCCTGTCCTCTGGGGTGTTAGCCACCCCTCCCAGTTTGGTGTCATCTGCAAATTTGATCAGTCCAGAGTCCAGTCGCAGACGACTCTGGGGTTGCATGCTCATCTCACTCTATAGGCCGAGGGAGCTTGGCCAGCATGACTAAGCCACTTCTGCTGAACCAGAGAGGCACGGAAATGCCGTTTACCTTCCCGCCGGAGCAGTACCTATTTATCTACTTGAACAAGTGTGCTTTCGAACTGCTAGGTTGGCAGGAGCAGGGACCGAGCAACGGGAGCTCACCCCATCGCGGGGATTCAAACCGCCGACCTTCTGATTGGCGTTTGTCCGCAGACAGCTTCTGGGTCATGTGGCCAGCATGACTAAGCCGCTTCTGGCGAGCCAGAGCAGCACACGGAAACGCTGTTTACCTTCCCGCTGGAGTGGTACCTATTTATCTACTTGCACTTTGGAGGAGTTTGGATTTGATATCCCGCTTTATCACTACCCTAAGGAGTCTCAAAGCGGCTAACATTCTCCTTTCCCTTCCTCCCCCACAACAAACACTCTGTGAGGTGAGTGAGGCTGAGAGACTTCAAAGAAGTGTGACTGGCCCAAGGTCACCCAGCAGCTGCATGTGGAGGAGCGGGGAAGCGAACCTGGTTCACCAGATTATGAGTCCACCGTTCTTAACCACTACACCACACTGGCTCTCTTTGACGTGCTTTTGAACTGTTAGGTTGGCGGGAACAGGGACCGAGCAACGGAAGCTCACCCCGTCGTGGGGAATCGAACCGTCAACCTTCTGACCGGCAAGCCCAAGAGGCTCAGTGGTTTAGACCACAGCGCCACCCGCGTCCCCATAGTGAAATGGTATCACTGTTTTATTCTGCCTTGGTCAGACCACACCTGGAGCCCTGTGTCACGTTTTGGATACCAGAAGGATATTGATGAGCTGGAAAGTGTTGCAGAGGAAGGTGACCAAGATGAAACCAAGGGTCTGGAAACCAAGCCTTGTGAGGAATGGTTGAAGGAGCTGGGAATGTTTAGCCTAGAGAAGAGGCGACTGAGAGGAGATGTGACAGCCAGCTTCAAATTTCTAAAGGTTTACAGTGGTACCTTGGGTTACGTACGCTTCAGGTTACATACGCTTCAAGTTACAGACTCCACTAACCCAGAAATATTACCTCGGGTTAAGAACTTTGCTTCAACTATTCCTCACTGGTCTGTGTGTGCTGTGCGTTCACACACGGGGGTCCGCTCTGGGTCTCCCCCGCCCGCCAATAGTTCGCACTTCTTCAAATTAAATCTGAATTCTTTTCAGGGGCGAGAATGTTCTCTGTACAGTGGTACCTCGGGTTAAAAACTTAATTCGTTCCGGAGGTCCCTTCTTAACCTGAAACTGTTCTTAACCTGAGGTACACCTTTAGCTAATGGGGCCTCCCACTGCCGCCGGAGCACGATTTCTGTTCTCATCCTGAAGCAAAGTTCTTAACCTGAGGTACTATTTCTGAGTTAGCGGAGCCTGTAACCTGAAGCGTCTGTAACCTGAAGCATATGTAACCTGAGGTACCACTGTAGTACTGGAGAGCTGTGGCTGGATGGTTACGTGGGAGCCGGTTGAAGTTAAATCCTTCGAAGACAGAGGTCCTCTGGCTGGGACGGGACGATATGGGATTGAGGGGGCAACTCCCATCTCTTGCGGGGGTGCAATTAGTGCCAGCACCGTCCGTTTTGGTGTAATCTTCGATACCTCCCTCTCCATGGAGGCGCAGATTGCAGCTATAACAAAGGCGGCATTTTTTCATCTCCGCCAAGCTAAGCAGTTGGCTCCTTACCTCTCTCGCCCTGACCTAGCCACTGTGATCCACGCGACGGTCACCTCCAGACTGGATTATTGTAACTCGCTCTACGTGGGGCTGCCCTTGAGACTGACCCAGAAACTCCAGCGGGTGCAGAATGCCGCGGTGAGACTCCTTATGGGGTCCTCGATGCGGGAGCACATTCACCCGGTGCTATACCAGCTGCACTGGATTTTAACCTTTAAAGCCCTATACGGTGTAGGACCCTCGTACCTACGGGACTGCCTCTCCTGGTATGTCCCACAGAGGAACTTACGGTCTTCAAACAAAAACATCCTGAAGGTCCCAGGCCACAGAGAGGTTAGGCTGGCCTCAACTAGAGCCAGGGCTTTTTCGGCTGCGGCTCCAACCTGGTGGAATGCTCTGTTACAAGAGACAAGGGCCCTGCAGGACTTGACATCTTTCCGCAGGGCCTGCAAGACAGAGCTGTTCCACCAGGCCTTTGGCCAGGGCGCAGCCTGACTCCCTCCTTTGGCAATCTTTACAGCACTTTTCTTTATGGTTGCCATCAATTTTGATTTTAATTAATTTTTATAATGTTTTTATAATGTTGCACTATTTTAGTGTTGTTAGCCGCCCTGAGCCCGGCTTCGGCTGGGGAGGGCGGGATATAAATAAAATTTATCATCATCATCATCATCATCATCATTATTATTATTAAATCGTTGCTCCTGCGGAGAGCGGCCACCAAGGGGCAGCAGAGAGCCGCGCAAAGAGCCGCGGGAGAGCGCGCGTTGGCTAAGCTGCTTGGCACGCAGAACGGTCCATCAGTTCCCCCCTGCTACTAGGTTGGCATCTGGGTTGCTGGGTCTCCTGCGAATCTTCTGGGCGCGCGTCCCGTGCGGATCAAACCCAGCTCCTTCTTCGTAAAGGAAAGAAGGAAGGAAGGAAGGAAGGAAGGAAGGAAGGAAGGAATTCATCCATCCCCTTGGACTTTGCACCCAAGAGTTTAGGAGAAGGCGAGCACCTCGGAGGGCTAGCGGGGGGGGGATGGAGATCTGACCTGGGTGGTGGTGTCCAAGGCCAATTTGGGGTCTCAGAGCTCTGCAGCTCCCTTTATTCAAGATGCGCCCCCCCCCCCCAGCGTGGGAATAAGGGACCCAGCAGTCGTCGTCCCCCCCTCTAAGAAGGGACCAGCATCCATCCATCCAGGTTCTGGGTCAGTGGCGTAGCGTGGGTTGTCAGCACCCGGGGCAAGGCAAGTAATCTGCGCCCCCTAACCCGTGGATTTGCGCACCCTAACCCTAACCCCCAGATGTTGCGCCCGGTGCGGCCGGCCCCCCTGCACCCCCCACGCTACGCCACTGTTCTGGGTGCACCTAAGGTGCCCCATCCGCGCCCGGCCCTCCCCTCCCCGCAATCCGCTGCGCGCTCCTTCGGAGAGCACCTTCCATTTTTACCCTCCGGCTGCTATAAATAGCCCCTCTCCTCACTCGCTCGGCAGCGCCGCAGCCCGAAATAGCCGCGCGCCTCTATATGGAGCAGCCCGGCGGCGAGGCGCGCGGGCTTCCGGCGGCCACCGCTGGCGTGCGCGCCCGCGCATCTGCTTGCGTCTGCGGGGACAGTCAGCCGGAGAGGCAGGCACTCCCCCAGCGCACACCCCATCATTGCGCGCGCGCAGCCCAACCCCCCCGTCTGGGGAGAGATCAAACCGGGGGTATCCCTTAGGAAGAAGAGGTGCGTTGCTCAGAGAGGATGCTGAGATGCAGCCGCTTCGAAGGGGAGGGGGCAGAGATTGGGGGGGTGTTTGCTTGCTGCGTTTTTTTGCCTATCCTTCCTCCGAGCAGCTCGGGGTGGCGCCCCGTGCGCACTGCGATCTGGCCACGCCAAAAGTGGACAGTACCCATCGCAAGATTGCCGGAAGAAATATCAACAACCTCAGCTATGCAGACGACACAACCTTGATGGCAGAAAGTGAGGAGGAATTAAAGAGCCTTTTAACGAGGGTGAAAGAGGAGAGTGCAAAATATGGTTTGAAGCCCAACATCAAAAAACGAAGATCATGGCCACTGGTCCCATCATCTCCTGGCAAATAGCAGGGGAAGAAATAGAGGCAGTGAGAGATTTTACTTTCTTGGGCTCCATGATCACTGCAGATGGTGACAGAAACCACGAAATTAAAAGACGCCTGCTTCTTGGGAGAAAAGCAATGACAAACCTAGACAGACCTAGACAGCATCTTATGACAAACCTAAACCTAGACAGCATCTTAAAAAGCAGAGACATCACCTTGCCAACAAAGGTCTGTATAGTAAAAGTAGTGATGTATGGAAGTGAGAGCTGGACCATAAAGAAGGCTGAAGAATTGATGCTTTTGAATTCTGGTGCTGGAGGAGACTCTTGAGAGTCCCATGGACTGAGAGAAGATCAAACCTCTCCATTCTGAAGGAATTCAGCCCTGTGTGCTCACTGGAAGGACAGATCCTGAAGACTTTGGCCACCTCATGAGAAGAGAAGACTCCCTGGAAAAGACCCTGATGTTGGGAAAGATGGAGGACGCAAGGAGAAGGGGACGGCAGAGGACGAGATGATGGGACAGTGTTCTCGAAGCTACGAACATGAGTTTGACCAAATTGTGGGAGGCAGTGGAAGACAGGAGGGCCTGGCGTGCTCTGGTCCATGGGGTCACGAAGTGTTGGACAACAATAACAACAATAACAACCCATCGCAAGGCTGAGGCCAGAGTGCTGCATGGGCCCACCTGCCACGCTCAGGATCCCACCCCCTCTACAAGCCCGTAGCTTGCCCAAAGGCTCACCCCTCTGGCCTGGCGCTCTGGGGTCCCAGATACGTGGGGTCAGCTGTGCGTGTGCGCATTGCTTTGAGGGTGTTGAAGGTTGGCGCAAGAACGTAAGAAGACGCTGGCTGGCTGGCTGCTGGATCAGGCCAGGGGTCCAGCTAAACAGCAGGAAGAACTTTCTGACATCAGTAAGAGCTGTTCGACAGCGGAACGGTCTCCCACTTGACGTGGTAGACTCACCTTTCCTGGAAGGTTTTTAAGCAGAGGCTGGGTGTCCTGGGTGCTTTAGCTGAGATTCCTGCATTGCAGGGGGTTGGACTAGATGACCCTTGGGGGTCCCTAGCAACGCTACAATTCTATGGTTCTCTAATTAGATTCTCTAATTCAGCACCACAGTGGCCAGCCAAGTGCCCCCCGTGGGAAACCCGCAAGCAAGACCGAGTGCAACAGCAAGTGATATTCAGGCGCATTGCAGTCTCCGACTGTGGAGGTGGCAGAGTACGGCCATCCATCGTGGCTAGCAGCCAACGCCATCCATAGCCCTCTCCTACAGCAGAGGCGGATTTAGTACAGAGTGATTGAGTGGCGAGCCGAGAGGGACCTGCAGGGGGCGCTGCAACAGTGATGGAGAGCGGAAGGCAAGAGGGTTGGTGCCTCTGAAATCTGAAATTTTAAAGTCCGCCACTGGCTCCTCCATGAGGAATATCGGGGGCGGTGGGAGATGGGGCAGAAAAGTTCTTGCGGGGAACCCTCATCCATCATTTAGGGGGCGGGCACTGCTGCAGAGTCCTGGTCTTCCAACATAACCTGAAGGTCTATCTCACTGACGATGAGCCCGGCGCTCTCTGTAGACAGAACCAATGCAGGGAACTAAGGCTGAAGCCTGAAACGCCCTCATGGTACGTGCTGTTCCAGAGCGGGACAGACGTGCCTCCGGAAATGGGCTCTGATTGCTTGGAATGTGTCCAGGCAGCTGGTAGGGCATAAGTCAGGGAGCCTGACAGTAGGGGGCGCCAGAGCCAAATGACAAGGAATTCTGCTTCAGCCTTCTCCCTGCTGAGCTCTACTGGGGCAACAAGGAGGAGGCTGGCAGCTTAAGCCTCGGAAGGAGGAGGGGGAGAAGTGATATTGGGAAGGGTCCAGGAGGGATGCATTCAGCTCCTGGGCCTGAAGATCTCCATCTTTCCCATCTGACATCGCATGTCTTGAACTGGACAAGGGGGACCTCCCAGTGCGCAGAGAAAAGTTTTTCTCTGGAGCTTGTGGACCTCCAACAAAGATGGAAGGTTTGGGACGGATAAAAGGAAGAACTTCCTCAGGCGGCGCAGAGCTAAACTGCGGAACTCACTGCTGCAGGGAAGATAGGCAGCAAACCTGGGGGGCTCTAAAAGAGGATCGCATAAATTGGTGGAGGAAAGGGCTACTGATAGCTACTGGGGTTAGGACAGCTGTGCCCTGCCTCTACTTGCAAATACCTGCTGGTGGAAAACACAGGAGCGGAGAGCTGCTCTCACACTCGGGTCCCGCTTGCGGGATTCCCGGAATGGGCATCTGGCTGGACACCGTGAGGACGCTGGACTTGATGGACTGCTGGCCTCCTCCGGGGGGCTGTTCTTACGTTATTTTAAGATACCCTCCAACTCTGTGCGTGGGACCCGACCCAAAGGACAAGAAAACAGATTCCAGCTAAACACCGGGAATAATTTTTGTTTAGACCGTAGAAGGGACTCCCTGGGAAGGTGGAGGACTCCCATTTGCTGGAGGTTTTTCAACAGGGGGTGGAAGGCCACTGGTCGGGGGATCCCTCCACTGCAATTCCTGCCTTGCGGGGGCGGGTTGAGCTGGATGACCTCCGGGTATCCCACCCACTGTACAATTCTATCATTCTTTGGTGGAGGAGGGCAAAAACACACAGAAGCGTGGGGCAAAGGAAGCAAGGGGAGGCTGGCTTTGTGACAGCAGTGTGTATATAAATATATAGGCGAGGCCTGCTATGCAACACCCCCCCAAACTCCTTAGCGACCCGATAGTTCTAGGCGGGCAGGAAGGCAAACAAACAGAGCCGTGAAGGGGCCTCCAGCAAATGCTGTTTATGTAAGCAAGAGGACTTCCAGGAGGGAGGGAGCAGGCGCAGGCTCTTGCCAGCCCCTCGGAGGAATGCGCCCAGCCTGCCAAAATTCTCCGTAGAACCCCCTGGCTAACCCAGAGCAGGTACACACCTTACGGCGGGGGTGGGGAGGGTGAGAGCACCCTGGGTGACTGGCAAGGGCTGGGCTGGGCGGCTAAGGGAGAGGAGCAGGCGGGCAGAACTTTGGAGAGGGAGGTGCAGAGATTCTGGGTACACACACACACACACACACACACACACACACACACACGGCACTCCTCCTGAATCTGTTTTGCAGATGCGGCAAAACAGAAAGAGTGTGAGAGTGTGTGTGTGTGTCTGACCGGGTGAACTGCAACTAGAATCAGGCCTCTGTCTCTGTGATCTCAGTGGGTGGCCTCAGGCAAGACACTGCCTTCCCCGCCTCAGTTTTCCCGTGTGTGAAATGGGCCCAAGCGCGGCCAGGCTCGAAAGGGGTTGCTGCAAAGAGGGGTGAAATAAGGATTGTAAAGCTCCGGGAAGCCAGACGGGTTGTAGCGAGTAATTGGGAAAATGCAGAAGAGCTAGGGGGTGAACCAACAGAGGGAAAAATCGAAAAGTACAGTGGTACCTCGGGTTACAGATGCTTCAAGTTACAGACGCTTCAGGTTACAGACTCCGCTAACCCAGAAATAGTACCTCGGGTTAAGAACTTTGCTTCAGGATGAGAACAGAAATCGCACTGCGGCGGTGTTCTCGAAGCTACAGTGTTCGTGACCCCCTGGACCAGAGCATGCCAGGCACTCCTGTCTTCCACTGCCTCCCACAGTTGGGTCAAACTCAGGCTGGTAGCTTCGAGAACACTGTCCCACCATCTCATCCTCTGTCGTCCCCTTCTACTTGTGCCCTCCATCTTTCCCAACACCAGGGTCTTTTCCAGGGAGTCTTCTCTTCTCATGAGGTGGCCAAAGTCCTGGAGCCTCACCTTCAGGATCTGTCCTTCCAGTGAGCACTCAGGGCTGATTTCCTTCAGAATGGAGAAGTTGGATCTTCTTGCAGTCCATGGGACTCTCAAGAGTCTCTTCCAGCACCAGAATTCAAAAGCATCCATTCTCCGGCGATCAGCCTTCTTTATGGTCCAGCTCTCACTTCCGTACACCACTACTGGGAAACCATAGCTTTAACTATATGGACCTTTGTTGGCAAGGTGATGTCTCTGCTTTTTAAGATGCTGTGTAGGTTTGTCATTGTTTTCCTCCCAAGAAGCAGGCGTCTTTTAATTTCTTGACTTCTGTCACCATCTGTAGTGATCATGGAGCCCAAGAAAGTAAAATCTCTCACTGCCTCCATTTCGGATTACACAAATTCACAGAGGAGGAGAGGGCTATCGATGGTTATTTGTAGCCTCAATGGCTCTGCTCTGCCTCCACAGCTGGTGCCACCGATGCTTCTGAATATCAGTTTCTGGAAACCACAGGAGAGGAGAATCCTTCTTGCCCACAAGCCTCTGGCCGGGAGAACAAGCTGCTGGGCTGATCCAAAAAGCTCCTCTGATCTTCTTACGCCCTTAGAAAACTGGGGGAACCTCCTATTCGTTTGCCCCTGGTCTCTTTCCCCCTGCTGGCAGCAGTACCCCACATAAAAAGAAATGAAGTTATACTTCCGCTGAGTTGCCAGGGGGTTGAGCTAGATGACCCCTGGGGGGCCCTTCCAATGCTATGATTCTGTGGTCCCCGTTCCCCCCCTCTTCCTCCCTCTGCCCCTGTTCCCAGGCTCCTCGGCCCGCCTCCCTCCCAGACTGGAGGCCCCAGTTTTGCCGGAGCAAAACATTGGTCTCTTAGCAACAAGTTTCGCCTTCCAATTCTGGCTGTTGTTATTTACCGAGGCCAGCGGCCAAATTCCCCTGGTCCGGGGCCAGAAGCCACAGCTGAGGAGGGATAGGCTGAGCTCCTGCCGCTGCCAGAGGCCGCTGGCACGCAATGCGCTGGGAGGGCGCTGCTGGGATGGAGTCACCTTTCGCACACAAAACCTCCCTGGCACACTCACCCAGATAAGGCAACTCTGCTTCTGCAACACAAAAACACACGTACATCTTGTGTGATTGTGTCTCTGCACAATCACAGGCCAGGAGATGCAGCCAGGCTTTCACCCCAGCTGGTGCAAACATCTCCGTTTACACACAAACACACACATACAGCGTTGCTCGCACAGCTGCACGACCCCTTGCATGAATGTTCACACATGCGCGAGCACCAAAACAGAACCGTGGAATTGTCGAGTTGGAAGGGACCCCTTCCCCTGGGGTCATTGAGCCCAGCCCCCTGCAGTGCAGGAATCACATCAAAAGAATCCTGAAATAATAATAATAATAATAATAATAATAATAATAATAATAATAATAATAATAATATATTATTCATACCGCACCCATCTGGCTGGGTCTCCCCAGCCACCCTGGGCGGCTTCCAACCAAATATTAAAATACAGTAATACATCAAACTTTAAAAGCTTCCCTGAACACGGCTGCCTTCAGATGTCGCCTAAAAGTCTGGCAGTTGTTTTTCTTTTTGGCATCTGGTGGGAGGGCGTTCCACAGGGCGGGTGCCACCACCGAGAAGACCCTCTGCCTGGTTCCCTGTAACTTGCCTTCTCCCAGGGAGGAAACCGCCAGAAGGCCCTCGGCACTGGACCTCAGTGTCCAGGCAGAACGATGGGGGTGGAGACGCTCCTTCAGGTATACTGGGCCTTTGAGGCTGTTTAGGGCTTTAAAGGTCAGCACCAACGCTTTGAATTGTGCTCGGAAACGTACTTGCCTGCCCAAGCTCTGTTTAAAAAACCTGCAGAAAGGAGAGCCTGCCATAATCAGGGTCACCAATAAAACAAAGCCTAAATATTCCACTAGTAGTTAACACATGTGGTAGACTCTCCTTTGTTAGAGACCTAGAGGATTGTGCTGTTCTCTGAGAATTCCATTTCTAGGGTTAGATTACTGCAATGCCTTATATTTGGCGCCACTGGTGGAGGATGGGGGGTGCGGTTCACCCCGGGTGTCATCCCTGAGGGGGGTGACATCGCCGCCCTGCCCCCCTGGGATGCTCTATGTGCCGCCCCCCATAAGACGCTCACCACGGAGCAAGAAGAATTACCGACGAAAGAAGAATGGAGGATGAAATTGATGGACTATGCAGAACTTGATAAATTAACTGGAAGGATTCGAAACCTGCCGGACCAGAGATTCTCAGAAGACTGGAGTAAATACACAAACTACAGTGGTGCCTCGCAAGACGAAATTAATCCGTTCTACGAGTATCCTCGTCTTGCGGTTTTTTCGTCTTGCGAAGCACGGCTATTAGCGGCTTAGCGGCTATTAGCGGCTTAGCAGCTTAGCGGCTATTAACGGCTTAGCGGCTTTAAGAAAAAGGAAACAAACTCGCAAGAACTCGCAAGACGTTTCGTCTTGCGAAGCAAGCCCATAGGGAAATTCGTCTTGCGGAACGACTCAAAAAACGGAAAACCCTTTCATCTTGCGCGTTTTTCGTCTTGCGAGGCATTCGTCTTGCGAGGTACCACTTTATTTGGAAATTGTACTGAACAGATTACGCTAGTAGGACTGCAAGGAGCTTTGTAAGGAGGATTACTCGAAAGATTGCAAGGAAGACTATGAGGAGAATTATTAGTTAGTGAGAATTAAGAGTAATAGTGAAATTAAGAAATGCAGAATAAGTGATAAAGAACAAAGAACCATCAGAGGTGTAGATGGAAGTATAAAATATTGTATAAGATGAAAAGTTATGTAATATGACTGTTGGAAATGATATGTTAAAAAAACCAATAAAAATGTGTGTGTGTATGTGTATATATATGTATGTATATATATATATATATGTATGTATATATATATATACACACACACACCAACACACACACATACAGTGGTACCTCAGGTTACATACGCTTCAGGTTACAGACTCTGCTAACCCAGAAATATTGCCTCGGGTTAAGAACTTTTCTTCAGAATGAGAACAGAAATTGTGCTCCAGTGGCATGGCAGCAGCAGGAGGCCCCATTAGCTAAAGTGGTGCTTCAGGTTAAGAACAGTTTCAGGTTAAGAACGGACCTCCGGAACGAATTAAGTACTTAACCCGAGGTACCACTGTATATATAAAGCCACTCACCACAGACAGCTCCCTGTGGGACGTTCGCTGTGGGTGGCACCACCCCCATGCTTGCTGCCCTGCCCCGTGGGACGTTCACGGCGCTGCCCCATGGGTGGCACGCCCCGCCCCTGGGTGCAAAGTGTGTGCACCGCTCCTCTGCATGGGGCTGCTTTTGAAGACAGTTCGGAAACGTCAGCCGGTGCAGAATTTGGCATCCAGGTTGGTCACAGGAGCAAGACGGTTTGAGCCTATTGCACCCAACCTGGCCTGACTGTGCTGGCTGCCAGTCAGTTTCCCGGCCCAATTCAAAGTGCTTTTCTTGACTTATAAAGTCTTAAAGAGAGCCAGTGTGGTGTAGTGGTTAAGAGCAGTAGTCTTGTAATCTGGGGAACCGGGTTCGCGTCTCCGCTCCTCCACATGCAGCTGCTGGGTGACCTTGGGCCAGTCACACTTCTCTGAAGTCTCTCAGCCCCACTCACCTCACAGAGTGTTTGTTGTGGGGGAGGAAGGGAAAGGAGAATGTTAGCCGCTTTGAGACTCCTTAGGGTAGTGATAAAGTGGGATATCAAATCCAAACTCTTCTTCTTCTTCTTAAATGGCTCAGGACTGCAATACCTCAAGGACCACCTCTCCCCATAGGAACTACCCTGACCCTGTGATAATTTTCTAAAGTTCTTATTTGTGTGTCTCCTCCACAAGAGGAAGGGGTGGGGAACCTTGGGTGCAGGGGCCAGTCGTGGCCCTTGGCGCTCTCCCCATCTGGCCCTTCAAACACTCCATGGAGTCACGCATCACATTTCCCCTTGGCACCAACCGCTTCCCCAAGTGCTCGGATATGTCCTTTGGCAGTGCCTCTTGTGTGTCTGGATAGAGGTGTGTGTTTGTGTGTGTGTGTTTGTGTGTAGAATACAAGGAAAGCCTGGCTGCTGGCGATCTAATCCAGCCTCATCATCTCACAGTGGCCAAGCAGATGCCCATGATGGAAAAACACGCCACAATCAGGATTCGAACACAAGAGCAGAACTCTCCCCTCCTGCAGCTTCCAGCACCTCTTCTCCTCCACGAATTGGTCCAATCCTCTTTTCCAGGTTAATGGCCAAAACAATCTACCGGTGCAAAAGTACAATTTTCACTCACTTTGAGCAGCTAGCCACACACTCCATGTTGCCCTCAGATGGCTGCCGGAAGCGAATGTGCAGTGGCGTAGCGTGGGTTGTCAGCACCCGGGGCAAGGCAAGTAATTTGCGCCCCCTAACCCGTGGATTTTAGCATGCCCCCCCAGCGCGCGCCCCAGATGTTGCGCCCGGTGCAGCCGGGCCCCCTGCACCCCCCACGCTACGCCACTGTGAATGTGGCCCCCCAGAACTGAGAATGGTTCCCCACTCCCATATATATAAATTAACAAATTTCAGTGGACAAATAAAGGGAAAGAAATGAAAACCAAAACTAAAAGATACCTGAAACTGTCTTCTTTGTGATCTGTATTTGTATAATTTGGAACATTAAATGTGATTTGATTGGATTGTTAAAATGGGAAACTTAATAAAAATGATTTAAAAAGAAAAAAGAAACTGCCATACAGTACTCTATATAGGTATATAATAAATGTTATTATTCTGACGAGTAAAGGTAAGGTAAAAGGTAAAGGATTCCTGGACAGTTAAGTCCAGTCAAAAACAGCTATGGGGTTGTAGCGCTCATTTCACTTTCATGCCGAGGGAGTCGACGTTTATCCACAGACAGCTTTCCAGGTCATGTGGCCAGCACCGTGATGGAAACCAGAGCGCATGAAAACACCACTTACCTTCCCGTCGCAGCAGTACCTATTTATCTACTTGCGCTGGTGTGCTTTCGAACTGCTATGTTGGCAGGAGCTGGGACAGAGCAACGGGAGCTCAGCCCGTCGCAGGGATTCGAACCACCGACCTTCCGATCAGCAAGCCCAAGAGGCTCAGTGGTTTAGACCACAGAGCCACCCGCATCATTGGTTGTTCAGTGATAGAATTCTCACCTGCCACTCAGGAGACCCGGGTTCGATTCCTGGCCAATGTAACGGTGGATTCCGACGAGTATGCAATTATGAACAAGTCACTACAATTCATGGTAATGCATTCCAAATATCACTGGATTTATCCGTACACAAGCAAACTATTCCTAGGTTGCAAGGGGGGATCCTGACGTCTATCCCATTGATCAAAGGGGGCCACGGTATTATATTTCTCAGTGAATCAAGATCAGTACAGTATTTTGGCAGAAGTAATGGCGCGGGGAGTCCATGTACGTTGACCAGCTGTCATCCCCACCCCAGATCGATAGGGGGCCCCCTCCCTCCCACACATTTCACCCCACATGCAAACCCCGCAAGGGTCTCTCTATGTCATCCTACTGGTAAACAAACATTCCTCTCCTCCGCCTCCTCTTTCTCACCTGATAAACAAAACCCTCCCCTGGCATTCGTCTAACGAGTAGTGGGGAGGAGGCTCTACTACAAATCCATCGTGAGCCCCACTTTCAATGGGGCGGGAGGGGCGGAGAGAGAAAGAGCGAGCAGCCCCCCACCCCTGCCTCGAGGCTGCCTCGCCGAGCGCCGGCAGCCGACTGGCTCCGCCTCCGGAGGGTTCGCTTCTGCCGTTGGCGCTGCCCTCGGGAAGCCCCGCCCCGCCCGCCCCTCCACCCGCCGTCGCCAAGGCAGCGGCGCCGTTGCCGGGCAACGTCAACAAAGCCCCGAACGGCCGGCGTGATGACGCGCGCGGGGAATGGAACGCCGTTGCCGGGGAGACGGGCGGGTTGTTTGTTCTCGGCCGGGATGCCAGCCACGTGGGGCGGCCGGGCGCTCGCACGGCGAGGAGAGGATCGCCGAGCCGAGCCGGGAGGACGCCGGAGCTGGACGGGGCCGGCGGAGAAGGAAGGGAAGGAGGGAAAGGGAAAGGGCTTAGCTGCGGTTCCTGCACTGCACTGCAGGGATGGGGTTGGGCTGGATGACCTCTGGGGGTCCCTTCCAACTCCGGAACCCGGAGAGGATCGGAAGGGAGAGGCAAAAGGTTTCGCTGCGGTTCCTGTACTGCAGGGATGGGGTTGGGCTGGATGACCTCTGGGGGTCCCTTCCAACTCCGGAACCCGGGGAGGATCGGAAGGGAGAGGCAAAAGGTTTCGCTGCGGTGCCTGCACTGCAGGGTTGGGGTTGGGCTGGATGACCTCTGGGGGTCCCTTCCAACTCTGGAACCCGGAAGGGAGAGGCAAAAGGTTTAGCTGCGGTTCCTGCACTGCAAGGGGTTGAGGGAGGTGGGGGGTCAGACTGGATGACCCCGGGGGATCCCTTCCAAATCAACCATTCTATGAAAGCCCCCGAGGCCGGGCCGGAGCATCTGCTGCGCTCCCGTAGCCCGCCTGCTCGCACGGGCTTTCTACTCATTCCCTTTCCTTTCCTGGGACACCCTGGGACTCTGTCTGCCTTCCACCGGTCTCTCGGTCCTTTCGGGGTTTCTCCCACCTCCCAACCCCAGAAGACCCCTTTGCGCATCGCTTCCTGCCTGCCCTGGGTCTCCCGCGCCTCCTGCTCCAAATCCAGTCCCCGCCCGCCCTCACAAAAAACTGAGCCCCTCCCCCGCTTGCCTGCTCGCCCCTCCTGACATGGACGGCACCATAAGGGGGGGGGGCAGACGATCTTCTCCCCAAGCAAGGACCTCGCCCACCCCCATTCCTCCTCCATTCCTGGAGCCCAGTCATTAATCCACGCTGCTCTTTCGGAGAGCTTAACATGGATGCAACTGGAATGATGTTTTGCTGCTGCTTGTGCCCCCAGCCATACTCTGCTTATCAGTCTTTCCTCCCCCCTCCACCGCTTCTCTCCTCCTGCTGCCCCCCCCCCATCTGCAGCCTCCTGCCTACCATCCTTCTGCCTCTTTTTGGCCACCCTGGGGGGTGCTTCCTTGCCCACAGGTATGTAACTGGGCTTACCAGAGTAGTGCATGCTCTAGTTATCTCCCGCTTGGACTACTGCCATGCGCTCTACGTGGGGCTACCTTTGAAGGTGACCCGGAAACTACAACTAATCCAGAATGCGGCAGCTAGACTGGTGACTGGGAGCAGCCACTGAGACCACATAACACCGGTCTTGAAAGATCTACATTGGCTCCCAGTACATTTCCGAGCACAATTCAAAGTGTTGGTGCTGACCTTTAAAGCCCTAAACGGCCTCAAAGGCCCAGTATACCTGAAGGAGCATCTCCACCCCCATCGTTCTGTCCGGACACTGAGGGTCTTCTGGCGGTTCCCTCGCTGTGAGAAGCTATGTTACAGGGAACCAGGCAGAGGGCCTTCTCATTAGTGACACCCGCCCTGTGGAACGCCCTCCCACCAGACGTCAAAGAGAACAGCAACTACCAGACTTTTAGAAGACATCTGAAGGCAGCCCTCTTTAGGGAAGCTTTTAATGTTTAACAGACCACTGTATTTTAATACTTTGTTGAAAACTGCCGAGGGTGGCTGGGGAGACCCAGCCAGATGGGTGGGGTATAAATAAAATTATTATTATTATTATTATTATTATTATTATTATTATTATTATTATTACAGTGGTACCTCGCAAGACTAATGCCTCGCAAGACAAAAAACTCGCTAGACGAAAGGGTTTTTTGTTTTTTGAGCTGCTTCGCAAGACGATTTTCCCTATGGGCTTGCTTCGCAAGACGGAAACGTCTTGCAAGTTTGTTTCCTTTTTCTTAACACCGTTAATACAGTTGCGACTTGACTTCGAGGAGCAACTCATAGAACGCGGTGTGGTAGCCTTTTTTGAGGTTTTTAAAGACTTTGGTGATTTTTGAAGCTTTTCCAAAACTTTCCCGACACCGTGCTTCGCAAGACGAAAAAAACCGCAAGACGACAAAACTCGCGGAACGAATTAATTTCGTCTTGCAAGGCACCGCTGTATTATTGCAGGACCCACCAGCCAACCTGGGCACTCGTCTGGGGAGGTGAGAGGAGCACTTGGAGGGGCTACAGGGCCCCCTCTATCCCTGGTCCAGAGATCTCTTCTGCATGGTAGATTCCTCTCTCTCTCTTCCTGCCCCCCTCCACTGCCCCCCACCTGTTTCCCCCTCCTATCAACCATTCTGGCTGCCCTAGGGTCTCGAGACCCCACCCCTCTTATGCACCCTAAATCATATAGTCCCAAACTAGAAGAAGGCGATGGTATGGGGGGGGGAGATGGTGTGGCTTTGTTTTGGGGTTTTTTCTGGTGGGAGAGTTGTGGACTAGTTGGTCCCTTGCTGTGACCCAGAAAAGGCTGTTGTTGTTTAGTCATTTAGTCGTGTCCGCCTCTTGGTGACCCCCTGGACCAGAGCACGCCAGGCCCTCCTGTCTTCCACTGCCTCCTGCAGTTTGGTCAAACTCATGCTGGTAGCTTCGAGAACACTGTCCCGCCATCTCGTCCTCTGTGGTCCCCTTCTCCTTGTGCCCTCCATCTTTCCCAACATCAGGGTCTTTTCCAGGGAGTCTTCTCTTCTCATGAGGTGGCCAAAGTCTTGGAGCCTCAGCTTCACAATTTGTCCTTCCAGTGAGCACTCAGGGCTGATTTCCTTCAGAATGGAGTGTTTTGATCTTCTTGCAGTCCATGGGACTCTCAAGAGTCTCCTCCAGCACCAGAATTCAAAAGCATCCATTCTTCAGCGATCAGCTTTCTTGATGGTCCAGCTCTCACTTCCATACATCACTACTGGGAAAACCATGGCTTTAACTATACGGACCTTTGTAGGCTAGGTGATGTCTCTGCTTTTTAAGATGCTGTCTAGGCTAGCTCCTGCTAAAAGGGAATTGGAAACATTCAAGGAGTTGTTGTTGGCACCCGTCTGTCTAGAGAGGGAATGAAGTGCATCAGAATAAGTAAAACCACTGGAGAATCACAGCGCCTGCTGTGGCAGCAGACACTGGTAACTTGCAACTTGCTGCCTCCCGCATTGTTTTTGCAACACCAAAATGGGGAGCAAACCTGGGCAATGCGCATGGAAGTCCTGGGCTGCCCAGAGGACAACCTCACTGATGCGGTCCAAATAAAAGCAGAGCAAGACGTTTTGCACCAGTTTGGCTGCAGGAGTTGCTGGGAGGAGGCATAAGCAGCACCGTCCGACGGCCTCAGGGACTCTGTTCAAGATTTGTGTAGGGTTTACTCCTTAGTCCATTCTTTGGAGGAGACACAGTAGCAAAACGAGCATCCACATTCAGGGGCAGTATATCTTCAAATGCCAGCTGCTGGGGGAGGCTGCCAAGGAGAGCCGTTAAACCAGACTCTGCTTGGTGGGTTTCACAGATGCACATGGCAGTGGGTCTCTGCCATGGGAGCATATTCACCCAGTGCTTTTCCAGCTGCACTGGCTCCCCGTGGAGTACAGGGTCAGGTTCAAGGTGCTGGTTTTGACCTTTAAAGCCCTTCACAACCTAGGACCCTCGTACCTTTGGGACCGCCTCTCCCGGTATGCCCCACAGAGGACCTTAAGGTCCATAAATAGCAACACCCTAGCGGGCCCTAAGGAAGTCAGATTAGCCTCAACCAGAGCCAGGGCCTTCTCAACACTGGCCCCGGCCTGGAGGAATGCTCTGTCTCATGAGACCAGGGCCCTGCGGGATCTGATTTCTTTCTGCAGGGCCTGTAAGACAGAGTTGTTCCACCTGGCCTTTGGCTTAGAATCAGTTTGATTCCCTCCCCCCCCCTTCTTTTTTCCTTTCTCCTCCTGTGAAGAGGCTGCATCCTAATGTTTTAATGTCGTATTTTAATCTTGTTTTTTAAATTGTATTTTAATCAACTTGTTTTTATTATTGGTTGTGAGCCTCCCTGAGCCCGGTCTTGGCTGGGGAGGGCGGGGTATAAATAAAATATTATTATTATTATTATTATTATTATTATTATTATTATTATTATTAACACGTACGCTGCTTCTTCCAGACATCCCATCCTCAGTCCTTCCCCCCAGTCTCCGCAGCAGCCAGATTCGGCTCCAGGACCTCCAAGCCGTCCTCACGGGTCTCTTATTGCTGGTAGGATTATTATTTCCACAGGGTGTGCCAATTCCTCCCTGCCCCGCCGCAAACACCCCCCCGCCTCTCCCCCCTGCCCAGCCTTTTCCTTCCAGCTCACATGACCAGCCGCAGTCCAGAGGGACATGTGTGTTTTTGTCAGCTGAGGAAGGAAGGAAGGGGAACCCGAGACACAGTGTGCAGCCAACAGGGCTGGTGGTCCGAATTCTGCACATTTCTCACACTGGCAGCCCTGCTGGAGTGCAGGAGAGAGGGGAAGAAACGTGCACACAAAGTTCTAGGCCAGGGGTAGCCAACGTTGTGCCCTCACACTGCTGCAGACACAGCCTGCATGGCCTAAATCCAGAGGTTATGGTGACAGCAGTCACGAAATTAAAAGACGCCTGCTCCTTGGGAGAAAGGCAATGGCAAACCTAGACAGCATCTTAAAAAGCAGAGACATCACCTTGCCAACAAAGGTCCGTATAGTTCAAGCTCTGGTTTTCCCAGTAGTGATGTATGGAAGTGAGAGCTGGACCATAAAGAAGGCTGATCGCTGAAGAATGGATGCTTTTGAATTCTGGTGCTGGAGGAGACTCTGGAGAGTCCCATGGACTGCAAGAAGATCAAACCGATCTATAATGAAGGAAACCAGCCCTGAGTGCTCACTGGAAGGACAGATCCTGAAGCTGAGGCTCCAAGACTTTGGCCACCTCATGAGAAGAGAAGACTCCCTGGAAAAGACCCTGATATTGGGAAAGATGGAGGGCACAAGGAGAAGGGACGACAGAGGACAAGATGGTGGGACAGTGTTCTCGAAGCTACCAGCATGAGTTTGACCAAACTGCGGGAGGCAGTGGAAGACAGGAGTGCCTGGCGTGCTCTGGTCCAGGGGGTCATGAAGAGGCGGACACGACTAAACGACTAAACAACAACATGGGCCTCCTAGTCGCCAGCACGTGGAGGGCACCACGTTGGTGGCCCTTGTTCTGAGCAGTCCAAAAGAGTATCTATCAAATTTACATCTCAGCCTGCCTGCCAAAGGAGCAATTGTTTCTTTTCTAAACTGAGAGGTGAAGGGGAACAAGGCCTTTGTCCCGCTCCATATGTTTCAAGGCTGGGAGCCATTCCTTAATTTGGCGCTGGCTGGGGCTGACGGGAGTTGTAGTTTCCAACACCTGGATGGCACACCAGATGGGTGAAGGCTGCTTTCGTTTAATTTTGGATGGAGAGCCAAGCAGCAAGGGCGTTGCCACAATCGGAGCATCACTAATTTGTCTTAATGTCTTTGCTTTCAAAAGCACATCTTAAGTCTGCATTCCCAAACGTACCTTGCGAGGGATATATAACTCTGGGATTTCTTTCTGAGTAAACATGCAAAGTATTGCACTGAGGGTTTTTTTAAATATATATTTGTTTATTTAAACTCTTTGCCCTTTGAAATGCAGATTTTTCGGTTGTAAGCTCACAGGCAGGAACTTGCCTCTGAAGAATTCCCTTCTGCTAGTTAGTTTTAAACGCTTCATTAAAAACGCAATGAAAACAAAACATGTGCAAGGGAAATTTTCTTCTGGCATTCTGGGTGGTGGTGCCTCCCCACATTTAGCCACAAGGAAAAACAGAGAACCTTCCACAGATCTTGATGAATGGGATGAGAGAGTTTGTGTATGCATGTGCCTGCTCCTGTGACGAAGAGAAAAGCACTCTGCCCATGCTTAGAGGCACTCTTTCCTAGGGCCACCATTCCAGGTCTAACTGGTGGCTTAAGTTTCACAAATTACAGCTTGATCTCTAAGCGTGATGTTCATGAGCCTGCGCCGCTAAATAAGGTCCCTTTGGTCACAAAGATCCCCATTAATCTTTGTGGCCATAGAAAGGAAGCCCAGAGAAGATTTAAGGAAGCCCAGATCCCATCAGAGGTCCATCCAGTCCAGCCCCCTGCTACCCCCGCTGTCCAGGTAGATGCCTCCAATGGGAAGCCAGCAAAGCAGGAGTCAAGGTGCTTTAGCTGAGATTCCTGTATTGCAGGGGGTTGGTCTAGATGACCGCTGGGTACCTCCCAGCTCTATGATTCTAAGCCAATTGCCCCCTCCTCTTGTTCCTCCCTGGCAGCTGATACCAAATTCTTCCAAGAGCTAGAACCTGGGGGTGGCATTCAGAGAGGGGAGGGCCCAGGCAACCTGCCTCCTGAAAGTCTCAGCCCACATTTCCTCTTGCACAGGGGTGCCAACTTGAATTAAATATTTTTTTTTGGGGGGGACAGGTAAGCCCCACCCTGCATAATCAATCACAAGACACTGTGCACACAAACACCACTTGAATGGCAATGCCCGTCGAATTGGGGGGGGGGTGCGGTGCGCTCAAATATTATTTTGGGTTGGGTGCCGAAGGGACTTCGGCTCCTAGGATATGTTCTTGCAGCCTCTCAGAGTACAGAACTGAGGTTCAGCTCCAAGCACCCTCTCCCAGTACACCCCATAAAAACAGACACTCCCACCACCCCATTTTCTTCCTCAGGGTGGGTGGTTGGGGTATGGAAATCCGCTCCTTTCTCAGAAAACCTGACCTATAATGTCACTGAATATTTTAGACGATAGCAACGTAGTTATATTGCCATAAGAACTGGTCTGATATAGGATACGGAAATCGTATCACAGTACTGCAGAGGGACGTGGGTGGCGCTGTGGGTTAAAGCACAGAGCCTAGGGCTTGCCAATCGGAAGGTCGGCGGTTCGAATCCCCGCGACGGGGTGAGCTCCCGTTGCTCAGTCCCTGCTCCTGCCAACCTAGCAGTTCAAAAGCACGTCAAAGTGCAAGTAGATAAATAGGTACCGCTCTGGCGGGAAGGTAAACAGCATTTCCGTGCGCTGCTCTGGTTCGCCAGAAGCGGCTTAGTCATGCTGGCCACATGATCCCGGAAGCTGTACGCCGGCTCCCTCGGCCAATAAAGCGAGATGAGCACCGCAACCCCAGAGTCAGCCACGACTGGACCTAATGGTCAGGGGTCCCTTTACCTTTACCTTACTGTAGAGATGGAAGGGAACCCCAAGGGTTATCTAGTCCAACCCACTGCAACGCAGGAATCTCAACTAAAGCATCCGTGTGTAATTGCGGCTCAATGGGAACCACTCGATCTGGAACATGGCTGTCGTGGGGTGGGGTGGGGTGGAATCGTGCATAATTAGAGGTGTTCCTTTTTGAATTTTCATCCGTCTCTACGGCTGCTCTCCTAGTTTTTATACACATTATAAAATGAATTTCTTAAAATCTTTAGGAAAGAAGAAAGCTGGCCACGTGGCTCTCTTCTTGCTCTGACCATTGCACCTCACTGCCTAGAGACAAAAACCGCGGGCGGGGCTGCTTCCCACCACCCTGACCCCCCAATTAACCCCTGCTTTCCCTGTTGAGAAATAAATGCACGCCTTGAAAGAAAGAAAGAAAAAGCCCGGGTTCTCATTTCCCCCGCTTTCCTCATTGGGTTACAACGTGAGCCTTAACAGCTGGAAGGATGAATGAATGAATGAATGAATGAATGAATGAATGAATGAACGGCGCAATGGCGAGGCGCCTGTGTCAGCAGCCGGCGAAAGCGCCCAATTGGAGGCTCGGCCCCCAAAGCGTGACTCAGAGACCAGGAATGGCTGCAGCGTTCTTGGCCGGTGACATCAAAGTGCTGTGTCAGACACGTCGCAGGATTCCACCTCCTTCCCTCCCTCTCCGGCCAGACAGCCAGAAATGTCTCTGGTTCCGTCTCCCCTGTCCAGCCGACCCGATCCATCCCCCGGATCCTGGATCTGAATCACTGACCACCTGTGGATCTGTC
Organism: Podarcis vaucheri; assembly: GCF_965113315.1. Classification (NCBI taxonomy): domain Eukaryota; kingdom Metazoa; phylum Chordata; class Lepidosauria; order Squamata; family Lacertidae; genus Podarcis; species Podarcis vaucheri. The sequence continues at coordinate 4,913,975 of NC_138765.1, read as the reverse complement.
TGAAGGGCTGAGGTTTCCTAACGAGGCTTCTCCCTTCCAAAGGGGAGCGATCCGTTCTCCTTTCTCTTTCTGTTCGTGCATCATAAGGAGGGTGACTCAGCAGCAGACACAGAAATAGGCTTTGCTGGGTTGAAATGGCCCCTCCACGTTATGGGGGTGTTGAGTAAGGCCTCCCTGCGAAGGGAAGGCAGCTATTTATGACTAAGCAAAATATATCTCCTAGGAAAGGGGGGGGGTGAGTAGATTCAGAGAGCAGGAGATCTGGATTTGACACCCCCCACCCTGCTTTCTGTAGGAGTGCAGTGGAAGGAAACTTTGAGAGCCACGTTTCCCAAATTTGGGGGAGCCACTGCCCCCCTCAGGGACATGGGTGACGCTGTGGGTTAAACCACAGAGCCTAGGACTTGCCAATCAGAAGGTCGGCGGTTCGAATCCCTGCAATGGGGTGAGCTCCCATTGCTCGGTCCCTGCTCCTGCCAACCTAGCACTTTGAAAGCACGTCAAGTGCAAGTAGATAAATAGGTACTGCTCCGGCGGGAAGGTAAACGGCATTTCCATGTGCTGCTCTGGTTCACCAGAAGTGGCTTAGTCATGTTGGCCACATGGCCCGGAAGCTGTACGCCGGCTGCCTTGGCCAGTAAAGCGAGATGAGCACTGCAACCCCAGAGTTGGCCACAATGACCTAACGGTCAGGGGTCCCTTTACCTTTACCTTACTGCCCTCCTCGGTTCCATAAACTCATCCACCCCAGTGCCCCCCCCCATAAAAAGCATTGTTCAGAATAGCGATTTGCACAACCCCCTATGGAAGATCGCAAAATTAAATTGAAAACAGCGACAACAGCCGCATTTTTCCGTCTATAAGACGCCCCCATGTATAAGACGACCCCTATTTTGGGGGAGTCCGAATTAGGAAAATGAGGGGGAGGATGGCCCCCCGTGCATAAGACGCCCCCAAATTTTGGACATTATTTTTTACAGGGGGAAACCTAGCCTTATACACGGAAAAATACGGTAAATGCACATTTATTCCAAACCCAATTAAAACTAGTTTAATTAACAAAAGGGAGGGACTTGACGCAGGGATAGCAGCTTTTCAGAGTCTGGCAGCTGTTTACACCTTCAGCACCCCTTTGCTTCCCCCTTGCCTTTTAGTGCCCCCCCCGGTAATCCCACCCCCCAGGGGGTAGTGCCACCCCTTTGAGAACCACTAGATTAGATGATGATGATGATAGTATACTGCCCTCCAGTCGTAGATCAAAGGGTGGTTCAAAACAAAAATACAAGATAAAAAAACCACAAAATATATAATAACAAGAACACAAGAACAAACCAATTACCCCCTCGACCCACCCCTACATAAATAATAATAATAATAATAATAATAATAATAATAATAATAATAATAATAATAATAATTTATTATTCATGTGGCTGAGCTTCCCCAGCTACTCTGGGCGGCTCCCAATCAAGTGTTAAAAACAATATTAAATATTGTTAAATATTAAATATTAAAAACTTCCCTAAACAGGGATGCCTTCAGATGTCTTTTAAAGATAAGATAGCTGCTTATTTCCTTGACATCTGATGGGAGGGCGTTCCACAGGGCGGGTGCCACCACCGAGAAGGCCCTCTGCCTGGCTCCCTGTAACCTCCCTTTTCACAGTGAGGGAACCGCCAGAAGGCCCTCGGCGCTGGACCTCAGTGTCCGGGCTGAATGATGGGGGTGGAGACGCTCCTTCAGGTATACAGGACCAAGGCCGTTTAGGGCTTTAAAGGTCAGCACCAAAACTTTGACTTGTGCTCAGAAATGTACTGGGAGCCAATGCAGATATCTCAGGACCGGTGTTATGTGCTCCCGGCGGCCGCTCCCATTCACCAGTCTAGCTGCCGCATTCTGGATTAGTTGTAGTTTCCAGGTCACCTTCAAAGGTAGCCCCACGTAGAGCGCATTGCAGTAGTCCAAGCGGGAGATAACTAGAGCATGCACCACTCTGGTGAGGCAGTCTGTGGGCAGGGAGGGTCTCATCCTGCATACCAGATGGAGCTGGGAGACAGCCGCCCTGGACACAGAACTGACCTGCACCTCCATGGACAGCTGTGAGTCCAAAATAACTCCGTCTGCACACCAGGTCCTTCAGGGGCACAGTTCCCCCATTCAGGACCAGGGAGTCCTCCACACCCCCCAAAACAGTACAGTGGTACCTCAGGTTAAGTACTTAATTCGTTCTGGAGGTCCGTACTTAACCTGAAACTGTTCTTAACCTGAAGCACCACTTTAGCTAATGCGGCCTCCTGCTGCCGCCGCACCGCCGGAGCATGATTTCTGTTCTCATCCTGAAGCAAAGTCCTTAACCTGAAGCACTATTTCTTGGTTAGCGGAGTCTGTAACCTGAAGCGCATGTAACCTGAAGCGCATGTAACCCGAGGTACCACTGTACTTCTGTCTTGTCAGGATTCAGCCTCAATCTGTTAGCCGCCATCCATCCTCCAACCGCCTCCAGGCACTCACACAGGACCTTCACCGCCTTCACTGGTTCAAACAAACAAACAAACAAACAAACAAACCAAACAAACAACAACAAAAAACCCCTCTCTGACTGGCTATGCCCTCCGTCTTCCGAGCGATTCCGTTCCACCACCAAACAGCTCTCACCCCCAGAACACCCTTAGTAAGGTTTAGACGGGATCTATCTTCTTGCTCTTTGAAGACACTGGTTTGGGCCCTACCCTCCAGAGCAACAGAAAACGAACTTGCTCCTTCTTCCATGTGACAGTCCTTCAGATATTTGAAGATGGCGATTATATCTAATAATAATAAATTTTATTCGTACCCCGCCCTCCCCAGCCAAGACTGGGCTCAGGGTGGCTAACACCAGATATAAAACAATTGATTGAAATACAACTTAAAAAACAAGATTAAAATACAACATTAAAATGCAGCCTCATTTCAGCAGAAACTCAAAAACCTCTTTGGGGATGAAAACGTCAAGTCTTCACCAAGGCCAACTATCCAGACTGGTCCTACGTGGGCCAGAAAAAAGCCAGGGAAGTCCCCAAATAGGGGTTCCATCACAGAAGGAGAAAGGAAAGAGGGGAAGGGGATCAAGTTGATTCCAAGCCGAAGGCCAGGCGGAACAACTCTGTCTTACAGGCTCTGAGGAAAGAAATCAGATCCTGCAGGGCCCTGGTCTCATGAGACAGAGCGTTCCACCAGGCTGGAGCCATCACTGAGAAGGCCCTGGCTCTGGTTCAGGCTAATCTGACTTCCTTAGGACCCGGGACCTCTAGGGTGTTGCTATTTATGGACCTTAAGGTGCTCCGTGGGGCATACCGGGAGAGGCCGTTCCGTAGGAAGTATCTAGAGGAAGTAGTTCTGTCCTGCCCTGTACCGTTGGGCTAGTGATGAACCACAGGCCATATTTGCTTCCCAACGGAGTACTCCAAAACCCCTAAATTTGCAGCTGCACCTGGGATTTGCCACTGGGGCTTGAACCCGGGGCATTCAGCATGTGAAGTAGGGGCCAGGGATCTATGGTGGCCCTTCCTCACTTAGGCTTTCCCACGGGAGAAATGGACTTTGTTGGGAAAGGGGGCAGCCCCTCTGTCTAGTCACCGTCCCTCGGCTTGGGCGGGGGGGATCAGACAGCAATGAGATGGCAGCAGCAGTGGGCAGACAGACAGGGGGTGGCACAGTGGGGCAAGGCAGGGGGTGATAACCAGCTACTCAGAATAGCCAAGCCTCGCCAGGGTCTTGTCTGATTGCTGTTGGGGCAGGCTGGCGGGGTCTATATTTGGTACCCAGGCAGAAATGGCCAGGCCAGGCTCCACCTTGTCATTATTTGTGTCTCGCCTGCTGGTCACTGTCCCCGTGAAGATCAGTTTGTGGCAGCGGCGAGAAAGCCTTTTGCGTTGTGGTTATGAGCCTTACCCAGAGGAATGCAAACAGCCAACCGAATCAGGAGGTTCCTTGCCTCTAAGGAGAAACTCACGCCCAGCGCAAACTGGAGCAAGAGACATTCCTCCGCAACAGGGAATTCAGTATTGCTTCATCTTTCCAAACTTTTCATCTTGGTGACACACTTTTTTAGACGTGCATCATTTTGTGACACAGTAATTCAGTTTCGCTAGCAAACCGGAGGTTAAACTAACCCCTTAAAAGAGATACGGACACATATCGAGGAACGCACCTACACACTGCAGCCGACACACTAATGAATTTGGAAATAGAATAGAACAGAAAAGAATTTATTATTTATACTCCGCCCATCTGGCTGGGTTTCCCCAGCCACTCTGGGCGGCTTCCAACAAAGAATTAAAATACAGTAGTCTGTTACACATTAAAAGCTTCCCTAAACAGGGCTGCCTTCAGATGTCTTCTAAAAATCTGGTAGTTGTTCTTCTCTTTGACATCTGGTGGGAGGGCGTTCCACAGGGCGGGTGCCACTACCGAGAAGGCCCTGTGCCTGGTTCCTTGTAACTTGGCTTCTTGCAACGAGGGAACTGCCAGAAGGCCCTCGGAGCCGGACCTCAGTGTCTGGGCAGAACGATGGGGGTGGAGACGCTCCTTCAGGTATACTGGAAAGCTCTGATTTACATCTTTAATCAACTGCAATTGGTTCAACAGCTACAGCCATTCCTGGGCCAAGAAAGCCTAGCAAGAGTAGTGTTTATGCACCAGTTACTTCAAGACTGGATTCCTGCAAGGTGCTCTCTGCGAGGCTTCCCTCCAGAAGCTGCAGTCTGTGAAGAATGCTGAAGAACAATTGCTGGCAGGAGAGACGCCTTGTCAGCATGTAATGCCTGTGTCAGAGATCTGCACAGGTTCCTGATTTTCTACCGGGTCAAGTTCAAGGCGTTGCTCTTTGTGTATAAATAGCCCTTAACAACTTGGGACCAGTTCACCTGCGAGATCACCTTATCCCATATATGCCCACTTGGCCACTTCGATCGGGGGAATTGGCACTGCAACAGGGGCCACATAATCCTGGTTCCACATTTGTAAGAACTCGATCCTGCACTTTGGAACTCCCTGACTATTGACATCAAGCAGGTACCTTTGCGGTACACTTTTCGGCAACTGCTAAAAACATTTCTGTTTAGACAAGCCTAGCCAGATGCTTAGAAAGTTGATGCAAGTCTTAATCTGTTTTTAGGTAAAGGTAAAGGGACCCCTGACCATTAGGTCCAGTCGTGGCCGACTCTGGGGTTGCGGCGCTCATCTCGCTTTACTGGCCGAGGGAGCCAGCGTACAGCTTCTGGGTCATGTGGCCAGCATGACTAAACTGCTTCTGGCGAACCAGAGCAGCGCACTGAAACGCCGTTTACCTTCCCGCCAGAGCGGTACCTATTTATCTACTTGCACTTTGACATGCTTTTGAACTGCTAGGTTGGCAGGAGCAGGGACCGAGCAATGGGAGCTCACCCCATTGCAGGGATTCGAACCGCCGACCTTCTGATCGGCAAGCCTTAGGCTCTGTGGTTTAACCCACAGTGCCACCCGCGTCCCTGCAATCTGTTTTTAGTCTATTCCTATTTTAACTTTCTCTAAGTCTTAAATTATTGTTGTTCTTCATATTGATAATATTATAGCTTTATCTTTTTTTGTAAACTGCTTCGAGGTTGTTGCCTTTTCACAACCAAGCGGCGAGTAAATTTTACGAAATAATAAACACATGCCCAGTGTGAAAATGCACTCTGCACATGCGCAAGAGGGGATAGATCCCAAACCTGCCTGCGCTACACTGCCTAATAGGGAGAACCCCACCTGTTAATCCGAGACGTGAGAGGGAAAGGAGCTGGCTACAGTTCCAGCCGGCAACGAGGGACTCTGCGTATGCTTAGGGTCGCACTCTGCCCTTTATTATTGCTTCTCAGAGTCCAGGAATCTTCCTTGGCATTGAAAGCAGCTTCTGAGGCTAAGCTGGGTCTAAAAGCCAGGCTGTGCTACCCCTGGGGTTTGGGGTGGGATCATGAGCTGGCGCAGGTTTACTCTGCAGAACAACCTCCTGAGTTCAGTGGGCCTTACTCCTAAGTAGATGTGCCCAGGGCTGCATTGTCATGTTGGAAGGGACACACCAATCTAGTCCAACCCCCTGCAATTCAGAATAACAGCAAAATAACCCCTGACCGATGGCCATCCAGCCTCTGCTTAAAAACCCTCAACAGAGTCCACCGCCTTCTAAGGTTCCACGGTCAAACAATTCTAAGTTTCATGCACAGAGGGGGACACACAGCCTCTCAATGGTCCTACTCTCAGGCTTCTGTGACTAAATACAGTGGTACCTCGGGTTACAGACGCTTCAGGTTAAAGACTCTGCTAACCCAGAAATGGGACGCAGGTGGCGCTGTGGGTTAAACCACTGAGCCTAGGACTTGCTGATCAGAAGGTCGGCTGTTCGAATCCCCGCGACGGGGTGAGCTCCCGTTGCTCGGTCCCTGCTCCTGCCAACCTAGCAGTTTGAAAGCACATCAAAGTGCAAGTAGATAAATAGGTTCTTTGGCGGGAAGGTAAACGGCGTTTCCGTGCGCTGCTCTGGTTTGCCAGAAGCGGCTTAGTCATGCTGGCCACATGACCCGGAAGCTGTACGCCGGCTCCCTCGGCCAATAAAGCGAGATGAGTGCCGCAGCCCCAGAGTCGGCCACGACTGGAGCTAATGGTCAGGGGTCCCTTTATCTTTACCTTAATCCAGAAATAGTACCTCGGCTTAAGAACAGGATGAGAACAGAAATTGTGCTCCGGCGGTGCGGCGGCAGCAGGAGGCCCCATTAGCTAAAGTGGTGCTTCAGGTTAAGAACAGTTTCAGGTTAAGAACGGGCCTCCAGACCGAATTAAGTTCTTAACCCGAGGTACCACTCTAGTAGCAAGCTGCCAGGAGGAATGAATTCCTCATGCACCCAGGCAATTAACAGCAACAAAGGGAGCTTAATTGACAGGCGGTTTGCCTTTCGTTCTTCAAATCTGCCCACGCTGACCTTAGACCCTCTCTGACCACATCGCCACGCTGCTGCTCCTTTTGGATTTCTAGGGACCAGCAAGCGCTGAATGACGCCCAGTGCATTTGATGAATGGTTTTGGATGCTACTCCAGTGGGTTTCTCCCCCTTATGCCTGGAGAAAAAGGTCGTCAGAACAATCTGGGCGCCAAGTCCGGCGTGCCCCTTCCACTGCCACTCAAATGAGGGGCACGAACAAAGCCAGTAGAAGAGGCTTTGCTGCTCAGACCAGACCAGGAACTGCGGTTCCGGATCTGGACTCCGTTTCCCATCCCTTTGTCCCAGCCTTGTTGGCATGAGCCTGGCAGGGTGCCCACCCGTTTCCTTCTCGGTTCACGCCCATCGAGAACACAAGAGTCGCCTCGCCGGATCAAGCAGAACAGATCCAGGCTTGCAGGTTTATAGCCACCCTGGAGAACCTTTAATTTCAGCTTATTTCATTTGTTTAAGAGTCTTTATACCCCGCCCATCTAGTGTAAACACACCGCTCAGGGCGGCTTATAATATTCGTGTTGAATTTGAAAGCGATGTTATATACGACTTTATTTCGTTTCACACAATCTACACACCGCTTGATTTAAGAAACTTAAAGCAGATTACAAAAAAGGATGAAACAATGAAATAATCAGCAAGGGGAAAATTTGAAAATTCAAATCGACATTCAGCTAAGGACAGGTTAAAACATGCATCAACATACCCCTCTCAAAACCAAAACTTTCTTCGCAGATGCCAAGAAGAAGACAGCGAAGACAGCTGCCTGGTGTCAATAGGCAGGGAGTTCCGAAGTTTGGTGCAGCTGCACTGAAAGACTTAGTTTTTATAAATGTAGGAGAGATTTTACTTTCTTGGGCTGCATGATCGCTGCAGATGGTGACAGCAGCCACGAAATTAAAAGACACCTGCTTCTTGGGAGAAAAGCAATGACAAACCTAGACAGCATCTTAAAAAGCAGAGACATCACCTTGCCAACAAAGGTCCGTATAGTTCAAGCTATGGTTTTTCCCAGTAGTGATGTATGGAAGTGAGAGCTGGACCATAAAGAAGGCTGATCGCTGAAGAATGGATGCTTTTGAATTCTGGTGCTGGAGGAGACTCTTGAGAGTCCCATGGACTGCAAGAAGAACAAACCTCTCCATTCTGAAGGAAATCAGCCCTGAGTGCTCACTGGAAGGACAGATCCTGAAGCTGAGGCTCCAAGACTTTGGCCACCTCATGAGAAGAGAAGACTCCCTGGAAAAGCCCCTGATGTTGGGAAAGATGGAGGGCGCAAGGAGAAGGGGACGACAGAGGACGAGATGGTGGGACAGTGTTCTCGAAGCTACCAGCATGAGTTTGACCAAACTGCGGGAGGCAGTGGAAGACAGGAGTGCCTGGCGTGCTCTGGTCCAGGGGGTCACGAAGAGTCGGACACAACTAAACGACTAAACAACAACAACAACAACAACAAAGGAATGGGTTGTTGCTTTCTATGTAATTATTTTCCGTTTTGTTTCCAAATTGACTTTAAGCATTCATTTTTTATTTATTGAATCTATATACCACCGTATACCCAGAGGTCTCAGGGCAGTTCACAGAACAAAATCAAAACATAAAAGCACAAAATATGTAATCAAAATAAAAACAACAACCCAATAACCTCCTCCCCCCCGAAACTTTCCACTTTTTAAAAGGGCATAAGCTGCCATCGATTTAACATACATTTCTACTAGATTGCAAATTGATTCAAGATTCCTTGAAGGAAGTGAGTTATGAATGAAATAGATATACAAATGTGAATAATAAAAGACAATTTAAGATTTTTTTATAAAAAAGCCTGCTGGAAATAAAAAAGTCTTCGGTATCCAGCAAGAATATAAGAGGACTTCTGGATCAGGCCAGTGGACCACCTAGCCCAGAGTTCTGTCCCCAAAGTAGCCAAACTGATGCCCATTATGGAAAACCCACAAACATAACCTGAGAGCGACTCTCCCCTCCTGCAATTTCCTGCACTGCTGCCTCCTCCAGTTGTGAAGGTAGAGATTAGGCGTCTTGGCTAGTAGCCATCCATATTATCCTCCACCAATTTGACTAACTAACCCTCTTTTAAAGCCATCCGTATTGGCATCCGTAAGCCATCCTGTGGGAGGGAGTTCCGCAGGTTATGCACTCCATGAATAAGTCCTTTCGTTAATCTGTCCAATCTTCCATTCCTTTGTTTCCTTGTGCCAGTAAATCACAAACAGAGCATGCGCACGAGAGCAACTCTCCCCTCCTGCTGTTTGCAGGAGCTGGTACTTGGTGGAAGGAGAACATACCTATTCAGGGTTAAGGTAAAGGGACCCCTGACCATTAGGTCCAGTCGTGGCCGACTCTGGAGTTGTGGTGCTCATCTCGCTTTATTGGCCGAGGGAGTCTGCGTAAAGCTTCTGGGTCATGTGGCCAGCATGACTAAGCCGCTTCTGGCGAACCAGAGCAGCGCACGGAAATGCCGTTTACCTTCCCGCCGGAGTGGTACCTATTTATCTACTTGCACTTGACGTGCTTTCGAACTGCTAGGTTGGCAGGAGCAGGGACCGAGCAATGGGAGCTCACCCCGTCGTGGGGATTCGAACCCCCGACCTTCTGATTGGCAAGCCCTAGGCTCTGTGGTTTAACCCACAGCACCACCCGTTTCCAGGGTTAGTTAATGGGATAATGAGGGAAGCGGGACAGACCCCACTTTTTATGGAGTCATGCATAGATCGCATGCGGAGGCAGCCAGCCTCTCAGGCTTCCACACTTGGCTGATTCTAGTCTGGGCTGTCAAAGTTCTGTCTTAATCTGCTCCAAATATTATTAAAGGCAGACAGGGGATTTTGCAAGCAAGAGGCCTCAAGCACTTAGCAGTGTTTCCACTGCAATCTTGCTAAGACTATATTTTAAATGATAAGGGGGGGGGGACAGCCTAGCCCAGGCATGTCCAACCAGTAGATCGCGATCTACCAGTAGATCCCTGGCTGATCCTGGTAGATTGTGGGACCCTAATAATAATAATAATAATAATAAATTTTATTTATACCCCGCCCTCCCCGGCCAGAGCCGGGCTCAGGGTGGCTGACACCAATAAAATTTCAGTAAAAACATACTAAGAAAAAAAGAAAGAGAAACAATTTAAAATACAGGTTAAAATTCATTTTAAAATGCGGCCCCATTTTAAAAGTCAAAGCCATAAGGGGAGGGAGACATAAGGGTCAGAATGAGTCCAAACCAAAGGCCAGGCAGAACAGCTCTGTCACGCAGACCCTGCGGAAAGATGTCAAGTCCCACAGGGCCCTAGTCTCTTGGGACAGAGCGTTCCACCAAGTCGGGGCCTGTAATGAAAAGGCCCTGGCCATAGTTGAGACCAACCTAACCACCTTGCGACCTGGGACCTCCAAAATGTTGTCATTTGTGGACCTTAAGGTCCTCCGCAGGGCATAGCAGGAGAGGCGGTCCTGTAGGTACATGGGTCCTAGGCCGCATAGAGCTTTAAAGGTCAAAATCGATCATGGGATTAAATAAAGTTTACCAAATGTTAACAAATAAAAACTGAAGAACTCTGGGCTCAACAACTCTGGGCAATCCACCCACCCTCCATGAATGCTCCTCGTCCCTCCAATGACAATGCGTAGATCAATGCCTGTTGTTTTATACAGGGAGTAGATTGCAGTCTCTTGGGTGAAAAGCAATGACAAACTTAGACAGCATCTTAAAAAGCAGAGACATCACCTTGCTGACAAAGGTCCGTATAGTTAAAGCTCTGCTTTTCCCAGTAGTGATGTATGGAAGTGAGAGCTGGACCACAAAGAAGGCTGATCGCTGAAGAATGGATGCTTTTGAATTCTGGTGCTGGAGGAGACTCTGGAGAGTCCCATGGACTGCAAGAAGATCAAACCTCTCCATTCTGAAGGAAATCAGCCCTGAGTGCTCACTGGAAGGACAGATCGCTGAGGCTCCAAGACTTTGGCCACCTCATGAGAAGAGAAGACTCCCTGGAAAAGACCCTGGTGTCGGGAAAGATGGAGGGCACAAGGAGAAGGGGACAACGGAGGACGAGATGGTGGGACAGTGTTCTCAAAGCTACCAACATGAGTTTGACCCAACTGCGGGAGGCAGTGGAAGACAGGAGTGCTTGGCGTGCTCTGGTTCAGGGGGTCACGAAGAGTCGGACACGACTAAACGACTAAACAACAACAAGATTGCAGTCTCTTGGGAATTGGAGATGCCTGGCCCAGCCGATCCCAGTCTCGCAGGATCATCTTACAAGTCAGGCCTATAACCTCGAGCAGTAAAAATAGAAGGGGAAGCTCTTCCTCAACACCAGCTGTTTAGAGCACATCTGGAGCTGATCAGGAGGCACTGGCTAAGGGAGAGGCGGGAAGACTGTGGAATAATCATGGGGGGAAAGAAGCAGTCAGGCTGGCACGGAGAGGCGTTCCCTTTTCACCTGCAGGTTACATAAATCCCCTGCCTTGGCCTCAGTATCAGCTCCTTGCTGGGTGGAGCATTAGAAAGCTATTAGTGTGGGATGGGCAGATTAGCCTTCCCTGGAAACACCTGTTAAAACCTCCCCAGAAGCCAGGGAGAGCCTCCAGGAAGGTGACATCTTGGCTTATTCCCCTGAGATCAAAAGGGAGCTGGTTCAGCCTGGCAGGGCAGATCAGACCCCCCCCTTTTTTTGTTAAGCGTCAGCTCAGCCTTCCCCAACTTGGGGTCCCTCCAGAGGTTTTCAGCCACATTTGGAATACAGTGGTACCTCAGGTTCAGTGGCGTAGCGTGGGGGGTGTAGGGGGGGCCGGCCACACTGGGCACAACATCTGGGGGGGGGGCGCGCTCGCACTCGCAGCTCTCTGCCCCCTGCTAAAATCCACGGGTTAGGGGGCGCAAATTACTTGCCTTGCCCCGGGTGCTGACAACCCACGCTACGCCACTGCTCAGGTTACAGATGCTTCAGGTTACAGACTCTGCTAAGAACAGTTTCAGGTTAAGAACGGACCTCCGGAACGAATTAAGTACAGTGGTACCTTGGGTTAAGAACTTAATTCGTTCCGGAGGTCCGTTCTTACTCTGAAACTGTTCTTAACCTGAAGCACCACTTTAGCTAATGGGGCCTCCTGCGGCCGCTGTGCCACCGGCGCCCGATTTCTGTTCTCATCCTGAAGCAAAGTTCTTAACCTGAAGCACTATTTCTGGGTTAGCGGAGTCTGTAACCTAAAGCGCATGTAACCTGAAGCGTATGTAACCCGAGGTACTACTGTACTGTGAACAGTTCAGGTGGCCTCAGCTCAGAAAGGGTGTCGCACAGTGGGAAAAAGGTTCAGCAAAGGGCAAACAAGATGATAAATTGGGGTGGAGCGACTCCCCCCTATGGGAAAAGGCTGCAGTATTTGGGGCTTTGTAGTTTAGAGAGTCCCATGGACTGCAAGAAGATCCAACCTCTCCATTCTGAAGGAAATCAGCCCTGAGTGCTCACTGGAAGGACAGATCCTGAAGCTGAGGCTCCAATACTTTGGCCACCTCAGGAGAAGAGAAGACTCCTTGGAAAAGACCCTGATGTTGGGAAAGATGGAGGGCACAAGGAGAAGGGGACAACAGAGGACGAGATGGTGGGACAGTGTTCTCGAAGCTATGAACATGAGTTTGACCAAACTGCGGGAGGCAGTGGAAGACAGGAGGGCCTGGCCTGCTCTGGTCCAGGGGGTCACAAAGAGGCGGACACAACTAAACAACTAAACAACAACAATAACAATGGGGCTGGTTGCAGTTGGTGATGGTTCAACCTGGCTGTCCTCATGATGGGAATCAATGTCTCCCACAGCTCCGAGCAAGAGATTCTCGACTATGCAGCTCATTCTCTGGGAGGTGAGAGGTTGCACCTCACAACTGCTCATTAGTTGGTGTTCAGTTTCTAACAAGAGGGCAGCCAGGGCATAAAGGCAAAGGGACCCCTGGCCATTAGAGGTCCCGTCATGACTGACTCTGGGGTTGCGGCGCTCATCTCGCTTTATTGGCTGAGGGAGCCGGTGTACAGCTTCCGGGTCATGTGGCCAGCATGACTAAGCCGCTTCTGGCGAACCAGAGCAGCGCACAGAAATGCCCTTTACCTTCCCGCCAGAGTGGTAGCTATTTATCTACTTGCACTTTGACATGCGCTCCTGTCGCAGGGATTCGAACCGCCGACCTTCTGATCAGCAAGCCCTAGGTTCAGTGGTTTAGACCACAGTGCCACCCGCGTCATAGCCTCTTCTAAAAGACAAGCCCTCTGAACACGAAACTTACCCCAAACTGTTTGTGGATACTCAAGCAATATGTAAAGGCCAATCTGCACATGTTCAGAGGCAATTTTCCATTTGGTGGGGCAGGGGGATCATGGTTTGCTATGTTCCTGGTTCTGTGCTATATTTCTGGATGTGCTCAGAGGAACCGATATCTTATTTTTACAACTTCATTGTCCTTTATCGACCACTCCATAGCATCTTAGCACTTCAAATAGCATATCCAAGAGTCAGGAGAGACTCTCTGCGCAGAATCCTGGCAAGACACTGCCAATTAGCGTAATCAATAATAAATCAGGTCCGCCCAGTGGTCTGATTCAGTATAAAACTGCTTATTATGTTCCATACATGCTATCAGCACACTTGAAGATGTTGCCACGGTCAAACCCTTTAATCCAGGTGTTGCAATGGAACCTGGGGAACTCCCAGCCACTAGACGAAAGTGGATTTTAACAAGACGGCTAATCCAAACCCTTGGGAAGGGTGTGTCTGTCTTGCACTTACATAAGCTATGGAAAGGTCAGGTGAAGCCTGCGTGGGAGTGGCAATATTTCGGTTCATCCACAGAGGATATTTGCACCTCTGAATTCGCTCTCTAGCAGAAGCTCCACCCCTCTGAAACTGAGGGACGCTGCTTGCAGGCTGTCTCGAACCCAGAGCCGCTCTGATTAGAACTGGACTCTTGTTTGGGTCAGGGAGGCGCAGGGGTGCCAGGGATTTAATCTTGGGTGTTCTGCATTCAAAGCAGGTGTTCCTGGGGCTTTTAGTGAGGCATCTGAATGAAGGGTGGTGATGATTAGTTTGAAAATTCATCATAAAAACAGGGGGTGGGGGAGGGAGGGAGAGAGAAGAAAGCCAGCCAAAGAATGGATTCATTATTGGCATTTGTGTGCTGTCCTTCAGACATACTCCCATGCAGGGGCCGGGGCAGCGCCGCCATGTTCCCAGGATGGTGGGAATGTTCCTTATTGATGCCAGGCGTTTTTATCCTGCTCTTCAGCCAAATGAAGCTGTCAAGGAGGGGCTTAGCAAATGTCACTGAAAACCCCTGCCCACAGCACAAAAGGAAAAAAGGGATTGTGAGGGAAGAGGAAAAAAGAAAGCTCGGGCAGATTTATGGGTCACAAGCAGAATGGCTCCCGAAGACCTTTCCAAAATAGGAGAATATGAGACTTGGGATCAATCAACTCATTTGTGAACTGATGTGGGGGGAGGGGCAGTAACCCGTGAGGCTCAGAGTTTAGAGCAATTTAGTTTACATATGATACAACAATTCAGTGTGTGTGTGTGTGTGTGTGTGTGTGTGTGTGTGTATACACACACACACACACACACACACACACACACACATATACATATATATATATACATACACACAGTGGTACTTCAGGTTAAGTACTTCATTCGTTCCAGAGGTCCATTCTTAACCTGAAACTGTTCTTAACCTGAAGCACCACTTTAGCTAAGCAAAGTTCTTAACCCGAGGTAATATTTCTGGATTAGCGGAGTCTGTAACCTGAAGCATATGTAACCTGAAGCGCATGTAACCCAAGGTACCACTGTGTATGTATACATGTGTGTGTGTGTGTGTGTGTATATATATATATATACACAAACACATGATTTTCTTACCTTCAAACAACGAATGTTAGGCTGTGAATGGCAAAGTATTGTACAATTCATCCCACATACCTTTTTATTTCTTGATAATATGCAAAAATTAAACAAATATCTAATTAACCATCTACCTTTGAACCAAGCGGGTTATTGGCGGTAGACTGCGGGAGCTTGTCTGAATTTGTTTCCCCTCCCCTCGCTCTTTCCCTAAAAGGGTCATCTTCACATCTTGTGGCAATGAGTCCCGTGAGTGAACTGTGATACTGTGATACATATATTTTTGGCGGGGAGGTGGGGCTAAGTGCCGACCCTCCTGGCAATAATACAAATCTACTCCTTGGCAGGTATTTAAAAGCATCCCGCGGAATTTTCCCCCTAATGTGGGGTGGGGGGGTTGGTTTCTTGAGAGGGGGGCGAGAAGAGAGGTGACCCCCCCCCGCCTTCCCCTCCGCGCGCCTCCCGCTCCCAATGCCATTTCTAGAACGGTAGTAAAAGTTTCTAAATAAAAAGCCGCGGCGGCAAAACACGAAAGCTCTGCAGCGCCGCCGCCGCCGAATCCGCGAGGCCTGTGAGAAAGGGATTCCCTCTGACGTCATTGCTAGGATACCAAACAAACACAGCCGAGACAAGGCCATATATGGCTAATTGCGTCACAGGAACTCCGGCGGGGCGGAGCGAGGGATCCCCGCTGAAATAGCCCTTTGGCGGCCCCGCACGGAGACCCCTTTGGGCAAGCGGGGAGGTCGGGGAGAGAGGGAGCCGCGGGCCGAGTTTCGGGGTCGGCGAGGTCCGGGATCGCCGGGGATCCGCGTTTGGGGGGCCGGATCGGCGCGCTTCCTGGTTGACGTCACGAGGGGCACGGCCCCCCTCTTGTATAAATAGGCTGCGAGGCAGAGCGTGGTTCATTCATAAGATTTCGGGCCCGGGAAGGAAGACCGGCGGCGGGCAGCGGAGACAGAAGCGAGCGCCGGAGGGGAGATCCCGAGGCTACTGCTCGGAAACCGACCGATCGCTTCGGATTGCTGGCTGCTTGTTTGGGGGGGAGGGGGGAGGCTTTTCTCCCGGGCGCGCGTTGGGGTTGGAGTTGGCTCGACCGGTGGAACTTCGGCCTGCCGCTGCCTTCGGGACCATGCTGTTGCTTTGAAAGGAGAGCGAAGGGGGGGACCCGAGGGAGCCGTCTCCCCCTCCGCCCGGCGACCCGGAGAAGAGCAACTCTCGCAGGCGCCCCGAGCCTCCTCCTGCCTCGGATCCGGCGGCGGCGGCGGCGACCACGGCAGCGGCGGCGGCAGCAGCGGCGGGAGGGTCGGCCGGCTGGCTGTGCTCGGCGCTCACCTTGGCTTCCAGGCGCCCCCGGCGAGGCCGCGGCCTTTCCCCGGCGCCCCCGAGGGAGATGTATCAGGGCTTCCCCGGAGACTACGACTCCACCTCCCGGTGCAGCTCGTCCCCTTCGGCCGAGTCCCAGTACCTCTCCTCGGTGGATTCTTTCGGGAGCCCCACGGCCGCCGCTGCCGCCTCCTCGCAGGTAAGAGCCGCGGATCGCGGTGTGTGTGTGTGTGTGAAGGGACAAACACTTGCTTGACGGGTTCTTTCCTCCAGCCATAGGAGTGGGGGGGGGGGGTGCGTCCTTTGCACCGGACTCTTCCCGGCGCCGGGATCCAGGAGATCGGAGGCGGGGACGGGGCTCCCTTCTTACTCCCCTTGCAGTTCCCTGCACCCCCAGCCCCTGATCCAAGCGCTGGTCAGCTCGGGGTCTCCGGTGCTTGCATGCCTGTCTGCCTATGGGGGGACTCTCACGCCCCCCCCCCACCGCAACTGCATGTGCCTTTCGTTTTCCTCTTCCCTCCCCGCCGTCCTTCCTTTTTTACCCCACCTGCCCACTTCGGCCGATCCCCTCCCAAATTGATCCCGATTGCGGTACAGATCCCCCCCTTCCCTATTTTATTTCGTTTTTAAAACACGCGGAAATTAATTCTCCGGACCGGGTGTCCGACCCGCGATTGGAAAGCAAAATATAATTAAAATATTCCGGCAGTAGCGATTGAAACGGATCTCCCGCAAAACTCTCCCCGCGCGCGCAAGTCTCCCCTGCGGTCCGCATTCCTAAACTCTCTCTCCGCTTCCCGCACCCCGCTTCCCTCCGGGGTTTCGAACGCGCATGCGCGGAGAGGAGGAGGGGGGGAGTGGAGGAGGCGAGCGCGAAGACGAAAGGGGGGAAAGGGGGGCGGGGTTGTGCGTAACGCATGACGTGCTGGAACCCTCCGTGCTGACGTGAAGCACGCACGGCGCGTTTCTCCTCCACCTCCTCCTCCTCCCCGAGGCGCGCGGGTTATTTTGGAACGCTGGTCCACCCCCGTTGCTAAGGGGCGGGGCGGGCGGGAGGAGCGCGCGGATTGGCCGGGCCTGGGAAGGGGAGGCCACGCCCCCTCCAGCCCCTGCTTGCTGCTGCTTCTATCTTGGTGCAAGTCAGCAGAGCAAAAAGGAAATGCTAAAAATAATCCTCTCCAACTGTGGAAGGAGCAGGAGTGCAATGCTTGGCGTCCCGTATTTCGGGGGGCAGTTTCCAGCACCGCACTCCATAATGCCCCCTTTAGCTGGAAGAGAGAAATGGGCCTTCCTCCAGCCCCTAATAAGCATCCATCTCTTTCCTTCCCATGTTAAATTGGGAGAGGAAGATGCATGCCTGCTCGCCCTCCCAATGTTGTTCCTGGTCCTCTGGGAGCTCTGTAGGGGCGCGCACCCCCCTCTGCAATTCAGAGGGGGGTGCAATGAAGGGATGGAGGAGCCCCACGGCTTGCTCTGACCCACTGGCGAACGTGGGAAATGGGTAATAATATTAGGTATAAATGTGCTTGCTTCTGACACTCCAGCCAGGAATGGCAGCCGGCCCCCGACCCATTTGGAAGGACAGATAAAGTGGCTTGGAGGCAGCTTGGCTTCCCTGTGAATTGCATAGCGTCACTCGGGTGAAACCCTTTCCCTTTGCCGCAGATTTTAGGGATGAGCCTCATTTTGTCTTCCGATTCACTGCTTTCCCCACCTGGAGCTGCGTTGCTTTAGAGCTCCTTGTCTAAGAGTTATTTCTGAGCTGTGTTACCTGCAGGGGGAATCTCCGGCAGCTTTCTTCCCCTCAGATCTTATTGTACTTGGGACTCTTATTATATCACACCTTCTGGTGGCTTGTGTGCTTTGAGGTTTCGTCCTAAAAAAAGACGAGGAAAAAAGCCAAGGTTTCGAACCAGAGACTATTATTCCCAGTATAGGTGCAGGATACAACACACACACACACACACACACACACACACACGTGTATCTTCCCCCTGAAAAGCAATAAAAAGAATTCTGGTATCTTGCCCTAAAAGTGTCCATGGTGGTGGCAGTCACTGATGGCTGATGCTTCCCCTTCATTTGATCTCGTGATATTTGTTAATATTTCCTGATGTCACTTATTCAAGGAATGAGAGGTTAGCATTCAGTTTTCAAGCTGGAGAGGGAACAGTGTTTGCCACAAGCTTCCAACTCTTTTAACAGAAATCCAACACACTCAGCGACAGAATATCTGTTTTGCATCTCCACTGCAGTTGGCAATTCCTCTCTCATAACCCAGATGGCAGGCAGGACTAGATGACAGAGCCAGCTGTGGTGGCTCATATCAGAGTTGCCAAGGGGTCATAAGGGGTCATCTGGTTCCAACCCCCTTTGGTCTTCGCTAGGTGACACTTTGGCTTAGATACGGGGTTGGTGCTCCAGGTGTCATTGGGACTAAAGCTGATGGGATTTGACACCGGCTGAAGTTGATGGGATTTGTGGTTCAGCAATGCAGGGGATTGGACTAGATGACCCTCAGATCCCATTCCAACTCTACAGTTCTGTGAACACCTGGAGGGCAGCAGGCTATTGCTCATCACTTTTCTCTCCGCCCCCCCCCCCCAAATGAGCTCAAAGCGACTTACAAACATTAAGTCCCAGCCACTCTGGGAGGCTTCCAACAAAGTATTAAAATACAGTAGTCTTCCCTAAAGCTTCCCTAAAGAGGGCTGCCTTCAGATGTCTTCTAGCAGTCTGGTAGTTGTTTTTCTCTTTCACATCTGGTGGGAGGGCGTTCCACAGGGCAGGTGCCACTACCAAGAAGGCCCTCTCGGTAGTGGCCAAGGTTGCTTTTTAAAAACCGTAATAATGAATGAGGTTGAGAAGAAACCAGCTGCACACACTAGCTCCCACAAACATTTTATTGATAAAGCAAAATACTTCATTTGTTAGGCATTCGCCTTGGGGGGGCGAATGATCCATGTCACCTGGATCATTTAGGCCACGGTTGCCCGCAAAGGTGCTTCGTGAAGAAGGAACATGGAAGCCTTATTTCTGCCGTCCTCTGAGCATGCATGCCTCTTTCTCTCTCTCCCTCTCCAGGAGTGCAGTGGCCTTGGGGAAATGCCCGGATCCTTTGTGCCAACAGTGACTGCCATATCGACTAGCCAAGACCTGCAGTGGTTGGTGCAGCCCACCTTGATTTCCTCCATGGCCCAGTCTCAGCAGCCTCCGGGCCAGCAAATGCCTCAACAGCAGCAGCAGCCACCCACTGTGGACCCCTACGACTTGCCGGGGACCAGCTACTCCACCCCAGGACTGAGCGCTGCCTACGGTGCCGGCCCCTCGGGGCTGCCTGCCGCCCAGCCACGCTCCACCAGGGCCCGGGCCCGAAGGACTCGGGAGGAAACGGTGAGCGGGGAGGATTGTAGGGCCCTGCTTCTCCTGTGGAACTTCCTCTGGGGAGCCGGCGACGAGGTTATTAACTCAAATCGTTTTGCACCCTTGATTTGGCCCTGCTTGACAGATTCCCCAAATAGCCTTAACGGTTGCCTTTGGTATATATATATTTTTGGGGAGGGATGTTGGCTGGTTGCCTTCTCTGCCCTCTCGCCCCCTTGGTAGCTTGGGGAAAAGGTGGGAGAAAGTATGGGCGACTTAATTCAGATTGCAGCGACGAATTTGCCAGTCCACTGTAGCCGGAACCACTTCGGATTCCGGGCTGGGCAGCGTCCAGCTAAGGTGAGCTGCTTGACCCTCCCAAATCTGGTGTTCCGACGTTGCTGCATCTTTTCATAGACTTGCAGAGTTGGGAAGGGACCATTAGTCATCTAGTAGTCCAACCCCCTGCAATGCAGGAATCTTTTGACCAATGCGAGGCTCAAACCCACAACCTCCGGATTAAGAGTCTCACAGGGTCACTTGAGTGTATTCTCCTGGGTTGAATACTGGGGTGTAAAACCCAGTATGTCCATTTGTCCCACCAGAATGAGCAAGGATAGTGTTGGCGGCAGGGGTCGCTTGTGTGGATCCCAGGATTCTTGACAGCCAGTCCGGAAAAGGGATCTGCTGTCTCTTCATGAAGTCCAATGATAGAGCAGTTTTTCCAAGGTTCATTAGGGATGGCTGCAGCTGCTTTGCCCTGCAGGAGAGAGGTGGTGGCAAAGTCCTTTGGGACGATGCCATGTCCAGAAAGGGAGAATTGTCTATAGCCTTCATCCATGGACTGACCGCCTCTTTCTCCTGCCCTTGCAGCTGACACCCGAAGAGGAAGAGAAACGCCGTGTCCGGAGGGAGAGGAACAAGCTTGCAGCGGCCAAGTGCAGGAATCGCCGCCGTGAACTGACAGACCGACTTCAAGCGGTGAGTGGAGAACGGGGACTTCCTGGCCATGAGCTTTTTTGGTGCAACTGGCCCTGCCCTTGGGGGGGGGGGAGACCCACAAGCTTTGAGGGAGGTGGAGCTGCCTCAGGGCCCTGTTCTGCTTGGCTTAATGGCCAATTTCTGCCTGTTGCATTTATATCCCACCTCCCTCACATTTAATCTCCACAAGGTCAGGCTGAGAGATAGGGACTGTGACCGGAGATCTCACGGTGAGCTTCACGGCCAAGTGGGGGTTTGAATCCTGGTGTCTCTCAGGCTCTAACCACTACCCCATGTTGTCTCTGCGTGGCGGGGATTACCATTTTAAGGGGCCATAAACAGCCAATTATTTCAATTCCTATGACCATGGGGTAAAGCCAAAAAGTCTATCTGGGAATGTCTCTCCTGTTCCTGCCCTTATAGAATCATAGAATCCTAGAGTTGGAAGAGACCACAAGGGCCATCGAGTCCAACCCCCTGCCAAGCAGGAAACACCATCAGAGCACTCCTGACATATGGTTGTCAAGCCTCTGCTTAAAGACCTCCAAAGGAGGAGACTCCACCACACTCCTTGGCAGCAAATTCCACTGTCAAACAGCTCTTACTGTCAGGAAGTTCTTCCTAATGTTTAGGTGGAATCTTCTTTCTTGTAGTCTGGATCCATTGCTCCGTGTCCGCTTCTCTGGAGCAGCAGAAAACAACCTTTCTCCCTCCTCTATGTGACATCCTTTTATATATTTGAACATGGCTATCATATCACCCCTTAACCTCCTCTTCTCCAGGCTAAACATGCCCAGCTCCCTTAGCCGTTCCTCATAAGGCATCGTTTCCAGGCCTTTGACCATTTTGGTTGCCCTCCTCTGGACATGTTCCAGTTTCTCGCCCTCCAACCCCACACAGCCCCAAAGCTGCATTGATCCAATCTTCCAAAACCCCACTGAAGCCCCAAGATCCAGGTTTTTCAGGGCAAAGGGTTTGAAATGTTTTTCCTCCCATTGGGATATTTGAAAAAGGTGTTGGGTTGTTTTTTTTTAAAAAAGGCTGCAACTGCTGATTTTTAATGCTGTTCTGCCTGTGGCTTGTTCTAAGCTGTTTTGGGCTCCCATATTTAGGATAACAAGCTTTATTTACAAATCTTCAAAAACGGACAGCTCATCCCCATCTTTTGGGGACCAGGCAAACCCCAGTTCCTCCCTCCCTCCCTCCTGAGCTTCAAGCTGAGAGGGGGTTGTCTCCTCTTGCTTTCCTTCCACTTTCCCTGCAATGTAGGTAACAGCTCTAGGCCACCATCTTGAAGGATGCTAGAGGAATGGGCGCCATAGAGTCTGTTGGCTGGAGTGGTTCTCGCCCAGCGGTTGCCCCTCTGGTCCTGCAGGCGCCATTTTGAAAGAGGGCAAAGGGACGCTTGCTTGGCTAGAGCAGGAGAAATGGCAGACTCCCGGACTGCAGTGCCCCCCAAAACTAGGATGCCCCCCCCAAAAAAAACTAGGCATAGACTTCTGCCTGGGAGGCTTTTAAAGTAGTTTATCCTCTGAAGTTGATGGAATTAGGGAAGACTTTGAGAGCTTGGTGCCCTCCATGGAAGTTTGGTCTCTGTATAGCATATGGAAAAGGGAGATGAGTTGGGTCTAGTCTGGTGGGATCCATGACCACTCTTGCTTCTCCTTGGTTGGGTATTGGAGCAGGCAGCGAGGCAAGATGGCAGATGCAGACTAGCCACAGGCTTCCCTGGCTGGGCTTGAACCACCAACCTTCTGGTGGTGGTTGTTATTATTATTACAGATAGGTAGCCGTGTTGGTCTGCCATAGTCAAAATAAAAAAATTCCTTCCAGTAGCACCTTAAAGACCAATTCAGCAGCTTCTCTTTCCAGTCTATTTCGGACATAAATCTGACATCAAGGATCACAAAACAGAGAAACCAGTAGGAGAACACTTCAATCTCCCAGGACATTCTATACAAGATCTCAAAGTAGCTGTTTTACTACAAAGGAATTTCAGAAATAGACTGGAAAGAGAAGCTGCTGAATTGCAACTCATTACCAAACTTAAAACCATGGAGAGACCTGGTCTGAACAGAGACATTGGATTCTTATCTCATTATACATGACTAAGCCATTTCTCACCTTCTCACCCCTTGCCTTTTCCTGTAAGACCTATTACAGTCGTTAAGAGTCGTCAACAGGCTCATCTCAGCTATCTGCCAATCTCCCATTCCCACCACCCTTCTGAGTAATACCCCTCCCCACCTTCTCACTATATAGAAGGATCTGGCAACTTCTGTTTCAGTGTATCTGAAGAAGTGTGCATGCACACGAAAGCTCATACCAAGAACTAACTTAGTTGGTCTTTAAGGTGCTACTGGAAGGAATTTTTTTATTTTGTTGTTATTATTATTATTATTATTATTATTATTATTATTATTATTATTATTATTAGAATTTATATACTGCCCTGTAGCCGGGGGTCTCCAGGCGGTTCACAGAATAAATCCAAGATATAAAGCCACAAAATACCTAATAAAAAGAAAAACAAGAACCCAATAGCCGCCCCCACAAAACAAAACACATTTTAAAAGGCTATAGGATGCCAATCAGATCAGCCAAAGGCCTGGTTAAAAAGGAATGATTTTGCCTGGCGCCTAAAGGTGTATAATGAAGGCGCCAGGCAAACGTCCCTGGGGAGAGCATTCCACAGATGGGGAGCCACCGCAGAAAAGGCCCTGTTCTTGTGTTGCCACCCTCTGCACCTCTTGAGGAGGAGGCACACAAAGGAGGTGATGATCTCAGGGTCTGGGTTGGTTCATATAGAAGCAGGCGGTCCTTGAGGTATTGCGGTCCTGAGCCTCTGGGGAATTTTGGCCAGGCGCACCTGGTGTCCCTCCCAGCTCCCCAATTCCACACCATCTCACCTCCCCTTCCCTGCCCCCCCCCCCCATGGCTTCCTTGCTGACTCCGCTGATGTCCCCGCTCCTTCCCCAGGAGACCGACCAGCTGGAGGAGGAGAAGGCTGAGCTGGAGTCGGAGATCGCGGAGCTTCAGAAGGAGCGCGAACGGCTGGAGTTTGTCCTGGTGGCTCACAAGCCCAGCTGCAAGATCCCTTATGAGGACGTGCCAGAACTGATCGGGCAGCCGGGCACCTCGGGCGAGGTGAGCGCTTTAGCCCTGGCGGTCAAGGAGGACCCCTTTGGGCCCACGGCCTACTCGTCGCTGCCCCTCCACTACCAGCAGACCCTTGGCGGAGCGCAGGCCTTGTCCCCCGCGGAGGTAGCATTTTCTAGTTCTTACTTTTCACATGGTGAACAGCTGACCGACCCGTACCCGGCTAACCCTTCCTATACGTCTTCGTTTGTCTTCACCTACCCAGAGGGAGCCACCTGCGGAGCCACGCACCAGCGGAACAGCAGCAGCGACCAGTCCTCGGACTCCCTGAACTCTCCCTCGCTCCTTGCGTTGTGAAACTAAAAAAAAACAAACCACGCAAAAACAAAACACAAAAGCCCAACTGCCTCCCAATCTCGAAACCTTTTCTCTGCCTGACCTCCATTGGAAAAAACCAAACGACCCACGTGCGCAAACTTCTGCATTAAGCGAAGGGGGGCACAAGAGAGAGAGAGAGAGAGAGAGAGAGAAATGGCAAATGCGTACCCCCCAGCGTGGGAGCATCGAACCTTTAAAACACCAATATCTATCTATAAAGAGACCAAGTCACCCGCCAGCCCTCGCTGCACCAGCACCCACAATCACAAGCTCTGTGACCATGTTGTTGTTGATGTTCAGACTGCCGGGGTGCAGTGAGTGGAACGCCTTTTTGTGTCTCGACGGTCGCTTTCAACATTTCCTTGTTTTTTGGGCTTTGCAATTTCCAAATGGGGAGAGCGAAGGAGGAAGGATGTTTCTGGGCTGCAGCGATGGATGATGTACCCTCCGCCTCGGAAGAACTCTGAGCCTAAAACTTGCTTTCTGGGGGGAAACGGGGCCCTTGCCTTTTGCCGAACGTGGACTTTTTGGCTGAGTATGGACTGTGACGATGGTTCTCTGATTCTTGCTGCCTTTTGTTCATGGAATCATACAATTGTGGACTTGGAAAGGGACCCCAAGGTGTGGTCTTGTTGTAAGAAGCTGAGCAAAAGCGGATGACCTGTCAGTAGGGGGAATGAGGAGGAATGGGGGTGGGCTCCCTCCCCCCTGTTCTAGCAGACCCTACATTGCCTGGCTGCTTGTGAATCTTCTGCCAGCTGCATGGTTAAAAATGGGCACTCTCAAGGCACTTTTCCAAGTTATCAGCCTGCACTATGAAACGTGGTTGAGAGATTGACCGGCCATCGACCATCCTTTCCCAAATTATTTTGGCAGGTGCCTACTGTCAACCTCAAAAAAGTCTAGAAGATGGCGCAGGAGGTGCTTAAAAGCTTTGCTTTCTGTGTGGCTTAAACTTGCTGTGAGGCACATGCTTACACAGAAGTAAGCGCAACAGAATTCAGTTCCTTATGAGTTGCACCCTTAACGCGCAGAGGAGCAAGTCTACTTTAATAGGCTTGCAAGCAGAAATTATTCCAGTTCACACGATTACCAGTTGAGGCACTTTGGTGAATGTCCTGGGAATATAATCAAAGGGCGGTAGAAAAGTATTTGCTCTTAACAAAGCATGAAGAAAAAGTAGTTTTCTTCTTTTTCTTCATGCTGTGTTTATATATACATATATTGAGTTCAATACAAAATTGAAAACTTAATTAATGAGAACCTCGGCTGCAAAACTCACCAGATTTTTAACTTGTGCAATAGTTTGGCAGCCCTGGTGTGCCTGTCAGAAAATACAGAAGCCTTTTAGAGGATGGCAGCCTCCATGCTTGTAAAGAAAAAGGAAAAGTAGCTTTTTTCGCTAGGAATTTGCACAGTGGGCTGTCTGGAACGCCACGTCTCTTATTTTTGTCCAGCTGGTTGGGGGGCCAGCTCTACGTTGGGTCTACCCACCGCCTTTTAAACTTGGCCACATCCCCACCCCCGAATGAATCCTCTTCCCACTAGGGGCTTCTTCCTTTGCTCGGTTTCCCGTGGGTGGGTGGGTGGCTGGCAACCATTTTGCCGGGATGTTGGGGAGCTGCGCTTGGTGATATACTGTGAACGGACCTCTCTCCCCCCCCCCTCCTTGTATAGATGCTTTCCTCCCCGACCCTTGATATTGTGACACTATGTACTTTAAGCTGCCTGTAACCTCTCGGTTTCCTTTTGCTTGATGTATCCGTGGTTTTTGAAGCTGGCTCTTCTCCCCACCATCCTTTTCTCCCTTGGTGACACTGTTGGTGAGAAAAAAAACAACCTCTGGATATTTAGCTGATTTCCATCCCCGGCTGCAGCCTTTTCCTAATTTCTGGGCTTCTGGCTTCCTTCCTGCCTCGCTGCACCCTGGTGGATATCACTTTAGGGTGCCCGGATCCTCAAATGTGAGCTCCCTTTTTGAAAAGTGTCGGTGGCTCAGTCTGTCCCAGCATTTCAATCGGTTTGCAGCCGTGTAGCTTGTGAAGTGGCCCCCCCAACCCCACCCCAGGGTCTCCTTGCGCCCTGTTGCTTTGGTTGCCAACGCCAAGCGGCGCTTGTGTATCTCTTGTGTGTGATCTTGTGCAACAGCGCTGCCCGCTTCTGACACCGCGCTGCCTCTTATTAACCTGCCACATGAGTGTGTTTATGGACTGGGGTAAAACAAAAAAACCAAAAACAGCTGCCTTGTTGCTTTTATGGAGCTCTAGAACACGCCGTTCAGGATGTTTCCCAAAAACTTTCCTCGTGACCAAGCTTTCAATGTTGTGTTTAATTTTAATTTTTTTTAAAAAAAACCAGAATTATTTTTAATCTCATGGACTTTTATTTTAACCGGCTTTTATTTTTAATTGCTTATTATACACTTGCTGGGGAAACGGGGGAATATTTTTAATTTTTTAACTATTATAATAATTATTATATTATTTTTACCCCCTTGTGCTGTAATATTATTTTTTGTGTGATGTTGTTTTGTTAAGCAGCAGCGGGGGGCGCCGTCGGACGGGAAGGAGGGGAGAGAACTCTGGACCCGGCTGGCGACTCTTTCCCTGCACTTAACCTTGGCTAGCAAAAATAGCAAATAAAGACAGCTTTGAAAAATGCACTTTTTAACGATGGATATAAGATCTCTATTTTTTCAAACTCCTGTAAAGTTAACATTAAGGTGCAATAAAAAAAAGAAGAAAAACCTCGAGCCGTCGAGCTGCCTGGCTTTCTCCGCACCGAACCCCCCCATCACCTTGTGCCTTAACCCTTCACATTCAGGGCGGGGCAGACCCTGGGGTGGCCGGGTAGCAGAAGCTGCTATTGGGGTTGGCTTGCCATGTTTATGCGCTGGGACCTTGTTTGGTGTTGGAGTGCCCTCTGCAGCCTGCTAAGCGAAAGCGCACACGGTGAGATCTCCTGGAAAGCAGATTTTGGGGTGTATGTGTGTAGTTACAACCCTTAAATCCAGGGTCTAAAATTCAAAAGAACCCATGATCAAAGTGTTGGTGCTGACCTTTAAAGTCCTAAACGGCCTCGGTCCAGTATACCTGAAGGAGCGTCTCCACCCCCATCGTTCTGCCCGGACACTGAGGTCCAGCGCCGAGGGCCTTCTGGCGGTTCTTTCATTGCGAGAAGTGAGGTTACAGGGAACCAGGCACAGGGCCTTCTCAGTGGTGGTGCCCGCCCTGTGGAATGCCCTCCCACCAGATGTCAAAGAGAAGAACAACTACCAGACTTTTAGAAGACATTCTCCTTTTCCTCTTCCATTAATTTCCTAGGTGGCACATCTGCATGGGAGGGATCTTGAAGGCTCTTCCCAGCATTCCATTGTAATAAACAAAAATCTTCCCTTATGGCGGGGGACACAAGAGCCCTTATAGAGTCCTTTGCAGGGGGGGCTGTCAGATAGGAAGGAGAGAAGAGAACTCCTGGACCCGGCTGGCAACTCTTCCCTGCACTTAACCTTGGCTAGCAAAAAGAGCAAATAAAGGCAGTTTTGCAAGACTAGGAAACTTTGCTGCTCCTCCCAATTGCATGTCACCTTCCCCACCCCCCCACCCCCCGGACTTCCAGCCAACTTTTGGTTTGAACGTTCCAACCCTGTGCAGACTGGGACTCTTCAGGATCAGGCCCCAGACTTGGTTCAGATGATGCCTGAGGCAAAGGATACGGTGCAGAATGAGACTCCTCTGGTTCCGAGTCCGAGCCCCAGTCCCAGGCCATCACACGCAGGAGCCAGGGCTGGCCACCAACTTATTAAATTATTATTTATGCCCCGCCCTTCCGGGTTTAAAAACTGGGCTCAGGGTGCCTAACAGCAAACACAAAACATTGATTAAAATGCGACTTAAAAACAGCATAGAAACAACATAAAATACAACATAAATGCAGCATCAATGTCAATAAAGTTCAAAAATTCAGGGGTCATTTTGGGGGGGGGCGGGGGCGGGAAACCCCAGTCAGTAAACATCAAATGATGTTAGACCAGGGCTAAGTGGTCAAGTTGGTCCTACTAGGGCCAGCAGGAGACCAGGGAAGAGTTTAAATGTGGGGTCCCAGGTGGCTTTAAGAGGATTGGAGAAATTCCTGGAAGAGAGGGCTGTTGATGGCAGCTGGAGGCAGCAATAATTCAGAATACCAGTTGCTGGAAGCCCAAAGCAGGGAGTTTTTCTCATGCTCAGATCCTGAAGTTTCCCTTTGGGACAGCTCTCTTCTGCTAAAATCCATCAGCATTATTGAGGAGTACAGTTCCCCTAGTTTCCATTATCATACCATCAAAAGGGCAAGAATACACGGCTATTTTAGCATCTTTGGCAGAAGTAACATCACCTCCAGTTTCCTTTTTAAATAACCAGGCCATGCAATACTGTAGAAGCACAAATGCCAGAACCTAGGACAGGGGTCTGCAACCTTTAAGACAAAAAGAGCCACTTGGACCCGTTTCCGAAGGGAAAAAAAACTGGGAGCCGCAAAACACGTCATTATAAAAATAACTTTTTTGTCACTTTTTTATTATTTCTTTGTTTGACCCCTCAGAATTACTCCTCCTCATAGAAATAAACGTTAAATTAACAAGTTACCTTTTTTGTGTGTGTGTTCTTCACTCCCCTTCAAAACAGTGACCAGCGTACATGCCCCCTTTCAATGCAGTGACCAGCGTACATGCCCCTTACAATGTAGCAGGCAGACGGGAAGGTGACGTTGGGACGGTGCGTGACTAACGCACGCACCACCCCCATGCGACGTCACAGCCAGTACAGCGCCCGCCACAGTGGGGAGTGTCGGGGCGCACAATGCGCCTCCTCCCCTCGCTAGTATCCGTCCCGGAGCCGCGGCAAAGGTGTAAAAGAGCCACATGCGGCTCCGGAGCCACGGGTTGCAGACCCCTGACCTAGGATCTTCCACACTCTGATGCTGTCAACATTAAAGTCGCCCGACTCAGGAAGACACATGCCCGAGTGATAAGCTTAGTAAGAAATATTCCATTGCCACATTTTTTACTCATTATCGAAGTTTGCAGCAAAGACGCCACTTCTTCAACATCCCAGAGATTTTTTGCAGAGCAGCACACTAGATCAGGAAGTATCTCCAAGGCTGTCTCCAAAACTGCTTCATAGCCTTCTATTACCTCTGAAGCAGAAAGTCCCATTCTTAGCAGCTCTTCTGCATGTTCTAGGAGGGCTCCAGCAAGCACCAAAATTTGTTCCATCACCAACTTCTTGCTCTTGCATGTGAGAAGCCAAGACAATCATTTTTGCAGCTGGTTGGCTCCAGTTGAGAACAGGATATTGAGTTAGAGGGGCGTCATTTGGCCTGATGAGATCCCGAAGCTCCAATGCTTTGGCCACTTCATGAGAAGAGAAGACTCCCTGGAAAAGACCCTGATGTTGGGAAAGATGGAGAGCACAAGGAGAAGGGGACGACAGAGGATGAGATGGTTGGACAGTGTTCTCGAAGCTACCAGCATGAGTTTGACCAAACTGCGGGAGGCAGTGGAAGACAGGAGTGCCTGGCGTGCTCTGGTCCAGGGGGTCATGAAGAGTCAGACATGACTAAACAACAACAATGGGGCTGGTGGGTGCCTTGCGGTTCACTCACTGGAAAGGGTTGTGTCCCTCCCCTCGGTGGTTTTCACTTGCTGGTGGAAGGACAGGGAGTTACAGAGTTGCCTGGGAGCAGCCACCACCGAGAAGGCCCTTTCCTGCATCCTCACCATGGGGGTCCGAGAGGGTGGGGGGGGCATGAGAAAAGGGTCTCCCCTGAAGACCTAGGGCCTGGGCAGGTACATATTGGAGGGGGCGCAGGATACGGCGCTTCAGACAGCCTGGGACGAAGGGGGATTGTGCAGGAGAAATCCCCAGGGATGAGTTACGGTGCGCTTGAAGTCATGTGCTATGGGGCTCCCTGGAAAAGACCCTGATGTTGGGAAAGATGGAGGGCACAAGGAGAAGGGGACGACAGAGGACAAGATGGTGGGACAGTGTTCTCGAAGCTACCAGCATGAGTTTGACCAAACTGCGGGAGGCAGTGGAAGACAGGAGTGCCTGGTGTGCTCTG
The DNA here is from genome assembly GCF_965113315.1 of Podarcis vaucheri. Lineage (NCBI taxonomy): Eukaryota > Metazoa > Chordata > Lepidosauria > Squamata > Lacertidae > Podarcis > Podarcis vaucheri. The sequence goes on along the minus strand of NC_138765.1, from coordinate 4,883,846 downwards.
GTCCAGGGGGTCACGAAGAGGTGGACACGACTGAACGACTAAACAGCATCTTAAAAAGCAGAGACATCACCTTCCCAACAAAGGTCCGTATAGTTAAAGCCATGGTTTTCCCAGTAGTGATGTATGGAAGTGAGAGCTGGACCATCAAGAAGGCTGATTGCCGAAGAATGGATGCTTTTGAACTGTGGTGCTGGAGGAGACTCTTGAGAGTCCCATGGACTGCGAGAAGATCCAACCTAGCCATTCTGAAGGAAATCAGCCCTGAGTGCTCACTGGAAGGACAGATCCTGAAGCTGAGGCTCCAAGACTTTGGCCACCTTGTGAGAAGAGAAGACTCCCTGGAAAAGACCCTGATGTTGGGAAAGATGGAGGGCCCAAGGAGAAGGGGACAACAGAGGACGAGATGGTTGGACGGTGTTCTCACAGCTACCAACATGAGTTTGACCAAACTGCAGGAGGCAGCGGAAGACAGGAGTGCCTGGCGTGCTCTGGTCCAGGGGGTCGCGAAGAGGCGGACACGACTAAACAGCTAAACAACAAGCAACCAGGCTCTTCTTAGCCTCTTATGGAACCTCCAGGCCCAGAGGCAGTCTACCTGGATTCCTAGGTTCTTTGGGACATTTGGCTACTGTCAGAGCAGGATGATGGCTTACATCCCAGCAGGATCATCTTACATTTCCAGATGCGAATGCCTCCAACGCCTTCTGCTACCTTCCCTCTTTTATAGCTCCAGCCCTTGATGTTTTGTGAAGGGTGCATTATTTTTTTGGAGACCGCCCGCCCCCCCCGGCCGGCAATACAGAGGGAAGACTGGGCACGCTCTGCCCCTTTTACAAACTGTGCGGAAAGGGGAGTGGGTGATTTGGGCAAATGCAGGCGCTCTCACGTCACCCCCCCAGCCCGCCCACCCCCCAGCAGCCCATCCGTACATGAGCCCAACCCCCAATGCAAGAATCACAGTCAGGAGGCCACACGTCAGACACTTGTTGTTGTTGTTTTTTCCCCAACAACCATTTTTATTAAAGTGTAAATCCAGGCAAAGGTTGAGAACCGGCTCACGCCAACCCCGTCGTTGGCCGGGATGGGTATGGCAGAAAGTGGAGCGTCCCGGGAGAAAGAAAGAAACATAAAAAGGTGCGTGGAGGTCGATTGTGTGCTCTGGCCAGCGTTGGGCACCTGTTTAAGACAGAGACTTTCTCCTGGAGAAAGAAGGTGTTGCTCCAAGACTGGCGGGCCCGTGTCAACTTTCCCTTAAGAAATAAATTCAGCAGGCAGGGAGGGAGACCGGGGAGGGTGGCACTAGGGTAAGAAAGGGGCCTTAGCCCACCCCACCCCACCCCAAACAGCCACAGCTTCCTGGAATTCCCTTGGGGCTGCCGGGAAGGGTGCCCCCCTCCAAGCTGTGCCAACTCTGCCCAAGGATGGCAGCCGCCCAGAGGACTACGCTGGGAGAACGGACGTCTCCGGCACACAGTTAGCAAAGGGGGGGGGGGTTGACTGGAGAAGGCAAGTGGCTTTCTGTCGTGTCCAGGCCATGGCAGGCGGGGGGGGAGGAGGTGAGAGGGCAGGAGGGTCTCTTTGGGAAGGGGTGGGTGGGCAGCTGGAGGGAAGGAAAGGGGCAGAAGGAGGAAGAGGAGGTATGTGTGGGTGTATATATATCCGTGTGTGTGTGTGGAAGGGGGTCAGAGCAGGAGGGGGAGGGTTCATTCATTCGGCTTTCGCTTTGGCCGTCGGCAGCTTCGACAGCATCCTAGGAAGGAAAGGAGAGAGAGAAGAAATTAAGCCAGTAGCGAGTGGAAAGAGTTTTTGGCTTTTTAAAAAAATTATCTGCAGGACACCGTCTAGAATAAAATACCATATTTTCGCTCTATAAGACGCACCAGACCACAAGACGCACCTAGTTTTTGGAGGAGGAAAACAAGAAAAAAAATATTCTGAATCTCAGAAGCCAGAAAAGCAAGAGGGATCGCTGCGCAGTGAAAGCAGCGATCGCTCTTGCTGTTCTGGCTTCTGGGATAGCCACGCAGCCTGCATTCGCTCCATAAGATGCACACACATTTCCCTTTACTTTTTAGGAGGGAAAAAGTGAGTCTTAGAGAGCAAAAAATACGGTAGCTCACTAGGGAAATGCTGAAGTTGCCCTTTGGGGAGCCTCAGGGTCAATTTTTTTATGGTAGCCCAAATCTCAGTTGTACGGGAGTATGTACAGTGGTACCTCTAGATGCGAACGGGATCCGTTCCGGAGCCCTGTTCGCATCCAGAAGCGAAGGCAACCCGCTTCTGCAGGGAAAACCCACAAACAGGATCTGTGCACAACACTCTCCCTTCCTGCCGTTTCCAGCAACTGATGTTCAGAAGCATCGCTGCCCCCGACTGTGGAGGGCACCACAGAGCCATCACAGCTAGTAGCCATGAGAAGCCCTCTCTTCCTCCATGAAATTGTGAGCACCGACCCCTCTCCCTCTCCAGGCTTCAGGAAGCTATCCGCAAGCCTTGGGAGCCCGGTGGGAGTTCCCTAGGCTTGCAGATAGCAGCCTGCATCCTGAAGCCTGTGGCGTGCTGAGCACCTTAGAGACCAACTAAGTTTGTTCTGGGTGTAAGCTTTTGTGTGTATGCACACTTCTCCAGAAAGTGAAATATAAATGAATATAAATATAAAGGTGAGATATAAATGCAATTCAATGGCAAAGGTAATGAAGAGGACCTGGCTTGAGAGCAGTACATGTGAAAAGGATCTAGGAGTCTTGGTTGACCACAAACTTGACATGAGCCAACAGTGTGACACGGCAGCTAAAAAAGCCAATGCAATTCTGGGCTGCATCAATAGGAGTATAGCATCTAGATCAAGGGAAGTAATAGTGCCACTGTATTCTGCTCTGGTCAGACCTCACCTGGAGTACTGTGTCCAGTTCTGGGCACCACAATTCAAGAAGGACACTGACAAACTGGAACGTGTCCAGAGGAGGGCAACCAAAATGGTCAAAGGCCTGGAAACGATGCCTTATGAGGAACGGCTAAGGGAGCTGGGCATGTTTAGCCTGGAGAAGAGGAGGTTAAGGGGTGATATGATAGCCATGTTCCAATATATAAAAGGATGTCACATAGAGGAGGGAGAAAGGTTGTTTTCTGCTGCTCCAGAGAAGCGGACACGGAGCAATGGATCCAAACTACAAGAAAGAAGATTCCACCTAAACATTAGGAGGAACTTCCTGACAGTAAGAGCTGTTCAACAGTGGAATTTGCTGCCAAGGAGTGTGGTGGAGTCTCCTTTTTTGGAGGTCTTTAAGCAGAGGCTTGACAACCATATGTCAGGAGTGTTCTGATGGTGTTTCCTGCTTGGCAGGGGGTTGGACTCGATGGCCCTTGTGGTCTCTTCCAACTCTAGGATTCTATGATTCTAGGACAGCAGAGTTATGGGGGTGCTGCTTGGCCCGCAAGCTTGACCAAAGGCAGGACCTGAAATGCAGAAGGCGAACCGCGCAGAGGAAATCAAAATTCCCACTTAGGGTTGGGGGAATCGAACTGTTATCCCCTTTGACCAAGGATCCAGGCCTGGTGGGCAATGGAAAGATTTGGTGGCCCCCTCCCCAGCTGAGGAAGAAGCATGGAAAAGAGGCAGGGGGCAAAGGAGAGAAAATATCCCCCAAAAAAACAACAACCCACAACTTACTTTGCTCTGAGGTTACTCAACTGATTCCTCACCAGCCCCACGTACTGGTCAATCTGTGCCTGGAAAGAGGAAAAAGGAAAAGGGTCTGTGGTGAGCGGAGATTTGCTGGAAATGCCAGGAAGACGTTCAGGCTCCAGGATATGTCTGTGCGTGCTTTAAAGAGACTGCTTCCTTCAGGGGTCACTCCATACATGCTCAGAGGCACGCTGGCCTTCCACCGGTATGTTTGAAAAGCTGCTTTCCAGAGAAATCGAAAGGCACTCGGCAGCTGCTTAAGGGGTTCCTAGACTTGCATGCAATCCATGCCCAAACATCAGAAGCACACGGTTTTCTTGGAAGAATCCTGGGAACTGTAGTTTGCACACTCCTGGAGCACCTTAATAAGTGAACTACAGCTCCCAGGGTTCTTTGCCCAGTGAGAGAGGGCAAAACAAGGAACAGTGGTGCCCCGCAAGACGAATGCCTCGCAAGACGGAAAACTCGCTAGACGAAAGAGTTTTCCATTTTGGAGGTGCTTCGCAAAACGAATCTCCTATGGGCTTCCTTCGCAAGACGACAATGTCTTGCGAGTTCCTGCGGTTCCCCCCCTTTTTCTAAGCTGCTAAACCGCTTATCAGCTGATCCGATAAGCTGATAAGCCGCTAAAAGCCGCTAATAGTGCTAATAGCGCTAATCCGTCAATGGGCTTGCTTCGCAAGACGAAAAAACCGCTAGACGAAGAGAATCACAGAACGGATTCTTTTCGTCTTGCGAGGCACCACTGAATATGCAATAACATGTCAGGTCTGATGGGCAGGTCTGAACCCAGTGGATCTTCGTGCAGACCTTAGTCAATCAGGGTCATAACAAGGATAGGGGACAGCTGACCCTGCCCTCAAATGCTGTTGGCCCCCAGCTCCACAATGGTCAGTAATTATGGGAGTTCAGATGTCTTCTAAAAGTCTGGTAGGTGTTGTTCTCTTTGACATCTGGTGGGAGGGCGTTCCACAGGGCGGGTGCCACCACCGAGAAGGCCCTCTGCCTGGTTCCCTGTAACTTGGCTGCTTCTCGCAGCGAGGGGACTGCCAGAAGGCCCTCGATGCTGGAACTCAAGTGTCCAGGCAGAACGATGGAGGTGGAGACACTCCTTCAGGTATACTGGGCCTTTGAGGCAGTTTAGGGTTTTAAAGGTCAGCACCAACACTTCAAGGGCTTTGATGTCAGCAGAAGGGGCCCCCGCACCTTAAAGGAATTGAATTTTCCCTTGGGTAAAGTCTCCCAATTCCAGCTACACTCCCCCCCCTTCATTGCCCAGGACACCCACCTGATGTTGCCTGTACAGCAGAGGGAAGGTAAATGCACTTATCACACCTGCAGAAAGGAGAATAAAGAAAAATGAGAGTAAAAATCTGCCGCGCTGCTCCCTGGCTTTCTTCCCCACCCTGATACCCTAACCGAGAGAGACCTTGCAACTGGGCTGTTAACTGGCCTGCCGCCCCCCCACCCCCACCCCAGTTCATCTTGTCTCTTTCTAGCAAATCTAAGAGGCAATAGCAGGGAACCATGGCAGATTCTCCAGTGGTAGTTTAAAAATACCTAAAACTGCCTTTAGTCAAAAGCCTCCCCCCCTTTTTTTAACAGCAGTAGGAAACGGTTGCAATAATGAACCGTTGGTGTAAACTCCCCACCCCAAAATATATATACCGTACTTTTCTATGTATACAACACCCCCATGTATAAGACGCCCCGTTTTGGGGGGACTCAAATTTAAGAAAATGGGGGGAGATGGCACAGAGTTGAGCTTTTTTGCAGAGGAATTTTAAAAATATATATATACATTTTTATTGGTTTTTTTAAACATATCATTTAACCTAACTTCTTATCTTATACAATATTTTAGACTTCCGTCAACAACTTCTGAAGATTTTCTGTTCTTTATCACTTGTTCTGCATTTCTTAATTTCTCTATTACTTTTAATTATCCTTAACTAATAATTCTCATCATAGTCTTTTTCAAGTAGTCCTCCTTGCAGAACTTCCTGCGGTCCTACTAGTGTAATCTGTTTATTACAACTGTCCTTCAAATAGTTCAAATATTTACTTTTTAGCAGAGGATTTTAGGGGTGGTTGCTGAAAACCTCTCACGCATCGCAAAATTCGCCTCTCGTCTGCGCCCTCGCCGGCAGAAGCTGACAAACGCCCGCCCTATTGCAGCAGCGTCAGCCAATCAACGCCACCCGTTGACACAGCAACCAATAACACGCACAATAGCCGCTAACAGCTGCGGCAGCAACCAATCAAACATCCACCCTATGCACTCCCCATGTATAAGACGACTGCCATATTATTTTTTTTGCATGATTTTTAAAGGGGAAAAAAACTAGTCATACACAGAAAAGTACGGTACAGTCATCCCTCATGTTACATTTGCTTCATGTTACGTCAAGGGTGCAATGAGATTAAGGGCCACTATCTGAATGATAATCTTGGTCATTTGATTGCTCTTTTTACCAATTGCTGTCTTTTTTATTTGTATATACCGTATTTTTCGCTCTATAACATGCACCCAACCATAACACGCACATAGTTTTTAGAGGAGGAAAACAAGAAAAAAAATATTCTAAACGAAACAGCAGATGTATGATTTTTGTGGTTCATGCTGTGGCCACAGACATGTGATCTGACAGTGAGTTTGGAGTAGCCCAATGCAAAAATCCTGAGGATCCATGTGGATCCATGCTTTGTAACCACGTTTTTGCACCACTGCGGCCCCAGGCAATAGTGGGTGCATGATTTTTTTGGTGCAAGCTGTAGCCATGGACATGCTATGTGATCTGATGGTGAATTTGGGGTGACCCAGTGCAAAAATCCTGAGGATCCATGTGGCTCCGTGCTTTGTAACCACGTTTTAAGTGGGGAGGGAAGGAAAAGCACTCAAGGGACAAGGAACATGCGTGGGGTGGGTGGAGAAGGATGCTGTTAATAATGCAGAAGAGGGGTATAAGGGGAGAAGGCTCCTCTACTCTCCCGCTTTGCTCCTTTAAAGCAAGCAGGCTCTCTGTCCCTCTCTCCTCCCCACTCAGTGGCTCTTCTCTCGCTTTGCTGTTTCAAAGCGAGCCACAGAGGAGGGAAGGAAGGGGAACCATGGATCCTCTGCTCACGACTGCAGCAGATCCCCCCCTGCCACCCGCAGGCATTCGCTCCATAACACACACAGACATTTCCCCTTACTTTCTAGGAGGAAAAAAGTGAGTGTTATGGTGCAAAAAATATGGTATTTTATTTGTATACCGTATCTTTCACTCCATAAGACACACTTTTTCCCTCCTAAAAAGTAAGGGGAAATGTGTGTGCGTATTATGGAGCGAATGCAGGGGGGAGGCAGGCAAGAAAAGCCCCCATGAGCCACACACAAGCTCCGCGCGGCTCTTGGGGGCTTTTCCCCAGGAGGGAGAAGGGACTGACACGTAGAAAAGCCCGCAGGAGCCACACGCTCCTTAAAGGGTGTGCAGCTCATGTGGGCTTTTGCGGGAGGTGGGGGAATTGCAATAGTCGCGCGCAGCCTCTCCCGGCTGGATGGATCCTGCTCGCTGTCTTGGCTTCTTTGCTCTTTGGGGCTGGGGGGGATGACCCGGGCTTCCCCCAGCAGCCCCGAGAAGCTCTGGGAGAAACGGACAGGCTTTCTTGATTTCCCCCTCTAAAAACTAGGTGCGCCTTATGGTCCGGTGTGCCTTATGGAGTGAAAAATACGGTATATTGCGTGTTTTATGTTGCTATGGCCGTCGGCTAATGCAAATAAAGTTTCTTATCTTCTTATTACGTTCTTTCAGGTTATGTCCCGCGGTGACCCGGAAGTACCAGAAAGCGTTACTTCCAGGTTCGCTGCTCGTGCATGCGCAGAAGCGCTAAACTGTGCTTCGTGCATGCGCACAAGCGCCAAATCGCGCCGCGCACCTGCGCAGATACGGCGCTTCAGGTTGTGCTCTTTCCATGTTCTGAATGGGCCTCCGGAACGGATCCCCGTTCGCAATCAGAGGTACCACTGTATATATCTGGCAGGGCACCTGTGTCATAAATCCAACAGGTGGTGTTTTGTGACAAAGCTTCACCAGCTGCTCTTAAAGGCGCAGGAGACTTTTCTCCCTGACTTCTTCTGCCTAGTCCAAGGTGGCGCAGCGAATCTCGACTGAACCACTGAGACCGCCTGCAAGGCTGTTGTTCCTTGTTCCCCCAGTTGGTGGGGTCCTCTTCTCTCTGCCCCAGCCCTGAGATGCGTTGCTCCTTGCCCAGCCCACGGCCTTACCCAGTATCAGCAAAGTCAGCCCATTGAAGACGGCTCCCACATAGGTGAGGATGTAGAACAGGAAAGCAAACTGAGAAGCAACGGGGGAGAAAAGAAAAAGGCTCAGGAGGTTATATTTTCTGGAAAAACAATCTCTCAAAGGACCGGTTGATGGCATTTTACCATTGTACTGTGGAGAGAGTATTAACGTATGGTCTGTGTGTGTGGTTTGGGAGCTGCACGGCCAGGGGGAAAACAATGCTGTCCAGGGTTGTAAAGACTGTGGAGGGAATAATTGGGTGCACTCTTCCCACCTTGGATCAAATCTATGCTTCCGGGTGCCATAAGAAAGCTGCAGAGATAGCGCAGGATAGTGCGCACCCCGGAAATGATCTCTTTCAGCGTCTGCCTTCTGGAGGAAGGTATAGGGTTATAACAACCAGGACTAGCCGCCTGAGAAACAGTTTCTACGCAAATGCAATTCTGGTTCTAAATGCAGCATAAGGAGTCTCTATAGTATATTGTATTTTAAAATGGGGTTTGAAAGGTTTTAGGGGCTTTTGAATGTTTTATGTAGCTTTTCAATTTCATTGTTCTGTATGGGACAAGGACAATAAAGATATCGTATATTGTATATATACATCGTTAGGCTCAGAAAAAGTTCTGAGACCAGCTGGAGTGCAATCTTGCCCTGTCCCCGTCCTGCTGTGTCCCTGGCGAGATCGGAACCCGTTCCCCTCTCCAAACACACACACACACACACACACACACACCCCAGCATCCGCCACAGAGGGTGTAGTGCTTAGAGTGTCAGACTAGGAACTGGAAGAGCAGAGTTCGAATCCCCCCACTAGGCCATGAAGCTCGCTGGGTGATCTTGGGGGCCAGTAATTTGGCTTGCTCTCGTTCTGCCCTACCCCGCAGGGCTGTTGTGAGGATAAAATAGGGAGCAGCAGAACCATGGACACCCCCTTCGGCTCCCTGGAGGAAAGGCACAATAATCTTTATTGTCATTGTCCCATACAGAGCAACAAAATTGAAAAATCTGCATAAGATATTCAAAAACCAACAAGCCTGCTATCCCAGCCTGGTTAGCCCCCTAAAAACTCTGATACCCCATTTTTAAATACAATATACTCCCATAGAGACTCCTTAGGTAAAGGTAAAGGGACCCCTGACCATTAGGTCCAGTCGTGGCCGACTCTGGGGTTGCCGCGCTCATCTCGCTTTACTGACCGAGGGAGCCGGTGTACAGCTTCCGGGTCATGTGGCCAGCAGGACTAAGCCGCTTCTGGCGAACCAGAGCAGCGCACGGAAACGCCGTTTACCTTCCCGCCGGAGTGGTACCTATTTATCTACTTGCACTTTGACGTGCTTTCGAACTGCTAGGTTGGCAGGAGCAGGGACCAAGCAACGGGAGCTCACCCCGTCGAGGGGATTTGAACCGCCGACCTTCTGATCGGCAAGCCCTAGGCTCTGTGGTTTAACCCACAGTGCCACCCGCGTCCCCTTAGAGAGTCCCCTAAGAGATTCCTTACACTGCGTTTAAAACCAGGTGGGATGTAGATGGAACAAGAGCACGAAATATAAAATAAATATATGTGACACGCCAGGCTAATTGCACCTTCAGGCTGTTGACAACCACTGGTGGTGCTTGGACCAGGTCTGTTGACGTCAGCACACATGGCCATCTTAGGGGCTATTCATGTCAGAGGGTCTACTCTTGAGTTGGATTTAGTCGGACGTATCTCTCGGCCAACCGGGCCCTGCTCCGTGACAGCTGAGCGGAACCTCCACATCCAGGGGCAGTTGAGCCCGACTCCTCCTTACCTTAATGGACTCCACCAAGTCATCCACCAGGAAGAGGCGCTGGAGGGACTTGGTGCCCGACGTGACGTAGAAGACGACCCTCTCCGTGAGGCGCTCCAGCTGTTCCTTCGACAGCCCCAAGTCGGCGTCCAGCTGGGCCCTGGCAAGGATAGGATGGGTGGGTGAGCAAACGTCAGGCGACCTTGTCAAAGGCAACCTTAAGAAGCACCCCTTGGCAGATCCCAGGCTGCCCAGCTCAAATTATGCTCCTCCAAAGTGGCATGGGAGCGGGTTGGGCTAGATGAGCTCTGGGGATCCCTTCCAAGTCTATGATCCTGTGGTATGCTTTTGCAGCTGCTCTCCTGGAGAGAGGGGGATTTACTGGGAAGCAAGGTGCAGGGGGATTTTGGGGGTGCCATTCAAGGATGGAAGGCTGAGCCCCAGGCAGAAGGCAGTGAAGGTCCTGTGTGAGTGTCTGGAGGCAGTTGGAAGATGGATGGCGGCTAAGAGATTGAGATTGAATCCTGACAAGACAGAAGGACTGTTTTTGGGGGACTGGAGGTGGGCGGTTGTGGAGGAATCCCTGGTCCTGAATGGGGCAACAGGTGCGCAGCCTGGGAGTCATTTTGGACTCACAGCTGTCCATGGAGGCGCAGGTCAATTCTGTGTCCAGGGCAGCTGTCTACCAGCTCCATCTGGTATGCAGGCTGAGACCCTATCTGCCTGCAGACTGTCTCGCCAGAGTGGTGCATGCTCTAGTTATCTCCCGCTTGGACTACTGCAATGCGCTCTATGTGGGGCTACCTTTGAAGGTGACCTGGAAACTACAACTAATCCAAAATGCGGCAGCTAGACTGGTGACTGGGAGAGGCCGCCGAGACTATATGATTCCAGTCTTGAAAGACCTACATTGGCTCCCAGTATGTTTCCGAGCACAATTTAAAGTGTTGGTCTGACCTTTAAAGCCCTAAACGGCCTCGGTCCAGTATACCTGAAGGAGCGTCTCCACCCCCATCGTTCTGCCCGGACACTGAGGTCCAGCGCCGAGGGCCTTCTGGCGGTTCTTTCATTGCGAGAAGTGAGGTTACAGGGAACCAGGCAGAGGGCCTTCTCGGTAGTGGCACCCTCCCTGTGGAACGCCCTCCCAGCAGATGTTAAAGAGAAAAATAAGTACCAAACTTTTAGAAGACATCTGAAGGCAGCCCTGTTTAGAGAAGTTTAGGGAAGCATGCCTGGCATGCTCTGGTCCATGGGGTCACAAAGAGTCGGACACGAGTAAACGCCTAAATAACAACAGCAAATCTTATATTTTGGAAATGTACATCCAGGTTTTTTTCCTTTAATTTTGTTGGGGCCTCCAAGAGAGTGGGGCCCTAAGCTATCGCTTGTTTAGCTTATACGTAAATCTGGCACTGCGGCCTGCCTTTTCCTAAGCCAGACCATTGCTCCGATGATGGAAGGGGCAGGATGGAGGGAAGGGAGGCAGACAGCAGGGGGCGCCAGAGCCAAGGACTGGTGGAACCAACGAATTCTTGTTGTCGTTTAGTCGTGTCCGACTCTTCGTGACCCCATGGACCTAGGTTGTGTATTTACAGCCTATACGCCAAGGAGAGACATCACCTTGCCGACAAAGGTCCGTATAGTTCAAGCTCTGGTTTTCCCAGTAGTGATGTGTGGAAGTGAGAGATGGACCACAAAGAAGGCTGATCGCCAAAGAATTGATGCTTTTGAATTATGGTGCTGGAGGAGACTCTTGAGAGTCCCATGGACTGCAAGAAGATCCAACCTCTCCATTATGAAAAAATCAACCCTGAGTGCTCACTGGAAGGACAGATCCTGAAGCTGAAGCTCCAAGACTTTGGCCACCTCAGGAGAAGAGAAGACTCCCTGGAAAAGACCCTGATGTTGGGAAAGATGGAGGGCACAAGGAGAAGGGGATGACGGAGGACGAGATGGTGGGACAGTGTTCTGGAAGCTACCAGCATGAGTTTGACCAAACTGCGGGAGGCAGTGGAAGACAGGAGTGCCTGGCGTGCTCTGGTCCAGGGGGTCACGAAGAGGCGGACACAACTAAACAACAACAACAACAATGGGGCTGGTGGGTGCCTTGTGGTTCACTCACTGGAAAGGGTTGTGTCCTTCCCCTCGGTGGACGGCGAGTAGTATTTTGCTGTAAACCCTGAGAGAGATGGTGACGCTGAGGGCCGCCAGGGAGACGTAGGAGGCCACGCTGATGATGCTGAAGTGCAGCAGGCACAGCAGGGCCACCATCAAGGCGGTGAAGACGAACGCCGACTTGCGGGTGTCACGCCAGTACACCAAGTCTGCCACTGCAAGCAAAAGAGGAAAAACAGCTGCATGATGCTGCGGAGAGAGATTAAAAACCACCCATCTTGCTAGTCCTCATGACCAGTGCCGGATTTATGTACAGTGGTGCCTCGGGTTACATACGCTTCAGGTTACAGACTCTGCTAACCCAGAAATAGTACCTCGGGTTAAGAACTTTGCTTCAGGATGAGAACAGAAATCGTGCTCCTGTGGCGCAGCAGCAGCAGCGGGAGGCCCCATTAGCTAAAGTGGTGCTTCAGGTTAAGAACAGTTTCAGGTTAAGAACGGACCTCCAGAATGAATCAAGTTCTTAACCCGAGGTACCACTTTATAAGCTAAGCAAGCTCTAGCTTAGGGCCCCCCCAAAAAATGTAAAGGAAAAACAACAACTGGATGTACATTTCCAAAATAGAAGATAAAAAACTAATAAATTAAAACCTACATACAGCAACAATGTTTTGTGTTGTGTAGGCTCCTGTGATGTAAGTCATGGGCCCCGCCTGCTCCCTCAAATATCACTGCCTTGCTCCTTTCTATACATAGGGTGCCTACATTCTGCATGGACTGGTTGCACGGCAACATGTGCAAATGGCTTGAGATAACTAACGGTAAAGGGACCCCTGACCATTAGGTCCAATCGTGGCCGACTCTGGGGTTGCAGCACTCATCTCGTTTTATTGGCCAAGGGAGCCGGCGTACAGCTTCCAAGTCATGTGGCCAGCATGACTAAGCCGCTTCTGGCGAACCAGAGCAGCACATGGCAATGCCGTTTACCTTCTTGCCAGAGCGGTACCTATTTATCTACTTGCACTTTGACGTGCTTTTGAACTGCTAGGTTGGCAGGAGCAGGGACCGAGCAACGGGAGCTCACCCTGTCACGGGGATTCGAACCACCGACCTTCTGATCGGCAAGTCCTAGGCTCTGTGGTTTAGACCACAGTGCCACCCGTGTCCCTGAGATACCTATTAGGCTCATAAATTACCGTATAGCATATATTCAACACAAAAAAACAGCGGCAATTTGTTGTTGACAAAGGACAGCTGGACATATAAAGGGCCTCACTACCTTCAGTAGCTTAGGGCCTCATCAAACCTAAATCTGGCCACGCTCATGATGCCAAATCCCTGCCACTGCAGGGAGAAAGCGAAGCAAGCAACAGCAACTTCATTGTGCTGTAGAGAGAACCACCCATGTTGCAAGACCTCATGAAGGTGTAGGGATTTGCAACATAGCAGGCAAGGAAAGGGAAGCAGGAGGCACTAAAACAGGGGTCAGCAAACTTTTTCAGCAGGGGGCCGGTCCACTGTCCCTCAGACCATGTGGTGGGCTGGCCCATATTTTGAAAAAAAATAAAAATGAATGAACTCCTATGCCCCACAAATAACCCAGAGATGCATTTTTAATAAAAGCACACATTATACTCATGTAAAAACACCAGGCAGGCTGCACAAATAACCCAGAGATGCATTTTAAATAAAAGGGCACATTCTACTCATGTAAAAACACGCTGATTCCCGGACCGTCCGTGGGCCGGATTAAGAAGGCGATTGGGTCGGATCCGGCCCCCAGGCCTTAGTTTGCCTACCTAGTTTCAGAACCACCATGAGGGATCGAGCAACATCATCAATCTCAGGTCTGAAATTTAAAGCACTGGCTTTTCAACGCACTCCAAGACTTTTCTAGACCCTGCCTGCTTGGTTCCTTAAACTCGCCCCAGTGCCCGCTACCCCGCCCTATAAAAAGCATTATTCAGAATAGCAGTTTGCAAGACCCGCTGAGAAAGGCAATACAGTAACATAATCCGATTCAAAATAGTGGTAGAGGTTGAAAAAAAGAAACTGCAGAAAGGAAATCTTTTGTAATATAGTCCAAAACCGAGTTGAAGGGAAGTCAAATAAGGATGTGTTGTTGAATTACTGTATGTTCTGTTTTTTTTATGTTTGTTGTTGTTTTGTCTTTGTTTGGTGTTGTATAGCTAATTGAAACTAATAAAAAAGAGTTAATAAAAAAACAAAATAGTGGTAGACCAATTGCACATTTGTTCCAAATCCAATTGAAACTATTTGATTTCAATAATTCAACCAAGCTGGGGAACTTGCAGCGCGAACACTGTACGCCCAAAGATGGGAAGAAAGAGAGGTTCCAACCGAGGAAGAACAGCTTTTGAAAAGGCGGAGGATGCAGAACTGGCAAGAGGACAGGCAAGATTAGAGACCAAAACGATGAAAAAGTTCCTTGAGGACTGGAGACCTTTCACTGAGCTTTTAAAGAACTAAAATAGCAGGATGAAAACACGAGCAGGGCTCGAATTATGAGCAACTGTGTTAATTAATGAGATAAATAGGTAAAATGAATGAATGGAATAGCATTTCCGAAGGGAAATAGGGAAAGTGTGGAAGGGGAGGGCGGGAAGTGAGTGGATAAAGTAAAGGTAAAGGTAAAGGGACCCCTGACCATTAGGTCCAGTCGCAGACAACTCTGGGGTTGCAGGTGTAGTGGTTAAGAGCGGTAGTCACGTAATCTGGGTAACCGGGTTCGCGTCTCCGCTCCTCCACATGCAGCTGCTGGGTGACCTTGGGCCAGTCACACTTCTCTGAAGTCTCTCAGCCCCACTCACCTCACAGAGTGTTTGTTGTGGGGAGGAAGGGAAAGGAGATTGTTAGCCGCTTTGAGACTCCTTAAAGGGAGTGAAAAGCGGGATATCAAATCCAAACTCTTCTCTTCTTCTTCTTCTTCTTTACTGGCCAAGGGAGCCGGCGTACAGCTTCCGGGTCATGTGGCCAGCAGGACTAAGCCGCTTCTGGCGAACCAGAGCAGCGCACGGAAACGCCGTTTACCTTCCCGCCAGAGTGGTACCTATTTATCTACTTGCACTTTAACATGCTTTTGAACTGCTAGGTTGGCAGGAGCAGGGACCGAGCAACGGGAGCTCACCCCATCGCGGGGATTCGAACCGCCGACCTTCTGATCGGCAAGTCCTAGGCTCTGTGGTTTAACCCACAGCGCCACCGTGTCCCGAGTGGATAAAGTAATTCACAGTAAAAACAAGAAAACTGAGGCACTTGATCCAGTGATAGCAGGTTTTCTGCCTGTGACCGGGGAAGCAGAGCACAGCCATGGCTGCTATGAGCCATCGACAGCCTTTTCCTCCTCCGTGAATTTGTCTAGTCCTCTTTGAAAGCCACCAAACTCGGTGGCCATCCCTGTGTCCTGGGGGAGTGATGCCCCGTCCCCTGTCCAGCTTTCTCCAACCAGCAGGTTCTGTCGCCGCAGGCGATCCCATGATACAGAGGTGAGAGGTCTCCTATCTGCCCCGGGCACTCACCCCTGACTCAGGGTTAAGGTGGGTCACGCTGGCTAAGGGGGAAAACTCAGCACTCCAGGAGAAGAAATCAATCCTCTTCTGACCGCCCCACCCACTCCAAGTGTAACGGCCGCATCCTGCACTTATGTTTCGAAGGAGGGAGCTGCCAGCTGGAAGCTGCTCTTTTGGACGCAGGAGACCCTGCTTCCTCAACCCAGGGGCTGCCGCTACACCCCAGAAATGGGGAAAGCACTCTGCACATGGTCAGGGGCACCCTTGCTTTCCTCCCTAATCATTGCCATTGTTGCACTTGGTTATATCCCAGACAAACTGAAAACAACACAGCTCAAAACACAGAAAGCTAAAAAAAACACGGTTGAAAACTAATTGAATTCTAATAGAATTAAAGCAACACGTGTGAAAATTCTGATCTGAAAAAACAACACAACTTCTCAAAGGCCTGTTGGAATAAATAAAGCTGTTTTCCACCTGCCAGGGGAAGGACAGCAAGGAGGGAGCCAGTTTGGCGTCCCTAGACAGGAAGTTCCAAAGTTGCCTGGGAGCAGCCACCACCAAGAAGGCCCTTTCCTGCATCCCCAGGAGCCTCCCTCCCCATGAAGAAGCCTGAGGCTTGGATTTGGACTCAAATCCGAACTCAGGGCTCCAAAGCCCAACCAATCCTCACTATGGCTTTGCGGTGGCTTTTCCTCCCTCTTCCGCCCTGCCCTCCAAGCTCAAAGGGAGCTGCCCTGCTACGGTTCCACCTAATCCCTGCCTCGCATTTGTAAGAACTCGGGTCTTTTATTGCGGCAGAACCTACCCTTTGGAACTCCTTGCCTAGTGATATCTGGCAGGCCGCCTTCAGCGTCCTCTTTCTGGCAACTGCTAAAAGAATCGTTGTTTGGATAACCCAGGTGCCTGGGAAGCCAGTGCGGGTTTTCTGTTAACTGTTATTTTAACGTTCCAAAAGAATGGTTGCCGTTCATTCTTCTGCCCAATCCTTTCAGTGTCTTCTCTGCAAACTGCTCTGAGGGTTGCTTTCGTTTCACAGTCCGCCTGTGCGTACGTTTGATGGAATAAATCCACAAATAAGGGGAGGCCACGCCTTTCCGACAGGATGAATCGGAGAGTCCGTGCTGGGCTGAAAGGTTTGGATGAGTTTGCAAGCCTGCAGGTAGATAGCAGCTGCCAGTCAGAGCAGACAACGCTGGACCCAAGGCTCCTCTAGCAACAAGCATCTTCCTATATGTGCTCAGGTGCGGATTCAGGAACAAAGGAAAGGGCCTCACGCCAGATCATATTATTTGTCTTTTCCATCCGGCTCAGCCTTGTCTACTCGGACTGACAGCTGCTCTCCAGGGTCTTGGGCAAATGGTAAAAGGCTTAAACCACTCGCTTTCTATTCTCCTTTATAATAAATAATAATAAATTTTATTTATACCCCGCCCTCCCCGGCCAGAGCTGGGCTCAGGGCAGCTAACGCCAATAAAATCACAGTAAAAACATAATAGGGGGGAAAGGGAGGAAAAGGAAAAACACCCCAATTTAAAATACAGGTTAAAATGCAATTTAAAATGCAGCCTCATTTTAAAACAGCTGATATATCATGCCTCGCCCAAACCCGTGCCCTCCAGATGTCCCAAACTACAACTCCCAGGTGTAGCATCGGGAGATGGGAGTTGTAGTTTGGGACACCCGGAGGGCGCTGGGTTGGGGAAGGGAATCCTTGCGGTTGGCCCCAGTGATCCCGGAGGACGGTGGAGGAGGGTGGAAAAAGAACCCAAATGCCTGCAGCTGTCAGAAGTATCACACACACACTCCTCCCTGCTCAACCCCTATAACTGACAGCCCCAAATGCCAGGCAGGCAACTCAGCGAGGAAAAGAGAGGCTGCGATGGGAGGGGGGGCGGAAAAAGGCAGGCCCTGGCTGCAGGGATTTGGGGGGGGGGGTCCCACCTACCTAACCACCCACCTCCTATGGCACCCGCATCACGCCCCAAAACGTTGCCTCCCCTGATTTCAACGCCCCCCATGCCATATAGGATGCCCTTGTCCATCAAAACAGCAGCACACAGCTTCTATGGATCGGGTCCACTTTCCTCCCAGATCTTCCCTCCTCCCGTGTCGAAGTAGCCCAATTGCCCTCGACCCTCGGTTGACACAGCCCCCCCACTTTCTCCCTGGCAAGAAATTCCCCTTTTCAGAGGTCCTTCCACCCATCTTTTAAACTCCACCCAGTTCTGCGCCTCCTTGGGGGGTATAGATATATTTTTAAGTGTGTGTTTATTTTGGGGGGGTGTTTCCTACCTCTGTTAGCCATGGCGAGCCCCTTTTTCTCGCAGATCCAAGACTCGTCGCGGCTCTGCGGGAACCTCTCACGAGCGTCTGGCTGGAGGAGAGGTGCCCAGTCCTGGGAGGGGGGGGGTGTCGGGGCAGAGGAGGGGGGGCTATTTATAGCTGACGAATCCCAGCTGCCATTTACCGTCACAGAATCTCCTGCCTTGGCTCGCTCAGAGAGGGTTCCGATGGCGGGGGCGGGGAGGCCAAAGGGAGGGAGCCAAGCACCCAAATTCAGGGGGGCGGGGCGGCTGGGAGATGGTCATTTTAGGGTGTTGCAGGAATTTATGTATAGGTTGGGGGGGGGGTTGCCCCTCCAGCAGATATCATGCACATGCAGCCCACTACCAAAATCAGCACAATCACTGTTGTGATTTGTCCCCACAAAACACTTCATCACAGTTTCTTCCTATTCAAAGGGCCTTTGCTGCACGATACCAAATGTAAGAATTCACTGATCAATGTATATCTGTACCGGCTCACTGGGAAACTTCAGAAATTCATATAGACATGTGAGCTCAGCTCCTCAGCAGTCCCTCTGCCTGAGTGATAATTCCTGGCCTCCTGATACCTGAGTGCCAGACAGGTAGCCATTCCAGAAATAACAAACCCAGATGAAGACGAAAGGGTGTGATTGACTTGGCTGGGAAACAGGGAAATGTAAATATCTCTTTTGCTTCACTTGATGGGTGTTTGGTGGAGAGCAAGGGGAACCATGGGGCAGGGTCCAGGATGCTCAGATTCCTGCCACCAGACCTCCCCTTTCATGATGTATGAGTGATGTAGTTTGGGGGGGCGTGTAACATGGGGATTAGCAGCTAATAAAAGTTTGGGTTCTCTTTTGTTCGGGGCTTCCATCTTGTTCCACCTGGTGGCAGGTGGGAGTCCTGTTGCGACAGTCTTCAATCAAGACCAAGCCTCCTGGCTGCTGTTTTGCTCTGGTATTCCTGGCTGATGTCCTTGTTTTTTTGTCCAAGGGAGCCCTCAGATTTCTCCGTTAAAAGGGGGGGGGCACTCCTGGTTTCCATCTGCAGCCAAACAAGGGGTGAGTTTTCCCTCTCTCCTGAAGCTGAATGTTGGAAGGTTCAGGGCAGATTTTTTAAAAAAGTTCTTCCTCAAGCAGCGCAGATTGGACTGTGGAACTCCCTGCCACTTGGAGGTTAGGGATGTCCACCAACCTGGATGGCTTTAAAAGAGGATTGGCCAAATTCGGGGAGGCAGCAATGCTTCTGAATGTCAGTTCCTGGGAACTGCAGGGCGGTAGAGGGCTCTTGTGTTCGAATCCTGCTTGGGAGTTTTCCAACGGGGCATCTGGGCTGCCTCTGTGAGGACAAAGATGCCAGACTGGGTGGGTCCTTGACCTGACCTAGCACCCAGGATTTTCTTCCGTTCTGATGGAACCTCCAGCTCCAGAGGCAGTCTACCCAGAATCCTAGGTTTTGTGAAAACAGTGAAAACAGGATGCTGGACACGATGGGACTTTTTCTGGAAGCCCCTCTTAAACAGCTGCTTTCCTGCAACACGCTTTTAACGCACGATGTCACAGGAATTAAAGACCCAGACACTACAACTAATCCAGAATGCAGCAGCTAGACTGGTGACTGGGAGCGGCTGCTGAAACCACATAACACCGGTCTTGAAAGACCTACATTGGCTCCCAGTACGTTTCCGAGCACAATTCAAAGTGTTGGTGCTGACCTTGAAAGCCCTAAACGGCCTCAAAGGCCCAGTATACCTGAGGGAGCGTCTCCACCCCCATCGTTCAGCCAGGACACTGAGGTCCAGCTCCAAGGGCCTTCTGGCAGTTCCCTCACTGCGAGAAGCGAAGTTACGGGGAACCAGGCAGAGGGCCTTCTCGGTAGTGGCTCCCGCCCTGTGGAACGCCCTCCCATCAGATGTTAAAGAGAACAACTACCAGACTTTTAGAAGACAACTGAAGGCAGCCCTGTTTAGGGAAGCTTTTAATGTTTAACAGACCACTGTATTTTAATACTTTGTTGGAAGCTGCCCAGAGTGGCTGGGGAGGCCCAGCCAGATGGGCGGGGTATAAATAATAATTTATTATTATTATTATTATTATTATTATTATTATTACTACTACTATTACTATTATTATTACTATTATTAATGTTGTTGTTATTATTCCAACAAAGGTCTGTATAGTTCAAGCTCTGGTTTTCCCAGTAGTGATGCGTGGAAGTGAGAGCTGGACCATAAAGAAGGCTGATCGCCGAAGAATGGATGCTTTTGAATTGTGGTGCTGGAGGAGACTCTTGAGAGTCCCATGGACTGCAAGAAGATCAAACCTCTCCATTCTGAAGGAAATCAGCCCTGAGTGCTCACTGGAAGGACAGATCCTGAAGCTGAGGCTCCAAGACTTTGGCCACCTCCTGAGAAGAGAAGACTCCCTGGAAAAGACCCTGATGCTGGGAAAGATGGAGGGCACAAGGAGAAGGGGACGACAGAGAACGAGATGGTGGGACAGTGTTCTCCAAGCTACCAGCATGAGTTTGACCAAACTGCGGGAGGCAGTGGAAGACAGGGGTGCCTGGCGTGCTCTGGTCCAGGGGGTCACAAAGAGGCGGACACGACTAAACGACTAAGCAACAACAATTATTATTACTACTACTACTACTACTACTACTACTTCCGGATTAAACTCAAAACTGGGCTTTTGTGCCCCCAAATAGACTCTGGGTGTGCACACATCACCAGGAGATTATATTCTCTCCGCAACGCTTCAGTTCCTCATTTATGTTGCTTTGTGCAGCTCTGTTTAAAGGGACTGGGAGCCGGGAGTCAGGAACTGGGAGCCAACGCCAGCCTTGCAGAGCAGGCTGCGTGTGTGAGAGCGGAAGACAAAGAGTGTTCCTTCTCAGGTGCTCAGCCACAGAGTCAGCTGCCGTGCGAGAGAGGGGGGTGGTGAGGGGAGAGAGAGGAATATTTGGGAGTCACACGTAGGAAACCCTCCTGGCTCCAATTCCTGCTCCGCTCAGCACAGAAGCTATTTTTACTCGCTGACTCGACTTGGCTACCATCCCGGTCCGGGCAAGTTGCCAGGGGGGGTGAGTAGGGATGTTTTCTGGGCGAAGAAGGCCTTACTAGGCCAACGCCATGAAAGCTCAGGCATGGTGGGGGGGGGAGATGCTAGAAAGCCACAGACGCCCCCCTCCCCCCTAAAATCCTTTTTTTTTTAAAAAAAATGTTTTTTATTGATTTTTCATTTAATACCTCCCCACTAATATCCATGGGCGGCAGCTCACGAGTTGCAGAATAAGGCCTCTAGCTAAGCAGACAACTTGGGAGGTTTCCCTTCCTTTCATTTTAATATACAAGTTTGTAGTCCTCATGGAGGCAGCCAGTAAAAAAAAAAAAAGCAACACCATGCAAATTCTCCGCAAAAAGCTTTTAAGGAACGGCACCTCATCATTCTCCGTTCGCATTCACAGCATACAGGGCTGTGATACAGTCACAGTTTTCCCCTCTCCTAAAGAATTATGGGAGTTATAGTTTGGGGCGCCGAACGTTCTTTGGCAGCCTTCCTAACCCCCCCCCCCCGGCAGCACTACCATTCCCAGAGCTCCCTGGGGAGAGGAGCTGACTGTTTTAGCCGCTCTGGGAATTGTAGCGCAGCCTATGCCTTGTCTGAACAAGCCGCCAGCGGTTCGCTCACCTACGGGGCAGTTTTCCAGAGTGTTCCCTGATTGGTCCGCCTCTGCTTGACGCTGCTCTGAGATCGGCGCCCGGTCTTCTTCCTCCTCCTCCTCTTCCTCCCTCTGCTCTACCTCCTTGTTCCACAACGGGTGTTGGCAGAACTCGGATGAGGTCAGTGATGGGTGCTGGGTGGTGTCAGCATCGCAGGGGGCGCCTGGTTCCGGGTGGGGCGCTAAGGCGTCGGGTGGCGGCAGGTCCTCCAGGGAAGTTTCTGGGGGAAAGCGGACAACACCAGAAGGGTCACAACGCTTTTTATTCCTCTTAGAATCGTAGAATTCCAAAATGACAGACCTGATAAGAAACCACTCAGGCGATACGGTGAAAAAAGGAATGGGACTGCTTCCAAAAACTAAAATATGGTTTCAAAAACAATACTTTGTTTTGCCCAGATTCATTTCACAGTTCTATGGGAGAAATTGGTGTTAACCAGGGGTCAGCAAACTTTTTCGGCAGGGAGCCGGTCCACTGTCCTTCAAACCTTGTGGGGGGCCAGACTATATTTTGAAAATATAATAATGAATGAATTCCTATGCCCCACAAATAACCCAAAGATGCATTTTGAATAAAAGCACACACTCTGCTCATGTAAAAACACGCTGATTCCCGGACTGTCCGTGGGCCGGATTGAGAAGGCGATTGGGCCGGATCCGGCCCCCGGGCCTTAGTTTGCCTACCCATGATGTTAACAAATGAATACAGAATATTCACTACTTAAGGAAAGTATTGAAACCGCGAAGAGATAGAGGGAAGTTAACCAAAATAGAAGGGATTCAAACCAGTTTTCCGGAACAGAAAGGAAGGAAGGAAGGAAGGAAGGAAGGAAGGAAGGAAGGAAGGAAAAAGAATACAAACGTAATCTCTTTCTGGGAACTTGGCGTATAGAATAATCAAATCACTGTTCGTATCCTTTGAATAATTTGGTGTATTTGATCAATTTCCCCCCCCCTTCCTTTTTCTCTTTCTTCTTTTTATATTCCTTTTATATCTTTATTTTTCTTTGTTTTGTATTTTTTCTTTTTAGTTCAAATATTTGGATGTTATGTTTAATATATGCTTCCTTTGTAAATTTTTAAAATGCAATAAAGAATTAAAAAAAATAGAATCGTAGAATTGTTCGGTTGGAAGGGACCCCCAGGGATACTCTATTCTAACCCCCGGCCATCCAGGAATCACGTGGTATGGATGAATTGATCTGGAATCACTACCTTGCCTCCTAGTTGTTTATAATATCACACTATTACACAGACAGAGATAGAGATAGATATGTTGCAAATCTCTTTAATGCTTCTATGGTTGAGATCTGTATAGGGGCAGATCTTTGTTCTCAGTGCCTCAGATCTTACCAAGTAGAGGCACATTTATACAAACAATTGATCGCATGCAATTTATCTCTCTATCTCTTTAAATAGGAATAGTCACTAATAAAATATCAGAGCAGTTTGTAACAGCTGCACGTAAAAACCAGTAGGTACCCAAACAAACCCTGTGTTGCAAAAGAGAACATCAACAATGTTTAGGCAACACGATGACCATGTACATACGTACTAGACAATCTTTATAGAATTCCGTCAAACAACAACAAGTTCAAAATGAAATCTCAGACTCAAAGTCTCTGAAAGTCTTTGAACGAAGAGAGGTACCAAACTCTGTACAATGAAAGACAAGCTGTGAAGCTTTGTGTATTCAGCAAATATAATGTCCAACACTGAACAGAGATTCCGGATATTGACTGCTGTTTCACATGAGCACTGCTCCACAGCATTTGATATTTTCATTCATATATATGCATTCAAAATAAGATGGGTTTATGAAACAATTAGGGACGTGGGTGGTGCTGTGGGTTAAATGACTGAGCCTAGGGCTTGCCAGTCAGAAGGTTGGCGGTTCCAATCCCCGCGACGGAATGAGCTCCCGTTGCTCGGTCCCAGTTCCTGCCAACCTAGCAGTTCGAAAGCACATCAAAGTGCAAGTAGGTAAATAGGTACGGCTCCGGCGGGAAGGTAAACGGCGTTTCCGTGCGCTGCTCTGGTTTGCCAGAAGCGGCTTAGTCATGCTGGCCACATGACCCGGAAGCTGTACGCCGGCTCCCTCGGCCAATAAAGCGAAATGAGCGCCGCAACCCCAGAGTCAGTCACGAATGGAACTAATGGTCAGAGGTCCCTTTACCTTTACAGTGGTACTTCAGGTTAAGTACTTAATTCATTCTGGAGGTCTGTTCTTAACCTGAAACTGCTCTTAACCTGAAGCACCACTTTAGCTAATGGGGCCTCCCGCTGCCGCCGGAGCACGATTTCTGTTCTCATCCTGAAGCAAAGTTCTTAATCTGAGGTACTATTTCTCGGTTAGCGGAGTCTGTAACCTGAAGCGTATGTAACCCGAGGTACCACTGTACTTTTATGAAACAATTCCATATTCTCCCACCACTCTGACGTAGATCTACGAAACAGCTTATCTTTCAACGTTCAAATTTGAAGGAATTCTATAAGGATTGTCTAAACATTGCCTAAGCATTGCACGTAAAACCTTACAGTAAAAGCCATGGTTAAAAGGGTTTTTAAAAAACAACATTGTTTTTAAAATAAAAAAAATTCCTTCCAGTAGCACCTTAAAGACCAACTAAGTTAGTTCTTGGTATGAGCTTTCGTGTGCATGCACACTTCTTCAGATACACTGAAACTCCCTGCCTTTTCCTGTAAGACCTATTACAGTCGTTAAGAGTCGTCAACAGGCTCATCTCAGCTATCTGCCAATCTCCCATTCCCACCACCCTTCTGAGTAATACCCCTCCCCACCTTCTCACTATATAGAAGGATCTGGCTACTTCTGTTTCAGTGTATCTGAAGAAGTGTGCATGCACACGAAAGCTCATACCAAGAACTAACTTAGTTGGTCTTTAAGGTGCTACTGGAAGGAATTTTTTTTATTTTGACTATGGCAGACCAACACGGCTACCTATCTGTAATTGTTTTTAAAGACACCAGAGGCGTTTTTCTCGCCTGGGCAAAGAAGCAAAGGCGAGAGTCGTGTTTCGTGGCCACGGTTCCACCCCATGGCGTCCCCTCCCACTTCCCCTGGGGTGCCCATTTCTGGGTACCCCTCCCCGTACCTGAAGACGACTCGCTGCTTCTGCTGCTGCTGCTGCTCTGGCCCCCCACCAGTGCCTGCGCCAGGGGGCTGTGCCTCTGCGCCCCCTGCGACCCCTCTCCTTCCCCTCGGTCTGCTTCCTCCACGGAGCCTGCATGGGCTTCCCAGCCCAAGAAAGGGTCCAGTCCTTGGCCGTCGCCCGGAGGGGGCGCCCCCTCTCCCTCGGGGGACGGGCAGAGGCTGGGGATATTCTCCAAACTGTCCCCCAGCGCCGGCACAAAGGTCTCGCAGGTGTCCGTTCGCGGCAGCGGGGCCCGCGCCCGGCGGGTCTGGGAGTCGCGCCTGCCCCGGGGGGCGTGCTCCCCCAGCGTCGGGCTGCTGTTGAGGGGCCCCGCGATGGTGATGTAGGAAAAAGTCAGCTCCCGGGGGGTCCCCCACTCCACAGACACCTCCTCGTCTTCCTCGTCCTCCGAGAACTCCCTCGCCGTCTGCAGTTCAGGGAAGTCAGATTCATCGTTGCCACCTGGGGAGGGAAAAACGTCACGGGTGTCCCTTGCAGGTATAAGATCACCTCCATCTGGATTCAATTGCCCCCCCCCCCGTCATTTCTCTTCCCTCTGTGTTGGTGGTCACAGAGTGTGTGTGTGTGTGTGTGTGTGTGTGTGTGTGTGTGTGTGTTTGTCTCCGTAAACTTTTACACATCACTTGGGAAGACAGGCGAACTAAAATCAATGTATTGGAAGAAGCAAAGATCATCAGTGTTGAAGCAATGATTCTTCAACATCAAATTTGTTGGACTGGTCATGTCGTGTGGATGCCTGATGATTGTCTTCCAAAGCAGCTACTCTATTCTGAACTTAAAAATGGGAAGTGTAATGCTGGAGGTCAACAAAAGAGGTTCAAAGACTCTCTCAAGTCAAATCTAAAAAATGCAGTTTAAACATCGACAACCAGGAAACACTGGCCCGCGAGCGCTCCAGTTGGAGAACAGCCTTTACCAAAGGCTTTGAAGACACTCGAACTCAGGACAAAAGGGGGAAAGGCGCTAAGAGGAAGGCATAGTTGGCAAATCCACTCCGTGATCAGCTCCTGCCCAGAAACCAATGTCCCCACTGTGGAAGGACGTGTGGGTCCAGAATTGGCCTCCACAGTCACTTATGGACTCATTGTTAAAACCGTGTGTTTGTTTGTGTGTGTGTTTGTGTGTGTTTATAATTTATTTTTACTGAGTTTTTAATAATACAAAAAGAAAAAAGAAAGTACATCCTACAAATACAACAATACACAAAAATAAATTACTATTTACACAAACATAAATCCTTCCCACCCTCTTTACATCCCCACCACCACACTCCTCAACTTCCCTCCACCACATCACGACTTCCATATCTTTTAAATTCGATACTATTATTGCACTCTTTGGGTTTTGATCATCTAGTCCAAGGCAGGAATATGCAGCTGTCCCAAACGGGGATCAAACCTGCAACCTTGGCCTTATCAGCACGGCACTCTAACCAACTGAGCTCTAATACTTTATTATCTCTTTGGAGCTGCACTTTGCCCTTTTGTCCTTCCAGCCTGTGACACTCTCTGATTTACATATTGCACTGTTTGTTTTCTTTCTCTAAGAAACCTGGGACCCTTAGGGTCTTAACAAGGGTTTGCGAGCTCAGTCTTGGCATAGCTGTCAACATTTCCCTTTTTTAAAAGGAAATTCCCTTATTCCGAATAGGATTCCTTGCAAGAAAAGGGAAACGTTGACAGCTATGGGTCTTGGGCAGCTGTGCAAAACGTCCCGGAGTTACTCACCATCTGTGGAGTCAGGTGTGGTGGAAGCGGTAGACGGCGACTCTTCTGCAAAAGACAGAAGGAAGACCTTAGAACCCAGAGCCACTAACACACACACAAACACACACACACACACACTTTTAGTAATGCACGACAGGGAGGCTGACATTGGACCCTGGTTCGAATCTCGGTGACGCCATGAATTCATCACATGGCTCCAAGTCGCCAGTCCTTCTCTCCTGGCTACAACCAGGAATGGGGAATCTTATAGGGCTTTTTGTGCAACGATTATGGAGAAGATGCGGTCAAAATGATCAGAACCCTGGACATTAGAAGATGCCACTGCTTAGTGGTCAGGACACCAGGTTAGGAAGACACGGGTTCAAATCCCCACTCAACCAAGAGGAGGCTTACTGGCTGGCTGTTCTCCTACCTCATAGGGTTGTTCTGAGGTTGAGACAGCAAACTGTGTACTCATTTTTTCTTTGTCTTAAGATCCTTGGAGGAGGATTTTCTTATAAATGTTGAGTCAAATCATTGGCCCCCTTTACTACCATCAGCCTATTATTAAGGGACGCGGGTGGCACTGTGGGTTAAACCACTGAGCCTCTTGGGCTTGCCAATCAGAAGGTCGGTGGTTCAAATCCCCGCGATGGGGTGAGCTCCTGTTGCTCAGTCCCTGCTCCTGCCAAGCTAGCAGTTCGAAAGCACGTCAAAGTGCAAGTAGATAAATAGGTACCACTCCAGTGGGAAGGTAAACGGCGTTTCCGTGCGCTGCTCTGGTTCGCCAGAAGGGGCTTAGTCATGCTGGCCACATGACCCAGAAGCTGTATGCCGGCTCCCTCGGCCAATAAAGCGAGATGAGTGCCGCAACCCCAGAGTCGGCCACGACTGGACCTAATGGTCAGGGGTCCCTTTACCTTTACTCTTATCAGCCAGAGCTTTTTTCAAGAGATTCTTGAACTGGAGTTGGTGGGGTTGAACCTCTGGTCCCTACGCAGGTAAAATGCATGCTCTCCCGATGACATCAGCTCCCAAACCTTTGGGGACCCCAGACCCCTGGGTTCCACAAACTCATCCCCCACCTGTGCCCTCACCCTACCCTCTAAAAAGCATTATTCAGAATTGCAGTTTGCGCAATTCACCAAGAAAGTGAGCAACACAATAAAATTCAAAACAGAAGCAATGAACTAATCACACATTTATTCAACGTCCAGTTAAAACCACTTAGTTCAATTAACAAAACTGATGAACTTGATCCAGTGATCCTTTCAAAGTCTGAGTCATTCACACCTCCTGCTTCCTCCTAAGACCCCTTTGCCTTTGAGCACTCCCCTAAGGAATCCCACCTCCCCCAGGGGGGGCCGTACCGCTAGCTTTGGGAACCTCTGATGTACAACTGTTAAAACTGAATTGCATGTTGCTGCAGCCCTGGGTCTTAAATGACTGCCTACGATTGCTCTAGAACACTATATACCTTTGCAACGCATTATTATTATCATTACATAATGATTTGGCTGCTGATCTGCTGGCAGGGCAAGGTGGATGAGCGGCAGCTATTTATTTGGCGAGGCCATCTGGGCAGGCCATGCCCCCCCCCATGCACACAGGAAATCAAGCAGGAGATCTGGGAAATGACCTCAGCTCACCCCACACAGGCCTGGGTGTTCTACGCATTACGCATTGAACGCGCCATCTGGAGCTTCGCCAGAAGCCTGTGCAGGTAAACAAGCCTCGCCCCGCAGTCATCAGCCGGACTCTGCCTTCCAACTGTTGCAGGAATTTATGTATAGGTTGGGGGGGTTGCCCCTCCAGCAGATATCATGCACATGCAGCCCACTACCAAAACCAGCACAATCACTGTTGTGATTTGTCCCAACAAAACACTTCATCACAGTTTCTTCCTATCTGTTCAAACGGCCTTTGCTGCACGATACCAAATGTAAGAATTCACTGATAAATGCATCTATGTACTGGCTCACTGGGACAACTTCAGAAATTAATATAGACGTGTGAGCTCAGCTACTCAGCAGCCCCTCTGCCTGAGGGATAATCCCTGGCCTCCTGATACCTGAGTGCCAGACAGGTAGCCATTCCAGAAATAACAAACCCAGATGAAGACAAAAGGGTGTGATGAACTTGGCTGGGAAACAGGGAAATGTAAATCTCTCTTTTGCTTCACTTGATGGGTGTTTGGTGGAGGGCAAGGGGAACCATGGGGCAGGGTCCAGGATGCTCAGATTACTGCCACCAGACCTCCCCTTTCATGATGTATGAGTGATGTAGTTTGGGGGGGTGTAACATGGGGATTAGCACCTAATAAAAGTTTGGGTTCTCTTTTGTTCGGGGCTTCCATCTTGTTCCATCTTGTGGCAGGTGGGAGTCCTGTCGCGACAGCCTTCAGTGAAGACGAAGCCGACTGGCTGCTGTTTTGATCTGGTATTCCTGGCTGGGGTCCTTGTTTTTTGTCCGAGGGAGCCCTCAGATTTCTACGTTCGCCTCTCACCAGCAGCAGGAAACATCAGGAAGCGATTGCAAGAATGGGACTGGATTTGTGGGACTGGGGTCACTAGGGGGCGCTGTGGCACCATGTCCCTGCTTCCTCCACACCCATCCACTAGGGGGCATCACTCAGGGTAGGAGCCCCGAGACAGGAGTGGGGTTCTGATTGCCATGATTTTCTCTGTACAGCTGAACCTTGGTTCTCGAACACAATGTGTTCCGGGAGTCTGATTGACTCCCAGAACTGTTCGAAAACATCCTGCAGCCAATTGGAAGCCGCGCCGGAGATGTTCAGTTTCCGAAAATCGTTCAAAAACCGGAACACTCACTTCCGGGTTTTGATCGTTCGTGAGCCAATGTGTTCGGCTTCCAAGGTACGACTGTATTGGACTGAAGTCCGCTCAAAATTAAAATTATCCAACTACAGCCGTGCATTGGGGATTGTTCAAACCATTCAATACTCCAATAAATAAGTAAGTATGTACATACGCACGTACAGTGGAACCTCGGGTTGTGAACATGATCCGTGCGGGAGGCACATTTGCAACCCGCAGCGCCATGTTTGTGCATGCGCGGGTTGCAATTTAGCGCTTCTGCACATGCGCAAAGCGCAATGTAGCGCTTCTGCGCTGAAACCCGTAAGTAACCCGTTCCAATACTTCTGGGTTCAGCGCGGTACACAACCCGAAAATGCGCAACCTGAAGCGTCTGTAACCCGAGGAATGACTGTAAGTAATTAAGTAAGTATAATTATCACAGTGTGGCGCTTTACATGACCAAGGGCAAAGGGGCAGATCCCTGCCCCAAGGAGATTACAATATAAGACTGAACAACTCCAATATGAAGAAGGGTTGCAGTGTTTGAGACTTTTTAGTTTAGAGAAAACTGAGTAAAGAGGGGGCACGATAGAAGTTTTAAAATTTATGCAGGGCATAGGGAAAGTGGATAGATAAAAGAGCTAAATATTGGAAGATTCAGGACACATCAAAGAAGTATTTCTTCACTGCAGTGCATAGTTAGACTTTGGAACTCTCTGCCACAGGAGGCAGTGATGGCCACCAGCCTAGATGGATTTAAAAGCAGATTGGACGAATTCATGGAGGAGGAGAGAGCTTTCGTCGGGCTACTAGCCAGGACGGCTGTTCTCTGCCTCCAGGGTTGGAAGTTGGCAATGCCTCTGAATCACAGTTGCTGGAAATTACTGGAGGGAAGAGGGCTCATGGAGTAAGAATCAAGGAGTCCAGGAAGCTGGCTGGCTTCTGCAAAGACAGACTATTGATCCACCCAGCTCCACATGATCTGCGCTGAGCTAATGGCTCTCTGGGGTTGCAGGCAGGTGTTCATCTTTGCACTGCCGTGTGATGTGGGGGTTGAGTTCAGGACCTTTCGCACTCACTCTGCGATTGACCTGAGGCTCTCCTTCAAAGAGGCATAACATGTGTTTTTTTAATCTAAAGGAAGCCTGGATACCCAGGATGTGGGAATGGGCGCCCACCTTATGGACCAACCTATTGCGGGTGGCGCTGTGGTCTAAACCACTGAGCCTCTTGGGCTTGCCGATCAGAAGGTCGGCGGTTTGAATCCCCGCGATGGGGTGAGCTCCCGTTGCTCTGTCCCAGCTCCTGCCAACCTAGCAGTTTGAAAGCACACCAGCAAGTAGATAAATAGGTACCACTGTTGCAGGAAGGTAAACAGCGTTTCCGTGCACTCTGGTTTCCATCACAGTGTCCCGTTGCACCAGAAGCAGTTTAGTCCTGCTGGCCACATGACCCGGAAAGCTATCTGCGGACAAACGCCGGCTCCCTCGGCCTGAAAGCAAGATAAGCGCCACAACCCATAGTCGCCTTTGACTGGACGTAACCATCCAGGGGTCCTTTACCTTTTACCTTTTTTTACCCAGAATGCTCTGGGGCCAGACAGGTAAGCATGCCCAGTCATAAGGAGGAAACATCTCAGGTGTGTGGAATTTCTCTTGCTCTCTCCCTTTCTTTGCTTCCACTGTGTAAGCACAAAGGCCCTTTTATTTTTGTTTTGTTTTTTAATTCTACCTTTTAATTTTTGGCAAGAAAATGAGTTTTGCTTGTTCTGTTAAAAAACAGAAGAGTTTAGCCAGGGGATTACTGGAAGAGTAATGCATGCATTTACTTCCCATCTCTTTGAACCACCTCCCACAGCAACATTTCCCCCCAGAACTCAACCCCTATGCTACGATGCCAGTAGTTAAATACTTCTGCCAAGCCAAGCAAGGGAACACAACCCATTGTGCAAAGCTGGCTCTTGTCAGCTTGTGGTTTGATGCTGTTATGGACTGAAGTTCTCACCTTGGGCCAACAGTAGATAGTTTTCACTCAGGTCCACATATGCAAATAAGGAATTGAAAGTGACGTTCAGTGATTGGATAGTTACAGAAAGTTGATCCTGCTGCTTTGTAGTTGAGCTCTGCATAAGCAGGTTGGCTGAACCCTTCAGTTCAGTTCTGTTCTGGCCTGTGAAGAAGCTGTCTGAAGAATCGCTGTGTCGTCTGATATGTTGACCCACAACCTAACAGATGCCCTTTCTGTCTCCTCTGCAGCTCTGTCCCCCTCTGCTTCTCATGCTCCATCATGCGGGCCTTGAAGCGCTTCACCTCGCATCGCATAGTGGAAAGAGGCACAACCGGTGTGGGAGATCATTTTGTCGAAAGGAATCTTCCTCTTCCTCCTCCGCTTTTGGTTTCCGGTTCCAGTTGTGACCCAGTTGTGAGGGGTTGGCACTTGACATCCTGGTAGATTCGGGAGTCTTTGGCAAGATGCTCTGCGGGGAAGGCCAAACATGCGAAATATGCGGAAATGGTGCTGCCGTCCAGGCCACTGGTCTTGTCTCCCATCCAAAAGCTGTCCGGGGCTGAGCCTGCTTAGCTTCCTGCGCGCGCCAGGCACCCTGCCCACTGAGCTATGCAGGCAAAAAAGAAGACCACCTGCCCAAAGACCGCCCACCTATGCCCAACTCCCCCACGCCTGGCTCCCCTTGGCCTTCGGTTACCCTGAGGCCTCACGCCTCTCCTGGGCCATGTCAAGGAATCCTCCGAGTCGGCTAAGCTCGGCTCTTCCGTTTTAGACCTTGAAATTTCAAAGAGATGCAGCTTCCCTAAAGAGTCAGTATCCAAGTGAGTCAGCTTCTGGGGAAAGGGCTGTAGCAGAAGGTACCCAAGTGCATTTTCAGGTTGGGTGGGGAGCGTCTGTCTGAAACCTTGCTCAGCTGCTGCCAGTCCGTGTAGACAATTCTCAGCTAGGTAGACCCAAGGGCTCAAATAAAGCGGTTTCCTATGTCCCCAGGTACATTTTCAGCTGCAAACATGCTGGAGGCGGCACCTTTGTAGAGCAGAAGCCCCACACCTCCAGAAACTCCACTGAAAAGACACTTTGCTCCTGTGCCAACGTCCCAGCGGTGTGCTAAGAGCTGCACACGACCACACTTCCACAGCGCCAAATGCTGGAGAAATCTGCTCTGGGTGCTTAGTTGTGTATCCCCCCCCCAAAAAAAATGTCCACCAGCTGTCAGCAGCCCAAGCTTTACTTCACACAATGTACGCTTCCGAGCACAATTCAAAGTGTTGGTGCTGACCTTTAAAGCCCTAAACGGCCTCGGTCCAGTATATCTGAAGGAGCGTCTCCACCCCCATCGTTCTGCCCGGACACTGAGGTCCCGCGCCGAGGGCCTTCCGGAGGTTCCCTCATTGCAAGAAGCCAAGTTACAGGGAACCAGGCAGAGGGCCTTCTCGGTAGTGGCGCCCTCCCTGTGGAACGCCCTCCCACCAGATGTCAAAGAGAACAACAACTACCAGACTTTTAGAAGACATCTGAAGGCAGCCCTGTTTAGGGAAGCTTTTAATGTTTGATGCATTACTGTATTTTAATATTTTGTTGGAAGCCGCCCAGAGTGGCTGGGGAAGCCCAGCCAGATGGGCGGGGTATAAATAATAAATTATTATTATTATTACAATGTCTTGCAAGCCTCACTCCCTACAAAAGGTTAATGGAGGGGAAAGGGAGCAATTTCCTCTTGCGCCATCGGAGCCCCTCCTAGCGGGTTTTCAACTTTGCCAGAGACTTCAGCCCAGTTCCCCATCCAGCCGCCTCTGCCCTCTGCCCCTTGCGCTCTGGGAATCCACGGCCTGCCCTGCTCTGAGCAGAGAAACCAGTGAGGTGCCATGGTTGAAGTCTCTGGCCAGGACCTGGGAGAGACCCGGGTTCGAATCCCACCACTCATCCCCATGAAGCTCTCTGGGTGTAATCTTGCCGGCTGCCTTACTGCCCCTTTCAGACTACTAACTTACCTCGCCAGGGTTGTTGTGGGTGTTAAATGAGGACTAGGATCTGGGAGACGGAGGGTTCAAATCCACACTTGGCCGCATGACCTTGGGGTGGGGGCATCCCTTAGCCTAACGTACCCCACATGGGGAGGTGCGATATAATTGCAACAAATAAATAATATAGACACACCTAATGGCAGCTGTCCCGTGAATCCACGTAAATGCTTTGCAGTGATTTGGTCCATGTCCGGCTGTTACCTTGCAATACAATCCTCTGCACACCTTGTTGTTTAATCGTTTAGTCGTGTCTGCCTCTTCGTGACCCCCTGGACCAGAGCACGCCAGGCACTCCTGTCTTCCACTGCCTCCCGCAGTTTGGTCAAACTCATGCTGGTAGCTTCGAGAACACTGTCCCACCATCTCGTCCTTTGTCGTACCCTTCTCCTTGTGCCCTCCATCTTTCCCAACATCAGGGTCTTTTCCAGGGAGTTTTCTCTTCTCATGAGGTGGCCAAAGTCTTGGAGCCTCAGCTTCAGGATCTGTCCTTCCAGTGAGCACTCAGGGCTGATTTCCTTCAGAATGGAGAGGTTTGATCTTCTTGCAGTCCATGGGACTCTCAAGAGTCTCCTCCAGCACCAGAATTCAAAAGCATCCATTCTCCGGCGATCAGCCTTCTTTGTGGTCCAGCTCTCACTTCCACACATCACTACTGGGAAAACCAGAGCTTTAACTATATGGACCTTTGTTGGCAAGGTGAGGTCTCTGCACACCTACACGAAAGTAAGTCTCCATGGGCCTTACTCCTTATTAAACTTATCCAGCACCACAGTCTTGCCCAGAGATTCCTCCCCACAGCCCTCTCCTTTATTCTTCCAGAAAAACACAACAAATGACCTCTATTCCCCTAGCCTTGCACCAAACAGTTGCTTCTATGCACCCTTTTTTAATCAAAGGGAATCTCTCGCGACTGCTGTCCCCCTCCCCCCTTTTAATCTCTGGAAAAGCCCTACAGTTACATCTTTGGGTGGGGTGGGGTAGCGTGGGTTTATCTCCCAGAAGCTGCAGGGGGTTCAACCTTGGGACGCACCAAACAGCAGCCAAGAGCGCGTGCAGAGTGCCGTTTGAACAGGCCTCTTTCCACATCTGCTTTCACAAACGCAAACACAATTAACCGCCCCCTCCACACATTCACACGTGAAAACTGTGAGGTCTCTGTGCGTGTGCATGACACAGGGGTGGGGAGCAGGAGTCACAAACGGTGGGTAAACATGTCTATAAATAAATATTTCAGAAATGAGCATGGCTCTCAGGACCAGCTGGACACCAGGTCCAGGAGATGAATTGGGAGGGCAACAAAAGTGGGGGTTTTTGGGGGGTGGGAGCGCTGGCAAACCCTTCCCACCCCCCACTAGGGAGTGGTACTCCCCTGTCCCCCACATGGAAATCAACCCCCCCAAATATAATTTTTTTTAACGCTATTGAATGGATAATGTTGTTTTTTCTTCCCACACCTGACTGGGAGGAAATGGGCGATGCTTTGAAAAATCGATGACTAGAGAAGAGGCGTCCAAAATGGGCGGTTGGGGTTTTTTTTGGGGGGGGGGTTGGAGGAGGGGGGGAGAGAAATAAGGAGCCTTGCCCGCCCTCCCGCCCTCTCTCCCTGCCCCACAAGATACCTACTGCAATGGGCGAATCCCAGGACCTGCCCCATCGCCCGCCTCGTGGTCCATGCGGGATGCGCGCTGCGGCCGCGCTGCCCCCCTGCGCCTCCGCCGCCGCCTCCCGCCGCTGCTCATCTCCCCCGCGGCCCCATCCTGCCCCCCGCCGCGGCCCGCCGCCCCGAGGGCAGGCAGGCAGGGGGCCGGGGCCGGCCGGAGGCTCGCGGGCCGCCTGGGCGAGGCCGGAAAGGCGAGGCGGGCGAGGAGACAAAGAAAGGATGGAGACAAAGGATGCAGGAGAAGATGCAGGGGAGAGAGAGAGAGAGAAGGATGGAGTCGGGGGAGCCTAAATTGCAGGGAGGGAGGGGCAGGGAAGGAGGAAGGGAAGGAGAGAGGAAGTAGGGTGGGGAAGAGGTCGCCTTGGGGGGGGGTCTTTAGGGTGGGGTGAGGGAGGAGGGGTGGTCGTGGAGAGGGAGAGGTCTGGCTCGCCTTAGTAGGGAGAAGGCCCCGCCCAGGGAGGAGGAAGGATGGATGGATGGATGGTTGGGTTGCCTGGCGGCCTGCCTGCCACTCAACATGTAGTCCCGCCCTCCTGCTTTCGCTGCAGAGCTGAATGGGGGGGGGCGCGGAATCATCACATGCTGGGGGGTGGGCTGAACACCACCAGGTCAACAGGGTGGATATAGGGATCCAAGGGTCATCCAGCCCAATGCAGGAATCACAGGAAACAATCCCTGGCAAATGGCAATTCTTATTATTATTATTACAGATAGGTAGCCGTGTTGGTCTGCCATAGTCAAAATAAAAAAATTCCTTCTAGTAGCACCTTAAAGACCAACTAAGTTAGTTCTTGGTATGAGCTTTCGTGTGCATGCACGTATCTGAAGAAGTGTGCATGCACACGAAAGCTCATACCAAGAACTAACTTAATTGGTCTTTAAGGTGCTACTGGAAGGATGTTTTATTATTATTATTATTATTATTATTAATACCCCCACCCATCTGGTTGGGTTTCTCCAGCCACTCTGGACAGCTCCCAACAGAATACTAAAAACATGATAAAACAGGGGTCAGCAAACTTATTCAGCAGGGGGCAAGTCTCACTGTCTTGGGGGGGCCGGACTATATTTTTTTTGGGGGGGGGAATGGACAAATTCCTATACCCCCAAAATAACCCAGAGATGCATTTTAAGTAAAAGGACACATTCTACTCATGCAAAAACATGCTGATTCCCTGACCGTCCGCAGGCCACATTGAGAAGGCGATTGGGCCGCATCCGGCCCCCGGGCCTTAGTCTGCCCACCCATGTGATAAAACATCTGACATTAAAAGCTTCCCTAAACAGGGCTGCCTTCAGATGTCTTCTGAATGTCAGGTAGTTGTTTATTTCCTTGACATCTGACGGGAGGGCGTTCCACAGGGTGGGCGCCACCACCGAGAAGGCCCTCTGCCTGGTTCCCTGTAGCTTCACTTCTCGCAGGGAGGGAACTGCCAGAAGGCCCTCGGCGCTGGACCTCAGTGTCCGGGCAGAACAATAGGGGTGGAGACACTCCTTAGGGTATACTGGTCCATTCTCCTCTCCTGTGGCTTCCAGCAACTGGTATTCAGAGGCATTTAAAGGACCCCCCCCCCCACTGTGGCTAGTAGCCACTGATAGGCAGGGGTGCTAGCTTAAATTGCCAGCTTGAATTAAATATTGGGGGAAGCAGGTAAGGCCCACTCCACAAAAACCATCACACCACACGGGTGCACATATACCGTGTGAATGGCAATGCTCATCAAATTTGGGGCCCCCTGGCCCCCTCAAAATATTTTTTTGTGGGGAGATGAAAGGACCTCAGGCCCCATGAATTTGGCCCCTATGCTGATAGCCTTGTCCTCTTCAGGGCACAATTGAATGATGGAACTCACTTCCAGGCTGAGATGGATAAATCCAAAAGAGGATTTACGGAGGACTGTTGACAACTGCTAGCCAGGATGGCTGCGCTTACACATCACTTGGGAAGACAGGCGAACTAATGCCGGTGTACCGGACGAAGCAAAGATCACCAGTGTTGAAGCAATGATTCTTCAACATCAAATTTGTTGGACTGGTCATGTCGTGTGGATGCCTGATGATCATCTTCCAAAGCAACTACTCTATTCCAAACTTTAAAATGGAAAGCGTAATGCTGGTGGTCAACAAAAGAGGTTTAAAGACTGTCTCCAGGCAAATCTTAAAAAATGTAGTATAAACACCGACAACTGGGAAACACTGGCCTGTGAGCGCTCCAGTAGGAGAACAGCCTTTACCAAAGGTGTCCTGGGTTTTGAAGACACTCGAACTCAGGACGCAAGGGAGAAATGTGCTAAGAGGAAGGCATACTTGGCAAATCCACACCGGGATCAACTCCCGCCCGGAAACCTATGTCCCCACTGTAGAAGGACGTGTGGATCCAGAAGTGGCCTCCACAGTCACTTGCGGACTCACTGTTCAAACCGTGTTTATGGAAGACAATCTTACTTGGCTACGAAGGATCGCAACAGAAGAAGAAGAAGCAGCTCTGGCCTACACAGTCGGAGGCACCGTCTGAAAACCAGTTGATGGAAACCACAGGAGGGGATAGGGACCTTGTTTGGTCAGATCCTGCTTCCAGGTTTCCCATTGGGGCATCTGGCTGGATGCTATGAGAACACAGGTGGGCTTCTCTTGTGTTCGCATGTGCTGGGATTTCATTTATCTGCGCCTGCTTGCACTGGGAGTGGGTGTGGAGAGCTGTGGCTCATCCGAGTCGAGTCATCCGTCTTCACCTCCTTCTCTCCCACAGCACCATAACTCATTCCTGCCCCATGAGGTCACACCAGGCCACACACAAGCAACACGGGCTGTGTCACAATAAGGTCTAGAACAGAGCTTTCCAAACTGTGCGTCGCTAGAAAGGGGTTATCTTAACCTCCTGTTTGCTTGTGAAATTGAATTACTGTGTCATGAAATGATGCATGTCTAAAAAGCACAACATGAAAAGAGGCTTGCGTTAAAAATGAAACAGAATGAAAGAATGAAGACTAGGGCTCTGAAGAGGTGAGGTTCCTGCAGCCCAGCTGGCCTATGAGTCGTTCTGGAACATGCAGAGCTGCCCGGATAAGGGTGGTTGGTAAAGATTGTATAATGTATATGGAAGAGAGGGAAGAAAGGGTGGAAATTAAACAGGTGGAAATTAAAAACCGAAAAGCAAAGCTGTAAAATAGGGACATAGAATAAGTACTGGTTGAAACAGGGGTCAGCAAACTTTTTCAGCAGGGGGCCGGTCTACTGTCCCTCAGACCTTGTGGGGGGCCAGACTATATGTTGGGGGGGGGAATGAACGAATTCCTATGCCCCACAAATAACCCAGAGATGCATTTTAAATAAAAGGACACATTCTACTCATGTAAAATCACCAGGCAGGCCCCACAAATAACCCAGAGATGCATTTTAAATAAAAGGACACATTCTACTCATGTAAAAACATGCTGATTCCTGGACTCTCCGCAGGCCAGATTGAGAAGGCGATTGAGCTGGATCCAGCCCCCGGGCCTTAGCTTGCCTACCCAGGGGTTAAAATAACAAAGTCCAAGTAAGAGAATATCAGCCTTATCTAATCATCAGGTATCAGTCCAGATTTGTAAGATTTGGGGCTGTTTCCCATTGACTTGCAAAGACTATCTGAGCTGCCAACATCATACAGAAGAATGGTTCTTTTGACAATATATCTACGTTGGTGTTATAGAAAACATTCGGTAACATTAATCTTGGGCGACGTTTTCTTATTACATCCGTCAAAATGAAATTCCAAAACATCTTGCACCAGTTTATGTTCCCCAATTCAATTCACCAATTTACAATTAGGTGATGCAGAAGGAAACCTATTGGGGCCATTTGCAAAGGAGTGCAATACCAGGATAAAGGTTGCGACCTTCTGGGTTCTGTTTCGTAACCGGCCCTAAGAAGCGCCTGGCTTTAAAAACAGAAACTGTATCTCCCGCTGGCTGAAAGGCACCATCTGGCGGCCAGAGTGGGGGGGGGCAGGTGAATCCCTAGTGGGAGTCCCTGCAAAGGCCGCCTCTGACACAGGCGAGGATTAGGGGGTTTTAAACCCCATATTTAGCACTGGATGAAGAGATTACGAGCCGCTGGGCTAATGCCGAAGCCGAGAGCCAATTGGGAACGGCTTTCCCGGAGGGTGGGGACCGATGGGTGCAGGGCAGGGGGGGGTGGAAGCTGCGGGAGTGACCCAGAGACGATGCTGGAAGCAGCCAGGAGCAGAGCAGGAACATTAGGGTTGAACATCAGGGTTAGCTGATGTTATTTTCGGAAGAGGGGATGATGTGTGGACCGTCTAAAGAGGAAGGACTTTAGCAAAGACCACCTGGGCTGCCACGGTGGTCCCATGGGCAAACCACCATCAGCAACTGAGGCTGCGGCGCTGTAACAACTCTCCTCGACTAACGTGCAGCACCCATCGCACAACGGGCGTCAAAAGCTCAGGGACCGCCAGGCGCCACATTGTGCAGCCTTCCGGAAGAGGGTAGGATCTGCGAGCCACCAGTGACCGACAGCGGGTGGTCGCCAGGGACAAGAGAGATCCCTAGCGCGTCTTTCAAGATGCCAGCCTGAGTCGTCCCTCAAAGAGAGCACTCAAAAGTTGGTTGGGGCTTGTGGTTGCCTCTGCAAGGAGCCGATGGGCCCCTGGCCTGACCCAAAAGGCTCTCCCGTTCTTCTGCTCTTCAAGGACAGCAGCAGCACAGGATCTCCAGGGGAGGCCACAGCCCCCTTGACATTTCGGGGAACGCGTTGCGCTTCATGGCCAAGCTCCTGAGCATGGCCACTTTCGTGAGGCTCCTGGTGGCCGAAGCCGAGAGAAGGGTCTCGTTGTTTTTCAAAGCGGAGGAGGCCCAGGAAGTCCCCAGTTTTTTCCTGGACAAGCCCCAGACGGAGAAGCTTCTGGAGGAAGGAGAGGTGGGCGGCTTGAGGTACGGCCTGGGCTCCATGCAAGGCTGGCGGGCGCACATGGAAGACGCCCACACCGCTCAGCCCCAGCTGCCCGGAGCCCTGGCCGGCTGGGCTTTCTTTGCCGTGTACGACGGGCACGCGGGCAGCACGGTGGCTCAGTTCTGCGCCAGGCACTTGCTCGGGCATGTGCTGGAGGCCGAAGCCCTGTCCGGCCAGGAGGAGGACCCCGCAGCCGTCAAGGAGGCCGTGCGCGAGGCCTTCCTGGCCATCGACAGGCGCATGCAGGACCTGTCGCGGGCGGAGGCCTGGGAGCACGCCGGCACCACTGCCGTGGCCGTGCTGGTGTCGCCCCGGCACCTCTACTTCATCAACCTGGGTGACTCGAGGGCCCTTCTCTGTCGCTCGGCTGCCGTCACCTTCTACACTGACGACCACAAGCCCACCAAGCCGAGGGAGCGGCGGCGCATCGAGAACGCCGGCGGCACGGTGGTGCTGCAGAGGGTCAACGGGTCGCTGGCCGTCTCCCGGGCCCTGGGCGACTTCGGCTACAAGGCCGTGTCTTGGCGTGGCCCCACCGAGCAGCCAGTGTCCCCCGAGCCCGAGGTCTACCAGCTGGAGCGCTGCCCCGACGAAGACGAGTTCCTGGTGCTGGCCTGCGACGGGGTTTGGGACACCTTTGACAACGCGGGGCTGTGCGCCTTTGTGCGCTCACGACTCTGCCTCACCGGCAGCCCGCGGGACGTCTGCGAGTGCGTGCTGGACTCCTGCCTCTACAAGGTGAGGGGGGAGGATAGGGTTCTCACTTAGAATCATAGAATTGTAGAGATGGAAGGGGCACCCAGGGGTCATCTATTCCAACCCCCTGCAATGCAGGGATCTCAGCTGAAGCATCCATGACAGGTGACCATCCAACCTCTGCTTCAAAACCTTCCCAGGGGCTTTCAGTATCGTGGAAAGTGCAGCCAACTAGATTTCTAGAAGGGACGTGGGTGGCGCTGTGGGTTAAACCATGGAGCCTAGGACTTGCCAATCAGAAGGCCGGTGGTTCGAATCCCCGCAACAGGGTGAGCTCCTGTTGCTCGGTCCCTGCTCCTGCCCACCTAGCAGTTCGAAAGCATGTCAAAGTGCAAGTAGATAAATAGGTACCACTCTGGCGGGAAGGTAAACGGTGTTTCCGTGCGCTGCTCTGGTTCGCCAGAAGTGGCTTAGTCATGCTGGCCACATGACCCAGAAGCTGTACACCGGCTCCCTCGGCCGATGAAGTGAGATGAGCGCCGCAACCCCAGAGTCGCCCGCGACTGGACCTAACAGTCCCTTTACCTTTACCTTTAGATTTCTAGATGTCTCAGATTATTGAGATTGAGGCCTATAGGAAGGAAGTTGAGCAGTGATGCAGGAAAAACAACTTACTCCTTAACTTAAAGAAAACAAAAAATTATTGTGGACTTTAGGAAACGTAAATTAAATATTTAGCCACTCATTATTGAGGGGAAGTGTGTGGAATAGCACTCGGTGTTTCAGTTTCTGGGCATGGAGTTGAAAGATGACCTAACCTGGGGAGAAAACAGTAAAGACCTGATGAAGAGAGCACAGCAGAGGTTATATTTTCTGAGAATCCTCTGGAAAAATAATCTCTCAAAGGACCTGTTGATGGCATTTTACCATTGTGCTGTGGAGAGTGTATTAACTTATGGTCTCTGTGTGTGGTTTGGGAGCTGCACGGTCAGGGAAAAAACAATGCTGTCCAGACTGTGAAGGGAATAACTGGGTGCACTCTTCCCACCTTGGATCAAATCTACCCTTCCAGGTGCCATAAGAAAACTGCAGAGACAGCTCAGGATAGTGCGCACCCGGGAAATGATCTCTTTCAGCTTCTGCCTTCTGGAAGAAGGTACAGGGTTATAAAGACTAGGACTAGCCGCCTGAGAATAAAGATTATCGTATCATATTGATTCTTGCATTGAAGAGGGTTGGACTACTTAGCCCTCGGGGTCCTTTCCAGCAATACAATTCTTTGATTCTAATGACAGCATTGGAAGGGACACCCAGTGCCCATCTAGTCCAACCCCCCCATTATTATTGATGCCTTTGCAAAACACAGAATAAATAAAACTCATTACACGGTTAAAATAATTATTAAAACCAGACAAGCGTTTGCTCCCCTGAAAAAAATGTAACTTACCATCCCTTACAAATGTTTCTGCTGTGGTGATAACACCAGGGCTGCAGGTTCGAATCCTGCATGGGACAACATTTCAGGGCGTTGGACTAGATGATGACAGGGCCCCCTTCCAACTCTACAATTCTATGATTTTATGAGTCCTTAAAATTGCCACTCTAAAAGCAAAACAGGCCCCTTTCTCAGAGGTGTAAGGAGACCTGTGCCTTAATAAAAAGTCGGATATCCAAACAACCTCCCAGCTGGGAGATGTAAATCATTGAACAAGGCTGCTCCTAAGTTTTCGTAGCTTCAGCAAACCAGTAAGTGGGGTAAATCATAAGACATGCCACCTCCAAATGGGAGGACTCTGGAATCCGGAAATAGCATCCTTCAGCTAGGGCAAGTTGAATAGAAAGGAACTGCAGAACTTGCAAAGGCTTTTCCTCATTCCCCGGCAATACTGCAGGGATCACAGCTAAAGCATCCCTGACAGATGGCCTTCCAACCTCTGCTTAAAAAGCTCCAATGATGGAGAGCCCTCTGGCTGAACTTTCGAAGAGTTTGTTCCACTGTCAAATAGCTCTTGCAGCCAGACAGTTCTTCCCGAAATAGTGACAGGAGGTGCGTCTTTTTAGAGCCACCTTATTTTGACGATGGCAAGGTGTTCTAAATTTTGTTTAATATTGTGATTTGATCCCATAACCCACCCTGTGACCTTAGGGGGAAGGGTGAGTAACCACAGAAATGTTGTTGTTGTTGTTGAGTCGTTTATTCGTGTCCGCCTCTTCGTGACCCCTGGACCAGAGCATGCCAGGCACTCCTGTCTTCCACTGCCTCCCGCAGTTTGGTCATGCTGGTAGCTTCGAAAACACTGTCCCATCATCTCGTCCTCTGCCGTCCCCTTCTCCTTGGGCCCTCCATCTTTCCCAACATCAGGGTCTTTTCCAGGGAGTCTTCTCTTCTCCTGAGGTGGCCAAAGTCTTGGAGCCTCAGCTTCAGGATCTGTCCTTCCAGTGAGCACTCAGGGCTGATTTCCTTAAGGTTGGAGAGGTTTCATCTTCTTGCAGTCCATGGGACTCTCAAGAGTCTCCTCCAGCACCAGAATTCAAAAGCATCAATTCTTCGGTGATCAGCCTTCTTGATGGTCCAGCTCTCACTTCCATACATCCCTACTTGGGAAAACCATAGCTTTAACTATACGGACCTTTGTTGGCAAGGTGATGTCTCTGCTTTTTAAGATGCTGTCTAGGTTTGTCATTGCTTTTCTCCCAAGAAGCAGGCGTCTTTTAATTTCATGACTGCTGTCACCATCTGCAGTGATCATGGAGCCCAAGAAAGTAAAATCTCTCACTGCCTCCATTTCATAGAATTACAGAGTGGGAAGGGAACCCCAGGGGTCATCCAGTCCAACCCCCTGCAATGCAGGAATCGCAACTCCTTGAAAGGAAAGGAAAAACTACTCCCCTTCCCCAGAATGAAAATTAAAGTATTAAGCAGGCTGAATAAATAATAATAATATAAAAATTATTATATTATATTATGTTATATTATATTATATTATATTATATTATATTATATTATATTATATTATATTATATTATATTATATTATATTATATTATATTATTATATTATATTATATTATTATATTATATTATATTATATTATATTATATTATATTATATTATATTATATTATATTATATTATATTATATTATATTATTATAAAGAAATAATAATAATATATTATTTATACCCCACCCATCTGGCTGAGTTTCCCCAGCAAGCGGGGTGTTAAACCAACCAACCCAAGTTTAGAGGAACCTGAGATCTTCCTGGCTTAACTGGATCTGTGGGACTTTCTACATTCAGTTTTAAGATTTTTGCTGCCCTGTGGGAACCTTTTCCTTCTCCTGCTGGGCATTCGTTTCCATTCCTGGGCCCAGCCACGTAATTAACACACACCAGCCTCCTCCCCCAAGGGCTTAAGGAAGCAGCTGCCAACTGAGGGCACTGGAGGTCCAGGATTAGCGAAGCAGGACAGTGGAGCATCAAGAAGCCGTTTAGGAGGAGCAAGAAAGGTGAGTTTCCAGAAGAGTTTTTTAAGGAGCTGCGGTCCGTAGAGCATCTTGAAGGAGGTTAAAGCAGCAGGTGAGGGGAACAGGTGTCCCTCCGAATTTCACTGGGCTCCAGGGAACTGTCCTGCCGCTGCTTTAAAGAAAACGGAAAAGATAAGCTATAGAATCTCATAATTGTAAAGTTAGGAGGGCCCTCCAAAGGTCATCCAGTCCCACCCCTGCAATGCAGGAGTCACAGTTCCACAGGCAGGACATTCCACAGGGTGGGTGCCACTACCGAGAAGGCCCTCTGCCTGGTTCCCTGTAACTTGGCTTCTCGCAACGAG
This sequence comes from Podarcis vaucheri, assembly GCF_965113315.1. NCBI lineage: Eukaryota > Metazoa > Chordata > Lepidosauria > Squamata > Lacertidae > Podarcis > Podarcis vaucheri. The sequence goes on along the minus strand of NC_138765.1, from coordinate 4,839,562 downwards.
GGAACCACCAGAAGGCCCTCGGCGCTGGACCTCAGCGTCCGGGCTGAACGATGGGGGTGGAGACGCTCCTTCAGGTATACTGGACCGAAGCCGTTTAGGGCTTTCAAGATCAGCACCAACACTGATGCTATTAAAAATGCTATTAAAAAGCTGCACATTCTCACTTTCTTTGCACCATGCATAACTGTGCACACCTCTAACATGCTGTCTGCACCCCCAAAATACGTGCCCTTTTACTCTGCTAAAAAACCCCATATATTGCAACTTTTCCTCCTATAAGGAGTCAAAGCATTGCCTGTAAACAGACTGGGCTGGCTCTGTCTCGTGCATCTGGGAGGAAGGAAACGGATCTGAGATCTTTGTCCTGGGAGAATATGGTCCTCCAGGTTGAAGAAGATGGTTGTCACCCTTGCAAAACAATTGCTTTGCTAAGCAGGCGGAAGGACACAATCCTCAGACGACTCTACGCCATAGCTGTCAAGCGCCCCTTATTTGGCGGGACAGTCCCTTATCCCAGCGCCATGTCCCGCTGCTGTCCCTTATTGATGAGGCTTCGTTTGGCTGCTGGCTGGGCTTTCTGCCTTTGGCTCAGAGGGGCTCAGAAGTTGAACATAGTCGGCCAATTGGTGCCAAAGAAGGATAGAACTTTTTTTATGTATGCTACAACAGCTGCAAGAATTCTCATTGCAAAGTATTGGAAGACACAAGATCTACCCACTTTAGAAGAATGGCAGATGAAGGTGATAGACTATATGGAATTGGCAGAAATGACTGGCAGAATCCGGGACCAGGAAGAAGAGTCGGTGGAAGAAGATTGGAAGAAATTTAAAGATTACTTACAGAAATATTGTAAAATTAATGAATGTTAGAATGATGTTGGATAGAAATTACCGTATTTTTCGCTCTATAACACGCACCTGACCATAACACGCACGTAGTTTTTAGAGGAGGAAAATCCGTAGGCATGCCACCCGTAGGCATTCCCTCCATAACACGCACAGACATTTCCCCTTACTTTTTAGGAGGAAAAAAGTGAGTGTTATGGTGCAAAAAATACAGTAAGTGGTTTCCAGCTGTAATGCTTTAAGAGAATATGAAACAAAGGTCTATAAATGGGTAAAAGCTTAATGGTAAGGATTTGCTGAACTAATAAATTTAAGTGGAATACAAAAAAGGGAGGTATGAGGAGGTCCGGGGAAATAAGCTTAAGGAAAATAAGAAACGGAAAATTAATGTGTTTTTAACTGTTTTTATTTTGCATTTTTCTTTTTCTTTTTTCATTTTCATTGTAATGTGTGAAAAAAATCTTAATAAATATCTTATATATAAAAAAGAAGAAGTTGAACATACCTGTGCTCTGAAAATCCCTTATTTTGGCTGCTGATCCCTTATTTTCGAGGCTGTCGGTCCCTTATTTTCAAATCTGTAAGCTGACAGGTATGCTCTACGCTCTCCCTGCAGGGCAGCCGTGACAACATGACCTGCATCGTGGTCTGCTTCCCAGCTGCCCCGGGCGTCTCCCAGGAGGCCTTGCAGAAGGAGCAGGAGCTGGACGCTACTCTGGAGAAGAGAGTGGCAGGTGCGTACGCTGTTTGCGCTGTGACGGAGCGGGGCCTGGGAGGCCTTGTGGCCGCTGGCAAAAGGGAGGAGTGGGATTTTGAGAACGGGGAGGAAAAATAACAGACGGCAAAGTAGTGCTGTGAGGTTTTGGGGCAGGGTCAGTTTGGATGATGCCCTGGGTCCCTTCCAGTTCTTGGGTACCCAAGTGAGGGTTAGAATCTAACAGAGGATTCTGTGGGTGAGCTACTCAGACAGGTTTCTTTGCACAGCAATGAGCTAAAGGCCTGGGGGCTGGATCTGGCCCAATCGCCTTCTAAATCCAGCCCGCAGACAGTCCGGGAATCAGCGTGTTTTTACATGAGTAGAACGTGTCCTTTTATTTAAAATGCATCTCTGGGTTATTTGTGGGGCCTGGCTGGTGTTTTTACATCAGTAGAATGTGTGCTTTTATTTATAATGCATCTCTGGGTTATTTGTGGGGCACAGGAATTTGTTCATCCCCCCAAAAAAAAATAGTCTGCCCCCCCCCACACGGTCTGAGGGACGGTGGACTGGCCCATGGCTGAAAAAGGTTGCTGGCCCCTGACATAGTCCATCACAGGGGTCAGCAAACTTTTTCACCAATTGCCTTCTATTTGGCTCGCAGACAGTCCCGGAATCAGCATGTTTTTACATGAGTAGAATGTGTCCTTTTATTTAAAATGCATCTCAGGGTTATTTGTGGGGCATAGGAATTCGTTCATTCCCCCCCCCAAAAAAAAAATAGTCTGGCCCCTCCACAAGGTCTGAGGGACAGTGGACCAGCCCCCTGCTGAAAAAGTTTGTTGACCCCGGAGCTAAAGCGTCCTCATCCACATCCCAAAAGGATAAGCTAGGTTGCAAGAGTTGCAAGGCCCCCCAGGATAACTGGTGGGACTGTCCTTCAGCTCCTTCACCTATCTGAACAATAGCCAGTGCTTTGAGGTGTGAGCTGAGCTGGAAGGAGGCTGGAAGCTGGAGACACAGAGTCTTGCTTGCTCTGTGCTGGATCCCAAGACTAATGGAGACACAAGATCTGTAGGGCTGCGAACGCCATGAGCCCTCCAGACTAGACTCAGGTTGTTCATATGGATAAATGAAACCATATATACTAAAGACACCACAGTTTCCGCTGCCAAGGTGAAATATACTCAGAGTCGAGAGTGGATTTCATGCTCTTTCAGGCTAAGGGAGCTGGGCATGTTTAGCCTGCAGAAGAGGAGGTTAAGGGGTGATATGATAGCCATGTTCCAATATATAAAAGGATGTCACATAGAGGAGGGAGAAAGGTTGTTTTCTGCTGCTCCGGAGAAGCGGACACGGAGCAATGGATCCAAATTACAAGAAAGAAGATTCCACCTAAATATTAGGAGGAACTTCCTGACAGTAAGAGCTGTTCAACAGTGGAATTTGCTGCCAAGGAGTGTGGTGGAGTCTCCTACTTTGGAGGTCTTTAAGCAGAGGCTTGACAACCATATGTCAGGAGTGCTCTGATGGTGTTTCCTGCTTGGCAGGGGGTTGGACTCGATGGCCCTTGTGGTCTCTTCCAACTCTATGATTCTATGATTCTATGATTCTATGATTCTCTTTATTCAGCTCATAGTGGTGAGGAGGAATGGAAGTTCCCCCAGAATGTCTGCTTTATATACATTATTTACACAATGGGCTCCATGTGATTGGGTAATTCCAGGATTCTCCTGTAGGCCAATCAGGTTGCAGATTCACTTCCACCTGGAGCTGGATTGGGTGGCTCCTGTGGACCAATCAGACTGCTGCATTCTGAATCCTATTGATCTAGGACCAATCAGACTGCTGCATTCTGATTTCTATTGTTCTAGGACCAATCAAACAGCTGTGTTCTGGATCCTATTGTTCTAGGACCAATCAGACTGCTGCATTCTGATTTCTATTGTTCTAGGACCAATCAAACAGCTGTGTTCTGGATCCTATTGTTCTAGGACCAATCAGACTGCTGCATTCTGATTTCTATTGTTCTAGGACCAATCAAACAGCTGTGTTCTGGATCCTATTGTTCTAGGACCAATCAAACAGCTGCGTTCTGGATCCTATTGTTCTAGGACCAATCAGACTGTTGCATTTTGGATCCCATTCAACTCAGTACATAACACAAGCACACCGTTTTGTTTGGCTTGGTGGTCTACATGCAGTGCTATAGATCTGAGAAGCTGAGCTCAGAGCTTAGGCAAGAAAGAGTCTTGCAAAGTTACACAGGTCTTGCAAAGGTGCAGCTCAGGTTCTGCAAGGCTTGTGCCAAACAGCAGGTGGGGGAGCTGAGCTCTTTTGCATAGGGCTCTGTTTTGATCATTCGAACTCTCGTCCTTCGGTGCCTGTTCTGCAAACTCAAATAAAGATGATGATGATGATGATAATAATAATTATAATAATAATAATAATATTTTATTTATACCTCACCCTTCCCGGTTCAGGGTGGCTAACAACAAATTTAAAACACTTAATTGATGCAACAAAAAAACAGCATAAAATACCATATAAAATGTGAATAACAATAAATCAATTTAGTGGGAAAATCCATCCAGTAAACATTAGATGATCCCCAGGGCTAACTGGCTAAATTAGTCCTATTTGGGCCAGCGAGGAGACCAGGGGAGAATTAGCTGTGGGATCCCAGAGCGGGTAATCTTCATAAAAAGGGGAGGGGACGGAAGGAAGGGGAATAAAAGATCAGGCTAAGTTCAAATTGAAGGCCAGGTGGAATAGCTCTGTCTTACAGGCCCTGCGGAAGGAGGTTAAATCCTGCAGGGCCCTGGTCTCCTGGGACAGAGCATTCCACCAGGTCGGAGCCACCACTGAGAAGGCCCTGGCCCTGGTGGAGGATAGTCTGACTTCCTTAGGGCCCGGGACGTCTAAACTATGATTATTCATGGACCCGTTGTGTCTGAATGGGGGGATGGGGACCTAGAAGTCACTCATGGGGCAATTATCCGCCATTGAGGTAACCAGCCCCTCCACTTCTCCCACCCCACCCCAAATCTCACCCCAGAGCTTTATGATGAACTACTGGAACAGGAAGGGGGTCCCAACCTCGTCTCCGTCTTCCAACGTCTGGCTACAGAAGCGAACCCTAACCTTCCCCCTGGGGGAGGCCTGGCTAGCAAGTAAGTATGATGATCTCCCTCCCCATTCCCTGGGAATCACCCACCCCCACCCCGCTCTCATATCTGCAGGGGGGTCCGTTTCTTCTAGGTGCGCTCCAGAAAGAAAGATCACCAGCTTTCGAAACCTAAAGGATTCCGGGGCCTGGGCGGGGCTTCAGGGCCGGTGGGTGGAGCCAAGTACGGACCTGTGGGTGGAGTTTGGGGCGGGGTCCAGATGATGATGATGATGATTTATTGAATTTATAACCCCATTAGCTAAAGTGGTGCTTCAGGTTAAGAACAGCTTCAGGTTAAGTACGGACCTCCAGAACGAATTAAGTACTTAACCTGAGGTACCACTGTACCACCCTATACCCAGAGGTCTCAGGGCACTTCACAGAAAAGATCAACATAAAAACCAATATAAATATAAAACCAAAATAAAAGCAAGAATCCAATAACCAGCTCCATCTGGTACACAGGATGAGACCCTTCCTGCCCGCAAACTGTCTCGCCAGAGTGGTGCATGCTCTGGTTATCTCCCGCTTGGACTACTGCAATGCGCTCTACGTGGGGCTACCTTTGAAGGTGACCCGGAAACTCCAATTAATCCAGAATGCGGCAGCCAGACTGGTGACTGGGAGCGGCCGCCGAGACCACATAACGCGTCTTGAAAGACCTACATTGGCTCCCAGGACGTTTCCGAGCACAATTCAAAGTGTTGGTGCTGACCTTGAAAGCCCTAAACGGCCTCAGTCCAGTAGACCTGAAGGAGCGTCTCCACCCCCATCGTTCTGCCCGGACACTGAGGTCCAGCGCCGAGGGCCTTCTGGTGGTTCTCTCATTGCGAGAAGCCAAGTTACAGGGAAACAGGCAGAGGGCCTTCTCAGTAGTGGCACCCGCCCTGTGGAACACCCTCCCATCAGATGTCAAAGAGACAAACAACTACCTGATATTTAGAAGACATCTGAAGGCTGTCCTGTTCAGGGAGGTTTTTAATGACTGATGTTTTATTGTATTTTTAATCTTTGTTGGAAGCCGCCCAGAGTGGGTAGGGTACAAATAAATTATTATTATTATTATTATTATTATTATTATTATTATTATTATTACACCCCCCGAAAAAAGAACCACATTTTAAAAGGGCATGGACTACATCTGATTTGTCAAGAAAGGCCATTTTCAGGCTTAGCCTAAATTGAGAAAAGTCGGTGCCCCCTAATCCCAGACCTGTGGCCGGGTTTGCTCGGTGGTTGTATGAAAGCACTCTGTTTATGCTCAGAAGCTTTTCTTTCTGCAAAGAAAGGAGGGCCAAGCGGCTTGGGGTACCAGAAGCTAGTGACCACCTTGTTCCTCTCACAGGAGAGCTGTGATCATGGAGGCTTATCAGCGGGCGAAGCAGAGTCGCGAGGAGCAAGAAATGCCGGTAAGAAACCCCCGGATCTTATTGAACTGTGTGTAGGAGTTGGAAGGGAGTCCAGAGGGTCATGGAGGGCAACCCCTTTGTTCTCCTCGTGGCACCACCACACCAGACAACTGGGTTTGAAGCCTGGAAAATTCGGGGCAGGTAAAAGAACATCATGTGGCAGAATTGAACTACGGAACTCCCTGCCTCTTGAGGCAGTGATGGCCACGGACTTGGATGGCTTTAAAAGAGGATGGGGCTCCTAGCCAGGAGCTTTTGGTGGCTCCTTGCCAGGATGGCCTGATCCAGCAGGTGCTCTTCTTTTCTTCTTTTTTTGTCACCAAACAGCATTTTATTTCTTTTGTGATTCAGATTGGTTTTTTTCCCTTCAAGGGTAAAAAGTGCATAAACCTCTTCTCTGAACTGTGCAAAGATTTTACAAACTACTTTACCATACCCAGTGACTAATTTTTATGACAGCTTTATCCTCCAATCTTAAAAGTGCATTAATAAAAGAGAAAAGCCAATGAGAGCAAAATCCACATCTGTACTTTGCTGTTCATTATTGCATTTTGGGGATTTAAAGCAATTCCCTTTAAAAGTCTTTGGGTTGCTAATACGAATCCTTCCCCCCTCTGTACTGTGCCAGACTCTGGAAACACACTATTTACTCCCATTTGCCACAAACTTTTGATGGTTTTCCTTGTGCAGATTGTAATATTGATTTTAAGAATCTGCACATGAAACCATCTTTGTTGATCATGTTCAAGCTTACTAGAAGCACAGAGGATGGTTGCTTGGTCATAGAAGAATTTTCCCTTGACATCTGTGCAGGGTTCTGTGTCAGTTCCTCTAAGATATATTTTGTCCTCTGAAGCAAAAGAGATATGCCTTCTTTAGCATCTTCATTCAAACAACACTGTCCATCTGAAGCGCTGAGATTCATTTTACAAAGAGGACATAAAAAGCGCTTATAATGCAGGATATTGCCACTGCTGCATGGAGTCTAGTACCAATCACTTGTAGAATACCTCCCAGACGCCCCTCTTCTCCAAGAGCAGCCAGACTTTCAGCCGAGGCACCTTCCGGAAGTAGGCGCAGGTGCACATGAAGAGCAAGCCAAACACCAGCAGCCCATCCAGCAAATACAAGTTAGCCATAACGGAAACCTGCAAGGCCCAGACGCAACAAGCGCTCTTCTGATGTCCTTCTGCTCTGTGCCTTCCTGCCTCCTGGCTATCGATTCTACAAAGTTAAACCAGTTTCAGAGCAGCCTAACCATATGCTAAGCTCCCAAATAAACTTTTGGGAACTTGTGAAAGTGTGGTGGAGGCTGCTTTACAGCTGGACCGGCTGGTTAATTTGATTCGATTTACCGTAATTTAAATATTTAATTTATATATTGCTCAACACAGCATTGCACAACATGCCAAGTTACAGGGAACCAGGCAGAGGGCCTTCTCGGTGGTGGCACCCGCCTTGTGGAACGCCCTCCCAGCAGATGTCAAAGAGAACAACAACTACCAAACTTTTAGAAGACATCTGAAGGCAGCCCTATTTAGGGAAGCTTTTAATATTTGATGTATTTTTATATTTGGTTGGTATTTTAATATTTGGTTGGAAGCCGCCCAGAGTGGCTGGGAAAGCCCAGCCAGATGGACAGGGTATAAATAAATTATTATTATTATTATTATTATTATTATTATTATTATTATTAACACCACTGATTCTCAAGTTTCCAGAAAATACAATCGATTGAAACAAACTTTGGCTGCTCGCATTCTGACACAATTTCCCACCCTGTTTCTGCTCATGGTGCTCCAACCAAGTTCTTATTTCTCCCTGCCCTTCTTCGTTTCAGGCCCCGAGTGCGAATGCTGCCTCGGATTGAACGCTCTGCTGTGCAGCTTGGACCACGGATGCCAAGACATCATTTCTGCGAAAGAGAGAGGCTGGGGAAGCAAATCTGACCAGGATTTCTGGGCAAACTTAGGAAGCTGGATGGCAATGGATGGGGTGGGGCGAGTCGGATTGGGGCCACCACTGCCCCCTTTCCCCACCGCCCCCAGGGTGGAAAACACCATCTGGACTGAGCGGAACAGCTGGCACTCAAGGCAAAGGCAGTCCATGTTAGAACAGATCATGTGTTTCGTTTCTTGCCTGGACAGAATTTTTGCTTCTTTTTTGAATTTGCATTTTATTTATTTGTTAACATTCTTATATTACATCGGTGAATGTCATATTACGTTACAGGACTTACTATAATTTCCAACATGTATACAAAAATTATATACAAATTTTATATGCCTAGAAAGAAAATAAAACAAAAAAAGGAAGAACAAAGATAAAAAACAAAAACAAAATTTCCCCCCCAAAATCATATACATTCCAACACTCTAGACTTCCTGTCTATACTGTTGTGTATTCCTTTTTTACATGAATGTACTCTTACTATTGTATATTTCTAATACATTCCTATATCAATATGTGCTCTTAGTCTTATTTCTCAACTCAGTCTCACTCCTACGTCAATCAAATGCTAGCATAGATAGCAAAACTTTACTGTATTGTTTTATATCTATCCCACTTTTCCATAAATTTTTGTTTTAGATTGCCTCTCAGGGTATTTGTTAACTGCTTTTAAAGTTTTGCTTCTTTAACACTGCATTCCAACAGGAAAGACACCCCTGGAATTCATCAGAAGGGGAAATGCAGCCTGTATAATTCAGTGCCTCTCAAACTTGGGTCTCCAGCGGTTGTTGACTACAAATCCCATCATTCCTGAGCACTGGTCATGCTAGCTATGGATGATGGGAGTTGTAGTCCAACAACAGCTGAAGACCCAAGTTTGCAAAGCACTGTGTAGACCAGAGGTCTGCAACCTAAGGCCCATGGGCCACAAGCAGCCTACGGGGGTCGTTTAACCAGCCCACTTTTGTCGTTTAGTCGTGTCCGCCTCTTCGTGACCCCCTGGACCAGAGCATGCCAGGCACTCCTGTCTTCCACTGCCTCCCACAGTTTGGTCAAAACTCATGTTAGCAGCTTCTATGACACTGTCCCACCATCTCGTCCTCTGTCGTCCTCTTCTCCTTGTGCCCTCCATCTTTCCCAACATCAGGGTCTTTTCCAGGGAGTCTTCTCTTCTCATGAGGGGGCCAAAGTCTTGGAGCCTCAGCTTCAGGATCTGTCCTTCCAGTGAGCACTCAGGGCTGATTTCCTTCAGAATGGAGAGGTTTGATCTTCTTGCAGTCCATGGGACTCTCAAGAGTCTCCTCCAGCACCAGAATTCAAAAGCATCCATTCTTCGGCGCTCAGCCTTCTTGATGGTCCAGCTCTCACTTCCATACATCACTACTGGGAAAACCATAGCTTGAACTATACGGACCTTTGTTGGCAAGGTGATGTGTCTGCTTTTTAAGATGCTGTCTAGGTTTCTCATTGCTTTTCTTTCAAGAAGCAGGCGTCTTTTAATTTCGTGACTGCTGTCACCATCTGCAGTGATCATGGAGCCCAAGAAGTAAAATCTCTCACTGCCTCCATTTCTTCCCCTTCTGTTTGCCAGGAAGTCCCCAAACCGAGCTCCCCACTTGGCAAGTCCCGGTGCTCTGTGCTAAACCGGTGCAACGCAGCACAGGGACTTGCTTCTGCGGTGCTGAAAATTGCCTCTGATGCCAGAAAACGTGGGCGCGGGCTCGATCCGGCCCACGGAGGGATATCCGCTGGAGTGAACCGGTCCAGGCAAGGTAAACCTTGCTGACCCCTGGAGCAGATGATGTCAACACAAGTCTTTGGGTCGCTAATACGGTCCTTGGCTGGGCAGGTTTCTAATATTTTTGCTCCATTCAGCAAAATTTGCACCAGCCTTTGTTTCTTTGTTTATTATTTCACAAGATTCATACATTGCTTGGTTGCAGGGGCGGGGAAGGGACACCTAAAAGCAGTTTACAAAGAGAATGAAACAACAGCATTGTCAGTAAGAGCAACTCTTTAAAACATTCAGAAGATAAAACCAGCAAGAAACTAAAAGCAGATCAAAACATGCATTGACGTTCTACACATCTGGAGAGGCTTGCCCTAAACAGGTGCCAAAAACACAACAGCGAAAGTTCCTGCCTGATGCAAAATGCAGGGAGTTCCATAGGTGCTGCCACAAAAAATGTCAATTTCTTACAAATCTGGAACGGGTGTTACACGTGGCACTTGGAACAGTGCCGGTTCCGGAGATCATAGCGGTTGAGTGGCCATATTTCAGGTAAGGCGAAATACCTTGAGAACATCCCCTTTGTGAGGAAGGCCATTCTTTCCCCTTTCACAGACAGGGGGCGCTACAACCGAGAGCAAAGCCCTTCCCTAAAGTTATACCAGGCATCCCCAAACTCGGCCCTCCAGCTGTTTTGGGACTATAATTCCCATCATCCCTGGCCACCGGTCCTGTTAGCTAGGGATGATGGGAGTTGTAGTCCCAAAACAGCTGGAGGGCCAAGTTTGGGGATGCCTGAGTTATACTATGCCATGGGTAGGCAAACTAAGGCCCGGGGGCCGGATCCGGCCCAATCACCTTCTAAATCTGGCCTGCGGGTGGGTGAGGGCACTCTGCACATGTTCAGAGACACTTCGCTTATCTGTGCACCCAGGACACTGAAAACAGATTCAGAATTTAGTTCTTCTGGGATCCCTGTGGCTCTCTCATATGATCATCTGCACAGATACCTCTTGTACAGGGAAGTGGTATTCACAAATATCAAAATATTTAATGTTCTGGAACCTCACAAGTTGTCTCTGAGGCTTCCTTTTTTTTTATTGTACCATATAAGTTTTGTGCTTCCAGGCTTCCACATGACAATTTCTGTGGCGTAATTGGTGAGCCTGTCTCAGCTTCTCACATTTCACTACTGTGTGGTTGAATGCGAGATTGCATCGTACTGGTCTGAAATCTTCACCCACTTGTTCGCTTGGATTTCTTCATCCAATATGTTTGTTTCTTACTTTGAGCTCATGACTGTGTACACAGCATAATTCAGCGTCTTCGGGGACAATTATACGTTGCTTTTGCTAACGAACTGCCGTTTGTTTGCAAATGTTAACACACTGGCAGAAAATGGGGAAGAAACCCCAGGTGCCAAACGAGGAAAGAGAAAAGTCTATGTGCCTGAAAAATACAAATGAGGTTATTGGGCTGGACCTTGTTCCTTAAGGAAATATATTTATTGTAAGGACGCAGAGCAGAAACACTCCAATGCACGTCTTTTGAGCCTGACGGCTGACTTATAAACTCAGTTTCCTGCACAGACTGACCTTTGAATACATTGCTGTGGGTTGTTCAGAATGTGCGAGGGAAATTCAACCCCCAACATTCTTTCAACGGCGCATTTGCTTTCCCCCGTATCAGTCCTACGTCAACAATGATAAGTCCTGCTGGACTGACTCGCCAAATCATTATTAAGGCTGCTCCTGCTCTTTGCGATGGATAGAGACTCGCAATGACGGTACTTCTGTGATATCACAAAATTCACAATTCGCCACCAGCCCAGCTGCCTCTGAAGTTCCTTCCTGGTTATAAATGCGCAGCTCAAGAAAGGAAGGACTCAGCAACGTGTCATTCCCCCCACAAATTATTTATCATAGTTTTCACAGGGACGCTTTTATTTTAAAAAATAAAATAACGTTTAAGTAACAGATGCGAGAAAAAGGTTCCTCAGCTCAGTAACATAACAACAGGAAAGGAAATTAGCAACGGTTGCCGGAATCGTCATTTGCCAAACAGATGAATGCAATAATAATAATAATTACGGGTTTTATGCAGAGCGAAATTGAAAGAGACATAAGCAGCCTCAGAACAGAACCGTCAGCCGTCACCGGAGGCTGCTGTTCATCAAGTCAGAGCATGACTCTGTCGAGGTGAGGTCTGTCCACCCTGTAGACCTGATTCTGACTGGCAGCAGCGCTCCAGTGTTTTGGGATGGAGATATTCTCAGTCCTATCTGGAGATGCTGCCAGCCAGAGTCAGGTCTACAGGCTGGACAAACCTGAATCGATATTGAATATTGATATTGAACCGAGCACCACCTGCATGCGAGGAAAATGCGCTTTCCCTGAGCCACAGCCCCATCTTGTATTTTAAAAATCCACCTCTATTGGTCTGTCACCCCCCCCCCACACACACTGTATTACCTGGGTTATGAAGGTGCCCAAAAGATGTTAAAGCAAAGATTATGGGATAGTGCACACAGTGACTTGCAATCGCGATCACACGCAGTCTGTAGTCCGCTGGCAGTAGGAGTACAATATGGGCATGTCTTTAAGTTAACATCTTACATTAAAAACCTGACAGTACCAAACTACCGAAGGCTTTCCACCAAAGCCAGACTAAAGGTCTTTCCTTCTGCAGTGTTGGATGGCAGGTTGAGAGGAGTTCCCTACCAGGACAGACTTTGCTCGTGTGCTCATGACATCGATTCCATAAAACATATTTTGTTGCACTGTGCAAAATATGAGCAAGCCAGGGCTGAACTGATACTACCCTTGCTGGTACCTTTCCCAGGAAAATCAGAGGTTCACTATGTCAGGTTCCTACTGGAAGACCGGACAAACGCTAGAACATTAGTGGTGGCGAAGTTTTTATCGGTGGTTGCAAGAACCAATGATCCCTATTATTCTGAACAAAATGCTTGTTTAACCTGGAGGTAGGCTGTATGAATTGTGTATTGCTTTGTAATGATTTGTTGGGTCTCTGGACCGTTATAAAGATTGTTGCTGTTGTTGTTTAAAAATGTGGAACAAACTGTGGGGGATAGAATCGTAGAGTTGCGAGATACACCCGAGGGTCATCCAGTCCAACCCCAACCATGCAAGAGTCACAGCTAAAGAATCTCTGACAGATGACCGCCCAATCTTTGGTTAAAAACCTCCAATGGAGGCATGTCCACCCTTTCCTGAGGGCCACTGCTAAACAGCTCTTACCATCAGAAACGTCTTGCTCACGTTTAGTTGGAATCTCCTTGTCATTTGAAGCCGTTGAGTCTGGCCCTCTCCTACAGAGCAGTAGGAAACAACCTGGCTCCGTCTTCCACATGGGAGATATTTGGAGATATCCCATCTCCTCTCAGCCAACTCTTTTCCAGGTGAAACATACCCAGCTCCTTCAACCGTTCCTCACCAGGCTTCGTTTTCCAGACCCTTGAGTGTGTGCGTGCGTCAAAGTTTTGCATTGCAAGGACTGAATTGTTGAAGTCAAATGTGAAGGACTTGGACGGATGCTTTTCCTAAACCCTGCCTCATTTAATCCCCCACAGCAACTCTGTGAGGTAGACCAGGCCGACAGGAAGTTGGGTTGGACTAATAATAATAATAATAATAATAATAATATATTATTTATACCCTGCCCATCTGGCTGTGCTTCCCCAGCCACTCTGGGCGGCTTCCAACAAAATACAGTGGTACCTCGGGTTAAGTACTTAATTCATTCCGGAGGTCTGTTCTTAACCTAAAACTGTTCTTCTTTTTTTTAAATAATATTTATTGCTTTTACAACAATTTAAACACTACAAAGAAAAACAACAAAGACAAAACAATACATTACAATACAAAGACACTACCTTACACTAAAACATTAAACTAACAAGACAAAACAAAAACAATTTAAAAACACATCAACAAAGAAAAGAAAAGGAAAAAAAGAAGAAGAAAAATTCAGTATCTTATCTTTCTTTCACATATTTCCACGACCTCCTCACACCTCCCTTTTTGTATTCCACTTCTATTAATTATTTCAGCAATTCCTTTCCATCTTCCCCTGTTTCCTATCCTATAATTATCTTAACACATTTCAACCTTATTTTTCCTTTAATACTCTATTAATCTATTTGTACTTAATTCCTTATAACCTTTCTACTAAAGCCATATCACTTCGTTCCAACATTCTTCTAGCATTCCTTAATTTTACAATATTTCTGTAAATAGTCTTTAAACTTTTTCCAGTCTTCTTCCACTGACTCTTCTCCCTGGTCTCGGATTCTGCCAGTCATTTCCGCCAATTCCATGTAGTCCATCAACTTCATCTCCCATTCTTCCCTGGTGGGTAAATCTTGTGTCTTCCATTACTTCGCGATGAGTATTCTTGCTGCTGCTGTTGCATACATAAAAAAAGTTATTAACCTAAAACTGTTCTTAACCTGAAACACCACTTTAGCTAATGGGGCCTCCTGCTGCTGCCGCACTGCCGGAGCACGATTTCTGTTCTCATCCCGAAGCAAAGTTCTTAACCCGAGGTAATATTTCTGGGTTAGCGGAGTCTGTAACCTGAAGCATATGTAACCTGAAGCGTATGTAACCTGAGGTACCACTGTATTAAAATACAGTAATGCATCAAACATTAAAAGCTTCCCTGAACAGGGCTGCCTTCAGATGTCTTCCAAAAGTCTGGTAGTTGTTCTTCTCTTTGTTGGGAGGGCGTTCCACAGGGAGGGCGCCACCACTGAGAAGGCCCTCTGCCTGGTTCCCTGTAACCTCACTTCTCGCAGCGAGGGAACTGCCAAAAGACCCTCGGAGCTGGACCTCAGTGTCCGGGCAGAACGATGGGGGTGGAGACGCTCCTTCAGATATACTTCAGAAAGTCTTGTTGCGTCTGCGAAATCCACATGAAAGGTTAACAGCCCTCCTTGCCCCCCCCCCTCAAGCATCTGGCATTCAAAGATATACTGCCCCTAAATATGGGTGCTCGTTTTGCTACTGTGTCCCCCTCAACCGTTCCTCAAACGACTGCTTTCAACACGCCTGCTTGGAGCAGGACTTAAACGGACATCATCCGATAGCTGGAAGCAGTGGCGTAGCGTGGGGGGTGCAGGGGGGGCCGGCCGCACCGGGCGCAGCATCTGGGGGTTAGGGTTAGGGGGCGCAAATCCACGGGTTAGGGGGGTGCAAATTACTTGCCTTGCCCCGGGTGCTGACAACCCACGCTACGCCACTGGCTGGAAGCAATTTAGACCCAAAAGAGTCAGAATTCTGGCACCTAATTAAAAATAAATTGCAGACAGTATGGTCTCTTGGCTTATTTGCGCATGTTACGAACTGGCCTGCTGGGGGTGGGAAGCTGCAAAAGCCCTCTCCTTCTTCTGGCTTTTGATCTTTGGACCAAGCTGGTCTTCAGAGAGAAGACTGCTCCCTGTTGGTCATTTGACCACCCGAAAAAGAGTCTCAAGAGCTGGAAAGGAACAAGGTGAGGAGAAGGGGCCTTTCCTCCCGCTTGCACAGCTGACGAAATATTGCCACCCCCCTCCTAATGGCTCACAAGGACCTGGGAGCTCCCAGCCCCCTCCCCCCCTGTCCAGGACATTGGATGCAAGAGATATCTGGGGAGAGACTTCACCCACTCCTGCCTTCTTCCCAGCCCGCCAGAGTCTGGGAAGGAAAGGAGGAGACCCAGAGAGACAGGCCTGTTACTCTCTTTTGCTACTCTCATTCTCCCTGCCCTCCTTTGCAAGAAGAGAACACAACACGGTAAGAGCGACGCCTGTTTTGCAGGACCATTTCATTGCAATATTTGGCAACGGGTCCAGTGTTTCCCAAAATGTGATGGCCTCTGTATAACTGTCACAACGACCCTGTAAGGTAGGCCTCGTTTATAATTACCCTGTTTTGCAGCTTGTGGGAAGGCACAGAGACTGGGGGTTCGGCGGAGTGGACGGCAGCGTGCCGCATACATTTTAATGTATTTTTAATCTTTGTTGGAAGCCGCCCAGAGTGGCTGGGGAGACCCAGCCAGATGGGTGAGGTACAAATAAATTATTATTATTATTATTATTATTATTATTATTATTAGGCCACCCGGCAAATCCCCAGTTTAGCAACTGCATCCTGAACGGCAAGCGGTCTCTGGGGGCTTCTTTCTCAAGCCACCCCCTTTTTTCCCTGGAAAAAAATTATGCAAGGGACATGTTAATCTGTCCATTTTGGGTTTCTCCTTTTCCCAATCTTAAGTTCCACGCTGCACGTTTCCAAATCGGTTCGAGGATTTTACTTTAAGGCCTCCCGACAGTTTGTCAGCATTTTCGTGCAAAGTTCTCCCGATACGTGCATTTTCGTATGCAATTTTATGCCTAATAAACACAATTTTTGCAAAGCGATTGCCCTTAATGCAATGCGTTCCTGCGTGTTATTTGCGCGGACAAATGAATTTATCCGTGCACAATTCAGGTCCTGCTATATGTAATTTTGTACATGAGACTTGGCTGAGGATCTACGTTAAAAATTCAGAGAAGGGTGACTTGTGATGGTTGGTTTGGCTTTGGTTCGTGATTTTTTCCAGAAAGGGTGAATTGGGCAGGTCCACCTTTAATGCAAACTGATTTTAATTTTCTTTCCATTGTTACTGGATGCAGATACAGTGGTACTTCGGGTTAAGTACTTAATTTGTCCTGAAGGTCTGTTCTTTACCTGAAACTGTTCTTAACCTGAAGCACCACTTTAGCTAATGGGGCCTCCTGCTGCTGCTGCCGGAGCAGTTTCTGTTCTCATCCTGAAGCAAAGTTCTTAACCTGAGATACTATTTCTGGGTTAGTGTAGTCTGTAACCTGAAGCGTATGTAACCAGAGGTATCACTGTACTGGAAATGACCACATTTCCCCGGTATATGAAACACCTTGTTCCATAGACAGCCAGGGCCTGGGTTCAAATCCTCAATCAGCCACAAAGCTCCCTCTCCCTCTCTGCCTCACCTACCTCTACAGGGCTGTTGGGGTGATTAAATGAGGGGGAGGACCAGGATAGCCATGTTGAAATATATAAAAGGATGTCACAGAGAGGAGGGAGAAAGGTTGTTTTCTGCTGCTCCAGAGAAGCGGACACGGAGCAATGGATCCAAACTACAAGAAAGAAGATTCCACCTAAACATTAGGAAGAACTTCCTGACAGTAAGAGATGTTTGACAGTGGAATTTGCTGCCAAGGAGTGTGGTGGAGTCTCCTACTTTGGAGGTTTTAAGCAGAGGCTTGACAACCATATGTCAGGAGTGCTCTGATGGTGTTTCCTGCTTGGCAGGGGGTTGGACTCGATGGCCCTTGTGGTCTCTTCCAACTCTAGGATTCTATGATTCTATGAATGCCACTTTTAATTCCTTGGAGAAAAAGTTGGGATATACAGTCATACCCCGGGTTACAGCCGCTTCAGGTTGTGTTTTTTCGGGTTATGGACCGCTGAAACCGGAATGGGTTACTTCCGGATTTCAGCAGTTGCACATGTGCAGAAGTGCTAAATCGCGCTTTGCACATGCGCAGAAGCACCGGATCGCAACCCGTGTGTGCGCAGATGCAGGTTGCAAACGCTGCAGGCTGTGAACGTGCATCCCTCACGGATCACGTTCACAACCCGAGCATCCACTGTAAATTTCATCCACAGCCTGCTGTATCCATGCAACACAAGCATTTTTCAGACCAGCCACCAGCATTGCTCAGCAGAGAGCTCCAAAATGAGGAGCAGATTGTAAGAAAAGTACGTACTAGGATGTGTTAGAATTTAGGCATTTTGTTTTCAGCAAAAACCCACTAGGCTGGGGTCAGCAACCTTTTCCAGCCGTGGTCCACTGTCCCTCAGACCTTTCCCATTTTTTTTGGGGGGGGGGAAATGAACGAATTTCTATGCCCCACAAATAACCCAGAGATGCATTTTAAATAAAAGGACACATTCTACTCATCACGATTTAAATCACTAGTCAGTAAGACTTGATTAAAATCTTTTTTTTATTAAGAGCTGCTGTACAGTATTTTTATACAACCCACTGCATAATATCTTGCTCAGGAATACCAACAGTATGTTAGGTGCCACGTTGTAATCGATTATAGCATGTTAGATTGCATATTCTACACAAGTCCAGATCATCCTTATTGCAAAAAAACCCCCTCCAATTTTGGGAACTGGGTGCATGGTTGGAGCACAACGGTTGCTTGAACTGTACAACCTGAATTCGCAGGTCTGTGACTGAATCCTGCCCCCAAACAGTGACTTTCTGGAAGTGCTCTTAAAGGTAAAGTTAAAGGGACCCCTGACCATTAGGTCCAGTCGTGGCCGACTCTGGGGTTGCGGCGCTCTTCTCGCTTTACTGGCCAAGGGAGCCGGCGTACAGCTTCCGGGTCATGTGGCCAGCATGACTAAGCCGCTTCTGGCAAACCAGAGCAGCGCACGGAAACGCCGTTTACCTTCCCCCCGGAGGAGTACCTATTTATCTACTTGCACTTTGACGTGCTTTCGAACTGCTAGGTTGGCAGGAGCGGGGACTGAGCAATGGGAGCTCACCCCGTCGCGGGGATTCGAACCGCCAACCTTCTGATCGGCAAGTCCTAGGCTCTGTGGTTTAACCCACAGCGCCACCCACGTCCCTTCTTTTACTTCGTTTACTTCTGCGTAAAAGTGCATAGGATTGGGAGGGGAGAGGTTATCATGGCTCCATCCCAGCAAAACCCCGAGGAATGTATCAGGTCGGTGGCAGATCTTTTCTTGTAACACAGATATGGAAGGAGAGGCGTTGTCTCTCTGCAAAGCAGCAGAAAGCCAGGCCTCGGCTGATTCTGAAATGGCTCTGCAGTGCTTGCCACAGCTCTCAGAACATCGTCCAAAAACGCAGTCGTTGAAGCACCCTTTACAAATAAGTGGCAGTATCATCATTGTTATCGTCACTGACTCTTTTTTAATGCTCAGGATAGGAGTTGGAAGATTCAGGTCAGAGAAAAAGAAGGATTTGTTTTTTTCATTTATTCATTATTAATGTTACAATACATATATAAGGGACACGGGTGGCGCTGTGGGTTAAACCACTGAGCCTAGGACTTGCCAATCAGAAGGTCGGCAGTACGAATCCCCGCGACGGGGTGAGCTCCCGTTGCTCGGTCCCTGCTCCTGCCAACCTAGCAGTTCGAAAGCACGTCAAAGTGCAAGTAGATAAATAGGTACTGCTCCGGCGGGAAGGTAAACGGTGTTTCCGTACGCTGCTCTGGTTCGCCAGAAGCGGCTTAGTCATACTGGCTACATGACCGGGAAGCTGTACGCCGGCTCCCTCGGCCAATAAAGTGAGATGAGCGCTGCAACCCCAGAGTCGTCCGCGACTGGACTTAATGGTCAGGGGTCCCTTTACCTTTACATATATGAAATCTTTACATAATGATACATATACATTATATTTGTAAATTCACATTTTCACATTTCATTATGTACCAACATTTATCCATTTCTTATTTCTTGCCCTGTGTCTTCCCTCCACCCATGGAATAATAATAATAATAATAATAATAATAATAATAATAATAATATCTGTCATGGATGCTTTATTGTGGTCCCTGCATTGCAGCGGGTTGGACTAGATGACCCCCGGGTCCCTGCTGTGCTTCTATGATCCTTCCTGGAAGGAAGCGCGGCTGCTCCTTATCAGCTGTATCCTGCTAAGGAAGGGATCTGAGCCTAGAGATAGCTGGAGGTATCGTAACTGGAACAAGGGTGAGGAGGCCTTGGAGACGGGCCCCTCTCGTGGATTTCTTCACAAAGGCAGACACGGGAGCAAAGACAGGCGTGTGTGACTTTGGAATGCTGCCTTGATTTTCCCGAAGGTCATTAAAGCTGAATTCCTGCTACCTCCGCCTCTTCCCTGAGACGGGGCAGGATTGCCACATAGTCCCCGCATCCTTCGCAAGAAGCATTTTGCAAGACACCTTTTCGCAACGCCCACCTTTACAGCGGCAGGAGGGCTGGCCTTATTACTGAGATATGCGGGGAGCCTTCAGAGTTCGGGTGCGGCAACTCCCACTCATTCTCTCATATATATAATTTTTATTAAATTTTCTCTTTTACAACTTAGAATACAGTGGACGTTCAGGTTGCGAACGTGCTCCATGCGGGAGGCACGTTTGCAGCCCGCAGCGTTCGCAACCTGCAGCGCCGCATCTGCGCACGTGCGGGTTGTGATTCAGCGCTTCTGCACATGCGCAAAGCGCAATTTAGCGCTTCTGCACATGTGCGACCGCCGAAACTCGGAAGTAACCAGTTCCGGTACTTCCGGGTTTCGGCAGGTCCGTACCCAAAAAAAATGCAACCTGAAGCGTCTGTAACCCGAGGTATGACTGTATTCATTTAGACAACCTTAAAATATCAATGACTTCCCTTCTTCTCTTTCCATGGTTCATTTTGCAAGGCATAAATCCCTGCATATTTTATATAATAATAACGATAAATTTTTATTTGTATCCCGCCCTCCCCGGCCAGAGATGGGCTCAGGGCGGCTAACTTCATAAAAGTAACACAGTATACAAAGAACATAAGAACATAAAACAGGCAATCTATTAATTAAAATACATCTTAAAATTAGTTCAGAGCAAATTAAAATCTGGACAGATGGCTGTCCATAGGTAAAATTGAGAGTGGTTAATATTCTCCAGGGCCAGCTGTTACCTCTGGTCTTATAAAGGACCTGTGAGCAGGCTAGGAGGCCTCTTTAATGCTTGTTCTTATACAGAAAGAAAATAATCAGACTAAAAACCCTGACCAAAGGCCTAAACTAAACCATTCAGTATGCCATTATTACTTCCATCAGAACTGATTTACACTGTTGATTTTATCTTAATGCTGCCAATGTTCTCAAGTGTACACAATTTCCCCTTGTATAGTCAGTATACATCTTCCGATCTTCTTTAAATGAACGTTCTTCTTGTTCTCTTATTCTGCAAGTTAGATCTGCAAGCTGCTCATATTCCATCACTTTACGTTGCCATTCTTCTTTGGCTGAGACTTCACTCGAGCGCCCCATTCATTGTCTTGTGGGCAGGAGAATTTTGTGAACCCACGATTCATCTCAGAATCAGGGTGGATAAAAAGCAATGGTTTTATTATTTATTTATTTATTTAAATTAGTTTTTTTAAAAATGTAAATCAGATTTTTAAAATAAAATGCTTTCGGAGGAAAAATCTTTCTAAATATAGTTTTCTTTTTAGGTTACATTATAGTCCAAAGGCTATTCATCAGGAAGTAAGGATTTGTTTTAAGTTTTTCACGTGTGCCAAAACTCAGTCTGTTTTTTGTTTTTTTAAATCGTTTAACCACATCAGGTAACAAACATCGATACATATGCTATAATGCTAGTGTTTTAGTTGAATAAATTGTTTAAATTGTTATTAAGGAAATGGTTATTTTTCTCCTTCCAATAAAGCACAGCAGAAAAGTTGTCCAAATATAAACAATAATTTCAATAATTCCCTGTCTTTGTATTTCTAATAGTATAACCAAATCAGCTATTTTTTGATATAACTGTAAAAACTACTCTGGAAATTTATGATTCCAAAAATGAAACCTTCATCTGGTTGCAAATACTAAGGCTTGCGAACGTGATCTGTGCAGGAGGCACATTCTCAACCCGCAGTGCCGTGTGTGCCACGATTCAGCACTTCTGTGCATGCGCAAAGTGTGATTTAGTGCTTCTGCGCATGCGCAAAGTGCGACTTAGTGCTTGTGCGCATGGGCTGAAACCTGGAAGTAACCCGTTCCGGTACTTCCGGGTTCGGCATGTCTGTAATCCGAAAACACGCAACCCGCAGCAATCGCAACCCGAGGTATGACTGTACCATCAAGAATGAGCCTTTCTGTAAAAAGATGATTGAAATCACGATGCCTTATGAGGAACGGCTAAGGGAGCTGGGCATGTTTAGCCTGGAGAAGAGGAGGTTAAGGGGTGATATGATAGCCATGTTCAAATATATAAAAGGATGTCACATAGAGGAGGGAGAAAGGTTGTTTTCTGCTGCTCCGGAGAAGCGGACACGGAGCAATGGATCCAAACTACAAGAAAGAGGATTCCACCTAAACATTAGGAAGAACTTCCTGACAGTAAGAGCTGTTGGACAGTGGAATTTGCTGCCAAGGAGTGTGGTGGAGTCTCCTACTTTGGAGGTCTTTAAGCAGAGGCTTGACAACCATATGTCAGGAGGGCTCTGATGGTGTTTCCTGCTTGGCAGGGGGTTGGACTCGATGGCCCTTGTGGTCTCTTCCAACTCTAGGATTCTATGATTCTACGTCTTCCTGACTAGTGACTGAAATCGTGATTGAAATCGATTTGATTTAAATCAAATCCACGCTGGTCAAAATCAAACCCACGGACCCCCAAATACTGCGCTGACTTGCATTATCCCCACCGCAAAATGCTCCCCTCTTTCCAACTCTGTCTTTGACCCCCTGCAGCTCTGCGGTCAAAGGAATAGAGGATGGGCAAAGCGGAAGACGTGGTCCTCACCTCCCAGGTGCCCAGCGAGAGCATCCCTTTACTTGGCCACGCCCTCCCCAGCCCCACCTACCTGAGCCAGGAGGAGGTGGTCCAGCAGGCGGGGTCTGCCCCCTGGCCGGGCGTCCGCAAGGCCCTGCTCTGCCTCCTGGGGGCGCTGTTCGCCTGCCTGCTCGCCCTGGCCGTCCTCCTCTTGCTTACGATGCCACGACCGCAGCCACCCTTGGTCTGGTGGCAGAAAGCGTCCTTCTACCACCTGCCCGCGGCCTCCTTCCCGGATTCCGACGGCGATGGGCAAGGGGACCTGGAAGGTAAGGAGGTCAGGAGGGTTGTGGTTTTTATTTTTAAAAAATTACGTTTTCAAAAACAGGAACGGAGAGCATATTTAACCTCCTGTCCCTGTCCCACTTAAAACTTTGTACCAAGTACAGAATGTATACATATACCATATGACTTCCCTTCCACCCTATTCCTGGCTCCTTTTCTTTTCGGCTACTCCGCGTAATCCACATCTTTTTAATCATCCAATTTGTTACCATTTAAATACTCTCTTTCAGCTCTGCTGGATTTACTGGAGACCTGCTAAGCTACGTATTTGTCTAGATTGGTTCTTAAAATAGTCAATTGCCCATTCCGCCTTATATTCCTTATCTTCGTTTTCTCTTACCCTGTTCGTCAGACCAGCCAGTTCTGCATATTCGAACATTTCGCACTGCCAATTCTTCCTTAGTGGGTACTAGACTTGTTCTTCGCCTTTGTGCCAATAAGGCTGTAGCTGAGGAGGTGGCGCATAGTAATAAACTCTTTTGCTTTTTTGGGACCCAAGAGGAAAACCTCAGGTGTTCTGGGGAAAGTTTTTTGTTTTTTTTAAATTAATTCATTCTATATGGTTTTCAATATTCCTTAATTACTTTACAGGACCACCACATGTGGTAAAGGGATTCCTCAATTTCATTACACTTCCAAAATAGACCTTTTCCTTTTTTTAAAGACATTTCCACCAATCTAAAAGGTAAAGGGACCCCTGACCATTAGGTCCAGTCGTGGCCAACTCTGGGGTCGCGGCGCTTATCTCGCTTTCTTGGCCAAGGGAGCTGGCATTTGTGCGCAGACAGCTTCCGGGTCATGTGGCCAGCAGGACTAAGCCGCCTTCTGGCGAGCCAGAGCAGCACACGGAAACGCCATTTACCTTCCTGCCGGAGCGGTACCTATTTATCTACTTGCACTGGTGTGCTTTCGAACTGCTAGGTTGGCAGGAGCAGGGACTGAGCAACAGGAGCTCATTCCGTCACGGGGATTCGAACTGCCGACCTTCTGATCAGCAAGTCCTAGGCTCTGTGGTTTAACCCACAGCACCACCCGCGTCCCAATCTGGTGGGTGTTAAATACCTTCTGTGGGCCATTTTCATCGAGTTTTATTTTATTGCACGACATGCCGTGAAATTCGTATTTATTTCCCACAACTTTCCCCATCATTCGTAACCAATATAGTGACCCACATCTTGTGCCCACTTAATCATGCTCGATAAAAATTGGGGCAAGAGGGGTGTTAGTTGTGGGGTGGAGTCTATGTAGTGACCCAGCCGTTCCTCCCTGCTTCTTCTCCCTCAAGGTGTGAGACGTCAGCTGGACCGGCTCCTAGCCTTCTCCATCCAGGCCTTGGTGCTGGGTCCCATCCTTGAGAGCGACCTTGCCAATCTGAGCAGGATCCTACCTGCCCATGGGTCTCAGGAACAGCTGGAAGCCCTGGTGGATGTTGGGAAGAAGGAAGGTATGAAGGGGTGGTTACAGCTCAGTGGCAGAGGTAAAGACCTAGATCAGGGGTCAGCAGTGGCGTAGCGTGGGTTGTCAGCACCCGGGGCAAGGCAAGTAATTTGCGCCCCCTAACCCGTGGATTTGCGCCCCCTAACCCTAACCCCCAGATGTTGCGCCCGGTGCGGCCGGCCCCCCCTGCACCCCCCACGCTACGCCACTGGGGGTCAGCAACCTTTTTCAGCCGTACGCTGGTCCATTGTCCTTCAGACCATGTGGTAGGCTGGACTATATTTTGGGAAAAAAATAATGAACGAATTGCTATGCCCCACAAATAACCCAGAGATGCATTTTGAATAAAAGGACACATTCTACTCATGTAAAAACACACAGATTCCTGGACCGTCTGCAGGCTGGATTGAGAAGGCTTTAGGTTGCCTACCCCGTCCTAAATTCATAGCATTGGTGCTGACCTTTAAAGCCCTAAACGGCCTCAGTCCAGTATCCCTGAAGGAGCGTCTCCACCCCCATCGTCCAGCCCGGACACTGAGGTCCAGCTCCGAGGGCCTTCTGGCGGTTCCCTCACTGTGAGAAGTGAGGTTACAGGGAACCAGGCAGAGGGCCTTCTCGGTGGTGGCACCCTCCCTATGGAACGCCCTCCCACCGGATGTCAAGGAAATAAACAACTACCTGACTTTCAGAAGACATCTGAAGGCAGCCCTATTTAGGGAAGTTTTTAATGTTTAATGCTGTATTGTGTTTTTAATATTCGGTTGGGAGCTGCCCAGAGCGGCTGGGGAAACCCAGCCAGATGAGTGGGGTATAAATAATAAAACATTATTTATTATTATTATTATTATTATTATTATTATTATTATTATTATTGATTGGTTGTTAGAAGGGACCCCCTGGGTCATCCAGTCCAGCCCCCTGCAGCTAGAGGAGGTGCCCATCTGACCTCTGCTTAAAAACCTCCACCGAAGGAGAGTCCTGCCTGAAGCCCCACAGGGCAGCTGCCAGTCAGAGCAGGCCATGCTGGTGGAGCAAGGGGCCCTGATGCCACATACAGCAGCTGAGCTTCCGGTGCCCACAGACAGGGCCTGTTTCAAGGCAGGAAATGGCAGGTTGCAGTTCTTCAAGTACAATCTTGCCCCACACCTGATGAGGTTGTTTTGCTGCAACTTCTAGGCTGCACCAACAGAAGTCCTAGTGTCCAGATCAAGGGGGATAATAGCCCTGCTCTCTTCTGCCTTGGTCGGGCCACACTTGGGTTCCTGTGTCCAGTTCTGGGCACCACAATTTAAGAAGGATGTTGATAAGCTGGAAGGTGGGCAGAGGAGGGTGACCACATAATAATAATAATAATGATAATAATGATAATAATGATAATAATGATAATAATGATAATAATGATAATAATGATAATAATGATAATAATGATAATAATAATAATAATAATAATAATAATAATAATTTATTATTTGTACCCCACCCATCTGGATGGGTTTCCCCAGCCACTCTGGGCGGCTTCCACAAAGACCAAAAATACACTAAGATGTCACACATTAAAAACTTCCCTGAACAGGGCTGCCTTCAGATGTCTTCTGAATGTCAGGTAGTTATTTATCTCTTTGACATCTGATGGGAGGGCGTTCCACAGGGCGGGTGCCACCACCGAGAAGGCCCTCTGCCTGGTTCCCTGTAACTTGGTTTCTCTCAGTGAGAGAACCACCAGGAGACCCTCGGAGCTGGACCTTAGTGTCCGGGCAGAACGATGGGGGTGGAGACGCCCCTTCAGGTATACCTGGCCAAGGCCGTTTAGGGCTTGAAAGGTCAACACCAACACTTTGAATTGTGCTCAGAAACGTACTGGGAGCCAATGCAGATCTCTCAGGACCGGTGTTATGTGGTCTCAGGGGCCGCTCCCAGTCACCAGTCTAGCTGCCACATTCTGGATTAGTTGCAGTTTCTGGGTCACCTTCAAAGGTAGCCCCACGTAGAGCGCATTGCAGTAGTCCAAGCGGGAGATAACCAGAGCATGCACCACTCTGGCAAGACAGTCTGCAGGCAGGGAGGGTCTTAACCTGCGTACCAGGTGGAGCTGGGAGACAGCTGCCCTGGACACAGAACTGACCTGCGCCTCCATGGACAGCTGTGAGTCCAAAATGACTCCCAGGCTGTGCACCTGGTCCTTCAGGGGCTAAGTTACCCCATTCAGCACCAGGGAGTCCTCCACACCTGCCTGCCCCCTGTCCCCCAAGAACAGTCCTTCTGTCTTGTCAGGATTCAACCTCAATCGGTTAGCCGCCATCCATCCTCCAACCGCCTCCAGACACTCACACAGGACCTTCACCGCCTTCACTGGTTCTGATTTGAAAGAGAGGCAGAGCTGGGTCTCCAAACTTCAGAGGAAGAGTTGAGGGAGTTGGGAATGTTTAGCCAGGAGAGGAAAAGACAGAGAGGAGATATTTTAGCCACCTTCAAATATCTGAAGAGTGGTCACATGGAAGATGGAGCAAGCTTCTTACCTGCTCCTCCAGAGGAGTGGACTTCTATAAACAGATTCATAGAATCATAGAATCCTAGAGTTGGAAGAGACCACAAGGGCCATCGAGTCCAACCCCCTGCCAAGCAGGAAACACCATCAGAGCACTCCTGACATATGGTTGTCAAGCCTCTGCTGAAAGACCTCCAAAGTAGGAGACTCCACCACACTCCTTGGCAGCAAATTCCACTGTCAAACAGCTCTTACTGTCAGGAAGTTCTTCCTAATGTTGAGGTGGAATCTTCTTTCTTGTAGTTTGGATCCATTGCTCCGTGTCCGCTTCTCTGGAGCAGCAGAAAACAACCTTTCTCCCTCCTCTATGTGACATCCTTTTATATATTTGAACATGGCTATCATATCACCCCTTAACCTCCTCTTCTCCAGGCTAAACATTCAAATTACAAGAAAGCAGATTCCGATGAAACATTAGTAAGAACTTTTTTTAGGATAAGAGTTGTTCAACATAGGCCTCAACTTCACCGGAGATTTGCAAGCAGCGGTTGGGGTGGCCATGATTCTATTATTTTTGCCTTTTCCCATTCCAACGCCCCTCTCCTCCAACCACCCAGGACTCCGAATTTTGCTTGAACTCCCAGTCTGGGAAGAGGAGCTGGACTCCCCTGCAAAGCACAACTGGACACACCAGCACCTCAAGGTATGTGGTTGTCGTTCCTCCTCAAAGTCTGGCCATGTTTGCCCGTATTCAGCTGCTAGGGCAGTAGGCTGCTGGTGTCGGTTTGCTTAAATTCTGAAATAAACTTCAAGCCTGGTTGGAATTCACAGACTTTGGCCCAGAAACCTTTCTTCTGATCCCAGATGTGCAGAAGTTGGCTGGGGGTGGTGGTGCATAAGAAACTAAGAACAGTCTGCGGGATCAGGCTAGTGACCTATCTGGTCCAGAACCCTGTTCTCATAGTAGCCAACCAGATGCACATTATGGGAAACCTGCAGGCAGGATCTGAGTGCAAGATCTGGTCTGCCCCACAGAGGACCTTAAGGTCCAGGACGTTTAGAGGTCCCAGGCCCTAAGGAAGTTAAATTATCCTCCACCAGGGCCAGGGCCTTCTCAGTGGTGGCTCCGACCAGGTGGAATGCTCTGTCCCATGAGACCAGGGCCCTGCAGGATTTAACCTCCTTCCGCAGGGCCTGTAAGACAGAGCTATTCCACCTGGCCTTTAATTGAACTTAGCTTGATCTTTTATTCCCCTTCCTTCCTTCCTTCCTTCTCCCCTTTTTATGAAGATTACACGCTCTGGGATCCCACAGCTACTTCTCCCCTGGTCTCCTCGCCGGCCCAAATAGGACTAACTTAGCCAGCTAGCCCTGGTGATCATCTAATGTTTATTGGATTGATTTCCCCTCCTAAATTGATTTTTGAATTCTGAATTTACTATTCACGTTTTATACTGTATTTTATGCTGTTTTTTGATGCATCAATTATGTGTTTTAAATTTGTTGTTAGCTCCCCTGAGCCTGGTTTTCTGAACCAGGAAGGGCGGGGTATAAATAAAAAAATATTATTATTATTTATAAGAGCCCTCTCCTCTCTTGCGGTTTCCAGATTCAGAATCATTTCTGCCTCCAACCATGAAGGCAGATTATGGCTGTCCTGTCTAGTAGCCATCGACAGCCCTCTCCTCCTCCATGACTTTGCCCAATCCTCTTTTCAAGCCATCTAGGTTGATGGCCATCATTGCCTCCTGTGGCAGGGAGTTCCACAGATTAACTACGCTTGCTTTTTTCCTCTAATATAAAAACTCCCAAATGATGCAAGCTTTCCCTGCCTCAATCATTTTGGTGAACCTTTTCCAGCTATACAATGTCCGTTTTGAGGGAAGGTTCATCCAGCGCCGGATTTACGTAGAAGCTAAACAAGCTATAGCTTAGGGTCCCACTCTCTTGGGGGCCCCCAAAAAATGAAAAGGGAAAAAAACCTGGATGTACATTTCCAAAACATAAGATAAAATAACAAATAAAATAAAACCTACCTACAGCAACAGTTTTTTGTGTTGTGTAGGCTCCTATGATGTAAATAATGGCCCACGCCCGCTAGCCTGCTCCCTAAAATATCTCTGCTTTGCTTATTTCTATATACCTTGGTTTTCAAACTTAATCCATTCCGGCAGTTTGTTCCAAAACCAAAGGGCGCTTTCCCATAGAAAGTAATGCAAAACGGATTCATCCATTCCAGACTTTTAAAAACAACCCGTAAAACAGCAATTTAACATGAATTTTCCTATCTTAATTGTATTTCAGTTCAACAATTACTTGGATAAAATACATATTTTGTTGTGTGCAAATGGCTTTAGATACCTATTAGGTCTATCAGTTACCATATAGTGTATCTTTTAACACAAAAAAACCAGACAATTTGTTGTTGACAAAGGACAGCTGGACATATAAAGGGCCCCATTACCTTCAGCAGCTTAGGGCATCATCAAATCTCAATCTGGCCCTGGGTTCATCCTGTACATGCACAGAGACACCCTATGCCCGAGCCAGGGGCCACACCTGGCTCGAATCCGGCCCTTGCTTTCAAGACGCAATATTCTGATTTGACATGCTCTTGGGCTGAGCCCTGACGGGTCCTGGCATGTTCAGTTCCATGCACCGCAAGTGGGCACACGACACATTAACTGAGAAGTCAGTCCCTCTGTCTCAAAGTGGGTCTTATTCCCAGCTGAGTGAGCCTGGGATTTCTGCAGCCAAATTGAGCTCCCGCCTCCTTTTGACCCTGCAGGGGGCGTTCCAGTTCTGGCAGGCTCTGGGGGTCCACGGATTCCTGGTGGGCAAGGATCCGGCCTGGCGTCTGGAGGCGGTAAGAGAGGTGCCACCCAGTGGTGTTTTATTTACTTGTTTGAAATATTCATATACCACCGTTTCTTATCGAATCCCAGACCGACACTTAAAAAAAAGAAAAAAATTTAAAAACGCACGTGGGGAAGTTTGTGGCTAAGCAACAGGGCACCTGTGCTGTCTGCATAAGCTGCCAAGTCCAAACCCTGCTGGCAGCATCTCCAGGTAGGGCTGAAAAACCCTTTCCTAAAATCCTGCAGAGATGCTGCCAGTCCGTGTAGACAATATCAAGCTTCAGATAGGTAGCCGTGTTGGTCTGCCATAGTCAAAATAAAAAAATTCCTTCCAGTAGCACCTTAAAGACCAATTAAGTTAGTTCTTGGTATGAGCTCATACCAAGAACTAACTTAGTTGGTCTTTAAGGTGCTACTGGAAGGAATATCAAGCTTGTTGTTGTTGTTTAGTCGTTTAGTCGCGTCCGCCTCTTCGCGACCCCCTGGACCAGAGCACGCCAGGCACTCCTGTCTTCCGCTGCCTCCCGCAGTTTGGTCAAACACATGTTCGTAGCTTCGAGAACACTGTCCAACCTTCTCGTCCTCTGTCGTCCCCTTCTCCTTGTGCCCTCCATCTTTCCCAACATCAGGGTCTTTTCCAGGGAGTCTTCTCTTCTCAGGAGGTGGCCTAAGTCTTGGAGCCTCAGCTTCAGGATCTGTCCTTCCAGTGAGCACTCAGGGCTGATTTCCTTCAGAATGGAGAGGCTTGATCTTCTTGCAGTCCATGGGACTCTCAAGAGTCTCCTCCAGCACCAGAATTCAAAAGCATCCATTCTTTGGCGATCAGCCTCCTTTATGGTCCAGCTCTCACTTCCATACATCACTACTGGGAAAACCATAGCTTTAAAATATCAAGCTAGATGGAGCAATGGTCTCACTCTGTGTAAGACGGCTTGCTAGGCACCTGTGTTTCAAGATGAAGAAGAAGAAGAAGAAGAAGAAGAAGAAGAAGAAGAAGAAGAAGCCACCGCCAGGTTTTTATCCAGATCTGCCTGGATAAATAAATCTTTAACTGATGTCGCAACACAAGCTAGGTTAGTGCCTTTCATACTTAAGGAAGCGAAGGGACAGATTGCAAAGTCCCTCCTATTTGTCTGCAGTAGCAACTTCAGGGTTTATGTGGCACTGAGAGGACAGGGACCCCCCAAAACCAGTTTTAAAGGGAAATCCGCTTTACAGAGCAAGACACGAAAAAGAGAGTTACAAACGAAGTTTTAATATAGAAGCATTTTAAACTCCAGACTCTGTACATACTCAAACCTAGCAAGGGGTTTTGGGCAGCCTTTAACCCTCACCCCAGCTTCCTCACATTTGGGGTGAGCCCATCTAGCCAACACGATGCCTTTATGGCAGGCACCCCCAAACTCGGCCCTCCAGCTGTTTTGGGACTACGATTCCCATCATCCCTGACCAGTGGTCCTGTTAGCTAGGGATGATGGGAGTTGTAGTCCCAAAACAGCTGGTGGGCCGAGTTTGGGGGTGCCTGCTCTATAGGTAAAGAAAAGGGGGGGGGAACTAGAATGCCCCCTTTGCAATGCACATTTGTAAGTACACTGAGGAATCTAAGGTGTGTTGTTGATTGGAACTGCAGTCGGGAACCTGAGCTTTCCCTCTTAGGATTGATGAACCCCAAATATGTGGGTGTGTGATACTGTCTTCTGTGGGGCTTGATTGCAGGTGCTGAATGCCTGGAGTGAGCTGGGTGCGCAAATGAAGCCAGATCGGGGGCAGGAGAAGTAAGTGAGGGGTCAGTGGCCTATGGGGGTTCTCTGATCTTTTCTTTTCTTTTAAATAATTCGTCTTTCTTGATTTAAAATATCATCTTACATA
Source organism: Podarcis vaucheri (assembly GCF_965113315.1). Lineage (NCBI taxonomy): Eukaryota > Metazoa > Chordata > Lepidosauria > Squamata > Lacertidae > Podarcis > Podarcis vaucheri. The sequence goes on along the minus strand of NC_138765.1, from coordinate 4,808,240 downwards.
TATGTTACAAATAGTTACAACAAAATTAAACACGAAATTATAAGAGAAACAAAGATAAAGAAATAAAAATAAAAAAGCAAAAGAGAGTTAACAAGAAGAAATGAACATTGGTTATAACATCCTGTCTTATCTAATAGAGTCTTCTGAAAGAAACTTCCAATCATTCTCTTTGTACTTTTTCTGTTATCTTAATTTTGTTGCACGGTTTGTTTTATAACTTTTCCTGTATATTTTTCTAGTATGTTTATTCCATTTGTTTATTATATACAAGTATCATTCAGTTCTGCTAGGATAACGTCATTTTTACAGCACAATCTTATATATATACTCTTTGAATAGTCCCCATTGTCTGTATATTTTTTTATTTGGGGCTCCTCTAACTTTTCCGCTCAGCTTTGCTAATTGAAAGTACTCTAGCATGAGTGATTGTCAATCTATTCTTGTAGCTGTTGTTTCACTTTTCCAACTTCTGGCTATCAGTATTCTTGCAGCCGTAATTGAATACATAAGCAGTGGTCTTGTATTTTGCTTTATTTCTATGGGCAGAATTCCTACAAGGAAAATCTCCGGCCTTTTTTAAAAAGTCAATTTAAATAATTTCTTAAATTCATCATATATTTTATTCTCTGATCTTTTCAATTTCCTTTCCCCCAGACCCTCCTTAGTCCAGGGTCTGCGAGGACCTCTGGTGGCAGGACTGGGGAATGCAGGCAGTCCCAAGGCATTGGAGAATCTGAAGTTTGGGGGGCTGGGGGTTTGGCCTTTTATTGGGTACTGTTACGCATCACCCCAATATCTGAGTGGCAAGACATTCCAGTGCTTGGCCAGGGTTCAGTTTCATAGGAATGAAGAACAGCAGATACTGTCGTGTCCTTAGGATATACTTACACATATATGAAACCTGGGCATTTATACGTTAACGTTAAGCATAGCCTCCAACATTTCTCAGATGAAAATAGGGACATCCTATTCCATAATAAAAGGGACGCAGGTGGTGCTGTGGGTTAAACCACAGAGCCTAGGACTTGCCGATCAGAAGGTCGGCGGTTCGAATCCCCGCGACGGGGTGAGCTCCCGTTGCTCGGTCCCTGCTCCTGCCAACCTAGCAATTCAAAAGCACGTCAAAGTGCAAGTAGATAAATAGGTACCGCTCCAGCGGGAAGGTAAACGGCGTTTCTGTGCGCTGCTCTGGTTCGCCAGAAGCGGCTTAATCCTGCTGGCCACATGACCCGGAAGCTGTACGCCGGCTCCCTCGGCCAGTAAAGCGAGATGAGCGCCACAACCCCAGAGTCGGCCACGACTGGACCTAATGGTCAGGGGTCCCTTTACCTTTACCTGAAGGAAAAGCTGGACATTCTGGGATCAAATCAGAAACCAGAACGGCTTCCGTAAATCCATAGAATCATAGAATCATAGAGTTGGAAGAGACCACAAGGGCCATCAAGTCCAACCCCCTGCCAAATCCGGGACTGTTCCTGGAAAATAGGGACACTTGGGGTGGGGTGGGGGGGTCTGCATTAATTGCTTCTCCATTAGTTGCAGCTTTAGGTCCAGCACAGAGCTGGCAGGTCTCTGTGTCTCCAGCTTCCAGCCTCTTTCCACCCATTAGCCTGGAAGGCCCCCTCACATAGTTGCAACCTAGCTCAGTCTTTTGTGATGCTGATGGGGACACTGAGGTGACCAGCCCAGGTAACGACCTTACAAAAAACGTGTGCGGCCAGCCCGGCAGCCTCCTCCAATAGATTCCAACCAGCACTGGGCACAGGACTCCAAGGACTGGAAGGGACTCAGGGCATCATCTAGACTGACCCTCAAATGCACGACGTCATTCGTCCCCAATGCATTGCACATAGTTAGCCGGGAGATTTTGCAATGTCCATCTTTTATTTAGAATTCATTCGGATTGGTCTGTAGGGAGGTAAAAGTGCCATCTTGCACTTTGCAATGCATTCGTGTTCCAGTGGCGCCCGCCCTGTGGAACGCCCTCCCATCAGATGTGAAGGAAATAAGCAGCTATCTTATCTTTAAAAGACATCTGAAGGCAGCCCTGTTCAGGGAAGTTTTTAATATTTAATGCAGTATTGTTTTTATCACTCGATTGGGAGCCGCCCAGAGTGGCTGGGGAAACTCAACCAGATGGGCGGGGAATAAATAAATTATTATTATTATTATTATTATTATTATTAGGTGCGATTCAAACGCATACCAGCAATTCAGGCTGCACGGTTACAGCCGATCCGCTGCTCTTGCACAACAAACCCACTTCCCGCTTTAAAAAGAAAAGCAAGCTTTTCGCAATGAGGAAGCCATGGCGAAACGCACTGGGAAATGTTGTGTTATTGCTGGACATAACATCATATAACCCCCTTGGTGCATGCACCATAAGCAGGCCATCTGGAAGCAACCCCTGCCGTGTCCCTTACTGCAAAAAAAAGTCTTGTGTCTGTGCTGGTCCCGGGGGGTGGGGGGTTACCATGTGGCGTGGTCTGAGTCTGGTCCTAGGTCAAGGGTATGGAGGCTGTCCGTCAAGGGTGAAGCGGGGTCCAAGGCAAGGAGCCGGGCGTGGTCAGGAACTCAGGGAGAGCAGGTCAGAGTGCTGGCAGGAACAGGTTACCAGCGATGTTGCTCCCGCAACCTGGGATTGGGCTGACTGGCCTTTATCTCCTCTGAGGCTTAGGGCGGTCCCGGCCCACAGGTGACTCACCTCTCCTGGCCTGGAGGTGAGCACTCCCCCCTGTGAGAACTTAGTTCCCTCTGCCTCTCTGCCCTGAGTCTCTGCAGCTCAGGAGAGGCTGGAGGGTTACCGGACCCAGAGGCAACCTCCTCTTTCCCTGACGGGGCTGAGAGTGGAGCACCTGCAGGCAATGGGTCCTCCATCACCTCCGGAGCCAGAGCAGACTCAGCTGGTGCCTGCACCTGAGGACCCAGCACAGGTGAGGGCCCTTCAGGCTCAGGCCCCAGCCCCGGCTCAGCTGGTTCTGGAGGCGGGGACTCCTGTGCAGGCTGGGAACCCTCAGGTTCAGCATCCGAGTCCGAATCCCAGACCATCACACCTACCTCCATACTGTCGACACTGACCGCCAGCATCTCTCCAGTGTTTCAGGCAAGGGTCAAGGCCTACCTGCAGATGCCAAGGATTGAACCCAGGACCGTTTGCGTGTGAAGCATACACGCAGCAGCTGCGCGAGGGACCTCCCCTCGAAAAACACACACAACAGGATTCTAGTCCTCATCGCTTTGAATAAGGGGCTGATTTAAATAGGGGGTCAGCGGTGCCATCAGACCACAAGTCAGTGTTGCTCCGTTTGGGCTGGATCAGTGGTTCCCAAAGTAGGGGGGGTAGGATCACCGAGGTGGGGTGCTAAGAGTCAAGGGGGCGGCAGGAGATATGGGCATACTTAAGGGTTGTGTAGGTTGGGGCGCGAGGGACGCGGGTGGCACTGTGGGTTGAAACCACAGAGCCTAGGACTTGCTGATCAGAAGGTTGGCAGTTCGAATCCCCGCGACGGGGATTCCTCCGGTTCAGCCTCTGAATCGGATTCCCAGGCCATCACAGCGTCGAAGCAGCAAGCATTTGAAATCTGCAATTCAGCACACGCCCTGCAAAACAGTGACAGGGTTAATTCCACATGCATCTCTTTCAGGGTCCTGATTGTCCTGGACGAGAGCGAAAGATGCAACATTTCTTGCCGGGTGCCTGACAGCGTCATCCTCAGCTGCCGTCTGCTGGGAGTCGAGAAGAACCTGACTGCCCAAGGACTGGCGCAACGGGTGGAAGGGGCCTTGGGGCACCCGCAGATGCCCTGGCCCGGCTGGATGGTGAGGAGGGACTTTGCTTGGGCTGCGTGAAACTTCTCTGGTGCAAGCTGCTTTTTGAATTATTATTTTTTAAAAAATATTTGGTTTTTCAGATTTTTCACATATCCAACCTAAAAACAAAATTACAAGGAATCTCTTGGGCTTTCCTCCTTCCCTATTGTTAATCATTTCCTACTGCATCTTTTTATAATAATCCAAATATTTTATCTCCCCATTGTATCCAATGTTCACCATTAAACTACAAGCGATATTCCAATCTTACTAACGATTTTAACTGTTTACAATGGTCTTGAAGATCAGTGATAAATTTTCCCCCATTCCTTATTAAAATGTTGGTCTTCCTGATTTCTGATTCTTCCTTTCATTTCACCCATTTTGGCAAAGTCCATCAACTTGATCTGCCATTTTTTTCTGATCAGGACTTTATCATCTTTCCATCTCTGGGCCAATAACATCTGCGCAGCCGTGGTCACATACATAAATAGTATTTTCTGCTCCCTTGGGATTTCAGCACCTGGAATTCCTAAAAGCAAGGCTTCTGGTTTTTTAGAAAAGGTTATTTTAAACATTTTTTCCAACTCATTATATATCATTTTCCAAAATCCTTTTACTACCTTACATTTCCACCACATATGATAGAAGGTGCCTTCTTTCCCCTTATATTTCCAGCATACATTTGACTCGGTTTTATACATTTTTCCTAATTTACTAGGAGTTAAATGCCAACGGTACATCGTTTTCATATAATTTTTTTTCAACCTGTAATATGCTGTGACTTTTGAATCCTAATTCTGTAACTTCTCCCAAGCTGTAAATTGTATTTTGCACAAGTTGCTTGTAATCTACAATTCTACAAGAGGATTTGTTATGCTGAGAAGGCACCCAAATACCGTATTTTTTGCACCATAACACTCACTTTTTTCCTCCTAAAAAGTAAGGGGAAATGTCTGTGCGTGTTATGGAGGGAATGCCTACGGGTGGCATGCCTACAGATTTTTCTCCTCTAAAAACTACGTGCGTGTTATGGTCGGGTGCGTGTTATAGAACGAAAAATACGGTAATCCCTTGTGCAAAAAAATAAACCAGTAAATGAGTCAAGTCCTTGGTTTGGGGTCCACATCGTTTTCTGTTCTCTGTTTCTCTCTTTCTTCCAGGTGCCATGGGGATCCTCACTGAAGGCTGGCTTGGGGCAGATGTTGGGAGTTCTCCAGCTCACCCTTCCAGGAGTCCCGCTATTGCAAGGTGGCGAAGGATCCCCTGTTCCGTTGGAGAATGCGTCCACGGTGAGACACAGACCATTGTCTCACACTTGGCGAAGGGCTTTAGCTCAGTGCTAAAGCATGTCCGCTGGGTCGAATCCCCGGAATTTATTGATTTATTACATGTCTCAAACCTTCAGCGAGTTAGAATAAAATAGAATTTATTATTTATACCCCGCCCATCTGGCTGGGCTCCCCCAGCCACTCTGAGCAGCTTCCAACAAAATATTAAAATACAGTGGTCTGTTAAACATTAAGAGCTTCCCTAAAGAGGGCCGCCTTCAGATGTCTTCTAAAAGTCTGGTAGTAGTTCTTCTCTTTGACATCTGCTGGGGGGGGGTGTTCCACAAGGCGGGAGCCACCACCAAGAAGACCCTCTGTCTGGTTCCCTGTAACTTGGCTTCTCGGATTGAGGGAACTGCCAGAAGGCCCTCGGCGCTAGACCTCAGTGTCCGGGCTAAACGATGGGGGTGGAGACACTCCTTCAGGTATACTGGAGTTGGGGACTTCCCTGGCTTGTGAAGACAGGCAGATGGACTAGCTGAAATCAAGAGGGGTGTCCAATGCAGAAAAAGGTGGGTTTTGCACAAGCTGTAATGGGTGGGCGGGTGGGGGGACTCCCTGGCCCTTTATGGGGTAACTGTGCCCCTGAAGGACCAGGTGCACAGCCCGGGAGTCATTTTGGACTCACAGCTGTCCATGGAGGCGCAGGTCGATTCTGTATCCAGGGCAGCTGTCTCCCAGCTCCATCTGGAACGCAGGATGAGACCCTCCCTACCCGCAGACTGTCTTGCCAGAGTGGTGCATGCTCTGGTTATCTCCCGCTTGGACTACTGCAATGTGCTCTCCATGGGGCTACCTTTGCAGGTGACCTGGAAATTACAACTAAGCCAGAAGGCAGCAGCTAGACTGATGACTGGGAGCGGCCGCTGAGACCCCATAACACCGGTCCTGAAAGATCTTCATTGGCTCCCAGTACGTTTCCAAGCACAATTCAAAGTGTTGGTGCTGACCTTGAAAGCCCTAAACGGCCTCGGTCCTGTATACCTGAAGGAGTATCTCCACCCTCATCTTTCAGCCCAGACACTGAGGTCCAGCTCCGAGGGCCTTCTGGCGGTTCCCTCACTGTGAGAAGTGAGGTTACAGGGAACCAGGCACAGGGCCTTCTTAGTGGTGGCGCCCGCCCTGTGGAATGCCCTCCCATCAGATGTCAAGGAAATAAACAACTATATGACTTTTAGAAGACATCTGAAGGCAGCCCTGTTTTGGGAAGTTTTTAATGTCTGATGTTTTGTTGTATTTTTCTCTCCCCGTCCTAGTGTGACACTCTAACCACTATACCGTGCTGCCTCTCCATCTTCCTATAGGGCTGTAAGTGTGCCCTCTCTGAAACTCCGGAGATTTGCCCTCGACACTTGGCCTGCTCCCCAACCTACGCAACCCTTAAGTACACCCATACCTCCTGCTGCGCCCTTGACTCTTAGCACCCCACCTCGGTGATCTTACCCCCCCCCCCCCACTTTGGGAACCACTAATCCAGCCCAAACGGAGCAACACTGACTTTTGGTCTGATGGCACCGCAGACCCCCTATTTAAATCAGCCCCTTATTCAAAGCGATGAGGACTAGAATCCTGTTGTATGTGTTTTTCGAGGGGACGTCCCTCGTGCAGCTGCAGCGTATACGCTTCACACGCAAATGGTTCTGGGTTCGATCCTCGGCATCTGCAGGTAGGCCTGGACCCTTGCCTGAAACGCTGGAGAGCTGCTGCCAGTGCAGACAGTATGGAGCTCGGTGTGATGGCCTGGGATTCAGACTCGGAGGCTGAACCTGAGGAATTCCAGCCTGCACAGGAGTCCCCGTCTCCAGAACCAGCTGAGCCGGGGCTGGGGCCTGAGTCTGAAGGGTCCTCACCTGTGCTGGGTCCTCAGGTGCAGGCGTCAGCTGAGTCTGCTCTGGCCCCTGAGGTGATGGAGGACCCATTGCCTGCAGGTGCTCCACTCTCAGCCCCGTCAGAGGAAACTGAGGTTGCCTCTGGGTCCGGTAACCCTCCAGCCTCTCCTGAGCTGCAGAGGCTCAGGGCAGAGAGGCAGAGGGAACTAAGTTTCCGCAGGAGGAGTGCTCACCTCCAGGCCAGGAGAGGCGAGTCACCTGTGGACCGGGGCCGCCCTATGCCTCAGGGCAGATAAAAGCCGGCCAGCCCCAGTCCCAGGTTGCGGGAGCAACGTTGTTGGTAGCCTGTTCCTGTCTGCACCCTGTCCTGCTCTTCTGCCAGAGTTCCTGACCTCACCCGACTCCTTGCCTTGGACCCCGCTTCAGCCTTGACGGACAGCCTCCATACTGCACCCTCGACCTGGACTCGGACCTTGCTACACGCTTAACCCTCAGGACCAGCACGCTAGGTGGGCCAGTGGTCTGAGGCTGCTTTCTGTGCTCTCTCAATTAGGAAGGAAGCTCTGACCGGACTCTGCTGGAAATCCTGCACCGCTCTCTCCTCACTCTGCACGCCACCTCCTTCGCTCTACACGGCGTCGATTACATCCCTCTGCCCCTTGCCGGCCACTCGGAGGACGTCTTCGCCTTTCTCCGCCCCGGATCCTGCTCCGCAATCCTGGTGGTCTTGAACCTGGGGCCACGGCCCCTCGAGCTCAGCCTGAGCCAGCTCAACTTCCTGGTTCCTGCCAAGGTTCTCTTCAGCACCCACCCTGAGCCCCAGCGCGAGAGCAACGTGGACCGAGTGAGGCTGAGGCCACACCAAGCTGTCCTCCTCCAAATGCCCAGAGGACGCGAGCAGTGATTGGCTGCCACGGAATCCGGTCCACACAGCTGGCAGCCAATGGGACGCGGAAGGAACTCTTATTGGCCGCTCGGCCGCCCTGCTATCGACCAATGGAAGAATTGCTCCTATCCCATTGGATATTGTAACTGATGCATATACATACCGTATTTTTTGCTCTATAGGACTCACTTTTTCCCTCCAAAAAAGTAAGGGGAGATGTGTGTGCGTCTTATGGAGCAAATGCAGGCTGCGCAGCTATCCCAGAAGCCAGAACAGCAAGAGGGATTGCTGCTTTCACTGCGCAGCGATCCCTCTTGCTGTTCTGGCTTCTGAGATTCAGAATATTTTTTTTCTTGTTTTCCTCCTCCAAAAACTAGGTGTGTCTTGTGGTCTGGTGTGTCTTATAGAGCGAAAAGTATGGTACTTACAATGCAGATTGGTGAGACTCACCTGTGAAACCATTTTAATCAGACATGACTTCCCCGAAATTATTCTGGGAAGTGTAGGGTGCTGAGAGGCGTTAGGAGACACACGCACACCCATTCCCCTCACAGAACTACAGTTCACAGAATGGTTTTCAGGATCAACCCCTCTTCCCAGGGAACTCTGGGAATTGTAGTTCTGCGAGGGGAATAGGGGTCTACGGACGGCTTTCAGCACTCTTAAACTACAGTTCCCAGATTTTTTTTGTGGGGGAAGAAGCCATGGCTGTTTAAAGTGGCATCATGGCGTGCTTTAAATATATGGTACCACCTGAGAATGATGGGATGCCATCCTCCTTTTGGCCACATCCATGTGGGATAAAAAAAACCTGCCACTGTGCATTAAAATGAAATAAAGGAAATCTCCCAGATGTCTGCTTAGTTGGAGGCCTTGAGTGTTGAAAAGGGTTACCCTAGACCTAGAGCTTTACATGTAGGGTGCAAACAGGGCCTAGCATAAGGGGTTACCACAGACCCCAAATAAATGTGTCATGCTACGAGGTCGGGGATAGAGGTTTCCTCTTGTGTGTGTGTGGTTTTTGTTGTTGTTTAGTCGTGTCCGCCTCTTCATGACCCCCTGGAACAGAGCACGCCAGGCACTCCTGTCTTCCACTGCCTCCCGCAGTTGGGTCAGACTCATGCTGGTAGCTTCGAGAACACTGTCCAGCCATCTCGTCCTCTGTCGTCCCCTTCTCCTTGGGCCCTCCATCTTTCCCAACATCAGGGTCTTTTCCAGGGAGTCTTCTCTTCTCAGGAGGTGGCCAAAGTCTTGGAGCCTCAGCTTCAGGATCTGTCCTTCCAGTGAGCACTCAGGGCTGATTTCCTTCAGAATGGAGAGGTTTGGTCTTCTTGCAGTCCATGGGACTCTCAAGAGTCTCCTCCAGCACCATAATTCAAAAGCATCCATTCTTCGGCGATCAGCCTTCTTTATGGTCCAGCTCTCGCTTCCATACATCACGACTGGGAAAACCAGAGCTTGAACTATAGGGACCTTTGTTGGCAAGGTGATGTGTCTGCTTTTTAAGATGCTGTCTAGGTTTCTCATTGCTTTTCTTTCAAGAAGCAGGCGTCTTTTAATTTTGTGACTGCTGTCACCATCTGCAGTGATCATGGAGCCCAAGAAAGTAAAATCTCTCACTGCCTCCGTTTCTTCCCCTTCTATTTGCCAGGAGGTGATGGGACCAGTGGCCACGATCTTCGTTTTTTTGATGTTGAGCTTCAGACCATATTACAACCATGCAAAAAACAAGGGGGATTATGGAATTCCAGGCAAATTCAGGCTCCAAATTTCACACGCCCATAGATACAGAGTGGGGAAAGTGGTTAGTTTTGCAGCTGGCACACACAGAGGGGCAGAGCCAATATAATTGTAGCCAACCCTCTCCAAACGCCAACTCCCTTGGCCGACAAAGTCTTCCCTCCCACAAGACAAACAGGGGAGGGAGGCCAGCCGGAGTCTGTCTGCACAGCGCTTCATCTGTGCCCTATTCAGTCATAAGGTCACAGGGGACCAGCTGGAGAGGGGGTGCCTCTGGGCATACACAGAGTAACCACAGCCAGTTCCCCACATTCCCGCGAGCAGAGAGCGGATCAGAAATCTCCTCCTCTGGGATGTTTGAAGCCTCGGGAGTTCTTTCCTTTGACAAGCTCTCTGCTTCAATGGAGCTTTTTAAGCAGAGGTCGGATGGCCATCGGTCAGAGATTCTTTCACTGCGATTCCTGCGTGGCGGGGGGTTGGACTAGATGACCCCTTGGACCCATTCCAATTTGACGATTCTAGGCCTCAGTTTGCATAGGAACTAAAGGGCTATGGGAGAACTGGTATACAGGGGGACAAGGTGGTCCCTAATGATGGTGATGATGATGATAGTAATAAAGTTTATTTATACCCCGCCCTCCCCAGCCAGAGCCTGGCTCAGGGCAGCTAACACCAGTAAAATTGCAGTAAAAGCATAATTGGGGGGGGGGGACAATTTAAAATACAGGTTAAAATGCAGCCTCATTTTAAAAGTAGCCCATAGATCAAAACCATAAGGGGAGGGGAACATAAGGGTCAGACTGAGTCCAAACCAAAGGCCAGGTGGAACAGCTCTGTCTTAGAATCATAGAATCCTAGAGTTGGAAGAGACCACAAGGGCCATCGAGTCCAACCCCCTGCCAAGCAGGAAACACCATCAGAGCACTCCTGACATATGGTTGTCAAGCCTCTGCTTAAAGACCTCCAAAGTAGGAGACTCCACCACACTCCTTGGCAGCAAATTCCACTGTCAAACAGCTCTTACTGTCAGGAAGTTCTTCCTAATCTTTCGGTGGAATCTTCTTTCTTGTAGTTTGGATCCATTGCTCCGTGTCCGCTTCTCTGGAGCAGCAGAAAACAACCTTTCTCCCTCCTCTATGTGACATCCTTTTATATATTTGAACATGGCTATCATATCACCCCTTAACCTCCTCTTCTCCAGGCTAAACATGCCCAGCTCCCTTAGCCGTTCCTCATAAGGCATCGTTTCCAGGCCTTTGACCATTTTGGTTGCCCTCCTCTGGACACGTTCCAGTTTGTCAGTGTCCTTCTTGAACTGTGGTGCTCAGAACTGGACACAGTACTCCAGGTGAGGTCTGACCAGAGCAGAATACAGTGGCACTATTACTTCCCTTGCTCTAGATGCTATACTCCTATTGATGCAGCCCAGAATTGCATTGGCTTTTTTAGCTGCCGCGTCACACTGTTGGCTCATGTCAAGTTTGTGGTCAACCAAGACTCCTAGATCCTTTTCACATGTACTGCTCTCAAGCCAGGTGTCACCCATCTTGTATTTGGGCCTCTCATTTTTTTTGCCCAACCTGAAGGTTCTATCTATAGCAAGGAGATGGGCAGGCCCTGCGGAAAGATGTCAAGTCCCGCAGGGCCCCGGTCTCTTGTGACAGAGCGTTCCACCAAGTCGGGGCCAGTACTGAAAAGGCCCTGGCCCTAGTTGAGACCAATCTAACCTCCTTGCGACCTGGGACCTCCAAAATGTTGTCATTTGTGGACCTTGAGGTTACCTGGTTCCTATTAAGCCCTTTAGGCTTTCATACCTCAGCAATGATACCTTGAACAAAGCTAGGAGATTTCCTAGCAACCAGCAAGGAGCTTTCAGTAACTGCATAATGGATGCAGAGTTCTGGTCAAAAGCTTTGTTGCTTCACTCTTCATGAGCTGCAGTTTCTGAACCAACTTAATTAATAATATTAACAAAAACAACCACAACAATTTATTACTTATGTCCCGCCCATCTGGTTGGGTTTCCCCAGCCACTCTGGGCAGCTTCCAACAGGAGATTTAAAATACATTAAAACATCAGTCATTAAAAAACTTCCCTAAACAGCCTTCAGATGTCTTCTAAATGTCAGGTAGTTGTTTATTTCCTAGACATCTGATGGGAGGGCGTTCCACAGGGCGGGTGCCACTACCGAGAAGGCCCTCTGCCTGGTTCCCTGTAACTTGGCTTCTTGCAGTGAGGGGACCACCAGAAGGCCCTCGGCGCTGGACCTCTGTGTCTGGGCAGAACGATGGAGGTGGAGACGCTCCTTCAGGTATACAGGACTGAGGCCGTTTAGGGCTTTAAAGGTCAGCACCAACACTTTGAATTGTGCTCGGAAACGTACTGGGAGCCAATGTACCGTAGGTCTTTCAGGACCGGTGTTTTGTGGTCTCAGCAGCCGCTCCCAGTCACCAGTCTAGCTGCCGCATTCTGGATTAGTTGTAGTTTCCAGTAGCCCCATGTAAAGCATGTTGCAGTAGTCCAAGCGGGAGATAACCAGAACATGCACCACTCTGGCGAGACAGTCTGCGGGCAGATAGAGTCTCATCCTGCGTAGCAGATGGAGCTGGTAGACCACTGCCCTGGACACAGAACTGACCTGCGCCTCCATGGACAGCTGTGAGTCCAAAATGACTCCCAGGCTGCACACCTGGTGCTTCAGGGACACAGTTGCCCCATTCAGGACCAGGGAGTCCTCCACACCCGCCCGCCCCCTGTCCCCCAAAAACAGTACTTCTGTTTTGTCAGGATTCAACCTCAATCTGTTAGCAACCATCCATCCTTCAATCACCTCCAGGCACTTACACAGGACCTTCACCGCCTTCAAGGGTAGCCCCACGTAGAATACATTGCAGTAGTCCAGCCAAGACGTTGCGAAGGTCTGCAATACAATGGCCAAGCCATCCCTGCCAAGGAACAGCCAAAGGTGGAAGGAAGCGCTCTTGAGAGCCACTGAGGACCCCTGTGCCTCCAACGATGGTGACAGATCTAAGGACGCCCCTAAGTGGGCAAAAAGCCCACCAAGAAGAGCGCAAGCTGCCACTCTGTCCCCCTCAAAATGGCTGCTGTCCCTCCAGAATGTAGCTTTGGCTTATCAGTTCTGCCTGGGGCTGGCTGAGGCTTGTGGGAGTTGGGGTTCAAAACATCTCAGGGGCACCCGGTTGGACAATGCTGATGCATTCACACGTGGGCCCCAGATCCTGCATGTTGTGAACTGCCCTGTGTTCTTTGGATGAAGGGCAGTAGACAAATCTATTAAACAACAACAATAATACACCTGTACGCAGGATGAGACCCTCCCTGCCCACAGACTGTCTCGCCAGAGTGGTGCATGCTCTGGTTATCTCCCGCTAGACGGGTGACTGGGAGCGGCCGCCGAGACAACATAACACCAGTCTTGAAAGACCTACACTGGCTCCCAGTACATTTCTGAGCACAATTCAAAGTGTTGGTGCTGACCTTGAAAGCCCTAAATGGCCTCAAAGGCCCAGTATACCTGAAGGAGCGTCTCCACCCCCATCATTCTGCCTGGACACTGAGGTCCAGCGCTGAGGGCCTTCTGGCGGTTCCCTCACTGCGACAAGCCAAGTTACAGGGAACCAGGCAGAGGGCCTTCTCGGTAGTGGCACCCGCCCTGTGGAATGCCCTCCCACCAGATGTCAAAGAGAACAACTACCAGATTTTTAGAAGACATCTGAAGGCAGCCCTCTTTAGGGAAGCTCTTAATGTTTGATGCATTACTGTATTTTAATATTTTGTTGGAAGCCGCCCAGAGTGGCTGGGGAAGCCCAGCCAGATGGGCGGGGTATAAATAATAAATTATTATTGTTATTATTATTATTATTCCCTAGTTTAAAAGCATAACATAAAAGCTTAATGTGTAGTCATAGCGGCTATATGTATGGGTGTAACTGACCTACCCTCTTGATAATAAAGGTGCCTGAAGCAAGGCTCTGTTAAATTTAATGTCTTGTCGCTACTGATTCTATGACTGTAATAAACTGGTTGATTGACTGCCTTGTAATTGGTTATTATACTTTGCAAACAGGTTAGAGGTCTATTAAATTGGTATACAACTTTATTATACACACAGACACACATCTCAGCCTCCCCTATCTTCAACATGGGAGACAAATTATACTGTCCTACCCGACAAGGCAGTTGTATGTATTAGAACAATACAATGTATGCGTGGGAAGTTTTTAAACCCAGGTTTGGATGGCCAAGGCTTCTCCAGCTGCGAATGCCATCGGATGGGGATTCTTTTAGCTGCGATTCCTGCAATATTGAAGGGGGTGGGACTGGATGGCCTTTGGGGGGCCCCTTCCAGCTGTACAGGGCTATGTCCCCAGATCGTCAGGTTCACAGGTCTTCTCCATCGGTAACGGGAAACCTGTGTCCCTCCAGATCATCACAGAATAGAAGAGTTGGAAAAGACCCCAAGGCTCATCTAATCTAGCTCTCTGCAATGAATCGAACCCTCTGCAAATGGATCGAACCCGCAACCCTGGCATCATCAGCACCAAATATAGATATAAATAGGGTTGCCATATGTCCTCTTTTCCCAGGACGCGTCCTCTTTTCCACGCGCAGAGTCTACCCTCTAGTCTCTGCTTCTCAATGTGTATCGTATTGTTTTATGTACTGTGGCTTCTCATTGTTTTATTGATTATAGTTTAGATATTATTTATTGTAACTGTTGGGTGGATTTCTGTTTAACTTTTATATGTTGACATTATTATTTTATACTATTCTAATGATTGCTGAATGTTACTTTTTTAATGTAGGTTGCCTATTTTAAAGTTATGCTTTATTATCACATTTTTTGTATCACATTAGATTGTTGTACTATGTACACATTTTGTTTCTTCAGCTTTTAAACCTCCTTGAGTACTGTAAGATACGAAGACGGTATACAAATTAAAAATGATGATGATCCATAGTTAAAAGCTGAAGTTGCCAAATGCGTCCTCTTTTTCGCTTTTGCAAAATATGGCAACCCTATTAAAAGACGAGCAGTAAAAAATGAAACATCTGTCCAAGCGGAAAAGCGCCACGCCACGCCCCACCCCAAACCTCCTCCCCATCCATGTTAAATTATTTTTGTATGCCACAACTGCTGCACGTATTTTATTAGCTAAAAAGTGGAAAACCCAGGAATTACCAACGATAGAAGAATGGCAGATAAAGATGATGGATTTTTCGGAGCTAGCCAACCTAACCAGAAGAGTCCGCGACCAGAAGGTGGAGGAGTATCATTTAACATCTTTCTTGGGCAATTCCAATCCTGTTATTCCATGGAGAAAGGCCTCTGGTTTCTTTATAAATGTATATTTCAACATTTTTTTCAATTCATTATAAATCTTTTCCCAGGAAGAGTGAATTAAATTTAATGATTACTTAGTTAAATACGTGAAGTTAAATTAACTGAAAACAGCTTGCAGATACTTAATTGGCTCAGGACTTTATTTATGTTAAGCGTCGAATTAATATGTTTAATTTCATAATCTGAAGATCTAAGGATGTTAGTGTTTAAGTTAAATTTTATAAGAACTGTGATTTGGAAAACCGTTAAAAGGATATGCAGTGAAATTCAACCAAGGGGAAGCGAGGAAGTCACTTAACAATGTTAACAAGTGTAATTTTCAATAAGGCTCTGATTTATGTTTGTTTGTCTTATGTGTTTGTTTGTTTATAACGTTGTGAAAACCAATAAAAAAAATTGGAAAAAAAAATATTATATAAAAAATATTATTTTTTTTAAAGTCCCCATCGGGGGCGCGCTCCCGTCTCCCCCCCCCCGCACCTTCCGATCGCCCTTTTAAGGCGCCCCCTCCGCCGCGCCCCTTTTAAGACGGGGCCGGAGCGGTGCATTGTGGAAACGGGGGAGGAGGCGGAGTGGAATTTCGGAATGAAATGTAGCAAAGGGGGGAAAAAAGTGAGAGGGAAGAAAAAGAGGAAGTGAGGGGCGGGGGAGGCAACATTGTAACCACATCAAAGAGGGCGCGCGCGGGAGGGAGGGAGGGAGGCGAGGCTGGTGCGGGAGCGCGCGCGCGTGTGCCCGCGCCCCTCTCTCTCTCCTTCTCCGACTCCCCTCCTTCTCTGGCGCGGCAGGATCGGGACCATGCCCCCCCGGCGGGGGCGGCGGGCCGGGCCGAGGTAGCCGCGGGCCGGAGGAAGGCAAGCGGGCGGCGGATGGGGACCGGAGCGGACGCTGCTGCTGCGGCGCCGGCGGCTCCCGGTGCTGCTGTCTGAGCCTGGAGCTCCGGCGGCGGCAGCCTCCTCTCCGGGTCTCGGGCCCGGCCTCCTCGCGGCCCCACCCCCGTCCCCACCCAGGCAGGTCTGGGCGAGCGGCAGCCCAGCGGAAGCGGCAGTCGGAGGAGCGGCGGCGCCGCGCACGGAGCCCGCAGACATGAGGTCGGTCAGTGCTACCTGCTGCCCGGGCGCGGCGGCGGCGGCGGAGGGAGGGAGGGAGAAGGGAGCCTTTGTTGTCTGGGCTGCGGGGGCCGGGATTTCGGGGGGGGGTGGGGGGTGGCGCCGTCTGGGTTCCCCGTGGGCCTCCGCCCCGAGGAAGGAGCAAGCGGGGAAACGGGAGGCGGCGCGCCGAGGCTGCTCTGAAGAAAGGAGCGCGGCGGCACCCGGGTCCCCGCCCTCCCGTCGAGGCTGCAACCAGCGCAGATTTTTTTTTTCTTTGGGGGGGGGAACCTAGAATATTGGGGGTTGCTGTTTTGGAGAACCTAGAAAATTGGGGGCTGCTGTTTTGGGGGACCTAGAAAATTGGGGGTTGCTGTTTTGGGGGACCTAGAAAATTGGGGTTGCTGTTTTGGGGACCCGGAACATTGCGGGTTGCTGTTTTGGGGGACCTAGAAAATTGGGGGTTGCTGTTTTGGGGGACCTGGAACATTGGCGGTTGCTGTTTTGGGGAACCTAGAAAATTGGGGGTTGCTGTTTTGGGGACCCGGAACATTGGGGGTTGCTGTTTTGGGGCAGCCCCCCTCCCACATTACGCGGTTTTCCTGGTTCCTTTTGTAACCGCTTGGGAGAGAGGTGCACGTGGCAAAGATTACCACCCCCCCTCCAAAACACAGAAACTGTTAGAAGCTTCTTTTTAAAATGGGGGGGGGGTCGTTTCTGCCCTCTGTTTGAAGCCCAATTGAGCGTGTTTTCCGGAAGTGGGGAAATGTTCCCCTATATAGGAGGAGAGATTTGCACTCCCCCCGCCCCCCCACTTTGGAAGAGGCAAGAGATGATACAATCAACCCCCCCAAAAAAATCCTGTTGTCGGAATGACTGTGGACACACGCAGCCCATGGGGTTGAACGGGGGCACCCCAAGTTGATGTCTGAAGCCACGCCCTTCCGTGTGACTTCATCGCTCGCCCCCCCCCTCGCTTGAGATAAGGGGGGAGACTTCCAGGACGGCAGCGGAGTTTGTTGGGGAGTTTCTCCGGGGGGAGGGAAACGAGCCACGCCCCGGGCAAGGGGGGAGCAGGAAGAGATAAGGATAGATTGGCCCCACAGCTGCCTCGTGTCCTCCATAAGTGGGGCGGGGGGGGGGGTTGTGAGGGATGCAATTTCTTTCCCAGGGGGTTGTGCATGCCTTTCGCGTTGGGCTGTGAGTTTTAAGTTTTTTGGGGGCGGAGGGGGGCATTTCCTAGTTCTGCAATAGAGGACTGAAGGTCAGGGTTTGGGGTGGGGGCCGCAAGGGGTCAAGTCGAAGGGGGGGAGCGACACCTCTGATCTGTTGGGAGTGGAGAGGAACCTCAAATGTTGGTTTCTGTGATCTGTGTCACTACTTAGTTCCTTGCAGCCCCACACCTAAGGAACAAATAACACCCCCCCCCTTTAAGGACACAGGAAGTTGTTTTCTCCCAGGAGGGCATTCCTGAGAGGGGGGTGGCTCCGCCCCTCTGATGGGACAGGGAGGGTGATCCTGGAGCCCAAGACCCTTCCCGAATTTGGGGTGCTGGTCCCAGAGGTTCTGGCCAATGCTGGACGTCTGATAAGTGGTCAGTCCTCTTGAACAGATTCTTGTCTGAAGATGACCGGACTGGCTTTATGTACCACTGCGCCCCCTTCTCAGCTATTGCAAGGGAGTGAAGGGCACCCCAAAGCTCGATCTCTCTTCCCCTTGCGATCCTGGCCCTGATCCTGCCCCCGTTGTGCCCCCTTCGCTCCTTTCCTCAAGTTGAGGGGGGCACCAAAGACCCCCACCTCCCTCCACGTCTCTCTCAGTGAATACAGGTTTGGAATTGTAAACCTATTTCAAGGCAGTTTATCTGAAAGTTGTCCGGGCTCAAGCTGCCCCCAAATCTTAAGTCTTAAATCTCAGGTAAGTCTTAAGGCCTCCCACCTCATTTTCTGCATCCTGGGACTTGCGAGGTAGTGCTTTTGAGCACGTGCAGAGTGTTTTCCCCTGCTTCGTTGACGTAGTGTGATAATTTATGAGCCTAACGGGGAGGGTTCTGAGGTCAAGAGGGGAGAGAGAGAGGCAGCCCCCCCTCCTTCAGAAATTAGGCTGACGCTGGCGGTCAGTAGGCCTGCAGGAGTTCATCCTGAGTCGGCAGTTTTCAGAGATTCCTCCCCGGCTCCCATCCCCAAGTCACCAGATTATAGAACTGCAGAGTTGGAAGGTACCAGCCGTTCCAAACCAAGGGAAGAGTCAATGTGGTGCAGTGGTTAGAGCAGTAGACTACAACTCCCATCATCCCTAGCTAGCTAGTGGTCAGGGATGATGGGAATTGTAGTCCCAAAACAGCTGGAGACTCCAGTTTGGGGAAACACTGGCGTTGGCGTGTCAGACCAGGGTTCGAACCCCCATTCGGCCACTGAGTGTCACCTTGGGGGGGGGGTCCATTCACTGCCTCCTAGCCTGATGTACCTCGCAGGGTTGTTGTGGGGGTGAAATGAGGAGGTTGGCCGACCATATCTTGAGCTCCTCGGAGAAAAAGCTGGGGTGTAAATACCGTTCTCCCCTCGCCTCCTTAATCCAGCGGAAAGCTGTTTCTGTGGCCCCGATCCCCTAAAAGCAAAAGGAAGTGAACTGTAGGGGAAGTAGATTCAGATCAAGCACAGGGCCCTATGATATGCTTTATCTACAAGCCAAACTCTAGTTGCTGTACTGCAATTTTTATTTTTAAATTTTTTTTAAAGGGCAGTCCCTGTCTGCAGCCTTACAATACGAGAAGGAAAAGTTGAGGTGGGGTTGTGGGGGAGGCAGGGTGTGTTTTGCAGGTTAAGCAACCCGGAAGAGGTCAGTTTGTCATCTTCGCTGCAAGAGACACGGAGTGCAGTGACGCCTTAAAGGCTGACAAGATTTATCACTGCCTGGGCTGCCATCAGCAGCATCGCCACCGAATTAGTCAGCCTTGAAGGGCTCACAGAGTTCTTGGTCTCAGGAGGAGGAAATGCAGAGAAAGGGAGCGTGTAGTACTTGGGGGGGGGTGTCCCAAAGTGGGGGTGGGCAGGATTCCTTGTTGGGGGGTGTCGCTGGAGGTGCAAAAGACCACCAGACTTTGAAAAGCTGGTGTCCCTGGAGCAAGCCCAAGAACTTTGTTCAGATGAATCAAACTCAATAGTTTTATTTGGGTTCTGAATAAATGTGCCGTTCGTTCACTGCTTTGAGTTTTATTTTATTATTCTCTTCCATCGTGGGCCGTGCGAACCGCTTTTCTGAATAATGCTTTTTATAGAATGCTGGGGGTGAGTTTATGGAACCAAGGGGGCGGTGCGTGACCCCCAGAATTTTGGAAACGGCTGATGTAGTAGGACATCCTTGGAGGATTTCGGAGAAAAGTCCTGTCTGGTGTTTTGCGCGATCTGGAGATAGGGATCCCTCTGGCATTGAGGTTTCCCTGGGATGGGAAGGAAGGGAGTTGTTGGCTAAGTTTTCCCCAGGGTAAGGTAAAGGTAAAGGGACCCCTGACCATTAGGTCCAGTTGCGGCAGACTCTGGGGTTGCAGCACTCATCTCGCTTTTTTGGCCGAGGGAGCCGGCGTACAGCTTCCGGGTCATGTGGCCAGCAGGACTAAGCCGCTTCTGGCGAACCAGAGCAGCACATGGAAACGCCATTTACCTTCCCGCCGGAGCGGTAACTATTTATCTACTTGCACTTTGAGGTGCTTTTGAACTGCTAGGTTGGCAGGAGCAGGGACCGGGCAACGGGAGCTCACCCCGTCGCGGGGATTCGAACCGCCGACCTTCTGATCGGGAAGCTCTAGGCTCTGTGGTTTAACCCACAGCGCCACCTGCGTCCCTTCCCCCGGGGTATACCCATTGAAATGGATGGACGTGGCTAAGCTAGGTCCATTCATTTGGGGAGGTTACACTGAGTCCTCATTTAAATGGGGAGCTCTGGGTGTCTCAAAGTACACAGAGGGGGCTAAATTAATTTTAAGACTGTAAGCGCCCTGAGGCCAGAGACCTGTTGCCCTCATTTAAGCCATAAAACGCCGTATTATGTCGACAGTGGGGTGCAGATTCCCTCATCAGTAGCGCCGGAGGAACCCCTAAAGTATTGGCCAGATCCTCTTATATGCTGCCTTTTCTTAAAAAAATGGGGACTGTGACCCCTGACCTGTGGTTCTGGTTATCTCAAGAGTGAATGACCTAGTCTGGCCTCCGGACATGTTTCCAGTGGCGGTCATCCAGTTATCTCTAGCAGCCCACAAGGGAAAGCTGAACATCCTGGCAGCCGGTGTTTCCAGGTAGGCTGCTGCTGCTGATGGAGGCTCCACTTTGCTGCTCTGGCTAAGAGTGGGCTGCAAACATGGGTCCAATCCCTTTTTAAATCTGCGTCTGGCAGCATTTGAGGTCAGTCGTGCGCTGCATGTTCTGAAACGGCCGCCCATTCATTTCCTTGGTTGACTCCTCGCAGGGTGAGATGACTTTGAGTCACGAGAGAATTGTCTCCTTATTCCATGATTAAGTTCCCTCAAGAGCCTTTGGTGTGTAGGACTTTGTCAAAAGCTCTTTTTTGGGGGAAGTCCAAGCTTACCACGTCTACCGCTGGCTTGTTTCTGTCTCTGCTCTTGGCGACACGCTCAAACAGCTCTGAAAGGTTATTGAGATGGGACTTCCCTTCGATTCTTTATAGCTGCAATTCCTGAGAGGCACAAATACAAGATGGGTGACACCTGGCTTGAGAGCAGTACATGTGAAAAAGATCTAGGAGTCTTGGTTGACCACAAACTTGACATGAGCCAACAGTGTGACGCGGCAGCTAAAAAAGCCAATGCAATTCTGGGCTGCATCAATAGGAGTATAGCATCTAGATCAAGGGAAGTAATAGTGCCACTGTATTCTGCTCTGGTCAGACCTCACCTGGAGTACTGTGTCCAGTTCTGGGCACCACAGTTCAAGAAGGACACTGACAAACTGGAACGTGTCCAGAGGAGGGCAACCAAAATGGTCAAAGGCCTGGAAACGATGCCTTATGAGGAACGGCTAAGGGAGCTGGGCATGTTTAGCCTGGAGAAGAGGAGGTTAAGGGGTGATATGATAGCCATGTTCAAATATATAAAAGGATGTCACATAGAGGAGGGAGAAAGGTTGTTTTCTGCTGCTCCAGAGAAGCGGACACGGAGCAATGGATCCAAACGACAAGAAAGAAGATTCCACCTAAACATTAGGAAGAACTTCCTGACAGTAAGAGCTGTTTGACAGTGGAATTTGCTGCCAAGGAGTGTGGTGGA
The DNA here is from genome assembly GCF_965113315.1 of Podarcis vaucheri. Lineage (NCBI taxonomy): Eukaryota > Metazoa > Chordata > Lepidosauria > Squamata > Lacertidae > Podarcis > Podarcis vaucheri. The sequence continues at coordinate 4,786,912 of NC_138765.1, read as the reverse complement.
GTCTCCTACTTTGGAGGTCTTTAAGCAGAGGCTTGACAACCATATGTCAGGAGTGCTCTGATGGTGTTTCCTGCTTGGAAGGGGGTTGGACTCCATGGCCCTTGTGGTCTCTTCCAACTCTAGGATTCTATGATTCTATTCTATGCATGATTGCACCGGGTTGGACTAGATGGCCCTTGGAGATCCCTTCTAGCTCTAAGCTTTACTCAGAATAGACCTTTCGAAATCGATGGACCTGACTCAGCCACATTCATTAATACTGATTGCTCTGAAACATCATTCTCTGCCATCCCATGCCTGGCATCTTTAGGCTAAATAACTCTGTCTTTCAATAATACTTTTTAAAACACAAAATTCCCCTACTTAGTGCCATCTCCAGATGTTCTGGACTACAACTCCCATCATCCCCGGCTGGTATGCTAGGACTGATGGGAATTGTAGTCCGAAACAGCCCAACGGGGAGGTGTGTGTTAGAGTAGCTGACCTGAGGCTGCTGGGGTTGAACTGTCAGTCTTGCAAACTTCTGGGCAGGAACTTGATTTCACAGAGAAGTTGCGTGATGTGGAATGGTTTCAGATCTGCGTTCGTTGACTCTCGGGTATATACTGAGAAATCTTTTGACGATTACATTTATATATTCCACCCTCCCCTGCCTCTTTCCTTTAAGGTGGTGTCCTCCTCACTTAGTCCTCACAACGACCCTGCGGAGTAGGCTGGGCTGAGAGTCTGTGACTGAACCAAAGTCACACACTCAGCTGAGTGGGGATTCGAACCCAGCTCCCATCAGTGGCTCTCGACCTCCATCCTTGCGGTTAGCACAGGGGAGGGAGGTTTTTATTCCTTTCTCAGCAGACGAGATTATCGAGGTTGTTCGCAGCACGTCAGCAATTAGAGTTTCCTGGCACAGATGACCTTGCATTTTGGGGGTGGACTGTGGACTAGAGGATCCTCGAGTTCCTTTCGGCTCTGCAGTTCCAGGACCTCATCAAATCCACCTTCTCCCCTCTTCTAACAAAACCACAAAAGGCCCTTTTGTCCCTCTCATTTGCAAAGCCTTTATTTTGCATTTCGCAAGGTGCAAAAGAGCCTTGCAGGAATCCTGACTCCCAGAGCTCTCAGCCACCCCTTGAGTTTTCTGGTGGGTCTGGGTCATGGCAGTGGGGGGGGGGGGGCGGGCGGCGTTGCTGCACTTGCAGCTGTGCAGAAACAACCCCCACCTTCCCGACCCCTTGAAAACCCACAGCTTTCCTCGCTTCCACGTCCAGGGACCACGTCAGCACTGAAAGCTGTGGGTAGGAGAAGCCGATTTCAGCAGCCGGCCAGGGTTTTATTTGCGTCTTCATGCAGCGCCGAGTGGTTAGAGCTGTGGGGGGAGGCCTGAGAAGTTTCAGCAGCTGCAGCAACTGGTGATTTTATTTTCTCTCCCCACACCCACCCAAATGTCTGCTACTTGGGGTCTCTTTCTGGTATCTTTCAACAGCTGAGAGGCTTCCAGCTGTCCGGGAGTGAAGGGGGCGTTATGTTGCATGCCCCCCCCCCGAAAACCCTCCCTCAGCCACTTTGGGGAACGAAGATGTTTAGAAACATGGAACTGTAGAGCTGGGGTCCCCCCAAGGTCATCTAGTCCAACCCCCCTGCTCAGCCGGTTACTAAGCTCAAAGTTTTGCATTGCAAGGACTGAATTGTTGAAGTCTAATGTGAAGGACTTGGACAGATGCTTTTCCTAAACCCTGCCTCATTTAATCCCCCACAGCAACCCTGTGAAGTAGACCAGGCCGATAGGAAGTTGGGTAGTACTTAATAATAATAATAATAAAAAATTTTATTATTTATACCCCCTGGTCTCCCCAGCCACTCTGGGCGGCTTCCAACACAATATTAAAATACAGTAATGCACCAAACATTAACAGCTTCCCTAAACAGGGCTGCCTTCAGTTGTCTTTTAAAAGTAAAATAGTTGTTTTTCTCTTTGACGTCTGGTGGGAGGGCGTTGCACAGGGCGGGTGCCACCACCGAGAAGGACCTCTGCCTGGCTCCCTGTAACTTGGCTTCTCGCAGGGAGGGAACCGCCAGAAGGCCCTCAGCGCTGGACCTCAGTGTCTGGGCTGAACGATGGGGGTGGAGACGCTCCTTCAGGTCTACTGGGCCCTTGAGGCCGTTTAGGGCTTTCAAGGTCAGCACCAACACTTTGAATTGTGCTCGGAAACACACTGGGAGCCAACGCAGATCTCTCAGGACCGGTGTTATGTGGTCTCGGTGGCCGCTCCGAGTCCCCAGTCTAGCTGCCGCATTCTGGATTAGTTGTAGTTTCTGGGTCACCTTCAAAGGTAGCCCCACATAGAGCGTGTTGCAGTAGTCCAGTAGCCCTCAGAGTCTCTTCCAATTCTATGATGTTATGACTGGTTTCCAAAGTTGCGCCCAGTGAGTGTCATGGATGTGTAGGGGATGGGATTTGAACCTTGGTCTCTCCCAGGTCCTAGTTGGATGCTCTAACCACTACACCAGGCTGGCATTTGGCCTTGCAAGGTTTCTGACCCAAAAGGCAGCAGCATTTTTCACAAAAAAGGTAAAGGACCCCTGACCGCTAAGTCCTGTCGCGAACGACTCTGGGGTTGCAGCACTCATCTTGCTCTATAGGCCGAGGGAGCCGGCGTACAGCTTCCGGGTCATGTGGCCAGCAGGACTAAGCCGTTTCTGGCGAACCAGAGCAGCGCACGGAAACGCCCTTTACCTTCCCGCCGGAGTGGTACCTATTAATCTACTTGCACTTTGACGTGCTTTCAAACTGCTAGGTGGGCAGGAGCAGGGACCGAGCAACGGGAGCTCACCCCGTCGCGGGGATTCGAACCGCCGACCTTCTGATCGGCAAGCCCTAGGCTCTGTGGTTAGATCACAGTGCCAACCGCATTTTCATTTTTTCACTTTAACAAGGAACAAAAAAACCTGTCTATGTGCTCACGTGTGTGTGTGCCTGCCATGTCTCGTTTGAGATCCAGCCTTTCCCCCTTTCTGCCTTAACTTTCCCAATCTGTAAAATGGGCGACCCAGGCAAGAATCTAGAGAGACCCCTGAGCTTTGCAGTTACTTGACTGAGTTGCTTATTAGTACTGACTGTGGGTCTGAGATGTTGCAGGCGATTTAATTAGTCCTGGCTGATTACCTAAAGAGCAGGAAGCAGCCTGACCACCCATTTCCCTTTTCCACTGTGTACATGGACTGACTGGGAAGAGGAAGTTAACCCTTGGGCTCCCAGGGAGTTGTGGAAGGCAATCTGGTGCCCTCCGATCTTGTTGGACTACAACTCCCATCATCCCTGGCTGGCACAGAACTTTTTTTTGGGGGGGGGGTTGAGAGCACCAGGTGGGTTCACACATATACCCAGTGAGATGCCAACTAAAGCCAAGCCTTTCAAAAGGCAAATTCACGCAATCGTAGAATTGGGAGGGTCCCCCCGAAGGTCATCCAGCCCAACCCGCTGCAAGGCAGGAATCGCAGCTGACGACTCCTCAACTGCTCCTCCTCCTGGTGGCGCAGCAAGAAAACGGCTAGCACGTTTGCGAAGCTAAGCAGGGTCCGCTTGGGTTTCAAATTGGATGGGGGACCGTGCATTACCGGGGGTTGGACTAGATGCCCTTTGGGATCCCTTCTGCCACCTTCCTCTTTTTAAAGGCTGCTTAGCCTTAACCACTGAAATGAGTGCATTGGTAATACTTTGAATTCCTCCTAGAAAACGTTCCATTTCACCTCCAGGAGAAAGCTTCTCCATTGTTTGGGGTGGAAAGGGAAGAGGCAGCTTCCGAAATGAACTTTTGGTGAAATAATTTTTTAACATATAAATTCCAACAATCATTTAACATAACTTCTTATCTTATACAATATTTTAGACTTCCATCAACAACCTCTGAAGATTTTCCGTTCTTTACCACTTGTTCTGCATTTCTTAATTTCTCTATTACTTTTAATTGCCCTTAACTAATAATTCTTTTCAAAGTCTTCCTTGCAATATTTCGCAAAGTCCTCCTTGCAGAAGTTCTTGCCGTCCTACAAGCGTAATCTGTTCGTCACAATTGCTCTTACAATAGTTCAAATATTTACTCCAGTCCTCTAAGAATCTCTGATCCCGCAAGTTTCGAATCCTTCCTCTTAATTTATCTAATTCTGCAGAGTCTGTTAATTTCATTTGCCATTCTTCTTTGGCAATTCTTCTTGCTTCCATTTTTGTGCCAATCGTATTCTTGCTGCTGTTGTTGCGTATAAAAACAATTTCTAGTCCTGTCTGTTAATATCCTCTCCTACAATGCCAAGTAAAAATGCTTCTGGTGAGAGAGGGAGAGAGAGAGAGAGAGAGAGAGAGAGAGAGAGAGAGAGAGATTAGAGAAATTCATGGCAGTGGTTTGGTCCATCAGCCAGGAACAAAGACCCTGAATTGACTGATAATGGAGCCTCCATGTTCAGAGAGTGTCTACCTCTAAATTTGATGTACTGGGGATGGAGGACAGAAGTAGCAGGAGTGTGTTTGTGTGTGTGTGCTCTGCTTGGGAGCTTCCAGAACAGGGGTCTGCAACCCGCGGCTCCGGAGCCGCATGTGGCTCTTTTACATCTTTGCTGCGGCTCCGGAGCGGATACTAGCGAGGGGAGGAGGCGCATTGTGCGCCCCGACACTCCTCACTGTGGCGGGCGCTGTACTGGCTGTGACGTCGCATGGGGGCGGTGCGTGCGTTAGTCATGCACCGTCCCGACGTCACCTTCCCGCCCGCTGTCAGATCGTGGCTCCGGAGATATATTTGTTTTAAATGTCGCAATGGTTTTGCGGCTCCCAGTTGTTGTTTTTTCTTTGGAAACGGGTCCAAGTGGCTCTTTTTGTCTTAAAGGTTGCAGGCCCCTGTTCCAGAAGCACCTTGGCTGTCCTCTGTCGGAAGCAGGATCCTGGGGCGTTCTTTCCTGATGCAGCTGCGCCGTTCATAGGGGACCTGGGAGGTTAAGATTCGGCATTTAAAAGCATGACTTCATTTTGCTCTGGAAGCAGCTTCATGTGCTGGGTTGCTAAGCCCCATTTTCCTCATTCCTCCGATGACTAAGTGCTGCCAGCCCCAAACACTAGGGATGAGCCGGCCAGAACAGCGAGCCCCAGGACGCCTTGTTCTGCAAGCTAAGGGCCAGGGTGTTGCCCCGCCACAGGACAAAGAAAGGACTTCTGCCGCCGTCGCAAAGAGTTAACCTGTGGAACTCACTGCCACGGGAGGCTGGGGTGGGTGGTGGCCACCAACCTCGGACTGGGCATATTCAATGGCTACTATCCATGCCCGGATTGCATGTTTCCCGTGGGAATCTTCTTACGTTCTTGTGGAACCTCCAGCTCCAGTGGCAGTCTATCTATATTCCTAGGTTCTTTGGGGTATTTGGCCACTGTGAGGCTTGGCTAGATAGGCCCAATGGCCTAATCCTGAGCTGTCTCAACCGCCTGGCCTCACCCCAAGTCTCTGGGCCCCCCAGCGCCGGAATCCTCTTGGGGGGTCGCAGGTTCCGGGCGCCAGCTGCATTGTGACGCGGCCCTGAGTTCCGATTGGCACGTCTTCCGGGCTGGTGGGAGAGACAGAGACCTGCACCCGGGCCGGGCGCGGCGGGGGCACCACGTCGGACATCATGGGCCGCTTTGGAAGGTTGTTTCACGCCGCCGCCCCCGGATTGGGCCCTCTGCTCTGCTGGCCTCCTGGGTGTAGGGGAGCAAGCAAGGGTCGGATTCTGCCCTTTGGAAGTGCCGCCATGCTCTCCCTGCCCCCCCCCCCCGCTAAACATGAAACTGCGACATGGACTGCAGCCCCTTCTCTCCCCCCCCCCTATATTGCGCCCACCCCCATGACCAGCTGTCCCTTTTCCCTCTCCTCCACCTTCTCATCCAAGGTCAGCCCTGATATTCTGTCCGTTCTGGTGTTTTTTTTGGGGGGGGTGTTCCTTGCCCTCCCACCAAAGAGTCCTAAGTCTTGCTGGCCCCCCCTTTCCCAAATTGTCCTGAGCTGGAAAAGGCCGGAAAAGCTGCGCGCCTTTCAGGAAGTGACTCAGCCGTCTCAAATACAAGGCTGCTCAGGGGATTAGGAGAGTTTTTTTGGGGGGGGGACAAGCCTCTGGAACACCCCCCCAGTTCACCTCCTTACTGATGCTCTTCAGGGGCGAGCACAGGCAAGATCTAGACTCATCCTATCCCCTTAGCCCCAAGGCCTGGCTTTTGGCTGCTCCCAGCACTTTGCGGGGGGGGGGGTCGCCTTGCTTCCCCCTCCGTTCGCCATAGGCGACCTGAGTGGTGTGTTTTTTTGCTCTCTGGCAGATCTCTGGCTCCGGATCCGCCCAAAGTGGAGAAGCATGGCACAACGCTCAGGTGTGGATGGATTGGGCCTGTGTGGGGTACATGTAGCCCCCCCCAAAAAAAGCTTCCTTATCCTGGGGTGCCCACCCTTATCTCACAAAACCTGCAGGGGCCTTTGAGAAGTGGTACCCAAGAACCTTGTGTTTCCTAGGGAATGGAAGCAATCTCCCCGCCCCCCCCCAAAAAAAAAATATTGGAAGTTTTGGATCTGCCCCTGGCTGGAACCTGAAAATTGCCCCCCCCCCCCATTTGACTCTTAGGAATAGTTTTATTTTATTTTTCCCCCCAAATTTTTTATTAAGTTTTTCACAATTATAATAAATATAACATAGAAAAAAAGAAAGCGCACAAGAGAAAACACATTACAATACTAAAAAAAAAGAAAAGCAAGAAAAATTTAAACACCTATCACTTGAAAAAGTCAATTGTTAATTGACTTCCTCGATTCCTTCTCTTCTGAATTTCATTGTATCTCCGTAGTGGTTAAGAGCGGTGGTCTCGTAATCTGGGGAACCGGGTTCGATTCCCCGCTCCTCCACATGCAGCTGCTGGGTGACCTTGGGCCAGTCACACTTTTCTGAAGTCTCTCAGCCCCACTCACCGCACAGAGTGTTTGTTGTGGGGGAGGAAGGGAAAGGAGAATGTTAGCCGCTTTGAGACTCCTGAAGGGGAGTGAAAGGCGGGATATCAAATCCAAACTCTTCTTCTTCTTCTTCTCTCCAATATCATTCTTCCACTAAAATTATTTCCAACAATTAACCATCTTCTTCTCTTTCCTTAATATTCGAAATCCAACTTACTTACAATTGAATCTTATTTTAATCTTTGGCCTGTTTGGTCCTTTTCAAGTGACTTCTAATTATTTATATTGCAATATTTAGCTAAATAGTCCTTAAATTGCTTCCCGTCTTCTTTCTGGTCGCGGATTCTTCCAGTCAGGTCGGCTAGCTCCAAAAAGTCCAACATTTCCACCTGCCATTCTTCCACCACTGGAATTTCCTGGGAATTCCAATTTTTAGCGAACGGCAGTCTTGCCGCTGTGGCGGCATACAAAATAGTCTTTTTTTGGGCAATTCCATTCCTATTATTCCAAGTAGAAAGGCCTCTGGTTTCTGACTCTTAGGAATGGTTTTAAACACCCCCCCACACTCCTTTCCAGACTGATCCCTGGAATTTGGGGTACTTTCTGGCTTCCGTTGGGAGACCTTGGCTTCGGGTGGTGGCGATTTCCCCACCAATGGAGGTTTTCCACCAGGGGTTGGGATGGATGACCTCTGAGGTTCCCTCCCACGATTCTGTGACCTTTGACTTTCTCCATTTCCAGCAAGGCTCCCGACCCCCCCAAGGCCAAAGACCAACACCATTCGACGCAACTCAAGTGCGGATGAGTATTTGGGTCAGGGTGGGGGGCAGGGAGTTTGCAACGGCAGGGCGCAGAGTGGGGCTGGTTTGCCCCACACTTCTGCCCTTTGCAAGATGCATTTTTGGGGTGGGGTGGGGGGCAAAGCTATTTAATTTTTCTCCTGGACCTGCAATTGCAGGCCTGGAAACATCGTCCTTCTGCGGCCGCCTTATGCATCGTCCCAAAAAGCCTTGTTGGGAAGGGGCTGAGGACCACCCTCAAACCCCCCCTCTCCTGGGGGGTCTCCCTAGGCTTCTAGCCCCCCCCCCCCGAGACCAGGAATATGCTTCCCTTTGGCAGGATCACGCTGGGGAAGAAACCTCCCGCCCCGGAACCCGCTAAGAAAGTCGAAGTGAAACAGGCAGAGAAACCAAGGTGCGACTGAAATTTTTTTTGGGGGGGGTGCGACACTACAGATGCTCTTCTGAGCTGTAGGAAAGGGCTTTGAATTTCAGGATAAGGGAATCTCCCTCCCCCCATTGGAAGGGTTGAGAGCTCCCTGCTCCCCTTTGCCACCCTCTGCTAATTTTTTTTGGGGGGGGCAGCAGGAAAAAAAATTCCTGGGGTGGCACACAAGGGGCAAAGTCTTGTGTGCAACACATTAAGATTTCCGAAAGAGGAAAATCCCATATATATCAATGACAGGAGTGCACAATGGAGGGAATATCATTGTTTTTTTTGGGGGGTCACTTCTTCCCCCATCTAGGGCCGCCCTCTCCAACTGGGGGTGGGCTGACAGTTTCTTGTGCATGATCAGCGTTCAGGGAGGGGGGGGATGTTTACAAGGCTAATTCCAAACGACTTTGAACGCCGTCCAAAATGCACACACACACGCCCATTATAAATGTCTTTTTCCAGCCCCCCCCAAACCCCGAGCCGCTCTTGTCGCTCTGCAGAAAACAAAGGCTGTGCAGCTCTGCCAATTCCCACCCCCCTCCCGAAAAAACCCACCACTTTTTCTTTTTTTTAACCAAGTTGGAGAAAGTAACATGGAAAGCAATCCTGAGTCGAACTGTACCTGCTTGTCTGTTGCTCTGATCTGGACCCCCCCCTTGCCAAATTTATGTCAGCCCCCCATCACCCCCCCATCAGTTTGCAGTGCTTCCAGCTCATAAGTCTGGAATTTGGGGAGTGTGTCTGTGTTGGGATGGGGGGAGGCAAGGAAAAGTCCCTCTCTAGCAAAAAAAACAACCTCCTTTGTGAATACCTATGGGGAAGTTGGTTGCTTTGGGGAGAGAATTGAGGCGATGGATGATGTCAAGATGTTTTGAGCTGGGCTGGGGGTGCTTGTCCTAGCTTAGGCAGGGTTGCTGATGGGGGGGGCGGGAAACGGTGCAGGATGTCTCTGTGCCCCTCCCCGCCTCCAACCGCCTTGCATTCCCACATTATCCGGCCTGTCCTTCAAGTCTACCTTATATGGGCAAAGGCTGCTTTTTGCTCTCCCGCCCTCCCTCCTTCCGCCTCTTTTCCGGTTGGCCGTTCCAGGTGCCAATTCTTATTCTTTCAGTCTCTGCCAGAGTAAAGGGGGGGGGAGCAGCCTGTTTCCCGCACTGCCCCCCCTTCCACTTACCTCGCTCTGTTTTCCCAAAATAGGAAAACCGGGTGTCCTGTTTGCCCTCTGAACCTAAAAGGAGCAGTCTAATCCAACCTCCTTTTCTTACAGAGGCGAAATACCCCGTCGAACCTAGGAACGCAGATAGACTGCCCCTGGAGCTGGAGGCTCCATCAGAAGAGCTGGGCTGCTGGATCAGGACAGGGATACCAGCATCCTGTTCTCCTAGGGGCCAGGGAAAACCTGCAAGCAGCCCTTGAGGTTTCCAGGAACTGGGATTCAAAAGCCTCGCTGCCTCTACCTCTGGCATGTTTTGGTTTGGACAGCCGGGTTTGAGTTCAGCCCCCAGAGGTTACCGTATATTTCCCCCCAAAATTTTTTTTATTGATTTTCACAATATTTTAAAAAAACAAACACACAAAACAAACAGAGATCATAGCCTTATTGAAAATTACAGTTAGTAACTTTAAGTGACTTCCTCGCTTCCCCTTGGTTGAATTTCATTGCATGTCCGTTTAACGGTTTTCCAAATCCCAATTTTTATGAAATTTAACTTAAACATTAACATCCTTAAATCTTCACCTTATAGAATTAAACATATTAATTCATCACTTAACATAAATAAAGTCCTAAGCCCATTAAGTATCTGCAAGCTATTTCCAGTTAGTTTAACTTAGCAAATTTAACTAAATAATCATTAAATTTATCCCGTTCTTCCTGATACTCCTCCTCCTTCTGGTCACGGACTCTTCCGGTTAGGTCGGCTAGCTCCGAAAAATCCATCATCATCATCTGCCATTCTTCTATTGTTGGTAATTCTTGGGTTTTCCACTTTTTAGCTAACAAAATACGAGCAGCAGTTGTGGCATACAAAAATAATTTAACATCTTTCTTGGGCAATTTCCAAACCTGTTATTCCAAGAAGAAAGGCCTCTGGTTTCTTTATAAATGCATATTTCAACATTTTTTTCAATTCATTATAAATCTTTTCCCAGAAGCTTTTCACCCTGGGACAGGAGCCACCAGAGGTTATAGCTGCTTGGGGAGGTGGCCTTGGCATGGGGGTTTGTGCCCAGGTTGCAGCGCTCTCACTTGGCCCCCGCTGGCCTGGCATTTGCAGTTCCCGGGCCATTTCTCTGGGTAGGACACTTGCTGGCACGATCTCCAAGATACAGGGTTGGGAGTGTCCTTCACCTGTAACCCTGGAGAGCTGTTGGTCAGAGGAGACAACCCTGAACTGAACTTGGTGTCAGGCAGCGTCCTTTACGCCCAGACCCTGCTGGGCAGCTGTACAGTGGTGCCCTGCAAGACGAACGCCTCGCGAGACGAAAAACTCGCAAAACGAAAGGTTTTTTCGTTTTTGAGTTGCTTCGCAAGATGAATTTCCCTATGGGCTTGCTTCGCAAAACGAAGCTTGCCCCGCAAGCTCCGGGAATAGCGGGGAAGCGCAGTGCATCTTCCCCGCTGTCCCCGGACCTCTTTTGAAGCAAGGGGCGGCGGGGAGAAGATCGCTTCTCCCCGTTGCCTGCCCCGCAAGCTCCGGGGACAGAGGGGAAAGTGCAGCGCCTTCCCCTCTCTCCCCGGACCCCTTTTGAACCAAGGGGCGGCAAGGGGGAGAAGCGATCTTCTCCCCTCCGCCCCTTGCTTCAAAAGAGGGGACAGAGCGGCGCTTCCCCTCTGTCCCCGGACGGTCTCCATAGGAACGCATTGATTGATTTTCAATGCATTCCTATTGGAAACCGTGCTTTGCAAGACGAAAAACTCGCAAGAAGAAAAAACTTGCGGAACGAATTAATTTCGTCTTGCGAGGCACCACTGTATTGGAGTGCAGAAGGCTTGCTTGCAGCCTCCCCTCACACTAGGCATCACAATTACCTTTTGAAGCGCTGGGCTTATCTTGATAAGACCCTGCACCCACCCCTCTTTGCCCTGGAGGGGTCTGTAAGAAGAAGCTAAGGTGTCTCTTTACGTAGAGGGGAAACTGAGGCAGAAGGAAGCAAGGGAACTACTTGAGCCGGCTTGCAAGTAGCAAGACTCTGGAGTCGTGTTTGCAGGTCTTCCTCTTTCTCTCGCCCCCCCCCCCCACGAGGTTATGAAAGGGAAGGTGGTTTATTTATGCTGTAATTTTTGTGTCTTGGGATACTTGGCCAAGCAAGTTCCACGTTTCACAAAACCTTCCTCTCGCAGGAAAATGTTCCTCCATTTGTGAGCTGGAGAGAGAGAGAAAGAGAGAGAGAGACCTTTGCTCTGGGGCCTGCAGCCTGACCCCAGAATGCAAACAAACGTTTTGCAAAGGAAAAAATGCGACGGCTGGGGAGAGAGAGAGGACGGGATAGAGAGAAAATGTTGCAGCGGTTTCAAAGCAACATCCAATTAGATGCGTCTCAAAGGATTCTGGGTATTGCTGAGCCAAGGTTCCCCAAGCCGTTTCTGAGAAACATTGGCCGTTGCAAAAATGTGTGTGTGTGTGTGTGTCTGTGAATTGGGTTTTATTTATATTTTTCGCATTTATATCGCACCCTTTTCTAAAAGGAGCTCAGGGTGGAGTACCTGATTCAGGGTGGAGTACCTGGCTTGAGAGCAGTACATGTGAAAAGGATCTAGGAGTCTTGGTTGACCACAAACTTGACCTGAGCCAACAGTGTGACGCGGCAGCTAAAAAAGCCAATGCAATTCTGGGCTGCATCAATAGGAGTATAGCATCTAGATCAAGGGAAGAAATAGTGCCACTGTATTCTTCTCTGGTCAGACCTCACCTGGAGTACTGTGTCCAGTTCTGGGCACCACAATTCAAGAAGGACACTGACAAACTGGAACGTGTCCAGAGGAGGGCAACCAAAATGGTCAAAGGCCTGGAAACGATGCCTTATGAGGAACGGCTAAGGGAGCTGGGCATGTTTAGCCTGGAGAAGAGGAGGTTAAGCGGTGATATGATAGCCATGTTCAAATATATAAAAGGATGTCACATAGAGGAGGAAGAAAGGTTGTTTTCTGCTGCTCCAGAGAAGCGGACACGGAGCAATGGATCCAAACGACAAGAAAGAAGATTCCACCTAAACATTAGGAAGAACTTCCTGACAGTAAGAGCTGTTTGACAGTGGAATTTGCTGCCAAGGAGTGTAGTGGAGTCTCCTACTTTGGAGGTCTTTAAGCAGAGGCTTGACAACCATATGTCAGGAGTGCTCTGATGGTGTTTCCTGCTTGGCAGGGGGTTGGACTCGATGGCCCTTGTGGTCTCTTCCAACTCTCTTCTCCCCCTCATTTAATCCCTGCACCAACCCTCTGAGGGAGGCAGTGACTGAACCCGCAAGCAGCATGCCTGAGTGAGGATTCGGACCCCGGTCTCTCCGAGGTCCTAGTCTGACGCATTCTAACCACTACACCGCACTGCCTCAACTTCAGACCCGCCTGGAATTTTTGGCGGGCATCGCCACCTTCCTCTTCTCTACGGAAAGGGCTGGCAGAGGCCTTGCTTGCCGTGCAGAAGGTCCCGGGTTCAATCCCTGAATGCGCCTCCTGGAGCTGCCAGCCAGTGTAGGCAGTCCTGAGCTAGGTCTGAGTCGGTAGCTTCCTGTTTAAAACAGCGCTGTGCTAAACTCCATGAGGACTGGCACCTTACTTAGACGGAGGTTGAGCACTGGCAGGCAGGAAACCCCTGGTATCCCCTGGTAATGCCCGCTGTCTGAACCTTGGGAAGCCCCTGCCGGCCAGTGCATGCAGCACTGACCTAGGCTGACCAAGTTTCCTCCAGCTTCCTCTGCACCTAGATATATGCCCATCTCGAACGACGCACCCATCCACCTGCCCGCGGGTGGCATTGCAGGGACCCAGTTTCTCCCTTGCGGATGCCGGCTCTGGCTGGCAGCAGCTGCAGAGCCACACCTCGGGGCTTCTCCGGCCTTGCGCAACCCTCCTCTGGGCGGTTTGGATCTTTGCCTTCTCTCTTAAAAGCGAGGTAGTCTCGGAAGTGTACCTTGCGTCACTGCGGCCGTGGCGAGATTGTGAAGGGACCTGTGGCTTGCGAGAGCCGGACGTGAGGTGGAGGCGCATGATGGGCTGAAGTTGTTGCTCAACAGAACCTGGGAGGGAGGAGGATGAGGTGGATCGGGCCCCTCTCCACCCCCACCCCCCGTTGCTCTCGGCTTGAAACCAGAAGGACGTTGCCTGCCTGTGATTCATTTATTGCTGATTTATCCCCCCTTTTTCTCCCAGGAGCTCCAGGGGGTGCAAAGCGCTCTCCCTACTCCCTGTTTCATCTTCACAACAACTCAGCGAGGTAGGGCTTAGGCTGAGAGGCAGTGGCTGGCCCCAAGGTCTCCCAGGGAGGATTTGAACTCGGGTGTCTCCTAACAAGGTTGCAGGTTTGATCCCCGTATAGGACGGCTGCATGTGTCCTCCACTGCAGAGAGTCAGGTTCCCTTCCAACTCTGTGATTCTGTGCTAATAATAATAATAATAATAATAATAATAATAATAATAATAATAATTTATGTATACCCCGCCCATCTGGCTGTGTTTCCCCAGCCACTCTGGGCGGCTTCCAACAAAACACTAAAATACAATAACCTCTTAAACATTCAAAGCTTCCCTGAACAGGGCTGCCTTCAGATGTCTTCTAAAAGTCTGGTAGTTGTTTTTCTCTTTGACATCTGGTGGGAGGGCGTTCCACAGGGCGGGCGCCACCACCGAGAGGGCCCTAAAAAAACTCATTAAAAAGCTAAAGGTACCCCCCCGATTGTTAAGTTCAGTCGCAAACGACTCTGGGGTTGTGGTGCTCATCTCGCTTTATTGGCCGAGAGAGCCGGTGTTTGTCCACAGACAGTTTTTCCGGGTCATGTGGCCAGCAGGACTAAGCTGCTTCTGGCAAACCAGAGCATTGCACGGAAACGCCGTTTACCTTCCCGCCCGAGTGGTACCTATTTATCTACTTGCACTTGGACGTGCTTTCGAACTGCTAGGTTGGCAGGAGCAGGGACAGAGCAACGGGAGCTCACCCTGTCACGGGGATTCGAACCGCCAACCTTCTGATCAGCAAGTCCTAGGCTCTGTGGTTTACACAACAGCACCACCTGCATCAAACTCCTAGTCCTCATTTAATCCCCACAACAGCCCTGAGAGGTAGGTTACGCTGAGAGGCAGTGGCTGCCCCTCAACGTCAGCCGGTGAGCTTCATGGCCGAGTGGAGGATTCGAACCCTGGGCTCCCAGGTCCTAGCCTAACACTCTAACCATTGCACCACACTGCCTCTCGGTGTAGGCAGGTGTTGCCCTCACTCCGCCCAGCTGAGCGCATCCTTTATCTGCAAAGATTAAAGGAAACCTGCCTAAGACCCTTGCACGTACGGGATCGCCTCTCCCGGTCTGCCCCACGGAGGACCTTAAGGTCCATAAATAGCAACACCCTAGAGGTCCCGGGCCCTAAGGAAATCAGATTACCCTCAACCAGAGCCAGGGCCTTTTCAGTGATGGCTCCAGCCTGATGGAACGCTCTGTCTCATGAGACCAGGGCCCTGCAGGATCTGATTTCTGTCTGCAAGGCCTGTAAGACAGAGTTGTTCCGCCTGGCCTTTGGCTTGGAATCAACTTGATCCCCTCCCTCTCTTTCCTTTTCCCTTTCTCCTTCTGTGATGGAACTCCTGTTTGGGGACTTCCCTGGCTTTTTTTCTGGCCCACCTAGGACCAGTCTGGATAGTTGGCCTTGGTGAAAACTTGACGTTTTCATCCCCCCAAAAAGTTTTTGATTTGAGTTTCTACTGAAAGGAGGCTGCATTTTAATCTTGTTTTTAAGTTGTATTTTAATCAATTGTTTTTATACCTGGCGTTAGCCGCCCCGAGCCCGGTCTTGGCTGGGGAGGGCGGGGTATAAATAAAATTTATTATTATTATTATTATTATTATTATTATTATTATTATTATTATTATTATTTTATGCACACACTCTCTTTCCTAAGCTGCACTCCTGCCTGTCTCCCTTGCCATGTTGGCATTGCAGCGCCGCCTCCCCAGCCCTGCTTAGGTCTAAAGTACTTGTTGCAAAGTCTCCTCTGAGTTCGCCTTCCAAGAAAGGACCTCCTTCAGTTTCCTTGAGCCGATTTGTTCTGGTCTTCGCCAGTTGCAGGCTGCCTGTTTTCTCCCTGCCTCTCGCCCGCTCCCCATTCCTGCTCCCGCAGAGTCGGGGCTGTGCCACAACTCGCCTGCAGCCCAGAGGCAGGAATCGTGGCCCAGGCCTGGCGCTGCCTGTTTGGATTAAGGGAGCGGCTGCCGTTTCCGCTTCACCCTTTGGTGCCCGGAGGGAGGCTGCGCTGCGGGGGGAACCCGGCGTTTGTGTGTGCAAGGCCTTCTGTGTTTGGCAGTGCAGAGGGCAGGAACCTGAAAGGCCATAGTAATAATAATAATAATAATTATTATTATTATTATTATTATTATTATTATTATTATTATTATTGTTGTTGTTGTTGTTGTTGTTGTTGCTGCGTTCCAAAGGAAGGATCCCAGGATCCAGGGCTTCCAAAACTTGGGTCTCCAGCTCCTATTGGACTACAACTCCCATCACCCCTAGCTAGCAGGACCAGTGGTCAGGGATGATGAGGATGGAACAGTGAGGGGGGAAACGTATTTGATCTCCTGCTAAATTTGCCCGTTTGCCGTCTGACGAAGAAATGACCAGTCCATTAATTTTAATGGTAGGTTTATTGTAGCTGTGAGAGACAGAATAATAACAGGAAAACCCCCAGAAACCCAGAAGACAAAAATCTTAGAGATTGATGTGCATATCAACCTTGGGCATAGAGGTTTCCTCTTGTGTGTGTGTGTGGTTTTTGATGTTGTTTAGTGGTGTCTGCCTCTTCGTGACCCCCTGGACCAGAGCATGCCAGGTACTCCTGTCTTCCACTGCCTCACGCAGTTTGCTCAAACTCATGCTGGTAGCTTCGAGAACACTGTCCCACCATCTCGTCCTCTGTCATCCCCTTCTCCTTGTGCCCTCCATCTTTCCCAACATCAGGGTCTTTTCCAGGGAGTCTTCTCTTCTCCTGAGGTGGCCAAAGTCTTGGAGCCTCAGCTTCAGGATCTGTCCTTCCAGGGAGCACTCAGGGCTGATTTCCTTCAGAATGGAGAGGTTTGATCTTCTTGCAGTCCATGGGACTCTCAAGAGTCTCCTCCAGCACCAGAATTCAAAAGCATCCATTCTCCGGCCATCAGCCTTCTTTATGGTCCATCTCTCACTTCCATACATCACTACTGGGAAAACCATACAATAATAACAATAAATTTTATTTATACCCCGCCCTCCCAGCCAAGACCGGGCTCAGGGCAGCTAACAACCAATAATAAAAACAAGTTGATTGAAATACAACTTAAAAAAGAAGAATAAATACAACATTAACACATTAGGATGCAGCCTCTACACAGGAGGAGAAAGGAAAGAGGGGGAGGGGATCAAGTTGATTCCAAGCCAAAGGCCAGGTGGAACAACTCTGTCTTACAGGCCTTGCGGAAAGAAATCAGATCCTGCAGGGCCCTGGTCTCATGCGACAGAGTGTTCCACCAGGCCGGGGCCAGTGTTGAAAAGGCTCTGGCTCTGGTTGAAGCTAACCTGACTTCCTTAGGGCCCGGGACCTCTAGGGTGTTGCTATTTATGGACCTTAAGGTCCTCTTGTGGGGCATATCGGGAGAGGCGGTCCCGAACGAATGAGGGTCCTAGACCGTGAAGGGCTTTAAAGGTCAAAACCAGCACCTTAAATCTGAGTAGGTAAGAGCGGGGGGCTTGACCAGGCTGCTTGGGAGTGCCCAGACCTAACGGGCAAAAATCTCCCCTCTTTTGCTAGATGAGAGGGCTATCGATGGACGTTGGCTATGCTTGTGAATTTCCACGTACATCTGCTTGGTTGTGAGAAGAGGAGACCAGGCCATTATTGGCCGGATCCGACACTCAGACTCTTTTTGGCATGTGCATGTGTGCGCGCGCACAAACAGTGTGGTTTTCAGGTTGTTTCTATGTCCCAGATCTTGGTCAACCTCTCTCCCCCATTCTATCAGCTCCTTCTATACCCCCCTTCCTTGTGCATGAAGACCCCAGACAGTAAAAGACACGTGCGTGCACATGCACGCACACACACACACACACACACACACACACACACACAGAGTCCTTGCCAGCCTGGCTGCTTTTCCTGTTCTGCCAGTTGCCACAATTCTCTGAGCACCCTTGTGCTAAGAGAGGAAGCTGGAGGAGAAGAACTCACCTGACAGCTTTGTGTGCATGGGGGGGGGGTATGATTGGTTGCAGAGAAGAGATGGCCGTGGAAATCGGCTGGGGCGCATGGTGATCTGCTTGCCCAGGGGCCTCGAGTCCCGTGCGGACCTTGCCACCGGCTTCCTATAGAGTTACTTCTCTTTCCCACCTGCCTGCCCAAGGTTCTAGTCCTCAGCATTCTGCATGGAAACATTCCACAAAGATGCCCCTCCATTTTCCAAGCACAACCCCTTTCTTTCTTTCCTCCCCCCCCCCACCCCATGGTGGACTGGCAGCCCTGTACTACTTAAGCGGATTAAATTGCAAACACCTTTCTTCTTTTTTGATTTGCATAATTCAGCCCAGCCTTGGAATTTGGGCTTCCTGGTTGCAGATAAGCTCATATTTTGCATCTGCGGTGCAGAACCCTGCAGTTGTATGTTAAACACGTCCCCATGTGGCCTGCCCTCCCGCTTGCCCTCATACATTTAATAATAATAATAATAATAATTTATTAATTTTCCCCTCCCATCTGGCTGGGTTTCCCCAGCCACTCTGGGTGGCTTCCTACAAAACACTAAAATACAATGGCCTATTAAACATTAAAAGATTCCCTAAACAGGGCTGCCTTCAGATGTCTTCTAATAGTCTGGTAGTTGTTCTTCTCTTTGACATCTGATGGGAGGGCGTTCCACAGGGCGGGTGCCACCACCGAGAAGGCCCTCTGCCTGGTTCCCTGTAACTTGGCTTCTCGCAGCGAGGGAACCTCCAGAAGGCCCTCGGAGCTGGACCTCAGTGTCCAGGTAGAATGATGGGAGTGGAGATGCTCCTTCAGGTATCCCGGGCCGAGGCCGTTTAGGGCTTTCAAGGTCAGCACCAACACTTTGAATTGTGCTTGGAAATGTACTGGGAGCCACTGTAGGTCTTTCAAGACTGGTGTTACGTGGTCTTGGCGGCCGCTCCCAGTCACCAGTCTAGCTGCCGCATTCTGAATTAGTTGTAGTTTCCGAGTCACCTTCAAAGGTAGCCCCCACGTAGAGCGCATTGCAGTAGTCCAAGCGGGAGATAACCAGAGCATGCACCACTCTGGCCAGACAGTCCGCTGGCAGAGAGGGTCTCAACCTGCGTACCAGATGGAGCTGATAAATCTTTTAATGTTGATTTAGCGGTGCCTTAGGACAGCTAACCCTTTCTGCAACACTTTAACTCTGCAAAGTATATTTTGTGAGCCGCTGCATTTCCTCTGAGCAGTGGCCATTTTACAGAGTGGGGAACTGAGGCAGAGAGAAAGAGAGAGAGACTTCTCCATAGCCAGGCGTCGTAACCTGTGCAGAGATGGAGTGTGTGTGCACATGGGAATGTTTCAGGTCATACGGATCCAGTTCTCTATCCATTGAGGCTTCATGTCTGCACACGCTATTCCCCTCCCCCCCCCGGCCCCTGGAGTCTCTGCAAGATCAGGAGAGTTCAGCAGCCCAGTTTGGAGCGTCTGCTTGGCCAGAATTTCTGCACATGGTGGTTTCGACAAGCCTTTTCTCAGCTTCCTCTTGCAGAACCCCCCGGGTTAAGCGATAGCTGTGCGGTTGCCACACAGGGGTCAGGAGCTGTTGAGGCTTGCGACAGCAGGTGGGGGGGGCAGGGTGACTCCATTCCCCTGAGCCGCATGTGGGTTTTCCCCAGAATATATTTCTGCACCCATTCCGCTGCGTGAAGTTCAACTGGTGGGAAGTGTCATTAAGGATAAAGCAATCAAGTCTATGGAGGCAGTGAGAGATTTTACTTTCTTGGGCTCCATGATCACTGCAATGGGGACAGCAGTCACGAAATTGAAAGACGCCTGCTTCTTGGGAGAAAAGCAGTGACAAACCTAGACAGCATCTTAAAAAGCAGAGACATCACCTTGCTGGCAAAGGTCCGTATAGTTAAAGCTCTGGCTTTCCCAGTAGTGATGTATGGAAGTGAGAGCTGGACCATAAAGAAGGCTGATCGCCGAAGAATGGATGCTTTTGAATTCTGGTGCTGGAGGAGACTCTGGAGAGTCCCATGGACTGCAAGAAGATCAAACCTCTCCATTCTTCAGGAAATCAGCCCTGAGCGCTCACTGGAAGGACAGATCCTGAAGCTGAAGCTCCAAGACTTTGGCCACCTCATGAGAAGAGAAGACTCCCTGGAAAAGACCCTGATGTTGGGAAAGATGGAGGGCACAAGGAGAAGGGGACGACAGAGGACGAGATGGTGGGACATTGTTCTCGAAGCTACCAGCATGAGTTTGACCAAACTGCGGGAGGCAGTGGAAGACAGGAGGGCCTGGCGTGCTCTGGTCCAGGGGGTCACGAAGAGGCGGACACGACTAAACAACAACAACAAAATCAAGGCTATAGAAGAACAAGCCTTGCTTGAAGCAAAGGCAGCATGCCTTCTGCAAGGACAAGTCCTGTCTCCCAAAGCTGTCAGAGTTCTTTGAGTTTAAATGAGCATATTCTGGAATAAGCCTTTAAAAAAAGTCCCATATGCTCATTGGGGGATATAGGAAGCCCAGAGCACCTGTTCCTTAGATGTCCCTTTTATGAAGAGGCACGGAGTGAGACCATTGATCCCCTGCTGGTGAGGCTCGCTGACCTCCCGGAAAAGCCAAAAATTAGACCTTTTCCTGCTAGGCAAAGATCATAAGACGACCCGGACGGTCGCCAGATTCTGTGTACAGATCTGTAGGCGCACACCATCCCTCGACTCAAACTAGTTCGTTTAAAAAATCCCCAAACTCTGTTCCATGGGGGACCCTGGATCATCTGTCTGCAGTAGCTTATCTTAAAGTTTTAAGCGTCTATACGCTTATCACATTTATAAATTTTAAATTTATTATTGTACATTGTTTTAAATGTTTGTTTTCCTTCTGTTTTTTCCAATTTTTAAATTGATTTTCCACAAAATTTTTAAACACATAAACAAACAAACATAAATCCTAACCTTATTAAGACTAAACTTTTTAACATTGTTAAGTGACTTCCTCGTATCCCCCTGGTTGAATTTCAGTGTGTATCACTTTAACGGTTTTCCAAAACCAGTATTTTTATAAAATTAACTTAAGCATGTAACATCTTTCTTTCTTTCCAATTTAGCATTAAACATTAATTCATCACATTACATATTTCAATCCTAAGCCTATCTGGTATTTGCAAGCTTTTCCATTTAATTCAACTTGACATATTTAACTAAATAGTCTTTAAATTTCGACCATTCTTCCTGGTACTCCTCCTCCTTCTGGTCACAGACTTCCAGTCAGGTCAGCTAGCTCCGAAAAATCCATCATCTTGTTTGTTATCCTTCTGGGATTGTACCCCCAAGTGTGTTTTATAAGCTGCTCTCCGACCGTAATAATGTATTTATTTATTTTAAAAACACAAGCATGTAGGCAGAAGTGACTTTAGGGTCCTTGAACTCTCAAATAGGTTCTTGACAAAATGCCTCGCCGACGATTCCTGAGTTCTGTTGTGCATCAGGAACCGGTTAAGTAGCAGGAAGCGATAAACGGACAGCGTGGTGTAGTGGTGTAGTGGTGTAGTGGTTAAGAGTGATTGACTCGTAATCTGGGGAACTGGGTTCGCTTCCCCGCTCCTCCACCTGCAGCTGCTGGGTGACCTTGGGCCAGTCACACTTCTGTGAAGTCTCTCAGCCCCACTCACCTCACAGAGTGTTTGTTGTGGGGGAGGAAGGGAAAGGAGAATGTTAGCCGCTTTGAGATTCCTTAGGGTAGTGATAAAGCGGGATATCAAATCCAAACTCTTCTTCTTCTTCTTCTTCTTCTCCAACGGGGGAGAAGTAGAAAGGGGAAACCTTTTCTCTCCGCACCCCCCCCCAAAGGTCAGAATTGGGTCCTGTTCTTTTTAACCCATTCATAAACCATCTAGAGTTAGGAGTGAGCTGGCCAAGTTTGCTAATCATACAGTGGTGCCCCGCAAGACGAATGCCTCGCAAGACGGAAAAATCGCTAGACGAAAGATTTTTGCGTTTTGGAGGTGCTTCGCAAAATGAATCTCCTATGGGCTTGCTTCGCAAGACGAAAATGTCTTGCGAGTTCCTGCGGTTTTTTCCCCCTTCCCCCCCTTTTACTAAGCCGCTTATCAGCTGATCCTAAAAGCCGCTAATAGCGCTAATCCGTCAATGGGCTTGCTTCGCAAGATGAAAAAACCGCTAAACGAAGAGAATCACAGAACGGATTCTTTTCGTCTTGCGAGGCACCACTGTACTAAAATGGTTCGGGGTCGTTAGAACAAAAAGAGATTGTTATGAGTTCTGAAAGGACCTCTCCAAACTAAGTTAATGGGTGGTAAGGCGGCAATTGCAATTCGTTGTAAACCAGGGTAAAATGAGGCATGTCAGGCAAAAAAACTCACACCTATGCTCACAGGGTCTGAACTGGCAGGGACTGACCAAGAATGAGACCTTGGGGTCGTAAGTAGACAAAGACGTCAAGTATGTGTTAGCTGTGAAAAAAAGGCAAATTCCATGCTAGGAATGATGATGATGATGATAATAAAAAATTATAATTAATAATTTATTTATACCCCGCCCATCTGGCTGGGCTTCCCCAGCCACTCTGGGCGGCTTCCAACCAAATATTAAAATACAGTAATGCCTCAAACATTAAAAGCTTCCCTAAACAGGTCTGCCTTCAGATGTCTTCTAAAAGTCTGGTAGTTGTTTATCTCTTTGACATCTGGTGGGAGGGCGTTCCACAGGGCGGGTGCCACCACCAAGAAGGCCCTCTGCCTGGTTCCCTGTAACCTGGCTTCTCGCAGTGAGGGAACCGCCAGAAGGCCCTCGGAGCTGGACCTCAGTGTCTGGGCAGAACGATGGGGGTGGAGATGCTCCTTCAGGTATACTGAGCCTTTGAGGCCTTTTAGGGCTTGAAAGGTCAGCACCAACACTTTGAATTGTGCTCAGAAATGTACTGGGAGCCAATGGAGGTCTTTCAAGACTGGTGTTATGTGGTCTCGGTGGCCGTTCCCAGTCACCAGTCTAGCTGCCGCGTTCTGGATTATTTGTAGTTTCCGGGTCACCTTCAAAGGTAGCCCCATGTAGAGCGCATTGCAGTAGTCCAAGCGGGAGATAAACAGATAATTGGATAAATCAGAAATAGGTTCAAAATAAAACTCATAGAATGCCGTCGTGCAAATCTGTGATCTGGTTGCGTTTGGGACACTGTGTGTTGTTCTGGTTGCCTTAACTCAGAAAAGACAGAAAAGAGTTTGGAAAAGGTACAGAAAACCGCATCTGAGATGATCAAGGGGAGGGACTCTCCTATGAATAAAAGGTTGCAGTGTTTGGGACCTCTGAGTTTAGGAGAAAGTTGTGTAAGTGGCAACATGATAGTTTATAAAATTATTCATGGCATGGAGAAAGCAGCGTCAGGAAAATTTTGTCTCCCTCTCTCACCGCCCTGGAACTAACGGGTGTCTGAGGAGGGAGCCAAATGTTGGAAGATTCGGTACTGATAAAAGGAAGGACTTCTTCACACAGCGCAGAGTTAGCCTGTGGAACTCCCTCCCTCATGAGGCAGGGATGGCCACCAACTTACCGTATTTTTCGTCCCATAGGGCGCTCCGGCCCATAGGACACACCCAGTTTTTTGGGGGGGAATAAAGGGGGAAAAATTCCTTTATTTACCCCCCAAAACCAGGTCGTGGAATCCAAACCAGGTCGGGGAACAGTGGGATGGCAGCGCTCCGCCTCCCCGCTGTCCCCCAAGCTTGTGGGGCTGGCGCTGGGGAGAAGCGCGCGTCTCCCCAGCGCCAGCCTCCAAACCAGATCGGGGAACAGCGGGATGGCAGCGCTGCGCCTCCCCGCTGTCCCCCGAGCTTGTGGGCTGCAGGCTGCTGCCCGCAAGCCTTGTGAGCCCGCGGGAACTCCTGCCGGGCTTGCAAGGCTTGCAGAGAGCTGCGCGAAGCCCGGAGAGCGAGAGGGGTCGGTGCGCACCGACCCCTCTCGCTCTCCAGGCTTCAGCGAAAGCCTGCATTCGCCCCATTGGACACACACACATTTCCCCTTCATTTTTGGAGGGGGAAAAGTGCGTCCTATAGGGCGAAAAATAAAAGAGGATGAGAAAAATTCATTGCTATCGGTGGCTACTAGCCAAAATGGGTGTGGTGTTGTTGATTTCCCCAAAGGTACCTGATTTTCACTAAGCTGAAGGCCGGAAGCTGGGTTAAACCAGGATTGAGGGATTTTTGTGGCTTTTCCAGGTAGCATTGGACTACAACTCCCATAATCCCTGGCAGCCAGCTGTGGCAGAGGAGTACGGCTTCCCTCATCCCTCCCAGCGTATTTATTTATCACCAGTTTACCCTCTAAGATGTTCAGGGTGGTTTGGCCTCGCTCCTTCCCCACTTTATCCCTCGCAACAACAGCCCTGTGAGGTGGTTTAGGATGAAAGAGAATGTGATTGGCCCAGCCAAAGAACTTAATTGCAGAATAGGTGGTTTAAACCGTAGGCCGCCTTTCTCAAAGTCCCCAAACCTATTTTACAAGTCTCCAGATCTTATCCTTGGTCAGGCGTTTGTAAGTGCCTGGAGCCGGTTGGGGGATGGATGGTGGCTAACAGATTGAGGTTGAATCCTGACAAGACAGAAGTACTGTTTTGGGGGGACAGGGGGGCGGGCAGGTGTGGGGGATTCCCTGGTCCTGAATGGGGTAACTGTGCCCCTGAAGGACCAGGTGTGCAGCCTGGGAGTCATTCTGGACTCACAGCTGTCCATGGAGGCGCGGGTTAATTCTGTGTCCAGGGCAGCTGTCTGCCAGCTCCATCTGGAACGCAGGATGAGACCCTCCCTGCCGGAAGACTGTCTCGCCAGAGTGGTGCATGCTCTGGTTATCTCCCGCTTGGACTACTGCAATGCGCTCTGTGTGGGGCTCCCTTTGAAGGTGACCCGGAAACTGCAATTAATCCAGAATGCGGCAGCTAGACTGGTGCCTGGGAGCAGCCGCCGAGACCACATAACAGCTGTCCTGAGAGATCTGCGTTGGCTCCCAGTATGTTTCTGAGCACAATTCAAAGTGTTGGTGCTGACCTTTAAAGCCCTAAACGGCCTCGGTCCTGTATACCTGAAGGACACTGAGTTCCAGCACCGAGGGCCTTCTGGCGGTTCCCTCATTGCGAGAAGTGAGGTTACAGGGAAGCAGGCAGAGGGCCTTCTGGGTGGTGGCGCCCGCCCTGTGGAACGCCCTCCCTTCAGATGTGAAGGAAATAAGTAGCTATCCTATCTTTAAAAGACATCTGAAGGCAGCCCTGTTCAGGGAAGTTTTTAATATTTAACGCTGTATTGTTTTTAATACTTGATTGGGAGCCGCCCAGAGTGGCTGGGGAAACTCAGCCAGATTGGCGGGGTATAAATAATAATAAAAATTATTATTATTATTGGTTCCCATTTCCCCGTTGGGTATATATACATATTTAGCTGACTCTCAGCCATCTGGCCGCGCCTGTCCTGTTGCATCTTGCCTTGAGCAGGCAGCCGTTCAACAGGGGCAGCTGTCCGTGGCAAAGTGAGCTGTACCTGTTGGATTTCTGCCCGGCCCTCGGTGCTGTTAAAGCAGGAGAGCTGGGGGGAGCAGAGGAGGCTGGAGACAAGAGGAAGAAGCCCAGAGGCTCCAGTGGCAAGCACGTGCCTTTGCCCCCCCCTCCCCGCCACTGGCCCCTGAGGACCCATATAAGGCCGGACCTCTGGGGAATCCAGGCAGAAGGGGCTGCGGAAACTCTTTCCCCTGCCAACAGTACATTTCTCCTGCCTCTTGTTTGGGGCTTCTGTGACTTGATGCTTTCCAGAACTTTCCATCCACACCGATGGAGGCCATGTGTCAGGTCTCGCTGTGTTTGTGACAGGCCTCACAAGGCATGCTTCTGAATTCCGTGGAAAAAAATTTTGCAGCATCTCAGCTGGGGTTGCCAACTTTTTTTCTTGCTCCTGCTCCTCTGCCTTTAACTGCAGCCATGCACATCAATTGCGAGTGGTTTTTTTTTAGGGGGAAGTTTAAATTTTCCAGCAAAGGTATGCTTCTTCAATAGACAGGGGAGAGCATCACTTGCCCCCCCTTTTTTGGCATGTTAGGATGCAGAGGAGCAAGGCTAGTTTTTTAAATAAAAAGGTGGCAACCCTGATGGCTGTCGGGTCAAAAAGTTGGAGTCCACAAATTGAGAGCAATTTCTTAAGGAACGTGCCCTTTTCTGAGTCCCCTGCTCTCCAGTTACAGAACCCATTTCCGAGTGATATCAGGCAGCCCTCATCTCTGGTGTCTGTGAAATGGGCCTTAAGAACTCATTTATTTATGCATTTGGGGGGCAGTTTTGTCATAAAAGCAATACAGAAAGCTTTTAAATAAATAAGCATTGCAGTATAACATTGCAGTCCTCAGACTGTCAACTTCTCTCTTTTAAAACTGAGCACAGAGAAGAATAGGGTTCTGTTCATATTTGCATAATGGAGAAATGCAATTTGCTTAATGCCATCGGAACAGCTCCGTACTCTTCCTTGGGTAGTGTTTTCTTCAGATGGGAATGGGGTGTTTTCTACCTGCTTTTTACCAGCTACTATTCTAAATTTGACTGTATTGAAAGAAGTTCGGGGCTGGGATATTGTGTGTGTGTGTTTGTAAATATTTTTTATTTCATTTTACGATGCGTAAAAATAAAAAGATGAAGAACAAAACTGGAAACTAAGCGTGTGGAATGTGTATGCAGGGGTCAAAATAATGAAAATCTAAGTACAGTGGTACTTGATTCTCAAACTTTATCCGTTCCAGAAGTTCGCTCCAAAACCAAAACGTTCCAAAACCAAGGTGCACATTCCCATAGAAAGCAATGCAAAATGGATTAATCCGTTCCAGACTTTTAAAAACAACCCCCCAAACAGCAACTTAACATGAATTTTACTTTCTAACGAGACCATCGATCCATAAAATGAAAGCAATAAACAATGTACTTCAGTTACACAGTCAGTCAGCAGCTGAACTGGGTTCCACACAGTCACAAAAACAAAAATGAAAGCTGCAATAATGAAAAATATATAGCAAAAACAGATGTCAGCGTAGCACTCAAAACAGAAGTGTAACGCTCAGATCAGAAGCATAACACTCAAAACAGAGCATGTTCTGCTTCCGAAAAAAGTTCGCAAACTGGAACACTTACTTCCAGGTTTGCAGTGTTCGGGTTCCAAGTTGTTTGAGTACCAAGGCGCTTGAGAACCAAGGTGCCACTGTAAAGAAAATTGACGTTATTTGGTAGTTTGTGAACTAAATAAGGGAATTATCAAGTGAAGTTCCAGGCCTGCGATGAGAGTTTTGAAAAATGACGATTCTGCTATATATGTAACCAAAGAATGTAGTTCATCCCTGATGAAATCTCAAACTATGTGTAATTTTCTCCATTGTATCTCAATTCCGGACTGAGCGCTACCCAGCGCCCAGTGTAAAATTCTGGGCTGTTTTTCCATTGAGCTGCAATTAGCATTCGAGTGACAAAGGAAGTAAAAGGAGGTGGATAACACTTAAGGGTTTATTATGTTTTCTGAATGCATTGGAAATTTTATATCGAAAGGTTTATTGTTTTGTGTACATTCAATTGTAAGATAAAACATATGCGATGGGACTTGACAGGAAGTCAAAACTGAAGAAAAGGTTTTGTAAGATAAAAAAGGGGGAAATATTTATTTTCATTTTTATCATTATTAATTTTGTGTGTGTGTGTTGTATGGAATGTTTGGGAGGAAATAAGGCAGTAAATAACAAAAAACAAACAAAATATTGATGCATGAAATTTTTATTTCTCAATTGTATTTTGTGGTAGTATGGTTGTAATGTTTTTTGTTGCATAAAATCATTCAGTAAAAATTATTTTTTTTCAAAAAGAGCTGCAATTACCTATCCTAGATGCCAAGATCATATAGAAGCCCAGTTCTTTTGACGATGCCTCTTACACTGGTACCCTCAAAGTGTGTGTGTCTGTGTTGCCCCATCGCTTTTCCTGGTGGGGGTCTTTGTGCCCTGGCTTAGCCTCACTCTCTCCTTCCTGTTTCCCCCACCTCCCTGAACCCAGTGAGTCTGTCGTCTGCACCACCCGAGCCACTGTGATGCTGTATGATGATGCCAACAAGAAATGGGTGCCCGCGGGGAGCGGACCCCAGGCCTTCAGCCGCATCCAGATCTACCACAGCCCCGTCAACAACACCTTCAGGGTCGTGGGGAGAAAGATGCAGCCGGACCAACAGGTAAGGACCACAGCAAAGATGAGGGAGGGAAGAGGAGGTCTGCCCCTCCTGTGATGTTAGAGCAGACCCTCCAGATGCTTTGAGACTACAATTCCCATCATCCCTGACCACTGGCCCTGCTAGCTAGGGATCATGGGAGTTGTAGGCCAAAAACACCTGAAGGGCTGAGGTTGAGGAAGCCTGTGCTAGAGCATCTCCAGTGTCGCCATAGCAACCCCCCTGGCTCTGGTACCCAAAAGGGCTCTTTCTCTTTATTTTTCCCTCTCCTGGAGTGCATGGTTCTGTGTTCGGGGCTCTCCCCTATTTATTTACGTAATTTCGTAGAATTTATACCTGCCTCAAAGCTGTTTACAAAACTGTAAAATTACAGGCTAATAGATTAGAAGAAAATTAAATTCAGCAGTAAACTAAAAACCAGATGGACGCACGTGTCCATGTTCCCAACCTCTCCAGGTACAAATAAATGTTTTTAGCGTGCACCGAAAAGGGTGCTGTGAAGTCGCCTGCCTGCTGTCAACAGGCAGGGAGTTCCAGTAGTGCCACACTAAAATATCAACTTCCAACCCCCTGCAAAGAGGAGAGGGAGGGGAAGGATTTGGGGGGGAGGGAGCTGGCTAGGTCACTTCATCGTTCGCAGCCCGTTTTGCGCTTTGCTAAACCACTGCATGTTTTCAAGGAGTCCTTGGCCTTCCGACAACTCCCCACGAATCTGAGTTTGCTGCCATGCCCATTTTACAGACGGAGCAAACTGAGGCTGCTGTCAACAGGCAGGGAGTTCCAATAGGGCCACACTGGCAGCTCCTTTGCACCCATTACGCCGACCTGCTCAGTCCAGCCTTTGCCAACCAGGGAGGTTTCCGCTATTTTGGACCACGATGCCCATCGGTCTCATCAACAAATCGCTTTGCTGGCTGGCGCTGATGGGAACCGCACTCCAAAATTCTTGTGCACCCTGCCTGAGGCTGATGGATGTTGTAGTCTTTATGAGGCAGTTGCAGGGCACCAAGTTGGCAAACTCCCTCTTGGCTCAGCTTTTTTTTTAACGCCCCCCCTTCCCTCTCCCAAAGGTGGTCATCAACAGCCCCATCGTGAAAGGGCTAAAATACAACCAGGCTACGCCCAACTTTCACCAGTGGCGAGATGCCCGCCAAGTCTGGGGGCTCAACTTTGGCACCAAAGAGGACGCTAGCCAGTTTGCTGGTGGGATGATGGCTGCCCTGGAGGCTCTGGATTCAGGTGAGGGGGAGATGGAGGGGCATCTTGCTGGGGGCCCTGGAAAGGTTTTCCATCTTGCCGGGGATTGTTGTTGTTTAGTCGTGTCCGCCTCTTCGTGACCCCCTGGACCAGAGCATGCCAGGCACTCCTGTCTTCCACTGCCTCCCGCAGTTTGCTCAAACTCATGCTGGTAGTTTTGAAGACACTGTCCCACCATCTCGTCCTCTGTCGTCCCCTTCTCCTTGTGCCCTCCATCTTTCCCAACATCAGGGTCTTTTCCAGGGAGTCTTCTCTTCTCATAGAATCATAGAATCATAGAGTTGGAAGAGACCACAAGGGCCATCGAGTCCAACCCCCTGCCAAGCAGGATGTGGCCAAAGTCTTGGAGCCTCAGCTTCAGGATCTGTCCTGCCAAAGCAGGATGTGGCCAAAGTCTTGGAGCCTCAGCTTCAGGATCTGTCCTTCCAGTGAGCACTCAGGGCTGATTTCCTTCAGAATGGATCGGTTTGATCTTCTTGCAGTCCATGGGACTCTCAAGAGTCTCCTCCAGCACCATAATTCAAAAGCATCCATTCTTCGGCGATCAGCCTTCTTTATGGTCCAGCTCTCACTTCCATACATCACTACTGGGAAAACCAGAGCTTGAACTATACGGACCTTTGTTGGCAAGGTGATGTCTCTGCTTTTTAAGATGCTGTCTAGGTTTGTCATTGCCTTGCAGGCATACTCAGCCTTAAACTTGCAAGCGAGAAGGGCGAGACCCGCCCTGGTCTGGTCTGCCAAACTGGCTCTAAATCCTGATTTTTTTCACACCCCGCAGGGAACTCGACAGCTCCACGGCCCATCCAGAACGGCCCCACAGCGGAAGAAATGGCGGAGCAGCAGAAAAGGTACTTCGTGCTCTGCGGAACTCCCTGCCACTGCGTTGTTTTACTGCCCTGAGCAATGCCTTGCCGGGCCCCAGCCGACTCCAGTTTAGTACCAAGCTAGGTTCACAGGGACTGATGGGTTGGCAGAGTCCGGCCCAGGCCGCGTCCTCGGTGCTTGTGCTCTCAAAAGAGGCACAAGCCTCAATTCCTTTGAGATCATAGAATGGTAGCGCTGGAGGGGAAAGGGTCATCTAGTCCAACCCCCTGCAAAGAGGTGAGGGAGGGGGAGGATTTTGGGGGGAGCAGGCAAGGTCACTTTTTATGTTTAATAGGATATTGTATTTTAATATTTTGTTGGAAGCCGCCCAGTGTGGCTGTGGAAGCCCAGCCAGATGGGCAGGGTAATAATAATAATAATAATAATAATAATAATAATAATAATAATAATAATTACTTCATCGTTCACATCTCCTTTTGCATTTTGTTAAACTGCTGCATGTTTTCAAGGAGTCCTTGGCTTTCCGACAAATCCCCGCGAATCTGAGGTTGCTGCCGTGCCCATTTTACAGACGGAGCAAACTGAGGCTGTGAAGCAGCTCACCCCTGAGGGCCACCCGATTGAGTCCGTTGGCTGAGGTGGACACTGTAACCGAGCCCCTCTCCCCAAATCCAGTGGGCCTCCCTCTCGCCAGCTTTTCCTTCCCTCGGCCCCCAGTGCAAATCATGCCTCCCTATTTAGCTCTGATTCATTCTCAGCCAGAATGGAAAGGGCATGCAGCAGCCTCAGTCCCCAACAGTGGCCTCTCCTGGGAGAGACCCCTGGGAGAGACCCCTGCCTCTGCAACCCTGGAGAGCAGCTGCTGGCCCGTGCAGGCAATACTGGGGGTCCGATCCGGTACGCAGGTCAGCGGACAATTGCTGCTAATTCCCCCAGCCCTCCTTCCTGCCTCCATGCGCAGCAGAGGGCGTTCCCAGCTTAGCTGCTAATCGGCTTGAGGGGTCATCGGGTCACCCGGCCGCCCCGCTCGCCGCCTCCATTCCGGCCGCCTGTTCCCAGCGTGCACAGAGCACCCCCTTCCTGGAGGGCCGCCCCCCACCCGCCCCAGCTCCTGGCCATGTGTGGCTTTGCAGTGTCCGGGATTTTGCCCGAGCCTCCGCAGAAGTGAGTGGCAGCAATTGGGGAGGGGGCTGAAAACAGGAGAGGGTGGGGGACCGTGCCCAGATGGGCCTCATCCTGCCCAGCCGCCGCTCCTGGGCCCTCAGACTGCAGGGGGGGGGCTGATTTTCTCTTTTCTCCCCCCCCCCAAACTCCAGGCAGCAGCAGCTGGAGAGGGAGCAACAGGAGCAAGCCGAGCGAGAGAGGCGGGTGACAATCTCAGGTGGGTCCCTGGGGTGGGGTGGGGGGGTGATGAGCAGCCAGCACCCAGTGGGTGACCCCCACCCTCCCTCCCTCTCCTAGGCGAGTGTGGGGTGCAAAACCCCTTTTCCGTTTCAGGACCTTGGGTGGTAATGGCTCCGGGGAGAGACTTGGAAATGTGCTTTGAGGGTTATGGGGGTTTTTGCAGGGGGGTGCCCTCAACAAAGCCTTTCCGCCCCCCAACATAAGTGGGGTGACCTCACTCCCAAAAGGGAAGTCTGTGGGTT
The DNA here is from genome assembly GCF_965113315.1 of Podarcis vaucheri. Classification (NCBI taxonomy): domain Eukaryota; kingdom Metazoa; phylum Chordata; class Lepidosauria; order Squamata; family Lacertidae; genus Podarcis; species Podarcis vaucheri. The sequence goes on along the minus strand of NC_138765.1, from coordinate 4,755,378 downwards.
GGGAGGTGGCCGGCCGGCCTCTGAGCGCCTGAAGAATAAACAATTGGTTTAGTGTGGATTAACGCGCCCAGGCTGAGGATTGGGGGGGGGGAGAGAATGGGACGGAGGGTGTTCTGCGTTCTGCTAAACGCTCAAGCTCACATCGTCACCTATGCCTAAAGCAGTACAGCCCTCCAAGCATCCTGGGAACTGTAGTTTGTGGTGGGTGCTGGGGGTTGTCAGGAGAGCACTATATCCCCCCCCCCCGAGGTACAATTGTCAGAGTGGTTTTAACAGACACCCCCCCCCTTCCCAGGGATCTCTGGGAATTGTCGCTCTGTGTGGGGAAGAGGGAAATTTGGGAATTGTAGTTCTGGGAGTGGAAGAGGGAGTTCTGGGAGTTGTAGTTCTGGGAGGGGAAGAGGGCGTTTTGGGAGTTGTAGCTCTGGGAGGGGGAAGGAGTAATTCTGGGAGTTGTAGTTCTAGGAGGGGAAGAGGGAGTTCTGGGAGTTGTAGTTCTAGGAGTTGAAGAGGGAGTTCTGGGAGTTGTAGCTCTGGGAGGGGGAAGGAGTAATTCTGGGAGTTGTAGTTCTAGGAGGGGAAGAGGGAGTTCTGGGAGTTGTAGTTCTGGGAGGGGAGAAGGGAGTTCTGGGAGTTGTAGTTCTGGGAGGGGAGAAGGGAGTTCTGGGAGTTGTAGCTCTAGGAGGGGAAGAGGGAGCTCTGGGAATTGTAGTTCTAGGAGGGGGAAGGGAGCTCTGGGAATCATGGCTGTGGGAGGGGAACTAGCACCCTTAACATACTACAACTCCCAGTATCCTTTGGAGGAAACCACGGCTGTTTAAAGAGGTATCATAGTGCTTTAAATGTGACGTGCGGATGTGACCTAAGAAAATATCTTGGGCTGGGCACACAGGTGTTCTAGGCTTGTGGGGTGGCTGTGATGAGGTGCCTCACTTTGCCCCTCTATGGATGCAACCCCACATTCTGCAGAACTGTGTAGCATTCGAAAGGGACCCCGTGGGGTCATCCAGCTCAACCCCCTGCCGTGCTGGAGCCACAACCGAAACTTCTCTTGTTGCAGTGCCTGCAGGGACCCCTTCGGGAGGAGGACCCCCGCCCCCACCAGGACCCCCGCCCGCCCCGCCATGCCCGCCCCCGGGCCCACCGCCAGGAGCACCGGCGGGGCCACCCCCACCTCCGGGACCTCCGCCGCCGCCCGGCCCTCCGCCTGGCCCCCCTGGCCCTCCACCTCCAGGAGGGGGGCCGCCCCCTGCGCCGCCCCTCCCGCCTCCCCAGGGCCCGGCGGGAGGGGGCGGCCCGCCCTCCGGCTTGGCTGCTGCCCTCGCAGGGGCAAAGCTCAAAAAAGTGGGCAAGGTGAGTGCAGACAACTCCGCGGGTGGCGGGAATTGTAGTTCAGGCGCCCGGTTCCCCCCGAGGCTGTAGACGGGAGTTGCAGTTGGGCACCCTCTCGACGCCTTTGCCTTAACCCTTAACCCTGTTCTTCTTCCGCAGGAGGAGGCGCCAAAGGCCGCGGCTGGCGCGGCGCCCCCGCCGAGTGGAGGGGGAGGTGGGGGGCTCATGGAGGAAATGAGCGCCATGTTGGCGCGGCGGTGAGTGCGGAGGAACCTCGCGGGGCGGGCGGGTGGGTGGCAGTGAGGGGGCCTGGCTCAGTGGCGCAGAGTACCAGTCTTCCTATTTAAATCCAAGACTCTTGAGGACTAGGATCTTAGCTCTCAGTTTGTCAAGGAAAAGATCCTGGCTCTGTGGTGCATCATGCAAAAGGGCCCAGGGTCAGACCCTGGCAGCAGTTCCAGGTAGGGCTGAGGACCCAGGTGAGACAAAGCCCCTTTCTGGGCTCAGGCAAGGCCTGTTTTTCTCCCAATAGTCATAGGAGAAGCTAGCCAAACTCCTGATTTTTCTCCGTCTTGCGCCCTGCTTGGAACAGGGTGGCCCACAAGTGTAGTAATTTCGTAAGCAGGAATGCGTTTGGCTGGAAAGTGCAGAGAGAAGGCGTCTGCCTGGTGTCAAGGGGCAGGGAGTTCCACAGTCTAGCCGCCACACTAAAAGCTGGATTTATTACGAATGCAGAAGGGGTGTTCTGTGACAGGGCCGCTTCCATAGATCGATGAGAGGGCATATAGGCAGTGAGGCAATCTTGGAACAACCCGTTTCTCTCTCCCCCCCCCCCAACCCTGTCTCCCCAGGAGGAAAGTTGCGGATCAGGGTGAGAAACCCATTCCAAAGAAAGATGAAGGTCCCGTAAGTACCCGGCCGCCCTTCCCCGCCCCATAGGGTCCAGTTTGAGAACCAGAAGTTTAGAAATCTGGGTTTCATTCATTCCCCCCTTGCAAAATTCATTCCTTTATTATTTCAACGCAGTTTTCCCAATGCTGGATTGAAAATAAAAACACACCTCGAATTGATATATGAAAGACAAATAAAATCAAGAAAAAAACCCACCAAATATGGAACAGATTAAAAAATACCTTTCTAAGTGTCTGCACAGGTTTGTCTGAACAAGGATGTTCACAGCTGGAGCTGAAAAAGGGGTACAGCGAAGGCGCCTGCTCCATCTCATGAGCCAGGGAGTTCCAAAGGGCAAACAACCGAGTTCTTGCAAATGCAGAAAAGGGGCATTATTGGCTCCTGTGTAGCAGGGCCAGTTTATATGGCACCTTTTCCTGCAAGGTGGCAAACATTGCCCTATCCCTTGCCAGTTCACTACAACAACAACAACGACAGCCCTGGGAGGCGTGTTGGGCTGAGAGGCAGCGATTGGCGTCCCTCTCTGGTTTTTGCTTTGCAAAGCAGGAGGGTCCCCCTGGGTGTGGGACTAAGGCTGGTGGCTTCTCATGTCTCATTTGCCATCTCTGTTTCTTCCCCCGCAGCAAAACGACACGGACGCTGGTGCCAAGACCACAGGTAGGCAAAGGGACCCAGAAGGCGGGCGATAGACTAGAGTGGGCACAAGGCCCTCAGGCCAGTGGAAGACCCGCCTCATGGCTTGCCATGGCTACTGGGTTCAAATCCTGCTTGCGGCTTTCCCTTTGAGGTATTAGGCTGTCCCTGGGGAGAAGAGGACACTGGAATAGATTTATTACGTGTGGGTTAAACCACAGAGCTTAGGGCTTGCCGATCAGAAGGTCGGCGGTTTGAATCCCCGCGACGGGGTGAGCTTCCATTGCTCGGTCCCAGCTCCTGCCAGCCTAGAAGTTCGAAAGCACATCAAAGTGCAAGTAGATAAATAGGTACCACTCCAGCAGGAAGGTAAACGGCGTTTCTGTGCGCTGCTCTGGTTCGCCAGAAGCGGCTTAATCCTGCTGGCCACATGACCCGGAAGCTGTACACCGCCTCCCTTGGCAATAAAGCGAGATGAGCGCCACAACCCCAGAGTCGGCCATGACTGGACCTAACGGTCAGGGGTCCCTTTACCTTTACCTTACCCCGGGGAAAACTTAGCCAACAACCACCCACAATGCCCTTCCTTCCCATCCCAGGGAAACCTCAATGCCAGAGGGATCCCTATCTCCAGATTGCGCAGAACACCAGACAGGACTTTTCTCCGAAATCCTCCAAGGATGTCCTACTACATCAGCCGTTTCCAAAATTCTGGGGGTCACGCCCCGCCCCCTTGGTTCCATAAACTCACCCCCAGCATTCTATAAAAAGCATTATTCAGAATAGTGGTTCGCACGGCCCACGATGGAAGAGAATAATAAAATAAAACTCAAAGCAGTGAACAAACGGCACATTTATTCAGAACCCAAATAAAACTATTTAGTTTGATTCATCTGAACCTAATGGTCAGGGGTCCCTTTACCTTTTATAGGTGCTGGAAGCTGGGAATCCCAGCCAGATGTGTAGGGTATAAATAGTAAAATGATCATTATGAATCCAGAAGCTGGGCTTTTCTTATGGAGCTTCCAGGTCCAGGAGCAGTCTATCTGGACTCCTGCGTTCTCGGAGGGCCGCTGGCCGCTGTGAAAACAGGGCACTGGACTCGATGGCCTGATCCAGCAGCCGGTCTATTTAGAGATACGCGAGGGCCGTTCGCTCTAGAGTTCCCAGGCGCCTGGGGAACGCTAAATGGGGGCTTCAGCAGGAAGTCAAGAGTGTCCAGGGGGGTCTGCCCCTCTGCCACCCACAGCCCCCTACCCAGCCTCTCCCTCCTTGCTTTGTCCTAGATCCCTTCCGCAGGCCTTGGGAGAAGACCAGCACGACGCTACCCAGGTAAGTGACACCTGTCCATCATGGTCTTTTTGAGCTTCTCTGAAATCACCCCGCCCTTTTTTTCCTGGCACCAAGTTTCCACCAAGCCAGTGGAATTGGTGTGTTTGTGTGTTGTGTTTCTCTCCCTCCTTGACCCACAAAGTGGGGGGCAGGCAGTGGGGGGGGTGGCTATCTTGCTTGCCCCCCCACCCAAGCTGTGTCTCAGTCTTTCTCTTCTCTGCCCCCCCCCCGACGCTCAGGACAACTGTGACCCAGAGAAGTACCACGCCCTCAGCTGCTGCCCGTCCACAGTTCGGCCAGTCTAGGTATCAGGCAGGGAGGGCTGAATAATAATAATAATAATAATAATAATAATAATAATATAATAATAATAATAAATTTATTTATAACCCCCCTACCCGGTTCAAAAACCGGGCTCAGGGCGGCTAACAACAAATTTAAAACACTGAATTGTAAAAGCAGCGTAAAATACAGTATAAAAACATAAATAACAATAAAATTCAAAAATCAATTAGGTAATCCCCAGGGCTAGCTGGCTGAATTGGTCCTACTTGGGCCAGCGAGGAGGACAGGGGAGAATTAGCTGTGGGTTCTCATCTTCATAAAAGGGGAGGGGGAGGGAAGAGAAGGGAAATAAAAGATCAGGCTGAATTCAAATTAAAGGCCAGGCGGAATAGTTCTGTCTTACAGGCCCGACGGAAGGAGGTTAAATCCTGCAGGGCCCTGGTCTCAGGGGACAGAGCATTCCACCAGGTCGGAGCCATCACTGAGAAGGCCCTGGCCCTGGTGGAGGATAGACTTATATCTGCTAAGTACCCCCGTAGAACCATAGAAGGGCACTCCAGGGCTCATCAAGCCCAACCCGCCGCGAAGGAGGAATCACGGCCGACTTCCAACGTACCTGGAGCCTTCCGTGAGCAGAGGGTGCCCACTTAACTCCCGGTGCTGGGCTTCTTTTAAGACCGGGCTGGGTGGAGAGGTAACTGTGCCCCCACCAGGCGCTGCTGAACTACAACTCCCATCCTTCTCCGTGGCTGGGCTGATGGGAGTTTGGCACCCAAGCACAGCTTTCTGAGCTGATTCAGGGACCCTGCAGCATCTAATAAAAGCACGGGGGGCGTTTCTGTTGCCAGCGAAAAAGAGAAAATTTTCTGTGGAAGCAAAAGATGCAAGGCAGGAAGAGAAGCAATCAAACCTGCCCCCCAGTGTTCCCCCCCCATAGGCAAATACTTCCTGTATGAGGGCTATGTAGGCTGCCTCCCGCCCAGCCCTGTTCCCGAGCAGTGTGGTACAGTGGTTAGATCATCGGACTGGCACCTAGGAGAGACCTGGGTTCGAATCCCCCACTCGGCCACAAAGCTCACTGTCGCTGCATCTCTCTGTTGCTGTTTGTGGGGGAGAATTAAATGAGGGGGGGGGAGAACCTGGAGCGCCACCTTGGAAATAAAAGTGGGATAGACAAGCAATAAAATAATCACAATATGATTATCAGTTATTGGCTTCGTTATTGGTGCTCCTTCGGGGCCAAATGAGATCGGTGTTGATTTTTACAACGAACGCACCTGGTTTTTTGTTAACAGCCCCGGGGAGGGAGGTGGTTTTCCTGCAGGGAAAACCCCCCCTTCCGAAGCAGCTGTTTGCATTTCGTGGAAAACTCGATGGCAGCTGCCTGTTTGGCGGGTCTGATGCTGCAAAGCTTAGCCTGCCCCCCTGAAATCCTTCCTTTACTTTCTTGCCAACCCCAGGATGAAATCCGCCGGAGCGATCACCGGTTCGGAACCTGCTGGTGGCGGCGGCGGAGGAGACGAGTCGGAGCTGGAACGGGTGAAACAGGTAAACCTGCCTTTTGGGGTCCAAGCTAACGTCACCTAGAACCAGAGAAGGGGACACCATAGGGTCATCTAGTCCAACCCCCTGCAATGCAGGAATTTCAGCTAACTATTATTATTATTATTATTATTTTATTAAAGATTTTCTTGGTTTACAAAAGTATGTGCAATGTCTCTCTCTCTCTCTCGCCCCCATAACATTTTCTACAGATCAGCTAATGATTATTTCAAAGATACTCCTTTTTAGGCTGGTTGGGGGGTTCTGTTCTGTTCTTTCCCTGGTGCCAGACTTGTTGGAGGGGGGTATCTGTCTTCTCCCTCTTCTCTCTGGGCCCTAAATGCATGTCTTTCCAACCCCCACTCTAGGAACTCTTGCAGGAGGTCCGGCGGGAATTACAGAAAATGAAAGAGGAGATCATACAGGGTAAGTTATGAAGGCTTTGGGTTTTTTAAAAAATAAGTGGTGTATAAATTTTACAAAATAAATTCTACATATACTGTATTTTTCGCTCCATAAGACGCACCTTTTTCTTCCTAAAAAGTAAGGGGAAATGTTTGTGCGTCTTATGGAGCGAAAAATACGGTGTATATATAATTTATTTTCTAAAATTTATACTGTGTCCCTGGAGCCGAATTGCCCAGGGGCGAAAAGCAAATCATGCTTTTTCTTTTTTTGGAAGAGGGAAGTGGGTGTTGAAACAAAGCTGCTGATCGGCAAGCGATCCGGAGGGAGATAAGGGACACTAGCAATAAAGGAGGCTGCCTGGGAGGGGGGAGGTAAAGACAGCGAACTTGTAAGGAGAGGAGACAGGAAGACTAAAGCAATGAGGAGAGAAATTAGAAGAAAAGGAGGAGCAAAAAAACTGCTCCAGTTCAGGAAAAGACACTAAGGCAAACAAGAGGGAAGGGGGTGTTGAAAGGAAGCAGCTGATCTGTAAGTGATCGGGAGGGAAATAAGGGACTAGATAAAGGAGGCTGCCTGGGAGGGGGGGAGGTAAAAGCCCATGGATCCTCAGGATTTTTGCATTGGGTCACCCCAAATTCACCATTAGATCACATAGCATGTCCATGGCTACAGCCTGCACCAAAAAAATCACACACCCACTGTTGATGGGGCCACAATGGTGCAAAAACATGGTTACAAAGGACGGATCCACATGGATCCTCAGGATTTTAGCATTGGGCTACCCCAAACTCACCGCCAAATCACATGTCTGTGGCCACAGCATGAATCACAAAAATCATACATCCACTGTTTCATTCAGAATATCTTTTTTCTTGTTTTCGTCCTCTAAAAACTAGGTGCGTCTTATGGCACGAAAAATACGGTATGCAGTCATACCTCAGTTTGAAGTAGCTTCGGGTTGAGCGTTTTTGGGTTGCACTCTGCAGTGACCAGGAAGTAACGGAACACGTTACTTCCGGGTTTCACCACTTGCGCATGTGCAGATGCTCAAAATGACGTCACGCGCATGCACGGAAACGGCAAATCGCGACCCGCATACGCGCAGATGCGGGTTGCGTTCTGCTCTGGATGCGAATGGGGCTCTGGAATGGATTCCGTTTGCATCCAGAGGTACCACTGTATAACCTACAGCTGTCTTCCCCACCCTGGGGCTGTCCAGCTGTGTTGGACTACAACTCCCATGAGCCAGAGTGCCGCATCGACTGTGCCGGCAGGGGCTGATGGGAATTGTAGTTTGAAGCAGCTATGCAAAGACCCCCCAGGGGTTGGAAAAGTCTGGCTTTTCTAGACAGCGCTGGAAAATTTTGGATCGTTGAAAGGGCCCGGCTTCATATTTTCGTTTTCTCTCTCTCTTGCCGCAGCATTTGTGACAGAGCTACGGAAGCGGGGGTCTCCTTAGTGCAAACCCACACACACACACACAAGAAAGAAAACCCCCCAACTTGCCGGTGCCTCCTGGAGCCAGCAGTTCAATCCTCCGAAACGTGCAGGAAAGAATAAAAGCGGAAGAAGATAAAAAGAACGAACTTGATCACCCCTTTTCTCCCCACACCCCCCCCACAAACGCACCAGATGAGCTCCACGCAACACACACACACACACACACACACACACCTTTTCCCATCGGCTCCCAGGCCCCCGCTGTGCAATTTCCGGGGAGGGGGGGGAAAGGAGAATCTGTGGCAGCCCCCCACCCCAGGAAGGGCAGGACCCCCACCTGTGCCTTACCCAGAGCAATAGCAGCACCCCTCCTTCGTCCTCTGCTTCCTCCCCGCCCCCCGCCACAACGAGGGGCTTGTTCCCGCGGGAGGTGTGCAAGGGGGGGTGCGTTTCCCTGGCGGAACTGGCTCCTCCCCCCCTCCCGCCACCACTTAACACTGTGCCATTCCCAGAGAGGGCTAGACTCTCCATCACCCGCAAATCATCCTTTTTCACGCTTGGACCAAGACGCCTGTTTCTGTTTTTCCTTTCTTTCTTCCAACCCCCAAAAAACCATGGCATGGGAAGGGGGGGTGCAGGCAGCCCAGCCAGGCACCCTCAGACATTGGGGGGGGGGGCAGGCAGTGGCACGAGAAACCCCTGTTTTTCCCGGGCTTCAGGGAATCGCATCAGCTTAACCAAACTGGAGAAGTTTCCTTTCCTTTGAAGGTAGTGGTCAGCAACTGGGTTGCCCCAAAGGCCAAACCTTTGCCCTGCCTTTCCTGAACTTCCTTCCTCTCCTAAATCAGCAACATTTCCCTTTTTAGCTAAGGTAGCAGGTCTCTCGGACCCTTCCTTCTTCCAGACACGATGCCAGGGGTTGGGTTTGCGATAAGGGGACCAAGGAACAAAACAAAGGTGGCCTGAACTCTCTCTGTAGTTTGGGGGCGCAGTTATATATTTTTCCCAGCGGAAGGGTAACAAACCACAGCGTTCCCGCTGCTGGTAATTTGACCCGGGCCAAATTCCGGCCACCTAGTTGCCAACCACAACCTTTTTATTTTTTAAAATAAAATGCACGCCCCCCCCTCGCTAGTCATGCATGCCCATCCCTGGAAGATGGACCACTTTGCTGAAAAGGACAGCTTCCACGACCCCCTCCCCAAATAATAATAATTACCACCCCACTTCCTAGTACCTTTTCTCATTTCACACGCTCTCTCTTGCTGGGCTCATTCTGAAAAAAAAATATATTTTACTCAACCCCACCCACTCACCCATCTCTCTGCTCTCACCTCTCTGGGTAATGATTTGTTTTTATTTTTAATAATAATAAAAAAAGAGGATTTCGCTCCCCTCTGCCTCCTATCGGGAAGCGCCGAGGGGGAAGCAAGGCAGGGTTCTTGGCTTTTCTACTGAGCTGTAATTTTTTGACTTTTGTTATTTTTTTGTCTAGCTGGATGGAATATTATATTTTGATTTTTTTAATTATTATTATTATTATTATTACTGAACTGCCGGGTATTTCTGCCCACCCTCTGGCCTCACCGCACATGTTCACCTGCAAATCGGCACTAGGGTCTTGGGCACATGCACCAAACTTCTCTAGGAATAAATCTTTTCCTTTTTTGTAAAATTGCAAAAAAAAAAAAAGGGCCTCTGAGTGGTTTTTTTCCTCTCTTACTGGTGGCGCTCTCACTGGGCTCCGAGAACTGTATGTGGGATAGTGGGAAACCCCCCTTCCTGGTGTTTGTTTGCAAATGGATCAGAAATGGGAGGTGCCGTATTTTTTCGCTCTATAAGACACACTTTTTCCCTCCTAAAAAGTAAGGGGAAATGTGTGTGCGTCTTGTGGAGCGAATGCAGGCTGCACGGCTATCCCAGAAGCCAGAACAGCAAGAGGGATCGCTGCACGGCGATCCCTCTCGCTGTTCTGGCTGCTGGGATTCAGAATATTTTTTTCTTGTTTTCCTCCTCCAAAAACTAGGGGCGTCTTATGGTCTGGGGCGTCTTACCGAGCGAAGAATACGGTACTTGATAAGGATTACGGCAGCCTTTCTCAACCTGTGGGTCCCCAGATGTTGTCGAACTACAACTCCCATCCCCCCTAGCTAGCAAGGCCAGAGCTCAGGGATGATGGGAGTTGTAGTCCAACAACATTTGGGGAGCCGCAGGTTGAGAACTTTGTCTTCTCCTTTGAATACTTTGAAGTCTGAAGCTATGAATTGGCATTTCAAATCCTAGGCACAGGTGTTAGGAGTGACGAAGCATCAAAAAACCCGCAATGATATTATTCCAGGCTGCATCAACAGAAGTCTAGTGTCCCGATCAAGGGAAGTCATAGTCCCACTCTCTTCTGCCTTGATCAGGCCACACCTGGAGTCCTGTGTCCAGTTCTGGGCTCTAGTTATCTCCCGCTGGGACTACTGCAATGCGCTCTAGGTGGGGCTACCTTTGAAGGTGACCCGGAAACTACAACTAATCCAGAATGCGGCAGCTAGACTGGGGACTGGGAGCAGCCACCAAAACCACATAACACGGGTCCTGAAAGACTTACATTGGCTCCCGGTACGTTTCCGACCACAATTCAAAGTGTTGGTGCTGACCTTGAAAGCCCTAAACGGCCTTGGCCCAGTATACCTGAAGGAGTGTCTCCACCCCCATCATTCAGCCCGGACACTGAGGTCCAGCTCCGAGGGCCTTCTGGCAGTTCCCTCACTGCGAGAAGTGAGGTTACAGGGAACCAGGCAGAGGGCCTTCTTGGTAGTGGTGCCTGCCCTGTGGAACGCCCTCCCACCAGATGTCAAGGCAATAAATAACTATTTTACTTTTAAAAGACAACTGAAGGTGGCCCTGTTTAGGGAAGTTTTTAATGTCTGACGCTGTATTGTTTTTAATATTCGGTTGGAAGCCGCCCAGAGTGGCTGGGGAGACCCAGTCAGATGGGCGGGGTATAAATATTATTATCATCATCATCATCATCACAATTTAAGGATGTTGACAGGCTGGAAGGTGGGCAGAGGAGGGAGACTGCGTCTTGGAACTTCAGAGGAAGAGTTGAGGGAGTTGGGGATGTTTAGCCAGGAGAGGAAAATGGTCAAGGGTTTGGAAAGCTAGCCTCGTGAGGAACGGTTGAAGGAATTGGGTATGTTCAGCATGGAAAAGAGGAGGCTGAGGCCCTTCGAATATTTCAAGGGCTCTGCCATGAAGATGGAGCAGGCTTGTTTTCTCCTGCTCTGGAGAAGGGGACCCGGACCAATGGACTCGGGTTACAAGAAAGGAAATTCCGGCTAAACGTTGGGAAGAGCTATCGGACTCCATTGGAAGGTGGTGGACTGTCCTACCTTGGAGGTTTCTAAGCGGAGGTTGGGTGGCCATCTGCCAGGGATGCTTTAGATAGATAGATAGATAGATAGATAGATAATTTATTGTCATTGTCCGTATATACACAGTATGCACAGCAACGAAAATCAAACACCCACCCAAAGACCGGATGCACATATACATTTGCACGTATCTCCGAGCTCTCATCCTATTTGGACATAATCTATAAATCTATAAAAACATACATAGTCCAGAATATAGCATGACCTATTAAAGGCATAACATAACCTAAAACCTATCTCATTCCTTCCTCTCCCTACTTACTAAACCTTGCAACTGGCCCTGAGATCATTATTTAGTGCAATCAGAGCTCTTGGATAGAAACTATTCAGAAGGCGTGTGGTTTTCATTGTCCTATATCTTCTGCCCGAAGGCAATAGTTCAAAGAAGTTGTGAGCAGGGTGGGTGGGATCTCTCAGAATGCTATGTGACTTCTTTAAGATGCGAGACGTGAAGATCTCATCCAGGGTTGGTAGTCGGAGCCCAATAACGTTCTGGGCAATTTTAATTGTTCGCTGTAAAGCTTTTTTATCCGTTTCAGAGCTGCTCCCATACCACGATAATATACTATAGGTTAAGACACTCTCGACGGTACTATGATAATAGGACAGGAGTAGGTGCTGGGATAGATTCAGTCCCCTGAGCATTCTCAGGAAATACAACCTCCCCTGCACCTTCCTCACAACCATATTAATATTTGCAGTCCATGAGAGGTCCTCCGAGATATAAATGCCCAGGTATTTAAAACTACCAACCCTCTCCACTTCCTCGCCATTTATGTGCAATGGTAACAATACACTTTTCTTTCTCCTAAAGTCAATTATGAGTTCTTTGGTTTTTTTGGTGTTAAGCATAAGATTATTTTCTTTACACCATTGAATTAACCCCTGTACTTCTTTCCTATAAGCAGTCTCATCGTTTCCACTGATGAGCCCCACCACTGTTGTATCATCCGCAAATTTGATGATTGTGTTGGACTTATACAGTGGGGTGCAATCAAATGTGTACAGAGAATAGAGAAAGGGACTTAGCACGCATCCCTGAGGGGCTCCTGTGCTTAATACTAGAGTAGAAGAATAGTAAGGTCCCATTCTCACTGTCTGCGGCCTATCAGTCAGGAAATTCCTTACCCACAGACAGATCTTCTGATGTATACCCAAGTTGGTCATTTTAAGAAATAACCTGTCTGGCAGAATTGTATTAATTCCTGGCATTGCAGGGGTTGGACTGGATGACCTTTGGGTACACCTTCCGATTTATGATTAAAAGAGGTTTAAATACAGTCTCAAGGCAATTTTTTAAAAATGTAGTATAAACACTGACAATTGGGAAACACTGGCCTGCGAGCGCTCCAGTTGGAGAACAGCCTTGACCAAAGGTGTCCTGGGCTTTGAAGACACTTGAACTCAGGACGCAAGGGAGAAATGTGCTAAGAGGAAGGCACGCTGGGCAAATCCACACCGGGATCAACTCCCACCCGGAAACCAATGTCCCCACTGTGGAAGGATGTGTGGGTCCAGAATTGGCCTCCACCGTCACTTACGGACTCATAAACCGTGTTTATGGAAGACAATCTTACTTGGCTATGAGGGATCGCCAAAGAAAGAATGAACGACATAGCCGAGCAGGGCTGAGGAGTAGAAGCAGGTGCCAGGTGAGTAAACAAGGAACTTCTGGCAGGAGAGGTGCAATGCTATAGACGGATTCTGAAGAACCAAGATCTACTGTGTGTTCAAATGGCCTTACTGAATTCATTAAGGATTTAAGCTTTAGGTAGCAGCAGTCCTAAGCATTCAGGCCTCATGAGCTTTGGCTATTAACCTCAAATTTAATTTGCACCAGCCTACACTGGCTGGCAGCATCTCTCTGGGGGTTGCCAGGGTGGTGTTCTCCCAGCCACACCTGCAGGTGCCATTAGGGATGGAATCTGGAACGTTTTGCATGCGAAGCAGGTACTCTTCGGCTGACCCACCTCTCATTTTTAAGGGTGGGAGAAGGGAGAGATTTGACTGAAAAGGGCCAGTGGTTGAAGCAGGGCTTCTCAAAAGACGACATTGCCACCTGCTGGCCGTTCGCATTTCCAGTGCTATTTAAGGCGGTCTTACTTTCTGCCACGGTGCACCCCACTTTGCGGTCCAAACATGAATTTTGGGGACCAGCTTCTTAATCTCTCGCCGTGTATTTGCACGGCGGTAGTGCTGTCGTGGCCCGCGGATCAGGCTGCCTGTTGCAAGACCAGTGCCTTGGGTGTCTCCAGCTGCTTTTGGACTACAGTCAGGGGAAATAAGTATTTGATCCCCTGCTAAATTTGCCCGTTTGCCCTCTGGGATTACAGGTAAAACCTCTCCCGAAGAAGAAGAAGAAGCTGATGAAGAAGAAGAGTTTGGATTTGATATCCTGATTTATCATTACCTGAAGGAGTCTCAAAGCGGCTAACATTCTCCTCCCCCCCCCCAACAACTAGGTGAGGTGAGTGGGGCTGAGAGACTTCAGAGAAGCGTGACTGGCCCAAGGTCACCCAGCAGCTGCAGGTGGAGGAGCAGGGAATCAAACCCAGTTCACCAGATTACGACTCCACCACTCTTAACCACTACACCACGCTGGCTTACAGCAGGTGCTTCTAATCTCAGCTCGTTGGTGAAGATACCAGGTAGCCTGACATCTGGCTGGTTGATAGGGGATCAAATACTTATTTCACGCATTATAATGTACATCATTATATAATGTATGGAATGTGATGTATGGAAGTGATGTATGGAAGTGAGAACTGGGCCATAAAGAAGGCTGATCGCCGAAGAATTGATGCTTTTGAATTCTAGTGCTGGAGGAGACTCTTGAGAGTCCCATGGACGGAAAGAAGATCAAACCTCTCCATCCTTAAGGAAATCAGCCCTGACTGCTCACTGGAAGGACAGATCCTGAAGCTGAGGCTCCAAGACTTTGGCCACCGCATGAGAAGAGAAGACTCCCTGGAAAAGATCCTGAAGTTGGGAAAGATGGAGGGCACAAGGAGAAGGGGACGACGGAGGACGAGATGGTTGGACAGTGTTCTCGAAGCTAGAAACATGAGTCTGACCAAACTGCGGGAGGCAGTGGAAGACTGGAGTGCCTGGCGTGCTCTGGTCCCGGGGGGTCACGAAGAGGCAGACATGACTAAATGACTAAACAACGAACAACAATAATGCACATCAATCTCTGATTTTTGTCTTCTGGGTTTCTGGGGGGTTTCCTGTTGTTATTCTGTCTCTCACAGCTACAATAAACGTACCATTAAAATTAATGGACTGGTCATTTCTTCGTCAGATGGCAAACGGGCAAATTTAGCAGGGGATCAAATACGTTTTTTCCCCTCACTGTACAATCCCCATCATCCCTGACCACTGGTCCTGCTAGCTAGGGGTGATGGGAGTTGTAGTCCAAAAGGAGCTGGAGACCCTAGTTTGGGAAACCGTGGATCCTGGGATCCTTCCTTTGGAACGCAGCTGACCCAGCCAAGAGTTTAAGGAGATAAGAAAAGCTTGCTGGGCCGAGAGTAGGCCCCTGTCTAGTCTAGCATCCTGTTCTCAGTGGCCATAATAAAATGAGAGCTCCCTGAATCAGGCCAATGGCCCATATAGTCCAGCCAATGCAATTCTGGGCTGCATCAACAGGAGTATAGCATCTAGATCAAGGGAAGTAATAGTGCCACTGTATTCTGCTCTGGTCAGACCTCACCTGGAGTACTGTGTCCAGTTCTGGGCACCACAGTTCAAGAAGGACACCGACCAACCAACTGGAACGTGTCCAGAGGAGGGCAACCAAAATGGTCAAAGGCCTGGAAACGATGCCTTATGAGGAACGGCTAAGGGAGCTGGGCATGTTTAGCCTGGAGAAGAGGAGGTTAAGGGGTGATATGATAGCCATGTTCAAATATATAAAAGGATGTCACATAGAGGAGGGAGGTTGTTTTCTGCTGCTCCAGAGAAGTGGACACGGAGCAATGGATCCAAACTACAAGAAAGAAGATTCCACCTAAACATTAGGAAGAACCTCCTGACAGTAAGAGCTGTTCGACAGTGGAATTTGCTGCCAAGGAGTGTGGTGGAGTCTCCTGCTTTGGAGGTCTTTAAGCAGAGGCTTGACAACCATATGTCAGGAGTGCTCTGATGGTGTTTCCTGCTTGGCAGGGGGTTGGACTCGATGGCCCTTGTGGTCTCTTCCAACTCTAGGATTCTATGAGTCAACAAGAAGATGCAACAATGATAAGCCAGCAAGTGGGATATTAGCACAAGAGCGATTCTCCTGTCTTACGGTTTCCAGGAACTGGCATTCAGAAGCAAATGGCTAATAGCCATCGATAGCCCATTAATTTTCCCAATTCTCTTTTAAAGCCATCCAGGTTGGCGTCCTTTGCTGCCTCCTGCAGGATCTGCGTGAATAAGGGCTTTCTTTATTGGAACAGACGAGCCTCATCTAAAAATAGGAATTCAAGGGGCAGTTTTGGGAAGGCCAAGCAAGGAAGGACAAGGTCACCTCGAATTGGTTTCGGTTCTCCTCTCCCCCCGCACCCCCCCCCCCCGCATTTCATTGTCGGTAATCCTCTGCCCTGTTACTCTGTGGGTTCGCTTATGCCTCCCATCTAAGCAAAGGCAGTCGATGAAAGTGCTTTTAAGGAAATTAATTATTTAAGTGGCTCGGCGCAGAAGGCATTTCGATGATGCACAAAGTGTTTTTGTCTTAAAGGGACAGCAGTGTTTTGGTTTTGCTGCTGGTTATCATCAAATACGGAGGCTTTCCCATGACGTACCACATATCAGTACAGTCATACCTTGGGTTACAGCCGCTTCAGGTTGTGTCTTTTCGGGTTGCGGACTGCCAAAACCCGGAAGTACCGGAACGGGTTACAGTGGTACCTCGGGCTAAGTAATTCATTCTGGAGGTCTGTTCTTAACCTGAAGCACCACTGTAGCTAATGGGGCCTCCCGCTGCTGTTGCGCTGCTGGAGCACGATTTCTGTTCTCATCCTGAAGCAAAGTTCTTAACCAGAAGCACTATTTCTGGGTTAGCGGAGTCTATAACCTGAAGCGTCTGTAACCCAAGGTACCACCGTACTTCCGGGTTTTGGCAGATGCGCAGAAGCGCTAAATCATGCTTTGCGCATGTGCAGAAGTCCCAAATTGCAACCCACACATGCGCAGATGCGGGTTGCGAACGTGCATCCCACACGGATCATGTTCGCAACCCGAGCATCCACAGTACTTTGATCACTGTGCTGGGCTCCTTTGGGATGGGGTGCTGAAAGTTTTTACCCCTTCTTGAGAGAGTCCGGCTGAGGTTCCTGGGCGTCATAGCCCAAAAGGCAGCAGAGAATGCCAGGCTGGGGGAAAGCTATTTGGGGGCACATTGAGAGGGCTTCGGTTGGGGGCCAAAACTGTTCCACCCTCTCCCCAAACACCCCGTCCTCCCTCAAAGACAGTGGGTGGATTTGCTCTGCCCGATTCCTACATGTTAATGCAGTGATCCAATACTAGCAGGAGTGGAATTCCCCCAACCACTGCACTTGGGGACTGAAGCTCGGAGGAACCTGAAAGCAGCTCCCAGACCACCTCCCCAAAACCCCAGCTCCATAAATGGTGGAAAAGAAGATCGCTGCACCATCTCAGTCCCGAAAAGCAGAACATGCCCCGGCAGTGCTTTTAAATCCATGGCCCCAGGGCATCGGTTCTCTCTCCCCACTTCCAGAATCTGGGAAATATTTAAATGATACAGAACAAATGCCAGAAAACAGGAAGCTTCGGCCACCACAGTTCGGGGTTACCACCATGAACACACCACCCAGTTGTGTTTATACTGCCATAAAATTTAGGAAACAAGCTGTACTACCAAAATGATTAAAATAAAAAAATTCCTTCCAGTAGCACCTTAAAGACCAACTAAGTTAGTTCTTGGTATGAGCTTTCGTGTGCATGCACACTTCTTTAAGGTGCTACTGGAAGGAATTTTTTTATTTTGACTATGGCAGACCAACACAGCTACCTATCTGTAACTGGTACCAAAATGATTAAAGTTTTAAACGATAATTTTAGGTTATATTTTGGTGATCAAGATTTAATATATTTTTTTTTTAACTGCCGCTATATCTGAATTGTCTCTGTTGTACCCAATTGCAATTCAATGTACAGTGGTACCTCAGGTTAAGTACTTAATTCTGTTCTTAACCTGAAACACCACTTTAGCTAATGGGGCCTCCTGCTGCTGCTGCGCCGCCGGAGCACGATTTCTATTCTCATCCTGAAGCAAAGTTCTTAGCCCGAGGTAATTATTTCTGGCTTAGCGGAGTCTGTAACCTGAAGCGTATGTAACTCGAGGTACCACTGTATCCCTGTTGTGTTTTATGATTTTCCTGATATTGTAAGTAACCAGGAACTGGTCTCTGACCGTAATAATAAAATCCATTCATTCACACACCACCCGGTATAACACAGAATTAACCAGGGCTAAAGAACCCCTGACCGACGGCCAACTGTCGTTGGAGGGGCCCCCCAGCCGTCATCTATTCCAACCCCCTGCCACGCAGGAGTCCCCACACCCACCCACTGCCCTTGCAGCTTCTCCCCACGATCAGAGAGGCTGAGAGCTTTTTTTCTCTGCAATCTGTTTTCGTTTTTAATGGATTCAGTATTTACACGCTTGGAAAAGGCCAAGGAACTCAGCACCACAGGGCAGGTTGGGACACGGGGCTTTCGCACCCCGAATCCTGCGTAGGCCAGGATCCCCGCGGCGCCCTTCGCCGTCCAGCAAGGGGGAACCTCGCGGCGCAGCCGGCAGTCGGGCGCAGTTTTAGGAAGCCGCCTCTCTCTCTCTCTGCCCGCCATGCCCGTTATTTCTTGGGGGAGGCCGAGACCTCCACGAGGACCCGGTTGAGCTCCCGCAGCCGGGCGTCCAGCGTCTCCACGGTCAAGTTCAGCTCGGCCACCTGCTCCTGCAGGCTCTCGAGGGTGCTGCTCAACTCGTCCTCCTTCTTCTTGCTGTTGGTGGTTTGGCGGGAGTACTCCAGGAAAATGCACAGCCCCCCAACCCCAAAGACGATGGCTTCGCCCAGCAGTTCCGCCCCCAGTTCGGCGGCCGCCTCCTCGTTCAGCGGCTTGATGGCGGCGCCACGGAAGCCCATGATGCGCATCTTGGCTCGCATCTCCACCCAGTGGTACACTGCAAGAGGAAAAGGAAGAGTGAGGAATGTCCAGGGTGCAAGGCCTGCAGCCTTCCAGGTATCACTTATTTTTTCTTTGACAAAGTAAAAGGTAAAGGGACCCCTGACCGTTAGGTCCAGTCGTTGACAACTCTGGGGTTGCGCACTCATCTCGCTTTATAGGCCAAGGGAGCCGGCGTACAGCTTCCGGGTCATGTGGCCAGCATGACTAAGCCGCTTCTGGCGAACCAGAGCAGCGCACGGAAACGCCGTTTACCTTCCCGCCGGAGTGGTACCTATTTATCTACTTGCACCTTGACATGCTTTCAAACTGCTAGGTGGGCAGGAGTGGGGACTGAGCAATGGGAGCTCACCCCGTCGCGGGGATTCGAAACACTGACCTTCCGATCGGCAAGCCCTAGGCTTTGTGGTTTAACCCACAGCGCCACCTGCGTAAAATCTGTAAATAAATATGAATAAAAATGTGCACCCCACTTCCTGACACCATTCCATTGTCACTATCCAACCTCCCAAAATTGCAACACCTCTTGCAATGGTTTAACCCCTTTCCGTTTTAACAGTATAAATTCTACAAACACCCTCTATATCTCCTCAAAATCATTTCTCCTGCATATTCCCCGTCTTACCTGAATGGCACATGTTAATTTATCATTATCAGCTAAATCCCACACCTCTCTGTACCGTTCTTCCATTTTATATTCACCTTGTTCCTTCCACTTCCTAGCTATAATAATTTGTGCAGTTTTCAATAAATTAGTGAGCAAGTCCTTCGTAGCCTGTGAACCTTCCAACCCATCGTACATTGACAGTAATTCTTTGGTCAGCTTTAACACAGTGATTTCTGTTATTTCCTTAAACACCCTTTGCCCAAAAAATTGTACATATTTACACCCCCACGACATGTGAACATAGGTCCCTGTTTCCTGGCATCCCCTCCAACATAGCACCGAATATTCCTTGTTTATTTGATTTAATCTTACTGGCGTTAAATACCATCTCCAAATTAATTTATAATAATTTTCTTTTATCCTTCTAGACAACATTTTCAAAGTGTGCTTCTCCCATATTTTCTACCTGGACCCTGACGTCATCCTCTGAGGCCTTTTTGTGTGTGTTTCTTCCAAGAGAGGCCTGGAGGGTATATTTTGTGGGGGGTTTTAATTGTAATTTTGATGTTGTGAATTGCCCTGAGATCTGTTGATGGAAGGGCAGTATGCAAATGTTATGAATAAAAATAACACCCCAATTTTCACCATGGCGGACATTGTGGAGTTCGGAAAGGTTCAGAAAAGGGCAGTCGAAACAATCAAGGATATGAAGAGACTAATAATAATAATAATAATAATAATAATAATAATAATAAATTATTTATGCTCCGTCCATCTGGCTGAGTTTCCCCGGCCACTCTGAGCGGCTCCCAACCAAGTGTTAAAAACAATACAGCATTAAACATTTAAACTTCCCTGATCAGGGCTGCCTTCAGATGTCTTTTAAAGATAGGATAGCTGCTTATTTCCTTCACATCTGAAGGGAGGGTGTTCCACAGGGTGGGCGCCACCACCGAGAAGGCCCTCTGCCTGGTTCCCTGTAACCTCATTTCTTGCAGCGAGGGAACCGCCAGAAGGCCCTTGGAGCTGGACCTCAGTGTCTGGGCTGAACGATGGGGGTGGAGATGCTCCTTCAGGGATACTGGGCCTTTGAGGCCGTTTAGGGCTTTATAGGTCAGCACCAACACTTTGAATTGTACTCAGAAATGTACTGGGAGCCAATGCAGATATCTCAGGACTCCCCTGTGAGGAAATGTTGCAGTGTTTGAGACTTTTTTATTTCAGAGAAATAAATTCAAGATTCAAGACTATAACAATGCTTGTGCGGTTGCTTCCAAACCTGCCATCTTGTGCATATTAAGTTAGAATCCATCTGAGAGAGTCTCTGAGAGAGAGAACCAGTCGCACTAGTTTCAAGGTAAATGTCTGAGCAGGGCAGTTAAGAATGGAATTTTACTATTTACAGAGAACAGTTATTGAGGATTTTCCTGCGGACAAAGTGATTAAATGTGAGTTTGATGATTCCTGCATTGCTGTGGCTTGGGCCAAATGACACTTAGGGTCCCTTCCAAGTCTACAATTCTATGATCCTATTTCTGTCCTCTGGGGGAGGAAGCGTGGGCAGGACAACATCCCGAGAAACATCATTTAATGGAACAGATGCCCATGAATCATAAGAAGCCAGGGGTCAGCAAATTTTTTCAGCAGAGCTGGAGCTCAGCGTCCGGGCAGAACGATGGAGGTGGAGATGCTCCTTCAGGTATACTGGGCTGAGGCCGTTTAGGGCTTTAAAGGTCAGCACCAACACTTTGAATTGTGCTCGGAAACATACTGGGAGACAATGTAGGTCTTTCAGGACCGGTGTTATGTGGTCTCGGCGGCCGCTCCCAGTCACCAGTCTAGCTGCCGCATTCTGGATTAATTGCAGTTTCCGGTCACCTTCAAAGGGAGTCCCACGTAGAGCCCATTGCAGTAGTCCAAGCGGGAGATAACCAGAGCATGCACCACTCGGGCAAGAGAGTCTGCGGGCAGGGAAGGTCTCATCCTGCGTACCAGATGGAGCTGGTAGACAGCTGCCCTGGATACAGAACTGCGCCTCCATGGACAGCTGTGAGTCCAAAATGACTCCCAGGCTGCGCACCTGGTCCTTCAGGGGCACAGTTACCCCATTCAGGACCAGGGAGTCCCCCACACCAGCCCGCCCCCTGTCCCCCCAAAACAGTACTTCTGTCTTGTCAGGATTCAACCTCAATCTGTTAGCAACCATCCATCCTCCAATCGCCTCCAGGCACTCACACAGGACCTTCACCGCCTTCAAGGGTAGCCCCATGGAGAATACATTGCAGTAGTCCAGCCAAGACGTTGCCAAGGCCTGCACCAACGTGGCCAAGCCGTCCCTGCCAAGGAACAGCCAAAGGTGGAAGGAAGCGCTCTTGAGAGCCACTGAGGACCCCTGTGCCTCCGACGATGGTGACAGATCTAAGGACGCCCCTAAGTGGGCAAAAAACCCACCAAGAAGAGGACAAGCTTCCACTCTCTGTCCCCCTCAAAATGGCTTCTGTCCCTCCAGAATGCAGCTTTGGCTTATCAGTTCTGCCTGGGGTTGGCTGAGGCTCCAGACACTCACACTTGGAAACTCCCTGCCACTGGACACCAGGCGGCTGAAGATCATCTTTGCTCAGCCAAACCTGTCCGGAGGTGTTGTCTGTAACCCGAGGTCATAGCTGTCAACCTTCCCTTTTTTTGAGGGAAATTCCCTTATTCCAGCGCCTTTTCCCGCTGCTATCCCGGATTGTTGGATATCCCGTAGACTGTCCCCGGGACAGGTGAGGCTGCTGATCCCTTATTTTCGAGGCTGCTGATCCCTTATATTCAAATCTGAAAGCTGACAGCTATGGGCAGGAGGCTTAGAAAGTTGGGTGTGTGTCTGTTTCCAGTCTATTGATGAATTTAAGTTTGGATTTGTAACTTGGTTTTTAACTTTTCACTGATTGGTTTTCACTGCTTTGTTCTCTTTGTAAACCGCTTTGGTGGTTGTTCCAAACAATCCAGCGCTGTACAAATTTTATCAAATAAAATTAATCAATAAAATTAATTAATTAAATTAATAAAAATTAATAAAATTAATTAATTACTATAATTCCCGGCCACTGGGTCAGGGGCCTCCGCCCCCTCTGCTTTCCCACGTGCTGCCCGGGAAGGGGACCTCTCAATGTCACCGCCGCAGCCTCTCCGCCCTCCCGGTTGGCCCGCGGCTCCTCGGAGGCCCGCCCCCCTCACCTCCCTATTGGCCTACTCCCCTCGCGTAGCCGCCCACCCTCGCTCCCATTGGCTCCCCTTTCTACCCTGACGAGAGACTCCCCCTATCGCGGGGGGCGCTGCCGCCGCCTGACTCACGTTGCGCGGGGGGCCCGCAGATGTACTGGCGGAAGAAGGGGCTGGCGCGGGCCCCGTCCTTGATGCGCGCGGCCAGGGGCTTGGAGAGCTGCCGGACGCCCAGGTAGAGCAGCTTGGCAATCGGGAAGGCGCCGGCCACCATCCTCGCGCTCCCAGCGGCCCCCGCGCCGAGCGCGGCGCACGCAGACGCCGGGCCGCGGTGACGTCAGCGCGCACGTCACGCCCAACCTCCCCGGCGTGCGTCCGCGACGTCAGCTCGCAGACGCACGCCTGCGTATCCCGTATGCAAATAGGACTTGTTGTTGTATATTCTCCCCCGCTTGACACACCGGGTGAGGGAACACGTGGGCGCACGCTAATGAGGCAACGCTGAATAATATTGGTTTTTCCTCTCATGAATATGCTAATAAGGCGAGCTGGAATATATTTGCTTTTTTCCTGTCACAAATATGCTAATGAGGCGAAGTGGGATATATTATTTTGAATATGTTAATTACATGTGTGCTTCCTGTTTTTACTTCCTGTGGTTTGTTTGAAATTTTTTTATATATATTTATATATTTCTGGTTTATAAAAAGCAAGACAATTGTTTCCCAGCCTTTTAAAGCAGCGCTCCGAAACGCAGCCCTGACGTACACTTCCGGCACAGACCGGAAGGAAGGAAGCCGCTCCCATTGCCATAGAGATAGCGAGGGATAGAGAGGCGCGCTGGAACAACGCCGACTGCGCCTGCGCATGTAATATAGGCCCTTGATGCCTCCCAGAGACTGAGGCCACAGAGTTAAAAAATGTAGAATCACCCTTTAACTCTCCGTAGAGGGAACTTCCGGGTTCATGTTAGAAGCTAGTCTATGTGTTTCCCCCCCCCCCCGGGGCAGGAGCCACTGCGGGCGCCTTTGGAAGCCAAAGAAGAAACCCGGAATCTCCTTATCGAAGGGGTTGGGCGGCTGCTCATAGCCGGTCGAGTTTTTCAGTTTCTCTCTCCCGTCAGTGCTCCTGTGTCACTCTTCCCTTTTTACTATATCTGTGGTGCACTTCCGCCCTGCATTGCTGGCCGTCATCCGTCTCAGCCAATCATGGCTTGCTCCGCTCTCTCCCCCTCCGGTTTTTGGCGGGAAAACTCTCCCGCTGCCGCGCGTAGGCCACGTGCCAGGAGGCTCCTCCCCTTTCTCGCCCCCAGGCAGGCGGTGCAGAGACCCAGGGGCGCATGGGAAACCCCCTCCCTGTCAACTTGCAGATTTGAAAATAAGGGACCAGCAGCCTCGAAAATAAGGGATCAGCAGCCGAAATAAGGGATTTTCCAGGGGGCACAGGTATGTTCGACTTCTGAGCCCCTCCGAGCCAAAGGCAGAAAGCCCAGCCAGCAGCCAAGCGAAGCCTCAAGCGGTGGTTCCCACAGCGCAGCAACCCGGCAAAGGGGATGCAGCAAGGAAAACCACCGTCCCCTCTCCGCTGGGAAGTGCTGAGCAAAGGCGAGTCCCCAGGTAACGCGGCCGATTTGATTGGCACAAGGCATGCAAGCTCCACCCCCCAGTCGTTCTCAGACTCCTTATTGGGTGAGCAACGCAGCCAAGCAACACAGTTGGAGCCTCCCTCCTCCCTGGCCGGCAGGGAGGGAGGGAGAGGAGCTGCTTCCTTTGAAACCCGGGAAATATAAGGGACAGCAGTGGGAAACGGCGCTGGGATAAGGGAGTTTCCCGCCAAATAAGGGACGGTTGACGGCTGTGTACCTGATGTTCCTCCTCCTCCCTATGAGGGGAAACCAGCCAGATGGGCGGGGTATAAATATTATTATTATTATTATTATTATTATTATTATTATTATGTCAGCAATTCAACAGGTGAAGCTGCTGTTGCTGCTGGCATGAAGTTGATTTCTAGGGAAGAGCTTCCCCTGTTCACCTCAAAGGCTAAGGGGCAAAGGCCTGCAGCCCCCGCAAGTCCAGGGTTGTAAAGATTGCGGAGTGAAGAATTGGGTGTACTCTTCCCACCTTGGATCAAATCTACTCTTCCCGGTGCCATAAGAAAGCGCAGGATAGTGCACACTCCGGAAATGATCTCTTTCAGCTTCTGCCTTCTGGAGGAAGGTTGTTGTTGTTTAGTTGCTTAGTCGTGTCTGACTCTTCGTGACCCCCTGGACCAGAGCACGCCAGGCACTCCTGTCTTCCACTGCCTCCCGCAGTTTCTTCAAACTCATGCTGGTAGCTTTGAGAACACTGTCCCACCATCTCGTCCTCCGTCGTCCCCTTCTCCTTGTGCCCTCCATCTTTCCCAATATCAGGGTCTTTTCAGGGAGTCTTCTCTTCTCAGGAGGTGGCCAAAGTCTTGGAGCCTCAGCTTCAGGTTCTGTCCTTCCAGTGAGCACTCAGGGCTGATTTCCTTCAGAATGGAGAGGTTTGATCTTCTTGCAGTCCATGGGACTCTCAAGAGTTTCCTCCAGCACCAGAATTCAAAAGCATCCATTCTTCGGTGATCAGCCTTCTTTATGGTCCAGCTCTCACTTCCATACATCACTACTGGGAAAACCATAGCTTGAACTATACGGACTTTTCTGGAAGAAGGTACAGGGTTATAAAGACTAGGACTAGCTGCCTGAGAAGCAGTTTTTATCCAAATGTGATTTTGGTTATAAGCGCAGTGTAAGGTACTCTCTGGGAGAGTATATTGTATTTAATTATGGGGGAGTTTCTAGGGGGTTAACCAGGATGGGATAGCAGGCTTGTTGGTTTTGAATGTCTGATGTGGTTTTTTTACAATTTCGTTGTTCTGTATGGGACAATGACAATAAAGATTATCGTATCGTAAAAAAAAAAGTCACCCTGGCCCCACTCCCCAGTTTCATTCAGCGTTGTGTAGAATTGCCGGGTCGAACGGTGCAAAACGATGGAACCTGAGAAGGCAAGGAGAAGAACCTTCCTCTCTGGGAGAACTGAGCAGCCGCCGGCCTTCCTGACCAGACACCTCCATTTCTCCCTCTTTGAGGTCTCTCGACCTTATTATGGGAGGGCTGCAGCCAGACTGACCCAGCCGAGGGTTTCTGGGAGCTGGTTTACTCAGTTAAATGTGAGGGTCCCAAGTCCAAGCACCAGAAGCCTCCTGATAACCTCAGGTGCCCTTCTTGGGTCCTGTAGCGTTGCAGGTCCAGCAGAGAGCAAAGACTTTGGCCGGGCTTGGGATGTCTCTAGCGATATCTGTGTTCCGAATCAAAAGTCCCTGCAACTGTGTTTCTAAATAGTCTGGCGTTTGATCCCTGTGATGGTATATTTGATCCCTTGGTAGCTGAGGGAAAGTTTAAGGAATGTCTGAATACGTCTTTGTCGTATTTTCATAGACTCAAAGAATTTGTTGAGTTCGAAGGGGCCATGAAAGTCATCTAGTTTAGGGTCATGCAGGTTTATTTTGCCCAATGCGATGCTCAAATCCGCAACCCTGAGGTTCATAGTCTCGTGCTCTACCAACTGAGCCATCCCAGGTCATCTGATTATGCTAAGTTTTTTACTTCGGCCTTTGCTTTCGCAATTTTTAAGTTTAGTACATTTTTGTAGTTAATTTCATTAATTTCATACTGTAAATAGACCCTTTTTGTGTGCATGTGACTTCTGTCAATGCAGTGTGCCTGTGATATATGCGATAACCTTAACCCTGTATCTCTGAGTTTTGGGCTGAATAAGGACGCGGGTGGCGCTGTGGTCTAAACCACAGAGCCTAGGGCTTGCCAATCAGAAGGTCGGCGGTTTGAATCCCCGCGACGGAGTGAGCTCCCGTTGCTCAGTCCCTGCTCCTGCCAACCTAGCAGTTCGAAAGCACATCAAAGAGCAAGTAGATAAATAGGTACCACTCCAGCGGGAAGTTAAACGGCGTTTCCGTGCGCTGCTCTGGTTCGCCAGAAATGGCTTAGTCCTGCTGGCCACATGACCCGGAAGCTGTACGCCGGCTCCCTCGGCCAGTAAAGCGAGATGAGCGCCGCAACCCCAGAGTTGTCCACGACTGGACCTAACGGTCAGGGGGTACCTTTACCTAACTAATGTGTTTACAAAATCAGTGAAGTGCTAATGAAGGGAGACAAGACAGTTTAATACATATAAATTAGGGGACTTGAGCTTCCCACTTGTAGGTTTTCCATTGAGGCATCTGGCTGGCTACTGTGAGAACAGGATAATTTTTTCTCTTTTTTTTCTTATTATGTTTTTACTGAAATTTTATTGGTGTTAGCCGCCCTGAGCCCAGCTCTGGCTGGGGAGGGTGGGGTATAAATAAAATTTATTATTATTATTATTATTATTATTATTATTATTATTATTAGCCACTGGCCTGATTCAGCAGCCAGGCTCTTCTTAGGTCATTGTGACTCTAAACACGCTAAGATATTTACGAAGAGGAATGAAACTTACATAATCCTCCCCTGAATAAGTTAGATCCTCTTTGGCTCCTCAGTTGCTCTGAGGGGGTTTGCTATGTTTTGCCTGGCCAGGAGACTGACCCCAAGCTCGTTCCTTCCCGCAGGGTCACCCGGACCGTTTGAACACAAGAATTAAAGGACTTTCCTGTTGTTTGGCCTGCCTCAGCTGCTGCCTTCTTGGCTCATCCTTCTCGTTACAGCAGGACGGGGTTTTCGGAGAGAGAAACTGAGGCATGGAACCAAGGGGCAGGGCCAGGGAGCTGCCCCCAAGAGGTCAGTACCATATCAGGCCAGCCAGGGTCTCTGGGCACAACCGAATTTCCTTCAGGTTGTGCCCAGGGGTAGTCTTGGCGCACTGTATTGATTAAGCAATAGCGGGGAAGGAATGGAAAGGAGAGTTTGGAACCCGAGCCCCAATGGGAAACCAGAAGGCCTGTCGTTTCCTTTCCCTGCCTGCACACATGGGAACCATGTCCTTTCATGGCCCCAGAGATCCGGCATGCGTCCCAGCAGCTTGAGCGGGAAAGGGATCAAGAGATTTGGGCCGAGCGAGAGGAAACTAAATAAACAGGAGCAGTGAAAGCATCCCACTCTGGAATCCACTCTCAAAAAGTCCCAAAAAGACTTGAGGAACTGTTCTTGCTGGGGCTGCAAATCTCTCAGAAGAAGAAGTTGATAATCATCATCATCATTACATTTACAATCTGCCTTTCCCCAGGAGATGAAGTGGGAGTGCGTGGTTCTCCCCCTCCCATTACCCTGCGAGGGTGGTTAGGCTGAGACACAGTGACACACGACCAGGGAGCTTCGTGGCAAAGTGGGGATATGAACCCCAGTTTCTCCCGCTTGGCTCTACGTGGGGCTCCCTTTGAAGGTGACCCGGAAACTGCAATTAATCCAGAATGCGGCAGCTAGACTAGTGACTGGGAGGGGCCGCCAAGACCATATAACACCTGTCTTGAAAGACCTACACTGGCTCCCAGTACGTTTCCGAGCACCGTTCAAAGAGTTGGTGTTGACCTTTAAAGCCGTAAACGGCCTCGGTCCAGTATACCTGAAGGAGCGTCTCCACCCCCATCATTCTGCCCGGATGCTGAGGTCCAGCTCCGAGGGCCTTCCGGCAGTTCCCTCACTGCAAGAAGCAAAGCTACAGGGAACCAAGCAGAGGGCCTTCTCAGTGGTGGCGCCCGCCCTGCGGAACGCCCTCCCACCAGATGTCAAAGAGATAAACAACTACCTGACATTTAGAAGACATCTGAAGGCAGCCCTGTTCAGGGAAGTTTTTAATGTGTGACATTTTAATGTATTTTTAATCTTAGTTGAAAGCCGCCTAGAGTGGCTGGAGAGACCCAGCCAGATGGGCGGGGTACAAATAAAAATTATTATTATTATTATTATTATTATTATTATTATTATTATTATTATTATTATTTCTCCCAGGTCCTAGGCCATCACTCTAACCACACCACCACATGGGCTGGCATGTGGCAATGGGCCAGCCCCATCCCTCACTCCTTGCCCACGTGGGCATACTTTGATCAGTTATAGAATCCCAGAACAGGGATTCCAGAGCAGGAAGGGACCCCAAGGGTCATCTAGACCAACCCCATGCAATGCAGCAATTGGCACTAAAGAATCCCTGGCAGAAAGAAACCCAGCCTCTGTTGAAAAACCTCCAACGAAGGGGAGCCGACCGAGGCTGCCTGTCCGACTGTTTGGTCTCAGCCTGCTGGAATTGTCGGGAGGTCCGTGGATATTTCCACTTGCTTTCACCTTTGGCCTCTTCCTGTTTATTCCCAGAAAGGCCACTGACTCAGCAGCCCTCGCCTCTTGTTAAACCCTGAGATTAGGCTGCTCCCATCTTGGGACGTCACAGATGTCCCTCTCTTTTCATCCTGCTCCTTGCATTCCTGGAAGTGAGTCACCAGTGGGGCAGTCTTAGGCTCCAAGACCCATCGCCGGAGGTAGAGGTTAATCCCAGGAGGTGTGGGAATTTCTGAAAGCTTTCAGCGCAGCATGTTTGATTTTATCCCAAGCCAAGAGGCAGCCAGGAGCAGAGGGTGGCGGTCGAAAGAAGCTGTTTATTGCAGGATCGCTGGCCCTGTGTGGGAATGTGGCTACTTCTGGGGCTAAGCCTGGCTGGCAGGCGGGGATTCCTGAGCTGCTATGAGCAAAGTAAAAATTATTCTTATGTGCAGGGAATTTCCCTTGGCAGGGGGGTGTGGGAAGGCGCTTCTTACACAGAACTTTTCATTGAGGAGAAACTCTTTAGAGGAAAGGCAATGAAGAGGCGACAGGACAGAAGCTTATAAAATTAATGATTGGCTGCATGGATAGATAAAAGTTTCTCTCCTGCTCCCATAACTCTAGAACTTAAATTATTATACAGTGGCACCTTGGTTTTGGGACATGGGTGGCGCTGTGGTCTAAACCACAGAGCCTAGGGCTCGCCGATCAGAAGGTCGGCGGTTCGAAACCCCGCGACGGGGTGAGCTCCCGTTGCCCGGTCCCTGCTCCTGCCAACCTAGCAGTTCGAAAGCACGTCAAAGTGCAAGTAGATAAATAGGTACCGCTCCGGCGGGAAGTTAAACGGTGTTTCCGTGTGCTGCTTTGGTTTGCGAGAAGCGGCTTAGTCATGCTGGCCACATGACCCAGAAGCTATACGCCGGCTCCCTCGGCCTATAGAGCAAGATGAGCGCCGCAACCCCAGAGTCATCTGCGACTGGACCTAACAGTCAGGAGTCCCTTTAGCTTTACCTTTACCTTGGTTTAAGAACAGCTTAATTTATGAACAACTTGGATTTAAGAATGCTGCAAACCTGGAAGTAGGTGTTTTGGTTTGTGAACTTTGCCTTGGAAGCAGAACATGTTCCGCTTCCTCTCAAGTGTGTTCCATTTGTAAGTTGAGTCCCCTGCTGCCATGGGAAAGCCCGCCTTGGTTTAAGAACGGACTTCCGGAACGGATTAAATTTGTAAACCAAGGTACCACTGTACAACACAGCCTCAACAGAGAAAAGAACATAGCATTAAGTTTATGTCATCCTGGGGATTGTGAGACTAGTGGGAGAGCTTAACTTTTCCTTTATGTACAGAAAGAAGGGAGACCAGGTTTTGTCATTCTGAACCAGCTATATCCCAAATATTATTCACCCACATCTCAAGAGGTATCTCCGCCTGGGATTTCCAGTGATACGCTATAACTAGACTTGCGGCTATGGTTTCCCCAGTAGTGATGTATGGAAGTGAGAGCTGGACCTTAAAGAAGGCTGATCGCCGAA
The DNA here is from genome assembly GCF_965113315.1 of Podarcis vaucheri. Classification (NCBI taxonomy): domain Eukaryota; kingdom Metazoa; phylum Chordata; class Lepidosauria; order Squamata; family Lacertidae; genus Podarcis; species Podarcis vaucheri. The sequence goes on along the minus strand of NC_138765.1, from coordinate 4,725,261 downwards.
GAATGGATGCTTTTGAATTCTGGTGTTGGGGGAGACTCTTGAGAGTCCCATGGACTGCAAGAAGATCCAACCTCTCCATTCTGAAGGAAATCAGCCCTGAGTGCTCACTGGAAGGACAGATCCTGAAGCTGAGGCTCCAAGACTTTGGCCACCTCATGAGAAGAGAAGACTCCCTGGAAAAGACCCTGAAGTTGGGAAAGATGGAGGGCCCAAGGAGAAGGGGACGACAGAGGACGAGATGGTGGGACAGCGTTCTCGAAGCTACCAGCATGAGTTTGACCAAACTGCGGGAGGCAGTGGAAGACAGGAGTGCCTGGCGTGCTCTGGTCCAGGGGGTCACGAAGAGGCGGACACAACTAAACAACAGTAGACTTGCAGCTACCAGTACAAAAAGAATTAAATCTTCTTAATGCCATAACTGTGGCTCCCCAGAGGAGTTGCTCTCCCCCTAGTCCATATTTATAATCTCCGACGTTGTTTGACAGCCGCACCTCACCCGTGAGAATAGGCCACGTTCTCACTCTTCCTTAAAAGGGCCTGATTTCAAAGTACTATAGGAACCCAGATAGAGTATCAGCTTTCTCATGCAACCTTGGATCTGGGCCATCAGCCTCCCTTTGGGGCATAACAAGAGCGCCTGAGGACATGTTGGGGGTCTCTTCTCCCCATGTGGGAGCCACAGCCAGCTCCCAGGCACCTGAGGGGGCAGAGCAGTCGAGCCAAGCCCCTCTCAGCCCCTCTCGTTTATTTCAGAATCAACCCATTGCTCAGCTAGCTCTGAGATGCACCCAGTTCTAACCGGAGCACTTCTGAATCCTTGTGCTGAATCACAGAGCGGGTGGGCTTTGGCTGATTGCATGGCAGATTTCTCATGGTCCCCAAGGAGATTCCTCTGCTCATTAAGCTCCGTAAACGCCAGGCCTTTGGCCTCTTCCTGTACAGATGGGAAACTGGGAGGGGGAAGAACGAAGTGACGTGTGTTTTGCTTGGGTCTCTGGTGCCGCAAAAGGATCCCGTGGGCCGTTTCTCCTACTGTTTGGTTTAACTACTCCCCTCCATTTCCATCTTTGTCTCTGCCCACCCCTGACTAAAGTGCCTTTGCAAAGAACAAACAGGACAGGATTTCATGGTGGCTTCCAGCCTGCCATTCCAGGGGCATTGCGGCAGCCCAGCAACCAGTTACGGCTCGCACGTTCCAAGAACTCTTGAGGTTTTATGCAAGCCCCCAAAATACCCGTGGGCATTTCTTCTTTGTAAGCCCTGCAAATATACTTGCACGCTCTCTAAAGAACGGCCGGGGTGTCTCCCGGTCCTTAAGCCGTCTTATAATATGGAACGCCGAGCCAAAAGGGATAGGGAAGGAATGTGCCGAAATGCGCTCTCACGGGGGCCAGCGAGATGCCCCAATGGGAAACGCTGAAGCATGATTTGAACACAGGAGCAGCTCTCCCCTCTGTCCTAAAACCTCCTTTCAAATTTTACCTTAGGCAAGCTGCTGCTTCTCAGCCACAGCACACCCGCCGTCACCCACCTGCGCCTTCAATGCTCACTTTTCTTACAGGGTTGTTGTGTTGTGTTGAGCCACCAAGCAGGGAGGTGCTCTGAATTCTCCAGCAAAGCACTGCACAGGTACTAGGAATTGTTAATAGAATCATAAGACCGTAGAGTTGGAAGGGATCCCACGGGTCACCTAGCCCAATGTTTTCCAACCTGGCTCTCCCGCTGTTTTCCGACTACAACTCCCATCATCCCTAACTAGAAGGACCAGGGATGATGGGAACTGTAGTCCGAAAACAGCCGGAGACCCAAGTTTGGGAAACAGTGGTCTAGCCCAGGCACCCCCAACCTTTGGTCCCCCAAGATGTTTTGAGACTACAATTCCCATCATCCCTGACCACTCCCATCATCTCTGACTACTGCAATGCGCTCTATGCGAGGCTACCTTTGAAGGTGACCTGGAAACTGCAACTGAATGTGGCAGCTAGACTGGGGACTGGAAGTGGCTGCTGGGACCATATCACACCGGTCCTGAGAGATCTGCATTGGCTCCCGGTACGTTTCCAAGCACAATTCAAAATGTTGGTGCTGACCTTGAAAGCCCTAAACGGTCTCAGCCCAGTATACCTGAAGGAGCGTCTCCACCCCCATAGTTCAGCCTGGACACTGAGATCCAGCGCCGAGGGCCTTCTGGCGGTTCCTTCATTGAGAAGTGAGGTTACAGGGAACCAGACGGAGGGCCTTCTCGGTGGTGGCGCCCGCCCTGTGCAACGCCCTCCTATCAGATGTGAAGGAAATAAGCGGCTATCCTATCTTTAAAAGACATCTTAAGGCAGCCCTGTTCAGGGAAGTTTTTAATATTTAATGCTGTATTGTTTTTAACACTTGATTGGAAGCCGCCCAGAGTGGCTGGGGAAACTCAGCCAGATGGGCGGGGTATAAATATATGATGATGATGATGATGATGGTTACTGGTCCTGCTAGCTAGGGATCATGGGAGTTGCAGGCCAAAACATATGGAGGGCTGCAGGTTGGGGATCCCTGGTCTAGGCCAACCCCCAGCAATGCATCTCGCAGCGTGGAACTTAGGGCAGAAATGTGCTGGCACGTTTTAAGTTATTATAATAATAATATTATCATTTTATTGTTAGGTCCGATAGTATATCCGTCGGCCACCTGCCCCGGCGAGTTGCCAGCGGGGCCTCTGCGTCGTCTGGACGCAGCTCCAAGCGTTCAGCGTTCGAAAGTCAGTATCTTCATCTGGAGCTCCTCGTCCCCCGCGGGCCCCCCCTGCGAGGGGGGCATGGGGAGCGCCAGTGGCTGCCGGCAGAAGCTGCTCTTCTTGGAGGAGAGAGGGGTGTCGAGGGTGAGGGAGGCGTTGGCCATCTCTCGGGGCTTGGAGCTGGCCAGGAAGCGCAGCAAAGTGGAGAGGGCCTTGGCCACGTCGCCCCGGGCCCCTTCGTTGGCGAAGCAGTACAGGATGGGGTCGGCCACGCAGTTGAGGCTGGTGAAAGCCAGCGCCGTGTGGTAGGCCACGAAGACCGTCTCCTCGAAGCCGCAGTCGCAGGGCTTGCTCAGGTGCACGGCGCTGCGCGAGAGGAGGAGCAGGTGGTACGGGGCGAAGCAGAAGAGCAGGATGACGATGAGGCTGAGCGAGAGGCGCTTGATCTTGGCTTTCTCCTGCCTCTCGGTGGAGACGTTCCCCCGAACGGCGCGCAGGATCCCCCGGTAGGAGAACAGCATCAGCGTCCACGGGAAGAGGAACCCGATGAAGACCCGGTAGAGGTTCATCCACGCCACCCACTCCTCCATGGGGTACTTCTCGAAGCAGAAGGTGTGGTTGTAGCGGTCGTGGAAGAGCTCGTTGTGGAACAGCGGCGCCGAGTTGGCCCCGATCTCGATGGCCCACACCGTGGCGCTGACGGCCACGGCCGTCTTGACCCGGCGGAAGCGGGCGAAGCGCAGAGGGTGCGCCACGGCCAGGTAGCGGTCGACCGAGATGCAGCACAGGAAGGCGATGCTGATGTAGATGTTGGTGTAGAAGATGAAGCCGAAGACCTTGCAGGACTGCTGCCCGTGGATCCAGTTGTCGTGGTGCAGGAAGTAGTCGATCCACAGAGGCAGCGTGGCGATGTAGAGCAGGTCGGCCACGGAGAGGTTCATCAGGTAGACTCCCAGCTCGTTCTTCTGGCGCACCTGCAGGTAGGCGGCCCACAGGGCCAGGCAGTTGGTGGGCAGGCCCACGGTGATGACGGCGATGTACAGCGCCGGAGGGAAGAGGTGGTCGATCTTGGAGTCCACGTGGCAACTCACCAGCGTCGCGTTGCACATCCTCAAGGAAGCGGGCTGCAGAGAGCCCGGGCGGCGCTGGGTCCCCGGCTCAGGACAGGGGTCTGCGGGGCCAGGAGCAGGGCGTCCGCAGGGCCGGGCTGGCCATCGCGAGGAGGTCCCTGGAATCGGTGCGCGACGAGGCCCCCATGGGATGGAGCTGGGTGTTGCCTTCTGCCGTGGTGGCACCTAATCAGCTGGGTTGGTGCAAGGGACGCTTCTCAGAGGTGCTTCCTGGCCTTGTGGACCTGGGGAAAGAGGACGGCAATAATAATAATAATAATAATAATAATAATAATAATAATAATAATAATAATATATTATTTATACCTCGCCCATCTGGCTGGGTTTCCCCAGCCACTCTGGGCGGCTTCCAACAGAACACTAAAATACAATAACCTATTAAACATTAAAAGCTTCCCTAAACAGGTCTGCCTTCAGAGGTCTTCTAAAAGTCTGGTAGTTGTTCTTCTCTTTGACATCTGGTGGGAGGGCGTTCCACAGGGAGGGTGCCACTACCGAGAAGGCCCTCTGCCTGGTTCCCTGCAACTTGGCTTCTCGTAGGGAAGTCTCTCTCTCCCTCTCGGTCGCTGGAGTTGGACAGATCAGGAGCAATTCCAGGCGCGGTTGGTTTGGTTGGAATCCAAACATTTCATTGTTTTCACTAATTTATACAAGAAGCAGCAATCGATATTCAGCCACCCTCCCCATAAGCACCAAATGTCTATTTAATCACATTTGACGCTTAAGTCATTTCACTTTGCAAGCAAAGGCATCATGCCATAAGCTGCCATGTGTCCTCAGAGACCTGTGAGCACATTCGATCGGCGTCGTACAACGATGCCCGGTTGACGGAGAAGCTGTGCTTTTCTTCTCTGCTCAACTCTCTCGCACCTGGGTTTGTCCATGAATATTAAGATCCGGATTGAGGTGTGCATTTAGTGCGGTTTAGGAACCTCTCTGGATTTTCTGTGCCCCTGATAAGATCTGGTTCATGGGACACTGCCTTTTAACAGGGCACAGCGGCAGAACAAGGAGAGAAGCTATCAGACCCGGGAGAATTAATCGTTGCAAAGTACAGTCAAAATACAGATCGTGTGAAAGTGTGGGTGAGCTCCATGGATGGGACCATAGGAATGGCATCTTCTTAAATTTCCTTTGGCATCACTTGGCGGCAGAGATACCTGGGACATTTGCTGCCATAGGGTGACAAGTCCAGACCTCACTCTTTCCACAGTTAAGTTCTCCCATGAGATAACAAAATGAAATTATTATTATTATTATTATTACTATTATTAAAATTTCTACACCGCCCTATAGGTAAAAAAGGTAAAGGATCCCTGGACGGTTAAGTCCAGTCAAAGGCGACTATGGGGTTGCGGCGCTCATCTTGCTTTCAGGCCGAGGGAGTCGGCATTTGTCCACAGACAGCTTTCCGGGTCATGTGGCCAGCAGGACTAAACCGCTTCTGGCACAGCAGGACACCGTGACGAAAACCAGAGCACACGGAAACGCTGTTTACCTTCCCGCTGGAGTGGTACCTATTTATCTACTTGGGCTTTGTGCTTTCGAACTGCTAGGTTGGCAGGAGCAGGGACCGAGCAATGGGAGCTCACCCCGTCGTGGGGATTCGAACTGCCGACCTTCTGATCGGCAAGCCCAAGAGGCTCAGTGGTTTAGACCACAGCGCCATCCCCGTCCCTACCACCCTATAACCACAGATCTCTGGGCAGTTATAACATAAAATAACAAAATAGTAACACAAAATACATAATTAAAAACAAAAGCAACCCAATAACTTTCCCTCCCCAACCCATTTTTAAAGGGTGCATTTTAAAATGAATGACAGCTTGGGGGAACACAACTGTTCTCAGGGGAAAAACCCAACGCATGGGATTTGGTACTGGGTGCGAAATTCAGCCGCCCAAGAATCTCTGCATCCTTTGATCAAAGAACCAGTGTGGTGAGAGTATTGGGCCAGGCCCTGGGAGAGACCAGGGTTCAAATCCCCCCTCGGCCATGACTTCCACTAGGTGGTGGCCTTGGAGGGGGGGGGTCCATCACTGCCGCTCTCAGCCTGACCTACCGCACAGGGCTGTTGTTGAGGGTAAAACAAGGAGATCTGTGGGCCCCACCTTGAGCCCCTTGAAAGGAAAAAGCTGGGATATATATGCAATGCATAAACGAAGGCAGCAAGTTTCTAGCCCTCAGGCTTGTAAAGATTTGGTTCAGAGAGGTGCTGCCTGGTGAAACCCTAGAAACGCAGAAATTGAGAAGTCTCTCAGGGGAAGGGGACGGGGCTCCTGTGCTTTCTGGAGGTCCTTAGGGAGACGGATCAGGGCTCAGAGACGGGCACCTGCTTTGCCAGAGACAAGACTGGGCTAGAGTAGCCTAATCTGCTGAAAGGGAACTTCTGGTCTTCCTTCCCCCACTGCAAGGGGGCAAAACCAGAACAGACTATGCAGACAGGAATGATTTATACAGGCTGCAGACCTCAGCGTTTTTGGGGGACCTAGCGTTTTGTTTACCACTTTGCATCTTTTCTGTATATTTTGGTCTGGTTTAGCGGGACAATTCATGGAGTGGAACGTGGCAGAAAAAGCGGAACAGAGTTGTCGCCGGGAGGGCAGGAGTTAGGCCCTTAGTTAGTGGCTGGCGGCAGGTGGGGTTTGACAGGGCTGTTGCTGTGTTTACCCCCCCCCCCCCGGCGGTATTAACACAGAGGCAGTGTGGTGCAGTGGTTAGAGTGTCGGGCCAAGACTTGGGGACCAGGCTTCAAATCCCCACTTGGCCTAATAATAATAATAATTATTATTATTTATACCCCGCCAATCTGGCTGAGTTTCCCCAGCCACTCTGGGCGGCTCCCAATCAAGTATTAAAAACAATACAGCGTTAAATATTAAAAACTTCCCTGAACAGGGCTGCCTTCAGATGTCTTTTAAAGATAGGATAGCTACTTATTTCCTTCACATCTGAAGGGAGGGCATTCCACAGGGCGGGTGCCACCACCGAGAAGGCCCTCTGCCTGCTTCCCTGTACCCTCACTTCTTGCAATGAGGGAACCATAAGGGGAGGGAAACATAAGGGTCAGACCGAGCCCAAACCAAAGGCCAGGCGGAATAGCTCTGTCTTGCAGGCCCTGCGGAAAGATGTCAAGTCCGCTGGGCCCTGGTCTCTTGTGACAGAGCATTCCACCAAGTCGGGGCCAGTACTGAAAAGGCCCTGGCCCTAGTTGAGACCAACCTAACCACCTTGCGACCTCCAAAATGTTGTCATTTGTGGACCTTAAGGTCCTCCGCGGGGCATACCAGGAGAATAAAGGAACACACGAGAGTTTTGTGACGTCTTCGAGGCTGTAACACGTTTGCTATGGCATAAATTTCCCTAAGCCACAGAAGGCTCCTCCCAGGATGGTTGGCTAGAGCCTGGCGCTGATGATGCCGAGGTTGCAGGTTCGATCCCCGTATGGGATGGCTGCATATTCCTGCATCGAAGGGGGTTGGACTAGATGGCCCTTGGGAGCCTTCCCAACTCTGCAATTCTGTGATTCTTTTAAGGAATCCCAAGTCTCTTTTCCTTGTTTTTGCTGGAAATGGCTAACTCACAGATAGTACTTTCCGACATTAAGAGCTGTTCAACTGTGGAACAGGCTGCCTTCGAAGACAGTGGGCTCTCCTCCATGTCTCACCCTGATCTGGCCACAGTGATCCACGCGACGGTCACCTCCAGGCTTGATTATTGTAACTCGCTCTACGCGGGGCTGCCCTTGAAGCCGACCTAGAAACTCCAGCGGGTGCAGAATGCCGCAGCGAGACTCCTTACGGGGTCCTTGCTGCGAGATCATATCCATCCGGTGCTATACCAGCTGCACTGGCTCCCGGTGGAGTACAGGATCAGATTTAAGATGCTGGTTTTAACCTTTAAAGCACTATACGGCCTAGGACCCTCGTACCTACGGGACCGCCTCTCCTGGTATGTCCCACAGAGGAACCTACGGTCTGCAAATAAAAACATTCTGAAGGTCCCAGGTCGCAAAGTGGTTAGATTGGTCTCAACCAGGGCCAGGGCCTTTTCAGTACTGGCCCCGACTTGGTGGAACGCTCCGTCACAAGAGACCAGGGCCCTGCGGGACTTGACATCTTTCCGTAGGGCCTGCAAGACAGAGCTGTTCCGCCTGGCCTTTGGTTTGGACTCAGTCTGACCCTTATGTTTCCCTCCCCTTAGGGTCTTGATTTATCGGCTACTTTTAAAATGAGGCTGCATTTTAAATTGGTTTTTTCTTCTTCTTCTTTTCCCCATTATGTTTGTACTGTGATTTTATTGGTGTTATCCACCCTGAGCCTGGCTCTGGCTGGGGAGGGCGGGGTATAAATAAAATTTATTATGGCGATGATTATAATTATTTGAGATTCTTCAACAGAACCACCTCTTTAGCTGCGATTCCGGCATCGTTCCAGGGGGTTGGACTAGATGACCCTTGGGGTTCCCTTCCAACTCAACAGGTCTGCGATTCTCTTCTCTTCTGAGGGCGCATCTGCCTTCCCCACCCAGATCGGTGGCCAAAAGCTTCATCCGCTGCCAGGAATCAAAGCAGCGCTCGACTGTTTCGCCCAGGCAAGCAGCCAAACCCTCCCCAAACCTCGCCCCTTGGCTCAGCGGTTCTGGGAAGGAGAGACCATCTGCAGAGAGAGACTGTGCCTGCAGCACCACACCTCTGTCTCATCAATAGAAATCTCGAAAGTGGATGCAGAGACATGCTGTCTGACTCAGAGAGATGAGAGCAGGAAACGCATCCTAAAGATGCAGCCTAAAACTTCGGACTCTAAACAGAGGGGGGTGTCCAAAACCTAAGTAAGGTAAAGGTAAAGGTACCCCTGCCCGTACGGGCCAGTCTTGCCAGACTCTAGGGTTGTGCGCTCATCTCACTCTATAGGCCGGGGGCCAGCGCTGTCCGCAGACACTTCCGGGTCACGTGGCCAGCGTGACAAGCTGCATCTGGCGAGCCAGCACAGCACACGGAACGCCGTTTACCTTCCCGCTGGTAAGCGGTCCCTATTTATCTACTTGCACCCGGGGGTGCTTTCAAACTGCTAGGTTGGCAGGCGCTGGGACCGAACGACGGGAGCGCACCCCGCCGCGGGGATTCGAACCGCCGACCATGTGATCAGCAAGTCCTAGACACTGAGGTTTTACCCACAGCGCCACCCGCGTCTCCTAAAACCCAAGTATGTCACAGCAATTTCACAAAGGTACAGTGGTGCCCCGCAAGACGAATGCCTCGCGAGGCGAAAAACTCGCTAGACGAAAGGGTTTTCTGTTTTTTCAGTCGCTTCGCAAGACGAATTTCCCTATGGGCTTGCTTTGCAAAACGAAACGTCTTGCGAGTTCTTGCGAGTTTGTTTCCTTTTTCTTAAAGCCGCTAAGCAGTTAATAGCCACTAAGCCGTTAATAGCCGCTAAGGCGCTAATAGCCGCTAAGCCGCTAATAGCCACTAAGCCGCTAATAGCCGTGCTTCACAAGACGAAAAAACCGCAAGACGAAGAGACTTGCGGAACAGATTAATTTCGTCTTGCGAGGCACCACTGTAGATGGGCCACAGGCACCATTTAGGGTGTGTTTGTGAGGGTGTCGGAAGCTACCCAGCTGGGGCGCATCTTTTGCCTCCTGCAAAAAAATGCACAAACATCTAAAATGTGAGAGCAAAGACTAAGTAAGGTAAAGGTAAAGGGACCCCTGACCATTAGGTCCAGTCGTGGCCTACTATGGGGTTGCGGCGCTCGTCTCGCTTTACTGGCCGAGGGAGCCGGCGTACAGCTTCCGGGTCATGTGGCCAGCAGGACTAAGCCGCTTCTGGCGAAACAGAGCAGCACACGAAAACACTGTTTACTTTCCCACCGGAGCAGTACCTATTTATCTACTTGCACTTTGACGTGCTTTTGAACTGTTAGGTTGGCAGGAGCAGGGACCGAGCAACGGGAGCTCACCCCGCCGCGGGGATTCGAACCGCCGACCTTCTGATCGGAAAGTCCTAGGCTCTGTGGTTTAACCCACAGCGCCACCCGTGTCCCTTAAAGACTAAGTAGGGGTAATCAAATCCTTATTAAGATAAGACAAGCCGCTGGATCAAACTGATATTTCCAATCTATTCCAGCATTCTCTTCTCACAGTTGCCAACCAGACGTCCGGGGGGAAAGTTATGGAAGATTATTGCAATATACGATCACAACAGCGAGACTGTTATACGCACAAAGATGGAAGGACTTCTTATTACCTATTATGGAAGAACAGCTATTGAAATGAATGGATTTGGCTAGGACCGCACAACTGACATGCTAAACTAGAGAAAAATCACTGTTGATGTTTATCAACGATTGGAAACCCCTTATGGGCTTTCTGCGCAAAAAGGAAAATCAACTTGTGATATCTGGGTCTGAAGACTGGGGGGGGGGGGGGGAAAGGTTGCAAAGCAGAAGAGCTGACTGTTACTACGGAGTAGGAATTTTGCACAAGTTTTTGAAGTGGAGAGATGGAGAAATGGAAGTCATTTTTCTTCTTCTTTGTTTACTTTCGGTTTTTTATGTCTAAACATGAGGCCAGGCATGCTCCGCTTTGGGGCTGCTGTTTTCGACATCAAGCACCACACCTGGAAAACGTCCCCCTCAAAGACTGGAAGAAATTTAAGGACTATCTTAGGAAACATTGTAAAATTATTGAATGTTAGAATGACGTGGGTTTAGAAATTACGTGGTTTCTAGCTGTAATGATTAAGTAAAAAGAAAAGAAAGTCTAAAAATTTAAATGGATAACAAGGGAGAGGATTTGCTGAATTAATAATTGGAAATTGGAATACAGAAAGGGGAGGTATGAGGAAGTCGCGGAAGTAAGTTACAAGAAAATAAGGGATTGAAATTATACTTGTTTTTGTTTCTTTGTTTGTTTGTATTATTGTCTTGTTTGTTATTATATAATTTGTGAAACTTCAATAAAAATCTTTTTTTTTTAAAAAAGGAAAACGTCCCCCTCAAGGAGGCCCTCAAAAACAGAACTGGGCAGGTTCGTGAGAGGCAGTTCTCAAGGAACTGCTTGCAAGGTGCTTTAGGTCTTCAAAGAGCAACGCTGTTTGGGATTGAGTCGGGCAGCCAGGTTCTCAACTGGTAAAATGGCAACCATTTTTGTGTGCGTCATCTGAAGCCCCACAGATATATTCTGAACCGGTGGAAACTTCTGGGCTGTTTCCTTTTCCCTTTCCTGAAAGTACAGTGGTACCTCGGGTTACATGCGCTTCAGGTTACATGCGCTTCAGGTTACAGACTCTGCTAACCCAGAAATAGTGCTTCAGGTTAAGAACTTTGCTTCAGGATGAGAACAGAAATTGTGCAGCAGCGGGAGGCCCTATTAGCTAAAGTGGTGCTTCAGGTTAAGAACAGTTTCAGGTTAATATAATAATAATAATAATAATTTATTATTTATACCCCGCCCATCTGGCTGGGCCTCCCCAGCCACTCTGGGCGGCTTCCATAAAAACCAAAAATACAGTAAAATATCACACGTTAAAAACTTCCCTGAACAGGGCTGCCTTAAGTACGGACCTCTGGAACGAATTAAGTACTTAACCCGAGGTACCACTGTATTTCTGTTGAATTTTATCCCTATGACCTAAGCAACAAAATACACAAACGTATAAAACAACTAGACCGATCCAAGCCAAAGGCTGGCATGCGATGTTACATTCGCCGGAAGAAATGATAAAGCAGGTTATCCGGATATTTGCGATGAGATAACAGGCAGGTAAAAGTGGAAAGAGAGCCGTTGTAAAAAGCGAGAGAGCAGGAGGTTTGGCACAGCACCTGACCCCAAAGAGTACCCATAATAAAAGCTTCTATATTACGTCAAGAAAAAAAATTCAGCCAATTAGATGTCACTTATGCCAAACTTGTGGAAGAGACAAATGTGCAGTGGTACCTCGGGTTAAGTACTTAATTTGTTCTGGAGGTTCGTTCTTAACCTGAAACTGTTCTTAACCTGAAGCACCATTTTAGCTAATGGGGCCTCCTGCTGCTGCCGGAGCCCAATTTCTGTTCTCATCCTGAAGCAAAGTTCTTAACCTGAAGCACTATTTCTGGGTTAGCGGAGTCTGTAACCTGAAGGGTATGTAACCTGAGGTACCACTGTACTTCTTTAATGTATTCAGTAAAATTCTGGGCTGTTTTCAAGGGCTCGCCCTGCCTTTTCCCTGCAAGTGCTTGGGACACGTGCAGAGCGCAGAAGACCCGAGATGCTGTGTTTACAGGGCTGGATGCTGGTTTCTGGGAAAATTGGGGTGGGGGAACAGACCGGGACGTGGCCCCCGCCCCAAGGCATTTATCCCCAGCTTAGCTCCGCAGAAGTGTTAGTTCTCCAATTAATTAATAAGAAGGGCTCCTGAAAAATTAATTCTGACCTTTCTGAGGTCTTAATCCCTCTCCCTGCAGCTGAAGGTCATGGAGACCCCCTTCCTCCCTAACACAATTCCCAGGCACTCTCCTGCCAAGCTCTAAAGGGCAGGGAACAAAGGAGACACAGGCTGGTGCTGGAATGGCAGGGCTCCCTCCAGTCCCAAACAGGATACGGCCACATGCCACCTTCCTCAAATTAAAACCCCAGGTTCAGTGCAGAATATATGAGGAGGGTGGGGGGAAACCCTTTAGCCTTCCAGACCGCCTCCCTCTCAGCCAAGCCGGCTTGCAAGAACCCCGCAGCTGTCTCAGATATGCCCAGTGGCGTAGCGTGGGGGGTGCAGGGGGGGCCGGCCGTACCGGGCGCAACACCTGGGGGTTAGGGTTAGGGGGCGCAAATCCATGGGTTAGGGGGCGCAAATCCACGGGTTAGGGGCGCAAATTACTTGCCTTGCCCCGGGTGCTGACAACCCACGCTACGCCACTGGATATGCCGGTTCACTTCAGCACGGTCCAATTAACTAACCTGCTTCGAGGACACCGTGGCAGAAGATTGGGCCTGGAAAATCCGGAAAAGAAATGCGGAACGTGGAAAGGTATAAAAAAACAACAACTGAAGCAAATGTGCAAATCTCGGGCGCTCTCGATAGAGGAGGCTGTGCCTTTCCTTGCTGCGGTTTACCAGAGTTTCAGCACCATTCATGGGCTGTGTCTAAACGGAAAGCATAAACAGTTCAGAAACTCATTCATTCATCTTGGTCTTCCCCTTGGCAACCTGCAAGACAGGCTGCCGGGAGAGCATTAATTTATGGGAGAAATAAGTTCTTGGCTTGGGGAGAGAAAGGAAGAGCAGTTCTAAGCCAGCCTAGACCAATCGGAATTAAGATTGCTGGAAGAAATATCAACAACCTCAGATATGCAGCTGACACAACCTTGATGGCAGAAAGTGAGGAGGAATTAAAGAACCTTTTAATGAGGGTGAAAGAGGAGAGCGCAAATTATGGTCTGAAGCTCAATATAAAAAAAACGAAGATCGTGGCCACTGGGCCCATCACCTCCTGGCAAATAGAAGGGGAAGAAATGGAGGCAGTGAGAGATTTTACATTCTTGGGCTCCATGATCACTGCAGATGGTGACAGCAGTCACGAAATTAAAAGACGCCTGTTTCTTGGGAGAAAAGCAATGACAAAGCTAGACAGCATCTTAAGAAGTAGAGACATCACCTTGCCGACAAAGGTCCCTATAGTTCAAGCTATGGTTTTCCCAGTCGTGATGTATGGAAGTGAGAGCTGTACTATAAAGAAGGCTGATCGCCGAAGAATTGATGCTTTTGAATTCTGGTGCTGGAGGAGACTCTTGAGAGTCCCATGGACTGCAAGAAGATCCAACCTCTCCATTCTTAAGGAAATCAGCCCTGAGTGCTCACTGGAAGGACAGATCCTGAAGCTGAGGCTCCAAGACTTTGGCCCCCTCATGAGAAGAGAAGACTCCCTGGAAAAGACCCTGATGTTGGGAAAGATGGAGGGCACAAGGAGAAGGGGACGACAGAGAATGAGATGGTGGGACAGTGTTCTTGAAGCTACCAGCATGAGTTTGACCAAACTGCAGGAGGCAGTGGAAGACAGGAGGGCCTGGCATGCTCTGGTCCAGGGGGTCACGAAAGAGGCGGACACAACTAAATGACTAAACAACAACAAAGGCCAACCGGGCGCCCTCTGGCTGTTTCGGACTACAACTCCCATCAGGTTGGCAAGAGGTGATGTAGCAAGCTGGCTCTCTCCGGTTCTCTGCCCCCTGTTGACGTGATGAAGAGAAGATTATGGCTGTATCGCGGCCACACCGGCAACTATTGGAAAAGTAGGGGACTGATCGTGAACATTTGATTCCTAGAATTACGGCAGTAGGGTAGTATCAGGAGCGACTGAAATGGCCACGGTGGAGAACTTTCTTCAGCCCACCAGAACTCTTCTTCAGGCTGGGTGTTAAGGAAAAATAAACACGGAGAGAGGAGAGAGGAGGTGTAGCTCATGTGCATTGCAAAAAAATCTCTTTTGCCTGCACTTTTTATGATGGAACGGAGATTTAATGAGGCCACACAGTGCTGGGCGTAACATAGATCTCAGGTTGCAACAAAAGGCTATTGAAGCAGCCACCGCGTCCCTCTTTGGAAAAACACAAAAGCAGGCGGTCACGCGGACGTCTGCATCCTAAGTTCACCCTAAGAGTGGAACCAATGGGGCGTGTTGAATTGTTCAATTTTCACATACCCAAAACGAAGGGTGGTAAAAAGTTGTAACGTGGTTAGGGAATTCAAAATATATTTTGGCTAAACTGATATAATTTAGTTTTGCTTGGTAGGTAAAATGTGTGTAGAATTGCATATAAGTCGTGATTGCCAAACAGCTGCAGTTATATCATCATCATCATCATTTAGCATAACTGGCATTTTTCAGAAGCTAAAATTAAAATTCTTTGGTTTCCCGAATGCAGTCCATATGCTTCTTCATCAGTCGCAGACTTGCCAAGCTAAATGTTGTCCAGTCACAGAAATAACAGCAGATTTTGTTTCCTCGCACCCCAAAGCCTATCTTTGAGACCCTGCAAAGAGATTTGCAGAAATTAAAGTCTGGCACGCCCTGTGGCAGGAGTTCAGGAGGACAGAACACCGTTTTTGAGGCTCTGCCGTTATTTAAGGCCAGCCGTGCTGTCGGGCTGCTGGGAATTGTAGCCCAAGACAGCTGGAGGAGGGCTCAGGTTGGTGGCGGCTGTTTGGAGCACCGGTTGCCCTCGTTTTTCTGAAACATGCGGAGGTGTGAGATGGGGAGCACGCATCACAACTCCGAATAACGAGACGTGATTGCAAGAATAAATGTAGGAGTAAAACACACAGGGTGAAGCGGTTCGCCAGACTTGGGGCAGGCAGCGTAGGATCAAGGTCAGCGAGTTTCAGAACACCCTAAGAGCCAAGCTGGATCAGGCCCCGATCCGTCTTTAACATCAGCAGTAACATCTAGACCACGGGAGAGTTTCAGCCCTGTTCTTCTTGAGTTTGTTCAAAAACCTAAAACAGCTTTATCTTGTATTCCTTTCTTTGACTTTGTGCCATTTGGGTTTTTAAACCTTTTTGTAAAAGCAGCACTAGAATTTTCCCAGTTGAGTCTTCAACCCCCTATTATTGCGCTTTCCCTTCTTCAAGTCTGGCTTTCTTTAAAACTTGCTATTTAGGTTTTCAAACCTTTTTTGTAAATTCAGTATTAGAAACCGTACGTTTGAGTCTTCAATCCTTTATTACTGCGCTTTGCTTTACCTAGGTTGAGCTAGGATTATAATACATCAGAATTTTTGGGGTTCTACCCTTGTTTGAATTTTGGTCATTTAAAGTTTATGATTTTTCTATTTCCTTCTGAGGAAACTGAATAGTTCAGTGAAAGGAGGTTTGTAGCCGGCATCCCGTTAAGGCTTTGTTCTATTTTAGGTTTTTCCTACTACAAGCAGGGCATAAGGGCAGCAGGCCTCTCTTTTTAGTGTTTGACGGTGCAGAGTTAACCTGCGGAACTCCCTCCCACAGGCGGCTGCCACCAACTTGCTTGGCTTTCAAAGAGGGCTGGGCAAATCCACGGAGGAGGACAGGGCTATCGGTGGCTCGACAATATCCTCCTTAAAGTGTGGTGCATAAAATATTTAAAAATCCAGGGTTGGAGCTTTCTTCCAGCTTTGAAGCAACGTCCGAAGCCGTATCTGGCAAACTCTCATTGACAAATTTAACTTTCGGTTATGCGAAGGTGCTGGAGACGGGGGTCCTATTCTCCTCTGTTAGCCTTAAAACAGCCTTTATAAATGTAACAACCTCTCCAATTTAAAAGTTTTGTTTAGTAACAGGGGCTTAAAAGCAAGTCTCGGAAGAACGACTGGACCAGGGGTCAGCAAACTTTTTCAGCAGGGGGCCAGTCCACTGTCCCTCGTGGGAGGCTGGACTATATTTAGAAGATGATGACGATAAAGAAGGAAAAGTAGAGTTTGGATTTGATATCCCGCTTTATCACTACTCTAAGGAGTGAGAGCTAGACCATCAAGAAGGCTGATCGCCGAAGAATGGATGCTTTTGAATTCTGGTGCTGGATGAGACTCTTGAGAGTCCCATGGACTGCAAGAAGATCCAACCTCTCCATTCTGAAGGAAATCAGCCCTGAGTGCTCACTGGAAGGACAGATCCTGAAGCTGAGGCTCCAAGACTTTGGCCACCTCAGGAGAAGAGAAGACTCCCTGGAAAAGACCCTGATGTTGGGAAAGATGGAGGGCACAAGGAGAAAGGGACGACAGAGGACGAGATGGTGGGACAGTGTTCTCGAAGCTACCAGCATGATTTTGGCCAAACTGCAGGAGGCAGTGGAAGACAGGAGTGCCTGGCGTGCTCTGGTCCAGGGGGTCATGAAGAGGCGGACATGACTAAATGACTAAACAACAACAAAGGAGTCTCAAAGCGGCTAACATTCTCCTTTCCCTTCCTCCCCCACAACAAACACTCTGAGAGGTGAGTGAGGCTGAGAGACTTCAGAGAAGTGTGACTGGCCCAAAGTCACCCAGCAGCTGCAGGTGGAGGAGCGGGGAAGCGAACCCGGTTCACCAGATTACGAGTCCACCGCTCTTAACCACTACTGGCTAAGAACAAATTCCCATGCCCCACAAAGAACCCAGAGGTGCATTTGAAATCAAAGGACACATTCTACTCCTGTAAAAACATGCTGATTCCTGGACTGTCCGTGGGCCAGATTTAGAAGGCGATTGGGCCGGATCCGGCCCCCAGGCCTTAGTTTGCCTACCCATGGACTGGTCTTTCAGTTGACTCACTAGAGGGGAGCATTTCAAAGAAGGAGATGGTGGCTGAGCTCTTGCGTCAGCCTTCGAACTTCACCCCCTCCCCTTCCCAGCTACACACGCCCCATGGAAACCTTCGGGGTCTGCATTTGCATTTCCTCCTGATAGCTCGTTTACCAGACACGGGGCCTTCGCTGCCTCATCCGGGTTCAACCTGCCCTACAAAATCCAGGGCTTTGTCTGTCTTGATCTACATCCTGTACCCCAGGGGTCAGCAAGCTTTTTCAGCCGTGGGCCAGTCTACCGACCCTCAGACCATGTGGTGGGCCGGACTATATTTTGTTTTTTTAAAATAATATTTATTGAAAAAAGGATTTTTTAAAAAGGTTTTATACAAAAAGATCAAAATAAAAAGTAAAAATGAAACCATCATTTTCATATTCTCTACTTTCAATACCTTCTTTCCTTGACCTCCTCCTCCTCCTTTTTCCTGTATCCTGTTTTATAACAATAACAGCAAATCCTTTCCATAATTCATAATATTATGTCATAACATTACCTTAATCTGATATCATATTATCTTATAGAAAACCTTAAGGTTTAAAACTTAAATCTTGATTTTTGATTAAAACTTGATCTTGATTTTTGTCAACTTCTCCTAAGCCCTAATCTTCTTGCCTAATTCTTATAACATTTTAAGAAGAGCCAAATAATTTCATTTCAACATTTTGCTAACATTCATCAATTTTATAAAACAGTCCTAATAATAAGAATAAAAAGAGGGCCGGTCTACCGACCCTCAGACCATGTGGTGGGCCGGACTATATTTTGAAAAATATATATAAACGAATTCCCATGCCCCACAAATAACCCAGAGATGCATTTTAAATAAAAGGACACATTCTACACATGTAAAACCATGTTGATTCCTGGACCGTCCACAGGCCGGATTTAGAAGGCGATTGGGCTGCATCCAGCCCACGGGCCTTAGAGTGCCTACCCCTGCTATACCCTTTTTTAAAATGCTAGCTCTTTGGGGGGTTTTTTAATTGGGTTGTTGGTTTTGTTTTGATTTTATATATTTGATATTTGATGTGAACTGCCCTGAGACCTTTGGGTATAGGGCAGCCTAGAAAATAAATCAATAAATCAATAAATAATAGTAACAAGAACAACAACAACAGGGATGCGGGTGGTGCTGTGGGTTAAACCACAGAGCCTAGGACTTGCCGATCAGAAGGTTCGAATCCCCGCGACGGGATGAGCTCCCGTTGTTCGGTCCCAGCTCCTGCCAACCTAGCAGTTCAAAAGCACGTCAAAGTGCAAGCAGATAAATAGGTACCGCTCCGGCGGGAAGGTAAACGGCGTTTCTGTGCGCTGCTCTGGTTCGCCAGAAGCGGCTTAGTCCTGCTGGCCACATGACCCGGAAGCTGTACGCTGGCTCCCTTGACCGATAAAGCGAGATGAGCGCCGCAACCCCAGAGTCGGTCACGACTGGACCTAATGGTCTGGGGTCCCTTTACCTTTAACAACAACAATAGTGGTCTGATTCTGTATGAGGCAGCTTCCTTATCTTCCTAAAACTTCCCTCGGGAGACACCAAAGTTCAGGCATGGTCTGTACAAAGCAAGCCTTGACTCCGTAACCTATTTCTGATGAGGTGAACGGCATGCGGGGGGGCTCGGGGGGGGCAGCCAACCAGGCTCCGCAAACCCAGAACGGAGGAGCAGGGTACGAGAGAGAGCAGGCCCCTGGAGCCGTCTGGGCTGCTTCTCTATGCATGCCTCGGTATCTATGGAAATCATGCACTTTGCATGGCCGTCGGATTTATAAACCTGCGCTTTGCATCTTTAACAACCTTCCCAAAGCCCCTGGAAACCGCAGGGGGGTGAGAGGTCCTCCTTGAGGCCACTGTGAGAGCAGGCCGCTGGGCTTTCTGAGCCCCCTTGGGACGGATCCAGGAACGGGGCTCCTCCTCGGTCCTTGTGAGCCTGACTCCTCCTCGACCCCCAAACCAATGCTCCTTATGCCCGAGATGTGGGAGAGTCAGGAAAGCAAAATGAAGCAGAAAGCAAGGAGTGCATATCACGCCAGCCGGCGTGCGCGGACGGTGTTAATAATTGGCCTGGTGGTGCCAGGAGGGGCATGCGCTCATTCCATGCGCTCATGTGCAGCAGCCCAAGTGAAAGGAAGAAGAACATCATTACTGAGTAACCGGGCAGGACGAGTCAACGTGGTCCAAAGATACCCAGGGAAAAGTTGGGACATCCATTGCTGTGCTGCCTTCTTCCCAGCCCTAACTGAGTGCCACAAACCTGGTTGGGTTTTGGGGTTGGTTTGTTGTTTTTTAAACAAACTCTTCTTGAGTTTCTCAGAGTGTTCAGTTTTGTACCAGAATTCACAAGTTACGTGCTGGGTTTGATTTTGTTCACTTACCCGCCGCCTCTGCACGGTGATCTGAGCCCAAAGTGCTTTGCAGTGAAAACCCAATTACGATCATCCACTTACTGCTGCTGCTTTGAAAATAATGTAATGATTCCACCCGAAACGCTCTTTATTCCGGCTTTTGGCACCTGAGGTGCATATTCTCAGGGCCCTCCTTATTTCTGTGATAGTAAGTTTTTAATATGTAATGCTGTACTGTTTTTAACACTGATTGGGAGCCGCCCAGAGTGGCGGGGTATAAATAATAAATTATTATTATTATTATTATTATTATTATTATTATTATTATTATTATTAAAGTGACACGGGTGGCGCTGTGTTAAACCACAGAGCCTAGGACTTGTTCTCATTCTGAAGCAAAGTTCTTAACCCAAGGTATTGTTTCTGGGTTAGCGGAGTCTGTAACCTGAAGCGTATGTACCACTGTATAAACACTGACAACTGGGAAACATTGGCCTGTGAGTGCTCCAGTTGGAGAACAGCCTTTACCAAAGGTGTCCTGGGCTTTGAACACACTCGAACTCAGGACACAAGGGAGAAAAATGCTAAGAGGAAGGCATGCTGGGCAAATCCACACCGTGATCAACTCCCGCCTGGAAACCAATGTCCCCACTGTGGAAGGATGTGTGGATTCAGAACTGGCCTCCAGTGTCACTTACGGACTCATTGTTAAAACCATGTTATGGAAGACAATCATATTCAACTACGAGGGATCCAAAGAAGAAGAAGAAGAAGAAACATGAAGAAGGCTGGAGGGATGTTGCAGAAAGCTCTGTGGGGCTAGGGGGAGGACATGAAACGAGGGAACGGGAGCTGTGCCCCTCCCTCTCCCCAAGGACATTGGCTTCTCTCCCCATTACCGGCCCAAATATAATTAAGCCAGTCTGGACCTCGCTGCCCACCTGCTTCCAAACTGATGAGTCAGCTGCAGTATGCTCCCTGCCTCCCTGGAAGGAAGGAAAGAAAGAAAGTTGCTAGCTGCCTGGTCACAAAAATGTTCAGCCCTGGCATAAAGATCCCGCACTCAGTGACTCTTGGCTCACTTGAAGAAAAAAACGCCACAAGAAACACAGCCCCTACTAGCTAATAAGTCACAACCCCAAACCTGTACCATATCCATGAAGGGGTGTAACAAGACTGCTCCTTTGTCAGGAAAGGGCGGGGGGGGGGAATTAAGAAAAAAATAGAATCCGATCCATACACTTCAGAACTTTGCATACATTTTCACCCCTGTAACAAGGTGGTGTTGTTTAGTCGTTTAGTCATGTCTGCCTCTTTGTGACCCCCTGAACCAGAGCACGCCAGGCACTTCTGTCTTCCACTGCCTCCCGCAGTTTGGTCAAACTCATGCTGGTAGCTTCGGGAACACTGTCCAACCATCTCGTCCTCTGTCGTCCCCTTCTCCTTGTGCCCTCCATCTTTCCCAACATCAGGGTCTTTTCCAGGGAGTCTTCTCTTCTCATGAGGTGGCCAAAGTCTTGGAGCCTCAGCTTCAGGATCTGTCCTTCCAGTGAGCACTCAGGGCTGATTTCCTTCAGAATGGATACGCTTGATCTTCTTGCAGTCCATGGGACTCTCAAGAGTCTCCTCCAGCACCAGAATTCAAAAGCATCCATTCTTCGGCGATCAGCCTTCTTTATGGTCCAGCTCTCACTTCCATACATCACTACTGGGAAAACCATAGCTTGAACTATACGGACCTTTGTTGGCAAGGTAATGTCTCTGCTTTTTAAGATGCTGTCTAGGTTTGTCATTGGTAACAAGGTAGTCACCTTGAAATTTTTTGATGCTGTTGGTATCCGCCTGTCTCGAGAGACTATGGAGTGCACCTCCGGGGGTGAAGTCAGACCATTGAGTTGCGCAAGCCTGCGGAGTGATTGGAGGTCCTGGGCTGCCCGGATGACAAGACCCACCCCCCCTCTCGGCAGGGCAAGACGTTTGGCACCCGCTAGGCTGCAGGAGTTGTAGCTTGGCTCATGGGAACTGGACGGTGCCAGATTGGGGGAGATGGGGCTGAAAAGATAGGCCAGGGGTCAGCAAACTTTTTCAGCAGGGGGTCGGCCCACTGTCCCTCAGATCTTGGGGGGGGGACAGACTAGATTTTGGGGGGGGGGGAAATGAACGAATTCCTGTGCCCCACAAAGAACCCAGAGATGCATTTTAAATAAAAGGACATTCTACTCATGTAAAAACATGCTGATTCCCGGACTGTCCGCGGGCCGGATTTAGAAGGCGATTGGGCCGCATCCGGCCCCCGAACCTTAGTTTGCCTACCCATGCAATAGGTCTTGCAGCCCCTTCCCAACCAGGTCCTAACCTGGTGGTTTAGAGACTAAAAAAACTGCCTCTCCAGGGCTAGAAATGGAGGTCGCTCAGCCCCCGGCCCTCTGTGCCGCCACACCCAGGCATGATCCGCAAAGAACCTGTGGCACCTTAGTAAAGGTAAAGGGACCCCTGACCATTAGGTCCAGTCGTGGCCGACTCTGGGGTTGCGGCGCTCATCTCACTTTACTGGCCAAGGGAGCCGCCGTACAGCTTCCGGGTCATGTGGCCAGCATGACTAAGCCGCTTCTGGCGAACCAGAGCAGCGCATGGAAACACTGTTTACCTTCCCGCCGGAGTGGTACCTATTTACTTGCACTTTGACGTGCTTTTGAACTGTTAGGTTGGCAGGAGCAGCGACTGAGCAATGGGAGCTCACCCGGTCGCAGGGATTCGAACCACCAACCTTCTGATCGGCAAGCCCTAGGCTCTGTGGTTTAACCCACAGCGCCACCCACGTAGAGAGAGATTAATGATGGCAGATGGCATTGTTTTCATCGCATGCATGAAAAGTCCTCCTTGGTTGCCACCTCTATATCTGTGTGGGTGTGAAAGGAGGGACAAACGGGGTGGTTCTGTGTACAGACATATAAATGCCCCTTGGGGTCCCTTGTAATTCTAAAATTCTATGATACACACACACACACACACACACCTGATTAAGCAGAGTGAACACTGCGAAGGGAATTCTGATAGACTTTTGTAAAATAGAACTCCCAACGAAACAGACTGTTGGAAGATCCAGGGCTCCTTCTTAGAACTGTGGAACCGTCGAGTTGGAAGGGACCCCATGGGTCATCTAGTCCAACCCCCTTGCAGTGCAGGTATCTTTCACGGAGCGCATTAAGCGAAGTATGGGCACGTTGAGAGGGCTTCAGCTCGCGGCCAGAACAGTGCCACCCTTTCCCAAACACCCCGTCCTCCCTCAAAGACCGTGGATGTGGATTTGCTCTGCCGGATCCCTACATGTTAATACACTGATCCAATACTAGCAGGAGTGGAATTCCCCCAACCACTGCACTTGGGGACTGAAGCTCGGAGGAACCTGAAAGCAGCTCCCAGACCATCTCCCCAAAACCCCAGCTCCATAAATGGCGGAAAAGAAGATCGCTGCACCATCTCAGTGCCGAAAAACGGAACATGCCCCACCAGTGGTTTTAAATCCATGGCCCCAGCGCATCGGTTCTCTCTCCCCACTTCCAGAATCTGGGAAATGTTTAAATGCTATAGAACAAACGCCAGAAAACAGGAAGCTTCGGCCACCACAGTTCGGGGTTACCACCATGAACACACCACCCGGTTACCGTATTTTTTGCTCTATAAGACGCACCAGACCACAAGACGCACCTAGTTTTTGGAGGAGGAAAACAAGAAAAAACATATTCTGAATCTCAGAAGCCAGAACAGCAAGAGGGATCGCTGTGCAGTGAAAGCAGCAATCCCTCTTGCTGTTCTGGCTTCTGGGATAGCTGCGCAGCCTGCATTCGCTCCATAAGACGCACACACATTTCCCCTTACTTTTTAGGAGGGAAAGTGAGTCTTATAGAGCAAAAAATACGGTATGTTTATACTGCCATAAAATTTAGGGAACAAGCTGTACTACCAAAATGATTAAGGTTTTAAATAATAATTTTAGGTTATATTTTAGTGAACAAGATTTTATATATATATATATATATATATATATATATATATATATATATATATATATATATTTTAACTGCCGCTATATCTGAATCGTCTCTGTTGTACCCAACTGCAATTCAATTATGATTTTCCTGATATTGTAAGTTACCCGGAACTGGTCTGTGACCGTAATAATAAAATTCATTCATTCACACACCACCCAGAATAACACAGAGTTAACCAGGGCTAAAGAACCCCTGACCGATGGCCAGCTGTCATTGGAGGGGGACCCCCAGTGGTCATCTAGTCCAACCCCCTGCCATGCAGGTATCTTTCACGCAGCTCATTAAACGAACTGTGGAACTCCCTCCCACATGAGGCAGGGACGGCCCCCAACTTGGATGGCTTTAAAAGAGGGACTCCTGATGTTCTGGTGAGTCTTCAAGGCGCCGCAAGACTCTCTGCTGTTTTTTGCTTCGACAGACGGATACAGCTACCCCTCTGGAAATTGCATGCTCTGAGAGAGGCAGGAGGTGACACACAGGCTGCCATGGCTTGCGTGTCACAAAGAAGGATGGCCTGCCTTCTTCCTGGGTTCTCTCTTACCCTCACCCCTGTTCCGTCAATGCTCTGCTACTCCCCCCCCCACGACTCCCAGTAACAGCCTGTGCTCAGAGCCCCAATTTGATTATCCCGCCACTGGCCTATTTATATCCCAGAAACGCACTATCTGCCTCTGACGCGGCCACAAACCAGCTGTCATGTGCGCGCACTTGGTTTACAGGAACCCAAAACTTTCCTCCAGGCTCTGGAGTCGGTGGGAATTCTTGCCCAAAGCGGCTTTTGCCCTCCCCACCGTGGCAAGCGAAAGGAAGTCATAGAAGCTTAGAACTGAAAGGGATCCTCAGAGGCCATCTATTCCAACCCCAACTAAATACCGTATTTGTCGCTCCATAAGACACACCTGACCATAAGACGCACCTAGTTTTTAAAGGAGGAAAACAAGAAAAAACATATTCTGAATGAAACAGTGGATGTATGATTTTTGTGGTTCATGCTGTGGCCACAGACATGTGATCTGATGGTAAATTTGGGGTGACCCAATGCAAAAATCCTGAGGATCCATGTGGATCCGTTCTTCGTAACCACTTTTTGCGCCATTGTGATCCCACGTAACAGTGGGTGCGTGATTTTTTGTGTGCAGGCTGTAGCCATGGACATGCTATGTGATCTGATGGTGAATTTGGGGCGACCCAATGTAAAAATCCTGAGGATCCGTGGGCTTTTACCTCCCCCCTTATCTCTCTCCCGATCCCACCGATCAGCTGTTTCCTTTCAACACTCCCTTTCCTCTTGTTTGCCTTAGTGTCTTTTCCTTAGCTGGGGCAGTTTTTTGCTCCTCCTTTTCTTCTAATTTCTCTCCTTATTGCTTTAGTCTTCCTGTTTCCCCCCTTTGCTGTCTTTACCTCCCCCCTCCCAGGCAGCCTCCTTTATCTCTAGCGTCCCTTATCTTTCTCCCCGATCGGCAAACGATCAGCAGCTTTGTTTCAACACCCACTTCCCTCTTTCAAAAAAAAAAAAAAAAAAAGCATGATCTGCTTTTTGCCCCGGGCAATTCAACTCCAGGGGCCACACATTCACTCCATAAGATGCACAGACATTTCCCCTTATGTTTTAGGAAGAAAAAAGTACGTCTTATGGAGCGAAAAATACGGTAATCCCTGGCAGATAGCCATCCAAACTCTTGTTTAAAAACCTCCATGGTAGGAGATTCCACCATCTTCTGAGGTAGTTGGAAGTGTCCCTGTTCTGGTAGAGCAGTGACTTGACACTGTCAGGACTCCAGAATTTAGAAGATCACCCCCCCCAAAAAAATGCTATTTAGCTTGGATTCCTACATTACAGGGTTGGACCCTGGGGGTCCCTTCCAACTCAAAAACTCTATGATTCTATGAAGCCCTTGCTTGTTCAGAAAACAGAAGCACTATCGTCGCTGGATAGCTCAGTTGGTTAGAGCTTGGTGCTGGCGATGCCAAGGTTTCAGGTTCAATCTGCGACAGCTGCATATTCCTTTGTTGCAGCATCTAGATCAGGGGTGTCAAACTCAAATTTATCGGGGGCTGCATCAGCAGTTTGGTCACCCTCAAAGGGCCGGTTGTATCTGTAGGACTTTACATGAATGCATGTAAAGTGGAGGTTTCCTGTGTAGAACGGTCGGCGCTGCTAGAGGGCAGACGTTCTCTGGCTTTTAGGCTGCCGTGCATGCGCTGAAGAGGCGGCTTTCTTGTGTCAAAAAAAAAAAAGCGAGAATAAAAGGTGAAGGCTGGCGGTGGCTACACGGGCCACATGACGAGGTCTGGCGGGCCGGATTCGGCCCGCGGGCCTTGTGTTTGACACCCGTGATCTAGATGATGTCAGGGTCCCTTCCAACCCTACGATTCACCCATCCGCTAAATGCAGACAAGTTTTTGAAATCCTTGCAGGGTCCCTGTTCCTATAGGAGCATCTCCGCCCCCATCGTTCTGCCCGGACGCTGAGATCCAGCGCCGAGGGCCTTCTGGTGGTTCCCTCATTGCGAGAAGCAAAGCTACAGGGAACCAGGCAGAGGGCCTTCTCGGTGGTGGCGCCCCCTCCCCCGTGGAACGCCCTTCCACCAGATGTCAAAGAGTACAACAACTACCTGACATTTAGAAGACATCTGAAGGCAGCCCTGTTCAGGGAAGTTTTTAATGTGTGATATTTTAGTGTATTTTTGGTTTCTATGGAAGCCGCCCAGAGTGGCTGGGAAAACCCAGCCAGATAGGCGGGCTGCAAATAATAAATTCCTGTTCCTGTTCCTATAGAAGCTGCTCAGCAGGCAGAAGTTCAAAAGGTACAGAATGAACCAGGCTCTGTTGGGTTTCTGCCTAGCAAACGACTCTTAAAAGACCCCCCCCCCCGGCTCACTTTCAAAACGAGGTGCAGCAATCGGAAGGACATGACTTCTCTTAAATCAGCCTTGCAACAACCAGTTAGGAACCAGGAAGTTTTGATAAAAAAATTCCTTCCAGTAGCACCTTAAAGACCAACTAAGTTAGTTCTTGGTATGAGCTTTCATGTGCATGCACACTTCTTCAGATACACTGAAACAGAAGTTGCCAGACCCTTCTATATAGTGAGAAGGTGGGGAGGGGTATTACTCAGAAGGGTGGTGGGAATGGGAGATTGGCAGATAGCTGAGATGAGCCTGTTGACGACTCTTAACGACTGTAATAGGTCTTACAGGAAAAGGCAAGGGATGAGAAGGTGAGAAATGGCTTAGTCATGTATAATGGGATAAGAATCCAATGTCTCCCATTCCCACCACCCTTCTGAGTAATACCCCTCCCCACCTTCTCACTATATAGAAGGACCTGGCAACTTCTGTTTCAGTGTATCTGAAGAAGTGTGCATGCACACGAAAGCTCATACCAAGAACTAACTTAGTTGGTCTTTAAGGTGCTACTGGAAGGGATTTTTTTATTTTGACTATGGCAGACCAACACGGCTACCTATCTGTAACAGGAAGTTTTGCGTTAGTGAGGACAAACCTTTGACGGGCAGACAAAGGCAGGCTTGTGACAGTATAGACAGCAGTCCTTTGACTGACACACGCTTTCTTCCAGTGCCTCAAAAGGGAAGAGGCAGCCAGGTTTTGGAAATAGGCAAATGGGTTTAAGTGGTATTGATTAACCCCGGCCGCCTTCCCCAGGCAGGCAGGGTGCTTCTCCTCAAGAGCCACACTCCACAGCCTCTCTCCCAGCCCCTAAGTCAGGGATTTTCATCACCTGGCCATGTTTGGTTTGGGTGCGTCTGCCAAGCGCCCGCCCAGCTAATCTCGAGGTCTGAGTAAATAACCACGTCTAGGGTTTGGTGCAAGCCTGGGCTTGAGGAGTGTCCAGGTTGCCAGGGCCTCCTTTTCTCCCACGGAGAGCAAGCAGGAATCTGGCACGGCCGGGCTGTTTCTCGGTGCCTGCCTGCCTCAAGGAAATGCAAAGGGCAGAGTGCTGCTGAGCATGTGCAGAGCACCAAGACGCCGAACTGGGACAAAAAGCAAACCCAGCTGGGATTTGCGGGACAAGAGGAGACAAGAAGAAAAGTTCAAGAGCAGTAGCCGTGCCAGTCTGTTGCAGCAAGAGTCAAAGAATCATATACTGTATTTTTTGCTCCATAAGACTCACTTTCTCCCTCCTAAAAAGTAAGGGGAAATGTGTGTGCGTCTTATGGAGCGAATGCAGGCTGCGCAGCTATGGGAGAAGTCAGAACAGCAAGAGGGATTGCTGCTTTCAATGCACAGCGATCCCTCTTGCTGTTCTGGCTTCTGATATTCAGAATATTTTTTTTCTTGTTTTCCTCCTCCAAAAACTAGGTGCGTCTTGTGGTCTGGTGCATCTTATAGAGTGAAAAATACGGTAATTGTCAGTTTGATACCCTGGGTGTCATCCAGCCCAACCCCCTGCAATGCAGGAATCTCAGCTAAATTATCCATGACAGATGTCCATCAAACCTCTGCTTAGAAACCTCCAAGCAAGGAGAGTCCACAACCTCCAACAGCTCTTAACCACAGAAAGTTATTCCTGATATTTAGTTAGAATCTTCTTTCTTGTAACTTGAAGCTATTGGTTTGGTCTCTTGCACTCTGGAGCAGCAGAAAACAAGCTTGCTTCATCTTCTGTGACAGCCTTTCACATATTTGAAGATGGCTATCATGTCTCCTCTCGGTCTTCTGCTCTCCAGGCTAAATGTCCCCAGCTCCTTCGACTGTTCCTCACAAGGCTTGGTCTCTCGACTCTCGATCATCTAGTTCTCTCCCGCTTAGTCTACTGCAATGCGCTCTACGTGGGGCTACCTTTGAAGGTGACCTGGAAACTGCAATTAATTCAGAATGCGGCAGCTAGACTGGTGACTGGGAGCGGCCGCAGAGACCACATAACACCAGTCTTGAAAGACCTACGCTGGCTCCCAGTACGTTTCTGAGCACAATTCAAAGGGTTGGTGCTGACCTTGTTAGGGAGCTTGTAGGAAGCCCCGCACTCTTAACATGCTCAGAGGCACTGCCCAGGTCTGCATCCTCTGCCAACCTGCAGTTGTTTTGGGCCCCAGGTTGGCAAAGTCAGGCAGGCTGATTCGCTTCCTCCTCCGCTAAACCACCACCGGTGTCACAATCTCAAACCTGGTTCCCTTCTCTAGACCACAAACCCAAAGAGATTCAGATCAACCGGCAGCGCTTGCCCTCATCTCCTGCTACTGCAACAGCTGCTGATTCGTGTGGATATTTCAGCCTCAACAGATGGAGACGCCATCTCAGCCATCCTTTCGCTCGGGAGAAATACAAAAGCTGCCTTGTGTCAGATCAGAAGGTTTGCCTCTCTCTCCTGGGACTCTGTGCCGCTCTGACTGGCAGCAAATTCTCCAGGGACAAAGAAAACTTCACCACCAGCTTTCTGAGATCCATTTAACCGGAGTGGGGAGGCATATTCCTATGCCTGGCCCAACCACACCTCCACCCAAGGCCACCCACTGTTTCAGATTACCGTATTTTTTGCACCATAACACTCACTTTTTTCCTCCTAGAAAGTAAGGGGAAATGTCTGTGCGTGTTATGGAGGGAATGCCTACGGGTGGCATGCCTACGGATTTTCCTCCTCTAAAAATTACGTGCGTGTTATGGTCGGGTGCGTGTTATAAAGCGAAAAATACGGTACTGTCAGAGCTGCTACCAGGTCCCAGCTCACATAGGACCACGCCACACAGCGTCCACTTTAAAAGAGTCTTTATTGAGTTACAGGTTTCATTTCCGAACTGCAGCGTGCAGCTCTACACCTTCTGCCCTAGGTCGGCGAAGACCCATCTGAGTCCCCGCCTCTTGCACACCAGCTTAATACCCTAGCCTTGCTCCACCTCCTTCGCCTCTCCCTACGTCTCTGGGTCCTTCTGCCCCCCTGGGACTCCTCCCTTCTACTCTCCTCTGACGCTGACCCCCCTGATCCTTCCGCTTCCTTTCGGCGGGCTTTGGGACCTGGCTCACTCTCCGGGCTGCTTACTGCTCCAGCTTCCGCTGCATTTGAACTTGGCGCGCGCGCCCAACTCTCTACTTTCCTCTTGACCGTTGCCTCGCTCTCTGAGGAGGGCGTGACCACCCCTGACTCGTGCCCTCCCTCCTGCTGACGGCCTCCGGAACCCGATGCCTGGCTGCCTTCCTCCCTGCTGCTCTCAGTCTTGAGCGTGGGTCCCGACTTCCAGCTGCTGCTCTCTGAATCTCCTCTGTTCCCTTCCTCCTGGGGTGTCCCCCCGGATCCCCCCCTTGCTCTGCTCACTGGGGCTCCCTTTTGGGAGTCCTCTGACTCACTGCTTAGGCTTGGAGATCTCGGGTCGTCATCATCACTCATTCTCCCTTCGGCTTCCTCCCCCTCGCTCTCTGTTTCCACCCTTCTCTGCGTCTCTGCTTCTGAACCCCTGACATCCATCCCCCCCTCGAAGCCCCCCCTTCCCCCCTCCCCGCTGTCAGGTGTGGGTGCTGGGTGCTCCATCATCATGGGAGGGAATGCTGGATACAGGTCGCTCCCCGTGGGTGGCCGCCAACTGAAAACCTCCGAGTCTTCCCCCTCGCGGTCGTCGACGTTGACTTGTTGCTCTTCCATCTCTGTACCGCCGTGCTCGAACCCGAGGTCCTCCCCGAACACGTCCATGTCAGTCTCTGCGTCGGTCGCTCGACCTGGCATCTCCAGCCACTTCCTGCGCCATTGCTCCTCTGGTCGATCGTCCCACCAATACGAGTTGCCTGATGCCGAACCTGCCGGTGAACCTTCTGGGGAACGGGTGCTCCGTGCGGGTTCCCCTTCTGAGTCGAATCCATGGAACGTGCTGGAAGAAAGTGTGGGTGTGAACAACCAGTCGTCGAAGAAGCTCGCTGGCATGGGTTTGTGTGGGAAGAGGGCATGAAACTCGTCCTTGAGCAGGGGTTCCTCCAAAGCGTAGTCTGGTACCCAGCTATTGGCGCTGGCCCGGGTGCCCTCTCTGGCTAAGAGGTATTCGACTCCCTCCTCCCCCCATCTGGAGTCCAAAATCTCCGTGACCTCGTTGATGTGGTCCTGGTGCTTCACCCCCCGCGTCTCCGTCCGTTCCCGGAGCGGACTTGGCGCCGTCCCTGGCTCCTGGAACCTGTGAGGTGCCTTGTAGGGAGTGAGCACCGACCTGTGGAACACCGGATGCATTCTGGAACCCTCCGGCAGCGCCAGTCGGAAGGCTACCGGGTTGATCTGCGCTTCGACTTGGTACGGACCGATTTGCTTGTGCCCCAACTTCTTCTTGGCAAGTGACCTGGTCGGCACTGCGTGGGCTGCCAACCAGACCCAGTCTCCCACTTGGATCACTTCGCCAACCCGCCTGTGCTTGTCAGCTTGCACCTTGTAGGCGTGCTTAGCTAGCTCCAGCTGCCGTCTGAGTTGATCGTGGACCGCCTGCAGCTCTGACGCGAACGCGTCCGCCGTCTGTGGTTCTCCTTCCCCCACTCTCTCCAGTCCCGGGAAGGTTCTGGGATGCCTCCCATTGTTGGCAAAGAACGGCGTCACTCCTGTGGACACGTGCTTCGTGTTGTTGTAAGCGAACTCGGCTAGCGGCAGGTAATCCACCCACGTCGCAGGCTGTTGATTGGCATAGCATCTCAGGTACTGCTGCATGATGGCATTGACCCTCTCTGCTTGCCCGTTGGTCTGCGGGTGTCTTGCTGATGCCAGATTGACCTTGACATTTAGAAAACCCATCAGCTTCTGCCAGAAAGACGAGATGAACTGGCGTCCGCGGTCGGACAGGATAGACCGTGGCAGGCCATGCACTTTGAACACGTGATCTATGAACAGTTTGGCGGTTTGTTCCGCCGTGGCCACCTTCGCACACGGAATGAAATGTGCCATCTTGGTGAACAAGTCCACCACCACTAGCACAGCTGTCTTGCCTCTCGAGCTGGGTAAATCCGTCACAAAGTCCAGGGCCACCCTCTCCCACGGTTCAAACGGCGTTTGCAGCGGTTCTAACAGTCCCGCCGGTGGTCTGTGTACCGGCTTGGCCCTCTGGCAGGTGTCGCACCTCGCGACGTAGTCCGCGACCTCCCCTCTCAGCCTGGGCCACCAGAAGTCTCTCGCGACTAATTCCATCGTTTTCTCTGTGCCAAAGTGACCGGCCGTGGGTGCGTCGTGCAACTGTTGCAGTACCTTGGCGCGAAGGTCGTCTCCTGGTACATAGACAGCCCCTTTGCGTAGGAGCAAGCCGTCCCGCACCTGGAACTCGTCCGTGGTAGCCGTGCCTCTGAGCAGTTCCGCCATCTTGTCTTGTGCGAATGAGTCGTCCCGCAATGCACGTCGCACCGCATCCAGGTCTACTGTAGCTGAGGCACACGCCCACGCCGTCGGTGCGAAGATGTGCATGGCCGCCGCTGGCGTCACCTCTTCTAGGTATTGCGGTTTTCGGGACAGTGCATCCGCCATGATGTTGGTGTCGCCTGGGACGTACTCTATTCGGAAATTGAAGTCAGCAAAGAACTCCGCCCAACGTATCTGCCTCTGGTTCAGGAACTGAGCCGTGCGCCAGTGCTCCAGATTCTTGTGGTCCGTGCAGACCTGCACCGTGTGCTTGGCGCCGATTAGGAAGTGCCTCCACGCCTTGAAAGCTGCATGAATGGCTAGCAACTCCCTGTCCCAGATGGTGTAGTTCTGCTCCGACTTGCTGAGCTTTCTGGAGTAGAACGCTCCCGGCCGCCACACCCCCTGCGGGTCTCGCTGCAGCAGAACAGCTCCCACGGCTCTGTCTGACGCGTCTGTCTCTACCCTCAACGGTTTACTGGGGTCGATATGCAGCAGTTGCTTCTCCGATGCGAAGAGACGCTTGAGCGCTTGAAAGGACTGCTCCGCCTGCTCCGTCCAGATGAATTTCTTTTTTTTGGAGCTGAGCGTGTCCGTAATTGCTGCCGTCTGCATCGCGAACCCCTTGATAAACTTGCGATAGAAGTTGGCGAAGCCGACAAACCGCTGGACCTCCTTCCGGTTGCGCGGGCTCTTCCAATCCAATACCGCACGAACCTTGGTGCTGTCCATGGCTATCCCCTTGTCCGACAACTTGTATCCCAGGAAATCCACCTCCTTCGTGTCGAACTGGCACTTCTCCAGCTTGGCGTACAGTCTATGTTGTTGCAACCTGCTGAGCACCTCCCTCACGTCTCGGTCGTGAGCTTGCTGCGAGTCCGAGAAAATCAGGATGTCATCCAGGAAGCAGACGCATGTCTTGTAGAGGAGTCCCTCCAACACGTGATGCATAAAAGCTTGAAAACAGTGAGAGCCATTTTGTAATCCAAAGGGCATAACCCTGTACTCGTAGGTGCCCAGCGGTGTGAACATGGCCGTCTTCCACTCATCGCCCTCCCGCATGCGGATGAGATTGTACGCCCCTCGTAGGTCCAACTTGGTGAACACGCGTCCCTTGCGCACCGTCGCGAGGAGGTCGTCAATCCTGGGCATGGGGTAATCAGACGGTTTGGTCATCTGGTTCAAAAGGCGGTAGTCCACAACGAGTCTTTTTTGGGGCGTGTCTTTCTTTTTCACGAAGAAAACGGGACTGCCCCCCACTGCCTTGGACTCTCTGATGAAGCCACGCTCCAGGTTATGCTTGATGAACTGTTTGAGTTCCTGCATTTCATCTTCAGACATGGAGTATAGCCGCCCCTTCGGCAGCGTCGCCCCCGGTAGGAGGTCAATCTTGCAGTCATATGGCCGGTGAGGGGGTAGCTTGTCCGCCTCCTTCTCGCAGAAGACCTCCAAAAAGTTCGCGTATTTGTGGGGGACCGCTTGCAACGTTCCCAACTGCAGTTGTGATTCCTCCTCCTCTCCCTCCCGTCGGGGCAGGATGCAGTGTTCTGCGCAATAAGAGGAGCCGAAGATCAGTTGTCTCTGGTACCAAGCCAGTGTCGGACTGTGCCTGTCCAGCCAACTCATGCCCAACACAATGGGCGTGTCCGACAGTTGGGTGACATTAAAACTGATGACTTCCCTGTGGTTGCCAAGGCGCATCACCATTGGTGGCGTCTGCTTCACCACCTGCCCCCCTAGCAACTCTCTGCCATCCACTGTGACGACTTGCAGGGGCAGAGTGGCAGGCAATAGCTGTATAGCGTGCTGCTCCACAAAGCTCTGCGCTATAAAGTCTGCGTTGCTTCCAGAATCCACAGAAAGCGGCACTTCGATAGTGACGCCGTTGGGTAGCTGGAGAGACGCTGTGAGCTGCACCACTGGTTTGGGTGGGAGGGGATCCGTGGGTTGCAATATCGCTGGGGGCTGCTTCACAGATGCGTCTGGCTGGGCCCCAGTGCCTCCGTCTCCAGCCAGACATCGTCGTTTCCCTGCTGTGGTTCTCCTTGCTGCGTTGCTGCAGTCACCATTGCTGAGGCTGCAGTGTGCTTGTGGAGCCTCCGGGGACACTCCTTCGCCAAATGGCCTGGATCCTCGCAGATGTAACACTTCCTGTTCCCTCTAGGAGGCTTCGCTTTCACTGCTGCCGGTGCTAGGGCTCTGGCTGCTGACTGAGCCCTTGCACCTCCAACCTCCATCGGTTCCCCTCCCCCTCCTGGCGGAGGTGTGGATTGCGCACGCGCTGCTTCCCTCGGAACGAAAGAGAAACTTCTCGCTGCTTCGCGCCCTCCACGTCCTTCATCTCTGCACCATGGACGTTCCTCCAGCCTCACCCCCACAGTCAGCGCCCTTTGGACCACCTCCTGCGTGCTTCGGGGCCTCTCCCCCCTTGCAATTTCATCCTTAACCGCAGAACTTAGACCCTCCCAGAAGAGGTCTCTGACAGGGGGCGAATCCCGATCCCATTCTAAAGCACTGACCAGCGCAAAAAATCGGGCGTGATACTGCCGGACGCTCGCCCTCCCTTGTTTTAGTCCATGAATCTCCCGTCTGGCAAGATCCACATCAATAGTAGACAAAAAACACGCATCCATCGCTTTGATAAAGGCATCTGCATTCTGAAGCGCCGGATCTTTATCCCTCCACAAATTGCGCAGCCAGGCTTTGGCATCCCCATGCAAATGGGACAATATGAACCCCACCTTCTCTTCCTCATCTCTAAAGTCTTTTGCCAGCAGTTGCAGTGCGCACATTACGTCTGCTCTAAAATTAGGGTACTGTTGCAAAGTCCCATCGAAGTGAGCCACAAGCCCTCCTGCTCTCCGTGCCAATCCCACGCCCTCCGGTCTGGGTCCCGGTTGCCCTTGCTTAACAAGCATTTCAAACCTGGCGTGTAGGTCTCTGTAGGCGGCTGTAGTCTCCTCCTCCCGTTTCTTGGAAGCCAATACCTCTGAGGACAACTGGGTCACTGCCTCTTGCAGCGCGGAGATCCTCTGTTCTTCCGTCATCTTGCTAACCTTTGTGAGCTTGCTTACAGACACCCCTCTTCCTCCCCTAGCGGCTTCTGCTCCCGCTGCGAGGTTTCAGGTTTCTGAAGCTTTGAGGAGATGGGTCTTACTGTCAGAGCTGCTACCAGGTCCCAGCTCACATAGGACCACGCCACACAGCGTCCACTTTAAAAGAGTCTTTATTGAGTTACAGGTTTCATTTCCGAACTGCAGCGTGCAGCTCTACACCTTCTGCCCTAGGTCGGCGAAGACCCATCTGAGTCCCCGCCTCTTGCACACCAGCTTAATACCCTAGCCTTGCTCCACCTCCTTCGCCTCTCCCTACGTCTCTGGGTCCTTCTGCCCCCCTGGGACTCCTCCCTTCTACTCTCCTCTGACGCTGACCCCCCTGATCCTTCCGCTTCCTTTCGGCGGGCTTTGGGACCTGGCTCACTCTCCGGGCTGCTTACTGCTCCAGCTTCCGCTGCATTTGAACTTGGCGCGCGCGCCCAACTCTCTACTTTCCTCTTGACCGTTGCCTCGCTCTCTGAGGAGGGCGTGACCACCCCTGACTCGTGCCCTCCCTCCTGCTGACGGCCTCCGGAACCCGATGCCTGGCTGCCTTCCTCCCTGCTGCTCTCAGTCTTGAGCGTGGGTCCCGACTTCCAGCTGCTGCTCTCTGAATCTCCTCTGTTCCCTTCCTCCTGGGGTGTCCCCCCGGATCCCCCCCTTGCTCTGCTCACTGGGGCTCCCTTTTGGGAGTCCTCTGACTCACTGCTTAGGCTTGGAGATCTCGGGTCGTCATCATCACTCATTCTCCCTTCGGCTTCCTCCCCCTCGCTCTCTGTTTCCACCCTTCTCTGCGTCTCTGCTTCTGAACCCCTGACAGGTACATTTCCAAGCACAATTCAAAGTGTTGGTGCTGACTTTGAAAGCCCTAAACGGCCTCAAAGGCCCAGTATACCTGAAGGAGCATCTCCACCCCCATCGTTCTGCCTGGACACTGAGATCCAGCACCGAGGGCCTTCTGGCTGTTCCCTCATTGCAAGAAGTGAGGTTACAGGGAACCAGGCAGAGGGCCTTCTCGGTAGTGGCGCCCGCCCTGTGGAACGCCCTCCCACCGGATGTCAAAAAGAAAAACAACTACCAGATTTTTAGAAGACATCTGAAGGTAGCCCTGTTTAGGGAAGCTTTTGATGTTTAACAGACCACTGCATTTTAATACTTTGTTGGAAGCTGCCCAGAGTGTCTGGGGAAACCCAGCCAGATGGGCGGGGTATAAATAATAAATTGTTGTTGTTGTTGTTGTTGTTGTTGTGATTCTGGTTGCCGCTGCTCAGTGGCGACAAGTTACTTGCCCCTTCCAAGGTCTTGAGCTGGAGATGTGTGCCACAATCCGTGCCTCCCGTCCCCAAATGCCAAAGCCTGCATGCAACTCATGCCTTGCCTTAATCTGAGCAACAGAATATGTTTTAATAAGTAATTACAGTGGTGCCTCGCAAGACGAAAAGAATCCGTTCTGTGATTCTCTTCGTCTAGCGGTTTTTTCGTCTTGCGAAGCAAGCCCATTGAAGGATTAGCGGATTAGCGCTATTAGCGGCTTTTAGTGGCTTATCTGCTGATCGGATCAGCTGATAAGCGGCTTAGCGGCTTAGAAAAAGGGGAGGAAGGGGAAAAAACCAGCATGAACTCGCAAGACATTGTCGTCTTGCGAAGCAAGCCCATAGGAAATTCGTTTTGCGAAGCACCTCCAAAACGGAAAACTCTTTCGTCTAGTGAGTTTTCCGTCTTGCGAGGCATTCGTCTTGCGGGGCACCACTGTATAATTTTGGGGTTTGGTGGTCTTTACGGTACCAGGAGTCAGACTCGAAACATGTGAAATAACGAGAGAGAGAGAAAGACCTGAATCATCTTCCGGGGTCCCAAGTAAGAGGCAGTGGCTTTCCAGCTAGGCTTATAGAATCATCAGTTGGAGGGGGGACCCTCAAAGGTCCTCCAGTCCAACCCCCTGCTCCAGCATCCCTGGCAGGTGGTGTTGTAAACAAAATCTGCCCTTTTCCCCTTATGGGGTATCCAAGAGCCCATATAGAGTCCATACGTAGGTTTCCTATTGGTAGGAGAAAATAACAGAGGCCAAGCAGAGGATATTGAGAAGCAAAGCAGCTAGTAAGCCTGATCTTCATTGATCTGTTGCAACAGGGTGCTCCCCTCACACGCAGGAGAGGAAGAGGACCCAGAACAAAGGTGTTCCTGCCCTTATATAGACATTTTAAATTTCCTGCCCTGGAGCTCAAGACCACCCCTCCATACATAGAATCATAGAATCATAGAATCCTAGAGTTGGAAGAGACCACAAGGGCCATCGAGTCCAACCCCCTGCCAAGCAGGAAACACCATCAGAGCACTCCTGACATATGGTTGTCAAGCCTCTGCTTAAAGACCTCCAAAGGAGGAGACTCCACCACACTCCTTGGCAGCAAATTCCACTGTCAAACAGCTCTGACTGTCAGGAAGTTCTTCCTAATGTTTAGGTGGAATCTTCTTTCTTGTAGTTTGGATCCATTGCTCCGTGTCCGCTTCTCCGGAGCAGCAGAAAACAACCTTTCTCCCTCCTCTATGTGACATCCTTTTATATATTTGAACATGGCTATCATATCACCCCTTAACCTCCTCTTCTCCAGGCTAAACATGCCCAGCTCCCTTAGCCGTTCCTCATAAGGCATCGTTTCCAGGCCTTTGACCATTTTGGTTGCCCTCCTCTGGACACGTTCCAGTTTGTCAGTGTCCTTCTTGAACTGTGGTGCCCAGAACTGGACACAGTACTCCAGGTGTGGTCTGACCAGAGCAGAATACAGTGGCACTATTACTTCCCTTGATCTAGATGCTATACTCCTATTGATGCAGCCCAGAATTGCATTGGCTTTTTTAGCTGCCGCGTCACACTGTTGGCTCATGTCAAGTTTGTGGTCAACCAAGACTCCTAGATCCTTTTCACATGTACTGCTCTCAAGCCAGGTGTCACCCATCTTGTATTTGTGCCTCTCATTTTTTTGGCCCAAGTGCAATACTTTACATTTCTCCCTGTTAAAATTCATCTTGTTTATTTTTGCCCAGTTCTCTAATCTGTCAAGGTCGTTTTGAAGTGTGATCCTGTCCTCTGGGGTGTTAGCCACCCCTCCCAGTTTGGTGTCGTCTGCAAATTTGATCAGGATGCCCTTGAGTCCATCATCCAAGTCGTTGATAAAGATGTTGAATAAGACCGGGCCCAAGACAGAACCCTGTGGCACCCCACTAGTCACTCTTCTCCAGGATGAAGAGGAACCATTGATGAGCACCCTTTGGGTTCGGTCAGTCAGCCAGTTACAAATCCACTGAGTGGTAGCATAGTCAAGACCGCATTTTACCAGCTTCTTTACAAGAATATCATGGGGCACCTTGTCAAATGCCTTGCTGAAATCAAGGTAGGCTACATCCACTGCGTTCCCTTCATCTACCAGGCTTGTAATTCTGTCAAAAAACGAGATCAGGTTAGTCTGACATGACTTATTTTTCAGAAATCCATGCTGACTATTGGTGATCACAGCATTCCTTTCTAGGTGCTCACAGACTGTTTGCTTAATGATCTGCTCCAGAATCTTCCCTGCTATTGATGTCAGACTGACTGGGCGGTAATTATTTGGGTCCTCTCTTTTCCCCTTTTTGAAAATAGGGACAACATTTACCCTCCTCCAGTCTGCCGGGACTTCGCCTGTTCTCCAGGAATTCTCAAAGATGACTGCCAGTGGTTCTGAGATCACATCTGCCAGTTCTTTTAATACTCTTGGATGCAGTTCATCTGGCCCTGGAGACTTGAATACATCTAAACTAGCCAAATATTCTTGTACTATCTCCTTAGTTACTCTGGGCTGTGTTTCCTTTGCTGAATCATTTGCTCCAAATTCTTCAGGTCGGGCATTGTTTTCTTTATCGGAGAAGACTGAGGCAAAGAAGGCATTGAGTAGTTCAGCCCTTTCTGTGTCCCCTGTTTGCATTTCACCATCTTCTCCTCTGAGTGATCCCATTGTTTCTTTGTTCTTCCTTTTGCTACGAACATACCCATAAAAGCCTTTTTTGTTGCTTTTAACCTCTCTAGCAAGCCTGAGTTCATTCTGTGCTTTAGCTTTTCTGACTTTGTGTCTACACGTGCTGGCTATTTGTTTGAATTCCTCTTTGGTGGTTTCCCCCCTTTTCCATTTTTTGTACACATCCTTTTTTAATCTTAATTCAGTTAAAAGTTCTTTAGATAGCCACCCTGGCTTCTTTAGGCACCTTCCATGTTTCCGTCTCATTGGTATTGCCTGATGTTGTGCTTTTAGTATCTCCCTCTTAACAAACTCCCAGCCATCATGAACTCCCTTTCCTTTTAGTATTGTTGTCCATGGGATCTCACCCAGCACTTCCCTAAGTTTTATGAAGTCGGCTTTCTTAAAGTCAAGAAATTGAGTCCTAGTATGCTTGGCTGCTCCTTTCCGCTGTATAGTAAACTTCAGAAGAGCATGATCACTCGCGCCTAATGATCCTTCCACATCTACCCCACTAACCAGGTCATCAACATTGGTTAGGACCAGATCTAAAATGGCTGTTCCTCTTGTTGCTTCTCCCACTTTCTGGACAATGAAGTTGTCTGCAAGGCCAGTGAGGAATCTGTTTGACCTTATGTTCTTGGCTGAGTTTGATGTCCAACAAATATCCGGGTAATTGAAGTCCCCCATTACTACTATCTCCCTTCCTTTTGCATGCTTGGCCATCTGTTCCAGGAAGGCATCATCTATGTCCTCCGTTTGGCTTGGGGATCTATAGTAAACTCCCACAATGAGGTCTCTGTTATTCTTCTCTCCCTTAATTTTGACCCAAATGCTCTCACTTTGGCTTTGAGGATCTAAATCTTGGATCTCTTCACAGGTATACACATCCCTGACATATAACGCCACTCCTCCTCCTTTCTTGTCTGGTCTGTTTCTCTGAAATAGATTGTATCCCCCCATTATTACATTCCAATCGTTGGACTTATCCCACCAGGTTTCAGTGATGCCTATTATGTCATATTTAGTTTGCTGTACCAAGAGCTCAAGCTCATCTTGTTTATTTCCCATGCTTTGCGCATTAGTGTACAGACATTGAAGTCCATTAATCATTCCCCCGTGTCTCTTATTTAAGGATTTTTTCCTCCCACCACTAGGTCCGCGTGCTGTTTGCTCCATTTGGTCTATGACATTTGGATGATCATCTTCATTAATTGATAGACTCCTACCTTCAGGAGCACTGTCTCCCTCCCCCACATTACTCAGTTTAAAGCCCTCCTGATGAGGTTTCTGAGATTTTTGGCAAAAACATTTCTCCCAACCGTTGTGAGGTGCAGCCCATCACTTGCCAGAAGTCCATCTTCAAGAAACTGCAGTCCGTGATCTAAGAATCCAAACCGTTCCTGTTTACACCATTTGCGAAGCCAGCTGTTCACTTCCACTATTTTCCCCTCTCTCCCTGGGCCACGTCGTTCAACTGGGAGGACAGATGAGATGACAATTTGTGCATTTAGTTGCTTCAATTTCCTGCCGAGAGCCTCGTAGTCTCTTTTGATCTTCTGGAGGCTATTGCTTGCAGTGTCATTGGTTCCCACATGAACCAAGAGGAAGGGGTATTTGTCAGTGGGTTTTATGATTCCTTGCAGTCGTTCAGTTACATCTTGGATCTTAGCCCCGGGGAGACAGCACACTTCCCGAGACATCTTGTCAGGCCCACAGATCACTGCTTCTGTTCCCCTCAGTAGGGAATCCCCTATCACCACTACACGCCTCCTCTTGGGTTTGGTCAGGGTTCTTCCGTGAGCTGTCCGTTCCAAGGTCGCCTGCACATTCCCTGAGGACTGACTTTGCTGCTCGTCTTCATATACCTGATCGACTGTAATGAGGGAGAGATCCTCAAATGGAGTCTGCTCTTCGTCTTCCATGCTAGGGGAGAGGACCTCAAAGCGATTGTGTATTTCTAAGCAATCAGAGTGAACCCTGGGCCTCCTACTTCTTTGAGTCACGTTTCTCCATATATCTGGCTCCTGTGTTGGTGAACTAGACTCCTTCTCAGGGGAGTCCCCTGTCTCCTCCTTGGTGGAGACGGTGTGCTCTGTTGCTTCCAAGAAGAGCTCCAGCTCTCTAATTCTTTGGAGCGTAGCTACACGTTCCTCCAGTTGCTGGACTTTGTCTTTTAAGAGAGCAATCAACACACAAAAAAACACCTAGATCTCCCCCAACAAACGTTTGAGACTAGCTCCCCTAAATCTAAAAGATGGATCTAACTGCGCGCGCCGCTAGGCGCGCGTCGCTGCCCTGCAAACTCTGATAAGCTCCTCCCACAGCTAATCCCCTGCCTCAACAGAAACCCTGCCCCCTCTGACCTTTACACAGGGAAAACAGCTAATGAGCCACAAAGAAACACACACACACACACAAGAAAACCCTTTTTGCTCCTTCTTCAACTGATGCCCTGCAAACTCATACATACATACATCATACATACATCACAGAAGGGGTGTACCCCAAGACCACTCCCCAGAAACATCATACCTACATCACAGAAAAGGTGGTCTACAACAGAAATTTGAGTGTTGTTGTTTTTTCCTGTCTGCCAAGTTATCTGATAATAGCTTATCTGATTGCCTTTCCTGGTAGTCTGGCTCACCCTATTCATACACAGACATACCCTTAAGGCAGGATTTGTGAAGGAAAAGACAATGGGGAGGCTTTTCCATTTTCCTTTGACCTTGCAGAGAAAACATTTGGTCAGTTTGTTACTGGAAATTGTCTATCTGAGTCCAGTCCTGATATCAGTCTCTATAAGACTTCCTGGCCTCTTTTCTTAGAAAATGCCCCCCCCCTTTCATTCTGTATCTTTCAGGTTTTTTCCCCTTCTTACTTCTGTGCCAGGTAAATTTACTCCCGAGTAAGCTTCCTTTAAAGGAAACTGCAAAGAGGGGGGAACAATCTTTCCTAAGGTACCCTGCATCTCACTTTGCTATGTGTAGTTATTAAAAAATCTAAATTAGACTTACTATTCCTCTGCAAGTTCAGGAAAAAATTGTTCACTTTTGTATTCCCTTTAAATAAAATCTATGGCTGTTTTAACTATGCTTAATAAAGGGGGTGGGGGTTCCTGCTACACTTTGGGAGCCAAAAAAATGGTTTCAGGTCGGTCTTCCTGTGCTGATCTATGTACGTGCTTGGTTGGTATATTTATGAACATTTAATATATATCAGCGCCTGCCCACCTAGCAGTTCGAAAGCACCCCCGGGGGCAAGTAGATAAATAGGTACCGCTTACCAGCGGGAAGGTAAACGGCGTTCCGTGTGTGGCTCTGGCTCGCCAGAGCAGCGTTGTCACGCTGGCCACGTGACCCGGAAGTGTCCCCGGACAGCGCTGGCCCCCGGCCAATAGATGTGAGATGGGCGCACAAACCCCAGAGTCTGTCAAGACTGGCGCGTTTGGGCAGGGGTACCTTTACCTTTACCTTTAAGACTTTAAAATTCTTATCACAGTGGGCTGTGGGTTGAAAAACCTTCCAGCCTCTGCCACTGTAGAACAGCCCATACTGCCAGGAAGTTCATCCCAGTGTTTAATCTAAATCCCTCCCCCTTTTTTGTGTGTAATATGGATCAATTGGCTCCAAATCTTCTCCATCACCTGTATGTGGCAGCCCTTTGGATACTGGGAGATCAGATCTCTTCCTCCATGAATCTCTCCAATCCTCTTTTAAAACCATCCACATTGGTGGCCATCAGTGCCTCCAGTGGAAGAGAGTTCCCTAGGTCAACTGAGCATGGCATGAAGATGGACTTGGCTGCCAGACTGCCTCTCCTATCTGTCTCAGCTTCTCCAGCTGGCAAAACAGGAATCCATCATGTCTGGCTGTTTCCCTCTCCCAGGACTTGGGTCTCTCCTGGCCTCTCACTGTCTATGATCATAGAACTACAGATTTTTGAAGGGACCCCTGAGGGTCATCCATTCCAACCCCCTGCAATGCAGGGATCGCAACTAAACGGTGTTGCCCTTTTTTCATGTTTGTGAGTGTCCTCCTTCAGTTGCTGGTGCCCGGAGGGGTATCATGGCATGTCCCTTTCTAGAAACCGACCTCTGATCATAAGGCCTAGAAACTTGATATTTCCGAGAAGTTGAGTCGCCGCTGGGAATCCTCAACTACGTGGCCTGGCAGAGGCACCAGCCCTGGAGCCCCCGAGAGGTTAAGGCATGAAGGGACCCCTGCACCCATGGAGGCACCCAGGAAGTCCAACCCAGACAGGATGGAGGTGTTAACAGCGGGGCAGGCAATTCGTTCTGGGGAGGGTCACCCCCACCTTGAAGGATCCGGTGCGTGACTTTGATCAAAAGTGCATTTTATCAGCTGCAGGAATCTCTGTTTGCAGAAGAAACACAATCGGAATGATCAAGGGGTGGAGCATTTCCCCGAAGAGGAAAGGTTACAACATTTGGGGTTGCTTTTTTAATATTTTATCTAGCCAAAAGGCTAGATAAATGGGGTGGGGGGCAGAGAGAGAGACCTCACAGAGGTGTGCTAAATTATGCATGTTGTAGAGAAACATTATCCCTCCCATAATACTAGAACCCAGTGGGGCCTTATCCAGTACAGTGGTGCCTCGCAAGACAAAAAGAATCCGTTCTGTGAATCCGTTCTGTGATTCTCTTCGTCTAGCGGTTTTTTCGTCTTGCGAAGCAAGCCCATTGACGGATTAGCGCTATTAGCGCCTTTTAGCGGCTTATTGGATCAGCTGATAAGCGGCTTAGCAGCTTAGAAAAAGGGGGGAAGGGGGGGAAAACCCGCAGGAACTCGCAAGACATAGGAGATTCGTTTTGCAAAGCACCTCCAAAACGGAAAACTCTTTCGTCTAGCGAGTTTTCCGTCTTGCGAGGCATTCGTCTTGCGGGGCACCACTGTACAGCAG
Organism: Podarcis vaucheri; assembly: GCF_965113315.1. NCBI lineage: Eukaryota > Metazoa > Chordata > Lepidosauria > Squamata > Lacertidae > Podarcis > Podarcis vaucheri. Next base: position 4,681,402 of record NC_138765.1, on the reverse strand, counting down.
AAGCTCTGGGATTTGCTCCCAGGAGAGGCAGTGATGGTCACCAGCATAAATATCTTTAAAATGCACTGGCAGTGTAAAACACAGTAAATGAATGAATGGAGGATTGGTAACTTTGTGGGCATCCATCGGTCTGCAGAGACAATGGAGTGTGCTTCTGCGGGCCAAATCAAACTGCTGGAGAATCACAGCGCTTGCTGTAGCTGCAGAGACCGGTAACTCATAACTGCATTGTTTTTGCTGTGTTAGCATCACCAAAGTGACCTCCGCAGCGACTGTGTCTGGAGCTCCTGGGCTGCCAAGTTGACAAGACCCCCTCACGGATGTGGTCCAACGGAAAGCAGAGGAAGACATTTGGCAGCAGGAGTTGCTGGACGGAGGCATACAAGGCGTCATCCAACCGCCTTAGAGATTTGTGTAGGCTTTGCTCCCAAGTCTTTTCTTCTCCTAAAGAAGGTTTAGGATCGAGAGTTTTCCTTCTCCTGGAAGGGCTACCTTCCCAGGCGGACGAGCCCCACCTGCCCAATAATAGTCCCACTCTATTCTACATTTGTAGTGATGTATGGAAGTGAGAGCTGGACCATCAAGAAGGCTGATCGCCGAAGAATGGATGCTTTTGAATGCTGGTGCTGGAGGAGACTCTGGAGAGTCCCATGGACTGCAAGAAGATCAAAGATTCTTAAGGAAATCAGCCCTGAGTGCTCACTGGAAGGACAGATCCTGAAGCTGAGGCTCCAAGACTTTGGCCACCTCCTGAGAAGAGAAGACTCCCTGGAAAGGACCCTGATGTTGGGAAAGATGGAGGGCACAAGGAGAAGGGGACGACAGAGGACGAGATGGTGGGACAGTGTTCTTGAAGCTACCAGCATGAGTTTGACCAAACTGCAGGAGGCAGTGGAAGACAGGAGTGCCTGGCGTGCTCTGGTCCAGGGGGTCACGAAGAGGCGGACACGACTAAACAACAACAACAACATTCTGCTTTGGTCAGGCCACCCCTGGAGCACTGTGTCCCGTTCTGGGTGCCACAGTTTAAGATGGATACTGACAATCTGGAAGGTGTGCAGAGGAGCCTTATGAAGAACGGTTGAAGGAGTTGGGTATGTATAGCCTGCAGAAGGGAAGACTGAGAGCTGACAGGACAGCCATCATCAAATATCTCAAGGTCTGTCTCATGGAAGAGGGAGCCAGCTTGTTTTCTCCTGCTCTGGAGGGTAGGACTCGAACCCGTGGCTTCAAGTTGCAAGGAAGGAGATTCCAACGAAACATTAGAAATACCTTTTTGGCCAGGAAGAGCTGTTTGACAGTGGAATGGACTCCCTCTGAAGGTGGTGGACCTTGGAGGTTTTCAAACAGGTTGAATGACCATTGGTCAGGGATGCTTCAGTTGAGGCTCCTGCATTTCCGGGGGTCAGACTGGATGACCCTCGGGTGTCCCTTCCCACTCTAAAATTTTGTGGCTCTATGATATTAGGGGAAGGTATTCCTCTGGTTTAGTTTTGAATTGCCTGCATTCAGAAAACAGGAAAGACTATAAGGTATCTATGATTCAGATAAACAGTGGAGGCCTAGGGCCGGGCTACCCTAAGGGGAGACCTGTTTCCTTTATCCCCCTTTGAAGTTAGGCTGGTCATGAAGAACTATCTTTTAAGTCTCGTTCTCCCTTCATCCCTCTCTCTCTCTCCCCCAGAGCCATTAAGCCAGGCAGATTAAGACCCCCCCAGCGCCACATTTTCCAAAAGCAAGCAGAAGCGTTTAGGGAAGGGGGAGAGGCAGTTTTAACCAGGTTGCTCATTTATGCCCCGGCTGCCGCCTCCATGTGTTCCGTAGGCTGCAGAAATTGCATTTGCACTGATGCAATTACCGCCTTAAACTCGTTTTTTATCGTTGCAATTTTGTTAGCTGGTGCCGACGGGCGGCAAAAATGAAAACATAAATAGGATCCGGGGAGGGCCCCTGCGTAGCTGGGGAGAGAGGAGGAATCTTCATTCTTTGTGTGCTAGAAATACTAAAAGAGAGAGAGAGAAATTGCTGTGAGGAGGCTCCACTTTCAAGGCTGCGTTGACTTCAGGGCAGAGTTGGACTAAACATTAGGAAAAACTTTCTGACAGCAAGGGCAGTTTGACAGTGGAACAGTCTCCCTCGGGAAGTGGTCGATTCTCCTTCATTGGGAGTTTTTAAGCAGAGGTTGGGTGGCCATCTGCCATGGATGCTTTAGCTGAGATCCCTGCACTGCAGCGGGTTGGACTAGATGACCCCAGGGGTCCCTTCCAACTCTACAATCCTATGAACCTGGTGCTCTGCAAATGTTCTGAGCATCTCCCATCAGGTAGAACGCTGCTGCCAACCAGTGCAGGCTGGATGCAGAAGAAGCTTTCTGTGCTCACTGGCCGAGGGATGAAGGAAGCGGTCACACACAGTGATTTGTCCATCCTTCCAGCCCGGTTTTGCATGCGTCTTTCCCGCATTGCCTGCTGTGTCCTCCCTTAACAGCCTCCACCAACCTGGGGGAGACGGTGTGACGGTGTTTGAAGAAGATGTTGGCACTGTTAAAAGCTATCATCTCGGGAAATCCTTTGTGATACACCTGAACTCTTTGTCCCCAAACACCCACAGCCTGCTCCTTAAGGGTTCCTTGCCAAGGGGGGGGGAGGTTTTCAGGGAGGGAGGGGGAAAGCCTCCAGATCAGGGACCAGCTCTGTCAAAGGGGGCACAGCTCAGTGTCCCACACGGGGCACAATCCGCCACCAAGTCCTCCCACATAATCCCTACTGAAATGTATCGATGTCAGTGGGACACTTGTCCAGCAGCCCCAAAGGCTGCCCAGATCCAGATAAAGGTAAAGGGACCCCTGACCATTAGGTCCAGTCGTGACCGATTCTGGGATTGCGACGCTCATCTCACTTTATTGGCCGAGGGAGCCAGCGTACAGCTTCCGGGTCATGTGGCCAGCATGACTAAGCCGCTTCTGGCAAACCAGAGCAGCGCACAAAAACACCGTTTACCTTCCCGCTGGAGTGGTACCTATTTATCTACTTGCACTTTGAGGTGCTTTCGAACTGCTAGGTTGGCAGGAGCAGGGACCGAGCAACGGGGGCTCATCCCATCATGGGGATTTGAACTGCCGACCTTCTGATCGGCAAGTCCTAGGCTCTGTGGTTTAACCCACAGCGCCACCCACGTCCCTGGACAGATCCAGTTGTTGTTAAGTCGCTTAGTCGTGTCCGACGCTTCGTGACCCCCTGGACCAGAGCACGCCAGGCCCTCCTGTCTTCCACTGCCTCCCGCAGTTTGGTCAAACTCATGCTGGTAGCTTCGAGAACACTGTCCCACCATCTCGTCCTCTGTCGTCCCCTTCTCCTTGTGCCCTCCATCTTTCCCAGTTAGGACACTGCTAAGGGCCCCTCCAGACATCCTTTTTTTTTAAATTGTGCATTCACAATGAATTGCACTCGTGACACTGTCAGGGCGGTTAGACGTGATTCTGCTTTCAGTAGCTTTTCTGCCTGCAAAAGCTGTGGGGTAGTCATCCCACTCTGTTTCCAGAACTTCCAGCGGAAATCCTGACTTCCTTTGACGCCACAGATGATGGTGGTGGTGGTGGTGATGATTTTATTATTCCTGGGGTGTGTGGGGGGGTGTCCTGCTTTTGTTGCGCTGTAGTACAAGATTGCCTCTCCCGATGGCAATCTTGGAATTGTAGCGATGGGTCATATTCTAGTCCTGCCCCCTGCAATGCAAAAGAATCTCCAAAGGCTTAATTAAGACCCTACAACGAGGAGAGTCTGCCACATTCCTAGGTTGTCTGTTCCACGGTTAAAACAGCTCTTAGCTCTCAGAGAGTTCTTCTTAATATTTGGTTGGAATAGCATTCCTGGTATTTGGCTGGAATCTCCCTTCTTGCAATTTGAATCCGTGGGTCCCACCTTCTGGGGCAGCAGAAAAACAAGCTTGCTCCAACATCCATGGGACACCCCTTCAAAGATTTAAAGGTGGCTAGCATATTACTTCTCTTTTTTAAAATCTTTTTTTTCCTTTTCCTTTATTTATTTATTTATTTAATATAATTATTACAAAATATTGCAAATACATACATTCATATATATTTCAGATAAGCACACATATATAAAAAAGAACAAAAGAGAAAAGGAGAAAAAAATAAAGAGAAAAAGAAGAAGAAAAAAGTTGGAAGAATTTCTTCCAAATTTATTCTACAAATATTTCAATATGAAAATAATAATAAAATGTCACTGATTGACTTCCGTTGCTTACACTGCACTTCCTGTATACATTTTAAGCAAGATTGCATCTGTTATTCCGTATTTTCCCCATGCAATCTCACACAAATATTCTAATCAATAAGTTTTCTAAATCATTCATAAATCCTTTCTAAACACAACCAATACTTTACATTTAATCTAACATATTGCTTCTCAACCGTTCCTTGTGAGGCTTGGCTGTCCAGATCCACACAGGAAAAGTCCCAAAACAACTAAGGAAATGGCATGACGTGTGGATGGTCTCGTATAAATCCTGACACACGATTATTACGTCAATGGCATAGCCTCGTGGGCAGGAGCACGAGGGTCATCTAATCCAGCCCCCTGGAATGGAGGAATATTTCGCCCAGGGCACTGAGATTCAGAGTCCCGTGCTGCAGAAATGGAGCTATAGATGTTGCAGAATACCACCCACGTGGGGAAATGCCAGTCCGTAACCAGAACATAGCACAGTCTTGACTGTAAAGGCTGCCAGTGGCTCTCAAGGTTTTAGAAGTCTCCTTTTGGGGGTCCATAACTGACCTCAGTGGCTAAGGGGACAGAAGGTCCAGGGAACTGGGAGAGACAGGCAGCAGTTCCCTCTGCCATCCTGGAGACATTAGGCCATGTCTAAAAGGGCTGTGGGTGGCGCTGTGGGTTAAACCACAGAGCCTAGGGCTTGCCGATCAGAAGGTCGGCGGTTCAAATCCCCGCAACGGGGTGAGCTCCCGTTGCTCGGTCCCTGCTCCTGCCAACCTAGCAGTTCGAAAGCACGTCAAAGTGCAAATAGATAAATAGGTACTGCTTCGGCGGGAAGGTAAACGGCGTTTCCGTGCGCTGCTCTGGTTCGCCAGAAGCGGCTAAGTCATGCTGGCTACATGACCCGGAAGCTGTACGCCGGCTCCCTCGGCCAGTAAAGCAAGATGAGCACTGCAACTCCAGAGTCGGCCACGACTGGACCTAATGGTCAGGGGTCCCTTTACCTTTACTTAAAATTACTTCTGGGTCACCAGCGATCAGAAGAGGGGCTGACATTCATGTGGGAGGGGGGAGGCCCAGTGCAATCTTTGAGGCCCCTAATCAGGGCGCAAAGAGAATCACCGCTGCGATTCCCGCACTGAAGCGGGCTGAGCTAGATAAGCTTTGGGGGTCCCTTTGGGCTCTGCAATTCTCCTGCCTGTTTGCCCCTTCTTCTTAACACCCAACCTGAAGAGGAGTTCTGGGGCGTTTGAAAGCTTGGTCTCCACTTCCGTTGGTCCTACTTAAAGGTTGCAACTCCACTGTTCCTTTTGGGTATCTACGATTGACTGAGGTTCCTGCATTTTAGGGGGTTGGACTAGATGACCCTAGGGTCCCTTTCTACAACTCTACAGTTCTGTGATACTTTCCTAGTTGGACCAATATGGAGCTTCATTTGAGCCTGGCCTTAATTCCAGAATCTTTTTTCAGCCCCAGGAGTCAGATCTGGAGCATTCGAAGGCCCCTGGGGACGTGCAGAGTACATTCCTCACTAAGCAAACAGCCCTGCACGTGATGCATTTTCGCTAGGAACATTCGTCAGGTGCTTTTATATACTTTTAGACGCCTGCTAAATATATATATTTCAGCAAGCCAGTCTGTCCGGACGTGTAATTTAGTCATGCATAACTTGTTTTTGAATTCGGCTGATTTCTATCTGCGTGGTTATTTCACTGTTTTATGTACACAGCTGAGAGATTGGCTGATTATCAGGCGGTTTGTAAAATTTATTGAACAGTTAAGTGTGTGGACTAGATCATCCGGGGCGAAGGGCTTAATTTCTAAGCAGGGCTTAGAACCCCAGAACCTTTCCTTTTATAAATTAACTATGGACTGGACTATCCATTTGTCTGGCTCAAGCTGGCACAGACTCTAAAGGAGTAAAGTTTGCCAAGGCAAAAGAATTTTTAAAAGCCAGCCTGCTTTCCTGAGTCTGCCGAATGTCAGGCGTGGTGTGACAGATTTGGGCATGAGAGCCCATTATTATTATTTGCTACCTCGAGGGCAAAGACCCGAGTGCGAATGTGTACTCAGCTATGATGCTTACTGGGGTTTATTTTTTTTGGGGGGGGGGTGAGGTTCTGTCCACAACCTCATCTACCTGGCAGGTTGTTCTGGGGATAAGTGGGGATAGCCCACCCTAATGTACATGTGCGTTTTATCCTAAGCTGCACTCAGTTGTTTTTGTAAAAAAAAAAAAAAAAGCAACCGGTAAATTTAGTTAATTTAATTTAACCCATTTTAATGTATGTGTCTATTACTGTTGCAAGCCGCTCGGAATTGTCAAGGGACCGCTCCAACCCCCTGAGATATTTCCGTCTATTAAAAAGTGACTAATAGGTGCAATTAATTGCAATCGTATAATTCAATCTCTAAGAGGAGAACTTAACCATCCCCATGCGCAAAAGCGAGGGCCGCGGCGGCTGCCCAGAAAGAGAAGGGAAAACACTCTGCACGTGTTCAGGGGACGTGTTTTCTCGCGCCGTGGCGCAGGAAGAGGAGCCCCAGCCCAAGAGAACGGGAGTCCCCCCACCCACGTCTCCACGGCTCTCCTTTCCCAAACGCGCAATGCGCCCCGATGCGCTGCTGCTCACCTCCGTCCCGGCCGGTCGATGGAGAGGTTGCGGGTGGTCTCTCCGGGGCTCCCGAGGGGGCTTCTGTCCGCCGCTGCCGCCTGCTCATGCCGCCGCCGTCGGGGCATCGTGCCGGGCTCCCATCGGGGTCCCCCTCCGGGCAGGTGCGCTTGGCTCGGGGGCGCAAAGACGGGCAGGGCGCGCCGGCTCAGCTGCGCTCGCCCGGCTGGCCCCGACTGAGCAGCGGCTGCCCGGCGGCTCCTTTCCCCGGAGCCAGCCGCCCGCCCTCCTTCCCTCTCTCCCGGGGCGGGGAACGGGGGTGGGGGTGGGGGGGAGCAGCCGTAACCCTCTCGTCGCCGGAGCCTCCGCGGAGAGCCCTAGAAGAACGGCGGAACTGGAAAGGGACCGCAAGGGTCATCCAGCCCAACCCCAGACTGCGACGCACAAATCTTTTGCTCCAAGCAGAACTCGAACCCACGACCTTGGGATTAAAAGCCTCGGGCTCTATCGGAAGGCTGTTCCAACCGCCGTCTAAGGAGCCGCTTATCCCTCTGGGGTGGGGGCACCCCCCTCGACAGAGATCTCCCCCACGCACAGGCAGCCCGTTTGAGAAAAGGCAAAAAAATGGATTGGGGGGTTTGAGAAGTCTCCCCCCCCCCCAGTGGCGTAGCGTGGGTTGTCAGCACCCGGGGCAAGGCAAGTAATTTGCCCCCCCCAACCCGTGGATTTGCGCCCCCTAACCCTAACCCCCAGATGTTGCGCCCGGTGCAGCCGGCCCCCCCCTGCACCCCCCACGCTACGCCACTGTCCCCCCCCCACAACCAATTCCTATATACCTTCCCTGGTTAATAGGAGTGCCCCCCCAAAAAAAAACCCCTGCATGCTTCGATGACAGCAGATGTTGCGGACTAGCCGCATGAGTGAGCTTTGGTACTTTGAGCTCTGAAGAGTTTCCCTGGGTTGACGTGTCTGGGGGTGAGCTGCTGGAGCTGAACCCCCAAAGATGAGAGTGGGGAGGATCCCTCTCGGGGGGGGGGCGGGTTTTAACCGTTTGAGAGCCAGAGCCCTGGCCATCAGCCTGAAGTGTAGAGACTCGTTGCTGGGGCTGGACGTTCATCATCATCATCATCATCATCATCACTTTTAATTTGTATACAGTGGTACCTCGGGTTACATACGCTTCAGGTTACACACTCCACTAAGCCAGAAATAGTGTTTCAGGTTAAGAACTTTGCTTCAGGATGAGAACAGAAATCGTGCGGCTGCGCAGCAGCAGCGGGAGGCCCCATTAGCTAAAGTGGTGCTTCAGGTTAAGAACGGTTTCAGGTTAAGAACGGACCTCCGGAACGAATTAAGTACTTAACCGGAGGTACCACTGTACCACCTTTCTATTTTACAATATTCAAGGTGGTTTACAAGCTGAAGAAACCAAGAATGTACACCTTATAACAATCTAATGATAATAAAACAGCTTTGAAATAAGCAATCTACATCAAATAAAGTAACATTCAACCGTCATTAGAATAGTGTAAAAGAATAATATCAGCATATAAAAATTAAACGGCCTCTCAGTCTGTAGAGCATGAGACTCTAAATCTCAAGATCGTGAGTTTGAACCCCGTGTTGGGTAGGTGATCCCTGCATTGCAGAGGGTTGAGCTAGATGACCGCAGGGTCCCTTCTAATTCTACAGTTCCAGGACTGTGGAGGTCAGGCCTGACTGGCTGGAACACAGGTCCACTTGGCAGCCCTTAAGAGCGAAGCCTCTCAGGACTGCCCCCTCCTGAATTAGTCCATGGGGTGAATGAATCGCCACCCGCCCCTGAGCAGGGTTCACTTCCTCAAGACCAGCTTGGCAACAGGATACCTGGGCTCAGGACCCTCGGCCCCGAGTTCGAGATTAACCCGACGAGCTCGTGCTTTGCCAGCCAACCCACGGTGATAATTAACCTACTACGCAAAGCTGCAACGGTGCAGATGAGCACCTTCTCCAACGAAGCTGAACTCTGGAAGATTCGGGGTGGAGAAAAGGGACTACTTATTCACACAAATGCATTGTTAAACTGCGGAACTCCCTGCCACAGGAGGCAGTGATGGCCAACAGTTCAGATGGCTTTTTATTTTTTTAATAATTTTTTTATTAGGAAATTAAACAAAACATATTATCTTAAAACATATCATCCTTAATCCCCCCCATTTTCTCCCTCCCATAAAACAAACCCCCTGCCCCCCCCCCGTCTTCCCTCAGTTCCAATATCTGGCATCTCTATAAATGCTGTTCTCTGCATGTTACAAAATTGTATAAATCCTTAATTTATCTATTTGGTTATTATCAATAAAAAGTTTGTGAGTGTTTATTCAAAACCTGCCAAGGAGTCCAATTCACTTTGTTGCATCTTTAGATACTTTGTAAAAAGTTCCCATTCCTCTTTAAAGTCACAGTTATCCTTGTCCTATGTGTCAATTTTGCTAGTTCTGCATAGTCCATCAGTTTCTCTTGCCATAATTCTTTAGTCGGGATTTCCTCAGTCTTCCATCCTTGTGCTATTAAGACTCTTGCCGCTGTTGTCGCATACGTAAAGGTATTTTCCAACTTCTTTGGCAGGTCTTTTCCTACAATCCCTAACAGAAATGCTTCAGGTTTTTTAACAAATGTTAGATGGAACATTTTCTTCAATTCATCGTATATCATTTCCCAAAATTTCTTAATTGCATTACAGTCCCACCACATGTGGCAGAATATCCCCTCCTTTTTCTTACACTTCCAACATAAGTTTGAGCTAGTTTTGTACATTTTCCCTAACTGCACTGGTGTCATATACCATCTGTACATCATCTTCGTATAATTTTCTTACAGCAGAGAACAATCTGTAAATTTTAAAGCGATTTTCCAACAGCTCGGATGGCTTTAAAAGAGGACTGGACAAATTCATGGGAGCGTAAGCCTAACAGTGGCTGCTGGTGACTCTGCAGTTGGGAGACAGCGATGCTTTTGAATTCCTGGAAACCGCAGTAGGAGAGAGGGCTCTAGTGCCCGGATCCTGCTAGTGAGTTTTCCTCTGGGTGGCCTGTTGGGATATTTCCGTTCCACCTTAAAAGGGAGCAGGCTTGTGAGTCACAGAGTCTGCGCATGTCCTGTTCACAGGATGTTTATGTTCTGATTTTCCTTTCGATTCCAGTTGGCCAGAGATGCTGACACAGAATGGACGTGTTTTCTTTTGTTCTGTCCAACACTAAATAAAGTCTGTAAATTATGCTCTTCTGCGGTGCAAGCTTGACTGTGTTTCTGCTGATAAACGTTGTGCACAAGCCTGGAATGTGGCTAGGAATTTCCAAAGGCTTCGTGCCGCTAACTGCTGGATCTGCCTGTCTACGGGAGGCCGATGGATCGTCCAGAACTCCGGCTTGGGGGCTCATGATGGACACTATCTCCCTGGCAGTTTCCCAACATGGCCCCTGTGAGGACAGGATCCTGAACTAGGTAATCCCTTGGACAGACCCAGCAGCCAGGGTTTTATTGTATTCTTGCTGAAACTCCAGCTCCAGAGGCAGTCTACCCATATTCCTAGGTTCTGAGGGGCATTTGGCCGCCATTGAGAATGGAAAGCTGGACGAAATAATAATAATAATAATAATAATAATAATAATAATAATAATAATAATAATAATAATATATTACTTATACCCCACCCATCTGGCTGGGCTTCCCCAGCCACTCTGGGCGGCTTCCAACAAAGTATTAAAATACAGTGGTCTGTTAAACATTAAAAGCCTCCCTAAAGAGGGCTGCCTTCAGATGTCTTCTAAAAGTCTGGTAGCTGTTGTTCTCTTTGACACCTGGTGGGAGGGCGTTCCACAGGGCGGGCGCCACCACCGAGAAGGCCCTCTGCCTGGTTCCCTGTAACTTGGCTTCTCGCAGTGAGGGAACCGCCAGAAGGCCCTTGGAGCTAGACCTCAGTGTCCGGGCAGAACGATGGGGGTGGAGACGCTCCTTCAGGTATACTGCGGCGAGGCCGTTTAGGGCTTTCAAAGTCAGCACCAACACTTTGAATTGTGCTCGGAAACGTACTGGGAGCCAATGTAGATCTTTCAAGACTGGTGTGATGTGGTCTCGGCGGCCGCTCCCAGTCACCAGTCTAACTGCCGCATCCTGGATTAGTTGTAGTTTCCGGGTCACCTTCAAAGGTATCCCCACGTAGAGCGCATTGCAGTAGTCCAAGCGGGAGACAACCAGAGCATGCACCACTCTGGCAAAACAGTGTGCGGGCAGGGAGGGTCTCATCCTGCGTACCAGATGGAGCTGGTAGGCAGCTGCCCTGGACACAGAACTGACCTGCGCCTCCATGGACAGCTGTGAGTCCAAAATGACTCCCAGGCTGCGCACCTGGTCCTTCAGGGGCACAGTTGCCCCATTCAGGACCAGGGAGTCCCCCACACCCGCCTGTCCCCTGCCCCCTCAAAACAGTGCTTCTGTCTTGTCAGGATTCAATCTCAATCTGTTAGCTGCCATCCATCCTCCATGATGGAGATGGGCCGGTGGCCTGACCCAGAGGCCAGCGCTCCCCACTTTCCTCCAGGAAAAGGCTGCCCCTCCCTCCATCGCGGATGGTCGCAGCCAGCGGTGCCTCTTTCCCCAATCCTGTGGAAATCTTTCAACAGCACTCCTGCAACAATAAAGGATTGTTCTTTGCAGGAAACAATTAAAAGGTCTTTTTCTTGGAAGCACCCCACCCTCTCCCGTCCTCAGAGCTGACAACGCAACCTCAATCCTCCTTTCCAGAGCCCAGGGAAGGATTCTCAAGAGAGATGGTTACATGCTGACTGCAGTCCATCTTTCACTTACTTTACTCCCTGTGATTCCTGCACTGCAGCGGGCTGGACTAGATGGCCGCTGGGGGTCCCCTTCCAGCTCCACAATGCTAGGATTCCCCTTCCATACGTGACCTTCAAATCAAGCATCCAAACCAGAATTTTATAATTTAAGGTTTTCTTTTCTTCAGTAATTTTTTATTGGGAATTTTATTTACAACATAACACAAACCCCCCCACCCCACCCCAATACACAAATCCACTCTCATTAAACATGAACATAACATACAGTGAGCATAACATACAAGAATATAAACAACCAAATAAAAGACTTCCTTTATCCTGTATCTGGCCTCCTTATTTACTTCTTATAAGCTGTTTCCTTTGTGAATAATTATTAAGATATTTCTATCCACAAAGATATTTCTATCCACAAAGTCTCCCGCAGACATTAATCGAAACAAGTCCAGCTTTGTATTTCAGGGCACTGTTTTGTTATATTCACATGGAAGGGGGAGCAAGCTTGTTTTCTCCTGCTCTGGAGGGTAGAACTCGAACCCATGGCTTCAAGTTGCAAGAAAGGAGAAAGGATATCCAGTCTGGATAATTAGCCTTAGTGAAAACTTGACATTTTCATCCCCAAAAAAGTTTTTGATTTGAGTTTTCACTGAAATGAGGCTGCATTTTAATGTTTTAATGTTGTATTTTAATCTTTTTTTTAAAAGTTGTATTTCAGTCAATTGTTTTTATATCTGGTGTTAGCCGCCCTGAGCCCGGTCTTGGCTGGGGAGGGCGGGGTATAAATAAATTATTATTATTATTATTATTATTATTATTATTATTATTATTATTACTCCAGCTAAACAAGAGGAAATAACTTTCTGACAGTAAGAGCTGTTTGACCTTGGAGGTTTCTAAGCAGAGATCCGATGGGCTGTCTGACATGGAAGCACGAGTTGAGATTCCTGCATTGGACTGGATGACCCTCAGGGTCCCTTCCAACTCTACAATTCTATGATCTTTCTTCTTCTTTGGCGATCCCTCGTAGCCGAGTAAGATTGTCTTCCATAAACACGGTCTTAACAATGAGTCCGTAAGTGACTGTGGAGGCCAATTCTGGACCCACACATCCTTCCACAGTGGGGACATTGGTTCCCGGGTGGGAGTTGATCCCGGTGTGGATTTGCCAAGCGTGCCTTCTTCTTAGCACGTTTCTCCCTTGCGTCCTGAATTCAAAACTTGCTTTTATCTGTCTCGAATCTCCCAACTTTCAGCCTCATGGGTTGTACACGAGTTCAAATGAGAGCCTTGCATAATTTTATAATTCTCTGCTTATTCGTGTAACGGATGAAAGCAAGAACAGGGACTCGGACCCGGCCTGTGTTACAACAAGTGCTCTGTTCGCTAAAACCAGGCAAGGTATAAGCTAAAGGTAAAAGGACCCCTGACCAGTCGTGGCCAACTCTGGGGTTGTGGTGCTCATCTCGCTTTATTGGCCGAGGGAGCCGGTGTACAGCTTCCAGGTCATATGGCCAGCAAGACTAAGCCGCTTCTAGCGAACCAGAGCAGTGCACGGAAACTTGCACTTTGAGGTGCTTTCGAACTGCTAGGCTGGCAGGAGCAGGGACCGAGCAAGGAGAGCTCACCCTGTCACGGGGATTCGAACCGCCGACCTTCCGATCGGCAAGTCCTGGGCTCTGTGGTTTAACCCACAGCGCCACCCGCGTCCCAGGCAAAGTATAGATCATGCTAAAAATCTCCCCGTCCATCTCTCCCCCTCTCCCTCTGCAACCACACCTTGCATAATCCTTGTTTTCGCTAATCTTGAAATCTCAGGTAATTGCATGAGGCTGCTGCTGAGATTACTGGCCTTAAGCCACCATACTTTTAATTCAGTTTCTTGCTCATCTGTTGTCCTCCGGGTGCCCGGGACTACGATTCCCATCAGCCCCCCAGCCGACAGGAGTTGTAGTCTGAAGTGCTGGCAATTCCTGCTGACATCCTCCTGCCTCGAAATACAATGGAGTGCGCTGTCAGAGGGATGGCGAAGTTGTCTGCTGTGAGCGTCTTCTGCTGTTTTAAATTCCACGTGACTTCCCTGCTGGCTCTGAAAAGAGACACTCTCAGAGCAGTAAAAAAATGCTCAAATAATTGCTTTAATCTGCTAATTCGTGGCTTTGGGGGAGGAGGAAGAGGCGAAAGCCTTCCAGCAACTGGGATGACTGCATGCCAGACCGACACTGAGGTTTTCCCCCTGCCTTCTTCTCCCAAACATTATTATCTTGGCCAGAGCTGGTGGCTGCAGGATTGGATCATTTCGCATCTCGCTGCTCCAAAACATTCCCAATAGCTCTGTGTCAGAGTGGAATGTGCATACATGCATAGGAAAAAGGTAAAAGTACCCCTGACCGTTAGGTCCAGTCGTGTACGACTCTGGGGTTGCAGCGCTCATCTCACTCTATATGCCGAAGGAACCCGGCATTTGTCCGCAGGCATTTTTTCCGAGTCATGTGGCCAGCATGACTGAGCCACTTCTGGCGAACCAGAGCAGCGCAGGGAAACATATTGCGTTTATTCTTTCATTGCATTTCTACCTTCCTCTACCCCCCGAAGGAGCTTAATTAATTAATTATTATGCAATGACAAGCCTAGACAGCATCTTAAAAAGCAGAGACATCACCTTGCCAACAAAGGTCTGTATAGTTAAAGCTATGGTTTTCCCAGTATGATGTATGGAAGTGAGAGCTGGACCATCAAGAAGGCTGATCGCCGAAGAATGGATGCTTTTGAATTCTGGTGCTGAAGGAGACTCTTGAGAGTCCCATGGACTGCAAGAAGATCAAATGCATCTGTTCTGAAGGAAATCAGCTCTGAGTGCTCACTGGAAGGACAGATCCTGAAGCTGAGGCTCCAAGACTTTGGCCACCTCATGAGAAGAGAAGACTCCCTGGAAAAGACCCTGATGTTGGGAAAGATGGAGGGCACAAGGAGAAGGGGACGACAGAGGACGAGATGGTTGGACAGTGTTCTCGAAGCTACCAGCATGAGTTTGACCCAACTGCGGGAGGCAGTGGAGGACAGGAGTGCCTGGTGTGCTCTGGTCCAGGGGGTCACGAAGAGTCGGACACGACTAAACAACAACAATTATTATTATTAATAATAATATAGGCTCAGTGCAGGAATGTTACAAGAGCTCCACAAGGACCAAGGCAACAGCCTCCTTCTTGTTTGCCACTCCCTGCCAAAGCGGTATCCAAAGGTAGACTGTCTCGGAACATGGGTGCTCCACTTAGCCGCTGGTGGACATTTCCTGCTCCTCATCGTTGCCTCGTCCCCTTTCAGAGTTGGTGACCATCACAATCTCTCGCTGCCTGCAAAGTGCATAAATTGATGAGTTGCATGACCAGCACCTCTGGGAGACCTTTCCTATTATCTGAACGCTTCTCGGCCACCCCAGTTCACACCCCCGGCCCCCGCTTTTTTGACCACATCACACCGGCCTTGTTTAAACTGCGCTGGCTCCCAATTTGTTTCTGGGCTCGACTCAAAGTGCTTATTCCTTTTACCTATTAAGGCCTCTGTGGCTCAGAACCAGGATGGTTGAGGGCGGGCGGTTTTGCAGGGAGGGTGACAGGGATGCAGGATGAGGCCTTTTTGGTGTCAGCACCCGGACTGCAGAACTTCCCCCTTACACCTCTGTTCATAGAATCATAGAATCCTAGAGTTGGAAGAGACCACAAGGGCCATCGAGTCCAACCCCCTGCCAAGCAGGAAACACCATCAGAGCACTCCTGACATATGGTTGTCAAGCCTCTGCTTAAAGACCTCCAAAGGAGGAGACTCCACCACACTCCTTGGCAGCAAATTCCACTGTCAAACAGCTCTGACTGTCAGGAAGTTCTTCCTAATGTTTAGGTGGAATCTTCTTTCTTGTAGTTTGGATCCATTGCTCCGTGTCCGCTTCTCTGGAGCAGCAGAAAACAACCTTTCTCCCTCCTCTAGGTGACATCCTTTTATATATTTGAACATGGCTATCATATCACCCCTTAACCTCCTCTTCTTCAGGCTAAACATGCCCAGCTCCCTTAGCCGTTCCTCATAAGGCATCGTTTCCAGGCCTTTGACCATTTTGGTTGCCCTCCTCTGGACACGTTCCAGTTTGTCAGTGTCCTTCTTGAACTGTGGTGTCCAGAACTGGACACAGTTGTCCTTTAGGTGGGCGGTTAAGGAATTTTTGCACCACCTGGTCTGTGTTTTAATTTTACCCAGCAATGGTTTTTGTTTTTCTGGCTTATTGTGACTTGAACGCTCTTTCTAAGTGCATTTGTTTCTCTTTGCCAAATGCCTTCCAGGCTCTTTTTGGAGACGACAGACAGTTTAGTTGTGCTTCTGTCAATAAATAAAGACTTATTGAGGGCTGGCACACTGCTTGGTCGCTCCACACATGAGAGCCAGTGTGAGCCGCTGAGAGCCAGTGCAATGCAGGGGTTAGAGCCTCAGACTAAGACCAGGGTTCAAATTGCCCCCAGGCCATGAAGCTCACTGGCTGGCCTTGGGATCCGGTCACTGCCAGTCTCAGCCTAACCTACCTCACAGGAAAATAAAAAATTCCTTCCAGTAGCACCTTAAAGACCAACTAAGTGAGTTCTTGGTATGAGCTTTTGTGTGCATGCACACTTCTTCAGATACACTGAAACAGAAGTTGCCAGATCCTTCTATATAGTGAGAAGGTGGGGAGGGGTATTACTCAGAAGGGTGGTGGGAATGGGAGATTGGCAGATAGCTGAGATGAGCCTGTTGACAACTCTTAACGACTGTAATAGGTCTTACAGGAAAAGGCAGGGGGTTTCAGTGTATCTGAAGAAGTGTGCATGCACACGAAAGCTCATACCAAGAACTAACTTAGTTGGTCTTTAAGGTGCTACTGGAAGGATTTTTTTATTTTGACTATGGCAGACCAACACGGCTACCTATCTGTAACTACCTCGCAGGGTCGTCGTGGGGCCTCCTCTCCTGGGTGCAAGCCTGGGCAGTGTGTGTGGAGATCAACAAGATCAACAAGACCCTCCTCTTGGCCACAGTGATGTTGCAATAAATGAAAATCTGCCCTTATTCCCTTATGGGGAACACAAGAGCCCTTCTAGAGTCCTTTCCAGGTTCTCCATCGGTCGGAGAAAAATAACAGAGGCCAACCAGAGAATATTGAGAAGCAAAGCAGCTCGTAAGCCTGATCTTTATGTTGCAACAGGGTGCCCCCTTCACACGCAGGAAAGGAGGAGGACCCAGAACAAAGGTGTGCCCGCCCTTATATAGACATTTTAAATTGCCCGCCCTGGAGTCCAAGACCACCCCCAGAAACATCATACCTACATCACAGAAAGGGGTGGTCTACAACAGAAACCTGAGTGCATTGTTTACCAGAAACCTGAGTGCGTTGTTTACCTCCTGTCTGGCAGGTGACCTGTTAATGCTTACTTGATTGGATACCCTGGGGAGCCTGGCCCGTCTTTTGTAATGATAAATACTTAGTTCCTGAGCCAGATCACGGGCTCACCCTATTCATACACAGACATACCCTTAAGACGGGATTTGTGAAGGAAAAGACAATGGGGAGGCTTTTCCATTTTCCTTTGACCTTGCAGAGAAAACATTTGGTCAGTTTGGGAGTCAAAATGGTTTTCAGGGTTGTTTTCCTGTGCTGCTTCAGACATGTGGTTTATATATTTATGTATGTGTTTGCTTGGTACATTTATGAACATTTATTACATGTCTAAGAGCTTAAAATTCTTATAATAATGTTGTCCAAAAGAAAGCAGAGCAAGATGTTTGGCACCAGTTGCCGGAAGGAGGCGTACAAGGCATCATTCAACCGTCATAGGGATTTGTGTAGCTTTGCTCCAGAGCCTTTTCTTCTCCTGAAGATGTCCTACAAAGCAGCAGAAGTTTAGGATCAGAGCTTTCCTTCTCCTTGATGGGCTCCCTTCCCAGGTGGACAAGCCCCATTTGCCCCTCACCTCCCTCTACATCACTTACAGAAACCCCCTTCTTGACCATTGGAGTTGGACCCCCTCTTGGTCTCGTCCGCTCCATCCGCCAGAGCCTGTCTTCGCATGCAGGGGAAGCCCCTAACTCACTGAGGATTTGACACCCATCGGCTCCCCTCACTTGGTTTAGCTGGCCAGCCGAAGCCGTTTCCCGGGATTGTGGCTGCAGTTGCTGTAGTGGAAATGCGGAAGACAATTGTATTTCGAGGAGTTAGGTGGCATATCCCTTTCCCTTTAACATCTCCAGTTTGAAGTCTGCTGGATTCCTGTGTTTCACACACCAGTCGGGAGTTTCCTGGGTTCTTCTGTATCCTGTATACCTGAAGGAGCATCTCCACCCCCATCATTCAGCCCAGACACTGAGATCCAGTGCCAAGGGCCTTCTGGTGGTTCCCTCGCTGCGAAAAGCCAAGTTACAGGGAACCAGGCAGAGGGCCTTCTCGGTAGTGGAACCCGCCCTGTGGAACGCCCTCCTACCAGATGTCAAAGAGAACAACAACAACCAGACTTTTAAAAGACATCTGAAGGCAGCCCTGTTTAGGGAAGTTTTTAATGTTCAATGCTGCATTGTGTTTTTAATATTCAGTTGGGAGCCACCCAGAGTGGCTGGGGAAACTCAGCCAGATGGGCAGGGTATAAATAATAAATTATTATTATTATTATTATTATTATTATTATTATTATTGAAAGTACTGGCTGGATGCCCGGCTGCAGGTAGTGGGAGACTCTCAGCCGCTCTGTATTAATTCCATCTCAGGGTCCTGGGCTAATCATGAGTGCACTGGATTACATAAAAGGATGTCACATAGAGGAGGGAGAAAGGTTGTTTTCTGCTGCTCCAGAGAAGCGGACACGGAGCAATGGATCCAAACTACAAGAAAGAAGATTCCACCTAAACATTAGGAAGAACTTCCTGACAGTAAGAGCTGTTTGACAGTGGAATTTGCTGCCAAGGAGTGTGGTGGAGTCTCCTCCTTTGGAGGTCTTTAAGCAGAGGCTTGACAACCATATGTCAGGAGTGCTCTGATGGTGTTTCCTGCTTGGCAGGGGGTTGGACTCGATGGCCCTTGGGGTCTCTTCCAACTCTAGGATTCTATGATTCTACATCAAGGCAGGCTATAAAAGCCATAGGTGGAAGAGCTTCTACCCAGGTCAAAGGACCTGATGCTGGGAGACTGATGGTTGGGGGTCTTTCTCCTGCTGCTCTACCTGGGGCTCTGGGCAGCGGAAGGGGAGACTGGGTAGCCCCTGTTGGGTATGTTTTATTTTATGCTTTGCATGCCTGCTGTTTATTTGTTAATAAAAACTGTTTTGGTTCCCCTTCCACCTCCTCATTCCTTTTGTCCTGATATCCTTGGAAAGAACTGCTGTATTTGGCAGCACAGTTGCCTGCCAGCAGCTTCCAGGAGCCACAGGTGAGAACGGAGTTCAGGGTGGGGGACCAAAAGGTGTGCAAGTTGCCCCAGAAGGAGCATGACGTGGCCCCCACCATAAGTACTACCCCTCCCCTAACACCAGAAAGAGAGAGAGAGAGAGAGAGAGAGAGAGAGAGAGAGAGAGAAGGAAAGAGAAAAGAAAAGAAAGGGGAAAGAAAGAAAGAAAGAAAGAAAGAGAGGGAGAGAGAAGGAAAGAAAGAAAGAGAAAAGGAAAGAAAGAAAGAAAGAAAGAGAAAAGGAAAGAGAGAGAGAGAGAAAAGGAAAGAAAGAAAGAGAGAGAGAGAAAAGAAAAGAAAAGAAAGAGAGAGGGAGAGAGAGGGAGAGAGAGAGAGAGAAGGAAAGAAAGAAAGAGAAAGAGAGAAAAGGAAAGAAAGAAAGAGAAAGAGAAAAGGAAAGAAAGAAAGAGAAAAGGAAAGAAAGAAAGAGAAAGAGAGAAAAGGAAAGAAAGAAAGGGCTGAGTTGACCATAAGAGGCAAGAGGCGACTGGAGGGTTTCGCAAACCTGCCCCAGTGGCTTGTTTCGCACATGCAAAAGCCATTTGCTTGAACCCGCAGCCGCTAAGTGCGCAGTGGGCTGTGGGATCAAACGGCGGGGGCAGCCCAGAACGATCAGTGGTGCAAAGAGCCTTCCTTTTCGCTTCCGATGATGTTTGCCCTGCAGATACAGCCTTGTTCTGCCAAGTCATTGCACTGCACAGGATGAGGCCTGGCTTCCTTTTGCAACTGAGTTCTGCATCCTCCAATCTGCTCCTCCTCGAAGGGGGCAGCCCCACCTCTGCTCGCCAGCTGCCCCTCTCGCCTCCTTCCCAAGACAAGGTCGTTTCCAAGACCCAGTTCCTTCCTCCTTTCCTATCCGGCCGCTGAATCAGCCAAGCTCTTCTTAACGCTCTTATGGAACCTCCAGCATCAGGAGCAGTCTATCCAGATCCCTGCAGACCAGTTGTTGGAAACCGGAGAAGGGGGGAGTGGCTTTTGGGCTCAGATCCTGCAATGCTATTCTTACCTTCTAGTGGGGAAGTCTAGTGGGTGTGAGTGTTGAGCCCAGGGCAGGTACCCTGTGACGGCAGAGGCAGCTGCCAGGAGCCGCAGGGTCTGGCAGAAGCCACCAAAGCCAATTCAAAGCTGGGGCCCTAATCCTGTTTGGGTGCTGTGCCTGCTGGACGCTAATATTTTAATAGCACACGAGCGCTGTTGTTCTTGTGGGTTATTTAAAGATGTTATTATGATTCAACTCCCCCATGCCCTCTTAAGCACTTTGTGAGTCAGTGGCAAAAGGAAAAGGAAAAAAGTCAAATAGGGAGAAAACAAGCAGGGCCACATATCTTAGAATCCAGTACAGTGGTACCTCGGGTTACAGACGCTTCAGGTTACAGACTCCGCTAACCCAGAAATAGTACCTCGGGTTAAGAACTGTGCTTCAGGATGAGAACAGAAACCGTGCTCCGGCGGCACAGCAGCAGCAGGAGGCCCCATTAGCTAAAGTGGTGCTTCAGGTTAAGAGCAGTTTCAGGTTAAGAACGGACCTCCAGAACGAATTAAGTTCTTAACCCGAGGTACCACTGTATACCTGAAGGAGCGTCTCCACCCCCATCGTTCTGCCCGGACACTGAGGTCCAGCTCCGAGGGCCTTCTGGTGGTTCCCTCACTGCAAGATGTGAGGTTACAGGGAACCAGGCAGAGGGCCTTCTTGGTGGTGGCGCCCGCCCTGTGGAATGCCCTCCCACCAGATGTCGAAGAGATAAACAACTACCTGACATTCAGAAGACATCTGAAGGCAGCCCTGTTCAGGGAAGTTTTTAATGTTTAATAGACTATTGTATTTTAATATTTTATTGGAAGCTGCCCAGAGTGGCTGGGAAAGCCCAGCCAGATGTAAAGGTAAAGGTAAAGGGACCCCTGACCATCAGGTCCAGTCGTGGCCGACTCTGGGGTTGCGGCACTCATCTCACTTTATTGGTCGAGGGAGCCAGCATACAGCTTCCAGGTCATGTGGCCAGCATGACTAAGCCGCTTCTGGAGAACCAGAGCAGCGCACAGAAACACCGTTTCCCTTCCCGACGGAGCAGTACCTATTTCTCTACTTGCACTTTGACGTGCTTTCGAACCGCTAGTTTGGCAGGAGCAGGGACTGAGCAACGAGAGCTCACCCCGTCAAGGGGATTCGAATCGCCAACCTTCTGATCGGCAAGTCCTAGGCTCTGTGGTTTAATCCACAGCGCCACCCACATCCCTTCCAGCCAGATGAGCGGGGTATGAATATATTATTATTATTATTATTATTATTATTATTATTATTATTATCATCATCATCATCATAGGATTGCAGCGTTGGAAGAGACCACAAAGGATCGCCCAGCCCAACCCTCATCTCACTTCCGTTGTTTAAAATATTGCAGTTTTATTACACCGATACCTACAAATTTCCTACAAATAGTTCAAGGTGGTCTATAGGGTCCCCCCCCCACCACACCTTTTACCTTCACAACAACCCTGTGATGTAGATCAGCTTGGGAAGGGATGGCAGGCCCCAAATCAGGACAGGACAGGCTCTCTCCGCAGCCTGGGAGAGCAGCTTTTACCCTCCACTCACCCAGACTGCGAAGAGGGGACCAGAGCGAAAGGTGGACCCAGGGGAAGCCTGCTTTTAACAAGAACAAGGGCTGATCTCCAGGAGGAACACCAGACCCCAGTGCAGGATTTAATGTGAACAGGGCCTCGCAAAGTCTCTGCCCCAGAGATCTTCCTATGCCAAATCCTTATGGGGTGGTTGAACCGTTAATCTGTGGAACTCCCTCCCCCAGTGATGCTCGAGGTAGCTTTAAAAGAGGATCGGACAGATTCATGGAAGAGAGGGCTGGGCAAGGTGGGCCCTTGGCCTCATCCAGAGGGCTCTTCTGAGGTTTTTAGGTCATCATAAAGTCATCGAATCTTAGAGTTGGGAGGCTCCCCCAAGGTCATCTAGTCCAACCCCCGCAACAATGCACGATTCTTTTGTCCAACGCAGCATTCGAACTCGTGACCCTGAGATTCAGAGCCTCCTGCTCTGCTGGCAGTTCTTACGAACTGAAGCACACCACAGCTGTGACCTGGAAGCAGGGGTTGCAGCAACTTTGCCGAAGCAAAGTAGATCTGGATCTGGCCCGTGGGTCCGGACAGAACCCCGGCTTGCCGGGAAGCCCCGGTGTTATGTACTGAGTTGAATAGGATTCAGAATGCAGCAGTCTGATTGGTCCACAGGAGCCACCCAATCCAGCTCCAGGTGGAAGTGAATCCACAACCTGATTGGCCTACAGGAGAATCCCGGAATTAGCCAATCACGTGGAGCCCATTGTGTAAATAATGTATATAAAGCAGACATTCTGGGGGAACTCCCATTCCTCCTCGCCACTATGAGCTGAATAAAGAGCATGAAATCCACTCTCAACTCCGAGTACCGTATTTTCCGCTCTATAGGACGCATTTTCCCCCCTCCAAAATTTAAGGGGAAATGTGTGTGTATCCTATGGAGCAAATGCAGGATCCTTGGCTTCAGCGATATCAACACGAAACCTCCAAAGCGCAGAAGCCTTTTAGAGCAAGACGCGTCGGTGCGCACTGACCCCTCTCGCTCTCCAGGCTTCAGGGATAGCCGCCTGAAGCCTTTGGAGCGCAATGCGAGTTCCCACTGTGCTCCAAAGCCTTCGCAACCTTGATGCCACTCCCAGACCTGTTCTGGGGTCGGGGGGCACTCGGGCTTCCCCCACCCCAGCCCCGCAGCTAAAAATGAAGCCAAGACAGCGAGCGGGATGGATCCCACTCACTGTCTTGGCTTCTTTGCTCTTTGGGGCTGGGGGAGGGGGAAAATAAGATTTCCCCCCCTTGATTTCCCCCCCTAAAAATTAGGTACACCTTATGGTCCGGTGTGCCTTATGGAGCAAAAAATACGGTATATTTCAGCCACAGACACCGCCTTGAAGTGGCCCTGAAGAAAGGGGGAGCGGCGACAGCATCATAAACAAGCAAGCAAGGGAAAAAAAGGAAAAACCAGGCCTGAAAAAATAGAAAATAATGAGGCTTCTGAACATGTGCAGAGTGCGCAGCTTTCCTCAGGCCCCCGAGCCATTGCTGCTCTCCTTAGCTGGGGCTGGAGACTCCTCAGTCAGATGATGGGCAGTGCATTTGTGTGGGAGAGAGAAAGGGAGCCAGATCGGGAGCTAAGGGCTTCTGATGCTTCGCTTTCTCCTTGTGGCCTCTTTTAGAAGGAAGCAACATGATATCAACACAGCCACATGGAACGGGGCCAGCGTGACTTAAGGACGATGCGCTCAATAAGAGAGCGGGGAGCTGAAAGCTTCCTCAGATCAAAATTGGCACCGTTGTTGTTGTTTAGTCGTTTAGTCGTGTCCGCCTCTTTGTGACCCCCTGGACCAGAGCACACCAGGCACTCCTGTCTTCCACTGCCTCACGCAGTTGGGTCAAACTCATGCTGGTAGCTTCGAGAACACTGTCCCACCATCTCGTCCTCTGTCGTCCCCTTCTCCTTGTGCCCTCCATCTTTCCCAACATCAGGGTCTTTTCCAGGGAGTCTTCTCTTCTCCTGAGGTGGCCAAAGTCTTGGAGCCTCAGCTTCAGGATCTGTCCTTCCAGTGAGCACTCAGGGCTGATTTCCGTTGTAGCAGAAGACAACTGGGGACTGGAGGTGGGGTGAGGGAGGCGAAGGAAAGAGGGGTCTCATCCTTTGCCAACAAAGTGCCCTGCCAATGTTTTGGACCACAACTCCTATAAATGGCTGAGCCGCCTGGGGACTGCTGGGAGTTGTAGTCCAAGTCAGGGGTCAGCAAACCTTTTCAGCAGGGGGCCGGTCCACTGCCCCTCAGACCATGTAGTGGGCCAGACTATATTTTGAAAAAAATACATGAACGAATTCCTATGCCCCACAAATAACCCAGAGATGCATTTTAAATAAAAGGACACATTCTACTCAGGTAAAAACACGCTGATTCCCAGACCGTCCACAGGCCGGATTTAGAAGGCGATTGGGCCGGATCCGGCCCCCATGCCTTAGTTTGCCTACCCATGGTCCAGGACAACTGGAAAATGCCAGGTTGGCAGGGCCTGGAGTAGATGGGCAGCTTCTGAGAGGCCGCCGGGATGCTCAGATGTCCTGAGGCCCCCAAGGCAGGAAAAATTCAGGGGGTGCCTCCACGCTTTCCACTCAGCCACCTGGCTCATTGCAGCCTGTGGGTAGTTCTCTGCCAATGGGACTTCTTCTGGTACCCATGGGACCGCCTCTCCTGGTATGCCCCGCGGAGGACCTTAAGGTCTACAAATGACAACACTTTGGAGGTCCCAAGTCGCAAGGTGGTTAGACTGGTCTCAACTAGGGCCAGGGCCTTTTCAGTACTGGCCCCAACGTGGTGGAACTCTCTCTCACAAGAGACCAGGGCCCTGCAGGACTTGACATCTTTCCGCAGGGCCTGCAAGACAGAGCTGCTCCACCAGGCCTTTGGTTTGGACTCATTCTGACCCTTATGTTTCCCTCCCCTTATGGTTTTGACTTTTAAAATGAAGCCGCATTTTAAATTGCATTTTAACCTGTATTTTAAATTGGTTTTTTCCCCCCTATTATGTTTTTACTGTAATTTTTCTGGTGTTAGCCGCCCTGAGCCCAGTTCTGGCCGGGGAGGGCGGGGTATAAATAAAATTTATTATTATTATTTTATTAAATGGACCACCTAGCCCACCATCCTGTTCTTGCACAGGCCAACCAGCTGCCCATATGGGAAACCTGCAAGCAGGATTTGAGCACAAGAGTCCTCTTCTAGAATCGTAGAGTTGGAAGGGACCCCCAAAGGTCATCCAGTCCAACCCCCTTTCAATGCAGGAATCTCAGCTGAAGCATCCATGACAGATGCCCATCCAAGCTCTGCTTAAGAACCTCCAAGGAAGGAGAGTTCACCACCTCCGAGGTTCCCCTGTCAAACAGCTCTTGCTGTCGGAAAGTTTTTCCATGCTGTCAGAGCTGCCCGAGGTCCCAGCTCACAGAGGACCAACGCCAGTTCGTTGTTATATACAAAAGTCTTTATTGAAGTTCAGTTTCGCTTTCACAGCCGCAGCGTGCAGGTCTACGTCTGAAACTCTAGACCGCTGAAGCTCCGTCTGAATCTCCTCCCCCCAGACACCAGTTTAAGACTCTAGCCTTGCTCCACCTCTTCCTCTGCTCTTTCCTCCTCTGGCTCCGCCTGTCAGCTGGGGTCTCGCCCTTCCTAGACTCTTCTGACGCTGAGTCCCCTGAATCTTCCCCCTGCCTCCGGCGGGCTTTAGGATCTGGTTCCCAATCCGGGTTTTCTGCTGTCCCACACGCCTGTGCATTCGAACTTGGCGCGCGCCCAGCCGGCAACCTTCCTCCTGACCGTTACACTGCTCCTGTCACTGCTTCCCCCTTCGGGGAGGCTGGCTGGACCTGACCTTCCCTCACTCTCCGATAGAGGCGTGGTCAGCCCTGACACATCTTCTCTCCCTGCTGGAGGAGACGCTGGCCCTGACACCTGGGACTCTTCCCCCCCACTACGCTCTGGTGGGGAAGCTGGTCCTGATCTCCCGCTGCTGCTTTGGGAGTCCCCGCTGGCCCCTTGTTTCTGGTGTGTCCCCCCTGGGACCCCCCTCGCCCTGACCATCGGCGCCTCCTTCTGGGAATCTTCTGATTCGCTGGAGAAGCTCATGGAATCTCTCGGGCCACTGTCATACTCCCCTACGCTGCCCTCAGATTCTTCCCCTTCGCTCTCCATTTCCTCTCTCCCCTGTGCCTCTGTTCCTGAGCCCCTGACACATATGCTTAGTCGGAATCTCCTTTCTTGTGACTTGAAGCCACGGGTTCGAGTCCTGCCCTCGGGAGCAGCAGGAAACAAGCTTGCCCCATCTTCTGTGACATAGCCCTCACAGCCCTATCTCCTCTCAGTCTCCTCTTTTGGCTCCTAGTATCTGGTCCTGCTCTAAGATCCACTGCCTCTGAATGTGGAGGGTCCGTTTTTAGCTGCTAGGGCTAAGTCCTGCCAGCCTACCCAGCTGTAAAGAACAGATGGATCTGCCTTACACAGAGCCAGACCCTTGGCCAAGCAGTGTCTACTCTCAGCGCAGCTCTCCAAGGCCTGGATCAGAGATAAGCCGTTCCCACGACTATCACTAGAGGCCCTGTTAAATGGAGATGTCAGAGGCTGGCTGTCTGCAAAGCGCGCTGTCGTCGCGGCTGAGCTTTGGCCCCAATAAAACGGCCTGCAATGCTCTTTAAAAGCCAAGTCAGCCAGTAGCCGTAAACGATGAATCTTCTAAGTTGTTGCTTTTCCTGCCTTTTAAGATGCATCTTTCTCTGCCCTGGTCCTACCGCCAATTACGGCGAGGGTGGGTGGCTGGGGAATCCAGATTCAGTGCCTCGAAAGAGGGGGTGTTAGCAGGGAAAGCCACGGAGGAGCAGAGAGAGATTCGGAGGCGGAAGCACAAAAGGCCACAAAACTCTCCCATGCCTGGATCCTAGAACCAACACATGCCTTCTCAGATAAATCTATGAAGGACTGAAGGCTCCATCTCCTTTCGAGGACCCCACCTCTTGGGTTTCTACGCTGGGGCCGTTGATCTGGGGCTGCCTCCCGGTTGCCGGGGCGCAGAGCAGCAACTCATCCAGAGACACAGCAGGCAGCTCCCTCTGTAGTTCAGCAGAGCTTTTGATTGGTTGGTTGGTTTCAGCGATAACTCACACAGCGTCAGCACAGTTAACTCTTTATCCCAAGAAACAACACGGGGCCAGGCCTAGTGAGCACAGCAACTCTTCCCCATAGATCCTGCCCCAATGAAGCAGTTGTGGGGGGCTGAAAGTCCTCACCTTCCCATAGCTCCCTAAGTCTCCTCCTCCAATGGGTCCCTCCCTAGCAATCTGAGACTATGTCGACAGGCCTGTCTCTACTCCGCCCTCTTCATACCTCCAGTTACTGGGAGTCTAGGGGAAAGTATGGAAGTGAGAGCTGGACCATCAAGAAGGCTGATTGCCAAAGAATGGATGCTTTTGAATTCTGGTGCTGGAGGAGACTCTTGAGAGTCTCATGGACTGCAAGAAGATCAAACCTCTCCATTCTGAAGGAAATCAGCCCTGAGTGCTCACTGGAAGGACAGATCCTGAAGCTGAGGCTCCAAGACTTTGGCCACCTCAGGAGAAGAGAAGACGCCCTGGAAAAGACCCTGATGTTGGGAAAGATGGAGGGCACAAGGAGAAGGGGACGACGGAGAACGAGATGGTGGGACAGTGTTCTTGAAGCTACCAGCATGAGTTTGACCCAACTGCGGGAGGCAGTGGAAGACAGGAGGGCCTGGCATGCTCTGGTCCAGGGGGTCACGAAGAGTCAGACACGACTAAACGACTCAACAACAACAAGGGGAAAGGGGAGCCGGAGGGGGAGACTGCCTGGCTTCTTCCCCAGTCTGCCTTCACTCTGCCTCTTGGACCTTCTGCTCTCCAGCCTCCTCTCCTGCCTCTGGGTCTGGACTGCTCTCTGACACAGCCTCTTCCCGCTCACCAAACCCTGTTGCCCCTTCAGCTCCCAGCTCCCCCCAGTCTGCTCCTCCTTCTCCACCTGACCACGTTCAGCCACTAATCCCCTGGCTCTGAGCTTTCTTCCCTTGGGGGGTCCCCAAGTGGTGACTCCCCCCACTCCTGTACCCTGCCCGTCCATGACAGCACTTGCGTGTTAACAGCAGAATTGCCAATGGTTCTGGCAGACACCTTGACCTGCCTTCCAGGGCCCCGCAGGGTGGCACAAAGACCCCTGGATGTTCCCGTGCGCCAACCCCAGTGCCAGGCCGTGGTTACGTAACGGTGCTGAGCTGGGAGGTTGCAGGCAGAGAGGTGGGCAAACTGCAGTGCCAGGCGTCTGCACGCCAAAGCAAGGATTCATGGCAAGAGGGCAGGTGAGGAGAAGAGTGTTCCTGCTGCCTCGGCCAACTGGGCCTAGAGGAGCACCCAGTCAATGCCAGCTGTGAGGGGTCATTTGCAAACATGACAAGAGGCCTGGCAGAACAGTATCAACCTGGGAGCCGGAACACCTGCAGTGTTTGCCCAGAGAAATTAATTTCACATGACTTTGGCTGGTTCAAAAGGCTGCATGGTGATGAGATATTATACAACGCTCAACAGACTTAGATACAATCAAACATGGACAAACAAAACCAATTTGTTTTTTTAAAAAAGAGCGTCAGGAATCACGCTGGCAGACAGCTTCCCATGCAGGTGTGCAGGTCTTGCAAAGCTTCCATACAGGACTCGGGTCCAGAGGTTGTCAGGTCTTTCCTGGAGCAGGGCAGTGAGGCTGCTGTGGGGCAGCCCCCGAGAATGCCCTTCTAACTACAGGGAGGGGGGGGAGTATTTGATCCCCTGCTAAATTTGCCCGTTTGCCCTCTGACGAAGGAATGACCAGTCCATAATTGTAATGGTAAGTTTATTGTATCTGTGAGAGACAGAATAACAACAGAATAACAACAGGAAAACCCCAAGAAACCCAGAAGACAAAAGTCAGAGATTGATGTGCATTATAATGAGTGAAATAAGTATTTGACCCCTTTGCAAAACATGACTTAGTACGGTACTTGGTGGCAAAACCCTTGTTGGCAATTACAGAGGTCAGAAGTTTCTTGTAGGTGGCCACCAGGTTTGCACACATCTCAGGAGGTATTTTGTCCCACTCCTCTTTGCAGATCCTCTCCAAGTCAGTAAGATTTTGAGGCTGATGTGTAGCTACACAAACCTTCAGCTCCCTCCACAGATTTTTGATGCCACTCCTTTGTTGCCTTGGCCTTTGTGTGTTTTGGGTCATTGTCATGCTGGAATACCCATCCTCAACCCATTTTCGATGCCCTGGCTGAGGGAAGGAGGTGCTCACCCAAGATTTGACGATGCATGGTCCCGTCCATCATCCCTTCGATGCGGTGAAGGTGTCCTGTTGAATGGTTTCTTTACATGTAAAGGTTCATCATTGTTCCACCCGATGTGTGTGTCTTTAAGGGGCCGGAGCAAGGGCCAGAGCAAACACACAGTTACAGAAGAAATTTGATGTGGTGGAATTAGGCATAGCTAAAAATTACTTATCCATGCAAATTGAGAAAGGCAAAATGGATCTTTTCTGGTTCATCAAACTGCAAAAATTGATGATCTAGTTGAAATGCTACGTTTAGAAAATGCAAATGGGAAGGAAACACCTATGCTGTGTGGTTTCACCTTTACAGGTGAAGATAAGCCATTTCCTAACAAAACTTTGTATTGTTCTGCTATAGGCAAGCTAAATTTCATTCAAAGAATCTCAAGACCAGATATAACTTATGCTTTTCACTTTCTGGCAAAATTTGTGGAAAAGCCCACTACACAATGTTTCTCTGCTCTTAAGAGAATGGCAATGTACCTTAAACATACCAAACATTATAGGTTGCAGTTTACATCAAGTATTGACAAAGGTTTTGAAATTTTCTGCGATGCATCTCATGCAGTGGAACAAAATAATTGCAGGGGTGTGTCTGGTATGGTGTTTTGTTATAACGGTTGTCCATTTGAATGGAAGTCCCAGACACAAACCATTATTTGTCTCTCCACAACAGAGAGTGAATTATGTGCATGCGTTCAGGCCACTCGTGATGTAGAATGGTATCTGCAAGTATTTGCAGACCTACAGATGCAAGTAACACTACCAGTAAAAGTTTACCTTGATTCCCAGAGTGGACTTGCTATCCTGTGTTCAGAGACCAATACGCAGCGCACTAGAGTCTTAAGATTACGTTTAGAATTTGTAAAGAAACTAATTGCTGATGAAATGGTTGTATTTAAATATGTTCCAGGTGACAATCAAATTGCAGACATTTTTACAAAAGCACTTCCAAAGGTTACACATGAAAAACATGTACAAAGTATGCTTTATGTTTTTGTTCCACAATGATGAACCGCAGGGGAAATGTTGAATGGTTTCTTTACATGTAAAGGTTCATCATTGTTCCACCCGATGTGTGTGTCTTTAAGGGGCCGGAGCAAGGGCCAGAGCAAACTAATGAGACCCAGCTTTACAGCTGTGAAACATAGCAGGTGCTGCTGAGTTGTACTGATTAAACTATGTCAGCAATTGGGTAGAGTATATAAGGAGCAGCACCTAGCTCTCCCATTACCCTGGGGGATGGGGTGGTGGTTGGGTCTGGTTTGTTGATGTATTTAGTGTAAGTGGAGTTTTTGTTTTTCTTATTAAAACCTTCTTTAAGTTATTTTTGAGTCCCTTTTTAATGCATGGTCTCCCCAGCAAGCTCTCTGCAGCGCTACCATACTGCAAAAAGCCAACACTTAGCAGAAAAACACCCCAAAGCATAATATGTCCCCTGCCATGTTTGACGATGGGGATGGTGTTCTTGGGGTCGGAGGCAGTATTCCTGCTCCTCCAAACACGTCGAGTTGAGCTGATGCCAAAGAGCTCGATTTTGGTCTCATCTGACCACAACACTTTCACCCTGTTCTCCTCTGGGTCATTCAGATGTGCATTGGCAAACTGCAGACAGGCCTGTACATTTGCCGTCTTGAGCAAGGGGACCTTGCAGACTCTGCAAGATCTCAGTCCTTCACGGCGTAGTGTGTTACCAACTGTTTTCATGGTGACTATGGTCCCAGCTGCCCTGAGATCATTGACAAGTTCCCCCCGTGTAATTCTGGGCTGCTTCATCACCGTTCTCCTGATCAACTTCACGAGATGAGATCTTGCATGGAGCCCCAGACTGAGGGAGGTTGACGGTTATTTTGTGTTTCTTCCATTTGCGAATTATTACACCAACTGTTGTCACCTTCTCACCAAGCTGCTTAGCAATAGTCTTGTAGCCCAGTCCAGCCTTGTGCAGGTCTACAATCTTGTCCCTGACATCCTTGGACAGATCTTTAGTCTTGGTCATGGTGGCTAATTTGGAATCTGCTGGATTGATTGCTTCTGTCAACAGGTGTCTTTTGTACAGGTACTGTAATGAGCTGGGATTACAGGTAAGACCTCTCCCTTACAGCAGGTGCTTCTAATCTCAGCTCGTTACATACAGTGAAGATTCCAGGTAGATCAAATACTTATTTCACTCATTTTAATGCACAACAATCTCTGACTTTTGTCTTCTGGGTTTCTGGGGGTTTTCCTGTTATTGTTCTGTCTCTCGCAGCTGCAATAAACCTACCATTACAATTATGAACTGGTCATTTCTTTGTCAGAGGGCAAACGGGCAAATTTAGCAGGGGATCATATACTTTCCCCTTCACTGTATTTCAGTTCATAAAATGAATGCATGGCTTGATTGAAAAAGAAGAAGTCTCAAAGCGGTTTACAAAGAGAACGGTGCCATAAAAGCTCAAGTAAAAACAACTCTTTAAAACATTCGGAAGATAAAACCAGCAATAAACTAAAGACAGTTTAAAACACACATCCGCATTCTTGGTAACTAGGTAGGCCTGTCTAAACAAAAGTGTTTTCAGCAGGCTCCAAAGGGAGTACAGTGAAGGCACCTGCTTGGTGTCAAGAGGCAGGGAGTTCCAGAGGACAGCTGCCGCCACACTGAAAAATTGATTTCTTACACATGGCGGAACCGGTATTATGATCATCGAGGGAAGGAGCCCCCATACCTCATGCCCAAGATGTTAAGGGATGGAGAAGCCAGAGGCAGCTGGCGTCATGCGCTTAGCAATGCGCCATCCCCTGAAACATTTCGTGATGTCTTCCCTCCTAGATCTTCCAACGTCTTACATTTTTCTTCGCTGACGCTAAGCTGGGTGGCTTACAAGGGAACGCTCGGCTACTTCAAGGCTTTTTGAACTCTAAATCCCATCCTTCAAAATATTTGCAGTTCCTGCCAGTTGTGTGTCGTCTCCACTGTAAAATAAAAAATCATGTCCCTCCTTTCCTACCACAAACCCAGAGGCGTCTTCTCGCTCCTCCTGCCCAGCACTCCATCCTCACAAAACAGCGGGGGGGGGGGTGAGGTGGCTGAATGTGGCCCCAAACCTCTCAATCTGGCCCCTGGAATTCAACCCCCTTCCCCAACCACACCATCGGATTTCCCCCAGCTGGAATGCAACCGTGGTTATTGCCTCTTCCTTCTTTGCACAGAGGTTACTGAGGGCTGCAGAAAGCAGCCTACAGTATGGAGGGAACATTTAAGTTCATTATTCTGCTCACTTTCACCTCTGGCCCTGCCCAGGATGGGCAAGTTGTCCCCCAGACTGAAAAAAGTTCCCTATTTGTATCATAAAGCTCTCCAGAGATTGGGAATGGTCTTTGCCTTTGCCTTTATTATTATTGCTATTAAAAAGGTAAAGGGACCCCTGACTATTAGGTCCAGTCGTGGCCGACTCTGGGGTTGCGGCGCTCATCATGCTTTATTGGCTGAGGGAGCCGGCGTACAGTCATGTGGCCAGCGTGACTAAGCCGCTTCTGGCGAACCAGAGCAGCGCACGGAAACGCCATTTAGCTTCCCGCCGGAGCGGTACCTATTTATCTACTTGCACTTTGACGTGCTTTTGAACTGCTAGGTTGGCAGGAGCAGGGACTGTTGCGGGGATTCGAACCGCCGACCTTCTGATCGGCAAGTCCTAGGCTCTGTGGTTTAACCCACAGCACCACCTGCGTCCCCATTATTGCTATTAGTTTATGCCAATCTTGGCAAATCCAGAGGGTAACATGCTTGAGGAAACCTATCAGCCCATGTCACTTTTCATGTTGGCCATAACCATGCAAGGAGTTCCATGGAAACAGCCATTAATTGGCAGCAAATTCTCCACCTTCCTCCCTTCCCAGAAGCTGCTGCTACTGGAAATTAATCATAGAAGGTCAGTTGGGGTTTATTGACCCTCCCTTCCCTATCCCTCTAGACTTTTATGCACCTATCCCCCCCCCCCAGCTCCAATTGCTGGTGAACATAGTTAGCACTCCTGCCAATGAGAGCAAATCTTTTTTACCTAGGGCAACAGATAAAAGAATGATTTTGTCCTTTTAATAAACCCGCACAATGTACACAGCTGAGCAGACCCAGAAAACAGCAGCAGCGTAAATTGCCTGACATTTGTCAGCAAAGCTTTTATGTTGGATTCCATCTCACTGGGTGGGAGCAGGAGATGAAGTGGGACTGAGAATTTTCCTCCTCCTCCTCTTCTTCTTTGGTGATCCCTCGTAGCCGAGTAAGATTGTTTTCCATAAACACAGTTTTAGCAGTGAGTCCGTAAGTGACTGTGGAGGCCAATTCTGGATCCACACATCCTTCCACAGTGGGGACATTGGTTTCCGGGCAGGAGTTGATTTGCCAAGTGTGCCTTCCTCTTAGCATGTTTCTCCCTTCCATCCTGAGTTTGAGTGTCTTCAAAGCCCATGACACTTTAGTAAAGGCTGTTCTCCAACTGGAGCGCTTGCAGGCCAGTGTTTCCCAGTTGTCAGTGTTTATACTGTTTAAAGGGTGCACGATGGGCAAGGTGTCTGGCTAAGATTGTTTCTACGCAAGGGCCCTTAAGTGCTGTCAAAGGTTTGCTTTTCCATACCCAAGTGGAAGTCTTCAAGTTACAGGGAACCAGGCAGAGGGCCTTCTCGGTGGTGGCGCCCTCCCTGTGGAACACCCTCCCACCAGATGTCAAAGAGAACAACTACCAGACTTTTAGAAGACATCTGAAGGCAGCCCTGTTTAGGGAAGCTTTTAATGTTTGATGCATTGTGGTATGTTAATATTTTGTTGGAAGCTGCCCAAAGTGGCTGGGAAAGCCCAGCCAGATGGGCAGGGTATAAATATATTATTATTATTATTATTATTATTATTAATTATTATTATTTTATTCCAAAAGGAACTACTCTATTCCCAGCTTAAGAATGGAAAGCGCAATGCCGGTGGACAACAGAAGAGGTTTAAAGATGCTCTCAATGCAAATCTAGGAAAAAATGTACAGTGGTACCTTGGGTTACAGACGCTTCAGGTTATAGACGCTTGAGGGTACAGACTCTGCTAACCCAGAAATAGTACCTCGGGTTAAGAACTTTGCTTCAGGATGAGAACAGAAATCGCGCAGTAGCGGTGTGGCGGCAGCGGGAGGCACCATTACCTAAAGTGATATCTCAGGTTAAGAACAGTTTCAGGTTAAGAACGGACCTCCAGAATGAATTAAGTTCTTAACCTGAGGTACCACCTGGGCAACGCTGGCCTGTGAGAGCTCCAGTTAGAGAATAGCCTTTACCAAAGGTGTCATGGACTTTGGTAGTCAGGAAAAGAGAAATGAATTAAGAGGAAGGCATGTTTGGCACATCTTCATTGTGATTAACTCCCACCCAGAAACCAATGTCCCCACTGTGGAAGGACGTGTGGATCCAGAACTGGCCACCACAGTCACCTTACGGACACAGCACTAAGACTGCGTTCAATCTTACTCGGCCACGAGTGATCGCCGAGAGAGGAATTAAAACGGCAGCTCCACCTCTTCCTTGGGATGACCCCATGTCACCCAGAAATGTCCCTCTCAGAATAGCTCCCCTTCAGCAGACGCCCTTTCCTACGCTGAATTAGTAGCTTCCTCTGGGCAGCTACTGCTCCTTTAATAATGTTTCCTGTTCAGCACGGTGGTGGCAAATATCCTTTAATTTCCTGCCACTTAGTCAGCTCCTGTTCCCCACCAGAGCTTTAATTAATTTTTTCCTCTATTAAAATAAATCTGCAAAATAGCTTTGCTTCTCTTTCTGGTCTGTGCCAGTTTCTCTTCTAGACTTTGGACGGCTGTTTTATAGAACATCGGGATCAGCTCTCTGTGCTGAAAGGGAGAATAAGGACGACGCTTTTAATTCTGCACGTGAGGCTTCAAACCAGCTTAGATCTCGAACATCACATTTAACACCAAAATTCAAGCGCTTAGCATTTGCCGGAGGCGGGGAGATCCCTCTGAATATTTTGAAACCGGCAGTCCCGAAATCTCGTAAACCGTCGGCTCCAAGAATTGTACATTAACAGAATACTGTATGATAAAATCCTAAATATTATGATGTGTTGTCTGGCGAATATACCATCATGTAGCAAATACAGTGGTACCTCGGGTTAAGTACTTAATTCGTTCCGGAGGTCCGTTCTTAACCTTAAACTGTTCTTAACCTGAAGCACCACTTTAGCTAATGGGGCCTCCTGCTGCTGCCGCACCGCTGGAGCACAATTTCTGTTCTCATCCTGAAGCAAAGTTCTTAACCTGAAGCACTATTTCTGGGTTCGCAGAGTGTGTAATCTGAAGCGTATGTAACCCAAGGTACCACTGTACTCGGGTGTCAACGGCTAAAATCATCTGGGGACAACCTCCAGCGTATTGCATTTGAGGGAAACAAACTGATTTCTAGAGAGAACGTTTGGAAGAGCCTTTGTTACTAGAAATGTGGCAGATTTTTTTCGGGGGGAAGGCGGTGGAACCCCTGCTGCAGGAGACCTTTTAAGGAAAAATCCTGGTCGGCTTGATTTGGCGCAAGAGTCCATGGCTCTCCAAATATCGTTGGACCTCCAGGTACCCCAGCCCCAGGCAGCCTATGCAGTAGTTGGGAGAGGGTGGGAGCTGGGAGTCCAGAAATACTGAGCAGCCACAGGTGCCCTTGCCCAGATTTGGGCACGGAGGAGAGGGCTATCGATAGCCACTGGTCCCAGTGGCTGTGCTCTGCCTCGTAGCCAACCACGCTTCCGAATGCAAGATGCTGGAAGCCACAGGAAGTAAGAGTGTTGCATCTTGTTTAACGGACTCCAGTGGTACCTCAGGTTACAAACACTTCAGGTTACAGACTCCGCTAACCCAGAAATAGTACCTCGGGTTAAGAACTTTGCTTCAGGATGAGAACAGAAATCACAGGGCGGCAGCTGGAGGCCCCATTAGCTAAAGTGGTGTTTCAGGTTAAGAACAGTTTCAAGAACGGACTTCCGGAACGAATTAAGTTCTTAACCTGAGGTACCACTGCATTGTATTTTTATATTTTGTTGGAAGCTGCCCAGAGTGGCTGGGGAAACCCAGCCAGAAGGGCGGGGTATAAATAATACAGTCATACCTCATGTTACGTCCGCTTCAAGTTACATTCTTTTAGGTTACGTCCCGCGGCGACCCAAAAGTACCGGAAAGGGTTACTTCCGGGTTTCGCCGCTCGCGCATGTGCAGAAGCGCAAAATGACATCATGCGCAGAACCCACGAATTGCAACCCGCACGTGTGCAGACGCACTGCTGCGGGTTGCGCTCTTTTCATCTTGCAAACAGGCCTCTGGAACTGTACAGTCATACCTCGGGTTGAAGTAGCTTCAAGTTAAGTATTTTCGGGTTGCACTCCGCGGCGGCCCGGAAGTAACAGAGCATGTTACTTACAGGTTTCGCCGCTCGCGCATGTGCAGACGCTCAAAATGACGTCATGTGCGGAAGTGGCGAAACGTGACCCACGCACAGTCGCATTTACGTTTACTTCAGGATGCGAACGGGGCTCCAGAACGGATCCCGTTCGTATCCAGAGGTACCACTGTATATTATTATTATTATGCTCGGATCCCGCTTACTGGTATCCCATAATGAGCATCTGGTCAGCCACTGTGAGAACAGGATGCTGGACTAGATTGGCCATTGGGCCTGATCCAGCGAGTGCTCTTCTGCTATTAAAAAGAGACCGGTAGTCACATTGCAACTCCAGGTGTGATTTCTTCAGCTGGAATTCCAGCTAGTTTCTGGTCTCATCTTTACAATCCCACAAACAAACAAAAAGTCCCGTGTCGCCTGATCGCCGAATTACGTAATCCTAGATGAGCTTGCCCCCCCCTTCCCCGCTCTCCCTTCCCTGCCTGCTTTCTTAAATCCTCTTTTTTTTGAGAGAGAAGCAGAGATGAGGGAAACTAATCCAGTAGCAGCAGCAGATGCAGATGATGATGATAAGGAGCTGGCGAGGCTTCACTGAAGAAGAAGAAGAAGAAGAAGAAGAGGAGGAGGAGGAGGAGGAGGAGGAGGAGGAGGAGGAGTTTGGAGTTTGGAAAGACCTACATTGGCTCCCAGTACGTTTCCGAGCACAATTCAAAGTGTTGGTGCTGACCTTTAAAGCCCTAAACGGCCTTGGTCCAGTATATCTGAAGGAGCGTCTCCATCCACATCGTTCAGCCCAGACACTGAGGTCCAGCTCTGAGGGCCTTCTGGCGGTTCCCTCACTGTGAGAAGCCAAGTTACAGGGAACCAGGCAGAGGGCCTTCTCGGTGGTGGCGCCCGCCCTGTGGAACACCCTCCCACCAGATGTCAAAGAGAACAACAACTCCCAGACTTTTAGAAGACAACTGAAGGCGGCCCTGTTTAGGGAAGCTTTTAATGTTTGATGTATTATAGTATTTTAATATTCTTTTGGAAGCCGCCCAGAGTGGCTGGGGAAGCCCAGCCAGATGGGCGGGGTATAAATAATAAATTATTATTATTATTATTTGATATCCCGCCTTTCACTCCCCTTCAGGAGTCTCAAAGCGGCTAACAATCTCCTTTCCCTTCCTCCCCCACAACAACCACTCTGTGAGGTGAGTGGGGCTGAGAGACTTCAGAGAAGTGTGACTGGCCCAAGGTCACCCAGCAGCTGCATGTGGAGGAGCGGGGAATCGAACCCGGTTCACCAGATTACGAGTCTACCGCTCTTAACCACTACACCACACTGGCTCTCTCTCTCACACTGCACCCTGGGACTCATCGGCCAGCGACACAGGGGAGGGTGGATTTTTGGCATTTCTATAGAAGGGCTTTCCAAAATCCTCTGGCCCCAACCCCAGGCTATGCTCAAGGGGCTTCGCTCTGGGACCGCTTCTGTTCCTCCGAGCAAAGAGGCCGCACGTTAAAAAGCCCCAAGCAGAGGGTGATGGAATCATGGAAGGGGCACCCCGAGGTCATCCATCCCAACCCACCCCCCTGCAAGGCAGGAATATGCAGCTGTCCCATATGGCGATCCCACCTACGCCATGCTGTCACCAGCTGAGCTACCCCAGGCTCCTTTTGCTCCAGGCAGCATGACATTCATTGGGCAAACAAATTCGCCGCGAGCGCATTCGACCGCATACCTGACCTCGGAAAACGCTGCTTGTTTAGGCTCACCCTGTGAGGTCTGTTTAAGGTTCAGGAGTTGCCCCTGACAATGACATTTACACACAGGAAGGCGTGTGTGTGTGTGTTTGTGTGCGCGTTGTTAGGTCTCTTTTTATTGTCGTATTCTTATTAAACAGCTTTCTAAGCTCTGCCACATTTTCTTTGGAAAATACAGAAGACAGACAGACAGACAGACATGCTTTGCCCCTCCCCTTCCACCTTCCTGCTCCTCGTCGGGCCCTGAAATTGCCAAAAACGCGTGCCACCCCCCCCCATCCCCAAACCATCAATATGTCCAGTGCAAAATACCGCCAACCTGGGCTGAAAATGTGACTCTGTTGGGAGTTTTAAAAAAGGAGACTATGTTGTCTCCATGCCCTCCGATTTAGCTCCCCAGGACGCCTCTCCTTTTCCTCTGATTCAGACAGCGACAAGGGATTCCTCTGCTCCCAATATTGCTATTCACCCATCTCCAACCTGACGCCCTCCGTCAGTTAAGGAATATACAATTTCCCACCATCCCCCAGCCAGTTAAGGAAGCCTGGCCAAGTCGTGGCGCGAAAGGGCAGCCGTCTTAATTCATGGCTGCATGCATAAAGTGGGGGGCAAGGCCCATTTTGCATGAAAACCCAGGGCAGGCGAGAGAAAGCCCTTCTCCAAAGCACTGATGCGGGGAATGTGATGGAGGGATAACAGGTGGCTTCAAAGGAAGATGAGCAAATTCATGGAGGAGGAGAAGGATGTCCGGAAAAGCAAAAAAAGGACTATTGGCTCCCTCACTCAATGCCTCTTTGCAAAGCTCTGGGTGGGATAGGGAATGGGGGAGATTGAGGGAGCAGGAATTAAAAGCCTTGCAGGTCAAAGCAGGTCTCAAACTGCTTGACATCCATAGTCTGGGGAGGAGAGCGAAATCTGCGGGCGGCAGCTTCTCCCTCCGTGATTTCTTTAAGGAGGGGAGCACGGCCTGCCTCACAATTTGGGAATAAGCCGCCCCCCCCGCCAACACCGTCACATTCTCAGCCTGTGCAACCTTCAGCCTTTAAATATAGATATATAGAGATAGATCTGGATATATATTATCATTATTCATATAGAGATGTCTGTAAAATATAGCTCCGCCGTATCCTCTCTTTAAATCTTCCTCTTTCCACAATTCCCCCCCCCACGACACATTGCTGTCACTCCCAACCTCAAAAAGTGTTTAATAGGATCCAACCCCACCCCCAACCCTACTCGTTGCCCCGTTCCCTCCCCCTGGGAGGGGAAAAGCCCCGCTTGCCCCCCGCCCTGCCCTTCCCCTAAACGAGTCGCCACTGGAGGATGCTGGTGTCGGTCCCACCGGTGGAGAGCAGCAGGCTGTCGTCGTGGAGGAAGGCAATGTTGGTGACGTG
The DNA here is from genome assembly GCF_965113315.1 of Podarcis vaucheri. NCBI lineage: Eukaryota > Metazoa > Chordata > Lepidosauria > Squamata > Lacertidae > Podarcis > Podarcis vaucheri. The sequence continues at coordinate 4,641,780 of NC_138765.1, read as the reverse complement.
GCTGCTGTGGCCGTTGTACGTGTGGCTGGGGGCCTGGAGCAAGAGAGAGGAAAGGCGTCTCAGGAGAGGGCAGGAGAAACCCCACACACAAAGGCCGGCCGCCCCGCTTGTCAAAAGCCTTCCCGAAATCAAGATACACTATGTCCACTGTGTTCCCCTGATCCACCAAGCTTGTAACTCCGAGGATGGCAAGTGGGGCTGGGGGGGGGGAGATTCCAAGACAATCAAATACTGCAACTAATCCTAGACTGGTGACTGGGAGTGGCTGCCAGGACCACATAACACCGGTCCTGAGAGATCTGCATTGGCTCCCAGTACGTTTCCGTGCACAATTCAAAGTGTTGGTGCTGACCTTGAAAGCCCTAAATGGCCTCAAAGGCCCAGTATCCCTGAAGGAGCGTCTCCACCCCCATCGTTCAGCCCGGACACTAGGTCCAGCTCCGAGGGCCTTCTGGCGGTTCCCCCATTGCGAGAAGTGAGGTTACAGGGAACCAGGCAGAGGGCCTTCTCGGTGGTGGCGCCCGCCCTGTGGAACGCCCTCCCTTCAGATGTGAAGGAAATAAGCAGCTATCTTCTTTTTAAAAGACATCTGAAGGCAGCCCTATTTAGGGAAGTTTTTAATATTTAATGCTGTATTGTTTTTAACACTTGATTGGAAGCCGCCCAGAGTGGCTGGGGAAACTCAGCCAGATGGGCGGGGTATAAATAATAAATTATAATAATAATGATTATTATTATTATTAAACATTTAAACATTTCAGTGTAATACAGTATAGTTTCTTTTTCTTCTGCAGAATATGGATAGATGTCTTTTCAAAACGAGAGCAAGAGCATCGAGTGACACTGAGGACAATCTCATCCTATAAATGAGATCACCCAAGCAAAAGTGAGCTCATATGTCTCCTTGAGTTTGCATACATACTTAAGGTACATATAGGCTTGTTTAGAATTGTATTTGGGGAATGATTCACGTTCTTAGGTAGCTGCACGCTTCTCTATTTGCTGTGTGTCCCGTGATAACATTATAAAGCAGCCGTGCTCTATGTTATAATTCAACGAGTTGTTTCTTTTTGTCCTCCAACGTATTTCTTATATTTAAAAAATCGGTGTGCTGCGAGCAATTTTTTATTCTGAAGGTGTGGCCCAGAGAAATCTTTTTGAGAACCACTGGGCTAAGGATGGGGGGGGGGCAACCCAAACATGCAGGCACTGCGGAAACCAGGGGGAGATGGGGTTGAGTGGCGGATGCCGCGAGCAACTGGGAAAGAGACGAGCCAAGAGAGGTTGGTGCGGAAGTCTTGCCCACTTTCAGGTTACCGTATTTTTTGCTCTATAAGACTCACTTTTCCCCTCCTAAAAAGTAAGGGGAAATGTGTGTGCGTCTTATGGAGTGAATGCAGGCTGCGCAGCTATCCCAGAAGCCAGAACGGCAAGAGGGATTGCTGCTTTCACTGCGCAGCGATCCCTCTTGCTGTTCTGGCTTCTGGGATTGGGTACTCAGAATGAGAGCAGAAGGAAAGGATCGGGGCAAGACGAGAGGGTAAGAGACCCTGGGGAGGTGGGGCGGGAGGCTCACCCGCGGCTGGCAGCAAGGGTAGGAAAACAAGTGCACTTTGCCGAAGTCGTCGGCAGACGCCAGGAGCTTCCCGTCGTGGGAGCGGCAGACGGCGTTGATGTCGGTGCCGTCCGCACCCTCCGGCCAGATCCCTAACAGGGCAGAGAAAAAGTCAGCGGCGGAAATAACAGTAATAATAATAATACAGTCGTGCCTTGGAAGTCCCCTTCACGGATCACTGCCTTGCCGTGGCGAAGGGGCTTGAATAACTCAGAGAAGCTGTGAGCTATGCGTGCAGGACCACCCAAGATGGACTGGTCATAGTGGAGAGTTTTGACCAAACGTGATCCACCTGGAGCAGGAACCGGCAAGCCACTCAAGAATCCCTGCCAAGGAAATTCCATGGACAAACTCCCTGGAAAAGACCCTGGTGTTGGGAAAGATGGAGGGCACAAGGAGAAGGGGACGACAGAGGATGAGATGGGGGGACAGTGTTCTCGAAGGTACCAGCATGAGGCAGTGGAAGACAGGAGTGCCTGGCGTGCTCTGGTTCAGGGGGTCATGAAGAGGCGGACACGACTAAATGACTAAACAGCAACAACCTTGGAAGTAGAACCGAATCCGTTCTGGAAGTCCGTTTGACTTCCAAAACGTTCAGAAACCAAATCATGGCTTCTGATGAGCTGCAGGAAGCTCCTGCAACCGACCAGAAGCCACGGAAGACCCGTCGGACATTCGGGTTCCAAAGAACGTTCGCAAACCGGAACACCCACTTCCGGGTTTGCGGCGTTTGGGAGCCAAAACGTCTGAGTCACAAGGCGTTCGACAACCAAGGTACGAATGTAATAATTTTCTTATTTGTACGCCAAATGGTTGCGCCAGCCACTCTGGGCGGCTTCCAACATATATAGAAACAAAGCGAAACACCAAACATTAAAAAGCTTCCCTTTAAAGCCCTATACGGCCTAGGACCCTCGTACCTACGGGACCGCCTCTCCTGGTATGTTCCACGGAGGACCTTACGGTCTTCAAATAAAAACATCTTGGAGGTCCCGGGCCACAGGGAGGTTAGGCTGGCCTCAACCAGAGCCAGGGCCTTTTCGGCTGTGGCTCCGATCTGGTCAAACGCTCTGTCCCAAGAGACCAGGGCCCTGCGGGACTTGACATCTTTCCGCAGGGCCTGCAAGATGGAGCTGTTCCACCAGGCCTTTGGCCAAGGCACAGTCTGACCCCCTCCTTTGGTAATCCTCACAGAACTCTAGCCCAATGGTTGCCATTAATTTGATTTTGAATTGATTTTAGAATGAATTGATTTTAGAATGCTGTATTACTTTTATTGCTGTTAGCCGCTCTGAGCCCGGGTTTGGCTGGGGAGGGTGGGATATAAATAAAATTATTATTATTATACAGGAGAAAGAAGTCGTAACATCCCGCCAACCCATCCCATTTTCCCGTTTTGTGCATCGTAATCTGCAATGCCCAAACGAAAACCCCCTGTTGCTCGCTGGGCCAACCACCCGCATGGCCGAAAGGACTGGCAGGAGTTGTGCAGGCGATCTGTAAGGGACATTTGCCATATCCTATTCTGCCTGGTTTAGCAGTAACCAGGGGGTTGCTTGCCGACATTTTCACTGTTTGAAAATAAAAGAGATCATTTATTAAGAAGAGGACGTGGGGGAGCTCTGACCACCACCCCCGGCCAGCCAGACGGGTGGGGTATAAATAATTATTGTTGTTGTTATTTCTTCCATTTGTGCTTCTGGGCGGAGCCAAGGGCATCATCCTGTCTGAGGGGGTTAAAGGTTAAAGTGTGTGCCTTGGTTTGGGGAGCCCCGCAGAGCCTTCCTGAAGGCAGCCCTTTTTAGGGAAGCTTTTAATGTTTGATGCATTACTGCATTTTAATATTTTGTTGGAAGCCGCCCAGAGTGGCTGGGGAAGCCCAGCCAGATGGGCAGGGTATAAAAAATAAATTATTATTATTATTATATTTCTTGCTCACACCACCCGCCCAGCCAGGAGACACTCACCAAAGACCCCAAAGCCCAGGACGCAGGTGGCCGTGGCCCAGTCCATGTTGCGGACGGCCTCAGCGCTGGTGATCTGGCGGCAGGTGGAGGGGTCCCCTGTAGGGAGGGAGCAGGAGGAGGAAGGAGACACAGACAAGAAAATGTGAAGCACGTAATGCCACCAGAACCCGGGCTGCTCCTTCTGCAGAGATCGCAGATTGTGGAAACAGACTCTGAAGGAGAAGATGGTCTGAGAAGGAGGACTCCTCCTAGTCCCACTCCCAGCGCAAAGGTGGCGCTAAGAACAAAAACCCAAACTCTATACTCACAGTACAGGATTTCGTAATCGCCAGAATTGGTGACCAAACAGCTGCTGTCAAAGGCCCAGTCCAGATGGGTGATGAAACTGGAGTGGCCCTAAAGGAAAGGGGAGATTTTAGATTGATTGATTGATTGATTGATTGATTGACAGACACACACACACACACACACACACCTGCAAGGGGAACACTTCCTGTTACACACATAACCCCGAGGCTCTTCACGGGGTCCCTGCCAAGAAAGCATATTCGCCCAGTGCTTTACCAGTCACACTGGCTCCAGGTGGAGTATAGGGTCAGGTTCAAGATGCCCGTCTTGACCTTTAAAGCCTTTTGTGGCTTAGGGCCCTCATATTTACGGGACCGCCTCTCCTGGTCTGCCCCGCAGAGGACTTTAAGGTCCATGAATAATCACAGTTTAGAGGTCCTAAGGCCCTAAGGAAGTCAGACTGGCAGGGCCAGGGCCTTTTCAGTGATGGCTCCGACCTGGTGGAATGCTCTGTCCCATGAGACCTGCAGGATTTAACCTCCTTCCGTTGGGCCTGTAAGACAGAGCTGTTCCGCCTGGCCTTTAATTTGAATTCAGCCTGATCTTTTATTTCCCTCCTCTTCCCTCCCCCTCCCCTTTTATGAAGATCACCTGCTCTGAGACCCCACAGCTAATTCTCCCCTGGCCTCCTCACTGGCCCAAGTAGGACCAATTCAGCCAGCTAGCCCTGGGGATTATCTAACTGATTTTTGAATTTTATTGTTATTCATGTTTTTATACTGTATTTTATGCTGCTTTTATAATTAAGTGTTTTAAATTTGTTGTTAGCCGCCCTGAGCCTGGTTTCTGAACCGGGAAGGGCGGGGTATAAATAAAAAATTATTGTTATTATTATTATTATTGTTTGATGCTCTACAACCCCTTAGAAACCACAGAATCGTTGACTTGGAAGGGACCTCCAAGGATCATCTAGTCCAACCCCCCTGCAATGCAAGATTATGCAGTTGTCCCATAAAGGGATCAAACCTGCCATGTTGGCACTATCAGCCCCACGCTCTAGCCAACTGAGCCCAGAGCAGTTTTTTTCCGTTCAAGGCAAAGGACCCTGATGCTCACGGCCACCGTGTGCCCTGCTAATCTCCTCGCTGCGCCCAATGAGGTGGGCACTCTGCGCATGGCCAGAGGCTCATGTTGTTCAGCAAAGCCCAGGAAATCAGGCTGTTGCGGACCGCCATACCTGCCCAGAGGAGTGAAGCACCACAAACCATTATCCATTTTGTAAAAGGTTAATTGTTTTTTTTTAAAAAAAAGATATACTGTACGGCTGGCTGGACCCCTAAATCTGACAGAGCAGCTCCCTCTGCTGCCCACTTGCAATATTACAGTGTTTCGCTACCTTAATATGGCAGCCTTCGTCAAACTGGTACCCTCGATATGTTTTGAACTACAATTCCCATCAGCCCCCAAGCCAGCACCGTCGCTGAGGCTGATGAGAGTTGCGGTCCAAAACATAATGGAGGTCACCAGGTTGCTGAAGACCGCCTTACAAGGATGCAACAGGAGGTGCCTGAAACAGAAGAGGCCCGGAAAGGCTGTAAATACTTCATAGCTGAGCATCAGACTCAACTGCCCAAGTGGGGACCAAAGAGTTCAGCCATGTTGCCACAGGGACGTTTCTGCTTCTGAAACTAGATTTGGGTGTTTCTTTTGCGATGCGTAAGTTTTTGCCAGCTGCTTTGGAAAGTCTGGGCTAGAGGAAAGTGGGGTGTAAATATTCCACCCCCTGGAGACGCAACTCTTTAGCCTGTTTTCAGCACTTGAGTTGTATAGTCATACCTCAGGTTACATGCGCTTCAGGTTACATACGCTTCAGGTTACAGACTCCACTAACCCAGAAATAGTGCTTCAGGTTAAGAACTTTGCTTCAGGAGGAGAACAGAAATCGTTCTCCGGCGGCGCGGCAGCAGCAGGAGGCCCCATTAGCTAAAGTGGTGCTTCAGGTTAAGAACAGTTTCAGGTTAAGAACGGACCTCCAGAACGAATTAAGTACTTAACCCGAGGTACCACTGTACAGACGCGCTGAAACCCGGATGTACTGGAACGGGTTACTTCTGGGTTACCTTTGTGCATGCGCAGATGCACTTAATCGCGCTATGCGCAGAAACACCAAATCGCAACCCGCGCGTGTGCAGACGCGGCACTGCGGTTTGCGGACGCTGCGGGTTGCAAACATGCCTCCCACACGGATCACGATCGCAACCCGAGTGTCCACTGTGTATCTTTAGCACCTGCCTTATATTGTGATTGTAAGTTGTTTTTAAACATGGAGTTTTGGATCTTGTAACCTTTGGGTGAAAGGAAGTCAAGGGAGGAAGGGAGGAAAGGAGGAAGGGAGGGAGGGAGGGAGGGAGGGAGGAAGGAAGGGAGGGAGGGAGGGAGGGAATCTTTCTCGGCAGAATGTCTTTGGTTGTGCCTCTACTCACCGAACACTTGCCGACGCGCCCATACTTCCTGCCACCCTCAGAAACCAGGTAGATGTAGACAAAGTTGTCGTGGGAGCCCAGGGCCAGGTATTTGCCATCTGCAAAGCACAAAAGCAAGAATCAGGGGACTGGAGGGGTGGGAAGACACTGGAAGGCAATATGGGGGTCTTAATGCAGCTCAGAATTTTTAGTCTCCAGTGCACACTTAGTATCAGAGAGCAGTAGAGTTAGAAGGGGGACCCCTGAGGTCATCCAGCCCAGCCCCCTTGCAACGCAGGAATCTCAGCCGAAGCATCCATGACAGATGCCCATCCAAGCTCTATTTAAAAACCTCCAAGGAAGGAGAGTCCACCACCTTCCGAAGGAGTCAGTTCCAATAGGCTTAGGATTATTATTATTTTTGTAATATTCAAGCATCGCTTTCCACTGAAAAGGTCCCAGAGGATATTCCCAACCCAGCAAAAAAAAATAATAATTAGAAAATTGCATAAGCGTTGTTAAAAACAAATTGAACAGTGCAACAACATATCTCTGGGATTCAGTGTCCCTCCAAATCCCATTGTATTCTACGTAGGGCTGCCACTGAAGACGGTTTGGAAACTTCAGCTGGTGCAGAATTCAGTGGCCAGGTTACTCAAGATGGTTTGAGCATATTACACTGATCCTGGTCTGACCGCACTGGCTACCAATTAGCTTCCGGGCCCCATTCAAAGGCTATAAAGCCTTAAACGGCTCAGGACCGCAATACCTCAAGGACCACCTCTTTCCTTATGGACATACCCAGACCGAGGTCATCTTATGAAGCCCTTCTTTGTGTGTCTCCTCCTCAAGAGGTGCAGAGGGTGGCAACACAAGAACAGGGCCTTATCTGCAGTGGCTCCCCATCTGTAGAATGCTCTCCCCATGGAAGTTCGCCAGGCGCCTTCATTATACACCTTTAGGCGCCAGGCAAAAACATTCCTTTTTAACCAGGCCTTTGGTTGATCTGATTGACATCTTACGCCCTTTTAAAATGTGTTTTTTTTGGGGGCAGGCTATTGCGTTGTTTTTATTTCTATTAGGTATTTTGTGGTTTTATATCTTGATTTTATTCTGTGAACCACCCTGAGACACCCGGGTATAGGGTGGAATAATAATAATAATAATAATAATAATAATAATAATAATAATAATAATAATAATAATTTGCTGGGAATCGCAGGAGGGAGAGAGAGCAATTGCATTCTTGTTTTGCTTGTGGCCTCCCATAGGCATTTGGCTGGTCACTGGGAGACAGGACGCCCTCTCCCCCCGGCCAACTAGCCGAATCTTTGGTCTGACCCAAAGCTCTTTACGCTCCTGCCGTTAAGAACGAAGGAACGAACCTAGAGGACAAGCCCTCCTATCTTAACAGCAAATGCTCTGCTTGCCTTTCCCAGGCGGAAAAAAGCTACAGTGGTGCCTCGCAAGACGAAAAGAATCCGTTCCACGAGTCTCTTCGTCTTGCGGTTTTTTCGTCTTGCGAAGCAAGCCCATTAGCGGCTTAGCGGATTAGCGCTATTAGCGGCTTAGCGGATCAGCTGATAAGCGGTTTAGCGGATCAGCTGTTAAGTGGCTTAGCGGATCAGCTGATAAGCGGCTTAGCGGATCAGCTGTTAAGCGGCTTAGCGGCTTGGGATCAGCTGATAAGCGGCTTAGCGGCTTGGGAAAAAGGGGGGGAGGGGAAAAAATCCGCAGGAACTCGCAATACATTTTCATCTTGCGAAGCAAGCCCATAGGAAATTTGTTTTGCGAAGCATCTCCAAAACGGAAAACCCTTTCGTCTAGCGGGTTTTCCGTCTTGCGAGGCATTCGTCTTGCGGGGCACCACTGTACTTGTGGACATCACAATTCAACAACAACAACAACAGAAGCTAAACGCAAAGACAAACCAACGGATCACGGTAGGATTCTGCCGCAACCTTCCTTCCAAACCCACCTCTTGGCTCCTCCCTCTGTACCCCTCTCTCCCCCCCCCCCATTTCCTACCTGGGGAGAAGCTGACCACAGAAATGGGCTCCCCTCCATCCGTGTGAATGGTCACCAGATCTCGGGTCTCCGTGTCCAGAACCAGCCACCTGAATTAAAGCAGAGAAGGGATGGGAAAGTTTTCCAGGAGACCACGCGACAGTTTCTTTGGCTGTGTGGTGGCAGGACAGGAGGGGAAGAAGAGACTCCCCAGAGGGGAAAAAATAATCAGATCTGTTGGACTGATTTTGGGGAAGGGCCAGAGTTCAGAACGGAAGCAGAAGGACCCAGGTTTAATCTCTCGCTTGGCACGTTCATGACGTATCTTCAAGTTTCTCTTTAGGGCTTTCGGCTGGTTAACATTCTACGGCCTTCTAAACATGCTTCGTTTTATTACGAATTTTGTGTTCCTGTTTTGTGCTTTTAATATTGCAAACCGCCCTGCGAACCTTGGGTGAAGAATGGTATGCAAATTCAAATCATCATTACCATCTCCAGGCAGGGCCCTTGTCCGAAACCCTGAGGAGATTAATTGGCTACCAATAACTAACTAACTAACTAACTAAATAATAATAATAATAATAATTTATTTATACCCCGCCCATCTGGCTGAGTTTCCCCAGCCACTCTGGGCGGCTCCCAATCGAATGTCAAAAACAATACAGCATTAAATATTAAAAACTTCCCTAAACAGGGCTGCCTTCAGATATCAGATAGTTGTTTATTTCTTTGACATCTGGTGGGAGGGCGTTCCACAGGGCGGGTGCCACCACCAAAAAGGCCCTCTGCCTGGTTCCCTGTAACTTCACTTTTCACATCTACTTGCACTTTGACGTGCTTTCGAACTGCTAGGTTGGCAGGAGCAGGGACCAAGCAACGGGAGCTCACCCCGCTGCGGGGATTCGAACTGCCAACCTTCTGATCGGCAAGCCCAAGAGGCTCAGTGGTTTAGACCACAGCGCTACCCGCGTCCAATACAGTGGTACCTCGGGTTAAGAACTTAATTCATTCTGGAGGTCCGTTCTTAAGCTGAAACTGTTCTTAACCTGAGGTACTACTTTAGCTAATTGGGCCTCCTGCTGCTGCCGCGCCGCTCATCCTGAAGCAAAGTTCTTAACCCAAGGTACTATTTCTGGGTTAGCGGAGTCTGTAACCTGAAGCATCTGTAACCCGAGGTACCACTGTAAATAATAATAATTACCTGCCAGTTACGGTGCCCACCACTAGAACAGAGCCGCTGGGATGGAATCCAGCCGAGCGAGCTGCGTCCTGCAGGAGACAGAGAAAGGAAGTGCAATTATGGGATGTGTAGCACTAAGCATGGGAACCATTTTATGTCACCAGGGAATTGGGGAGGGAGGGATGGCATGGAACTGCATTGGCATCACCCAAGTGATCTCCCCGGGGCAGAAGCCTGGGCAGTGTGTCTGGAGGTCCTGGCCTGCCCAGAGGACAAGACCCCCCCCCCCATTCTCAGCCTCACCAAAGGAAAGCAGAGCAAGACATTTGGCAGCAGCTTGGCTGCAGGAACTGCTGGAAGGAGGCGTACAAGGCCCCATCCAACCGTCTTAGGGATGCCCCTCCAGATTTGCGTAGGGTTTACTTGTGAACTCTTTCTTCCCCTGAAGATATCCCACAAGGCAGCGGAGGTTTGGGGTCAGAGTTCTCCTAGAAGGGTTCCCCACCTGCCCCTCACATAGAACCCCCCATCGAATGCCCGCCCACGTTCCCCAACCCAGTCCTCCCCTCTGCCCCCCTACCCAGCACAAGAACCCACCTCGATCCCCTTGCTCCACAGGGGCTGGTGGGTGGCCACGCTCCACAGGTGAACCTGCTTGTCTTGCCCGCAGGTCAGGAACTGGTCCAAAGCCGGGTGGGTGGCCAGGCCCCAGAGTTCTTCCGTGTGTCCCTGGGGGAAAGGGAGAGAGAGTCACCCAAGTCTCCCACTGCAAGCAAAACTATCAACTATCAAAACTATCAAGGGTCGCCCGTTGAAGGAAGACTGCAGCATTTGGGACTTTTTAAAATAGTTTGGAGTAAGAGGCGACAAGTTCGTACAATTATTCACGGCATGGCGAAAGTGGAGAGAAACTTTTCTCCCTCTCTTATCACTCTGGAACAGGGATGTCCAACAGGTCGGTCACGATCTACTGGTAGATCCCTGCGAGGTTTTGATAGATCACGGTTGATCTCTGGCTCCCTTTGCTTAGCGTCGCTAAAACTGACTCCTGCCCTCCATTGTTGTATGACCTCTGGAAGGGAAGATGGAGATTTCTCTGTGCTGCTGTTTTGATCCATAGCAATCTTTTTGCGAGCGACTTTCCCCCTTTCCCCTTAAATGTAAAGGGACACCTGACCATTAGGTCCAGTCGTGGCCTACTATGGGGTTGCGGCACTCATCTCGCTTTACTGGCTGAGAGAGCCGGCATCCAGCTTCCGGGTCATGTGGCCAGCATGACAAAGCGGCTTCTGGCGAAACCAGAGCAGCGCACGGAAACGCCGTTTACCTTTCCGCCGGAGCAGTACCTATTTATCTACTTGCACTTTGATGTGCTTTCGAACTGCTAGGTTGGCAGGAGCAGGGACCAAGCAAGGGGAGCTCATCCCATCGCGGGGATTCGAACCACCGACCTTCTGATTGGCAAGTCCCAGGCTCTGTGATTTAGACCACAGCACCACCCGCAGCAGCACCCGTCCCTTGGCTTTAACCCCCCAAAAAACGGAAACTCCCCCCAAAAGCTTATTTTTAACCCCCCAAAAACAGGGCTCTTCTCCTTCCTAAAAAAAGGGTCAGCAACTTTGAGCTGAACCCCCCAAAATGGGGGTAGATTTATAATTCTAAAAGTAGATCACAGTCTTTTGAGAGTTGGCCACCCCTGCTGTAGAATTAGTTGGTGCTTGATGAGGCTGTTGGGGGATTCAGGGCAGGGAAAAGAAAGCCCTTTCCCACACAACACATGGTTAGCTTATGGTATTAGGGGTTACCGCCCACACACTTTGGCTGCGCTTTCTGCTTGCATGGTGGCACCTCGGCAAAACCACTTCTCACTGTTTATAGCGGAGTATTTCCCCGGAGGCAGACGACAAGAACAGGAGTCCTAGTCAAATTCCTCAGTCAAGAGCTTCGTTATTACTTGACTGGTTGCACAACCATTTATTACAAATATATACAAACCATTTACATGCCTTCTATATTTTGGACTCACAGCTGTCCATGGAGGCGCAGGTTAATTCTGTGTCCAGGGCAGCTGTCTACCAGCTCCGTCTGGTACGCAGGATGAGACCCTCCCTGTCCGCAGACTGTCTGGCCAGAGTGGTGCATGCTCTGGGTATCTCCCGCTTGGACTACTGCAATACGCTCTATGTGGGGCTACTTTTGAAGGTGACCCAGAAACTGCAATTAATCCAGAATGCGGCAGCTAGACTGGGGACTGGGAGCGGCCGCAGAGACCCCATAACACCGGTCCTGAAAGACCTACATTGGCTCCCAGTACGTTTCTGAGCACAATTCAAAGTGTTGGTGCTGACCTTTAAAGCCCTAAATGGCCTTGGTCCTGTATACCTGAAGGAGCGTCTCCACCCCCATCATTCTGCCCGGACGCTGAGGTCCAGCTCCGAGGGCCTTCTGGCGGTTCCCTCACTGCGACAAGCCAAGTTATAGGGAACCAGGCAGAGGGCCTTCTCGGTGGTGGCACCCGCCCTGTGGAACGCCCTCCCATCAGATGTCAAGGCAATAAACAACTATTTTACTTTTAAAAGACACCTGAAGGCGGCCCTATTTAGGGAAGTCTTTAATGTCTGGCGCTGTATTGTTTTTGATATTCTGTTGGAAGCCGCCCAGAGTGGCTGGGGAGACCCAGTCAGATGGGCGGGGTATAAATAAAAAATTAAATTGAATTAAAAAATTAAATATATCTCTCCAGCACAGTATAACTCAGCGTGCGTATGTGTGTTTTCCTAGTGCTGAAATTGCAGACTGCAACTTCCTCCCTTTATCCGCCCCTCCAGCTGACACCCATCAAGCCACGAGTGCCACTAAAGAAAATTCTGGAACCCTCTTTAAAACTTAAAGGAACTTTTATCTGTTTCTTGGGAAATGTTTTCCTATGGAACTCCCTGCCACAGGAGGCAGCGATGGCCACCACCTTAGATGGCTTTAAATGAAGATTAGATAAATTCATTCTGGGACGCAGGTGGCGCTGTGGGTTAAACCACAGAGCCTAGGACTTGCCGATCAGAAGGTCGGCGGTTCGAATCCCCGCGATGGGGTGAGCTCCCGTTGCTCGGTCCCTGCTTCTGCCAACCTAGCAGTTCGAAAGCACGTCAAAGTGCAAGTAGATAAATAGGTACCACTCTGGTGGGAAGGTAAACAGCGTTTCCATGCGCTGCTCTGGTTCACCAGAAGCGATTTAGTCATGCTGGCCACATGACCCGGAAGCTGTACAGCAACCCCAGAGTCGGCCACAACTGGACCTAATGATCAGGGGTCCCTTTACCTTTAGATAAATTCATGGAGGAGCTATTGATGGCTACTAGCTGTGATGAAGGCTCCACTCTGCCTCCACAATTGGAGGGAGCAACGCCAGTTGCTGGATAGCACAGCAGAGGAGACCTGCTCTCGCACTCGGGTCCGGCTTGCGGGTTTCCCCTTGGGCCACCTGCTTGGCCACTGTGAGAACAGGACGCTGGTTCAGAAGTGCCATTGGCCTGATCCAGCAAAGCTTTTTTGGAGCCCTTATCAGTCACCCCAGTGGTACGTCTGTGATCCCATTTGCCATACCTCTTTGAATCCAGGCATAAACCTGTGCAGTAGCTGCCCTCCTCCTTACCTGTATACCTGAAGGAGCGTCTCCACCCCCATTGTTCTGCCTGGACACTGAGGTCCAGCGCCGAGGGCCTTCTGGCGGTTCTCTCACTGTGAGAAGCCAAGTTACAGGGAACCAGGCAGAGGGCCTTCTCGGTGGTGGCCCCTGCCCTGTGGAACGCCCTCCCATCCAGATGTCAAAGAGATCAACAACTACCAGACTTTTAGAAGACATCTGAAGGCAGCCCTGTTTAGGGAAGTTTTTAATCTTTAATGCTGTATTGTTTTTAACATTCGATTGGGAGCCGCCCAGAGTGGCTGGGAAGACTCAGCCAGCAGGTTATAAATATTATTATTATATTATATTACCTGCACTAGGAGGGAGAAGCCAGTCGCCAATGATCCGTGGAGCACTGAGTTGCGGGTGGTGCCCACAAAGAGCGAGTCCCCCTTCCCCTCTGCAATGGTGCGCACTGGCCCAAATCCCTCAGGCACCTGCAGGGAGAGGAAAACAGAGACCCCCTCAGGGAGAGCAGAAGATGCGCAGACAGGGCTAGCAGAGACGTTCATGGGGTCACGGAGAGTCGAAGACAACTAAGACGACTAAACAACAGTTTGCAAGTGGTTTCCAAGGCATGCTCTGGTTCATGGGGTCACGGAGAGTCGAAGACAACTAAGATGACTAAACAACAGTTTGCAAGTGGTGATTTGCTTTTTATTATGATATGTTTTTATCAGCTTTTTAATTTCCTCATGTATCACATTCCAATATTTATTAATTTCTGGACATGGTCACCACATATGGTATAAGGTTCCAATCATTCTATTACACCTCCAACACTTATTATCACCCGATTTTTTTCATTTTTGCCAACCTGTCTGGCGACATATACCATCTATGGTGCATCTTCATGAAATTTTCTTTCAATTGATAAGCTGTAAAATTTATAATTTTTTGTCCAAAATTTAACTCGATCTTTGTATTCAATTTCATAACCTAAATCTTGTCCCCACCTTAACATGTTCTTACTTTTGATTTCTTGGTCTATTTGTATATTATTTAATAATTTATACATTTTTGCAAGTATTTTTTGTTTGTAAGACTTCTTTATCTAACTAAGTAAACAAAAAATATTTACAAATAGGTACCCGAAAAAAGCACCACTGAGGTTAAACATGAGCAAATGAGCTTATTGAATGAATGCATTATACTTTTTTTTTTAAAAAAGATTTCACCTGTAGGCAGATCTGACCACTGTGACAGTGGTCAGAGACAGTTCAGAGACAGTTCACTGCCAACTAGCAAGTGCTGGGGGTGTGTGTGTGTTAACAACAGAAGATGCCATCCTGTGCCATTTGTAAACCTCTCAAACCAGGCAGAGGACCTTCTTGGTGGTGGCCCCCGCCCTGTGGAACGCCCTCCCACCAGATATCAAGGAAATAAACAACTCTCTGACTTTTAGAAGACATCTGAAGGCAGCCCTGTACAGGGAAGTTTTTAATGTTTGATCTTTTATTGTGTTTCTAATATCTTGTCCTCGATCACTGCCTTGTCGTGGCGAAGGGGCTTGAATAACTCAGAGAAGCGATGAGCTATGCCCTGCAGGGCCACCCACGACGGACAAGTCATAGCCGAGAGTTTAGACTAAATGTGATCCACCTGGAGCAGGAACCGGCAAGCCACTCCAGTATTTTGCCAAGAAAACTCCATGGAGAAGCTTTGAGAAGAGCGTGTTTCCAAGGCATGCTCTGGTTCATGGGGTCACGGAGAGTCGAAGACAACTAAGACGACTAAACAACAAAATATCCTGTTGGGAGCCACCCAGAGTGGCTGGGGAGATGGGTGTGGTATAAGTAATAAATTTGCAGCTGGCTGTTTGCTGCCAGAAGGTCAGGTGCTGAACTAGAAGACCTCTGTAACATGAACCAGCAAGTTCTTGTGCCTCTGTTCCCCCTGATGGAGTTGCGCCAAGAAGCTAGAAGTTCCACCTCACAGGCCTGGCGTGTTGTTTCTGCATCGGCAATGCCTAGGCAACACGATGGCCATGTACATACGCAATAGACAATCTTTATATTGTATTATATTTATATTGTATTATATTATACAGTATTACTGTATTTTAATATTTGGTTGGAAGCCGCCCAGAGTGGCTGGGGAAGCCCAGCCAGATGGGCGGGGTATAAATAATAAATAAATTCTTCTTCTTCTTCTTCTTCTTCTTCTTCTTCTTCTTCTTCTAGAATTCCTTCAAACCATAACAAGTACAAAACGAAATCTTCAGTCTCAAAGTCTCTGGAAATCTCTAAATGAACCGAGGTACCAGACTTTGTATGATGAAAGACAAGCTGCCAAAGGTTGCAGGCAGCTTTACCTGCAGCAATTGCATGTTGATTGCCCTCTTAAAAGACAAAGTCCAGCAACTGGAGGAACGTGTAGCTACGCTCCAAAGAATTAGAGAGCTGGAGCTCTTCTTGGAAGCAACAGAGCACACCGTCTCCACCAAGGAGGAGACAGGGGACTCCCCTGAGAAGGAGTCTAGTTCACCAACACAGGAGCCAGATATATGGAGAAACGTGACTCAAAGAAGTAGGAGGCCCAGGGTTCACTCTGATTGCTTAGAAATACACAATCGCTTTGAGGTCCTCTCCCCTAGCATGGAAGACGAAGAGCAGACTCCATTTGAGGATCTCTCCCTCATTACAGTCGATCAGGTATATGAAGACGAGCAGCAAAGTCAGTCCTCAGGGAATGTGCAGGCGACCTTGGAACGGACAGCTCACGGAAGAACCCCGACCAAACCCAAGAGGAGGCGTGTAGTGGTGATAGGGGATTCCCTACTGAGGGGAACAGAAGCAGTGATCTGTGGGCCTGACAAGATGTCTCGGGAAGTGTGCTGTCTCCCCGGGGCTAAGATCCAAGATGTAACTGAACGACTGCAAGGAATCATAAAACCCACTGACAAATACCCCTTCCTCTTGGTTCATGTGGGAACCAATGACACTGCAAGCAATAGCCTCCAGAAGATCAAAAGAGACTACGAGGCTCTCGGCAGGAAATTGAAGCAACTAAATGCACAAATTGTCATCTCATCTGTCCTCCCAGTTGAACGACGTGGCCCAGGGAGAGAGGGGAAAATAGTGGAAGTGAACAGCTGGCTTCGCAAATGGTGTAAACAGGAACGGTTTGGATTCTTAGATCACGGACTGCAGTTTCTTGAAGATGGACTTCTGGCAAGTGATGGGCTGCACCTCACAACGGTTAGGAGAAATGTTTTTGCCAAAAATCTCAGAAACCTCATCAGGAGGGCTTTAAACTGAGTAATGTGGGGGAGGGAGACAGTGCTCCTGAAGGTAGGAGTCTATCAATTAATGAAGATGATCATCCAAATGTCATAGACCAAATGGAGCAAACAGCACGCGGACCTAGTGGTGGGAGGAAAAAATCCTTAAATAAGAGACACGGGGGAATGATTAATGGACTTCAATGTCTGTACACTAATGCGCAAAGCATGGGAAATAAACAAGATGAGCTTGAGCTCTTGGTACAGCAAACTAAATATGACATAATAGGCATCACTGAAACCTGGTGGGATAAGTCCAACGATTGGAATGTAATAATGGGGGGATACAATCTATTTCAGAGAAACAGACCAGACAAGAAAGGAGGAGGAGTGGCGTTATATGTCAGGGATGTGTATACCTGTGAAGAGATCCAAGATTTAGATCCTCAAAGCCAAAGTGAGAGCATTTGGGTCAAAATTAAGGGAGAGAAGAATAACAGAGACCTCATTGCGGGAGTTTACTATAGATCCCCAAGCCAAACGGAGGACATAGATGATGCCTTCCTGGAACAGATGGCCAAGCATGCAAAAGGAAGGGAGATAGTAGTAATGGGGGACTTCAATTACCCGGATATTTGTTGGACGTCAAACTCAGCCAAGAGCATAAGGTCAAACAGATTCCTCACTGGCCTTGCAGACAACTTCATTGTCCAGAAAGTGGGAGAAGCAACAAGAGGAACAGCCATTTTAGATCTGGTCCTAACCAATGTTGATGACCTGGTTAGTGGGGTAGAAGTGGAAGGATCATTAGGCGCGAGTGATCATGCTCTTCTGAAGTTTACTATACAGCGGAAAGGAGCAGCCAAGCATACTAGGACTCAATTTCTTGACTTTAAGAAAGCCGACTTCATAAAACTTAGGGAAGTGCTGGGTGAGATCCCATGGACAACAATACTAAAAGGAAAGGGAGTTCATGATGGCTGGGAGTTTGTTAAGAGGGAGATACTAAAAGCACAACGTCAGGCAATACCAATGAGACGGAAACATGGAAGGTGCCTAAAGAAGCCAGGGTGGCTATCTAAAGAACTTTTAACTGAATTAAGATTAAAAAAGGATGTGTACAAAAAATGGAAAAGGGGGGAAACCACCAAAGAGGAATTCAAACAAATAGCCAGCACGTGTAGACACAAAGTCAGAAAGGCTAAAGCACAGAATGAACTCAGGCTTGCTAGAGAGGTTAAAAGCAACAAAAAAGGCTTTTATGGGTATGTTCGTAGCAAAAGGAAGAACAAAGAAACAGTGGGGTCACTCAGAGGAGAAGATGGTGAAATGCAAACAGGGGACACAGAAAGGGCTGAACTCCTCAATGCCTTCTTTGCCTCAGTCTTCTCCGATAAAGAAAACAATGCCCGACCTGAAGAATTTGGAGCAAATGATTCAGCAAAGGAAACACAGCCCAGAATAACTAAGGAGATAGTACAAGAATATTTGGCTAGTTTAGATGTATTCAAGTCTCCAGGGCCAGATGAACTGCATCCAAGAGTATTAAAAGAACTGGCAGATGTGATCTCAGAACCACTGGCAGTCATCTTTGAGAATTCCTGGAGAACAGGCGAAGTCCCGGCAGACTGGAGGAGGGCAAATGTTGTCCCTATTTTCAAAAAGGGGAAAAGAGAGGACCCAAATAATTACCGCCCAGTCAGTCTGACATCAATAGCAGGGAAGATTCTGGAGCAGATCATTAAGCAAACAGTCTGTGAGCACCTAGAAAGGAATGCTGTGATCACCAATAGTCAGCATGGATTTCTGAAAAATAAGTCATGTCAGACTAACCTAATCTCGTTTTTTGACAGAATTACAAGCCTGGTAGATGAAGGGAACGCAGTGGATGTAGCCTACCTTGATTTCAGCAAGGCATTTGACAAGGTGCCCCATGATATTCTTGTAAAGAAGCTGGTAAAATGCGGTCTTGACTATGCTACCACTCAGTGGATTTGTAACTGGCTGACCGAACCCAAAGGGTGCTCATCAATGGTTCCTCTTCATCCTGGAGAAGAGTGACTAGTGGGGTGCCACAGGGTTCTGTCTTGGGCCCGGTCTTATTCAACATCTTTATCAATGACTTGGATGATGGACTCAAGGGCATCCTGATCAAATTTGCAGATGACACCAAACTGGGAGGGGTGGCTAACACCCCAGAGGACAGGATCACACTTCAAAACGACCTTGACAGATTAGAGAACTGGGCAAAAATAAACAAGATGAATTTTAACAGGGAGAAATGTAAAGTATTGCACTTGGGCAAAAAAAATGAGAGGCACAAATACAAGATGGGTGACACCTGGCTTGAGAGCAGTACATGTGAAAAGGATCTAGGAGTCTTGGTTGACCACAAACTTGACATGAGCCAACAGTGTGACGCGGCAGCTAAAAAAGCCAATGCAATTCTGGGCTGCATCAATAGGAGTATAGCATCTAGATCAAGGGAAGTAATAGTGCCACTGTATTCTGCTCTGGTCAGACCACACCTGGAGTACTGTGTCCAGTTCTGGGCACCACAATTCAAGAAGGACACTGACAAACTGGAACGTGTCCAGAGGAGGGCAACCAAAATGGTCAAAGGCCTGGAAACGATGCCTTATGAGGAACGGCTAAGGGAGCTGGGCATGTTTAGCCTGGAGAAGAGGAGGTTAAGGGGTGATATGATAGCCATGTTCAAATATATAAAAGGATGTCACATGGAGGAGGGAGAAAGGTTGTTTTCTGCTGCTCCAGAGAAGCAGACACGGAGCAATGGATCCAAACTACAAGAAAGAAGATTCCACCTAAACATTAGGAAGAACTTCCTGACAGTGAGAGCTGTTTGACAGTGGAATTTGCTGCCCAGGAGTGTGGTGGAGTCTCCTACTTTGGAGGTCTTTAAGCAGAGGCTTGACAACCATATGTCAGGAGTGCTCTGATGGTGTTTCCTGCTTGGCAGGGGGTTGGACTCGATGGCCCTTGTGGTCTCTTCCAACTCTATGATTCTATGATTCTATGATTCTATGATTCTATGAAGCTTTGTCAACAGTTTCGTAGAATTCTTCATCAAATATTGAATGTTGCCACTACATTATTGCATGAGCACTGTTCCACAGCATTTGATATTTTCATTTACATACATTCATTTGAAATAAGGTGGGTTCATGAAGCGATTCTATATCCTCCCACCACGCTGACGAAGAATTCTACGTAACTATAGTCAATATCTGGAATCTCTGTTCAGTGTTGGACATCATATTTGCTGAATACACAAAGCTTCACAGCTTGTCTTTCATCGTACAAAGTCTGCTACCTAGCTTCATTTAAAGATTTTCAGAGACTTTGAGACTGAAGATTTCATTTTGTACTTGTTATGGTTTGAAGGGATATTATGGTGCTGGAGGAGACTCTTGAGAGTCCCATGGACTGCAAGAAGATCCAACCTCTCCATTCTGAAGGAAATCAGCCCTGAGTGCTCCCTGGAAGGACAGATTCTGAAGCTGAGACTCCAAGACTTTGGCCACCTCATGAGAAGAGAAGACACCATGGAAAAGACGCAGATGTTGGGAAAGATGGAGGGCACAAGGAGAAAGGGACGACAGAGGACGAGATGGTGGGACAGTGCTCTTGAAGCTACCAGCATGAGTTTGACCAAACTGTGGGAGGCAGTGGAAGACAGGAGTGCCTGGCGTGCTCTGGTCCAGGGGGTCACGAAGAGGCGGACACAACTAAACAACAACATTGCGTATGTACATGGTCTTCGTGTTGCCTAGACATTGCTGATGTTCTCTTTGCAACAGAGGGGTTTGTTTGGTTACGTGTTGTTCCTGCGTGGCAGTGGGTTGGAACAGATGGCTTTTGTGGCCCCTTCCAACTCTACAGTTCTGTGATTCTATGATCCCTCGTTCCACAGCACCTTCGGCCATGTCTGGGTCCAAGCAAGACATGAACTGCTGCTACCCTAAGGAGCCAGGACTCCACCCGGCCGGCCGCAATACCTCGTTCTCCTGCAGCTTCTGGTAATCCCGTCCCCAGAGCACGACTCTGCGGTCCCGGCCGCCTCCCGTGACGATAGTCCCGTTCCGCAGCACACACAAGCCGAAGATGCCCCCTTCGTGGGCTCCTGGCACTGCATGGCAAATCCTGTTCCCCCCTGCCAGGCGAAGAACAACGCTGTTAGACGGGACAACCTTCCCCCCTGCCCAGGACAGAACCTGGAAAGAATTTCTATTCTGCAGTAGAAACCAGCTTCGCTAACATCATGCAAGAGGAATGTTAGGTAAAGTTAAAGGGACTGGACCATTAGGTCCAGTCGTGGCCAGTGGCGTAGCGTGGGGGGTGCCAGGGGTGCCAGCCGCACCGGGCGCAACATTTTGGGGGGCGCGTTTGGCCGGCCCCCCTCAAGGAAGCGGGAACCTCTCCAAGGCACAGCGCGCCGTCCGTGGAGGAAAAGAGTCGCGCAGCAGCAGCAGCAAAGCCGGGAGGAGGAGGAGGTGGAGCGAGCCTGCTAAGAATTCCTCGCAGCTGGCCATCCAACCTCCAGCGAAGGAGGGCCCCGCTCCACCTTCCGAGGGAGCCTGCTAGGACCCCCGGCTCCCTGCAGGTGGCTCACAACCCCCGCTAGCCCGGCCGGGGCTCGGGGAGGATGGGAGCCACCTGCTGGGCTGGCACAGCTGCGTGTGAAGGCGCGGAGGGAGGCGCTCCCAGGGCTGCCGGCGGCCTTTCCCCGCACGCGAAGGAGCAAGGGCGGCGGCGGCGAGGCTGCGCAACAGCCGCTGCGTGAGAACGAGCCCTTGCCCAGCCCGGGGGACGATCCGGAGGCCCTCGCCGAGCGCGTTGCGTGTAGCCAGCCTGCCAGCCTGCCTGCCAGGGTGGAGCAAAGCGGCGGAGTGGGGAGAGGTTGCCCTTCTTCGCACGCAACCCCCCCCCCGCGTCACGCCTTAAATCCACCCTCCCACAAACTAGGAGCGAGCAGCTGAGAGGGAACAGCTGAGAGCCACCAGCAGCTTTTTCTGAAAATGCCCTTTAAAAAAAAAAAACCTAACATTTATAAACCGCTTGACAGCTACAAAAGCGGTTTGCCAAGAGAATAAAACTGCCAGGAAGCAGTGGTGTAGCGTGGGGGGGTGCAAGGGGGCCGGCCGCACCGGGCGCAACATCTGGGGGTTAGGGTTAGGGGGCGCAAATCCACGGGTTAGGGGGCGCAAATTACTTGCCTTGCCCCGGGTGCTGACAAGCCACGCTACGCCACTGGTCGTGGCCGATTCTGGGGTTGCGGTGCTCATCTCGCTTTACTGGCCAAGGGAGCCGGCATACAGCTTCCAGGTCATGTGGCCAGCAGGACTAAGCTGCTTCTGGCGAACCAGAGCAGCGCACGGAAACGCCGTTTACCTTCCCGCCGGAGCGGTACCTATTTATCTACTTGCACTTTGACGTGCTTTCGAACCGCTAGGTTGGCAGGAGCAGGGACCGAGCAACGGGAGCTCACCCCGTTGCAGGGATTCGAAGCACCGACCTTCTGATTGGCAAGTCCTAGGCTCTGTGGTTTAACCCACAGCGCCACCCGCGTCCTACCAGCGGAATATTACAGGCGCTTAATAAAATGCTAACATGGTTATGTGACTGGTCGGTACGAGATAGGGAATGAACCGCGTGTGAGAAAAGGCGACTGAGGGATTCAGCAAGGGTAAAATAATTATTTGTCCCTGCAGCAACTCACAAATTTAGCTGTGTAGCTAGACTGATTCAGCCCAACCAGACAGAGCTGCTATTTAGGAGCACCTCAACCCAATCCCATCTCTCCTCGCCCCATTCCCAAACTGACCTTTCCCCCAAATGTAGAGGTTCCCCCCGGAATCTCCGGTCACAGTGTCCCCGTTCTCTGTGAAAGCCACACACAGGACATATTTGGGCTTCTCGTGTTTCTGCGGAAGGAAAACAGGTGAGCCTCAAAAACAGGGAGGAGAAGGGGCAGGAAACCCACCCCAAATCCATCCTGAAGCTCCCACTTCACCCCACTTCAAAGGAGAGCTGGCCAGCAAGACAACAGCACCTTTCCCGTCCCAATCTGGCCACAGTGATCCATGCAACGGTCACCTCCAGGCTTGACTACTGTAATTCGCTCTAAGTGGGGCTGCCCTTGAAGCTGTCCCAGAAACTCCAGCGGGTGCAGAATGCTGCAGTGAGGCTCCTCACGGGGTCCCTGCCATGGGAGCATATTCACCCAGTGATTTTCCAGCTGCACTGGCTCCCGGTGGAGCACAGGGTCAGGTTTAAGGTGCTGGTTTTAACCTTTAAAGTCCTTCACGGCCTAGGACCCTCGTACCTACGGGACTGCCTCTCCTGGTCTGCCCCACGGAGGACCTTAAGGTCCATAAATAGCAACACCCTAGAGGTCCCGGGCCCTAAGGAAGTCAGATTAGCCTCAACCAGAGCCAGGGCCTTTTCAACACTGGCCCCAGCCTGGTGGAACGCTCTGTCTCATGAGACCAGGACTTGACATCTTTCCGCAGGGCCTGCAAGACAGAGTTGTTCCGCCTGGCCTTTGGCTTGGAGTCAATTTGACCCCCTCCCCCTTTCCTTTCTCCTCCTGTGATGGAATTCCCATTTGGGGACTTCCCTGGCTTTTTTCCGGCCCACGTAGGACCAGTCTGGAAAGTTAGCCTTGGTGAAGACTTGATGCTTCCATCCCCCAAAAAGTTTTTGATTTGCGTTTCCATTGAAACGAGGCTGTATTTTAATGTTTTAATGTTGTATTTTAATCTTGTTTTTAAGTTGCATTTCAATCAATTTGTTTTTATATCGGGTGTTAGCTGCCCTGAGCCCGGTCTTGGCCAGGGAGGGCGGGGTATAAATAAAATTTATTATTATTATTGAAACCTGGGCATGAAAGCTCACTGCGAAAGAAAATGTTGAGAGTCAACCCCTTTAGCAAACAGATCTGAACTGGTTCTCCAGGACCGTATTTGTGTGTGTGCGCACACACACAGTAGTTGGTTCAACTGGTTTGGCTGGGTGGGGTTGGGAAAGGGCCCCCGCCCCCCCAGTCCCAAAGAGCAAATGAAGCAGAAATCCCCATCTTGTCTGCAGTTCGAGAGCTAGTGACTTGCTATGGACTGGGACCTAGGAGGGACGAGGGTTCAAATCCTTGCTTGGCCCTGAAGCTCACTGGGGGACTTTGGGGGACGGCCACTGCCTCTCAGCCTAACCTGCCTTGCAAGGTTGTTGTGGGGACTAAATGAGGAGGAATGGAACCATGAATGTCACCGCTCCTTGGGAGGAACAGGCTGGGTAGACATGCAATAAAGAGAACAAAGCAAATCAGCAATGGTGGCTGGGTCCAATTGGGTCATAAGTTGGTTGGTTGGCATACGTTTGTCTCGAGAGGCAATGGAGTGCACCTCCAGGGGTGAAGTCAAACCACAGCGTTAGCAGCGCCCAAATTGCCTTGGGGGCGCAAGCCTGAGCAGCGCATATGGAGGTGCTGGGCTGCCCAGACAAGACCCCCTCTTGGCCTCGCAGTAAGTTATCACTGAAGCAATACAGTGGTACCTTAGTTCTCAAATGCCGAAAACCTGGAAGTAAGTGTTCCGGTTTTCAAACGCTTTTCGGAAGCCGAACATCCGATGCGGCTGTCAGCTATTGTTTCCACGGCGCCTGCACCAATCAGAAGCTGCGGCTTGGTTTTCGAACATTTTGGAAGTCAAACAGACTTCCGCAATGGATTAAGTTTGGCACGTTTGTTTTTGCTATTTATTTTGCGTTTTTGTTTTTGAGGCTTTTTCGGTTACCGTATTTTTCGCCCCATAAGACGCACCGGCCCATAAGACGCACCTAGTTTTTTGGGGGGGAAATAAAGGGAAAAAAATTATTTCCCCCCCAGGTGCGCTGCGCTACACCAGGAGCTTGGGGCGTGTGGAGCTCAGCGCGCCCCAAGCTTCTGCGTGCCGGCAAGGTCTCCGCTAGCGTGGGAGAGCCGGGCGCCTCTCCCAGGGCTAGCGGACCCCTGCGCTAATCCAGAAGCTTGGGGCGAGCTGAGGTCAGCGCGCCCCAAGCTTCTGGGTGCCGGCAAGCAGTCCGCTAGCCCTGGGAAAGCCGCGGGGCTCTCCCAGGGCTAGCGGACCCCTGCGCTACACCAGAAGCTTGGGGCGTGCTGAGCTCAGCGCGCCCCAAGCTTCTGCGTGCGCGCAAGCAGTCCGCTGCCGCCCCAAGCCTCGCGCACCCGGTGGGACCTCCTGCCGGGCGCGCGAGGCTTGCAGGCATTCGCCCCATAAGACGCACCCCGATTTCCCCTTCATTTTTGGAGGGGAAAAAGTGCGTCTTATGGGGCGAAAAATACGGTAATTGGTTTTTGTGACTGTGTGGAACCCAGTTCAGCTATTGATTGATTGTGTGACTGCAGAAATGGATAAAAGCCCCCCGTCCAAACAGTGACTGTCATCAGTGCAGGTAAGGTGGGAAAATAATTTTAATTTTTATCATCTACAATACTGTCTTATTCATTTTATAGTACAGTACATTGACTATTGTTCATTTTATGGATCAATGGTCTCGTTAGATAGTAAAATCCATGTTAAATTGTTGTTTTAGGGGTTGTTTTTAAAAGTCCAGAACGGATTAGTCCTTTTTGCATTACTTTCTATGCGGAAACACACCTTGGTTTTGGAATGCTTTGGTTTTGGAATGGACTTCCGGGACAGATTAAGTTTGAGAACCAAGGAACCACTGTATTACTGAAGAAATACCTGTGACGTGCATTTTTCAAATCTTTAGAGTGCTCTGTAAAACCTGTATTTTAACAGGTTTTGTTTCACGGAGTCGTACAAGGCTTCTCCCTGGTTTTACCCCGTCTGGAGAAAGGAGGCTGACCAAGAAAACAAGGGGAACAGCCCCCTTGCCCCCCTACATGGCCATGCAGATACAGTTTGTAACCCACCGAACTGAAGAGGGATCCGGGCAAGATTTCTGGGCAGAATCCACAAGGAAGCCTTTGTGTGGAAGCCTGTTGATGCGACCAGGAGCTAGATGGGGGGGGGAGCCCACCAACCACCCCAATCCTGGCCTACCCACAATCCTCTGCAGCTTCTCCCTCTCCCTTCCGATCCTGCTCTCACCTCGAAAATGCCCTGCCTCTTGCTGAGGCTGCCTCCCTCCAGCGTCCAGAAGTGGATGTGAGATTTCCCGCAGGTAATGAGAAGCGTCGGCTCCGTAGGGTGGAAAGTTGCGGCCAGCACAGACTCATTGGAGCACTGTGGAGCAGGAAGGAGAAAGGGGTCAATACAGTGATGCAACAGGATGCAGGAGCCAGAGGCAGGGGGCGTGAGAGGCTGCAGCAGTGTGGGCGCAACCTGAAGTGGACACGGAGCAATGGATCCAAACTACAAGAAAGAAGATTCCACCTAAACATTAGGAAGAACTTCCTGACAGTAAGAGCTGTTGGACAGTGGAATTTTCTGCCAAGGAGTGTGGTGGAGTCTCCTGCTTTGGAGGTCTTTAAGCAGAGGCTTGACAACCATATGTCAGGAGTGCTCTGATGGTGTTTCCTGCTTGGCAGGGGGTTGGACTCGATGGCCCTTGTGGTCTCTTCCAACTCTGTGATTCTATGATTCTATGGTGTCCTTCACAATTCCAGTCCAGAATGTATAAACACCATTTCCAACTCCTCGAAAGATTCCATCAACGGAGTCTATGAAAATTTTTACACATCACTTGGGAAGACAGGCGAACTGATGCCAGTGTACTGGAAGAAGCAAAGATCACCAGTGTCAAAGCAACATTTCTTCAGCATCAACTTTGTTGGACTGGTCGTGTTGTGCAGATGCCTGATGATCGTCTTCCAAAGCAACTACTCTATTCCGAACTTAAAAATGAAAAGCGTAATGCTGGTGGTCAACAAAAGAGGCTTAAAGAGTCTCTTCAAGGCAAATCTAAAAAAATGTAGTATAAACAACAATTGGGAAACACTGGCCTGCGAGCGCTCCAGTTGGAGAACAGCCTTGACCAAAGGTGTCATGGGCTTTGAAGACACTCGAACTCAGGACGCAAGGGAGAAACGTGCTAAGAGGAAGGCACGCTTGGCAAATCCACACCATGATCAACTCTCACCAGGAAACCAATGTCCCCACTGTGGAAGGACGTGTGGATCCAGAATTGGCCTCCACAGTCACTTACGGACTCATTGTTAAGGCTGTGTTTATGGAAGACAATCTTACTCGGCTACAAGGGATCGCCAGAGAAGAAGAGTCCAGAATGTTTTGGAATGCCAACCACAGGTTAGGGAAGGCTGGATTTTGGCTAAGGAACAGGGCGGAACGCAAAGTTACCTTCACGTCTGCCAGCTTCTGCTCCTTTTGCCAGTCCCACACGGAGAGTACATGGTCATTGGAGTCATCAACAGCACATAAGAGTCCTCCGCCGTTCTGGTGAGAGAAAAGAGACATGGGTAATAATAATAATAATAATAATAATAATAATAATAATAATAATAATAATAATTTATTATTTATACCCCGCCCATCTGGCTGGGTCCCCCCAGCCACTCTGGGCAGCTTCCAACAAAACACTAAAATACAATAACCTATTAAACATTAATAGGTTCCCTCAACAGGGCTGCCTTCAGATGTCTTCTAAATGTCAGGTAGTTGTTTATTTCCTTCACATCTGATGGGAGGGCATTCCACAGGGCGGGTGCCACCACCGAGAAGGCCCTCTGCCTGGTTCCCTGTAGCTTTGCTTCTCGCAGGGAGGGAACCGCCAGAAGGCTCTTGGTGCTGGACCTCAGTGTCCGGGTAGAACGATGGAGGTGGAGACGCTCCTTCAGGTATACTGGACCGAGGCCGTTTAGGGCTTTAAAGGTCAGCACCAACACTTTGAATTGTGCTCGGAAACGTTGTGTGAGCCAGTGTAGTGGGATAGAGGCAGCACCCCTCACAACTGCCGTCCAATGCCCTGGATTCACCATGACATGCCATTTCTAGCAACAATACCTAATTAGAAATCTCATGCCAGCTCCCTCTTTAAAAAACAGACCAACCAGTGCTCTCTGAAAAAGCATGAATATGCTCTGCAAAAGTAAGGTTTAGGCGGTCTTGATAGCAGAACTGACATCCCCCTGGCTATAGAATTTGGGTCTGGGCAGGGGGAGGGTGTGCCTTGGCAGAATATGAAGGCAGGTGGGTGGAGGCTGGGGCTCCTTGAATTTGCAAACTCCTCTTCCTTCCACACACACACACCCCAGATCACAACCTCACTAGCAGTCAACGGGCCGGCCGCAGCTCAGGGCTAGAGCATCTGCAAACAGATTCAATCCTTGCTGGGAGAAGTTCCTGCCTGGAATCCTGGCTATCTGCTGCCAGTCAGTGTAGGTAATTCTGAGCCTGATGCACCAATGGACTGAGTAGGTTCCAATTGCTTTCTGTGGGGCGAGACAACACCAGGGGCCTTTTCTGCTGTGGCTCCCTGCTCTCCCCAGGGAAGCCTTTGTTACATATCTTTAAAGGTAAAGGGACCCCTGACTATTAGGTCCAGTCGTGGCCGACTCTGGGGTTGCGGCGCTCATCTCGCTTTACTGGCCGAGGGAGCCGGCGTACAGCTTCTGGATCATGTGGCCAGCATGACTAAGCCGCTTCTGGTGAACCAGAGCAGCGCACGGAAACGGTGTTTACCTTCCCGCTGGAGCGGTACCTATTTATCTACTTGCACTTGGACGTGCTTTCGAACTGCTAGGTTGGCAGGAGCAGGGACCGAGCAACGGGAGCTCACCCCGTCACGGGGATTCAAACCGCAAGCCTTCTGATCGGCAAGTCCTAGGCTCTGTGGTTTAACCCACAGCGCCACCCACGTCCCTTTATGTATCTTTAGGCGCCAGGCAAATGTGTCTGTGGGAGGGGATGTTATTGGTTTGTTTTTCTTTTTCCTATGTATTTTGTGTTCTTGTTTTGTATCTTGTTATGTTGTGAACTGCCCTGTGATCTCTGGAGGAAGGGCAGAATACAAATTTAATACATTGTCGGCCTCTTGTCTGTCTCAGGAGACAATAGAGGATTGCGGTTTCAGGGATGGAGTCAAACCACTGGAGAGTTGCAGTGCCTGCTGTGGCTGTAGAGACCGATACGGGAGAGACATGTTTTGTTGCAGCTGGGGCAGAGGAAGGCGTCCTGTTGCGCTACTGCAGATGTACTGTGGCGTTTTTCTTTCTAAACTCATCCCCTTATCTATTATCATTACCATCATCATCATTATCTACCTAACCCAAGCTTGTGGGGTGAACAGTCGGCTCTGGGTACCCCCTTTTTGGCGGAAGGAAGGAAGAGAAGGGAAGCATCACTCACAGACTTTGAGAATCCCACGCAGCTCACAGCTCGGTCGAAGGGCCCAGGGCTCAGGACGTGGAGTGTATTTAGACTCACAGAGTCCCAGACCCGAACGTGGGGAGGCAGAGGCTGCCGGAAGGAAGAATACCGGTTCAGGATGCACAAAAGGAAGCAACTCTCCACACAACACAGAAACAACTTGTGGAACTTGGGGGTTCTGGAAAAGGCACTGGCCACAAGGTTTGTTTTTAAAAGCAGAACAGAGGGAGGCAGGGCTGCAGTCGCCTATTAGCTGCAACAGAAGATTGGTGCAACCACATTCAGGCGTTGCAGACACTTCTGGCTGCAAGATACTGGGGAGAAACAGCAGTAGCAGCAGCAGACCAGGATCTCCATGCCTTGGCTGGAACGGGGAAGGGATGCTAAAGTAAAGAGATATAAAGGGCAGCTCCTAAGTACAGTGGTACCTCGGGTTACATACGCTTTAGGTTACAGACTCTGCTGACCCAGAAATATTACCTCGG
Organism: Podarcis vaucheri; assembly: GCF_965113315.1. Classification (NCBI taxonomy): domain Eukaryota; kingdom Metazoa; phylum Chordata; class Lepidosauria; order Squamata; family Lacertidae; genus Podarcis; species Podarcis vaucheri. Next base: position 4,612,500 of record NC_138765.1, on the reverse strand, counting down.
GTTAAGAACTTTGCTTCAGGATGAGAACAGAAATCGTGCTCCAGTGGTGCGGCAGCAGCAGGAGGCCCCATTAGCTAAAGAGGTGCCTCAGGTTAAGAACAGTTTCAGGTTAAGTACGGACCTCCAGAACAAATTAAGTACTTAACCTGAGGTACCACTGTACACAAATGTTCAGCTGCCCCATTATTTTGAAAGGGGGGGGGATTTAAATGTATGCAATCTGTTCCCGTTTCTCCTTTCCTCCTCTCTCTTCCCGCCACCTCCCAATCTCTGGCGCCTATAGCCAGCTGCCCCTCACCTTGCCATCTTTCGAAGTCCCGGCCACCTGCCCCGTTGCTATGGTGACCATGTCAGGATGCACAGCCAGGCTGAGAGAGACAGGAAAGGACAAAAGTTATACCCTCGTGCGCAGAGAGAGCAGCCACCCATCCACTCCTTGCAATGACTCCTCCTATTTTTACAGGTGGCACCACCTGCAAACTGGCAATAATAATAATAATATTTTTTATTTATACCCCGCCTTCCCCAGCCAAGGCCGGGCTCAGGGCGGCTAACAAGCAATAATAAAAACAAGTTGAATGAATACAACTTAAAAACAAGATTAAAATACAACTCTGAAACATTAAAATGCAGCCTCATCACAGGATGAGAACGGAAAAAAGAAAGAGGGGGAGGGGATCAAATTGGCTCCAAGCCAAACGCCAGGTGGAACAACTCTGTCTTACAGGCTCGGGGGAAAGAAATCAGATCCTGCAGGGCTCTGGTCTCATGAGACAGAGCGTTCCACCAAGTTGGGGCCAGTGCTGAAAAGGCCCTGGCTCTGGTTGAAGCCAATCTAACTTCCTTAGGGCCTGGGACCTCTAGGGTGTTGCTATTTATGGACCTTGAGGCTCTCCGTGGGGCAGACCGGGAGAGGCGGTCCCGTAGGTACGAGGGTCCTAGGCCATGGAGGGCTTTAAAGGTCAAAACCAGCACCTTGAACCTCACCCTGTACTCCACCAGGAGCCAGTGCATCTTGCCCCCCCCTCTGCCGTTCCAGCTGGAGAGGAAAGAAACAGCGCAGGAACTGCCTCACCCCCTGCCCTGCTCACCACTTGATGTCATCATTGTGGCCCAGGTAGTGGCGTTGGCGCTGTTCTTCCACGTTGTAGAGGACAGCCACGGCAGCCACGAAATACACAATCTCCCCCGTGGGCAGCAGGAAAAGGTTGGCGCGGCAGTCGCGGCCCCGATACCCATAGCTGGAGCGGATGCCGGCGGGTCAAGGACAAGAATAGAGAATGGGCTTTGCGGTCCTGGCCACCAGCTCTGGGAGCCAAGGGAGGGAAGATCCGGGATCCAGAACTCGCTTCAAGCACCCCCACTCCTCTCCCGCCCCCTAGGGAGACTATTTTGAATAGGATACACCCAGTCCAGCTTCAGCTTCTTATGGGGCAGGTCCAGCTTGGCATCGAGGCTGTAGGTGGCGACGACGGCATCGGGGACAAACATGGGGATGGGCCGCCCCCGCAGGAACATCTTCACGTAACCATCCTCTGCGTACGGATCGCCGGGAGAGAGAAAGCGTCACGGTCACCCAGCACCCGTAACCGCGCTTGCAAGACCTCCAGCTGCCCAGAGGGATCGGGTCTCCCTCTACACAAGAGAGCGCCTTGATGTCCCCTAAAACCAGACGCTCTCCTCCGTCTCTCACCTCACCCGCCCAGAAGCAAAACTTGTAGAAAGCTACCGTATTTTTCGCTCTACAGGACGCAATTCTCCCCCTCCCAAAATGAAGGGGAAATGTGTGTGCGTCCTATGGAGCGAATGCAGGCTTTCGCTGAAGCCTGGAGAGGGAGAGGGGTCGGTGCGCACCGACCCCTCTCCCTCTCCAGGCTTCAGGCAGCTATCCGCAAGCCTTCTGAGCGCAGCGGGTGTTCCCGCCGGGCTCCAAAGGCTTACGGATAGCAGCCTGAAGCCCGGGGAGTGCAGCACTGCGCTCCCCGGGCTTCAGGCAGCTATTTGCAAGCCTTCGGGCTCCGAAGGCTTGCGGATAGCAGCCTGTTCTGGGGGTTGGGGTCAGGGGAAGCTCAGGCTTGGGGGGGATTCTTTATTTCCCCCCCCTAAAAACGGTGCGCCCTATGGACCGGTGCGCCCTATGGAGCGAAAAATACGGTAATCACTTGGGGCGAGCAAGACCCTCCCTCCTGGCGACCACGAAGGGACAATTTACAGAAGGGAAGCTTATCAGAAGAGTTTCCCTCTTTGACCGGTCTACTCTCCCCGCTATTCTAAGAACTCTTGCTGTGTTAAAAGGGCACACACACCCCATCTCTCAAGACTTTTGTACAACCTGGAGCATGCAGGTGCATGCCATTTGGCTACTCTGCGTGACCTCCAGGCCTCTAAAGCCATGCCCAGCTCCCAGCCTCGGCCTGGATTCCTGGGTGTTTCCCCCCACCACAAACTGCAAAGTGTGGCAGCATCTACTCACCAGCGCTGAAGGTGGATTCTTTAGGTTTGCTGCGAAGGAAAGAGAGGAGACAGTTAGGATGAAAGGGGAAGACTGCGGTGGGGGAGGAAAGGAAGGCGAATCTCTGCTCCAACAATCCGACTACAGAGTTATTCTCCCTCTCTCATCTTCAGCCTCCCGTTGGCAGCAAACAGCTTTCAGCTGACCCTCGCATCTCTTTCTGCCAAAATACACCCGCCGCTATCCTTGGATTCTGCGTGTGGTTCGCTCTTCCACCTCCCCTCTGCCGAGCTTGTACTCCCCTCGCGGCGGCGGCTGCACCCGCGTCAAACAAATCCTCGCATCCCGGCAGGCAGAATGTTGCTGCTCATTCCGTGACGTCAAAGCAGATCAGTCTATAGCAGGAGAGGCATGACCAGAGGGGAAGCCAGTTGAAGCCCGATAGAGATGTTTGCTTCAGCAGGACAAGCCACGCCAAGCATTGCCAATGCATCAGAGAAGAAGAGCAGGCCTCTGCAGTCATGCTGTTCGCGGGCTTGTGAACGCATAGGGAGTGGGGGAGTTTGCAAAAGCGCATTACCCGCCAAGAAAGTGCCCAGACTCCAAAACTGCAGGTGGCAAAGTTTTATAGGCTGAGCCGTATTCTCTGAAGACTCTTAATAGCTCTGGACATTAAAAAAGGTAAAGGGACCCCTGACCATTAGGTACAGTCGTGGCCGACTCTGGGGTTGAGCAGGGTGCTGATAACGGAAAGGTTGCAGGTTTGATTCCCAAACGGGGCAGCTGCATATTCCTGCATTGCAGGGGGTTGGACTGGACCTTTAAAGCCCTAAACGGCCTCGGTCCAGTATACCTGAAGGAGCGTCTCCACCCCCATCGTTCTGCCTGGACACTGAGGTCCAGCTCTGAGGCCTTCTGGCAGCTCCCTCCCTGCGAGAAGCCAAGTTACAGGGAACCAGGCAGAGGGCCTTCTTGGTGGTGGCGCCCGCCCTGTGGAACGCCCTCCCACCAGATGTCAAAGAGAAAAACAACTACCTGACATTCAGAAGACATCTGAAGGGAAGTTTTTAATGTGTGACATTTTAGTGTGATATTTGTTGGAAGTCGCCCAGAGTGGCTGGGGAAAACCAGCCAGATGGGCGGGGTACAAATAAATTACTACTACTACTACTTCTTCTTCTTCTTCTTCTTCTTCTTCTTATTATTATTATTATTATTATTATTATTATTACCCCAGGGGTCCCTTCCAACTCTACGATCCACCTCTCTTTCTTTCCAAGCCTTTTTTTTTTTTTTGGTGCTCATAATGCCCACCAGTAAAACCTCTGCAAACTAAATACTAGCCAGTTGATTAAAGGTAAAGGGACCCCTGACCATTAGGTCCAGTCATGACCGACTCTGGGGTTGCGGTGCTCATTTCGCTTTATTGCCAAGGGAGGCGGTGTACAGCTTCCAGGTCATGTGGCCAGCATGACTAAGCTGCTTCTGGAGAAACCAGAGCAGCGCACAGAAACGCCGTTTACCTTCCCACCGGAGCAGTACCTATTTATCTACTTGTACTTTGACGTGCTTTTTAACTGCTAGGTTGGCAGGAGCAGGGACCGAGCAACGGGAGCTCACCCTGTCATGGGGATTCGAACCGCAGATCAGCAAGTCCTAGGCTCTGTGGTTTAACCCACAGCGCCACCTGCATCCCTCTAGCCAGTTGATTAGCATCAAGTTAACTTGCTCCCGCCTTCTAGTTTTCCAACCAATGAGTGCCAGGTTCGTTCTCAGCATCTCTGCCGAAGAGGCTGCCCTGGGGACCCCAGAACGCACTTTACGCTTGATTTTGTTCCGAGAAACATTTAAACCACCAGCCTCTCCCCCACCGCTCAGCGACCAAGGAGTTAACTAACTCCCTTCCTCTCTCTCTTTTGGAGAAGGGCGGGGCGACCTCCCTGCCAGTCTTCCGAGGCTCTTTTATCTCCCTCCATCTAGAGTAACAGTTGGCAGGGCGTTCCCCACCCTTTTCCATGCCCTGCCCAGGGGATTCTGCTGCCACGCCTCCTCCCTGTTTGTTCTCTCTCTCTCTCTCTGGGGGGATCCTGCTAGGATCTTGCATCAGCCAAGGCAATGGCCTCCTCTCCCACTCCCTCCCTCCAGGGCACCACTGCAAGACCCCCTTGTCTGCACCAAGGAACAGGCTATAGGACAGCCCAGGGCGCCTCCATTGGGCTCTATTTTCCTGAGGCTGTGGAGCAAGGAGGATTGGGGGCAGGAGAGGCCTCAGATTGAGCCCCCCCTCCCCTTGGGGGAAACCGAACAGGTGGCCATAGGCAAGTTCGAGGCAGTAAAATGGGACTGCAGGTGAAATAATAGCCCCGTATCTTCCTAAAAAGCAGAGGCATCACCTTGCCATCAAAGGCCCGTATAGTTCAAGCTCTGGTTTTCCCAGTAGTGATGTGTGGAAGTGAGAGCTGGGCCATAAAGAAGGCTGATCGCCGAAGAATGGATGCTTTTGAATTCTGGTGCTGGAGGAGACTCTTGAGAGTCCCATGGACTGCAAGAAGATCAAACCTCTCCATTCTGAAGGAAATCAGCCCTGAGTGCTCACTGGAAGGACAGATCGTGAAGCTGAGGCTCCAAGACTTTGGCCACCTCAGGAGAAGAGAAGACTCCCTGGAAAAGACCCTGATGTTGGGAAAGATGGAGGGCACAAGGAGAAGGGGACGACAGAGGACGAGATGGTGAAGAAGAAGAAGAAGAAGAAGAGTTTGGATTTGATATCCCGCCTTTCACTCCCTTTAAGGAGTCTCAAAGCGGCTAACATTCTCCTTTCCCTTCCTCCCCCACAACAAACACTCCGTGAGGTGAGTGGGGCTGAGAGACTTCAGAGAAGTGTGACTGGCCCAAGGTCACCCAGCAGCTGCATGTGGAGGAGCGGGGACGCGAACCCGGTTCCCCAGATTACGAGTCCACCGCTCTTAACCACTACACCACACTGGCTGGGACAGTGTTCTCGAAGCTACCAGCATGAGTTTGACCAAACTGCGGGAGGCAGTGGAAGACAGGAGTGCCTGGCGTGCTCTGGTCCAGGGGGTCATGAAGAGGCGGACACGACTAAACGACTAAACAACAACAACATCCAATTGGCTTGGAGCATCCCAACCTCTGCTTCAGGGGTCAGCAAACTTTTTCAGCAGGGGGGCGGTCCACTGTCCCTCAGACCTTGTGGGGGGCCGGACGATATCTTTTTGGGGGGAAATGAACGAATTCCTATGCCCCACAAATAACCCAGAGATGCATTTTAAATAAAAGCAGACATTCTACTCATGTAAAAACACACTGATTCCCGGACTGTCCGTGGGCCAGATTTAGAAAGCAATTGGGCCGGATCCGACCCACGGGCCTTACTTTGCCTACCCTTGCTCTGCTGCTTGCAGGCTGCACCCTCCAGGACTGGGCCAAACCATTTTGCAATGGCGGGGGCTGAAGGGGTGAAGAAAACCCAAAAGGTATTCTTCATATAGTACTTTTGAAAACAGCTGGTCACCTGCCATCCTGCGTGCTCCCCATCCTTTGATTCCTACATTGCAGGGGGTTGGGCTGGATGACCCTTGAGGGTCCCTTCCAACTCCAAAGTTCTGCTGTTTCATGTTTCCTTGCATGTAAAGCCTGGGCAACGCCAGCAAACCAAGTCACCTGTTTTAAGGAACATCTGCACTCTGGGTAACTCCCTTCCCTGCCCCCCCCCCCACTTCAACATAGAGAAACTCATATCCAAACTTAGCAACCTTATTCGAGGTGCCCCACCCGGAAAGAAGATGGCAAAGCAGATCAGCCAAACGCATTGCTCCCCCCATGCCCGTTTAAAACGAAAAAGGCCTAAAGAGTCAGCGCTTAATGCACTCTGCACGTGCTCAGAGGCACTCTTCTTCTGCATGATCCACCTGGCGTTGAAAATAGGGGCTGGAGAAGAAATAAGGCCCAAAGCGGCCCCTCCATCAGCGCAAACGCCGCCTTACCTGGGGCTGAGGCTCCCTGCCGCCTTCTTCATGGTGGATGCCCCTGGCTTTGCTCTTAGGCTGGGGAAAAGGGGCTCCTGCTCTTTATATTTGATATTCCGGGGCGGAGAGGGAGGCTTCTTCCGAGCAGCGATGGGGAGGATTCCTGCCCGGGCTGCTTTTTGCCCCGCCCGCCGGGAGCTGGAACTGCAAGGCAACTCACTGCAAGGCGCGTCCCGGGGGATGCGGCGGAGCAATGGGGCCCCGGCGGGAAACTTTCCAACTTTCCCCTCCTTCCTGGCTTTCACTTTCCCTCCCCCGGGCCGGGGCCTTTCCTTAACCCTCTACGTGCTGGTGACCGGCGCTGGAGGAGGCGGCGGCGAGAAGGGCCGCGCTGTTTCAGACGCCTGGGAAAAAACCGGACGTTTTTCCCACGGAGCGCAAGCGAGAAGCAGCCGCCGTTTCGCCCCGGCTCAACTAGAGCCGTTCCGCTCCGAGGGATGGCTTAAGATGCGTGATGGCCGTGCACGTGTGAATCCTGCTGTGCGCGTGTAGACGCGCTGGTAGGGCACTTGTGGCTTTAAGAGTGACAGGGAGGGGAGGAAACTCCCCACCCGGTATGGCAGGGACGGAGAAAAGTTGCTGCGCGGCTCAAGAAGGAGATATCCGGTTTTGGGGAGGGAGGCATCGCTTCCTCCCTGCTCGGGCTTTGAAATCCGATCTCGTAACTCTCCGCCTTTCTGCTGGCGCGTTTTGCTTCCGGTTTACGCTCCCGAGGGTGGTTTAGGTAGGCGAAGCAAGGCGCACTTTGCAAGACCTCAGCTGCTCCGCGAAGCCGATTCAACGGGTCTTGCAGAACCTGAGCTGCTAGAAGCGAAGGCGCGTCCCTAGCAAATAAACTCCGCGGCTTGGGCTTGCGCAAGTCAAATGAGCTTTGCTGAAGCAGAGCTGCGAGAGAGGAGCTTATTTTCCTGCCTAGAATAGCATTATGTTAAAGGTAAAGGGACCCCTGACCATTAGGTCCAGTCGTGGCCAAGTCTGGGGTTGCGATGCTCATCTCGCTTTACTGGCCGAGGGAGCCGGCATACAGCTTCTGGGTCATGTGGCCAGCATGACTAAACCGCTTCTGGCAAACCAGAGCAGCGCACGGAAACACTGTTTACCTTCCCGCTGGAGTGGTACCTATTTATCTACTTGCACTTTGACGTGCTTTCGAACTGCTAGGTTGGCAGGAGCAGGGACCGAGCAACAAGAGCTCACCCTGTCGCAGGGATTCGAACCGCCGACCTTCTGATCGGCAAGTCCTAGGCTCTGTGGTTTAACCCACAGCGCTACACATGTCCCATAGCATTATGTTATGTCAGTGTAAATTGTCATAAAGATCATGCAGCCTCCATGGATGGATTTGCGGGTCTGGCTTTCACACGTACCCGTCGCGTTTCCCGCTGCAGGAGCTGCTGGAGGAAGTGGTGCGGCTCCTCTGGTCCTTGATGCCCTCTCGTTTGAGTGAGACTGGGCGCTCTGGAGAAGCCCAACTTCGCCCGCTGTGGGAGACAGAGCCTCAGCAATATAGCCAGACAAGGGCAAGGAGCAGGCAGGTGGGAGGATGAGCCGGCCGAAGAGAAAGAGGGATGCAGGGAAGGAAAGCAGCGTGATGCGGGCCTAGCAGAAGCGAGCGAGGAGCGAGTGCCGGCTGCGTGGAAAGCTAAGCACTTTGCAAGACTGCCTCTGTTATGTACTGAGTTGAATAGGATCCAAAATGCAGCAGTCTGATTGGTCCTAGAACAATAGGATCCAGAATGCAGCAGTCTGATTGGTCCTAGAACAATAGGATCCAGAATGCAGCAGTCTGATTGGTCCTAGATCAATAGGATTCAGAGTGCAGCAGTTTGATTGGTCCTAGAACAATAGGATCCAGAATGCAGTAGTCTGATTGGTCCTAGAACAATAGGATCCAGAATGCAGCAGTCTGATTGGTCCGCAGGAGCCACCCAATCCAGCTCCAGGTGGAAGTGAATCCACAACCTGATTGGCCTACAGGAGAATCCCGGAATTAGCCAATCACATGGAGCCCATTGTGTAAATAATGTATACAAAGCAGACGTTCTGGGGGAACTTCCATTCCTCCTCACCGCTATGAGCTGAATAAAGAGCATGAAATCCACTCTCTGAGTATATTTCAGCTTCTCTGCAAGATGGCTTTTCGAAAGAGTTGAGGCCTTGCGCCAAAGAGACTCCCCTTGCAAGACCTGGGCTGCTGTGTCCTTGTAACCCCTATTCAAAGACAAGATGGATGCAGAACGGCAGTGGCTCACTGGCAGTGAATTTGCCCGCAAAGGCATATTGGACCCATCTTTGGACTCTCTGTATTCAGAGAAACTGGAAGCCTGCCTTTAAGCAGCTGACTAACAGCTACCGGGAACAAGAAGGCGATGGATCTTGGGTCTGATTCAATACATGGCGCCCCCCCCCACAGGGTAGTCATTCAAGCAGATTCTTAAAGATAGCATTTTAATTTTTGTTCTTGCGCTGTTCTATATACACCTGCCAGTCTCCATTCAACCTTAATCATCTTTCAGCTCAGCGGATATTCTGAAAGCAACCCCTGCCCATCCCAATCAGGCCTTTCAAAAAAGGGGGAGAGGAAACTAAATTCTCATTCGTGCCAAATGAAAACAAAAGCATCTAAGCCTTCCCTCTCTGCAGAGAGAGAAAGGGAAACGAGGAAAGTTACAGCCAGTTTTGACAAGAAGCCAACCTGCCCAGTGGAAAAATTTATCCGCGTTCTGGGGCTTTGCAGTGCCTCATTCAAGCCTCTTCTAATCTCCCCTGGTTGTTGAATATCTCTTCAAATTGGAAAAAATGAGGGGTTTTCCCTTACTGCAGGTAAATATTTGTAGAACTATTTAAAGTGCTCCTAAAAACTGAGCTTTAGAAGAACCACCAATCACTTCAGAATTTGAAATTTGGATTTGTGTACATATCCTTTCCACCTCTCTTCTGTTCATCACCTACATTTTTTGGATCAAACTGGCCCTCAAGGTTGGCTTCTAGTCATGAACCATGCTAAAAAAAAATACATTTTAAACACAGCCAGCCAATACAAAATGTTTCAGAGTAATCCTGCAGCCTCCCCCAGTTAAATAATTGTGATAAGGAGATTTAGCAGCAGCAGGAGGAGGAGGAGAGAGGAATATGAGGCCATTGTTCAAGGCGCTCTTGGGACCCCTCACCTTTTCCCAGGAAGCAGCTCTCTCTTGGGGGACGAAGGGGAGGTCGAGTAGCCCCTCCTCTGGGGGATGATCCCATTGCTCAAGCCAGGCCTGGAAGGCAGACCCCTCAGCAGCTGGTAAACTGCAAGGGAGACAATGTGTTAATTCCAGACGGGGCCACAATCGCAGAATCACAGAATAACACCCCAGAGGACAGGATCACACTTCAAAACGACCTTGACAGATTAGAGAACTGGGCCAAAACAAACAAGATGAATTTTAACAGGAAGAAATGTAAAGTATTGCACTTGGGCAAAAAAAAATGAGAGGCACAAATACAAGATGGGGGACACCTGGCTTGAGAGCAGTACATGTGAAAAGGATCTAGGAGTCTTGGTTGACCACAAACTTGACATGAGCCAACAGTGTGACGCGGCAGCTAAAAAAGCCAATGCAATTCTGGGCTGCATCAATAGGAGTATAGTATCTAGATCAAGGGAAGTAATAGTGCCACTGTATTCTGCTCTGGTCAGACCTCACCTGGAGTACTGTGTCCAGTTCTGGGCACCACAGTTCAAGAAGGACACTGACAAACTGGAACGTGTCCAGAGGAGGGCAACCAAAATGGTCCAAGGCCTGGAAACGATGCCTTATGAGGGACGGCTAAGGGAGCTGGGCATGTTTAGCCTGAAGAAGAGGAGGTTAAGGGGTGATATGATAGCCATGTTCAAATATATAAAAGGATGTCACATAGAGGAGGGAGAAAGGTTGTTTTCTGCTGCTCCGGAGAAGCGGACACGGAGCAATGGATCCAAACTACAAGAAAGAAGATTCCACTTAAACATTAGGAAGAACCTCCTGACAGTAAGAGCTGTTTGACAGTGGAATTTGCTGCCAAGGAGTGTGGTGGAGTCTCCTACTTTGGAGATCTTTAAGCAGAGGCTTGACATTCATATGTCAGGAGTGCTCTGATGGTGTTTCCTGCTTGGCAGGGGGTTGGACTCGATGGCCCTTGGGGTCTCTTCCAACTCTATGATTCTAATTGTAGCTTACACAATCACAGAGTGTAGGGTGCCCAGAGAGTCATGACCCAGAAACTCCAGCGGGTGCAGAATGCCACGGCGAGACTCCTTACGGGGTCCTTGCTGTGGGATCATATTCATCCAGTGCTTTACCAACTGCACTGGCTCCCGGTGGAGTACAGGGTCTGGTTCAAGGTGCTGGTTCTAACCTTTGAAGCCCTATACAGCCTAGGATCCTCATACCTACGGGACCGCCTCTCCTGGTATGCCCCACGGAGGACCTTAAGGTCTGCAAATAATAACACCCTGAGGATCCCAGGCCCCAGGGAAATTAGACTGGCCTCGACCAGAGCCAGGGCCTTTTCGGCAGTGGCCCCGATCTGGTGGAACGCTCTGTCACAAGAGACTAGGGTCCTGCGGGACTTGACATCTTTCCGCAGGGCCTGCAAGATAGAGCTGTTCCACCAGGCCTTTGGCCAAGGCACAATCTGACCCTCTCCTTTGGTAATCCTCACAGAACTCTAGCCCAATGGTTGCCATTAATTTGATTTGGATTGATTTTAGAATGAATTGATTTTAGAATGCTGTGTTATGTTTATTGTTGTTAGCCGCTCTGAGCCCGTCTTTGGCTGGGGAGGGTGGGATAGAAAATTATTATTATTATTATTATTATTATTATTATTATTATTATTATTATCATCATCTAGTCCAAGCCCCTGCAATGTGCTTTCGATCTGCTAGGTTGGCAGGAGCAGGGACCGAGCAACGGGAGCTCGCCCCGTCACGGGGATTCAAACCACCGACCTTCTGATCGGCAAGTCCTAGGCTCTGTGGTTTAACCCACAGCGCCACCCTCGTCCCTTGTGTTGGATTATACAGAGCGTTAATTCTTAACGGTCATTGCACCCACTTATTGTCAGACACAAAAGTGTCCGTATCAAGAAATTAACTTTCTTTTTGCAGCCAATAACCAAAGCTTGCTCACAGAAATGAAGGGGGGGGGGAACCTTGCTTGTAGTAAATATCCAACTTGCTATGGACAGAGATTCCAAAATATATACTGCCCACGAGAAATAATGGATGCGTACAATAGCGAACCTGACACCACCTAAATTTAGGTGAACCAGAGCGTAGCACCAGACGCTGCTGTTGTCTGAAGGAAGGTGGGGGGGGGGGAAGGCCTTTGTAGTCGTGGCAGCCAGACTCTCGAACTCGCTTCCCCAGGGGACCCACCCAGCTCCTTTCCTGTCAGTGGGAGACAGTTTTGTTTTGACAGGCCTTCACAATGGGATTCTTCATTCGCCATATTCGATAGATTTATCTCCCATGTTAGCAGCCTTCAGTCACTCATGTATTCACAAAAATAAAAATAAACCATAAACAGCAAATTAAATTACTTTTTATTTAGTTTATTGGAGGGGGCAGTATTTGGTTTACTGCTCCTCCCCCTAAAACGAATTACGTATTCTATTGCAGTACAGTGGTACCTTGGTTGTCAAACGCATTGGCTCCTGAACAAATCAGCTCCCAAATGCCGCAAACCCGGAATTAACGTTTTTCCGAACGTTTTTCGGAACGAACGTCCGGCGCGGCTTTTGCTTGAGTGCAGGAAGCGCCTGCAGCCAGTTGGAAGCCGTGCCTTGGTTTTCAAACAGTTTCGGGAGTTGAACAGACTTCCAGAACGCATTAAGTTTGACAACCAAGGTACTACTGCACTGTTGCTTGCTGATTTCTAGGCTTTTGGGCTGAAAAACAGCACGTTCAGTTTTAATAAGCAACAAGAAGAGGGTTTAAAAAAAAAAAAAGAATTAATATTATGTCCCAGTTTGGTTAAGTGCTCTACCTCTCTTTTAAATCAGAACCAGTGAAGGTGGTGAAGGTCCTGTGTGAGTGTCTGGAGGCGGTTGGAGGATGGATGGCAGCTAACAGGTTGAGGTTGAATCCTGACAAGACAGAAGTACTGTTTTTGGGGGACAGGGGGCGGGCTGGTGTGGAGGACTCCCTGGTCCTGAATGGGGCAACTGTGCCCCTGAAGGACCAGGTGCGCAGCCTGGGAGTCATTTTGGACTCACAGCTGTCCATGGAGGCGCAGGTCAATTCTGTGTCCAGGGCGGCTGTCTACCAGCTCCATCTGGTACGCAGGATGAGACCTTCCCTGCCCGCAGACTGTCTCGCCAAAGTGGTGCATGCTCTAGTTATCTCCCGCTTGGACTACTGCAATGCGCTCTACGTGGGGCTACTGGAAACTACAACTAATCCAGAATGCGGCAGCTAGACTGGTGACTGGGAGCAGCCCCTGAGACCACATAACACCGGTCCTGAGAGATCTGCATTGGCTCCCAGTACGTTTCCGAGCACAATTCAAAGTGCTGGTGCTGACCTTTCAAGCCCTAAACGGCCTCAGTCCTGTATACCTGAAGGAGCGTCTCCAACCCCATCGTTCTGCCCGGACACTGAGGTCCAGCGCCGAGGGCCTTCTGGCGGTTCCCTCGCTGCGAGAAATGAGGTTACAGGGAACCAGGCAGAGGGCCTTCTCGGTGGTGGCGCCCACCCTGTAGAACGCCCTCCCATCAGATGACAAGGCAATAAACAACTATTTTACTTTTAAAAGACAATTGAAGGCGGCCCTGTTTAGCGAAGTTTTTAATGTCTGATGTTGTATTGTTTTTAATATTCGGTTGGAAGCCGCCCAGAGTGGCTGGGGAAACCCAGCCAGATGGGCGGGGTATAAATAATAAATTATTATTATTATTGTGATGATGATGATGATGATGTCAAGGACCCAGACAACTCTGGCTAAAGGGCATAGCTGGCCATAGCAGACAAGGGAGTTGCAGGACGGACGGACGGACGGACAGACACCTGTACCCAGCACCTCCCCACCAACACCCTGATACCTTTGCTGGGTCCCTTTTTCTGCAGGCTGAGCCCATTCTCCTCGCAGGTGCTGAGACGCCGCAGGACATCAGCCAGAGCAGCCTTCAGCACCTGGATCTCATCTTCCTGCAGCTGCAACCGCTGTTCCAGGTAGGAGATGCGGTCGTCCACCTCCATCCCGCTGATGGCTGACAAGTTATCATCTGGGGAACAGAAGGGGTCAAGTCAGGAAGATGAGGCGAGCCATTGTATTGTATTGTAGTGCCACTGTATTCTGCTCTGGTCAGACCTCACCTGGAGTACTGTGTCCAGTTCTGGGCACCACAGTTCAAGAAGGACACTGACAAACTGGAACGTGTCCAGAGGAGGGCAACCAAAATGGTCAAAGGCCTGGAAACGATGCCTTATGAGGAACGGCTAAGGGAGCTGGGCATGTTTAGCCTGGAGAAGAGGAGGTTAAGGGCTGATATGATAGCCATGTTCAAATATATAAAAGGATGTCACCTAGAGGAGGGAGAAAGGTTGTTTTCTGCTGCTCCAGAGAAGCGGACACGGAGCAATGGATCCAAACTACAAGAAAGAAGATTCCACCTAAACATTAGGAAGAACTTCCTGACAGTAAGAGCTGTTTGACAGTGGAATTTGCTGCCAAGGAGTGTGGTGGAGTCTCCTACTTTGGAGGTCTTTCAGCAGAGGCTTGACAACCATATGTCAGGAGTGCTCTGATGGTGTTTCCTGCTTGGCAGGGGGTTGGACTCGATGGCCCTTGAGGTCTCTTCCAACTCTAGGATTCTGTGATTCTATGATTTCCTAAGACAACAGGCACTACATGACATTTGTAAAAACAAAACAATAAGGTGGGTTTGGCTAGGAAACCCAAGCTTTTCGCTCACAGTTGTTGGGCGTGTTTCAATCATGGCAAGAGATTTTATTTCAGATTTCTGACATCCAAGCGCAGCATTCTACAACACCGCACCACACTCGCCCTCCAATACCGAATACTTTGCCTTGGGTGTGTTGCTTTTAATATACAGCGGTACCTTGGTTCTCAAACTTAGTCCGTTCCCAAAGTCTGTTCCAAAACCAAAGCGTTCCAAAACCAAGGCATGCTTTCCCATAGGAGGTAATGCAAAATGGATTAATCCGTTCCAGACTTTTAAAAACAACCCCTAAAGCAGCAAGTTAACATGAATTTTACTATCTAAGGAGACCATTGATCCGTAAAATGAAAGCAGTAAGCAATGTACTGCAGTCACACAATCAATCAATCAATCAATCAATCAGTAGCTGAACTGGGTTCCTCACAGTCACAAAAGAAAAAGAGCCGCAAAAACAGACAGACCTCATTGTAACACTCAAATCAGAAGCCTAACATTCAAGTGGAGCACATTTTGCTTCTGAAAAAGGTTCGCAAACCAGAACCCTTACTTCCGGGTTTGCAGTATTTGGGTTCCAAGTTGTTTGAGTACCAAAGCGTTTGAGAACCAAGGGACCACTGTAAACAGGTTTCTAGACCTCATGGCTGGAGAGGGGCACTTGAAAAATGCACAGGCAGTGTCAAGGGGGGGCGGGATGCAATGTTAAGGTAGAGCTTTGCTAATTATTTTTGCGTGCATCCACCTAGGCACATTAGTAAAGGTAAAGGGACCCCTGACCATTCAGGTCCAGTCGTGACTGACTCTGGGGTTGCGGCGGTCATCTTGCTTTATTGGCTGAGGGAGCCGGCGTACAGCTTCCAGGTCATGTGACCAGCATGACCAAGCTACCTCTGGCGAACCAGAGCAGCGCAGGGAAACGGCGTTTACCTTCCCGCTGGAGCGGTACCTATTTATCTACCTGCACTTTGACGTGCTTTCAAACTGCTAGGTGGGCAGGAGCAGGGACTGAGCAACGGGAGCTCACCCCATCGCAGGAATTTGAACCACCGACCTTCTGATCGGCAAGTCCTAGGCTCTGTGGTTTAACCCACAGCGCCACCCGTGTTCCATTATAGGCACATTAACCTGTGCCAATTGGAGAGGAATGTTTTATATAAAACATGCCAAAATTAGTGAAAGGCGGAATTTGTGAGCATATGAGCTGGTTTTAAGTAGGCTCATCTACTTGCATGTTCTTCTGTATGAAAGGCGGAGCCTGTCAAGAGTCTGTAAGAGGAGATGCTGTTTGACAAGTAAATTACAACAGGTCTTGAGGATGAGATGATGGAGCCAACAGTTTTATGGCCTTTTAATATCGCTACGCAGCTGATATCAATATCAATCTGTTTGAAATATCCCTTGATTTTTTAAAAAAATGCACATTTACAAATATATCTCAAAGATTCAATCCCCCAAAATAGAAATTACTGGATAATATGACCACAGCAGCATGCATTATATATGTGAATTATCAGAAGCAAAAGGAAACTCATCAATTTAGGAAATAGTTTATGAGACCATTGAACAGAATAAGTTGTGCTGTGTCAGTGAAATGAGGGGAGTATCAAACTAATAGTTTAGGACAAGAATGGGAGCTCTTTAGAGAATATAAAGTGAAGCGAAAGAGGAACACACAATTGTGGTATGTTTTTCATTCCTCTTTCTGCCTCTGAAGACGGTTTGGAAACTGGTTGGTGCAGAGTTCAGAGCAAGATGTTTTGAGCATATTACTCTGATCCTGGCTGCCAGTTAGTTTCCTGTCCCAGTGGCGTAGCGTGGGTTGTCAGCACCCGGGACAAGGCAAGTAATTTGTGCCCCCTAACCCGTGGATTTGCGCCCCCTAACCCTAACCCCCAGATGTTGCGGCCAGTGCGGCCGGCCCCCCCTGCACCCCCCACGCTATGCCACTGTCCTGTCCCAAATCAACATACAGTGGTCCCTTGGTTCTCAAATGCCTTGGTACGCAAACAACTTGGAACCCAAACACTGCAAACCCGGAAGTAAGTGTTCCGGTTTGTGAACCTTTTTCGGAAGCCAAACATGCTCTGTTTTGGGTGTTACACTTCCGATTTGAGTGTTACGATGAGGTCTGTCTGTTTTTGCTATTTATTTTGCGTTTTTATTTTTGCGGCTTTTTTGTGACTGTGTGGGACCCAGTTCAGCTACTGATTGATTGATTGATTGTGTGACTGCAGTACATTGTTTATTGCTTTCATTTTATGGATCAATGGTCTTGTTAGATAGTAAAATTCATGTTAAATTGCTGTTTTAGGGGTTGCTTTTAAAAGTCTGGAACCGATCATTTTGCATTACTTTCTATAGGAAAGCACACTTTGGTTTTGGAACGGACTTCTAGAATGGATTAAGTTTGAGAACTGGTAGCGCTGTACTGTTTCTGACCTATAAAACCTTAAATGGCTCAGGACCACAATATTTCAAGGACGTCTCTGCCCATATGAACCAACCCAGACCCTGTGGTCACCATATGAGGCCCTTATTTCTGTGCCGCCTCCTCAAGAGGTCCAGAGGGGGGGCCACATAAGAACGGGGCCTTCTCTGATGTGGCTCCTCATTTGTCAAATGCTTTCCCCAGGAAGGCTCGCCTGGCGTCTTCACTACATATATTTAGGCACCAGGCAAACATATTCCTCTTCTCCCAGGCCTTTTGCTAATTAAACCATCTATTGCCTTTTAGGAACAGGTGGGATTTTTTTTTAAGTATATCTCTGGTTTGAATGTATCTATGCGGGGTTTATTGTCTGCTTACTTGTTTGGTTGGAAATCACTTTGGGTTGCCCTGGGCAAGAGAACAGATTTAATAAATTATAATAATAATAATATCATATTAGAATTACTTCTCAATGACTAGCCTAATTTTATGCGAATGTGATTATCAGTCATGAGCTTATGGTGTTATTATTAAATTACCAATATGGAAAACATAATTTTATATTGCAATGAGATTTTATATGTAGCTATGTTACATTTGTAATGAATCTGTATATTTGTTAAATAAGTAGATAATAAATTAAATAAATTATTGAGGAAAAAAATTATATATATATATATATATATATATATATATATATATATAAAACATTACCAAAATATATACTGTACAAATAAACTGTTGAAACAGTGATCCTGTCCTAGTCAAATCTGAGCCTCTATCCACATGAATTCGGCATTCAAGAAGTGCATAATTTTTTTCAAGGGATGCATAAATTTTATGAAATAAATGAATAAATTTGGGTGATGGCAGTGTCACAGACATTGTGAAAAGAACAAAATCATGACATCCAGGAAGGTTGCAGGCAGTGCATAGTGTACTGATTATTATTTGTTACATTTCTTAGTTGTTTTTCTTGCAGATGCAGCCCAAAAGCGACTTACAATAATAAACAAGTAAATAAGATGCTCTTAAAACCTATGTAAAACGAAGCACAGAAAAATCTAAGCAGCGTTCATATTTTTTTTAAAGGAGGATTAAAACATCCCACCCACTAAAAGAAGCCACAGATAATGAAAAAGCCAAATGCATTTAATTATAATTTTATATATGATATAACCCCTGGGCTGAAGCCCTGCCTGCTTCTACATATGGAGGACTGAGATAAAAGCATTGAAATAGATGTTTGAGGAGCTCATGAATTTTGTGGATCAAAGCAGCGATCAGTAAGGTCCAGTTTCTTGCAGACACTGCCCACTAGTGGCAAATTAGTGATACTTCCAGCTGCTTTTAGTAAATTGGTTTCTCTCTGTCACACCTGTCCTCCAGGTAGATGGGCATCAGATTATATCGTTCGCATATTTGGAAAGGGATTAGGATTTTCTTGGGGCAAGGGCGTAAACCACACACCAAAAGCAACTGGTGCCAGTTAACGTGGAATAAATACCACCGCTATGCTCCATTGTTGAAATAGGCAGGTTTCAAGCATGCATTGAAAACACGAGGGATAACACCACGGTTTGAAATCACG
Organism: Podarcis vaucheri; assembly: GCF_965113315.1. Taxonomy (NCBI): domain Eukaryota; kingdom Metazoa; phylum Chordata; class Lepidosauria; order Squamata; family Lacertidae; genus Podarcis; species Podarcis vaucheri. Next base: position 4,594,054 of record NC_138765.1, on the reverse strand, counting down.
CTTTTGCCACCCTGGTGCCATAGCCAAGACTCTTGTAATAATTAATCTGGAATAACTACCACCCCAAAATTCTGTAATCATGGTCAATAATGTGTATTAAAATCCCCAGTTCACTTATCTACTGGAAGAGTGGGAAGGGGAGAATACTTATTTTTACCAGTCTTCAATCAGTTGACCAATGCTATCTCTGAATCCTATCCACACTTACTTCGAAGTAAGCCCCTCTGAAATATGCATAGCAGCCTCCAAGGATGCTGTGCCTTCGAAGGCTAAGGTGTATTATGGGCTAGCTAATGGTTCTCTTAAATGGCTGTGAATACATTGATCTGGCCTCTCTGGAGCTAACAAATGTTTCAAGGGCTGTTCAAGACAGAGGGTCCTGTTTACGGTTTTGTTTTTCCGCCCTGGTTTTCTCTTGCCCCCTTCCTGACCATCAGGTGCCCTGTGCTGTCTGTCTCAGGAGCCACACAGGTATTCTGCCAGGAGAGCTTCCTTTCTGAAGCTGACCAGGGCAAGGATTAGGATCTGGGGCCTGCTGGTCGCAGAACTTCCCCTGCGCAAATAAACAGTGCATTTCCCCTCCTGCTAACTTCTCAAAACAGGGGTGCTTGGATAGCCAGAAGCCTGATACTCTGACATAAAAGCCTTGTGAGTCCTTCATTGTTTGGTGTGCATGATAAACCTGGGCAGGCACTCTGTACATTCTCAGAGGCATGCATTCCCCTTTATTTAAATCCCACGCCTTTGATAGCAGCTAAAAAGAAGTCCCAGGGCTGGGGAATTAAGCTTTGCTCTCCTGTGGTCAGTAATCAGGGTGTGATGGTGGTGCCTGCCTCTGGGGGGGAAACTGAGTTTTCAGTGAAGTCGGCTGATTTCCCCCGCTTTTCTTCCAGGCTCGGAGGTTGGTGGTGGATGGTATGTTTTGAGAGAGCGCTTTGCGCAGGCACGTCAGTTCCCTTTCCCCACCTTCCTTGCCAAGCTATTCCTTCTGGCACCTCTTAGAAATGGCACTGGAACAGCTCCCCCCACCCCAGCCTTTCCCGAACAGCATTGCCATCCTTCCTCCGACCTTACACGACGAAGACACGGTTCAGGCGCCTCGACATTTGGCGTGTGCGTTGCGCGCACTCACACATGCACAACCCGCGTGTGTTGCTTCTCCCCTCCCCGCGTTCTTCGAATTCCCACAGCTCCCTCTCCGGAGGGGCTGCGGCTGCATGCAGAACTGGGCTGGGCGCAGGCAAAGTGGGGCAAAGGCGAAGCGAGGGGCGCAGGGCCAGTAGACACCCACCTGTCATGCTGGGGTTTGCCCTGGGCCCGGTGCCCTCGCCGCCACGCTGCCCCTGCCTGCCCTTTTCACGACCTCTGCCGCAGTGCCAGGGGCTCGCTCCCTGCCCTACCCGGGTGCTTGCCTCCTCTCGGGTTCTCCTCCTCTGCAATCGTATTTCTTGGCTCGCTTCTCTCTCCTCCCTCTTTGCAGCATCTCCCAGGCGCCGTCCAATCGCGAGCGACGGGCGGGCGCTGCATCCAGGCAGAGTACCAGGCGAGAGAGGTGGACGGACGGGGAGTCTGTTCCCCAGGACACGGCTGAAGCTGTCCAGCGACCTTGGACAGGGCAGGAGGGCGCTGGTCAGTCAGAAGTGAGGTGGAAACAGACGGAGCCCCAGCCCCTTGGATTCAGAAGCAGAGGGGCGCAAGAGAATTTTTGTGGGTGGGAGGAGTGTTCCTGCCATGGGGAAGATGTGCAAAATAAGGCTGCGCCAAAAAGAGAGAAACGGGTATGGCTGGCAGATTGGAAGGATGGCTTCCAATACCTGCTCAGCTCTGACCTTGGCGCGCTCACAATTTCTTAGCCCGACTTACCCAGCAAGGTGGTTGTGGGAATAAATTGGAATAGCCGTGGACGTGGGCATCGCTCTTGAGAACCGTGGAGATACAAAAAAATTAAATAAAGTAAAACGCAGCCCTGAGAATGAGACCCAGAACCTGTTCGGAATGCCAGGGCTCAGCTCTTGTCATGTATTCTCATAAAACACTGCCTCTGAACATATGAAGAGTGCAAGCTGGAAATCCGAACCCCGAGCATGTAACCTGTTGCATGCTGGGGCTCAGCCCTGGAACGAGCGTAGTTTTACTCGCACAAAGAGTATCTGGAGCATGTGCAGAGTTCCCTCCGGGAACCCTTGGCGTGGATTAGTTTGTCCTTCGCAGTTCCCTCTTTATTCACCATCGGAGTGGTCAATTTGTGGCAGAAGGCAGGCTGACCCCACCCCGCGCCCCCGCCCAATCTTTCCGCGCGCGCTTATTATAGGCGACGCGAGTGGTTGAATTCCGAAATTAGTGGTTTCGGCTGCAGAACGGGAGGTGGCAGTTATTCCAGAGTGAAAATTATTCCTGAGTAGTTAAAGCGCCCACCTGACCCAGCCGCCCACGGATGGAGGTGGATGATGGGCTTGCTTGCGAATTTCCCAGTTTGCATCGGGCGGGCGAGCGCGGGCGGAGGGCGGCCGGCTAAGCTGCGCGATGACCCATTTGGGCGCGGGGTGTGGCATCGCGGCAGGGCGCGGGGGGCTTGCTCAGAAAAGAGGGCAGCAGGTCAGCCGAGCGCCCCCCCTTGCGCTCCCCACCCTCCCCTGCCCCAATGCCCCCTTGGCGCCGCGCCAGCCCTGCGCGACCCTCCCTGGGCATGGAAAGGCACCCGCCCCGCCCTGCGCCCATCCCTTGGACTTCTTGCAGAGCATCCCAGAGGGCACCTCCCTTGCTCTCGGCGCGCGCGCATGCAAGCGATGAAGCCAGGTCTACAGCATCTTGCAAAGCGGCGGGCATTTCCCCCCACCCTAGCTAGGCGATGGATGGATGGATGGAGCGGCGCTGGGGCGCCTCCGAAAAAGCCCCGGCGGTGGTCCAGCGGGGCGCGCGCGGACGCTGCAGGGACTCACCATTGCAGAACTGCAGCAGCAAGGAGGTGTCGTACAGGATCCCACAGCTGGGCATCCTCTCGGCCATGCCCGCCCCCTGCGCCCCTACCGCCCCCCACCCACAAGGACCGACTCCCCACCCACCCCGTCCCCCCACCTCCCTCCCTCCTGCCTGCCCTCCTTCGCTCACACCTTGGCTCCTTCTGCCTCTCCACCCGCCTCTCCCTCCCGCCTGGTCCCCTGCATGCCTGCCTCCCGTTACCATAGCAACCCACCTCTTTCCTGCATCCTCTTGGCTAAGCACCCCAGTGGCTCCGCTAAGGGGCCCCTCGCTGGGCTGCACTCTCTCCAAGTCCCCACTTTAAGCAAATCAAATTACACACACATTACACACCCGCGCGCACGCACACACACTCGACCCTACCTTCGGCTCAACATGGAGCCCCACCCACAACCCCCCCAGCCCCACCCACACAGCTCGTCCTTGCTAAATCTCTCTCTCTCCCTCTTTCTACCTTCTTCAGATCTTCACCCGTTTTTTGCTTTTTCGTAGGCGGGGATGTAGTTGGTTTTTTCTAGGGATGCTTGGTTTTTAAATAATATCCGAAAGATCAGGGGGGGAAGGGTCGTATCCAACCAAGTTGTGCTCTGAGTAGACCCGTTGCAACTAATGAGCCTAGATTAGTCCGCCCCCATTAATTTCAATGGGTCTACTCTGAGTAGGACTGACGTTCGCTGCAACTCAAGATCTGTAAACGTTCCCACCTTAGTCTCATCCACTGCTACCTTATAGTCTTTCCTGTTTTCTGAATGCAGGCAATTCAAAACTAAATCATAGGAATACCCTCCCCCCAATATCATAGAGTCATAGAATTTCAGAGTTGGAAGGGGCCACCAAGGGTCATCTAGTCCAACCCCTTGCAATGAAGGAATGTCAGCTAAAGCATCCATGATAACCTCTGCTTTAAAACCTCCAAGGAAGGAGAGCCCACATCCCAACGTCGGAACAGCTCTTACTGTCAGAAAGTCCCCCCCCCCCTGATCTTTAATATACCGTAATTGGTCTTTGGCACTCACTGCTGCAGGATACGGCTGCATCTCTTGGTATCAGTGGCTTGCTGCTGCATCTGCTTGCAATAGTGAATTGGCAGGGACAAGGGAGCCAGCAAGACAGACTTAATGTGCCTCACAAGCTGCTTGTGTAGATAAAAGGCAATAAACTTCTGTAGGCTACCTTGAGCATCTTGGAGGAAATACGAGGCCTATCAATAAAATTGGCACAGGTAGGCTGTCTCCAAACATGGCTGGAGGACATACTTGTGACTCTCTCCTACACTGCTTGGTTGCTGCTGCTTGTTTTTTGCAAGATCCGTTGTACCCTTTAAACAGCTCTAGCCCACCAAAGCTTAGTAAAGGTAAAGGGACCCCTGACCATGAGGTCCAGTTGTGACCGACTCTGGGGTTGTGGCGCTCATCTCGCTTTATTGGCCGAGGGAGCCGGCATGCAGCTTCTGGGTCATGTGGCCAGCATGACTAAGCCACTTCTGGCAAACCAGAGCAGTGCACGGCAACGCCATTTACCTTCCCGCCGGAGTGGTACCTATTTATCTACTTGCACTTTGACGTGCTTTCGGACTGCTAGGCTGGCAATGAGCAATGGGAGCTCATTCCGTCACAGGGATTCGAACCACCGACCTTCTGATCGGCAAGTCCTAGGCTCTGTGGTTTAACCCACAGCGCCACCCGCATCCTTATGCCCCAGTAAATCTGTTAGTTTTCCAGTTGCCATGAGATTCTTTGTTGCTTCTTTTTTAAAAATAATTTTTATTGATTTTCAAAACAAATATACATATAATTCCATATCAGAGTTTGTCACAGATTTTCTCTTTTGGACTTCCTTCAGCTTCTCTGCCAATCATCCGTATTTAATTTTTAATTACGCATTTCCTTAATTTAATATTGCCCTCCCAAACATATTATCTTTTTTACAATACTCCTCCAATTCACAGAGCTTCTTGAAACCCCACCAGCGTTGTTTGCTCATCACATATACTTTTCAGATACTCTACAAATTTTCCACAGTCTTCGATGAACTTTTGGTCTCGTAGATATCTAATCCTCCCGGTTAATTTATCCAGTTCTGCATAGTCCATCAGTTTCAATCTCCATTCTTCGAGTGTCGGTAATTCCTCTTGTTTCCATTTTTGGGCCAGTAATATTCTTGCTGCTGTTATTGCGTATTCTTTGTTGCTTCTAACCAAGAGGAGGACTCTATTTCTAACTAGCTATTGCTGACGATGGACGGCCATGGGTTGGAGCTCCCCTTCTCCATGAATCAATCTAATCCCTTGAAAGCCACTTCAGTAAATTGTTAACCCAACCTTTCAGTGGCAATGAATTCCATAAGTTAATTATGCCTTGCTACGGAAGTACTGTACTTCATTCAAGCCTTCCCACTTTATATTCATGGGTCTTTTGTGACATCTAGTGGCACAGGAAGGGAATATAACTCCAGCCCACCCAGTTTAAACAAATTGGCTCCTTCTGTCCACTTTACCCATAAAAGATAAATCTCTCTTTGCCTTCTCTCACTCTTTCTCATGCACACCTCTTTTAGAAGACATCTGGAGGCAGCCCTGTTTAGGAAAGCTCTTAATGTTTAACAGACCACTGTATTTTAATACTTTGTTGGAAGCCGCCCAGAGTGGCTGGGGAAGCCCAGCCAGATAGGCGGGGTATAAATAATAAATTATTATTAAGTTATTATTATTATTTTCCTTCTAACAATAGACCTTTTACACAAAATGCAAAGTGTTTCCTTCCTTTCCTCCCTCATGCCCTGCTCTCCCACTTCCACCAAATATTACCTTGTCCTCTCTTCTCCTAACCTCCAGGTCTTCTTAATTCCATCCCTGTTAAAGAGGAGCATGTGAGCTCTGCATGAGTTGACTCCAAGGCATGGAGATAAAAGTGGGGGTTGGAGAGAGAGAAAAAAGAGGGAAGATGCAACATGGAGCATGAGTAATCAAGGCCAACTAAGGCATCAGCAAGCTGTTGTTTAGTCATTTAGTCATGTCCGACTCTTCGTGACCCCCTGGACCAGAGCACGCCAGGCCCTCCTGTCTTCCACTGCCTCCCGCAGTTTGGTCAAACTCATGCTGGCAGCTTCAAGAACACTGTCCCACCATCTCATCCTCTCTCGTCCCCTTCTCCTTGGGCCCTCCATCTGTCTCAACATCAGGGTCTTTTCCAGGGAGTCTTCTCTTCTCATGAGGTGGCCAAAGTATTGCAGCCTCAGCTTCACGATCTGTCCTTCCAGTGAGCACTCAGGGCTGATATCCTTCAGAATGGAGAGGTTTGATCTTCTTGCAGTCCATGGGACTCTCAAGAGTCTCCTCCAGCACCAGAATTCAAAAGCATCCATTCTTCGCCGATCAGCCTTCTTGATGGTCCAGCTCTCACTTCCATACATCACCACTTGGAAAACCATAGCTTTAACTATACATACCTTTGTTGGCAAGGTGATGTCTTTTTTTAAAAAGCAGAGACATTAGCAAGCTATTGTTTATTTTTTTAGTACCTGCCCTTTACCCAAATGCCCCAGGGCAGGTTCCAGCATTAAAACATAATATTAAAAAAATTGAAACAACTTGAAACCATAAAATAAGTGGGTCCTTAAAACATGTGCCTCACGTGTCAGAGATGTGACTTCAGCTATATCCTGACGGTGGCAGACTTTGAGCTCTCAAGTTTCTGAATTGGTCGCACTGCCCTAAAACCACCTCTGCTCCAGAAGCTGTCTAATGAAGGTGCCAGGCACACCTCTTTGGGGAGGGAGGTCTACAGCTTAGAGGCCACCACAGAGAAGGCCTCATAGGCCACCCCCCAAGCCTCTGAAGGAGAAACTATGGAGAGGGACCCCTCTGCCAATCTCAGCACCCAAGTGGGTCTGTAGGTAAGGTGGTCTTTCTGATAAAGCTAGTTGACACAAGATTGGAGGGGCTGCAGATTGCACAAATGTGGTTTCCACCCACTCAACTTATCAGGTTCTTGGTTTTAGACCCTCCCTTTTCTTTCTCCATTCCATTTGGGCATGTTCCACTGACCTGCCAATGGAGGAAGCGAAAATGTTTGCAGTTATCTAGCTGGAATCTGGACTAGACCTTAAACACAGCAGAGCATGCTTTTAATCAAGATTCAAAGCCTGCTCTTAAGCCTTTATACAATATAATGTTTTTTGGAATCTTTAACTTGGAATATACATTTCAAGGAATATAATTGTAACGAATGCAAATGTTAAATGGCCACTTCCAGGTAGGGTTGCCATATGTCCTGAATTTCCCAGATATAGACTGTATTCAGCCCTCGTAAACAGGGTCCAGGCGGAAATCGCTGAAATGTCCAGGAAAATCTGGATGTATGGCAGCCCATGTTGGTAGTGTAGATTCTGGCAAATTTCATTAAAAATCGCTCAAAACCTCTCTTTTTTTCTTTCTTTGAGATTTCGCAAAATTTCAGCAACTTTTGTGTCATGATCTCCACTTTTTGAAATATGGCAACCCTACTTCCAGGTCCAGCTTGGCCAGCCAGGTGCCTCTTCACTCAGCGCTGGCTGGGGCTGATGGGAGTTTGGCCAAAACATCTGGAGGGCCCTGGGGGAAGGCTGCCCTCCGTTTCTTGATGTGAAGGCCAGCACGGGTCAAGGCAGGGCATTGTGAATGTTGGATCTTATTTCGTTAAGGGTGGGGTTTTTCAACCAGTGTGAGGATCTCTTAACACTTCAGTATGTTAGTATGGATTGCTGTTAGGGCAGATATGCAAGGAGGGAGCCCAGGGACGATTGTGCCATGCTTCTCTCTGCGCATGTGTCAGAGGCCGAGGGGATGAATAATTAACAGCCATGAATGATTAAAGACAATTTCCCTCCATCTTAAAAACTCTGCTCTTGGCTGGCGCAACAGAGGATTAGTCAATGCTTTCTTCAGTCAGCAAACTATAATCTTCATTCTTCTGTCAAATGCCTTAAGTCAAAAGACTGAAGCTGGGTGAGGAGCCAGACTGCCCCAGACAGTTATCACCTGTCCTGTAGACATATTGCTCGCAGTGTCTGCTGGCAGGTGACCTCATCCCAGCCACCATGCTTTATTGACATATACTGTGCTGTTAGGATTTTTTTAATCCGCAAGGGCTGAGATTGCTTTCCAGCTGAAACCGGTAGCCTGCATGTTTGCTTCCATGTCCTCACGATACCTGCTCAACCTGTACATTTGTTAACAAAAAGATTATTACAGAGACACTAAGTTTCCAGTGCTTTTTGCTCCACAGGAAACTCCTTCTCCCATATCTTGGGGGGGGGGGTTACTGAAGGTTGGGCCCTGACCTGTGCAAAAGGCCCAGAATGTTTAGTGCCCGCCTTGATACAGGCAGTGGCGTAGCGTGGGTTGTCAGCACCCGGGGCAAGGCAAGTAATTTGCGCCCCCTAACCCGTGGATTTGTGCCCCCTAACCCATGGATTTGCGTCCCCTAACCCTAACCCCCAGATGTTGCGCCCGGTGCGGCCGGCCCCCCCTGCACCCCCCACGCTACGCCACTGGATACAGGAAAGTGAGAAAGAAGCTGATTGAGAGAGAAAGAAAGAGAGATGTCCTAGGTTTTTAATGGGCTAAATACTGGAGGAGTCCAGATGAAAATATCTCTTCCCTTTTGGGGAATTTCTTCAGCTCTTACGGTGTGTCAGCTCCCGAAGATGTCAAGGGATCTGGAGGACAACTGGGGGCCTTATCCTCCCTCCTCTCTTTGAAGGGGACTTTGGTGTCTGCAAGCCCAATAGCCACCCGGCTTGCAGAGTCATCTTGGACAAGCGCCTTCAAGTTTGGCTTCAGCACCTTCAGGGTCACGCACTTCAGCACCCTCCGCACCACCGTTCCTTGGCCCGTCAGGCTCTCTGGGTACTGCGTCCAGGAACTTTCTCCAGGCTCCCAGTGGTAAATGGCATCGTGAGTCCTGGAGGTGCAGACGCCGCCCATCACATAAATTTTCCCCTGGAAGTAAGCGGCGCCTGCAAAGGCAAGAGGCAGTGGCAGCGGAGGGATGGTGACCTCGTTGCTTATGACGCCATCCTCGCGCATGAAAAAGCACTTCGAGGTACATGGAAGAAGCTGGCTGAATCTCCTGTTTGGGTACGTCTGGGTGTTTTTTTTGGCAAAGAAGCCCCCTAGGACGCAGATCCCGGTCTCCATGGTGACAGCAGCTGCACCGTGGAGACAGAATTCCAGAGGCACCTGTACCCAGGTATCCAAGAGGATGTCATAGAGAAGGATGCCCTGGTAAACCACTTCGTCGGAATCTGCATCTCCTCCGATGAGGTAGAGCTTGTTCTTGTACGAGGCCGAGGCGGAGAAGCGCAGGATGACGGGCAGGCTGGCGATGGGTGACCACGTCTGCTTAACCACGTCAAAACTCTCCGCAGAGGCGAGGGGGCCTGTGTCATTCCAGCCACTCAGGGCAAAGAGCTTGTGCTTGCAAGTCAAAAGGATGTGGACGGACCGGGGCGTCGACATGGAGGGCAGCTGGAGCCAGTGGTTGGCTACAGAGTTGTACTCATGCAGTGCCTGGGAGTAGGAGCCATCAGGGTGTTTCCCTCCTGAGATGTAGAGCTTGTGGTCCAGGGCTGAGCATCCAGGGAGCGCCACGAGCTCTAAAGGTGGCAGTTTGGTCCTGGACCCCGTAGCTGGATCCAAGCACTCCATGTAGCAATCCATATCTTCGTTGACGGAGAGGATGTCCCTCAAGCGAGGGACTTTGATGCAGATGATCCGTTCCTGGTACATGCCCTGCCGGAGACCCCCACTCGCCTGCAGCCTCCCTGCCCCATCTAGGTCCCCCCACTGCAATTCCACTTGCTGGTTGAGCGTCGCTACGTCTTCCTGGACTTGTGCAATTTCCCTGGGCGTCAGGAGAGGGAAGCGGACATGTTGCAGGAGCGTCTTGAGTACCGGAAGGCGCTCCGCGGGTGTGGCCGCCACCCACCGCTGCACAGCCCAGAAGACGTACATTTCGGAGGTGATGACTAAGTGGCCCGAGGAGATGAGGCAGATCAAAGCGCCGAGGTCGAGATTCGGGAAATCCTTGTGTTCCAAGAGGGTTTCGAAGTTGAGGCCGAGGTAGCGCATGGTGCTTCGCAGCAAGGTGGGGTTGTTGTGATCGTAGGCCAGCATGTACAAGTGGAAGCAATTCTCCTTGGAGATCCTCTCTGATAGATATCTGCCAGGGAGCAATGGAGAGAAAGAACGTCACTGGGAATCCTGTGGGTGGAAGCCGCTTATTCCTTTGGCTTTCGAAACAGGTGTTGGGGAGAAATGTAAGAGGAGCCAGACCTCTTGCGCTACCTGCTGATGTGTTCAAGGGCTGGTGTGACCTGGAGCCGGCTGGCTGCTGTGAACAGATCTTCAGCGTTCTCTGCAGTGAGGGCCAGTTCCCCCGAGTAGAGGTAGGCTAGCAGATTCTGGAGGAGGGAAGGATCCATGTCTTTCAGCAAAACCTCCCCGTCTCTGGATTCCTTAAAGTCGCTCGTAAACACAGCCTGGAAGTAAGGGCTGGCGGAGGCTAACAGGGCCCTGTGGGGGAAATGGAGACAGTCAGATTGGCTGTGGAGTGGCTGGGTACCATCAAGTACTAACCATCCTTTTACCCTCAGTTGCCCCACCTGAAAAATGGGATAAATCATATCTCTTCTCTTGGAGGTATGTTGTGAAGAAGAAGAAAAAGAGTTTGAATTTGATATCCCGCCTTTCACTCCCTTTAAGGAGTCTCAAAGCGGCTAACATTCTCCTTTCCCTTCCTCCCCCACAACAAACCCTCTGGGGCTGAGAGACTTCAGAGAAGTGTGACTGGCCCAAGGTCACCCAGCAGCTGCATGTGGAGGAGCGGGGAATCGAACCCGGTTCACCAGAATACGAGTCTATCGCTCTTAACCACTACACCACACTGTGCTTATGCAAAGGAGAGGGTCTTTTCTGTGGTGGTGCTTCTGAGTACTAGCTCAGACCACGGGAGGGGAGAGGAGTTGCTCTTGTGTTCAAATCCTGCTTGCAGGTTTCCCACAGGCCTCTGCTTGGCCGCTGTGAGAACAGGAAGCCGGACTAGGTAGGCCATTGCCCTAATCCAGCCGGGTTTTTATGCTCTGACTCTGAACTGCCGCTTCTAAAGAGCCAGGCCAAGTGCTGACATTAAGAGCTGCTCAGCGCCTGCTTAAGAGCTTCCTATTTGTCCATGAGTTTTAGACTGCAGATGGTTTGGGAAATTGTGTTTTATTCTGTTTTTGTTTTTTAAAAATAATTTTGATTGAATGATTTTATGTTACAAAAAACATTACAACCATACCACCACAAAATATAATTGAGAAATAAAAATTACATACATCAGTATTTTGTTTGTTATTTGTTATTTGCTGTCTTATTTCCTCCCAAACATTCCATACCCAACACACACACACACACACACACACAGAGAGAGAGAGAGAGAGAGAGAGAGAGAGAGAAAGAAGAAAAAAATAATAATAGTGATAATAATGAAAATAAACATTTCCCCCCTTTTATCTTACAAACTCTCTTCTTCAATTTTGACTTCCTGTCAAGTCCCTTCGCATATGTTTTATCTTAGAACTGAATGTACACAAAACAATAAACCTTTCTATATAAATTTTCCAATACATTCAGAAAACATAATAAATCCTTAATTGATATCCGCCTCCTTTTACTTCCTTTGTCACTCGAGTGCTAGCATGGAGTCAAAACTATTATTGTATTTTTGAACGTATCTTCTATAACCATCCCATTTTCCCACAAATTTTTGCTTTGAGTTTGCTGGTCAATTGAGCCATCTCCACAAATTACTGTAATTTGATTTGCCAATCTATTATTTTTGGAAACTCCTGATCTTTCCATCCCTTGGCCATGAGTATTCAAGCCGCTGCAGTTGCATACATGAATAACTCTCTATGTTTTTTGGGGGAAATTGTGTTTTATTCTGTTGGCGGGGTTTTCAGGCTTTTATTTTGTCTTCCTCTGTTTTGTTACTGTTTCCCGTTGGTTTTCAAATTGTATTTAGTCAGACTTTCGCATGCCACCCTGCGAATAAGACTTGAAATGAATAAATAAATTCCCATATCCGACTGCACTGCCTACACATTCCCACCCAGTGGGATATTAGGGAGGCTTCCAAACTTCCAAATTCCTGGGATTTCTTGGCATGGATGTAAGAGGTTTTTATTTCCCCCACCACCACCACTTTCTCTGGGAAAACACACAGTTTATTGCTGAATTGGAATAAATGTCAATTGGTTTTTCTACAGATTCAGTAGCAAACAGCAGGAATGTGGAAGGACAAAAGGAAACTGTATTGGATCTGTGCCTTGGAATCGCAGGAGAAGCAGAAATGTGGATGAACTCTAAGAAGGAGCTGGCTGCTTGGCTCCATTTGCTATAAGGGCATTTCTGGCCCTCCTGTCCGACATGGGACCCACCTGTTGCACGGAAACCGCTTCCCTCCAGCTACCAAGGTGGCATTGCAGAGTTCCTGGGTCTTATGCAGCTGCTTCAAACCTGAGGGAGAGGAAGCGAAATGAAAGCCTTCTAGGTCATTATAGCTGGTCACCTGAGGGGTAAGAGCAGCTCCCTAGGGAGGGGAGGTTAATGTATGGGCCATAATATACAATCCAGAACAATTGCTCAAAAGCCAAGGAGAATGAAAGTTTATTTTTTTTATTTAATTTTTAATGGAATTTTATTTACAACATAACACCCCCACCCCACCCCCATACAGAAACCCACCCTCATTAAACGTGAACATAACATAAAGCATAACATACAACAATACGAACAACCAAATAAACCAACCCTAGAAAGGAATGCTGTGATCACCAACAGTCAGCATGGATTTCTGAAAAATAAGTCATGTCAGACTAACCTGATCTCGTTTTTTGACAGAATTACAAGCCTGGTAGATGAAGGGAACGCAGTGGATGTAGCCTACCTTGATTTCAGCAAGGCATTTGACAAGGTGCCCCATGATATTATTTTAAAGAAGCTGGTAAAATGCGGTCTTGACTATGCTACCACTCAGTGGATTTGTAACTGGCTGACTGACCGAACCCAAAGGGTGCTCATCAATGGTTCCTCTTCATCCTGGAGAAGAGTGACTAGTGGGGTGCCACAGGGTTCTGTCTTGGGCCCGGTCTTATTCAACATCTTTATCAACGACTTGGATGATGGACTCAAGGGCATCCTGATCAAATTTGCAGATGACACCAAACTGGGAGGGGTGGCTAACACCCCAGAGGACAGGATCACACTTCAAAACGACCTTGACAGATTAGAGAACTGGGCCAAAACAAACAAGATGAATTTTAATAGGGAGAAATGTAAAGTATTGCACTTGGGCAAAAAAAATGAGAGGCACAAATACAAGATGGGGGACACCTGGCTTGAGAGCAGTACATGTGAAAAGGATCTAGGAGTCTTGGTTGACCATAAACTTGACATGAGCCAACAGTGTGACGCGGCAGCTAAAAAAGCCAATGCAATTCTGGGCTGCATCAATAGGAGTATAGCATCTAGATCAAGGGAAGTAATAGTGCCACTGTATTCTGCTCTGGTCAGACCTCACCTGGAGTACTGTGTCCAGTTCTGGGCACCACAATTCAAGAAGGACACTGACAAACTGGAACGTGTCCAGAGGAGGGCAACCAAAATGGTCAAAGGCCTGGAAACGATGCCTTATGAGGAACGGCTAAGGGAGCTGGGCATGTTTAGCCTGGAGAAGAGGAGGTTAAGGGGTGATATGATAGCCATGTTCAAATATATAAAAGGATGTCACATAGAGGAGGGAGAAAGGTTAAAACATAAGCCCGGCTAGCTTCCTGATGAGCCATTAAGAGAACCAAGGATAGGGGCTCTGTGCCAGAGGCCAAATGGGTAGCCCCTCCTCTCTTAGTAGGACAAAGCAGGAGATTGAGGGCAGAATTTGCTGTAATGTGACCTAGAGGGGAAAAGCTTGCAGGCTGGAAAAGGCAGAGAGGCTGACTTCTGTTTGACTCCAAGGCTGTGGCTATGGGAGAAACAAGACCCTTTGGGGGGGTTGATGCTGTGAGGCCCTCTATCACAGGCTCAGGTTGTGTATGTGTGTAAATAAACCCTATATCCGGATGACACCACAGTCTCTGCTGTGTCTCATTTCCAAAAGGAAACACAAACCCTGGGTAAGCGCCTGGAACCCCTGGAATCTTGCACTGATCAGAGTTTGAGGCGGCATGTGGCAGTATATTATCAGGCAGCCTATATAAAGAATCACAAAACAGAGAAACAGAGAAACCAGTAGGAGAACACTTCAATCTCCCAGGACATTCTATACAAGATCTCAAAGTAGCTGTTTTACTACAAAGGAATTTCAGAAATAGACTGGAAAGAGAAGCTGCTGAATTGCAACTCATTACCAAACTTAAAACCATGGAGAGACCTGGTCTGAACAAAGACATTGGATTCTTATCCCATTATACATGACTAAGCCATTTCTCACCTTCTCACCCCTTGCCTTTTCCTGTAAGACCTATTGCAGTCATTAAGAGTCGTCAACAGGCTCATCTCAGCTACCTGCCAATCTCCCATTCCCACCACCCTTCTGAGTAATACCCCTCCCCACCTTCTCACTATGTAGAAGGATCTGGCAACTTCTGTTTCAGTGTATCTGAAGAAGTGTGCATGCACACAAAAGCTCATACCAAGAACTAACTTAGTTGGTCTTTAAGGTGCTACTGGAAGGAATTTTTTTATATAAAAACTGTTAATGATAGCAGCGGCCAGAATAATACGTTGCTCTTATCCTGTCCTGCAGAAAATGCTGCAATAATTTGCTGCTGCCGGGGTTTCAAGACCAGGAAAAAAAGGCTTTGCTCAGGTGGCCAAGGGAGATCAGAAGGCTGGGCTCCCAGTATTTATTCCAGGACTGGCGGACTTTCCACACCCCCTACTACCCCCCGGAGAGGCTTTGGCCTCAAGGACAATGAGGCTCCCAGCTACTATAGACCCATAGAGCTGGAAGGGACCACGAGGGTCATCTAGTCTGATCCCCTGCAATGCAGGAATATTTTGCCCAATGTGGCAACCAAAATGGTCAAAGGCCTGGAAACGATGCCTTATGAGGAACGGCTAGGGGAGCTGGGCATGTTTAGCCTGGAGAAGAGGAGGTTAAGGGGTGATATGATAGCCATGTTCAAATATATAAAAGGATGTCACATAGAGGAGGGAGAAAGGTTGTTTTCTGCTGCTCCAGAGAAGCGGACACGGAGCAATGGATCCAAACTATAAGAAAGAAGATTCCACCTAAACATTAGGAAGAACTTCCTGACAGTAAGAGCTGTTTGACAGTGGAATTTGCTGCCAAGGAGTGTGGTGGAGTCTCCTACTTTGGAGGTCTTTAAGCAGAGGCTTGACAACCATATGTCAGGAGTGCTCTGATGGTGTTTCCTGCTTGGCAGGGGGTTGGACTCGATGGCCCTTGTGGTCTCTTCCAACTCTAGGATTCTAGGATTCTAGGATTCTAAAATTCTTCCTTTATCCTGTATCTCGTCTCCTTATTTACTTCTTATAAACTGTTTCCTTTATGAGTAATTATTAATATTCTTCTAATTATAACTTAAATATCCACAAAGTCTCCTGCAGACATTAATCGAAACAAGTTCTAGGTATGTATTTTAGGGCACTGTTTTGTGAAGTATTCTCTGCATCTTCCCCATGCTTTTTGAAACTCTTGTCTAGTGTGATCTCTAATTGCCTGTTAATCTAGCCAGTTCAACTTACTCTAACTTATCTTGCCATTCCTTTTTTGTTTCTTTCAGTTTCTTTTTTCCCAGATTTTAGCAAGTAGGACCCTTGCCGCTCAAGGTGAATGAAAGTTTGGTGCAATTGGATTGTGCTCTATGGTCCTCTCTGCTAAATCATTGGGAGGGGAGAGAAGTCACTCAGGATAACGTGGGTCAGATCACCAAAAAGAACCCCCCCACAAACACCAAAAAACCCTCCAGCCATTTGTGTTTTACTCTTTTATCTTTTATCTTTTGTTAGCCACACATTGAATGTATGTGCTCTACGTGGGGCTACCTTTGAAGGTGACCCGGAAACTACAACTAATCCAGAGTGCGGCAACTAGACTGGTGACTGGGGGCAGCTGCCGAAACCACATAACACCGGTCCTGAGAGATCTGCATTGGCTCCCAGTACGTTTCCGAGCACAATTCAAAGTGTTGGTGTTGACCTTTAAAGCCCTAAACGGCCTCAAAGGCCCAGTATACCCAAAGGAGCGTCTCCACCCCCATCGTTCTGCCCGGACACTGAGGTCCAGTGCCAAGGGCCTTCTGGCGGTTCCCTCAGTGCGAGAAGCAAAGTTACCGGGAACCAGGCAGAGGGCCTTTTCGGTGGTGGCACCCGCCCTGTGGAACTCCCTCCCACCAGATGTGAAAGAGATAAACAACTGCCTGACATTTAGAAGACATCTGAAGGCAGCCCTGTTCAGGGAATTTTTTAATGTGTGACATTTTAATGTATTTTAAATCTTTGTTAGAAGAGTGGCTGGGGAAGCCCATCCAGATGGGCGGGGTACAAATAATAAATTTATTATTATTATTATTATTATTATTATTATTATTATTATTATTAGCCAGACCTTTGAACACCTGGACCCAGGAAGTGTTAAAACATAAGTCCGGCTAGCTTCCTGATGAGCCATTAAGAGAACCAAGGATAGGGGCTCTGTGCCAGAGGCCAAATGGGTAGCCCCTCCTCTCTTAGTAGGGCAAAGCAGGAGATTGAGGGCAGAATTTGCTCTGATGTGACCTAGAGGGGGAAAGCTTGCAGGCTGGAAAAGGCAGAGAGCAAGAGTGCGCCATGGCTGACTTCTGTTTGACTCCAAGGCTGTGGCTATGGGAGAAACAAGACCCTTTGGGGGGGTTGATGCTGTGAGGCCCTCTATCACAGGCTCAGGTTGTGTATGTGTGTAAATAAACCCTATATCCGGATGACACCACAGTCTCTGCTGTGTCTCATTTCCAAAAGGAAACACAAACCCTCGGTTTGTTTTCTGCTGCTCCAGAGAAGCGGACACGGAGCAATGGATCCAAACTACAAGAAAGAAGATTCCACCTCAACATTAGGAAGAACTTCCTGACAGTAAGAGCTGTTCGACAGTGGAATTTGCTACCAAGGAGTGTGGTGGAGTCTCCTACTTTGGAGGTCTTTAAGCAGAGGCTTGACAACCATATGTCAGGAATGCTCTGATGGTGTTTCCTGCTTGGCAGGGGGTTGGACTCGATGGCCCTTGTGGTCTATTCCAACTCTATGATTCTATTCTATTCTATGATTCTATGGTAAGCGCCTGGAACCCCTGGAATCTTGCACTGATCAGAGTTTGGGGTGGCACGTGGCAGTATATTATCAGGCAGCCTATATAAAAACTGTTAATGATAGCAGCGGCCAGAATAATACGTTGCTCTTATCCTGTCCTGCAGAAAATGCTGCAATAATTTGCTGCTGCCGGGGTTTCAAGACCAGGAAAAAAAGGCTTTGCTCAGGTGGCCAAGGGAGATCAGAAGGCTGGGCTCCCAGTATTTATTCCAGGACTGGCGGACTTTCCACACCCCCTACTACCCCCCGGAGAGGCTTTGGCCTCAAGGACAATGAGGCTCCCAGCTACTATAGACCCATAGAGCTGGAAGGGACCAGCAGGGTCATCTAGTCTGACCCCCTGCAATGCAGGAATATTTTGCCCAATGTGGCAACCAAAATGGTCAAAGGCCTGGAAACGATGCCTTCTGAGGAACGGCTAAGGGAGCTGGGCATGTTTAGCCTGGAGAAGAGGAGGTTAAGGGGTGATATGATAGCCATGTTCAAATATATAAAAGGATGTCAGATAGAGGAGGGAGAAAGGTTGTTTTCTGCTGCTCCTGAGAAGCGGACACGGAGCAATGGATCCAAACTACAAGAAAGAAGATTCCACCTAAACATTAGGAAGAACTTCCTGACAGTAAGAGCTGTTCGACAGTGGAATTTTCTGCCAAGGAGTGTGGTGGAGTCTCCTCCTTTGGAGGTCTTTAAGCAGAGGCTTGACAACCATATGTCAGGAGTGCTCTGATGGTGTTTCCTGCTTGGCAGGGGGTTGGACTCGATGGCCCTTGTGGTCTCTTCCAACTCTAGGATTCTATGATTCTATTCTATGGTCCGAGTTTGAGGTCAGCCTCGGGCTCACCCTGGCTGAAACAAGCTTTCAGCGAAGAGGTCTCTGGCTCGTGCTCCTCCTCCTTTCTGCCGACTTCTGCCATGTCTGCTGGATCCATGCCTCCTGCCGCCGAGTCCCAGGGGGCTGCCACTCTCTCTGGGAACCGGCCCAGGTGGGGCTCCGACCTGCCTCCCACTTGCCCCCTCAAAGCCTCTCTTAAAATCAGCCTACAGCTCAGGCACCAGTGTCCCTGGGGCTGCCATCACCACCACAATGGTCGCCGTGGCACCTTGGGCCTCCTCAGGGTGCCCTAGGAATTTAGTGGCTTGCCCTGGCTCAACTTGCTGCCAGGGGTGAAGATGGCGCCTTTGGGAACCCTACGGGCCCTTGTTCCGCTCCCTGAATGTGGGAAGAAGCGCTGCAGATAGCTCCCTGCCTCGCAGCAGATCCATGCGGCACCCTCCTCGCCAGACGAAAACTCGGTTTCCGCCACCCTCGCCACCCGTTCCGTTTTGGCCATGCTCCGGATCGCAACCCGATCGCTTAGTGCATTTTCTTGTGCGGAAAGCTGGCTTTCTTTTCATCTTGCAGATTGTGCAGGGGTAACTGTAGTACAGTATGTGCTTCGATAAGACAGCTTACATAAGAAGAGACGTGAAAACTGTGACGAACGGAGGTCACTAAGAGAACCTGCTTATTTTAAGAATGGGCCAAGAATCATCATTTTATTTATTAAATGTTTGTGCAGGAAAACTCAGCCTTGAGCTAGCTAGAGAGCGAACAGGCATCCTGTCTAGGGCTGGGCAGTATATTGATATATCACCGAACAATGGTTTGAAGCCCATATCGCCATAGCGATTTCATAATTTTTGACCTGGCAATATATCGCGAATCATGTGTGCTATGCAAAAACCACAATGAGGGGGGAAATGTGAAGACAGCCAATGCCTCTACATAGCTCCATCCTGACTTTAGACATTGTGACATATCCATATATCGCAATGTTTAGCTTGTAATATATCGCGATATATTACAGATACAGATCTCGAAAACCAGATACCACCTTGCCGTGACCTTCTTGCATCCAGCTCTGATAATGCAGGCATGCTTTTCCTCTGAGAAAGTGGCTCAACTTTTACACATGTGTAAATGTAAGCTATAGTATAGTCCGTATAGTTAAAGCTCTGGTTTTCCCGGTAGTGATGTATGGAAGTGAGAGCTGGACCATAAAGAAGGCTGATCACTGAAGAATGGATGCTTTTGAATTCTGGTGCTGGAGGAGACTCTTGAGAGTCCCATGGACTGCAAGAAGATCAAACCTCTCCATTCTTAGGGAAATCAGCCCTGAATGCTCACTGGAAGGACAGATCCTGAAGCTGAGGCTCCAAGACTTTGGCCACCTCATGAGAAGAGAAGACTCCCTGGAAAAGTCCCTGATGTTGGGAAAGATGGAGGGCACAAGGAGAAGAGGACGCCAGAGAACGAGATGGTGGGACAGTGTTCTCGAAGCTACCAGCATGAGTCTGACCAAACTGTGGGAGGCAGTGGAAGACAGGAGTGAGTACCTGGCGTGCTCTGGTCCAGGGGTTCAAGAAGAGTCGGACAAGACTAAACAACAAAACAAAATGTAAGCTGGGGGCTGCCTGCATCTCTCTAAGGCTTTGTACTTTATATGCCTGTGGACACCACTTTCCCCCACCAGCCAGGAGTTGTTCTGACCAAGTAAAGCTGCCTCAAACATCACAATGGGGCATTTGTTGGGGGGGGGGGGACGACTCACTGCAATTGCTTATAGTTTATTATGTGAGCCGCTGTAAGTACTCTAAAGGAAGGCCTGAAATATAGTAACTGTGGTACAGGAAGATAATAATAATAACAAATAAGAAGAAGGGGGTCCAGGGCAGGCGATGCGGGCAAGTCACTGGCGAGTTGGAGCTGGAGAGAGGTATCCATCACATCTCTTTGTGGGCTGCAGCAAACCTGGTGATTTAGAGCCGCCACAAAACCAGTGGGAAACATGAAAACCAACCCGGTCATCCAAGCTGCCATTGACCTCACGGCGGGGGCCGCAGGAGGCACTGCCCGTGTGATTACCGGCCAGCCATTTGATACCGCCAAGGTAAAAATGCAGACGTTCCCTGCCATGTACCGAGGGTTTGTGGACTGTTTCGTGAAGATTTACAAGCAAGTGGGGTTTAGAGGCTTCTACGAGGGCACCACCCCGGCTCTGGTTGCCAACATTGCCGAAAACGCCGTGCTCTTCATGTGCTACGGCTTCTGCCAAAGCGTTGTCAGGAGCATCGTTGGGCTGGACAGCAAAGCAACGCTGAGCGACCTTCAAAACGCCGCCGCCGGCTCCTTTGCTTCGGCCTTTGCTACCTTGGTCCTCTGCCCCACCGAACTCGTGAAGTGTCGCCTGCAGGCCATGCACGAAATGCAGTTATCCGGGGAGGTCGTGCGCGGGCGCGGTACAGTTTGGTCGGTAGTGAAAGGTGTCCTGAAAAAGGACGGTCCCCTTGGACTCTACCGCGGATTCTCCAGCACTTTGCTGCGTGAAATCCCAGGCTATTTTTTGTTCTTTGGAGGCTATGAGCTGAGCCGGACGTTTTTTGCATTTGGAAGGCCAAAAGAGGAATTAGGCCCTGTGGCGCTGATGGTCAGCGGCGGTTTTGGCGGCGTGTGTCTCTGGATCGCTGTCTATCCCATTGACTGCATCAAAACTAGAATTCAGGTCCTTTCCGTCGCTGGGAAACAGGCAGGCTTCATGGTGACCTTTGCAAGCGTTCTCCGGGAAGAAGGTATCTTTGCCTTGTACTCAGGACTGAAACCTACGATGCTCCGAGCTTTCCCAGCCAACGGTGCCTTGTTCCTTGCCTATGAGTATAGTCGGAAAGTGATGATGAACCAGTTTGAGATCTAATATTTTTTATTGTCGACTTACAATCATTGGAAACCTTTACAGGTCATGAGAGCTGCCGCAAGAACAAAGAAAAAAATCAAGTTTTAAAGTATCTGATGTTTTAAATAAACATGTTGGGTTGTTTTTCCCCCTAAAACAACACAAATCAAAGAAGAAGAATATAATACTTGAACAGAAGGATTTGCATTTCCCCCAGGGTCAATTTAAAAAGCTCCTGTTCCCTAAGCCACTTGCCTGAATGAAATGCCATTAATTAAAAATCCTTCCAACTCTTCCCCGGCTTTTATTAAAGTACCTTTGGCTATCGGTGTGCAATTCCTGTTCCAATAATGGGAAAATACGACAATCCACCCTTCTTTTGAAGGATTCTCTCTCCCCCATTAAAGCAATATTGCACAATGATCTCAACCCCTCTGAAGTGCATCACCTTCCTAAGGTGAACAGTATTTGCTGTAATAAAAGGATAACGAATATAATCTATATTTAACACTTCTGGTGAAGGGGTGAAGGTCAGGATGACCAATGGAGAGCCAGGCTAAGGACCTCTAAAGCCATTTAAGAACCTCTGACACCATTTTAGAGAGCAAACTAGAAGCTAAAAGCATAAAGTCATTTTAGAAAGCTAAAGACTATTTCTCTTTCTCATGTTTGTCACTTTGCCACCTTTTGCAGAGGCAGCAAGCATGCAAGCTTGTGGGTGCAGCTAGCTTGCCCCTGCAGGAAGTTTGCCAATTGAGGTTAAGCCATTTCTGAGAAACGACCCCTGACAAAGGCAAGTAGCAGGATGTTTGCTGACCGCCAGGGTCCAGATAGAACTCTTAGGTGTGAAGTTGCTAAACCACAAGTACATTTCTTGGAAGTGGGGGGTTCAGGGGCACTTCCTGGAATTAGTAAAGAGGTTAAGTAGATTATAAGCCAGTAGCGCCACCTAGTGGAATAGGCAACTTGGAACCAAAAGGACACACCAATTTATTCATTGGTTGAGTTTTAATGAATATGCATCAATGACCATAGGAAATTGTCAACCATTGGCTAAAGGGATGCCAAGGGGCTGAACTATGCTTTGCAGAAAGGTATATCGGTAGGATGCCCCAAAGGGGGGGTGGGCATTCTTCATTTTCCTGAATGCACCCTATTTGCTTTTTGTCTGACAAAATAAAATAAAAAAAACTTTTTCTTTAAGAAACTTTGCTGCCTGATCTTTACATTCCTGGTCTGTATTTCTGAAGTCCCTTTCATTTCTGGTGCCGTGACTCGGATCAGAAGGACTTTAAGTGTCCTCAGAGACCAGGAGGCAGCTCCCTTGCCCTCTGGGCAGAGACGGCGGAGGGCCAACGGACTTCCTGGCTTCCAGGTGCACACCGAATCTTTTCTTCGGAGGGGGGCAGAAGGCAACTTGACCCTCTTGCTGTATCCTGGGACAGAGGACAACGGATTTGAAGAGCCGAGGTTGGGAGGACAGGGCAGAGAACAGCCGGCTGGGGTGAGTACATGGCAACAAGCCCTGAGGGGATAGGAAATCCTCCTTTTAATTAAGGAGAAGGGAGATCCTGATCAAATCTCCAGCGTGGATAGTGGCATTAAGGAGAAGGGTTGACTCCTGACAACCACCCACGCTTTGGTATTAGGAAGGAGAGAAAGGGGGGGGCACAGGGTGGTTAGTGTATGGTACAACGTCTGGCGAGAGAGGCATTTTGTGCATGTATGTGTGTTACCCCGGGGCATTCCCCTGGGGTCGTTGCGAAATGAATGTGTGTTTGGTGTGGGGACGCTGTACAGGGCCATACTGAAAATGGGAGGGGGGAGGCTCGAAAGGCTTGAAAGGTCCAGTAATCCCCCTTCAATGCATGTTAAACAACTTCAAGAAAGGATTCAGCGGAGACTATGCCATAGACCAGGGGGGACATCCTGACTAGATCCCCTATATAGACAACTGGCTGAAGGTGGTAGATGACAACCCCCCCCCCTGGTTGAAGAAATGCAGGACTGAACATTGCAAAGTCACTCCCTCATGTCAGGTTTTGGAGAGGGAAGATGTCCAGAAGAAGTGCAGTGTTTATGGAGAAGAGTGTACAGAACAGTAAGCAGTTATTACTGCATTAACAGAGGAAAAAATAAATAAATACCCACTTTCGAGAAAAGACCATGAAACAGGATGCTGCTATAGAATTAATGTAACAGGATCTTGAACAGACAAATGAAGGACTTAATAGATTAAACACAAGTCATTTAGAAGAGAGGTCTCAACTAATTCAAGACCTCCAGAGGCATGGAAAAGAATTTGACAACCTCAGAGAGGTTTTAGCTGAGAAAGACAAATAAATTTCTGCTATTATTTCAAATACAAATGTGTATTCTGAGCAGATTAATATTCTGAAATGTCAGATCAAGTGCAAAGAGGATGAAATGCAAGACAGGGAAATAGTGTTGTCTAAGGCTGAAAGGGAAGTCCAGTTGCTGAAAGATGTACAAACCAAAGGTGTGAACAGTGGAGGCAGAAAGCTTTCAGAACTTTCTGAGCAGTTAAATGCAATAAAATCAGAACTGGCTGAGGGAAAAATTGAAAACGCTAGTAAAACAAAAGAGAATGAAGAATTTGTTAGGCAAAACAAAGAGACTAGCCAAACAGTTAAAGATCTTCATTCTACAATCAATACTTGTGATGTTACTTAAAACAACAAACTCATGGAGTGTGAGTCACAAATTAAATTGCTTAAAGAACAAATACGTAAATCAGCTAAAAAATTGCAAGAAACAGAAATAGAATGTAAGGAGGAAACAGACCATCTTAAATCCCAGGTCGATGAACATATCTCTGTAAAGGAGAAATTGAACAAGTTACTAAAATTAAAAGAAAAACAAAGAACAAAGTTTTGTGAATGAGCTGAAATCAGTGAAAGATTCACACAACCAGCTCACTTTACAAAATGCAAAAAAAAAAAAGGGATGAAGATTTAGCTAATTTATCCAGACAACTTGCTGAACATACTGACCATCTAGAAATTGTCAAAAGGTCACTGCAAGAAAAGGCAGAGATTGTGATATCCCTAAAAGACAAGGTTAAAGTCTCTAAATGAGATTACCAGAGGAAGGGAAAGAGACCCCTTTGAGTGGGGACCGGCCCAACAAGAAGCCTTTGAGACTATCAAGCAATTAGATTCCACAGCAAAAGGCTGGCCACCCTGTCTGCGGGCTGTCACTGCCACCGCCACACTAGTGGAAGAAGCAGACAAGTTCATGTTTGGCCAGGAGATGCATGTGAATGTGCCCCATTCGGTTCTCACCCTTATGGAATATAAGGAATATACAGGCTGAAACAGGCTTTGCCCAACCCATTGAGAAGTCTGCAGGCGCAGTGGAAGCTTGTGAAGCAGACGTGCCTGATGCTCTAGAGAGACCAAAGGGTCCTAGCCATTTTAAGGGCCAGCATTGATTCTTGGCTGTTGCCAATACTCCAAAGGAGGAAGCCCTGGGTAGCGTGGCAGCCACTGAAGACAGCATGTCAGGCCACAGTGGCAGCCAGACCAGAGGGGGCTGGAAGCCCAGAAGGGGCTGTGGGACGCCCAGAAAGCCCAGAGGGGGCTAGAGGATGCCCAGAAAAAGTACCAAGGCCAGAGGGGGCTGAGGCTGTTTTGGGAAGTTGTTTCTACGCTTCAATAAATCTGTGTGATGGACTGTGGGCTGGAGAGAGGCTGAGAGAAGGGAAGAGGAAGGCAGTTACAAGTTGTTCCTCAGGCAGCAGAGCACCCAGAAGTGGGGGTGCAAGCCAGGCAAGCCGTTCCAAGAGGTCTAAGAAAGCCAAAGTCTCCAAGAGTTGTTTGTGTTTTGAGGCGAAGTCCAACAGCAAAAGGCATTGCCCTGCAATTGGCAACTAGATGCAAGGCTAACGTCCAGAAGTTGAGATGTTACTGGAAGTAGTATGGGGTCCCGAAGAGATTGCCGTGATGCACTGCAAAGGCCATGGGAGAGGCCGGGATATGGTCACTAGGGGCAACCGGAACGCAGATAACGCAGCTCGTGAAGCAGCTTTGAAACCTCCACCAGCACTCAACGCAGCCCTCATCCCACAACTCACTCCAGACGATGTGGAACCACGCTACACACCGGAGGAACAACAGTGGGCACGCCAGGAAGGAGCAACACTCCAGGAGGGATGGTTCCATCTACCAGACAACCGTGTTTTTGTGCCCCAACATCTGGCTACCGTGACTGTGAAGAATTACCACGAGTCCACTCATCTAGGGGGTCCAGCTGCCAGAGCACACCTTGGGAGACTTTTCTATATCACTAACCTTTCTCAACTAGTTGCTGCTATATCCCAGAGGTGTGTCCTGTGCGCCAAGAACACCCCCAGACAAGGCCACCTTCCCCCACCGGGTGTACAACACGTGGGCTTTACCCCTATGGAAAGCCTGATTGTGGACTTCACTGAACTACCTCCAGTTAGGGGCATCAAATACCTGCTTGTGTTTGTCTGCACCCTGACGGGTTGGACAGTGGCCTCCCCAGAAGTATTGGCAGTGACAATGGCCCTGCCTTCATTGATAAAGTTGTGCAAGAAGTGTGCAAGGCGCTGCAGATAAACTGAAGGCTACACGCAGCCTACAGACCCCAGAGTTTGGGAAAACCTGAACTTATGAATCGCACCTTGAAGACCCACTTGGCCAAGCTGACCCAGGAGACGGGACTACACTGGATAGATGTCCTGCCCATTACCTTGTTTCGGATTCGGAGCGCTCCAACCAAGAGACTGAGACTATCACCCTTTGAACTTTTGTATGGCAGGCCACGCCCTTTCGTCCGAGACATCCCCGCCAGTTTGGGGCGGGTGGGAGATCACATCACTCAGGAACAAGTGCAATTCCTGTCCCCGTGTGTGTTTGCTTCCCTTTCCAGGTACTACCTCGAGCCTACACCGTGCAGTCTCGCTGAGCCGGTCCACCAGTTCCAGCCGGGTGACAGCGTGGAAGCACAACCCCCTCATCCCCAAGTGGCGAGGCCCGTATACCGTCCTCCTCTCCATCCCAACTGCGGTGAGAATAGCCGACGTGATTCCCTGGGTGCATCACATGTGTCTTATCATCACCTTGTGTCTGATGCTACCGGGAACGCGTTAGGCCACGGGCAACGAGATCCTGCGACTGATCATCACAAGGACTTTCACAAGGACTTTCCCCTTTTCTCTATTATGTTCTGTATTGATTTGCTCTATGTCCTACTGCCCTTTTTGCTCTATGTCCTATTGCCCTGACCCCACCGAGCCATACTGACCCTATTGGCCTGCGGACCTCTGCTACGACTGGTTCGTCTTGCCAGTGGTAAGAAACGGCGTGCTCATTGGCTATTGGGAACAGGGGTTTGATGAGGTTGCCATATTGAAACATCCCACTATCCCACTGTGGCTCCTCTTCCACACCACTGTCCAGCGCACATGGGTACTGCTCCTACGGGAAGTTGCAGAGATGGTCGAAATCTATCGAGTTCTGGACCGCTCTTGCTGTTGTTGGGGGGGGGGTAACCAACTTTCAATCGGGAGGTAGAGCACTGTACCAACCCCATCTGGTAGACCAGGTCCTAATCTTAATCCAGGTGTTGCATGGGACGGAGCCTATCTTAATGCAAATATTGCAGGGGAGGGAGCCTGAACCAGGTGCGCATTGAAATTGCTGAACAAGTGTCAGTAAATCCTGCAGCCCCACCTGTGGTTGTCATGGTGGCTCGAGCCTCCCATAATCCCGGAAGAATACCTGGCCTGGTAACTCCACACATAATACCCTTGAATGTGGTAGGGTATTCTTGTGGCTACATAAGGGTTGCCACCCCAGGCTTCAGCCTCCATAGGCCCTGGTCAGAGACCACGTAGGTGACCTCCACCCAGTAGGACCAGCCTTTGAACTTTACAGAGTCTATTGCCATCCCTATAGCTCCCGAGGCCTAACAGTGTATCAGTCCCAGACGGCCACTTTTCCCTGTGTAGAGTGGGAACGTTTTGTGTGTAGACGCTGTTCACGCCTCAGTAGGGCCA
Source organism: Podarcis vaucheri (assembly GCF_965113315.1). Lineage (NCBI taxonomy): Eukaryota > Metazoa > Chordata > Lepidosauria > Squamata > Lacertidae > Podarcis > Podarcis vaucheri. The sequence goes on along the minus strand of NC_138765.1, from coordinate 4,566,927 downwards.
GGAGTTAGAGGCCCACATGACCTGGCCTTCGTGGGCCCCCATCCCTTTGGCCTGTGGTATTACCCTTTTTGTGGTATTTCTGTGTTGGTGGTACAGTTCTTTGTTCTGGGGCACCGAACATCCCTTGAATCAGGATGTGGATCATACCCTGCCTCCTGATGGTTCTCACCTCTCAAATGGCCACCGGGTGGAAGGAGAACACCTTCCTGAACATGACCACGGCTGTGGCCAAGAGCCTGAACAGGTCTGAGTGCTGGGTATGCGTGCGAGGTCAAGATTCTGAACACCACCTACGTGGTTCCCCAGCACCATATTTGAAGACTTGACAGGGTCATAGAGGGAGGCCCGTGTATCCACAGGAGTGTACATTTCCTGGCTCTCTATGATATTGTACCTATAGGTCCATCAAGCGAAAATGGAGAACCGTGACCGGTCAGCATTTTCGTGATGGAAAGGGGGGAATGAAGGGGTGAAGGTCAGGATGACCAATGGAGAGCCAGGCTAAGGACCTCTAAAGCCATTTAAGAACCTCTGACACCATTTTAGAGAGCAAACTAGAAGCTAAAAGCATAAAGTCATTTTAGAAAGCTAAAGACTATTTCTCTTTCTCATGTTTGTCACTTTGCCACCTTTTGCAGAGGCAGCAAGCATGCAAGCTTGTGGGTGCAGCTAGCTTGCCCCTGCAGGAAGTTTGCCAGTTGAGGTTAAGCCATTTCTGAGAAACGACCCCTGACAAAGGCAAGTAGCAGGATGTTTGCTGACCGCCAGGGTCCAGATAGAACTCTTAGGTGTGAAGTTGCTAAACCACAAGTACATTTCTTGGAAGTGGGGGGTTCAGGGGCACTTCCTGGAATTAGTAAAGAGTAGCGCCACCTAGTGGAATAGGCAACTTGGAACCAAAAGGACACACCAATTTATTCATTGGTTGAGTTTTAATGAATATGCATCAATGACCATAGGAAATTGTCAACCATTGGCTAAAGGGATGCCAAGGGGCTGAACTATGCTTTGCAGAAAGGTATATCGGTAGGATGCCCCAAAGGGGGGGTGGGCATTCTTCATTTTCCTGAATGCACCCTATTTGCTTTTTGTCTGACAAAATCAAATAAAAAAAACTTTTTCCTTAAGAAACTTTGCTGCCTGATCTTTACATTCCTGGTCTGTATTTCTGAAGTCCCTTTCACTGGAACCTCCAGGTATCTGAACATGTCTCTGAGGGCATGAACCAATTTAGCCTTAAACCCATTATCTCCAGAGTACATTTTCAATAGTTTCTACGTCGATGAGGACGACCTGGGAGGTTGTGGCCTCTCCTTCTCTGCAGGTTTCTAAGCAGGAGTTGGATGGCCATCTGCCATGTTTGATCTCCTCCCGCCTCACGTTCCAGCAAAAGGGTTCAGGCCTGTGCATTTGGGTCACGAAACCACGGCAGAGTGTTAATTTTTCACAAAATAACTTTAATTTGGGCCTCGTTTTTGCGGACGGGCGTAGCCTACTCTCTGCACTGGGTTCATCAGGTCGTGCATTTTTCTTTTCTGAACATCCCTCTGTTTGGAGGGCGTTGCAAAGCGATTCCCTCAAAAACGCTGGGATTTTCTGTGTCCGTTCCTCCCTTCCTCAGAGACCTAATAAGGAGCTGAAGCGGGTGAGAATACAATGCTACTTCTCCTAATGATAATCGTTTTATTATTTGTTCCAGGGTTGTTTCTGTGGAGAGGTTAGACATTTCTCCTCAGAACAGGCAGGGGTTTGAGGCCAACGGGGCAGAGACCCTCCAGCGGAGACGCCTTTTTCTCCCCGGCTGGAGCCAAGCTCAAAATGGTTCCCTTTACGGAGCTGCCTCCGTCTCTCTCCTCAAGGCCTGGAGGGGAACCTTTCCAAGGCAACAATTTCGAGAAGATCGCCGCCAAATAACATGTATAAACACTCTTTCCCTCAGGAATTTGTTCACAAGAAGGTTCTCCCTCCTCCATTTCATTCATTCATATATATACATATACATACATATATATATATGTGTCAGAGCTGCCACCCAGTCCCAGCTCACATAGGACCAAGTCCGCCAGCGTTCACTTTATAAGAGTCTTTATTAAGTTACAGGTTTCATTTCCGAACTGCAGCGTGCAGCTCTACACCTTCTGCCCTAGGTCGGCGAAGACCCGTCTGAGTCCCCGCCTCTTGCACACCAGCTTAATACCCTAGCCTTGCTCCACCTCCTTCGCCTCTCCCTACGTCTCTGGGTCCTTCTGCCCCCCTGGGCCTCCTCCCTTCTACTCTCCTCTGACGCTGACCCCCCTGATCCTTCTGCCTCCTTGCGGCGGGCTTTGGGACCTGGCTCACTCTCCGGGCTGCTTACTGCTCCAGCTTCCGTTGCATTTGAACTTGGCGCGCGCGCCCAACTCTCTACTTTCCTCTTAACCGTTGCCTCGCTCTCTGAGGAGGGCGTGACCACCCCTGACTCGTGCCCTCCCTCCTGCTGACAGCCTCCGGAACCCGATGCCTGGCTACCTTCCTCCCTGCTGCTCTCAGTCTTGAGCGTGGGTCCCGACTTCCAGCTGCTGCCGCTCTCAGTTATGAGCGTGGGTCCCGACTTCCAGCTGCTACTCTCTGAATCTCCTCTGTTCCCTTCCTCCTGGGGTGTCCCCCCGGATCCCCCCCTTGCTCTGCTCACTGGGGCTCCCTTTTGGGAGTCCTCTGACTCACTGCTTAGGCTTGGAGATCTCGGGTCGTCATCATCACTCATTTTCCCTTCGGATTCCTCCCCCTCGCTCTCTGCTTCCTCCCTTCTCTGCGTCTCTGCTCCTGATATATATATATATATATATCACACACACACACACACACACACACACACATATATATATATATATATATATATATGCAGGTTTTGGTGTCTTCGGGTGTCTTCCCGTGTAAGAGTCAGGGTGTCTGTGCGACGTTTCGACGAGGTCTCACTCGTCATCTTCAGGCTGGTGCTTTCGGCTTCTTGTTACTGGAACAGAGCAGAGTCTGGTGTTTGAGTTCCTATAAATACTGTTGAGGGGTGTGGTGTATAGCCTCCAACGTTCTGGGCAGAGAGGAAGTTCCTAGATTAGTGTGCCTTTTCTTCTTTTGTTCTTTAATTACTTGAGGGATATCTTGAGTGATTTCATGAGTGATATTCTGAATACCACTGGGTGGGTCATTAAGTGTAGATTAGTTGCTAAAGCTTTCGTGTCTTGACCTCTTGAGCTTGTGAAGAGTTTTTCTGAGAAGATGGCTGTGCTGCATTTAGTTGTGCTCTGGCTTGGCTTCGTGTATAGGGGCGAGCTGTGGTTTTGTGCCTTGTGCCAGCCAGATCTGTGTAGGGATTGCAGGGGGGTGCAGCATCCGGAGGTGCCACTATAGTTTGGCTACTGGATGGAGTCTGTAATATGTCTGTGGAGAGGGTCTTATTTTCCATCCAGTAGTACTCTGACTGTGGAATGTAAACATTGTCTTGTGACAAGCACTTCGCTGCACAGTGAAGAGAGCAGAAACCAACATCCTCCCCCTTTCTGTGAACATCACTGGGCAGCGTGTTCGTACAATATCAGTACAAACCCAACTTCTGTACATAGGTACAGTGTTGATCCCTTGATACAATCTTGGACAATACATCAGCAGGAATTTCATTACCTGGCATATAGGACACCGTTACGAGTCCCTTCTGAATATGTTCCCTAGCATGTTGCACCTTCAATTGCAAGTGCTTCGTGCTTTGCTTACAACCTTCCGAATTCAGCAAAGCCAAACATGCTTTGTTGTCCTGGTAAACCTGGATTGGACATTTGACAGGAATTCTCATGTCTTTGCACAATTGTAACAACCATTCACTTAAGCTAATTGTTGTTTGCTTCTTGCATGACCAATCAAATAGACCCTGATTGTACATGTAGCAAACTCCAGACGTACTTTTCCTGTCTGTAGTGTCACTTCCAAAACTTGCATCTGCAAAGATTTCAAGACCACCAGACTTCTGATTGTTAAATCTCAGTCTGTAATGCATAGTGCCTTTTAAATAGCGTGCTATGCGTTTCAGAGCTTTCCAATCCTTAACAGTAGGATTGTTAACTTGTCTGCTTAGCAAATTACAGCTAACAGCAATGTCAGGTCTTGAACATCTGGCAATGAAGTTTAGCTTACCTAGCACACTTCTGTACAGTGTAGTGTCAGAAAATGCTTCTTCAGTGTCTTCTACCTGATAACCTGTTGTCATCGGTGTGTCTACAGGGTTAGCATCCATCAGGTTCAGTTTGCTTAACACATCAGCAATTTTCCGTGACTGGTGTACTAGAATGTTACCACTTTGATCTTTCTCTATTTCCAGAGATAGGTAGTTGTTTACCTCACCAAGATCTTTCATGTCAAAGTGCTCTTTCAGTTGAGCTAGGGCATTATTGTACATTGTAACATCTTTCCAAAAGAATAAAATATCATCAACATAAAACAAACAGTACAGTTTCTTTTGCCCCTCCTCTTTGACAAATACACATGGATCAGCTTTCCCTTGCTGAAAACCTAGAGAAAACAATGCTTCAGTGAGTTTTGTGTGCCAACACCGTGCACTTTGTTTGAGACCATAAAGGGACTTCTTTAGAGCACAAACAAATCCCTGTTTTACCTGTACGCCATCAGGTGGAAGCATATAAAGTGATTCACCTAGAGATCCGTACAAAAATGCTGTATTCACATCGTGGTGACTAATGTGTAGATTCTCCTCTGCAGCTAGCTTGAGCATAAGCCTAATGCTCTCATATCTCACAGTGGGTGAGTAGGTCTCGTGATAGTCTTCACCTGGTACCTGTGCAAAACCTCTGGCTACCAATCTGGCTTTGTGTCTGACTATCTTGCCATTTTGATCAGTCTTCGCTTTGAAGACCCATTTGCTTCCAAGCAGCTTCATTCCTGGAACTACTGGAACTAGCTCCCATGTTTTGTTCCTTTCTAAGGAATCAAGCTCAGCCTTTACAGCATTTAACCATGGCTCAGCTTCCTTAGAATCCAAATCCTGGATTTCTTGGAAACTTGAAGGTTCAAATACCTTCTTGGAGCTTTCAACAGCTGCTACTGCTGTCTTAGCAAATTCATCAGCAAATCTCTTTGGAGGTCTGCCTTTTGTGGCTCTTTGTGACCTGCGAATCAGCCTTTGGTCTTCAACACTCTCCTCTTCCTTCTTAGGAGAAAAGTGACCTATTGTGAACAATGGTTCTTCCAATTCCTGATCAGAGCTTTCAGAGGGTCGCATAGAGGCTTTCGCACTGTTGAAATCCTCTGAATTATCCGATTCAGTTTCAGACTCAGAATCAGAACCTTCATCAGTGGGTGTGGGTTGTTGTTGCTTATCCTCAGTCTCATCACTGTCATCAGGATAACATTGAAAAATTCCCACGTTCTCCCCCCACTTGGCATTGTACTCAACACTTCTTGTGAGTTTAATTGTCTTAGAGTCAGTCATCATTATTCTGTAAGAACCTTTCTGATAACCTAGAAAGATACCATGCAATCCACGTTTGCCTAACTTGTGGTGAGTGAATCCACATGTCAGAACCAAAAATTTTCATGTGTTTGATGTACGGCTTCTTGCCAAACATCTTCTCATAGGGGGTACAACCAATCGCTGAAGATAACCTGCGATTGTAACTGTAAACAAAACACGAGAGAGATTCGGCCCAATAACTCTCTGGAAGATTGGCATCATGCAGCAAGGTTTTTAACCCTTGAAGCAATGTTTGATTTGCCCTTTCGCAAAGTCCATTCTGCCATGGCGAGCGAGGACTGGACAAATCGTGTTGAATTCCTTTCTCAGTCAGAAAAGCTTCAAACTGCTGAGAAGTGAATTCTCCCCCGCGATCTGTGAAAAGAGTTTTTATCTTCTTACCATGTACATTTTCCAACCAAGCACAGAATTCCTTGAACCTTGGAAACGCCTCTGATTTCTGCTTGAGATTGTACACATAAATATACCTGGAAAATGCATCAATGAGAACCATGAAGAACCTATTTCCACCCAAAGAGGGCGATAGTGGACCAACTAAATCAGCATGAACAATCTGGTATGGTTCTGTAGCTTGCCTACTAGACACCTTACCTTTCACAGCCATTTTCACCTTGTTTGCTGCGCATGCCTTGCACTTCATGTGGTACCTGCAGGGTTTAATAGTCATACCTTCAACCAAGTCAGGCATTTTAGATACTGCCTCAAAATGCAAATGACCAAATTTCCTGTGAAAATCATGAATACATCCTGCATGCAAACTTTTGTTAGAACCTGCAATGCAACAAGTCTCATTCTGCACAACATCATCATAATACAAAACAAACAAACGATCAACATTTTCAGCATGCAATACATAATCGTCTTTCTTTGTGATGGTGCATTTCTTGTTCTTGAAGGAAACGTCAATGTTCCGTTCATTCAGCTGCATCACACTTAGAAGATTGTGTGTGGCATCCGGAACGTACAGTACATCCTGTATCTCTAAGTCCAAACTGTGAAGAACAACAGTTCCGTAGCCTTGACTTGGGATCGTGTGGTCATCCGCCTGGTGAATCGCACCTTCTTGCGGTGTAAAAGACACGAACAGTCTCTTATCGTTGCACATGTGGTGGGTAGCTGCTGAATCAACAACGAAGAAAGATCTAGACGTCTTCTGGACCTTTGCGACGTTTGGAGTGAAGCGTGAGACCATTGCCTTGTGCTGCGTTGTCCTGGACACCGGACCTTTGCCTTTGCTTTGGCCTTTTCCACGCGATGAGCTTCTGCTGCGCTGCTCTGTCTTGGCCCTGGGATATTTGCATTCCCTCTTCATATGGCCTAGACGTTCACACGAGTAGCATTTCACTGCCTTCAAAGCTTTGGCGCCCTCTGGTGGTTCCACTGCACTCAGGGATGACGTCTGTGAAGACTCCCCCTTACCCATGCAGCTAGCACCCCGGCGATCTGCTTCATTCTGGATCACGGCAGTAACATAAGCTACTGTGAGCTGAGCAGTTGGGTGAACAGCAATCTGAGTGGCAACGGACTCCCAACTTGGACCCAAAGAATGTAGTATCATGAAGGAATACACAGCCTCTGGAAAGTTGAGTCCTCTCTGTTGCAGCTCATGTCTCAGATTCTGCATCTCCATCAGATGTTTACGCACATCTCCACCTTCAGCAAGAGCCATACCATGCAGCTTGGCATAGTAGTACATTGAGGAACCAGCTTCTGTCCTCAAGTGAGCTTCTCTTAAAGTGTCCCAAATTTCTCTGGCTGTGGTCTTTCCACGCAACAGACAGAGCTCTTCTGGGGATACTATCAACCTAAGCGTTCCCCTTGCTTTGGAATCCTTAGCTGCCCATTGAGCTGTAATTGGAGCTGGGGGGTTGTCTGTAATAACATTAAACAGACCCTCTTTCCGCAGAACAGCCTCTGCATAAAGTACCCAGTCCGCATAATATTTCTTATTGAGCTTAGGAATCCCAAAAGCATCAGCCAGCTTTGCGTTAGCCATCTCTGCTACGTTAATCAAGCTGTGTCACAGTACAGCTGCTGAGCACATACCTTCATCAATCAAACTTGACGCGCAGAGCAGATAGCGCGATCCGTTTCTCTGTACCTCTGCCGGCATTCCGGCTCGACTTCTGGAGTCTCCATCCTTCAGTTTGATTTACGTCTTTCTGGGCCCATAACCAAAAATGTTGTAATTGCAGAGTCCTGTGCACAACGGAATGATGAGCAGTACGTGCCACATGCTTAAGGTTGCTTTATTTTCAGTTCAGTATTGAGAAATTACAAACATGAATCTTGCCTCTGCGGGAGCAGAGAAGCAACCGTCCTTCTCCTCGGAACGAAGAACACTGAGAGAACAGTGAAAAACAGGAAACCAGTGTACGTCACATCCAGCTTCCCATTCCCGTGGGAAAACCCAACAGTACTCTGACTGTGGAATGTAAACATTGTCTTGTGACAAGCACTTCGCTGCACAGTGAAGAGAGCAGAAACCAACACGAGGATCAGGAAGGAAGGAGTCACGAAGTCAAGGGTCCGAGGATCAGGAAGGAAGGAGTCACGAAGTCAGGGGTCCGAGGATCAGGAAGGAAGGGTCACAAAGTCAAGGGTCCGAGGATCAGGAAGGAAGGAGTCACGAAGTCAAGGGTCCGAGGATCAGGAAGGAAGGAGTCACGAAGTCAGGGGTCCGAGGATCAGGATGGAAGGAGTCACGAAGTCAAGGGTCCGAGGATCAGGAAGGAAGGAGCCAAACACAGCAAGGCAGGGAACGTGTTACAGTGGCAAAGAGCCAAAGGGAAATGCTGACCTTACATTCCTTCCCGGCTCTTGCCACCAGGTGCAGCAAGTTATCAATCGGCCTCACCTGTGCGGCCGCACCTTGCCTCTCCAAAACAAACTTAGGAAGGTCCCTGTCCTGCAAAGTCCTACTGGCCACAGGACCTGGCTCCTGCATGCACTCCTGACAAGGAATTTCTGTGGGCTGGAGGCTGTATGGTTGCCATATTGTCCTGTGTTTCCAAGGCATGTCCTTTCTTTCATGAGCAGTCTCGTCATAGGGATCCACAGTTAAAACTAGAAGTCGGCAAATGTGTCCTAATTTTCTGCTCTTCGAAATATGGCAACCCCTAGCCGAGGACATTCGCCAACTTCTTTCCTCCCCTTTGCATTCACTCAAGTCTTACAGAGTGTGGATTCGTGGATTTTAATTGTCCTGGTTGTCTGTTGTGGTTTACTGTAATTTTTTTATTATTATTGGGTACGGTCACCGTGGCCTTTTTTGTCTCAGGCATGGTCCCTAGTTAGATCTTGGATGGATCCTGCCCCAGAAGTGGGGGCAGAAGACTTTGAAAGGCCCAACTGGTCTGGTGGGGGAGAAGATATCCCACGCGCAGTGTCCTCCAGCCATCTCTTCCTACAGAGGTTTGCGGTCAACGGGCAATTTCCATTTTTCTTCCATTAGTGATCTGCTTGGCTGGGTGCCCAAAGAACAAACATTTTAATATTTTAAGACTAGCATGGTTGTCTTAAGAGAGAGAGCGGTTGCAGCAAGCAGAATATTCACAGTGTTTCAAAGAACCAGCCAAATCTTTTTAATATTTATTGAGAGAGAAAGAGAGAGAGAGAGAGAGAGAGAGAGAGATATTATTATAGTAAATTGAAAAAAGAATAGAAACCAAAAAAATAGAATATAAAACATTTTAAAAAACAGCCTTTTCTCAAGGTCTCTTGTGAACTTAAGTTGGGAAACTGCCAGGGAGATAACGTCCATCTGAGCCCCCAAGCCGGAGTTCTGGACGTCCATCGGCCTCCCGTAGTCACGCAGATCCAACAGTTAGGGGCACAAAGCCTTTGGAAATTCCTAGCCACATTCCTAGGCTGGTGCACCCTCTTTCAGCAGAAAGCACAGTCAAAAGCTTGCACCGCAGAAGAGCAGAAGAGCATATTTACAGACTTTATTTAGAACATGAACAGAACAAAAGAAAACACGTCCATTCTCAGTCAGCGTCTCTGGCCAACTGAAATCGAAAGGAATATCAGAACATAAACATCCTGTTAACAGGACATGCGCAGACTCTGTGACCCACAAGCCTGCTCCCTTTTAAGGTGGAACGGAAATATCCCAACATCCTCCCCCTTTCCGTGTAACCTGTAGTACCTGTGGTTCAACCCAATTGCAACCTTTGTACATAAACCTTAAGTTGTTCTCTGTTAACAACCTTAGACAACAGATCAGCAGGAATTTCATTTCCTGCCATGTAGGACACCCGAATCAGTCCTTTCTGAATACACTCTCTTGCACGATGTAGCTTAATCTGCAAGTACTTGGTTCTTTGCTTGCAACTCTCGGAGTTCAGCAAAGCCAAACACGATCTATTGTCTTGATACACTTGTATAGGACATTTCACAGACACCCTGATGTCCTTAAACAGTTGCACCAACCATTCACAATCCATGAGTGAAAATGACAGAGCATTGAGTTCTGCTTCACAGGAACTTAGGCTTACTGTTGTCTGCTTCTTGCACAACCAGTCAAACATAGAATCATAGAATCATAGAATCATAGAATCCTAGAGTTGGAAGAGACCACAAGGGCCATCGAGTCCAACCCCCTGCCAAGCAGGAAACACCATCAGAGCACTCCTGACATATGGTTGTCAAGCCTCTGCTTAAAGACCTCCAAAGTAGGAGACTCCACCACACTCCTTGGCAGCTCTTACTGTCAGGAAGTTCTTCCTAATGTTTAGGTGGAATCTTCTTTCTTGTAGTTTGGATCCATTGCTCCGTGTCCGCTTCTCCGGAGCAGCAGAAAACAACCTTTCTCCCTCCTCTATGTGACATCCTTTTATATATTTGAACATGGCTATCATATCACCCCTTAACCTCCTCTTCTCCAGGCTAAACATGCCCAGCTCCCTTAGCCGTTCCTCATAAGGCATCGTTTCCAGGCCTTTGACCATTTTGGTTGCCCTCCTCTGGACACGTTCCAGTTTGTCAGTGTCCTTCTTGAATTGTGGTGCCCAGAACTGGACACAGTACTCCAGGTGTGGTCTGACCAGAGCAGAATACAGTGGCACTATTACTTCCCTTGATCTAGATGCTATACTCCTATTGATGCAGCCCAGAATTGCATTGGCTTTTTTAGCTGCCGCGTCACACTGTTGGCTCATGTCAAGTTTGTGGTCAACCAAGACTCCTAGATCCTTTTCACATGTACTGCTCTCAAGCCAGGTGTCACCCATCTTGTATTTGTGCCTCTCATTTTTTTTGCCCAAGTGCAATACTTTACATTTCTCCCTGTTAAAATTCATCTTGTTTATTTTTGCCCAGTTCTCTAATCTGTCAAGGTCGTTTTGAAGTGTGATCCTGTCCTCTGGGGTGTTAGCCACCCCTCCCAGTTTGGTGTCATCTGCAAATTTGATCAGGATGCCCTTGAGTCCATCATCCAAGTCGTTGATAAAGATGTTGAATAAGACCGGGCCCAAGACAGAACCCTGTGGCACCCCACTAGTCACTCTTCTCCAGGATGAAGAGGAACCATTGATGAGCACCCTTTGGGTTCGGTCAGTCAGCCAGTTACAAATCCACTGAGTGGTAGCATAGCATAGTCAAGACCGCATTTTACCAGCTTCTTTACAAGAATATCATGGGGCACCTTGTCAAATGCCTTGCTGAAATCAAGGTAGGCTACATCCACTGCGTTCCCTTCATCTACCAGGCTTGTAATTCTGTCAAAAAACGAGATCAGGTTAGTCTGACATGACTTATTTTTCAGAAATCCATGCTGACTATTGGTGATCACAGCATTCCTTTCTAGGTGCTCACAGACTGTTTGCTTAATGATCTGCTCCAGAATCTTCCCTGCTATTGATGTCAGACTGACTGGGCGGTAATTATTTGGGTCCTCTCTTTCCCCCTTTTTGAAAATAGGGACAACATTTGCCCTCCTCCAGTCTGCCGGGACTTCGCCTGTTCTCCAGGAATTCTCAAAGATGACTGCCAGTGGTTCTGAGATCACATCTGCCAGTTCTTTTAATACTCTTGGATGCAGTTCATCTGGCCCTGGAGACTTGAATACATCTAAACTAGCCAAATATTCTTGTACTATCTCCTTAGTTATTAATAATAATAATAATAATAATAAATTTTATTTATATCCCGCCCTCCCCAGCCGAAGCCGGGCTCAGGGCGGCTAACAACAATAAAACAGTACAAAGGTACAACATAAACAACATTCTAAAATCATTCATTATAAAAATTAATTAATTCAAGCCACTAGCAACCATTGGGCCAGAGCTCTGCGAAGATTGCCGAGGGAGGGAGTCAGGCTGTGCCCTGGCCAAAGGCCTGGTGGAACAGCTCTGTCTTGCAGGCCCTGCGGAAGGATGTCAAGTCCCGCAGGGCCCTGGTCTCTTGTGACAGAGTGTTCCACCAGATCGGAGCCACAGCCGAAAAAGCCCTGGCTCTAGTTGAGGCCAGCCTAACTTCTCTGTGGCCTGGGACCTTCAAGATGTTTTTATTTGAAGACCGTAGGTTTCTCTGTGGGGCATACCAGGAGAGGCGGTCCCGTAGGTACGAGGGTCCTAGGCCATATAGGGCTTTAAAGGTTAAAACCAGCACCTTAAACCTGATCCTGTACTCCACCGGGAGCCGGTGCAGCTGGTATAGCACCGGGTGAATGTGATCTCGCAGCGAAGACCTCGTAAGGAGTCTCGCTGCAGCATTCTGCACCCGCTGGAGTTTCTGGGTCAGTCTCAAGGGCAGCCCCACGTAGAGCGAGTTACAATAATCCAGTCTGGAGGTGACCGTCGCGTGGATCACAGTGGCTAGGTCAGGGCGAGAGAGGTAAGGAGCCAACTGCTTAGCTTGGCGGAGATGGAAAAATGCCGCCTTTGTTATAGCTGCAATCTGCGCCTCCATGGAAAGGGAGGTGTCGAAGATTACACCCAAACTCTTAACGGACGGTGCTGGCACTAATTGCGCCCCCGCAAGAGATGGGAGTTGCCCCCCCAATCCCATATCGCCCCGTCCCAGCCACAGGACCTCTGTCTTCGAAGGATTTAGCTTCAACCGGCTCCCACGTAACCATCCAGCCACAGCTTCCAAACATCTGGTCAGTGTGTCTGGGGCCGAGTCAGGATGGCCATCCATCAACAGATAGAGTTGGGTGTCATCGGCATACTGATGACAACCCAGCCCAAAACTCCGAACAAGCTGGGCGAGGGGGCGCATAAAGATGTTGAAAAGCATCGGGGAGAGTATCGCGCCCTGAGGTACTCCACACACCAAGGAGTGGCGCGATGACAATTCCCCCCCAAGCGCCACCCTCTGTCCCCGACCAGAGAGAAACGAGCGCAGCCATTGAAGGACTGTGCCCTGGATCCCCACGTCGGTAAGGCGGTGGTCCAAAAGTTCGTGATCGACCATGTCGAAAGCTGCTGATAGATCTAGAAGAATCAGCAGCCCTGACCCGCCTCGATCCAGCTGTCTACGAAGGTCATCTGTTAGGGCGACCAGAGCCGTCTCGGTCCCATGACCAGCGCGGAAGCCAGACTGGAATGGATCCAGAGCCAATGTTTCATTGGCTGTGTTTCCTTTGCTGAATCATTTGCTCCAAATTCTTCAGGTCGGGCATTGTTTTCTTTATCGGAGAAGACTGAGGCAAAGAAGGCATTGAGTAGTTCAGCCCTTTCTGTGTCCCCTGTTTGCATTTCACCATCTTCTCCTCTGAGTGACCCCACAGTTTCTTTGTTCTTCCTTTTGCTACGAACATACCCATAAAAGCCTTTTTTGTTGCTTTTAACCTCTCTAGCAAGCCTGAGTTCATTCTGTGCTTTAGCTTTTCTGACTTTGTGTCTACATGTGCTGGCTATTTGTTTGAATTCCTCTTTGGTGGTTTCCCCCCTTTTCCATTTTTTGTACACATCCTTTTTTAATCTTAATTCAGTTAAAAGTTCTTTAGATAGCCACCCTGGCTTCTTTAGGCACCTTCCATGTTTCCGTCTCATTGGTATTGCCTGACGTTGTGCTTTTAGTATCTCCCTCTTAACAAACTCCCAGCCATCATGAACTCCCTTTCCTTTTAGTATTGTTGTCCATGGGATCTCACCCAGCACTTCCCTAAGTTTTATGAAGTCGGCTTTCTTAAAGTCAAGAAATTGAGTCCTAGTATGCTTGGCTGCTCCTTTCCGCTGTATAGTAAACTTCAGAAGAGCATGATCACTCGCGCCTAATGATCCTTCCACTTCTACCCCACTAACCAGGTCATCAACATTGGTTAGGACCAGATCTAAAATGGCTGTTCCTCTTGTTGCTTCTCCCACTTTCTGGACAATGAAGTTGTCTGCAAGGCCAGTGAGGAATCTGTTTGACCTTATGCTCTTGGCTGAGTTTGACGTCCAACAAATATCCGGGTAATTGAAGTCCCCCATTACTACTATCTCCCTTCCTTTTGCATGCTTGGCCATCTGTTCCAGGAAGGCATCATCTATGTCCTCCGTTTGGCTTGGGGATCTATAGTAAACAGGCAGTGGTTGTACATGTAGCATACTCCAGAAGTGCTTGTACCATCCGTGGTGTCACTTCCAAAACTTGCATCTGCAAAGATTTCAAGACCTCCAGTCTTCTGACTGGTGAACCTCAGCCTGTAGTGCATAGTCCCTTTCAAATAGCGGGCTATGCGCTTCAGAGCTTTCCAGTCCTGAACCGTAGGATTGTTGGCATGTCTGCTAAGCAGATTACAGCTTACAGCTATGCCAGGTCTTGAACATCTGGCAATGAAGTTCATCTTGCCTAGAATGCATCTGTACAGCGTTGTGTCAGAAAACGCTTCAGCAGTACTGTCTACCTGGTAACCTGTCACCATCGGTGTGTCTGCTGGGTTTGCATCAACCAAATTCAACCTGGTTAATACATCAGCAATTTTCTGTGTTTGGTGTACCAGAAAATTACCTGCTTGGTCCTTCTCCACCTGCAGAGAAAGATAGTTGGATACCTCACCAAGATCCTTCATGTCAAAGTGCTCCTTCAGCTGAGCTAGGGTGCTTTGGTAAAAAGCCTGATTCTTCCAAAACATCAGAAGATCATCAACAAAACATAAACAATACAGTTTGTTTTGCCCCTCCTCCTTGACAAACACACATGGATCAGCTTTGCCCTGGTGAAAACCTAGAGAAAGCAATGTCTCAGTGAGTTTTGTGTTCCAACACCTGGCACTCTGCTTGAGACCATATAAGGATTTCCGCAGTTTACAGACCATTCCCTTCTGTATCTGCATCCCATCAGGTGGAAGCATGAACAGCTCCTCCCCCAAAATCCCGTACAAAAAAGCTGTATTAATGTCATGGTGGGAAACATGCAGTTTCTCCTCCGCAGCGACCTTGAGCATCAGCCGAATGCTCTCATATTTGACTGTGGGAGAGTAGGTCTCGTGGTAATCCTGTCCTGGTACCTATGAAAAACCTCTGGCAACCAATCTGGCTTTGTGTCTGACTACCTTGCCATTCTGGTCTGTCTTGGCCTTGAAGACCCATTTGCTGCCAACCAGTCTCATTCCTGGGACTACCGGTACCAGTTCCCAAGTTTGGTTCCTGTTCAAGGAATCAACTTCAGCCTTCATGGCATTAAGCCAAGGCTCAGCATTTTTAGAGGTTAACTCCTGAACCTCTTTGAAGCTTGAAGGTTCCCACACCTTCTCTGAGCTACTAAGAACAGCAGTTGCTGTCTTAGCAAACTCATCAGCATACCTCTTTGGAGGTCTGCCCTTGGTCGCCCTTTCAGACCTACGTACTAGACGCAAGTCTTCTGGACTCATCTCCTCTTTCTTAGGAGAAAAATGACCAATGGTGAACAGTGGTTCTTCCAGTTCATTGTCAGACGCATCAGATGGTCTGACTGAGGCCTTTGCGCTCTGGTAGTCTGCTGTGTCATCACTTTCACTGACATCAGCAGCAGCGCCGCCCACTGAACTGGAATCCGAACTCTGATCATCATCATCATCATCCTCATCATCATCCTCATCATCATCCTCATCATCTTCAGCAGCAGCTTTCTCATCTTTAGCTGCTTGCTTGACATCACCTTCATCCTCCTCTGGGTAACTCTGGAAAATTCCCACATTTTCCCCCACTTAGGATTGTACTCAACACTCCTTGTGAACTTTATGGATTTAGAGTCAGTCATCCATACCCTGTATGCACCTTTTTCGTACCCCATGAACGAACCATGTGCCCCACGCTTCCCAAGCTTGTTGGTTTGTTGTGTGCGTACCCACATGTCCGAACCAAAGATTTTCATGTGTTTGGTGTTGGGTTTCTTGCCAAACATCTTCTCATAGGGGGTACAACCAATGGGTGATGACAATCTGCGATTATAGGAGTAAACCAAATTCCCCAGAGCCTCCCCCCAAAACTTATCAGGGAGATTGGCATCATGCAACAAGGTTTTTATCCCTTGCAGCAATGTCTGATTTGCTCTCTCCGCAAGACCATTCATCCATGGCGATCTGGGCATTGACATGTCATGCTGGATTCCCTTCTCAGTCAGGAAAGCTTCAAACTGCTGAGAAGTAAACTCCCCGCCCCGATCAGTAAACAAACAAGAAATACGTTTACCGTGCACATTCTTCAACCAAGCACAGAATGCCTTAAACTTCGGAAACGCTTGCGATTTCTGTTCGAGCAAAAACACATGAATGTACCTGGAAAAGGAATCAATCAGAATCATGAAGTACCTTGCTCCTCCTAAAGAGGGCGCTGGTGGCCCAACCAGGTCTGCGTGCACTAGCTGGTAGGGTTTGGAAGCCTGCCTGCTAGACTCCTTGCCTTTTGGAGCAACCTTCACCTTGTTCTCTGCACAAGATACACATTTCATGTGAAATTTACAGGGTTTGATGTTCAAACCCTCAACCACCTCTGGCATCTTGGCCAGTGCCTTCCAAGAGAGGTGACAAAACCTTCGATGCGCATCATGAATGCAACCTGCATGAAGAACTTTGTTAGTTTGTGCAACACAACAAGAATCAGCATTAGACACAACAACAGTGTCGTCATAAGTTATATGGAACAAACCATCCATAAACTTTGCATGCAAATAGTCCTCTTTGCCTTTACTGATGACACAGACGCTCCTCTTGAAGGAAATCTGAAAACCACGCCCAGTAAGCTGTGGGACGCTCAGCAAGTTGCTCGCCGCTCCTGGAACATAAAGTACATTACTGATGGTAGTGTGCAGACTTGCAAGTTTCACAGTCCCTTCTCCTGCAATTTGCAACGTCCTTCCATCAGCCAGGTGGATCTCACCTTCCTGAGGCTTGAAGGAGATAAAGAGATGCCGATCCTTCGAGATGTGGCGGGTACAGCCTGAATCAACAACAAAGCTGCCTTTGGCTGTTGGAGCAGTCTTTACAGCAAGCAAACCCTTGTTTTCCACAAGCGGTGTGGGCTTTTGCAGCTTGCCCCCCTGCTGCTCCTGGTCAGCAGACGTGCCTTTAGCCTTTGGTGAAGCAGTGCCAGCAAACATCGCTTTGTTTTTCCCTGGCGCGTGCTTTCCACCCCCCTTCTGCTTCGGGCCACCTGCAGGCTTTTTCTTCTGTTTATTTCCAGTCTTTGGACAAAACCTCTGAGTATGACCTTGGTTCCCACAGTTCCAGCACTTCACAGCTGCCAACGCTTTGGCTGCCCCTGGAGGCTGGAATGCTGTCCCACTTTGCTCCCCCTGAAGCGCACAAGCCGACTCAGCTGCATTCCTTCTATCGTATTCATTTTGCAAAGTCGCCAAGACCTTTGTAGCAGTGAGGTCTTGCGCAGGGAGGGTCGCCAGCTGACTTGACACGGCATGATAGCTTTCATCCAGGGAGTCCAGGATGAGAATAGCAAACAGTGACTCAGGCATATTGAAACCTCTCTGAGCCAATTCCTGTCTGAGATGCTGCAACTGTAAAACGTGGGCTCTAAGATCTTCCCCTGGCTCCAAACGTTTCCTGTGCAGCTTTCTGAAATAAAGCAACACAGACCCAGCCTCTTGTCGGAGATGACAGGCTCTTAGCCCGTCCCACATCTCACGGGCAGTTGCCTTGCCAGCCAAGGTGATTAACTCTTCAGGAGCTACTGAGAGCATAATTATTCCCATGGCTCTCGAATCTTGTGCTTTCCACTCATCTGTCACAGGGGCTGGGGGGTTCTCAGAAACGGTATTCCATACTCCAAGCCTTCTCATCTGGCCCTCACAGTACCTTGCCCAGGTCTGATAGTTGTGGCCATTCAGCTTTAGTGGACACGGAGCAGTTTCTGAGGTCTGTAAGAGATCCATCTCAGCTTTTTACTTGAGCCGTGAGCCCTATGCCTTCAAAGACTCCTTATCTTGGCAGCTATTAATCACGAAGCCTTTTTGGCACAGCTCCCAGGCCAATTAAGCCTTGCCGGAGATCAAAAGCTCCTTGCCGAGGTAAAACAGAAAAGCGTCCCTTTCTTTCCCTTTTTCCCCCTTCATACCTCTCAAACGCAGTCTGTTGCAGCTTTACTCTCCTGTAGGTGCCGTGAATCTGGGCCCGAAACCTTGTTGTTGGGAAACTGCCAGGGAGATAACGTCCATCTGAGCTCCCAAGCCGGAGTTCTGGACGTCCATCGGCCTCCCGTAGTCACGCAGATCCAACAGTTAGGGGCACAAAGCCTTTGGAAATTCCTAGCCACATTCCTAGGCTGGTGCACCCTCTTTCAGCAGAAAGCACAGTCAAAAGCTTGCACCGCAGAAGAGCAGAAGAGCATATTTACAGACTTTATTTAGAACATGAACAGAACAAAAGAAAACACGTCCATTCTCAGTCAGCGTCTCTGGCCAACTGAAATCGAAAGGAATACCAGAACATAAACATCCTGTTAACAGGACATGCGCAGACTCTGTGACCCACAAGCCTGCTCCCTTTTAAGGTGGAACGGAAATATCCCAACAATTTTCAGAGTGCAAAAAAACCCCAGAACATTAGTTAAACAAGGATTATTTGATTTCACAGTAAAGGGGACCCAAGGGGTTTCTTTAATTCTCTCTCTCTATATTTAAAATGTTTAGGTTCCTATGTCTCAAAACTCCTCCTTGCAAGCCATCAACGACGTCCTCTCATCACTTCAGGATTTTTCTCCACCTGGAAGAACGTGATCTGGGATCATATGGAATATGTTTTGGCGGCAGCGAGAAAAACACCCTGGTGGGAGACCGCAGGGGCTCCGGCGAGAGTTTTACCAGCACCGTAGAGTTTGTGATGCGAGCCCCGTAATGCCCTTCCCAGAATCGTGTGTCCACCACTTCGTGCCGGAGCTGGATGTAGCGAACGCCGGGGCCGTAACTCCTGAACACGTGGGACACCTACAGAGGCAGAGAGAAGAGCAGAAAGTGAAGGAGAAGCACCCTTGGAAAGCAGAACACCTTAGAAAGCTTGCCACGGGTTTCTTGCGTTCTGCATCTTCTTTGCTTTAATTAAAGCCTTGCAGCGCTCCCTCCCGAGGCAAGGTTGGCCGATGTTGCTCTCCGTACAGCCGGTCTTCCTCTGTTAAAGAGATTTTTTTCATGGTGATACATACAAGGTCACACCAGTGCCTGGACGGTTTAACAGGTAGTTTGGATTTCAAACAGTTTTGCAAGAGCAGGATTAAATAGTAAAAACTATTGTTGGTGTCTTTGCAGATAAGAGTGCTTCGCGATACAGAAGGCTACCTTTAGAGTACATGATCGCCCTTATGTTTTGATGTACAGTGGCACCTCGGGTTACATACGCTTCAGGTTACATACGCTTCAGATTACAAACTCTGCTAACCCAGAAATAGTGCTTCAGGTTAAGAACTTTGCTTCAGGATGAGAACAGAAATCGTGCTCCGGCGGCGCGGCGCTAGCGGGAGGCCCCATTAGCTAAAGTGGTGCTTCAGGTTAAGAACCAGACCTCCGGAACGAATTAAGTACTTAACCTGAGGTACCACTGTAGTAATTTACTTGTCCATTTTACTTCTGTTCAGCATCCATGTACACTCTGTACGAGCGATCTGAGTGCTAAGGTTTAGTGTTAAAACTAAGGGTAGGTGGACACTCTTGGAGGCGTTTTATCGCCTTGCAGATGGTTATAGCATTTAACAGGCTTTGCGAGGCTGCAAAGCAATCAATGGTGGAGGCTCCCGTTCCTGAAAGGGATGTGAATTTGCCCGTTCTGTCCCCTTCAATGCTCCCATTTAAAATAACAAGATAATAACACCAAGATCATGGGTTTGTTCCCTGTGCCCTATAAAGCAGCCACACTTCGGGGAGAGTGGTAAACCTGGCAATGAATGTAGCCGGAATTCATAATAAGTCTGTTTTAAGGAGCAATCGTTGGATCACCCAGTTTTAACTGAATGCTCTGACTTTATTATAACTAGCTCCAAAGTAATATTACCCGACACTTGTATTTAGACTTTTGCTGTTTTGGATGCTATGCCACTTTAGTGCACTATTAACTCTGCCTCAGTGGCGTAGCGTGGGTTGTCAGCACCCGGGGCAAGGCAAGTAATTTGCGCCCCCTAACCCGTGGATTTGCGCCCCCTAACCCTAACCCCCGGATGTTGCGCCCGGCCCCCCCTGCACCCCCACGCTACGCCACTGCTAAGGGGACAAGGAACACGCGTGGGGTGGGTGGAGAAGGATGTGGCTAATAATGCAGGAGAGGGGTCTAAGGGGACAAGGAACACGCGTGGGGTGGGTGGAGAAGGATGTGGCTAATAAGGGGAAAAGGAGCTCGCATGGGGTGGGTGGAGAAGGAGCTTTTCGGAGAGCTGAGCGGGGAGGGGGGAGGGAAAGAGCACTGTTGCTTTAAAGGAGCCAACCGGACAGCAGCCACTTACAGAAGTGTAAGCAGCTCCTTTCCTCTCCCGCTTTGCTCCTTCTCTCCCTCTTTGCTGCTTTACACAGCTAATGGTGAATCCCCTGCAACCCAAGTCCTGCTCAGCGGATCAGCTGAGACGCTGGGAGAATTGTAATTTCCCCCTCTCCCTCATCCCGTGCCCTCCTGTCCCCAGCAGCCTTTTAAAAAACTTTTTTACTGATTTTCACTGCGCTAGTGGCTCAGAGCCCTCCTGTGCCCTGCCGTCCCTCTGCAGCCTCATTGCTCCGTTTAGAGAGCGCACGGACCTTTGCTAGCTGAGGCTGCAGCAGCTGCTGCTGGCTACGCGGCGCTTTTTCCGGCTCGCTATGGCTCCCGTCTGTCCCTCCTCCCGTGTAAGCGGCTGCTGCCCGCTTTGCTGCCATGGCTCTCCTTCCCTCCCTCCTCCTCAGCTCCACCCCCTCCTCCTGGCTGTAAAGCAAGCATGAGTGCATTCGCTCTGTAACACGCACAGGCATTTTCCCTTCCTTTCTAGGAGCAAAAAAGTGTGTGTTTTGGAGCGAAAGTTACGGTAATTCCCAGCAAGCAATTAGCAGGCTCGCTCCACCTCCTCCTCCTCCCGGCTTTGCTGCTGCTGCTGCTGCTGCTGCGCGGCTCTTTTCCTCCACGGACGGCGCGCTGCGCCTTGGAGAGGTTCCCGCTTCCTCGAGGGGGGCCGGCCAAACGCGCCCCCCAAAATGTTGCGCCCGGTGCGGCCGGCACCCCTGACACCCCCCACGCTACGCCACTGCTCTGCCTACACCCCCCAGGTTTTGGCTTTGCACCTGCATTTGGATCAGTAATATTCCCATGCAGCCATTTGGCACCTACGATCTTTCATCCCAAAAGGAAGGAAAACAGGCCTTGGATATCAAATAACACCTTTTGATACTGGGCGTTGTTCCACTGCGGAATGGGTTCCGGATTAGTGTTGAATTTGGCAATTACTGACCAATCCGCTGCCAGGAGCTCCACACGGATTTTGTATATGCAGCCGCAGTCTTCCCGGGCACCCCACCTGAAAAGGATGGCAGAGAGGATGGGGTACAGCCAAGGCAGCGAAAGGAATGGAGCATACCTGAAGGAGCGTCTCCACCCCATCATTCTACCCGGACACTGAGGTCCAGCGCCGAGGGCCTTCTGGCGGTTCCCTCACTGCAAGAAGCCAGGTTACAGGGGACCAGGCAGAGGGCCTTCTCGGTAGTGGCACCCGCCCTGTGGAATGCCCTCCCACCAGATGTCAAAGAGAACAACAACTACCAAACTTTTAGAAGACATTTGAAGGCAGCCCTGTTTAGGGAAGCTTTTAATGTTTGATGTATTACTGTATTTTAATATTTGGTTGGAAGCCGCCCAGAGTGGCTGGGGAAGCCCAGCCAGATGGGTGGGGTATAAGTAATAAATTATTATTATTATTATTATTATTATTATTATTATTATTATGTAGTAGGCTAATTCTCGGGAGATCAAAAGAAGAGTAGAGCTCACCAGTCACAGATAATAACATCAGGTTGACAGGTATCCATGAGCTCCTCCGGAAAACCTTCTCTCAGCAAATCAATCACCTGTGATTTTACACACCTGGGCGGGTGGGGGACAATAAAGACATTAATGCTGTGTTTACAGCACTTTGGGCTCCTTCCATCTTCCAGAAAGACGGCATCATTACAGAAACACAAAGCAGCTAAGAGTTTGTGACCTGTAAGGAAATAGGGAAGGAAAAGTGGCAACTCAGAGAGGAGAAACTGGCTGTGCCACCAGCTGCAGTTAAAAAGGATGTCCCAGGCCACAGGGAAATGGAGCTGCCAAAATCAATGGGATTGTGACGTCTCCCACATTGACTCACATGTCTGTTGTGGCAAAGCAAGTCTGGGCCTCTGCGCCTTCCACATGCTGTCTGTTCTCTTCCACTCTCCACCATTTCCCTCCATTCTGCATCACCCAGTGTTGAAACTGTTCTGTGGGCACAATAACGGGTATCAGTGGAGATGTCGTTTTCGGATGCAAAGTGCGAGGGCTCATCCACACTAATTTCCTCCGTACTTTCTAGGTCCATTCTTTCCTGGATGCTGCCTGTTTTTGTTTCCTCCCCCTGCTGCTCTCCTCACAAAGAAACACTCTCGGCAATCCGTGGAAGACCTGAATCGCCGTTTGTTCCAATTCAGCATTAAAGAGCGGATCTTCCTGGGAAAAATAAAAAAAAATCCTTCCAGTAGCACCTTAAAGACCAACTAAGTTAGTTCTTGGTATGAGCTTTCGTGTGCATGCACACTTCTTCAGCACACGAAAGCTCATACCAAGAACTAACTTAGTTGGTCTTTAAGGTGCTACTGGAAGGAATTTTTTTTATTTTGACTATGGCAGACCAACACGGCTACCTATCTGTAACTGGAACTTCCTGGGAAAGGTAGTAGCACAAAACCAACAAACAGAACGGCTTGGAAACAAAGCGGGGAAACACAGAATTGTGCCTAGAAAGCTTGGAGTAAAAAGTAAATGTGAATGAGCCCCAAGTTGGCATAGGAATGTAGGAATGGGTGTCATAAGAATGCAGACTGGATTATTGTAACTCGCTCTACGTGGGGCTGCCCTTGAGACTGACCCAGAAACTCCAGCGGGTGCAGAATGCCGTGGCGAGACTCCTTACGGGGTCCTCGCTGCGAGCTCACATTCACCCGGTGCTATACCAGCTGCACTGGCTCCCGGTGGAGTACAGGATCAGGTTTAAGATGCTGGTTTTAACCTTTAAAGCGCTATACGGCCTAGGACCCTCGTACCTACGGGACCGCCTCTCCTGGTATGTCCCACGGAGGAACCTACGGTCTGCAAATAAAAACATTCTGAAGGTCCCAGGCCACAGAGAGGTTAGGCTGGCCTCAACTAGAGCCAGGGCTTTTTCAGCTGTGGCTCCGATCTGGTGGAAAGCTCTGTCACAAGAGACCAGGGCCCTGCGGGACTTGACATCTTGCCGCAGGGCCTGCAAGACAGAGCTGTTCCACCAGGCCTTTGGTCAGGGCGCAGCCTGACTCCTTCCTCTGCCAATCTGCACAGAATTTTGCTTAACGGTTGCCATCAATTTGATTTTAATTAATTTTTATAATGAAATGTTTTTAGAATGTTGGATTATTTGATTGTTGTTAGCCGCACTGAGCCCAGCTTCGGCTGGGGAGGGCGGGATATAAATAATTTTTTTAAATATTATTATTATTATTATTATTATTATTATTATTATTATTATTAAGAGCCTGGCCGCTGGATCAGGCCCAAAGCTCATCTAATCCAGCATCCATGAGTGCAATGCACTACCAGGACTCAGAGCTATAATGCTTCTGTTTGGGAGGACAGGACCGTGACATCATGGCTTAACAGTTGTTTTTAGCGTTGAGAACTGCCTCTGGGAATGCGCAGAGTACGTCTCCTCACCCCACAATCCCAACAGTGTCTCTGATTAGAGCGCAAGCATTGGAAGGGCTTTAGACTTCCCTGGGACCCACCTGCCTGACCCATCAGCTCCCTCACCTGTCCCACAGGGATTCTTGATCAGGTTCCTCCCAAAGGGCCGCAGGACCCCCACTCGGTGGCAGTCCATTCGGGGGCATCGTTGGGAAGCTTCCATGGCGTCGTGCATGCGCGGGTCCCTCTCCCACTGAAGTTTCCAGACGGTGGGCCTGTCAATTAGGTCCCTCCACCTGCAGCACACCAGGCGGCAGCGGGTCACCAGTGTCCGCGCAGGAACCCAGCTCAGGATCAGCTCCAGCAGTTCCTCGGGCAACGGGTTCAAATCCACCAGGCACTGGATTTCCATTCCGTCGGTGGAAGCGCTCTTGCTTTTTACAAGCCCCATGTCTGGTCTCTCACTGCGGTCAAGTTTCGGAAATAAAAGTTGAAGACGTTTTAAATTAAAATACCCTGGGATGGAGGCCTGTTCTTCTCCTCCATCCTCCCGGGAGTGGTGTTACCCTGGAAAGGAAAAAAACCTGAGGCTGCTTTCTTGCTGCGATAATTTCATTCCTCCTAGCACAGCACAGCACCCCCAGCTCAACGTCTGGCCGGAGCCCCGCTGAACTACTAATGGGTCGGCGGCTTGCAATCAGATTGGACCACCTTCACCCCGATAGAGCTCAGGATGAGGTAGTGGTGGGGGAAGGCAGGAACCCCCGGACCTTCGAGGCCCAGGACCCAGTGTACACAAAGAATTTTGGGGCAGGCCCAGCATGGGTACCCGCCACAGTCACCAGTGTCACTGGCCCCGTGTCGTTCGAGGTGCTAACGGATGGGGGGCAATGCTTGTGCCACCACTGTGACCAGATACGGCGACGATTCCCAGGAGAAAACCAGGAGGAGGAAAGGTCAGAGGAGTCCCAAGGGAACAGAGGGGCAGTGAGGCCCATAGAGCAGGAGGGGCCAGCAGGAGAGGCAGAACCAGTAAATACAGAGAGGACCCGCGAGGCCGAAAGGACACCGGAACCAGAACCACGACTGAGCGAGCCGGTTGCTCCAGACCAAACAGGCCCATCACAGCCAGCATCCATGGAACACGAGCCAGAACCTGAACCCCGGACCAGGGAACACCACAGGCCGCAACGCACACGTAGGCCGCCGGCGTACCTCGAGGACTATGAATGCGACCTCCCGGGCAGGACTGGAACTTAGAGGGGAGGGGTGTTATGTACTGAGTTGACTAGGATCCAAACTGCAGCAGTCTGATTGGTCCTAGAACAATAGGATTCAGAATGCAGCAGTCTGATTGGCTTACAGTAGAATTCCAGAATTAACCAATCATGTGCAGCCCATTGTGTAAATAATGTATATAAAGCAGATACTTTGAGGGGACTTTCATTCATTCCTCCTCACCACTATGAGCTGAATAAAGAGCATGAAATCACTTTGCGACTCTGAGTATATTTCAAAAATAGTCCTAATAACAAAAAATAAAAGTCTTCATCCAACGTCCCTTCCCCCAGGTCCCGGGTTTGCCAGTCCATTTATCCCATTAAGCTGGCACATTAACCTGGTGATCTTATATCCGAGCCTCGAGAATGCAAACTTTGGAAGCCGCCCGCACCATTCAAATAACCATTCGCTCCAAACCAAGGCGTGCATTAAAACAAGGCAGTGTTGTTGTTTAGTCGCTTAGTCGTGTCCATGACCCCCTTTTTTATTTCAAAAAAGGAAAGAGGTCTGTTAAGCGTACTGAGTTGCGCAGCAATAGGGCCCAGTTCAGTCTCCTTTACAGGGTGACTTCCAGGATATATACACCATACATATGTTGTCTGAAAGACCTGGTAACTGAGGGAGAACCCAGGTGGCAGTTTGTGTCTATGTAAACTGGGACCCTAAAACGGGAAAAGCATAGTCTTTATTAGTGGTCAGCAAACGTTTTCAGCAGGCAGCTGTCCCTCAGACCTTCTGGGGGGCCGGACTATATTTTTTTTTGGGGGGGATGAATGAATTCCTATGCCCCACAAATAACCCAGAGATGCATTTTAAATAAAAAGACACATTCTACTCATGTAAACACACGCTGATTCCCGGACTGTCCACAGGCCAGATTTAAAAGGCGATTGGGCTGGATCCGGCCCCCGGGCCTTAGTTTGCCTACCCATGGTCTTAATCAAGCCAGTTAGTTTCCCGGCCCAATTCAAAATGCTGTTTTTGACTTCTAAAGCCTTGAAGGACTCACAACCGCAATTCCTCAAGGACCGCTTCTCTCCATACCCAGACCCCAAGATCATCTTGACATGATGACAACCTTGACATGAGCCAACAGTGTGACGCGGCAGCTAAAAAAGCCAATGCAATTCTGGGCCTCATCAATAGGAGTATAGCATCTAGATCAAGGGAAGTAATAGTGCCACTGTATTCTGCTCTGGTCAGACCTCACCTGGAGTACTGTGTCCAGTTCTGGGCACCACAATTCAAGAAGGACACTGACAAAGTGGAACGTGTCCAGAGGAGGGCAACCAAAATGGTCAAAGGCCTGGAAACGATGCCTTATGAGGAACGGCTAAGGGAGCTGGGCATGTTTAGCCTGGAGAAGAGGAGGTTAAGGGGTGATATGATAGCCATGTTCCAATATATAAAAGGATGTCACATAGAGGAGGGAGAAAGGTTGTTTTCTGCTGCTCCGGAGAAGCGGACACGGAGCAATGGATCCAAACTACAAGAAAGAAGATTCCACCTAAACATTAGGAAGAACTTCCTGACAGTAAGAGCTGTTCGACAGTGGAATTTGCTGCCAAGGAGTGTGGTGGAGTCTCCTCCTTTGGAGGTCTTTAAGCAGAGGCTTGACAACCATATGTCAGGAGTGCTCTGATGGTGTTTCCTGCTTGGCAGGGGGTTGGACTCGATGGCCCTTGTGGTCTCTTCCAACTCTTCTAGGATTCTATGAAAAACGTGGGGATTTTCTGTGTCCGTTCCTCCCTTCCTCAGAGACCTAATAAGGAGCTGAAGGGGGTGAGGTAATCGGGTGGAGAATACAATGCGACTTCTCCTAATGATAATCGTTTTATTATTTGTTCCAGGGTTGTTTCTGTGGAGGGGTTAGACATTTCTCCTCAGAACAGGCAGGGGTTTGAGGCCAACGGGGCAGAGACCCTCCAGCGGAGACGCCTTTTTCTCCCCGGCTGGAGCCAAGCTCAAAATGGTTCCCTTCATGGAGCTGCCTCCGTCTCTCTCCTCAAGGCCTGGAGGGGAACCTTTCCAAGGCAACAATTTCGAGAAGATCGCAGCCAAATAACATGTATAAACACTCTTTCCCTCAGGAATTTGTTCATGAGAAGGTTCTCCCTCCTCCATTTCATTCATTCACATATATATATATATATATATATATGCAGGTTTTGGTGTCTTCGGGTGTCTTCCCGTGTAAGAGTCGGGGTGTCTGTGCGACGTTTCGACAAGGTCTCACTCGTCATCTTCAGGCTGGTGCTTTCGGCTTCTTGTTACTGGAACAGAGCAGAGTCTGGTGTTTGAGTTCCTATAAATACTGTTGAGGGGTGTGGTGTATAGCCTCCAACGTTCTGGGCAGAGAGGAAGTTCCTAGATTAGTGTGCCTTTTCTTCTTTTGTTCCTTAATTACTTGAGGGATATCTTGGGTGATTTCATGAGTGATATTCTGAATACCACTGGGTGGGTCATTAAGTGTAGATTAGTTGCTAAAGCTTTTGTGTCTTGACCTCTTGAGCTTGTGAAGAGTTTTTCTGAGAAGATGGCTGTGCTGCATTTAGTTGTGCTCTGGCTTGGCTTCGTGTATAGGGGCGAGCTGTGGTTTTGTGCCTTGTGCCAGCCAGATCTGTGTAGGGATTGCAGGGGGGTGCAGCATCCGGAGGTGCCACTATAGTTTGGTTGCTGGATGGAGTCTGTAATATGTCTGTGGAGAGGGTCTGGGTTTGGGTCTGGTGTGGTTGATTGGTGACGGCGTTCTGTGTGCCTCTGGTTCTGGTGTCGGTTTTTGTGGGGAGGGCTAATTTCCAGATGTCTGGCAGGCGGGACGTGTCGTCACGCTTGTTCATGTTGTGAGGGTGTTTCTCTATCTCGATGGCTTCCATGATTATTCTCTTGTGGTGATGTTCCATGTTAAAGAGCAATTTGGAATCTGCAAAATTAATTTCGTGTCCTGTTTCTTTCATGTGTTGGAAAAGAGAGGAAGTTTTTTCTTCTTTTTTGACGGCATTCTTGTGTTCTGCGATACGTGCATTTATTCGTCTGTTTGTTTGTCCAATGTACGTGGCTGGGCAGACTTTGCAGGGTATTTCATAGACCCCTTGGTTTTCCAGCTGGATTTTGTCTTTTGGGTTTCTGAGGATATTGGCTATTTTTTGGTTGGTGCAGAAGGCTGTTTTGATATTGTGTTTATGGAGGATTTTGCTGATTTTGTCTGTAGTGCCCTTGATATAAGGAAGGAGGGCCATGCCATTGTTTTCTTCTGTGTCTTGGTTTTTGGGGGGTGTTTCTTTTTGGATTAGCTTCGTAACCCTGTTTTTCTGGTATCCATTGGCGATTAACACATTTGAGAGATTCTGTAACTCAGTTGTCAAGTGGTCTTTGTCAGCCAGGCGTTTGGTTCTGGAGATGAGAGTCTTGGCTACGGAGTTTATTTGTGCAGGGTGGTGGTGTGATTGTGCATGTAAGTAGCGGTTGGTGTGTGTTTTTTTCTGGTAGATAGTGTGTTACTGGAACAAGAAGCCGAAAGCACCAGCCTGAAGATGACGAGTGAGACCTCGTCGAAACGTCGCACAGACACCCCGACTCTTACACGGGAAGACACCCGAAGACACCAAAACCTGCATTCCTGTACCCGTGAAAATCTACGAAAGCAAATATATATATATATATAGACACGCACGCACGCACACACATACATATAGATAGATATATATATATATACACATATACATACACACACACGCATACACACATAAATATATATATACACATATACACACACACATACACACATACACATATATATACACATACACACACACACATATATATACACATATACATACACCCTCCATATTTTTCAGTGTATAAGATGCCCCCCATGTATGATGATCCCATTTTGGGGGACTCCAAATTAAGAAAACACCCCTCAGCACTACCCGTGTATAAGATGAGCTCCAATTTTAAACCTAATTTTTTGGTTAAAAAAAAACAAACCCTGGTCTTATACATGGAAAAATACGGTGTGTATGTGTGTGTGTATATATATTTTTATTTATTTGTTTTCCATTTAATAATATACATTCACATTATTATCCACTTTACTTCCCTGGCTCTTAATAATAATAATAATTTAATAATAATTTATTATTTAAACCCTGCCCATCTGCCTGGGCTTCCCCAGCCACTCTGGGCGGCTTCCAACAAAATATTAAAACACAGCTTTAGAGCTTATCGACTTCCTTCCCTCCCGCCTCAGGGCTTTCAAAATTAACCTTTATATCATGGCATTTTGTACGTTTTCCAATTGCACTCATTACAAAATAGCTCAAAATTTAAATAAATACAGAAAGGTAGAAAACTTCTCATTACAAAGTCAAGAAAACTTCTCATTACAAAGTCAAGAAAACTTCTCATTTCAAGTCATCGGACAACCCTGCTAGTGATGTTTATTGCTTACGATAATCTGTCAGATATCGTATAAATTTACTCCAGTCCTTTTGGAATACTTGGTCATGCTGGTTTCAGATGTCGCCCGTCAGCTTCGCCAGTTCTGCAAAGTCCAACACCTTCATCTGCCACTCTTCTTTTGTTGGTACTTCTTCTTGTTTCCATTTTTGAGCTAAAAGAGTTCTTGCCATTGCTGCATACATAAACAGTCTTTTATCTTCCCTTGGTATCGCTTCACCCACTATACCCAGTAAAAAGGCTTCTGGTTTTTTAACGAAAGTATTTTTAAAACATTTTCTTGAACTCATTATATACCATTTCCCAGAAAGCCTTTACCTCTTTGCAAGCCCACCACATGTGGTAGAAGATACCTTCCCTTTCTTTACATTTCCAGCACTCATTGGTTCTTGTCTTGCACATTTTAGCAAGTTTAGCGGGTGTTAGGTAGTATCTGTGCATCATTTTCATAACATTTTCTTTAAGTGCACTGCATGCAGCAAAATTAATACCTTCCTTCCACAACCTCTTCCAGGATTCTAACTGAATATTATATCCAGTGGATATTATCAATGCCCCCTAGGGTTGTTGATAATTTTTTTTTTAAACTGAGGAATCCCACCCCATCCTTAGGGGATATTTCTCTCTGCCCCATCCTGTTCAATGAACGTCCTCTGGTCCACTCTGGCAAAAGTGGAAATTAGGAGGAATGTCACGGTCCAGTTTACAGGCAAAGTCTTGGCTGAGGACGTCGGGACCGGGGGCAAGATGGGAGGTGGGAGCAGGAACGGGGGTCCAGAAGCCAGGAAGCCAAGAGTCCGAGGGTCAGGAAGGAAGGAGTCACGAAGTCAGGGGTCCGAGGATCAGAAAGGAAGGAGTCACAAAGTCAAGGGTCCGAGGGTCAGGAAGGAAGGAGTCACAAAGTCAGGGGTCCGAGGATCATGAAGGAAGGAGTCACAAAGTCAAGGGTCCGAGGGTCAGGAAGGAAGGAGTCACGAAGTCAGGGGTCCGAGGATCATGAAGGAAGGAGTCACGAAGTCAAGGGTCCGAGGATCAGGAAGGAAGGAGTAACGAAGTCAGGGGTCCGAGGATCAGGAAGGAAGGAGTCACAAAGTCAAGGGTCCGAGGATCAGGAAGGAAGGAGTCACGAAGTCAAGGGTCCGAGGATCAGGAAGGAAGGAGTCACGAAGTCAAGGGTCCGAGGATCAGGAAGGAAGGAGTCATGAAGTCAAGGGTCCGAGGATCAGGAAGGAAGAAGCCAAACACAGCAAGGCAGGGAATGTGTTACAGTGGCAAAGAGCCAAAGGGAAATGCTGAACTTCCATTCCTTCCCAGCTCTTGCCACCAGGTGCAAGTTATCAATCGGCCTCACCTGTGCGGCCTCGTCTTGCCTCTCCAAAACAAACTTAGGAAGGTCCCTGTCCTGCAAAGTCCTACTGGCCACAGGACCTGGCTCCTGCATGCACTCCTGACAAGGAATTTCTGTGGGCTGGAGGCTGTATGGTTGCCATATGGTCCTGTGTTTCCAAGGCATGTCCTTTCTTTCATGAGCAGTCTCGTCATAGGGATCCACAGTTAAAACTAGAAGTCGGCAAATGTGTCCTAATTTTCTGCTCTTCGAAATATGGCAACCCCTAGCCGAGGACATTCGCCAACTTCTTTCCTCCCCTTTGCATTCACTCATTTGCTGCCAAGGTGTGTGGTGAAGTCTCCTCCTTTGGAGGTCTTTAAGCAGAGGCTTGACAACCATATGTCAGGAGTGCTCTGATGGTGTTTCCTGCTTGGCAGGGGGTTGGACTCGATGGCCCTTGTGGTCTCTTCCAACTCTAGGATTCTATGATTCTAAGTCTCACAGAGTGTGGATTCATGGATTTTAATTGTCCTGGTTGTCTGTTGTGGTTTACTGTAATTTTTTTTTGTTATTGGGTACGGTCACCGTGGCCTTTTTTGTCTCAGGCATGGTCCCTAGTTAGATCTTGGATGGATCCTGCCCCAGAAGTGGGGGCAGAAGACTTTGAAAGGCCCATCTGGTCTGGTGGGGGAGAAGATATCCCATGCGCAGTGTCCTCCAGCCATCTCTTCCTACAGAAGTTTGTGGTCAACGGGCAATTTCCATTTTTCTTCCATTAGTGATCTGCTTGGCTGGGTGCCCAAAGAACAAACATTTTAATATTTTAAGACTAGCATGGTTGTCTTAAGAGAGAGAGCGGTTGCAGCAAGCGGAATATTCACAGTGTTTCAAAGAACCAGCCAAATCTTTTTAATATTTATTTATTGAGAGAGAGAGAGAGAGAGAGAGAGAGAGAGATTATTATAGTAAATTGAAAAAAGAATAGAAACCAAAAAAATAGAATATAAAACATTTTAAAAAACAGCCTTTTCTCAAGGTCTCTTGTGAACTTAAGTTATTTTCAAAGTGCAAAAAAAACCCCAGAACATTAGTTAAACAAGGATTATTTGATTTCACAGTAAAGGGGACCCAAGGGGTTTCTTTAATTCTCTCTATATATATTTAAAATGTTTAGGTTCCTATGTCTCAAAACTCCTCCTTGCAAGCCATCAATGACGTCCTCTCATCACTTCAGGATTTTTCTCCACCTGGAAGAACGTGATCTCGGTGGAATATGTTTTGGCGGCAGCGAGAAAAACACCCTGGTGGGAGACCGCAGGGGCTCCGGCGAGAGTTTTACCAGCACTGTAGAGTTTGTGATGCGAGCCCCGTAATGCCCTTCCCAGAAATGTGTGTCCACCCCTTTGTGCCAGAGCCGGATGTAGCGAACGCCGGGGCCGTAACTCCTGAACACGTGGGACACCTACAGAGGCAGAGAGAAGAGCAAAAAGTCAAGGAGAAGCACCCTTGGAAAGCAGAACACCTTAGAAAGCTTGCCACGGGTTTCTTGCGTTCTGCATCTTTTTTGCTTTAATTAAAGCCTTGCAGCGCTCCCTCCCGAGGCAAGGTTGGCCGATGTTGCTCTCCGTACAGCCGGTCTTCCTCTGTTAAAGAGATTTTTTTCATGGCAATACATGCAAGGTCACACCAGTGCCTGGACGGTTTAACAGGTAGTTTGGATTTCAAACAGTTTTGCAAGAGCAGGATTAAATAGTAAAAACTATTGTTGGTGTCTTTGCAGATAAGAGTGCTTCGCGATACAGAAGGCTACCTTTAGAGTACATGATCGCCCTTATGTTTTGATGTACAGTGGTACCTCGGGTTACATACGCTTCAGGTTACATACGCTTCAGATTACAGACTCTGCTAACCCAGAAATAGTGCTTCAGGTTAAGAACTTTGCTTCAGGATGAGAATAGAAATCGTGCTCCGGCGGCGCGGCGCTAGCAGGAGGCCCCATTAGCTAAAGTTGTGCTTCAGGTTAAGAACAGACCTCCGGAACGAATTAAGTACTTAACCTGAGGTACCACTGTAGTAATTTACTTGTCTATTTTACTTCTGTTCAGCATCCATTTACACTCTGTACGAGCAATCTGAGTGCTAAGGTTTAGTGTTAAAACTAAGGGTACGTGGACACTCTTGGAGGCGTTTTATCGCCTTGCAGATGGTTATAGCGTTTAACAGGCTATGCGAGGCTGCAAAGCAATCAATGGTGGAGGCTCCCATTCCTGAAAGGGATGTGAATTTGCCCGTTCTGTCCCCTTCAATGCTCCCATTTAAAATAACAAGATAATAACACCAAGATCATGGGTTTGTTCCCTGTGCCCTATAAAGCAGCCACACTTCGGGGAGAGTGGTAAACCTGGCAATGAATGGAGCCGGAATTCAGAATAAGTCTGTTTTAAGGAGCAATCGTTGGATCACCCAGTTTTAACTGAATGCTCTGACTTTATTATAACTAGCTCCAAAGTAATCTTACCTGCCACTTGTATTTAGACTTTTGCTGTTATGCCACTTTAGTGCACTATTAACTCTGCCTCCACCCCCCAGGTTTTGGCTTTGCACCTGCATTTGGATCAGTAATATTCCCATGCAGCCATTTGGCACCTACGATCTTTCATCCCAAAAGGAAGGAAAACAGGCCTTGGATATCAAATAACACCTTTTGATACTGGGCGTTGTTCCACTGCGGAATGGGTTCCGGATTAGCCTTGAATTCAGCAATTACTGACCAATCCGCTGCCAGGAGCTCCACACGGATTTTGTATATGCAGCCGCAGTCTTCCCGGGCACCCCACCTGAAAAGGATGGCAGAGAGGATGGGGTAGGTACAGCCAAGGCAGCGAAAGGAATGGAGCATACCTGAAGGAGCGTCTCCACCCCATCATTCTACCCGGACACTGAGGTCCAGCGCCGGGGGCCTTCTGGCGGTTCCCTCCCTGCGAGAAGCCAGGTTACAGGGGACCAGGCAGAGGGCCTTCTCGGTAGTGGCACCCGCCCTGTGGAATGCCCTCCCACCAGATGTCAAAGAGAACAACAACTACCAAACTTTTAGAAGACATTTGAAGGCAGCCCTGTTTAGGGAAGCTTTTAATGTTTGATGTATTACTGTATTTTAATATTTGGTTGGAAGCCGCCCAGAGTGGCTGGGGAAGCCCAGCCAGATGGGTGGGGTATAAGTAATAAATTATTATTATTATTATTATTATTATTATTATTATTATTATTATTATGTAGTAGGCTAATTCTCGGGAGATCAAAAGAAGAGTAGAGCTCACCAGTCACAGATAATAACATCAGGTTGACAGGTATCCATGAGCTCCTCCGGAAAACCTTCTCTCAGCAAATCAATCACCTGTGATTTTACACACCTGGGCGGGTGGGGGACAATAAAGACATTAATGCTGTGTTTACAGCGCTTTGGGCTCCTTCCATCTTCCAGAAAGACGGCATCATTACAGAAACACAAAGCAGCTAAGAGTTTGTGACCTGTAAGGAAATAGGGAAGGAAAAGTGGCAACTCAGAGAGGAGAAACTGGCTGTGCCGCCAGCTGCAGTTAAAAAGGATGTCCCGGGCCACAGGGAAATGGAGCTGCCAAAATCAATGGGATTGTGACGTCTCCCACATTGACTCACTCGTATGATGAGGCAAAGCAAGTCTGGGCCTCTGCGCCTTCCACATGCTGTCTGTTCTCTTCCACTCTCCACCATTTCCCTCCATTCTGCATCACCCAGTGTTGAAACTGTTCTGTGGGCACAATAACAGGTATCAGTGGAGATGTCGTTTTCGGATGCAAAGTGCGAGGGCTCATCCACACTAATTTCCTCCGTACTTTCTAGGTCCATTCTTTCCTGGATGCTGCCTGTTTTTGTTTCCTCCCCCTGCTGCTCTCCCCACAAAGAAACACTCTCGGCAACCCGTGGAAGACCTGAATCGCCGTTTGTTCCGATTCAGCATTAAAGAGCGGATCTTCCTGGGAAAGGTAGTAGCACAAAACCAACAAACAGAACGGCTTGGAAACAAAGCGGGGAAATGCAGAATTGTGCCTAGAAAGCTTGGAGTAAAAAGTAAATGTGAATGAGCCCCAAGTTGGCATAGGAATGTAGGAATGGGTGTCATAGGAATGCAGACTGGATTATTGTAACTCGCTCTACGTGGGGCTGCCCTTGAGACTGACCCAGAAACTCCAGCGGGTGCAGAATGCCGCAGCGAGACTCCTTACGGGGTCCTTGCTGCGAGATCATATCCATCCGGTGCTATACCAGCTGCACTGGCTCCCGGTGGAGTACAGGATCAGATTTAAGATGCTGGTTTTAACCTTTAAAGCGCTATACGGCCTAGGACCCTCGTACCTACGGGACCGCCTCTCCTGGTATGTCCCACAGAGGAACCTACGGTCTGCAAATAAAAACATTCTGAAGGTCCCAGGCCACAGAGAGGTTAGGCTGGCCTCAACTAGAGACAGGGCTTTCTCGGCTGTGGCTCCAATCTGGTGGAATGCTCTGTCACAAGAGACTAGGGCCCTGCGGGACCTGACATCTTTCTGCAGGGCCTGCAAGACAGAGCTGTTCCACCAGGCCTTTGGCCAGGGCACAGCCTGACTCCTTCCTCTGGCAACCTGCACAGAATTTTGCTTAACGGTTGCCATCAATTTGATTTTAATTAATTTTTATAATGAAATGTTTTTAGAATGTTGGATTATTTGATTGTTGTTAGCCGCACTGAGCCCAGCTTCGGCTGGGGAGGGCGGGATATAAATAATTTTTTTAAATATTATTATTATTATTATTATTATTATTATTATTATTATTAAGAGCCTGGCCGCTGGATCAGGCCCAAAGCTCATCTAATCCAGCATCCATGAGTGCAATGCACTACCAGGACTCAGAGCCATAATGCTTCTGTTTGGGAGGACAGGACCGTGACATCATGGCTTAACAGCTGTTTTTAGCGTTGAGAACTGCCTCTGGGAATGCGCAGAGTACGTCTCCTCACCTCACAATCCCAACAGTGTCTCTGATTAGAGCGCAAGCATTGGAAGGGACAAGTTCTGGGCTTTAGGCTTCCCTGGGACCCACCTGCCTGACCCATCAGCTCCCTCACCTGTCCCACAGGGATTCTTGATCAGGTTCCTCCCAAAGGGCCGCAGGACCCCCACTCGGTGGCAGTCCATTCGGGGGCATCGTTGGGCAGCTTCAATGGCCTCGTGCATGCCCGGGTCCCTCTCCCACTGAAGTTTCCAGACGGTGGGCCTGTCAATTAGGTCCCTCCACCTGCAGCACACCAGGCGGCAGCGGGTCACCAGTGTCCGCGCAGGAACCCAGCTCAGGATCAGCTCCAGCAGTTCCTCGGGCAACGGGTTCAAATCCACCAGGCACTGGATTTCCATTCCGTCGGTGGAAGCGCTCTTGCTTTTTACAAGCCCCATGTCTGGTCTCTCACTGCGGTCAAGTTTCGGAAATAAAAGTTGAAGACGTTTTAAACTAAAATACCCTGGGATGGAGGCCTGCTCTTCTCCTCCATCCTCCCGGGAGTGGTGTTACCCCGGAAAGGAAAAAAACCTGAGGCTGCTTTCTTGCTGCGATAATTAAGAGTGAACTAGAGTACAGAAAACAAATTCAAGCTTGGTTCTTGTTATGTACTGAGTTGAATAGGATCCAAACTGAAGCAGTCTGATTGGTCCTAGAACAATAGGATCCAAATTGCAGCAGTCTGATTAGTCCTAGAACAATAGGATTCAGAATGCAGCAGTCTGATTGGTCCTAGAACAATGCAGCAGTATGATTGGTTGGCAGGAACCAATTGGTGGCCTGAAGGATGAGAAGCTGCAACGACGCCACTACGCTAAGAAGGACCTAACGTTCCAGGTCGCTCTGGAGGAGGCCCTGGCAACGGAAGCTGCCGAGAGGTCGACGCAAGAGGCACGGCCGAGCCTGCCATCCCAACCGAGGGTCCACCACGAAGACCTCACCGACGACTCAGGATCCGACAGGGAGGAGGTGCACCGAGTACAGCAGCGCACTCAAGCAGCGCACAGACCACAGCTGCCTCGACGAGAAGGAGGAAACTGCGCAAGCTGCGGGGAGAGTCACGAGAGGAGGACCTGCCGTTTCCGCAACGCAGAGTGCAGGCAGTGCAGAAAATCGGGACACATCGCCCGGGTGTGTCGGGCTCGGCCCACCCGACGCCAGGCATCAGATGACCAACCCAAGAGCCCCAGGTCCCGGGGCCCAACGCACCAAGGCAACTCGACGGAGCTCACGGACTGCCAGGTATACCAGTTGCCCCACCCCAACGTAGAGAAAATTTATGTAGAGGTACAGATAGAGGGGGCCCCATGCCGCATGGAGCTTGACACGGGTTCAACTCTATCCATAATCTCGGCAAGGACCTTAAGGAAACTGTGTCCTACTGGGGGTCCCAAACTCAGGCCAGCCCCATGCACCCTCCGGGACTTCCAGAAACGTAAGCTCCCCACAATGGGGGTGGGGACCTTCAGGGTGCAATACCGAGGGCGGACGCGGCAACTGGACTTGCTTGTGGTCAAGGGCCCCTACATTAGCTTACTGGGATTGGCATGGTTTGGACCACTGGGGCTATCTGTCACCGGGTGAACCACACTAGCTTACAAGTGGACGTGGACGCCATATGCAAGGAATTTCCAGGGGTTTTCGACGGGAAATTGGGACAGTATACGGGCCCCCCCATTGCGCTACAGCTTGACCCCGCAGTACGACTGGTCAGGCTCAAGGCCCGCCGGGTCCCGTTCGCCTTGAAACCCCGTATAGACGAGGAATTGGACCGGCTCGTGGAGCAAGGAGTGCTGGAGCCAGTGCCTAATGCCCCCTGGGAAACCCCAATCGTCACTCCCATCAAGCCTAATGGTTCGGTCCGTATCTGCGCAGACTACAAATGTACCATAAACAGGGCCCTCACGGCCCACGCATACCCAGTGCCAGTGGTCAGCCATGTCCTTGCCACCCTGGCTGGGTCGAAAATTTTTGGCAAGCTGGACTTGGCCCAAGCATATCAACAGCTGCCAGTAGATGAGGCCACAGCAGAGGCACAGACGATTGTGACGCACAGAGGAGCGTTCAGGGTAAAGCGGCTGCAATTCGGGGTCAGCGTGGCACCAGGCATATTCCAGAATCTAATGGACTCTCTCCTTAAAGGGATTCCTGGCGTCACCCCCTTCTTCGATGATGTGTTGATTGCCGGGCCCACACCAGAGGAGTTTGAGGACCGCCTCCGCACCGTTCTGCACCGTTTCCAGACGGCAGGTCTCAAGGTGAAGCGGGAAAAATGTCTACTAGGAGTGCCTCAGGTGGACTTTCTGGGATTTATGGTGGACGCAGAAGGGGTCCACCCGACTGGGGACAAGGTAAGGGCCATTTGTGATGCCCCAGTGCCCAAGAGCAAGACTGAACTTCAGGGCTTCTTGGGACTATTGAACTTTTACCATTCCTTCCTTCCCCATAAGGCGGCGGTAGCGGAGCCCCTACACAGACTCCTGGACAAGCGGGCCCCTTGGGTGTGGGGCCAGCGCCAGGAGGCCGCATTCCAGGCAGTCAAGGACTTGCTTGTCTCAAACTCGGTATTGGCACACTTCGACGAGAGGCTGCCGGTGGTGCTAGCATGTGACGCCTCACCCTATGGCATTGGCGCTGTCCTGGGGCACCAACTCCCGGATGAAGAGAGGTACCGGTGGCGTACTTTTCCCAGACACTCAATGCAACCGAGTGGAACTACTCGCAAATAGACAAGGAGGGTCTGGCAATCGTGAAGGGAGTAAAAAAATCCCATGATTTCTTGTATGGGCAGCCCTTCACCATGGTGACTGACCACAAGCCGTTGCTTGGCTTGTTTGCCCCCGAAAAGCAGACCCCCCAAGTGCTGTCTCCTCGCGTCCTCAGGTGGTCAATTTTCCTTGCCAGCTACCAGTATGCACTGATTCACCGCCCGGGGAAGGCGATGGGCCATGCTGACGCCCTCAGCAGGCTACCACTACTGGAAACAGGCCCCGACCCAGCACCTGCACAAGAGGTTATGAGCCTGGAGCTGCTTCCCGACCGCCCCATTCAGGCACAAGAAGTTGCACACCATTCCAAGAAAGATAGGGTCATCTCCCGGGTCCTGGACTGGGTGTGGAGGGGATGGTCCAGCAGCAGCCCTGGGCCAGAATTCGCTGGCTACACAACCCGCAAACATGAACTGTTGGCCCACAAGGGGTGCCTGTTATGGGGAAGCAGGGTCGTTGTTCCCCAGCCCCTCCGCAAAAGGGTCCTCACAGCCCTACACGAGACACACCCAGGGGTAGTAAGAATGAAGGCCCTTGCCAGGAGTTATGTGTGGTGGCCGGGGATCGATGGAGAGATAGAGGCCTGGGTCAAACACTGCCAGGCCTGCCAAGAATCCCGCCCAGATCCCCCAAGGGCCCCAGTCCAGACCTGGGAGTCCGCCCGAGCACCATGGCCACGCCTGCATGTGGACTTCGCTGGCCCCTTTCAGGGGAAAAGATTCTTCATAGTGGTGGACTCCTACACCAAATGGCTGGAAGTCGCACTGGTACCACCCACTTCCACGTCCGCAGCCATCCGGGTACTAGGCAGGCTGTTTGCAACCCACGGGCTCCCTGACACTCTCGTCTCAGACAACGGCACTGCATTTACGTCAGGAGAATTCCAAACCTTCACAGCGCAGAACGCCATCCGCCACATCCGTTCGGCGCCATTCCACCCTGCCACCAATGGCCAAGCAGAACGCATGGTGCGGACCACCAAGGACACCCTTCGCCGCATGACGCAAGGGGATTGGGAGTACCGCCTTGCCACATTCCTCCTAGCACAGCACCCCCAGCTCAACGACTGGCCGGAGCCCCGCTGAACTACTAATGGGTCGGCGCCTTGCAATCAGATTGGACCACCTTCACCCCGATAGAGCTCAGGATGAGGTAGTGGTGGGGGAAGGCAGGAACCCCCGGACCTTCGAGGCCCAGGACCCAGTGTACGCAAAGAATTTTGGGGCAGGCCCAGCATGGGTACCCCCGCCACAGTCACCAGGGTCACTGGCCCCGTGTCGTACGAGGTGCTAACGGATGGGGGGCAATGCTGGTGCCGCCACTGCGACCAGATACAGCGACGATTCCCAGGAGAAAACCAGGAGGAGGACAGGTCAGAGGAGTCCCAAGGGAACAGAGGGGCAGTGAGGCCCATAGACCAGGAGGGGCCAGCAGGAGAGGCAGAATGAGTAAATACAGAGAGGGCCCGTGAGGCCGAAAGGACACCGGAACCAGAACCACGACTGAGCGAGACGGTTGCGCCAGACCAAACAGGCCCATCACAGCCAGCATCCATGGAACACGAGCCAGAACCTGAACCCCAGACCAGGGAACACCCCAGGCCGCAACGCACACGTAGGCCGCCGGCGTACCTCGAGGACTATGAATGCGACCTCCCGGGCAGGACTGGAACTTAGAGGGGAGGGGTGTTATGTACTGAGTTGACTAGGATCCAAACTGCAGCAGTCTGATTAGTCCTAGAACAATAGGATTCAGAATGCAGCAGTCTGATTGGTCCTAGAACAATGCAGCAGTATGATTGGTTGGCAGGAACCACCCAATCATGCTCCAGATATAAGTGAATCCACAACCTGATTGGCTTACAGTAGAATTCCGGAATTAGCCAATCATGTGCAGCCCATTGTGTAAATAATGTATATAAAGCAGATACTTTGAGGGGACTTTCATTCATTCCTCCTCACCACTATGAGCTGAATAAAGAGCATGAAATCACTTTGCAACTCTGAGTATATTTCAAAAATAGTCCTAATAACAAAAAATAAAAGTCTTCATCCAACGTCCCTTCCCCCAGGTCCCGGGTTTGTCAGTCCATTTATCCCATTAAGCTGGCACATTAACCTGGTGATCTTATATCCGAGCCTCGAGAATGCAAACTTTGGAAGCCGCCCGCACCATTAAAATAACCATTCGCTCCAAACCAAGGCGTGCATTAAAACAAGGCAGTGTTGTTGTTTAGTCGCTTAGTCGTGTCCATGACCCCTTTTTATTTCAAAAAAGGAAAAAGGTCTGTTAAGCGTATTGAGTTGCGCAGCAATAGGGCCCAGTTCAGTCTCCTTTACAGGGTGACTTCCAGGATATATACACCATACATATGTTGTCTGAAAGACCTGGTAACTGAGGGATAACCCAGGTGGCAGTTTGTGTCTGTGTAAACTGGGACCCTAAAACGGGAAAAGCATAGTCTTTATTAGTGGTCAGCAAACGTTTTCAGCAGGCAGCTGTCCCTCAGACCTTCTGGGGGGCCGGACTATATTTTTTTTTGGGGGGGGATGAATGAATTCCCATGCCCCACAAATAACCCAGAGATGCATTTTAAATAAAAAGACACATTCTACTCATGTAAACACACGCTGATTCCCGGACCGTCCGCGGCCAGGAGGGGGGCTAATTATTCCTCCTTCCTCTTCTGGGTCTGGCAAGACTGCTGTTTTTCCCCCGTAACTTGTACTTGCTGCCATACTGGGCACAGTTTGGCACGGCACGGGTAATCACAGTTCTACTTTTCCTAAGCCATGGGGGACGGTCAGGAACTTCACATAAGTGTTGGTGTCTATTTTTCATCAGGTTTTTTTTTAAAAATCCTCAATCTTCTCCCTTTCTGGCATCTTTCCAATTTTTTCTTCTTCTTCAGGAAACATCGCAGGGGGGGGGGTCATGGGAGTTGTTTACTGCTTTTACTCCATGACCCTGGGACCCTGGGACACTGGGACACCCCGTCCTCCTAACGTCATTTCTCTCACTCAGTCACAGACCAGACGTTGCTTCCAACGTCTCACACACTCAAAACATTCAGAAAAGCCCATGCACCTCCCTCAATCCCCTTTTTACCAAAACCAACCGGCAGCGCTTCACGACTTTGACCGGGGCCCAAGAGCAGCTTTTCCCCCTGCTTTTCTGGGCAAAACCAACAACCAACCACAACTGGCAGTGCTTTGACTTCGACCGGGGCCCAACAGCACCCTTTTTGCTGCTTTACTGGACGACACCAAAACCAGTGGCACTTCTTCTACCCTGCTGGCGGAGCTGATCAAACTCTCTTTTTGCTCCCACCTATACCCTGTGGAGCCTGCCTTTTTCCTCAAGGTACCTTCCTTCGGCCGTTGCTTTTTCTCCGGTCCTTGCAGTGTGTCCACTCAGGAACGGGTGGCAATTCCTCCCACGAACTTGGCAGGATGTGCACTGGAACTGCTGACGCCGATCCGAGCTGTTCACCACAGGGACGCCTTGGACCCACATCCCTTATCCTCAGGGAATCTGTTTCTCCTGGCCAACACACCAAGAAATGTAGCCTTATGAGGCTTTGCCCTCGGGTGGGAAAAATATTGCGCCTGGGAAAGGGAAGTGTTGCATACATAAACAGTCTTTTATCTTCCCTTGGTGTCTCTTCACCCACTATACCCAGTAAAACGGCTTCTGGTATTTTAATGAAAGT
Organism: Podarcis vaucheri; assembly: GCF_965113315.1. Taxonomy (NCBI): domain Eukaryota; kingdom Metazoa; phylum Chordata; class Lepidosauria; order Squamata; family Lacertidae; genus Podarcis; species Podarcis vaucheri. The sequence continues at coordinate 4,524,525 of NC_138765.1, read as the reverse complement.
ATTTTTAAAACATTTTCTTGAACTCATTATATACCATTTCCCAGAAAGCCTTTACCTCTTTGCAAGTCCACCACATGTGGTAGAAGATACCTTCCCTTTCTTTACATTTCCAGCACTCATTGGTTCTTGTCTTGCACATTTTAGCAAGTTTAGCTGGTGTTAGGTAGTATCTGTGCATCATTTTCATAACATTTTCTTTAAGTGCACTGCATGCAGCAAAATTAATACCTTCCTTCCACAACCTCTTCCAGGATTCTAACTGAATATTATATCCAATGTATTTAAACCATCTCCTTCCTCCATTTCGCCCCCTAGGGTTGTTCATAATATTTTTTTTGAAACTGAGGAATCCCACCCCATCCTTAGGGGATATTTCTCTCTGCCACATCCTGTTCAGTGAACGTCCTCTGGTCCACTCTGGCAAAAGTGGAAATTAGGAGGAATGTCACGGTCTGGTTTACGGGCAGTCAAAGCCTTGGCTGACGACGTCGGGACCGGGGGCAAGATGGCGGGGTGGGAGCAGGAACGGGGGTCCAGAAGCCAGGAAGCCAAGAGTCTGAGGGTCAGGAAGCAAGGAGTCACGAACTCAGGGGTCCGAGGATCAGGAAGGAAGGAGTCACAAAGTCAAGGGTCCGAGGATCAGGAAGGAAGGAGTCACAAAGTCAGGGGTCCGAGGATCAGGAAGGAAGGAGTCACAAAGTCAGGGGTCCGAGGATCAGGAAGGAAGGAGTCACGAAGTCAAGGGTCCGAGGATCAGGAAGGAAGGAGTCACAAAGTCAGGGGTCCGAGGATCAGGAAGAAAGGAGTCACGAAGTCAGGGGTCCGAGGATCAGGAAGGAAGGAGTCACGAAGTCAGGGGTCCGAGGATCAGGAAGGAAGGGTCACAAAGTCAAGGGTCCGAGGATCAGGAAGGAAGGAGTCACGAAGTCAGGGGTCCGAGGATCAGGAAGGAAGGAGTCACGAAGTCAGGGGTCCGAGGATCAGGAAGGAAGGAGTCACGAAGTCAAGGGTCCGAGGATCAGGAAGGAAGGGTCACAAAGTCAGGGGTCCGAGGATCAGGAAGGAAGGGTCACAAAGTCAGGGGTCCGAGGATCAGGAAGGAAGGAGTCACGAAGTCAGGGGTCCGAGGATCAGGAAGCAAGGAGTCACAAAGTCAGGGGTCCGAGGATCAGGAAGGAAGGAGTCACGAAGTCAGGGGTCCGAGGATCAGGAAGGAAGGGTCACAAAGTCAAGGGTCCGAGGATCAGGAAGGAAGGAGTCACGAAGTCAAGGGTCCGAGGATCAGGAAGGAAGGAGTCACACAGTCAGGGGTCTGAGGATCAGGAAGGAAGGAGTCACGAAGTCAGGGGTCCGAGGATCAGGAAGGAAGGAGTCACGAAGTCAGGGGTCCGAGGATCAGGAAGCAAGGAGTCACAAAGTCAGGGGTCCGAGGATCAGGAAGGAAGGAGTCACGAAGTCAGGGGTCCGAGGATCAGGAAGGAAGGGTCACAAAGTCAAGGGTCCGAGGATCAGGAAGGAAGGAGTCACGAAGTCAAGGGTCCGAGGATCAGGAAGGAAGGAGTCACACAGTCAGGGGTCTGAGGATCAGGAAGGAAGGAGTCACGAAGTCAGGGGTCCGAGGATCAGGAAGGAAGGGTCACAAAGTCAAGGGTCCGAGGATCAGGAAGGAAGGAGTCACGAAGTCAAGGGTCCGAGGATCAGGAAGGAAGGAGTCACGAAGTCAAGGGTCCGAGGATCAGGAAGGAAGGAGCCAAACACAGCAAGGCAGGGAACGTGTTACTGTGGCAAAGAGCCAAAGGGAAATGCTGACCTTACATTCCTTCCCGGCTCTTGCCACCAGGTGCAGCAAGTTATCAATCGGCCTCACCTGTGCGGCCTCGTCTTGCCTCTCCAAAACAAACTTAGGAAGGTCCCTGTCCTGCAAAGTCCTACTGGCCACAGGACCTGGCTCCTGCATGCACTCCTGACAAGGAATTTCTGTGGGCTGGAGGCTGTATGGTTGCCATATGGTCCTGTGTTTCCAAGGCATGTCCTTTCTTTCATGAGCAGTCTCGTCATAAGGATCCCCAGTTAAAACTAGAAGTCGGCAAAGGTGTCCTAATTTTCTGCTCTTCGAAATATGGCAACCCCTAGCCGAGGGCATTCGCCAACTTCTTTCCTCCCCTTTGCATTCACTCAAGTCTTACAGAGTGTGGATTCATGGATTTTAATTGTCCTGGTTGTCTGTTGTGGTTTACTGTAATTTTTTTTTGTTATTGGGTACGGTCACCGTGGCCTTTTTTGTCTCAGGCATGGTCCCTAGTTAGATCTTGGATGGATCCTGCCCCAGAAGTGGGGGCAGAAGACTTTGAAAGGCCCATCTGGTCTGGTGGGGGAGAAGATATCCCATGCGCAGTGTCCTCCAGCCATCTCTTCCTACAGAAGTTTGTGGTCAACGGGCAATTTCCATTTTTCTTCCATTAGTGATCTGCTTGGCTGGGTGCCCAAAGAACAAACATTTTAATATTTTAAGACTAGCATGGTTGTCTTAAGAGAGAGAGCGGTTGCAGCAAGCGGAATATTCACAGTGTTTCAAAGAACCAGCCAAATCTTTTTAATATTTATTTATTGAGTGAGTGAGTGAGAGAGATTATTATAGTAAATTAAAAAAAGAATAGGAAACAAAAAAATAGAATATAAAACATTTTAAAAAACAGCCTTTTCTCAAGGTCTCTTGTGAACTTAAATTATTTTCAGAGTGCAAAAAAACCCCAGAACATTAGTTAAACAAGGATTATTTGATTTCACAGTAAAGGGGACCCAAGGGGTTTCTTTAATTCTATATATATATATAAAATGTTTAGGTTCCTAAATATATATATAATTCTATATATAATTCTCTCTCTATATATAAAATGTTTAGGTTCCTATGTCTCAAAACTCCTCCTTGCAAGCCATCAATGACGTCCTCTCATCACTTCAGGATTTTTCTCCACCTGGAAGAACGTGATCTGGGTGGAATATGTTTTGGCGGCAGCGAGAAAAACACCCTGGTGGGAGACCGCAGGGGCTCCGGCGAGAGTTTTACCAGCACTGTAGAGTTTGTGATGCGAGCCCCGTAATGCCCTTCCCAGAATTGTGTGTCCACCCCTTTGTGCCAGAGCTGGATGTAGCGAACGCCGGGGCCGTAACTCCTGAACACGTGGGACACCTAGAGAGGCAGAAGAGCAGAAAGTGAAGGAGAAGCACCCTTGGAAAGCAGAACACCTTAGAAAGCTTGCCACGGGTTTCTTGCGTTCTGCATCTTTTTTGCTTTACTTAAAGCCTTGCAGCGCTCCCTCCCGAGGCAAGGTTGGCCGATGTTGCTCTCCGTACAGCCGGTCTTCCTCTGTTAAAGAGATTTTTTTCATGGCAATACATGCAAGGTCACATCAGTGCCGGGACGGTTTAACAGGTACCGTATTTTTCGCTCCATTGGACGCACCGGACCATAGGAGGGGGAGAACAGGGGAAAAAAATTTCTTCTTCTTCTCCACCTCTAAAACAAGGTGCGTTCAAGGTACATTCACCAGAGCTTGTGGGGCTGGCGGTAGGGCGAAGCGCTGCTTTCCCCCACCACCAGCCTCAAATATCCCTGAAGCCTTTGGAGGGCAGTGCCCCGCTGCCCTGCAGAGGTTTGTGCGCAGCTGCCCCCAAGCTAGAGCACCGAGACAGAGCTCTCCGTCTCGCTGTTCTGGCTTGGGAACAGCCTTGCTAGCTTCTGCAGGACAGTGGGGTGAAGGCACCGTCCCCAAGCTAGAGCAGCGAGACGGAGCGCTCCGCAGTGCTCCGTCTTCCTGTTCTGGCTTTGGGCTTAGCGGCGCAGCCTGCATTCGCTCTATAGGACGCACACACATTTCCCCTTAATTTTTCGAGGGGAAAATGTGCGTCCTATAGAACGAAAAATACGGTAGTTTGGATTTCAAACAGTTTTGCAAGAGCAGGATTAAATAGTAAAAACTATTGTTGGTGTCTTTGCAGATAAGAGTGCTTCGCGATACAGAAGGCTACCTTTAGAGTACATGATCGCCCTTATGTTTTGATGTACAGTGGTACCTCGGGTTACATACGCTTCAGGTTACATACGCTTCAGATTACAGACTCTGCTAACCCAGAAATAGTGCTTCAGGTTAAGAACTTTGCTTCAGGATGAGAACAGAAATCGTGCTCCGGCGGCGCGGCGCTAGCAGGAGGTCCCATTAGCTAAAGTTGTGCTTCAGGTTAAGAACCAGACCTCCGGAACGAATTAAGTACTTAACCTGAGGTACCACTGTAGTAATTTACTTGTCCATTTTACTTCTGTTCAGCATCCATGTACACTCTGTACGAGCGAGCTGAGTGCTAAGGTTTAGTGTTAAAACTAAGGGTACGTGGACACTCTTGAAGGCGTTTTATCGCCTTGCAGATGGTTATAGCGTTTAACAGGCTATGCGAGGCTGCAAAGCAATCAATGGTGGAGGCTCCCGTTCCTGAAAGGGATGTGAATTTGCCCGTTCTGTCCCCTTCAATGCTCCCATTTAGAATAACAAGATACAGTGGTGCCCCGCAAGACGAATGCCTCGCAAGACAGAAAACTCGCTAGACGAAAGAGTTTTCCGTTTTGGAGGTGCTTCGCAAAATGAATTTCCTATGGGCTTGCTTCGCAAGACGACAGTGTCCTGCGAGTTCCTGCTGGTTTTTTTTCCCTCCCCCCCCTTTTTCTAAGCCGCTAAGCCGCTTATCAGCTGATCCGATCAGCAGATAAGCCTCTAAAAGCCGCTAATAGTGCTAATCCGCTAATCCTTCAATGGGCTTGCTTCGCAAGACGAAAAAACCGCTAGATGAAGAGAATCACAGAACGGATTCTTTTCGTCTTGCGAGGCACCACTGTAATAACACCAAGATCATGGGTTTGTTCCCTGTGCCCTATAAAGCAGCCACACTTTGGGGAGAGTGGTAAACCTGGCAATGAATGGAGCCGGAATTCAGAATAAGTCTGTCTAAAGGAGCAATCGTTGGATCACCCAGTTTTAACTGAATGCTCTGACTTTATTATAACTAGCTCCAAAGTAATCTTACCTGCCACTTGTATTTAGACTTTTGCTGCTATGCCACTTTAGTGCACTATTAACTCTGCCTCCACCCCCCAGGTTTTGGCTTTGCATCGGCATTTGGATCAGTAATATTCCCATGCAGCCATTTGGCACCTACGATCTTTCATCCCAAAAGGAAGGAAAACAGGCCTTGGATATCAAATAACACCTTTTGATACTGGGCGTTGTTCCACTGCGGAATGGGTTCCGGATTAGCCTTGAATTCAGCAATTACTGACCGATCCGCTGCCAGGAGCGCCACACGGATTTTGTATCTGCAGCCGCAGTCTTCCCGGGCACCCCACCTGAAAAGGATGGCGGAGAGGATGGGGTACAGCCAAGGCAGCGAAAGGAATGGAGCATACCTGAAGGAGCGTCTCCACCCCATCATTCTACCCGGACACTGAGGTCCAGCGCCGAGGGCCTTCTGGCGGTTCCCTCACTGCAAGAAGCCAGGTTACAGGGGACCAGGCAGAGGGCCTTCTCGGTGGTGGCACCCGCCCTGTGGAACTCCCTCCCACCAGATGTCAAAGAGAACAACAACTACCAAACTTTTAGAAGACATTTGAAGGCAGCCCTGTTTAGGGAAGCTTTTAATGTTTGATGTATTACTGTATTTTAATATTTGGTTGGAAGCCGCCCAGAGTGGCTGGGGAAGCCCAGCCAGATGGGTGGGGTATAAGTAATAAATTATTATTATTATTATTATTATTATTATTATTATTATTATTATTATTATGTAGTAGGCTAATTCTCGGGAGATCAAAAGAAGAGTAGAGCTCACCAGTCACAGATAATAACATCAGGTTGACAGGTATCCATGAGCTCCTCCGGAAAACCTTCTTTCAGCAAATCAATCAGCTGTGATTTTACACACCACCTGGGCGGGTGGGGGACAATAAAGACATTAATGCTATGTTTACAGCGCTTAGGGCTCCTTCCATCTTCCAGAAAGATGGCACCATTACAGAAACACAAAGCAGCTAAGAGTTTGTGACCTGTAAGGAAATAGGGAACTCAGAGAGGAGAAACTGGCTGTGCCGCCAGCTGCAGTTAAAAAGGATGTCCCAGGCCACAGGGAAATGGAGCTGCCAAAATCAACGGGATTGTGACGTCTCCCGCATTGACTCACACGTATGATGAGGCAAAGCAAGTCTGGGCCTCTGCGCCTTCCACATGCTGTCTGTTTTCTTCCACTCTCCACCCATTCCCTCCATGCTGGATCTCCCAGTGTTGAAACTGTTCTGTGGGCACAATAACGGGTATCAGTGGAGATGTCGTTTTCGGATGCAAAGTGCGAGGGCTCATCCACACTAATTTCCTCCGTACTTTCTAGGTCCATTCTTTCCTGGATGCTGCCTGTTTTTGTTTCCTCCCCCTGCTGCTCTCCCCACAAAGAAACACTCTCGGCAATCCGTGGAAGACCTGAATCGCCGTTTGTTCCAATTCAGCATTAAAGAGCGGATCTTCCTGGGAAAGGTAGTAGCGCAAAACCAACAAACAGAACGGCTTGGAAACAAAGCGGGGAAACGCAGAAATGTGCCTAGAAAGCTTGGAGTAAAAAGTAAATGTGAATGAGCCCCAAGTTGGCATAGGAATGTAGGAATGGGTGTCATAGGAATGCAGACTGGATTATTATTATTATTATTAAGAGCCTGGCCGCTGGATCAAGCCCAAAGCTCATCTAATCCAGTATCCATGAGTGCAATGCACTACCAGGACTCAGAGCCATAATGCTTCTGTTTGGGAGGACAGGACCGTGACATCATGGCTTAACAGCTGTTTTTAGCGTTGAGAACTGCCTCTGGGAATGCGCAGAGTACGTCTCCTCACCCCACAATCCCAACAGTGTCTCTGATTAGAGCGCAAGCATTGGAAGGGCTTTAGACTTCCCTGGGACCCACCTGCCTGACCCATCAGCTCCCTCACCTGTCCCACAGGGATTCTTGATCAGGTTCCTCCCAAAGGGCCGCAGGACCCCCACTCGGCAGCAGTCCATTCGGGGGCATCGTTGGGAAGCTTCCATGGCGTCGTGCATGCGCGGGTCCCTCTCCCACTGAAGTTTCCAGACGGTGGGCCTGTCAATTAGGTCCCTCCACCTGCAGCACACCAGGCGGCAGCGGGTCACCAGTGTCCGCGCAGGAACCCAGCTCAGGATCAGCTCCAGCAGTTCCTCGGGCAACGGGTTCAAATCCACCAGGCACTGGATTTCCATTCTGTCGGTGGAAGCGCTCTTGCTTTTAACAAGCCCCATGTCTGGTCTCTCACTGCCGTCAAGTTTCAGAAATAAAAGTTGAAGACGTTTTAAACTAAAATACCCTGGGATGGAGGCCTGTTCTTCTCCTCCATCCTCCCGGGAGTGGTGTTACCCTGGAAAGGAAAAAAACCTGAGGCTGCTTTCTTGCTGCGATAATTAAGAGTGAACTGGAGTACAGACAACAAAATCAAGCTTGGTTCTCCCACCCGCCCAGAAGCAAAGTGATGCCTGCTTGTTTCTTTTCTTGCAGAAACCAGGTTTCTCTACCTTTTCCATCGCAGGCTCTTTGCACCCAGAGGAGCAGGCAGCCTTCTCCCTTTGCGCGCCCAGGGACCGCTCCTTCCGCAAAAACAAACCGCGCCTGGAAGGAAGAGCCGGGAAAGGAAGCGAAGCCGGCCGGACCTGGTTCCCGTGTAGACAGGATAAGCCAATCAGCTGCCGGGGAAGAGAAAGGGGCGGTGCTTCAAGCGCAAGAGCAGAGCTGGCGGGGATTGGCGAAAGGGAGGTTGATTGGCATTCGCCGCGCCCGTCGTTTCCGATCACGGGCCTTGGAATGCCAAGCGGCAGGCAGGAATTCAACCGGTGGAGCTTCCTCGTGGGGAAAGAGCGGCGGCGGGGAGAATGCAAACTTTGTTGTTGTTTTTAAAGGTATTTTATTAAAGTTTCAAAATTATAACAAAACAAATGAAAAAAGAAAAAAACCTAGAAAATAAAAACAATTAAAAAACACATTAATTCTCATAACATATCTTCATACACTTATTTCCCCAGACCTCCTCATCCCTCCCTTTTTTGTATTCCAGTTCAATTCGTTAGTTCAGCAAATCCTTACCATCAAGTTTTTACCCTATTCTAATCTTTCATTACATTACCTTACTCTATTCTCCTCATTGTCTTATAAAAAACCTTAACCTAAATCTTATTTTTGATAACTCCTCTTAACCGTTATATTCTTTCCTAATCCCTTAAACTTTTATACCAGAGCCAAGCAATTTCATTTCATGCATCCTTCTAATATTCATCAATTATATAAAATAGTCCTAATAACAAAAAATAAAAGTCTTCATCCAACGTCCCTTCCCCCAGGTCCCGGGTTTGCCAGTCCATTTATCCCATTAAGCTGGCACATTAACCTGGTGATCTTATATCCGAGCCTCGAGAATGCAAACTTTGGAAGCCGCCCGCACCATTCAAATAACCATTCGCTCCAAACCAAGGCGTGCATTAAAACAAGGCAGTGTTGTTGTTTAGTCGCTTAGTCGTGTCCATGACCCCCTTTTTTATTTCAAAAAAGGAAAGAGGTCTGTTAAGCGTATTGAGTTGCGCAGCAATAGGGCCCAATTCAGTCTCCCTTACAGGGTGACTTCCAGGATATATACACCATACATATGTTGTCTGAAAGACCTGGTAACTGAGGGAGAACCCAGGTGGCAGTTTGTGTCTATGTAAACTGGGACCCTAAAACGGGAAAAGCATAGTCTTTATTAGTGGTCAGCAAACGTTTTCAGCAGGCAGCTGTCCCTCAGACCTTCTGGGGGGCCGGACTATATTTTTTTTTTTGGGGGGGGGATGAATGAATTCCTATGCCTTGGCTGTGCTTCCTGCACTGCAGGGGGTCAGACTAGATGAGCGTCGGTGTCCCTTTCAACTCTGCCATTCTATTTCCCCCCCTATGCAAGTCGCCTCTTCGTTTTTGAAAACTAAGTGCCTGAAGGGAGAGAGCATCTGAGGCACTGCCCCCTCACCTCATAGGGCAGCGAATTTGGGGAGGGGTGCGTAAAGCACAATGCAGGCAGATATTCAACAGGGGCAGCTTCCCCAAATATATGAAGGTACAGAAACGAGGGCAATTAAAAGAACAAATATACTTTCACAGGCCCTGGAGATAGTTGCAGTCATGGATGCTTTAGCTGAGATTCCTGCATTGCAGAGCTTTGGACTACATGACCCCTGGGTTACTTTCCAACTCTGCAATTCTATGATTTTATGGTTCAATTGAGCCCAAATGTGGAGGAGACTGTCAGGTACTTCTCCAGAATATCGTGGGCGTTTTCCATCTTGACGGCTGAATCACTTTCTCTCCTGCTTCTATTTACACCTCTGGGCTCTATAAAAAGAAAATGAAGAGATGCTATCGCTTTGAATGTTATTTTCCTTGTAAGCTGAAAAGCGGTAATTGTACCCAGACATGTCTGGGTTCGAGAACAGATTATAACACGTCCTTTAAAAAGAAGGGTGGGGAGTTTAGCTCAACCCACCTGTTAGTGTGATCAGAGCAATCCTATCAGAAAGAGACTTTCCTAGCTGGGTGGCTGGCCCCTGCTGTGTGAACCATCCATAAATGTATTATTTTCCCATTTGATTAATTCAGCCCCCAAAAGCAACTGTCAACGCATTCTGTGAAGCAAAGAATACTGTAATTGAATGTATCCCTTCTTAGTTATTTTTAATGTTATAATAACATCCCCCCAACGATGAACATAGCTTTTACAATAGGAGGGTGGGATACAAATACTTGTGTGTGTGTATATATATGTGTGTGTGTGTGTGTGTGTGTGTGTGTATACCTAAGCCAGTGACCTTCACCTGGCCACATCTTGTGGCAGGGAGTTCCACACATCTATTCCTAGCCCTGGGGAGAAATGCTAAATGTGCCTGTTCCTGGACCCAGCAGATGCACTGGATGACCCAGAACTATAATAATAATAGTAATAATAATAATTATTTTTTATTTATACCCCGCCCATCTGGCTGGGTTTCCCCAACCACTCTGGGCAGCTTCCAACAAAACACTAAAATACAATAATAGAGATTGGTACGTTTTCCCTTCTACTTTGGAGCGAAGGAGAAAAAGTCCAGCCCAGGCAGAGAAGAAGCCATCCCGGAGCTGAACCAAAGCCGGGAGGCCGGAGGATGGAAGAGGCGCAGGGACAGAGTGGGTCGTAACAAGACTAGGAAGGAAGACGGCCCTGTCCCCTGATGGTCTTTGGCCGGGAGGCATGGGGGCTCCAATCCAACCCCCACCACCTTGACCGGACGAAGGAACTCCTGTTTTGCAGGGGGTTGGACTAGATGACCCATGGAGCCCTTTCTTCCCACTCTACAATCTGATGGGTCTGCGGAAAGAGGGCGAAAGGGCTCCTGCGCGCCTTCCACAGTTCTGCTAAGGAGGATTTTAGCAGGGATCAGAAGACTCTCTGCGCCCTCTCCCCAATATCTTTTTTTAAGAAAGGGGAGATATAAGGTAAGTTTTGGGCATTTCCTCTCTGTTCCGCTATTGCTTGGTTCTACTGCCTTGTCCCCTGAGAAATCTCTATGTGGGACAAGAAGCTACAGTTAGAACTGGATATGGAACAACTGATTGGTTCAAAATTGGGAAAGGAGTATGGCAAGGCTGTATATTCTCTCCCTGCTTATTTAACTTATATGCAGAATTCATCATGCGAAAAGCTGGGCTGGATGAATCCCTAGCTGGAATTAAGATTGCCAGAAGAAATATCAACAACCTCAGATATGCAGATGACACAACCTTGATGGCAGAAAGTGAGGAGGAATTAAAGAACCTTTTATTGAGGGTGAAAGAGGAGAGCGCAAATTATGGTCTGAAGCTCAATATAAAAAAAACGAAGATCATGGCCACTGGTCCCATCACCTCCTGGCAAATAGAAGGGGAAGAAATGGAGGCAGTGAGAGATTTTACTTTCTTGGGCTCCATGATCACTGCAGATGGTGACAGCATTCACGAAATTAAAAGACGCCTGTTTCATGGGAGAAAAGCAGTGACAAACCTAGACAGCATCTTAAAAAGCAGAGACATCACCTTGCCAACAAAGGTCCGTATAGTTAAAGCTATGGTTTTCCCAAGTAGGGATGTATGGAAGTGAGAGCTGGACCATCAAGAAGGCTGATTGCCGAAGAATTGATGCTTTTGAATTCTGGTGCTGGAGGAGACTCTTGAGACTCCCATGGACTGCAAGAAGATCAAACCTCTCCATTCTGAAGGAAATCAGCCCTGAGTGCTCACTGGAAGGACAGACCGTGAAGCTGAGGCTCCAAGACTTTGGCCACCTCATGAGAAGAGAAGACTCCCTGGAAAAGACCCTGATGTTGGGAAAGATGGTGGGCACAAGGAGAAGGGGATGACAGAGGACAAGATGGTGGGACAGTGTTCTTGAAGCGACCAGCATGAGTTTGACCAAACTACGGGAGGCAGTGGAAGACAGGAGGGCCTGGCGTGCTCTGGTCCAGGGGGTCACGAAGAGGCGGGCACGAATAAACGACTAAACAACAACAACAACACAATTTGTGGACGTAATAGGCCCACACACAACACAAAACATTGTTGCTGTATGTAGTTTTTATTTTTATATCTTATATTTTGGAAATGTACATCCAGGTTTTTTTCTTCAAATTTTTTTGGGGGGGGCCCAAGGGAGTGGAGACCTAAGCTAGAGCTTGCTTAGCTTGCACGTAAATCCAGCACTAGCCGCCCCAAAAGAGGACGTGTCCGGGATTTCCCGGGCGCTGCGCAAAGAAGAAACCCTTTCCTCTGCCCCTGCGCCAAAAGATGCAAAGCGAGACGCAGCGGCCGCAGCTGCTGTCACCTTCCCTTCTGGGGGCGGGGAGGGAGACGGGGTCCGGTGCTGCCCAATCGCAGCCACTCGCGGGCCGGGCCAGCCGTGCTCCTCCTTCTGCATCGCAGGGGGGGTTAGATGACCGTAGGAGATCCCTTCCAACTCCTCTGGCTCCCGGCTCCCCCTCAATGGAGAGCGCCAAAGGCTGCGAAAAGAACCAGGAAATCCCGTGCGCGGAGGGAGGCGCAGAGCGACGCGCTCCCTTCGCGGTGGGAGGATCTTTCCCCAGAGTCCAGAGAGCAGGAGGAGATCCTTGCGATCGGAGGGACCTGCTGCTCGCCTTTGCTCTTCCTCCAGCGCGCAGGGGCGTCGGGCACAGGTCAGTGCTGGCAGGCGCTCTGCACACGCTCAGGAACGCCGCCCCGCAGTGGCGTAGCGTGAGTTGTCAGCACCCGGGGAAAGGCAAGTAATTTGCGCCCCCTAACCCGTGGATTTGCGCCCCCTAACCCGTGGATTTGCGCCCCCTAACCCTAACCCCCAGATGTTGCGCCCGGTACGGCCGGCCCCCCCTGCACCCCCCACGCTACGCCACTGCCACCCCGTCCGGATTTGCGGCTTGATTCCCAGAAAGGAGAGGTGCCGGGGCTCAAGGCTGCCTGGGGAAGGGGGGGGGTCGGGGGAGATCCCATGTCTTCTGCTCCGTACGCTCCCAGATTTAGCATGCTAACCCCGGGATACTGGGGGCTTCGGGGCTTTCGTATGGGGTCGCCTAATAATAATAATAATAATAATAATAATAATAATAATTTATTTATACCCTGCCATCTGGCTGGGTTTCCCCAGCCACTCTGGGCGGCTTCCAACAGAATATCAAATTACAATAACCTATTAAACATTAAAAGCTTCCCTAAACAGGGCTGCCTTCAGATGTCTTCTAAAAGCCTTCTATCTGAGATGCTGGAGTGCTGCTGCCAGTCAGTGTAGAGCAGCCTTCCTCAGTCTGGGGCGGGTGGGAGTTGTGCGCTAAAACGTCCAGGGGGCACCAGGTTGGGGAAGGCCGCTTTAAACACGCCTGAGGTCCAGTGGTCTGATTTGGTATACCCAGCGTTTTGCCCAAAGATGCTACGGCATCTCATAGCGTGTGTGTTTGTTCGGCTGGCGAGCTTAGTTCCCCAATTGTGCTAATGTAAGATACACAAAGGGGACGCGGGTGGCGCTGTGGGTTAAACCACAGAGCCTAGGACTTGCTGATCAGAAGGTCAGCGGTTCGAATCCCCGCGACAGGGTGAGCTCCTGTTGCTCGGTCCCTGCTCCTGCCAACCTAGCAGTTCGAAAGCACGTCAAAGTGCAAGTAGATAAATAGGTACCGCTCTGGCGGGAAGGTAAACGGCGTTTCCGTGCGCTGCTCTGGTTCACCAGAAGTGGCTTAGTCCTGCTGGCCACATGACCCGGAAGCTGTACGCCGGCTCCCTCGGCGAATAAAGCGAGATGAGCACCACAACCCCAGAGTCAGCCATGACTGGACCTAATGGTCAGGGGTCCCTTTACCTTTAAGATACACAATGGCACAAGTCTATTTTGGGGTGCACACACCCCAGTTTCTTCCTTGTGGTGGGACGAAGGCAGCACACTTGAGAGTGTCTTGAGCCCCAAAGTGTAACTGGGGCCAGAACAATGCCAGGACATCTTATTGGGGTCTGGGGATATTATCTGGGGTGGTTCATATCCTCTTTTTGAGGGTGTAAATCCTGAGTTCCTTATTCCTGAGTTGGTGTATTGCACCCTGCCTTTTGAGCTTTTGACCAGAGAGAAAGCTGTCCCTGGAAAGTGGCCGTCTCCCAGTGGCATAGCGTGGGTTGTCAGCACCCGGGGCAAGGCAAGTAATTTGCGCCCCCTAACCCGTGGATTTGCGCCCCCTAACCCTAACCCCCAGATGTTGCGCCCGGTGCGGCCGGCCCCCCCTGCACCCCCCACGCTACGCCACTGCAGTCTCCTAATTGTTTGTGTGTTTCCTATCTTGGGGTGCAGGGATAAGTAAACTTGGATTCCTTACTCAGTCTGTTCCTTCAAATCTGCGTCCAATAAGGGGATAAGATTAATTAATTAATTTGGGGTTTAGACACATCAGACCTGCTCCACATTTGTGAGAAATCCATCTTTCATTGTGATGGCAACTCAGAACTTGGAACTCCTTGTGTATTTACCACTTGCTAAAAACATTTTTGTTCAGGCTAGATATGTAAAATGTGGGCATGTGTTTTAATCTGGTTTTAGTTTCTCGTGGGTTTTAATTTCTTTTGAAAAGGTCTAGTTACTAGTTGTTTTAAACTGTTTTTATTGACAATTTTATCGTTTAATTCTCTCTATATAAAACAAATAAAATGCTCACAAACTGGAACCAGGGACCAACATTAATATAGCCTTTCAGAGAACACGTGACTCTTAGCAGAGGTCCCTGCCCCAAAGAGCTTAAATAATAATTAAAAACCCCCACGACTGGAGAGATAACAAGGAGAAACCAGGAAGGCATTCTGTGATGATCTGACTTACAGGAAATGGGTCACCTGGTCTCCTCCCAGTCATTATCTGGCTGGTAAACATTTTCTAGGCGCTGCATTCACTTTAATGGCACCCTCAGCCTAGATTGGCTTTTCCCAAGGGTTGGACTTCCCCCTGATTTAAATTTGGACTCTCCCTTAATAACCGAAAACCCCGCCCTGTGCTATCTTTATGAGTCAGTGTTTCGGTGTGCACTGACCAATCGTCTCGGATCCCTGATACATACAGAGACATAATGGGCACCGTCCTCTCAAGCTGGGCATTTCGGTTGCGTTCCTGCCTCAGGAGCAGCGGTTCACATTATACCTGTTGCTGAGATGCCATGGGAGAATTAATTCCACGGCAGAGAGCCTTCAAATGGTTTTCTGTTTGGGTTGGGCAGGCAGATTTCATAGAATCTTTGAGTTGCAAGGGACCCCCAAGGGTCATCCAGTCCAACCCCCTGCAGTGCAGGGATCCTGCCCGCAGCTGTCCCTGGGTGAGCTCGAACCAGCAGCCTTCTGGTGAACAGCCAGCACACTGACTCATTGCGTCATGAGATTCCACATACAGTAAAGGTAAAGGGACCCCTGACCATTAGGTCCAGTCGTGGCCGACTCTGGGGTTGCGGCACTCATCTCGCTTTACTGGCCGAGGGAGCCAGCGTACAGCTTCTGGGTCATGTGGCCAGCATGACTAAGCCGCTTCTGGCGAACCAGAGCAGCGCACAGAAACACCATTTACCTTCCCGCCGGAGCGGTACCTATTTATCTACTTGCACTTTGACATGCTTTTGAACTGCTAGGTTGGCAGGAGCAGGGACCGAGCAACGGGAGCTCACCCCATCGCGGAGATTCGAACCGCCGACCTTCTGATCAGCAAGTCCTAGGCTCTGTGGTTTAATCCACAGCGCTACCCGTGTCCCTTCCACAACCAGTAGAGCTACCATAAAGTGTCCCTTTCTTCTAAAGATCAGCACCCACTCCTGGGCACCTGCGTTTGTCTTTGCGGCTCGTCTGGCTCTTGTTGTTCATTGGCCTTGGTTGCCCTGCAATAACCCTGGAATCTCCCTGAACTTCTTGCTTCCACAGCCTCGGGTTCCTGAGTGCAAAGCCTCATCAGCAGTTTGCAACGGAGGACATTATAATAGCCCTGTGACTTAGCAGACCGGCTTGCAGCGACCCTGCCAGGGTTTGCAGCTGGTCTGAGTTCACATCTGAAGGATTTCAGCGGAGAGGAGATCTTGGTGGGGGTGTGCGGCATGAGTCGACTGGGGAGGCTGTTTGGCTTCCTGTGCCTGTGGCTGCCTCTCCTGCAGTGCGAAGGGTTCAGCTACACCCAGCCTGAGCAGGTGCACCTGTCCTATCCAGGTGAGTTTTACGTCTAAGGGGTTTTTGCGTGTCTTCAGTCTCTACCTATTTGATGATATTGGAGGATTAATATATTTATTACCCAATGTCCCAGAACAGGTCTCAGCATTGAAAACAATATTATAAACAATTTAAAAGAACTTGCAAACATAAAATAAGCTAAAACAAACAAACAAAATTCCTTCCAGTAGCACCTTAGAGACCGACTAAGTTTGTTATTGGTATGAGCTTTCGTGTGCCTGCACACTTCTTCATATAACACTGAAAGTGAAGTCACCAGACCCTGATATATAGTGAGAGGGTGGGGAGGGGTATTACTCAGAAGGGTGGTGGGAATGGGTGATTGGCTGATAGTTGTGGTAAACTTGTTGACTGTTGACGACTGCAATCTCCCAGGACATTCTATACAAGATCTCCAAGTAGCTGTCTTATTACAAAAGAATTTCAGAAATAGACCGGAAAGAGAAGTTGCTGAATTGCAACTTATTACCAAACTTAAAACCATGGAGAGACCTGGTGTGAATAGGGACATTGGATTATTATCTCATTATACATGATAAAGCTATTTTTAGCGATCTCACCCCTTGCTTTTCCTGTAAGACCAATTGCAGTCGTTAACAGTCATACCAAGAACAAACGTAGTTGGTCTCTAAGGTGCTACTGGAAGGAATTTTTTGTTTTGTTTTGACTACGGTAGACCAACACGGCTTTGTTGTTGTTGTTTAGTCGTTTAGTCGTGTCCGACTCTTCGTGACCCCCTGGACCAGAGCACGCCAGGCACTCCTGTCTTCCACTGCCTCCCGCAGTTTGGTCAAACTCATGCTAGTAGCTTCCAGAACACTATCCAACCATCTCGTCCTCTGTCGTCCCCTTCTCCTTGTGCCCTCCATCTTTCCCAACATCAGGGTCTTTTCCAGGGAGTCTTCTCTTCTCATGAGGTGGCCAAAGTCTTGGAGCCTCAGCTTCAGGATCTGTCCTTCCAGTGAGCACTCAGGGCTGATTTCCTTCAGAATGGAGAGGTTTGATCTTCTTGCAGTCCATGGGACTCTCAAGAGTCTCCTCCAGCACCATAATTCAAAAGCACCAATTCTTCGGCGATCAGCCTTCTTTCTGGTCCAGCTCTCACTTCCATACATCACTACTGGGAAAACCATAGCTTTAACTATACGGACCTTTGCTGGCAAGGTGATGTCTCTGCTTTTTAAGATGCTATCTAGGTTTGTCATTGCTTTCCTCCCAAGAAGCAGGCGTCTCTTAATTTCGTGGCTGCTGTTACCATCTGCAGTGATCATGGAGCCCAAGAAAGTAAAATCTCTCACTGCCTCCATTTCTTCCCCTTCTATTTGCCAGGAGGTGATGGGACCAGTGGCCATGATCTTTGTTTTTTTGATGTTGAGCTTCAGACCATATTTTGCCCTCTCCTCTTTCACCCTCAATAAAAGGTTCTTTAATTCCTCCTCACTTTCTGCCATCAAGGTTGTGTCATCTGCATATCTGAGGTTGTTGATATTTCTTCCAGCAATCTTAATTCCGGCTAGGGATTCATCCAGCCCAGCCTTTCACATGATGAATTCTGCATATAAGTTAAATAACCAGGGAGACATTAGACAGCCTTGTCGTACTCCTTTCCCAATTTTGAACCAATCAGTTGTTCCATATCCTGTTCTAACTGTAGCTTCTTGTCCCACATAGATATTTCTCAGCAGACAGATGAGGTGATCAGGCACTCCCATTTCTTTAAGAACTTGCCATAGTTTGCTGTGGTCGACACAGTCAAAGGCTTTTGTATAGTCAATGAAGCAGAAGTAGATGTCTTTCTGGAACTCTCTAGCTTTCTCCATAATCCAGCGCATGTTTGCAATTTGGTCTCTGGTTCCTCTGCCTCTTCTAAATCCAGCTTGCACTTCTGGGAGTTCTCGGTCCACATACTGCTTGAGCCTTCCTTGTAGAATTTTAAGCATAACCTTGCTAGCGTGTGAAATGAGTGCAACTGTGCGGTAGTTGGAGCATTCTTTGGCACTGCCCTTCTTTGGGATTGGGATGTAGACTGATCTTCTCCAATCCTCTGGCCACTGCTGAGTTTTCCAAACTTGCTGGCATATTGAGTGTAGCACCTTAACAGCATCATCTTTTAAAATTGTAAATAGTTCAGCTGGAATACCATCACTTCCACTGGCCTTGTTATTTGCAGTGCTTTCTAAGGCCCATTTGACTTCACTCTCCAGGATGTCTGGCTCAAGGTCAGCAACCCCACTACCTGGGGTGTACGAGACATCCATATCTTTACCTGTAAATAAAATAAGCTAGGTCTTCTTCTTCATCATCATCTTCTTCACATGGCCTTTCATCCATAGATCTCAGGGCAGTTGACAGCTTAAAAATACAAGATAAAAACACAAAATGCATAATAAAAACAAGAACAAGAAGAAAACAAACCAATAACCTCCCTCCCACAATTAACATTTAACAGGTTATAGGATGTCAATCAGCCCAAGGCCTGGTTGAAGAGGAACTTCTTTACCTGGCGGTTAAAGGTATATAATGAAGGCAGCGGCTTCCTACATCTGCATCTGTGAGTCAGATCTGACAGTGGTTTGCAGTGCCAGCAGCCATTCCTGACTCTCAGCGGCTTAACAATTATTATGGTTATTTTATTATTATGCTGTGTGTTGCGTTTTTGTTATCAAGCTCCATAAATTATGTTCTTAGTGTTGTACACTGCCCTGGGATCTTTGGATAAAGGCATAATAATAATAATAATAATAATAATAATAATAATAATAATAATACAGTTGTACCTCGGGTTACAGATGCTTCAGGTTACAGGTGCTTCTGGTTACAGACTCCGCTAACCCAGAAATAGTACCTCGGATTAAGAACTTTGCTTCAGGATGAGAACAGAAATTGCACTGTGGTGGCATGGCAGCAGTGGGAGGCCCCATTAGCTAAAGTGGTACCTCTGGTTAAGAACAGTTTCAGGTTAAGAACGGACCTCCGGAACAAATTAAATTCTTAATCCAAGGTACCACTATAGTAATAATAATAATAATAATAGTTACAGGTAGATGGCCGTGTTGGTCTGCCGTAGTAGAAACAAAATAAAAAAAATCCTTCTAGTTGCACCTTAGAGACCAACAAAGTTTGTTATTGGTATGAGCTTTGGTGTGCATGCACACTTCTTCAGATGATAATAATAATAATAGCAACTATTGATTTATTAATCACTTTCTCAACCACCATCTCAAGGATATTTACACATAAGGTAATTCAGGGCTGGAGTGGATGGGGTTGATGGGATGCGTCCAAGGGAACGGGGGCATTAGGCTTGCCCCCAGCTGGCTCCAGCCCACTGCCTGGCAACCGGGCAAACTCCCTGTCCTTGGCACAGCATAAATCAGCGACCTGCAGTTTCAGAACTCTTCCGAAGCTGGAGCACGCTATAATCAGCAGAGTAATTAACTCTTTGCGACGGAAGGGCGGAGAGAAGCATATGTAAAGCATATTTACAAGCAGTTTATTCAGCATAGATCAGGACAAAGAAAACATGTCTGCTCTCCTTCATGTCTAAGAGCAAGAAGCAGCATAAGGCAAAAGCTGCAGTGGTACCTCGCAAGACGAATGCCTCGCAAGACAAAAAACTCGCTAGACGAAAGGTTTTTCCGTTTTCGATTTGCCTCGCAAGACGAATTTCCCTATGGGCTTGCTTCGCAAGACGAAAACGTCTCGCGACTTTGTTTCCTTTGTCTAAAAACAAAGACATGTTTTGTTTATAAAGTTAATTTATTTTCCCTTCAATTTTTGAACTGCTCTTTACAGTATGTGTGACTTTAAAGAGCAGTTAATAGAATCATAGAATCATAGAATCATAGAGTTGAAAGAGACCACAAGGGCCATCGAGTCCAACCCCCTGCCAAGCAGGAAACACCATCAGAGCACTCCTGACATATGGTTGTCAAGCCTCTGCTTAAAGACCTCCAAGGGAGGAGACTCCACCACACTCCTTGGCAGCAAATTCCACTGTCGAACAGCTCTTACTGTCAGGAAGTTCTTCCTAATGTTTAGGTGGAATCTTCTTTCTTGTAGTTTGGATCCATTGCTCCGTGTCCGCTTCTCTGGAGCAGCAGAAAACAACCTTTCTCCCTCCTCTATGTGACATCCTTTTATATATTTGAACATGGCTATCATATCACCCCTTAACCTCCTCTTCTCCAGGCTAAACATGCCCAGCTCCCTTAGCCGTTCCTCATAATGCATCGTTTCCAGGCCTTTGACCATTTTGGTTGCCCTCCTCTGGACACGTTCCAGTTTGTCCGTGTCCTTCTTGAATTGTGGTGCCCAGAACTGGACACAGTACTCCAGGTGTGGTCTGACCAGAGCAGAATACAGTGGCACTATTACTTCCCTTGATCAGTTAATAAACTGTTGTTGTACCAAATTTGGCTTTGTTTGGACTTTTTTTGACCATAGGAACACATTAATTGATTTTCAATGCATTCCTATGGGATTTCGTGATTCGCAAGACGAAAAATTCGCTAGACGACAAAACTTGCGGAACGAATTAATTTCGTCTTGCGGGGCACCACTGTATACACAAACGGAAGTTCCCAGCAAGCTGTGCTGGAATGTAAACAGTCATGTGACATACAACAGCTCCACATATCTGTTTAGGTGAAACAGGAACAATCAATATCTTAACAAGGGTCTACATCAGGAACCTTTGTAACTTCCTGTGCTGTAGCTTATCATGGAGAAGATGGTTTCCGATGGCTGTTGGTCATGATAGGCAGGCTGTGCCTTCACTGGCAGTGGTGATCCTGTTGCTGGAAGCACCAGGAGTGGGAGCGGGTTTTGTGCTCAGATCCTGTTTCCTTCTTTGGAAAAGGCATCTACTTCTGATCTTCTTGACATAGCTGCCCTGTCTCTTCCCCGCAGGAGACCCCACCACCATGATGGTCACCTGGACCACCTTTGGTCCGGCAGAATCCATCGTGGAGTTTGGCCCCGATCCAGGAGAGGCCTTCACTCGCTCGGCCAGAGGAGGCGCCACGCGGTTCGTGGATGGCGGGAAGCTGAAGCACACCATGTTCATCCACAGGGTCACCCTCCAGGGTCTCGTGCCAGGACAACGCTATGGTAAGGCATGCCAGTGTTTTGGAGCTGTTTGGCGAGTGCTGCCAGAGAGAGAGAGAGAGAGACCTGCCAAGCCTTGACCCTAGCCATCTCTCAGACAAGTCTGATCCCAGAAAGAGCCACGGCGGAGGCAGGGATTACGCAGTGGCATAGCGTGGGTTGTCAGGACCCGGGGCAAGGCAAGTAATTTGCGCCCCCTAACCCGTGGATTTGCGCCCCCTAACTCGTGGATTTGCGCCCCCTAACCCTAGCCCCCAGATGTTGCGCCCGGTGCGGCCGGCCCCCCTGCACTCCCCACGCTACGCCACTGGGATTAGGCCTCGGTGGTGTCCTCCACTGTCTTCCAAGACAGACAAATGCCACTATTATGCGGCACCAGTAATGGTGCCAATTCCACCGTTCAAAGCGATCTCACAGGTAAAATGGTGCCAAGTTGTTCAGGGCTTTATGTGAGGCGTTCCCAAAGTAAAGGAAGGATTGAACTCTGATTAATAAGAATACACACAGAGGCTTGAACCCGCAAGACTCTGGGAAGGGTGCGTATAATAATCTCTGCATCTCCCCACCCCTCGGCCCAGGTCGTTTTATTCACAAAAGAGCTTTTACAGAGTGTTCGTAAGAACCAATCAGATTCTTCTGAGCATTTCAACAAACCCCACGTGGGGACAAAGTTAGATCAAAAGAAATTATTTTAACTACAAAGACTACTCTGAGCATGCATACATAATCTGAGAGCAAATAAATTAGGCTCTCGGTGTTATTGCGAGAGATGGTCAGTGCAGTGGAGCAGTAGGAAAAGGAGATCTGAGTTCAAATCTCTGCTTTTGTGACAAAGCTCCAGGGGCGACTTTATGCCTCACCTGCCTCACAGGGGGGTTGTGAATAAGGCAGAAGTGGACATGGACCTTCTCCAGCTTAGGGTGGCCGTGTGACTTGCTTTGGAAAGGGCAGTCCTCTATTTAAAGGCTAGGAGAAGGACCCCAAGTCTCTGCTGCCTTGCGGAACATCTTCGGGAGAAGAAAAGGCTAAAGAGCAGTGCTGTTTTTCAAGAAAGAAACAGGACTGGAACTCACCACAAATGCCTCCCCTGTTCTCTTAGAACAGCAATGGCATCCACCTGAAATGTGCCGGAACTGAGTTCTAGTGAGTTCTGGCTGGAAAAAAGCCCTGCTAAGGAGCAAACTAGGTAGCGCTGTGGGTTAAACCACAGAGCCTAGGACTTGCCGATCAGAAGGTCGGCGGTTCGAATCCCCGCGACGGAATGAGCTCCCATTGCTCGGTCCCTGCTCCTGCCAACCTAGCAGTTCAAAAGCACATCAAAGTGCAAGTAGATAAATAGGTACTGCTCCGGTGGGAAGGTAAACGGCGTTTCCGTGTGCTGCTCTGGTTCGCCAGAAGCGGCTTAGTCATGCTGGCCACATGACCTGGAAGCTGTACGCCGGCTCCCTTGCCCAGTAAAGCGAGATGAGCGCCGCAACCCCAGAGTCGGCCACGACTGGACCTAATGGTCAGGGGTACCTTTACCTTAAGGAGCAAACCTTACATGAATCTGGATTGGAGTCCCTAAGACGGTTGGACGGTGCCTTGTACGCCTCCTTCCAGCAATTCCTGCAGTCACGTTATTGCCGGATCTCTTGTTCTGCTTTCCTTTGGACCACATCAGTGAGGCTGAGAGCGGGGTCTTGTTGTCTGGGCAGCCCAGGGCCTCCAGACACTTTGCCCAGGCTTGCGTCTTGGGGAGGTCACTTCGGTGCTGGTAGTGCAGCAGTTTGACTTCACCCCAAGAAGTGCACTCTATTGTCTCTCCAGACAGATGAATGCCAACAACAACAGGGTAGGGGTGAGTTTGTGGAACCGAGGGGGCGGAGGCCTTGAAAAGTATTTGGAAACTCTGGCTGACATGACTGGCAGAATCCAAGACCAGGGAGAAGAGTCAGTGAAAGAAGACTGGAAGAAATTTAAAGACTATTTAAAGAAATATTGTAAAATGAATGAATGTTAGAAAGATGTTGGATTAGTGGTTTCCAGCTGTAATGCTTTAGGAGACATGAAAAAAGGATTATAAATGGGTAAAGGTTTAATGGTAAGGATTTGCTGAACTAACAGGTTGAACTGGAATACAAAGAAGGGAAGTATGAGGAGGTCGGAGGAAATAAGGGTATGGAAGTTATGTTATTGAAAATTAATGTGTGTTTTTAATTGTTTATTATTCTGTATGTTTATTTTTCATTTTTTTTCTTATATCCAAAAAACCTTTAATAAATATCTTATAAAAAAAGAAAAGTATTTGGAAACTGTTTAGAAGGTGAGAGCCATCTGTGTACGGAGATATCCTGTGCCAGCCTTTGTTGTTTTCCCCCCAATTTTTTTTAATTGATTTTCCAAAATTATAACAAACATAACAACAAACAAGAAAAACATTACAATATCAAAAAACAAGCAGACAAACAAACATTTATCCCGTTACAATCCCACTTTTGTTATCATTGTTGGGTGACTTCCTCAAATCCCCCTAGCTGAGTTTCCATATAGCTCATTGTAGCAGTTTTCCAACACTATTTTCATATAAGATTTACTTGTTCAATTAACATCTTTCTTTCTTTTCATTTTGACTTCTGTCCATAATATTATGCATTTGACATACAGTGGTACCTCGCAAGATGAATGCCTCGCAAGACGAAAAACGCGCAAGACGAAAGAGTTTTCCGTTTTTTTGAGTCGTTCCGCAAGACGAATTTCCCTATGGGCTTGCTTCGCAAGACGAAATGTCTTGCGAGTTCTTGCGAGTTTGTTTCCTTTTTCTTAAAGCCGCTAAGCCGTTAATAGCCGCTAAGCCGTTAATAGCCGCTAAGCCGCTAATAGCCATGCTTTGCAAGACGAAAAAACCGCAAGACGAAGAGACTCGCGGAACGGATTAATTTCGTCTTGCGAGGCACCACTGTAATTAAATCCTAGGCCAATCTGTTACAAATATTTCTATGTAAGTTATCTTAACGTATTTAGCTAAATAGTCTTTTAATTTCTTCCGTTCCTCCTGGTGCTCCTCCTCCTCCTGGTCACGGTCTCTTCCGGTCAGGTCAGCTAGCTCCCAAAAGTCCATCATTGGGCCAGCCTTTGTCAACCCAGATGTTCTGAAGTACGACTCCCATCAACCCAGGGCACCAGGTTGGCAAAGGGTGTCCAAGGTCAACTCGGGTTGCTTGCAGGCGGGGTGGGAAGGGAGTCCTGCTGTCTCCCACATCACCAATGGGCACATTTCGTTTGGGGGTGGCAGGAAATGAATGAGATTTCAAGCGCAGCCTGTATATCCCACCTGGGAAATTATCCTGGGAGCTGATCTCTCCTGTTCTCCTTTGCAGCCTACCGCTGTGGAAGTGAGCAGGGCTGGAGCAGGTCCTACGGTTTCTGGGCCTTGCTGAACGGCACCGACTGGAGCCCCCGCTTCGCCGTCTTTGGGGACATGGGGCTGGAGAACCCCCAGTCCTTGCCTCGGCTGCAGCAGGAGGCCGAGATGGGCTTGTTTGATGTGGTGCTGCACGTAGGTACGATCAGAGAGGGACTAGTCCCGTCTGAGGATTTATCTTGGGGGGAGGGGGGTGCGAAGCCAGCTGATGGCGGCAAACAGATTGAGATTGAGATTGACAAGACAGAAGCACTGGTTTGGGGGGACAGGGGACAGGCGGGTGTGAAGGACTCCCTGGTCCTGAATGGGGCAACTGTGCCCCTGAAGGACCAGGTGCGCAGCCTGGGAGTCATTTTGGACTCACAGCTGTCCATGGAGGCACAGGTTAAATCCGTGTCCAGGGCAGCTGTCTACCAGCTCCATCTGGTACGCAGGATGAGACCCTATCTGCCTGCGGACTGTCTCGCCAGAGTGGTGCATGCTCTGGTTATCTCCCGCTTGGACTACTGCAATGCGCTCTACGTGGGGCTCCCTTTGAAGGTGATCCGGAAACTACAACTAATCCAGAATGCGGCAGCTAGACTGGTGACTGGGAGCAGCCGCCGAGACCATATAACACCGGTCTTTAAAGACCTACATTGGCTCCCAGTACGTTTCCGAGCACAATTCAAAGTGTTGGTGCTGACCTTTAAAGCCCTAAACGGCCTCAAAGACCCAGTATACCTGAAGGAGCGTCTCCACCTCCATCGTTCTACCCGGACACTGAGGTCCAGCTCCGAGGGCCTTCTGGCGGTTCCCTCACTGCAGGAAGCCAAGTTACAGGGAACCAGGCAGAGGGCCTTCTCGGTGGTGGCACCCGCCCTGTGGAATGCCCTCCCACCAGATGTCAAAGAGAACAACAACTACCAGACTTTTAGAAGACATCTGAAGGCAGCCCTGTTTAGGGAAGCTTTTAATGTTTGATGTATCACAGTATTTTAATATTCTTTTGGAAGCTGCCCAGAGTTGCTGGGGAAACCCAGCCAGATGGGCGGGGTATAAATAATAAATTATTATTATTATTATATTATTATCTCTCTATGACCCCCTTCCTGATTTGGAGGAGAAGACCAGCATTTGTACTTCTTAAAAATAAAAAGTCCCCTTTTGTCCCCTGCAAATTGCCCTTACCCTGTTTGATTCCGATCTGGTTTCCTTCCACAGGGGATTTTGCCTACGACTTGGACACGGTAAGAACTACTTAACTGTAGAATTGGGAGGGATCCAAAGGGCCATCTAGTTCACCCCCCCCTTGCAATGCAAGAATCACAGCTAAAGAGGACTTGCTACCTTTGGGATTGGAAATGGGTGGTTTAAAAAATATTATTTGTGTTGTTTACTTAGAGCAGTTGAATCCTGGTCAAAAAAGGCTCCCAGCGTGGCTCACATAGCACCAAAGCAAGACAGTCCCTATCCACAGGCTTACAATAATAAAGAAAGTAGTAATAATAATATGACATGCGAGGGGAAAGAGATGGGGAGGGAAGAGGAAAAAACAAAACCCAGCCATCGAATCTTAAGCAGTTGTTGTGTAATGGCGGAGCTGGCCTGCCCCCACAGAGCTGATAGAGCGATTCCTGCTTCTCACTGCTGGAATGGCTGCCCTCATGCCGGTGCCTGTGGAGTAACCACACCATCCTGGCTGATGCCAAAGTCTGTGTGCTCCTCTGAGCTTATGAGAAGTCAAAATCCTCTGCCAAGGCGACTCCACGTGAAGCAGATTTGCACAAGTTCTTTCAGCTTGCGTTTGGCTTCCCTGTTTTGCATGGCGAGGCTTACGTTGGCGTGTCGACATCAGACCTCAATTCTGTCTAGACTGGACTGTTGTGACACGCTGGAAACTTTGTGGGGAAATACAGGGGTGTGGAGCATTGGTGTAGAATCCTTGGTGGGTAGCTCTGTCTGGGCTTTGGGGAGCCAGACCCTTTCCCCTCACCCCAAGCTTGCTTTTCCCTGTCTTGCAGAACAATGCCTACGTTGGAGATGCCTTCATGAGGAAGATTGAGCCTGTGGCTGCATTGGTGCCGTACATGACTTGCCCTGGGAATCACGAAGAAAAATAGTGAGTAGCAACTGGCTGAGAATAAACTGGTTTTAGCAGGCGCTTAAAAGAGTACAGTGGTACCTCGAGTTAAGTACTTAATTCGTTCTGGAGGTCCGTTCTTAACCTAAAACTGTTCTTAACCACTTTAGCTAATGGGGCCTCCCACTGCCAGCACATCCTGAAGCAAAGTTCTTAACCTGAAGCACTATTTCTGGGTTAGCGGAGTCTGTAACCTGAAGCGTATGTAACCTGAAGTGTGTCTAACCCAAGGTACCACTGTACATTGAAGGCACATTCTGGATGTCCGTACGCAGGGCGTTTCAAAGACTGAGTTCTTACAGGTGTGGAACAGGTGGATCAGGAAGATTTTGAGCATCACATGGCAGGACAGAGTCTCAAACAAAGATGTGCTCCCCCAAGTCCACATTCCCACCAAGCATGTCTGCACTCCTGCCTCTGTGACGTCTGCGCTGGCTTGGCCATGTCCACAGAACCGAAGATGGCAGGAGCCCCAAGGATGCGCTCTTTGGGGAGTTGGCTTCCGGCATCAGACCAACTTTGAGCTACAAAGATAATAATAATAATAATAATAAAATTTTTTATTTATACCCCGCCCTCCCCAGCCAAGACCGGGCTCAGGGCGGCTAACACCAGGTATAAAAACAACTGATTAAAATACAGCTTAAAAACTAGATTAAAGTACGACATTAAAATGCAGCCTCATTTCAGTAGAAACCTTTTTGGGGATGAAAACGTCAAATCTTCAGCAAGGCCAACTATCCAGACTGGTCCTACGTGGGCCAGAAAAAAGCCAGGGAAGTCCCCAAATAGGAGTTCCATCACAGAAGGAGAAAGGAAAGAGGGGGAGGGGATCAAGTTGATTCCAAGCCAAAAGCCAGGTGGAACAACTCTATCTTACAGGCTCTGTGGAAAGAAATCAGATCCTGCAGGGCCCTGGTCTCATGAGACAGAGCGTTCCACCAGGATGGAGCCAGTGTTGAAAAGGCCCTGGCTCTGGCTGAGGCTAATCTGACTTCCTTAGGGCCCGGGACCACTAGGGTGTTGCTATTTATGGACCTTAAGGTCCTCCGTGGGGCAGACCGGGAGAGGCAGTCCTGTAGGTACGAGCATGTCTGCCAACATGACACAAAGGCTGGCAACGCCAGTCCCACCGTGTGGGAATCCCGTGCAGATGACCGCAGTGCCTGGAGACGGATGGTCAGGTTGTGCCTCCAACAGCAGTGACCAGAAGAGGAATGGCTGCTGGGAGGAAGGCAGAGAGAAGAAACGCCCTGCTGCATCTGCAGCAGCAGCACAACAACCAGATGCCTTCATCTGCCCCGGCTGCAACAAAACATGTCTCTCCCATATTGGTCTCAGCTGCAACTGTCCCAACAGCTTGACCTCTCCCCCAAAGATGCACTCCTCCACTGTCTTCCAAGACAAACAAATGCCACTATTATGTGGCACCAGTAATGGTGCCAATTCCACCGATCAAAGCGACCTCACAGGTAAAATGGTGCCAAGTTGTTCAGGGCTTTATGTGAGGCGTTCCCAAAGTAAAGGAAGGATTGAACTCTGATTAATAAGAATACACACAGAGGTTGGACCAGCAAGACTCTGGGATGGGTGCGTATAATAATCTCTGCGTCTCTTCACCCCTCGGCCCAGGTCGTTTTATTCACAAAAGAACTTTGTTTGCAAGAACCAATCAGATTCTTCTGATAAATAAATTCTTTTAACTACAAAGACTACTCTGAGCATGCATACATAATCTGAGAGTAAATAAAAGAGCACTAGAGAAACTCAGGAGTAAACAGGAAAGGATGGCAAGGAGATAGGCATTTTTATCACCTTCCTGCGAAACTTTCCAGGCCCTAAGATCTACATCCTGAGATTAACATATCAGAAAAGCTACATCAAAGAAGCTTGCCCACTATCTTTATGGCCCAGGATGCATGCCTGGCAAAGCAACTGGGCTGTGTACGCGACTTGTCAAGCAAGAGAAGTGGGCAGTAGAGGAAATGGCCAGAGACGCAGAGGGTTGTGGGATTTGGTCAGAAATTATAACCCAGTCAACACAATGCATTCATCGTGGACACAGTGGCTTGATGCATATTTTATAATTCCTCATAGTAATCCCACCTGACCCCATACTCTGGATATTTGCACTCCTACATTTATGTACAAATAGCAACATCCTGAACTTGGCCCGGTATCAAATCGGCAACCGGCACAGATCCCTGAGCACAGGAGTTACATGCTGACAGATGGGCGGGATATAAATAAATTTATTACTATTACATATAAACTTCATAATGAAGGGCAGGGGCTGCGACGTCCCTCTCCCCCCCCCCCGTGACTTTCTCCCTCGCTTCCTCTTTCAGCAACTTCTCCAACTACCGCTTCCGCTTCAACATGCCCGGTGACACGGAGAGCCTCTGGTACAGGTGGGTGTTGGCTAGCCCAGGCCAAGCGGCCGGATTTCCTGCTCGTTGGTGGCAGTCTTGCAAAATGCTGAAGAGGTGGCCTGTCACTAGAGCCATCTGGATAATGTGTGCCTTTATGCTGATTTGCGTAAAAAGCAAGCTTCCTGGAAAAAAGGGACTATTGCTGAAGCCACCACCGTTACCTTGAGGGCATCACTGGCTATGCCCAGGAGAGCTCAGGGGTTCACAAAGTGAGTGGCAGTGCCCTCTGCAGAAGAGGTGGTATTCCCCGGGGGTCCCTAAGGGGGGGGGGGGTTTGCTGAAGGTGTAAACGACTCTCAGACTCTGAAAAGCTGGTATCACGGGACCAAGTTCACCCGTTGGGTGAATTAATTAAACTAAACAGTTTTAATTGGATTTTGATTAAACGGGCAATTAATTGTTCCTGGCTTGAATTTTATTGTGTCACTATCTTCCTTAGTGGGTCTTGCAAAGTGCTATTCTGAACAGTGCTTTTCATAGAGTAGAGGGTACTGGGAATGAGTTTATGGAACTGCAGAGGCAGGGACCCAAAAAAAGTTTGAGAACCTCACAGCTTCTCAATCCTAGAATCGTAGGAAGGGACCCCTGGGGTCATCCAGTCCAGCCCCCTGCAATGCAGGGATCTCACCTCAAGCATCGATGACAGAGGGTCATCCAACCTCTGCTTTAAAACCTCCATGGAAGGAGAGTATAGCAGCTTCCAAGGGAGTCCGTTCCCCTTTCAAACTGCTCTTGCTCACAGAAAGTTCTTCCTGATGTTCAGATGGAATCTCCCTTCTTGTAACTTGGATCCATTGCTTCGGGTCAATGACTCGATGCTGGTTAAATCAGCTGGAATAATTTGGAGCGTCTCCCCAGAGCAATTGGCTGGTTTTAACATAAGCCAAGCTGTGTGCACAGGAGCGTAGAGGAGGGGGGGCTGTGCGCAGGCCAGCCTGGTGCATTGTAGGCATAGCTGTCATGCGTCCCTTATTTGGCGGGACAGTCCCTTATCCCAGCGCCATGTCCCGCTGCTGTCCCTTATTGATGATGTCCCTTAAATAAGCTACTGAAAGTAATGGGGCTCTTTCTATGTCCAGCTGTCCTTTGTCAACAACAAAGGATGTGTTGAATATATGCTATATGGTAATTTATGGACCTAATAGGTATCTAAAGCCATTTGCACGCGACAAAATATGTATTTTATCAAAGTAATTGTTGATCCCTTATTTTGGTTGCTGATCCCTTATTTTCGAGGCTGCTGGTCCCTTATTTTCAAATCTGTAAGTTGACAGCTATGATTCTAGGGCTGGGCCTTGCCATCTTGAAGTGTGACACTCATAATAATAATAATAATAATAATAATAATAATAATAATAATAATAATTTATTTATACCCCGCCCATCTGGCTGGGCTTCCCCAGCCACTCTGGGCAGCTCCCAACAGAATATTAAAATACTATAATACATCAAACATTAAAAACTTCCCTAAGCAGGGCTGCCTTCAGGTGTCTTCTGAACGTCGGATACAGTGGTACCTCGGGTTGCAGACGCTTCGGGTTACGTGTTTTCAGGTTCACTGTTTGCGCAGAAGACGCGTCAAATCATGTCACGCAGCGCTGCAGGTTACAAACACTGCGGGTTGCGGACGTGCCTCCGTCACGGATTACGTCTGCAACCCAAGGTTCCACTGTAGTTGTTTATTTCCTTGACATCTGAGGAGAGGGCGTTCCACAGGGCGGGCGCCACCACTGAGAAGGCCCTGTGCCTCGTTCCCTGTAACTTGCCTTCTCGCAGTGAGGGAACCACCAGAAGGCCCTCGGAGCTGGACCTAGTGTCCAGGCTGAACAATGGGGGTGGAGACGCTCCTTCAGGTCTACTGGGCCTTTGAGGTCGTTTAGTGCTTTAAAGGTGAGCACCAGCACTTTGAATTGTGCTCGGAAACGTCCTGGGAGCCAATGTAGGTCTTTCAGGACCGGTGTTGTGGGGTCTCGGCGGCCGCTCCCAGTCACTCCTTACAGAGTGAGGCTTGTTGCTCTTCCCCTGGGGGCCCCTGACTGCTCATCTTTCCCCGCAGCTGGGACATTGGACCTGCCCACATCATTTCCTTCTCCACCGAGGTCTACTTCTTCTTGAAATATGGACAGCAGCTCGTGGCAGAGCAATTTCAGTGGCTGGAGAAGGACCTGCAGGTGAGGAGCAGACCTCGGTTTTTTTGGAGGGGTGAGGTGGGAAGGGGGAAAGTGGCAGCTTGCCTCTGGGAGGGTTGGCGTCTCCCACTCACTGCTGACGGCTACCTTTACCTCTCCGGCAGGAGGCGAACCAGCCTGAACGGCGAAAGGAACGCCCCTGGATCATCACCATGGGGCACAGGCCCATGTACTGCTCCAACAATGACCAGGATGACTGTACGCTGTACGAGAGCATTGTAAGTGAGAGGAAGGAACCATAGATGTAGAATGGACACCAGGGGTCATCTAGTCCAACCCCAGGCAATGCAAGAATCCCTGGCAGATGGCTACGCAACTTCTGCTAACACTGTCCAACCAAGGAGAGTCCTTTCCACCTTCTGAGGGACTCCTTTCCACTGTCAAACAGCTCTTACCGCCAGGAACTTCTTCCTAAAGTTTAATGCGAATCTTCTTGCTTGTCATTTGAACCCGTTGGTTCGAGTCCTACCCTCTGGAGCAGCAGAATACAAGCTGACTCCCTCTTCCTTGTGACAGCCCTTCAGATCTTCTTCTTTGGTGATCCCTTATAGCTGAGTACGATTGTCTTCCATAAACACGGTCTTAACAATGAGTCCATAAGTGGCTGTGGAGGCCAATTCTGGATCCACACGTCCTTCCACAGTGGGGACATTGGTTTCCGGGCAGGAGTTGATCACAGTGTGGATTTTCCAAGCATGCTTTCCTCTTAGCACGTTTCTCCCTTGCATCTTGAGTTCGAGTGTCTTCAAAGCCCATGACACCTTTGGTAAAGGTGGTGTAGTGGTTAAGAGTGGTGGACTCATAATCTGGTGAACCACATGCAGCCGCTGAGTGACCTTGGGCCAGTCACACTTCTCTGAAGTCTTCTCAGCCTCATTCACCTCACAGAGTGTTTGTTGTGGGGAAGAAGGGAAAGGAGAATGTTAGCCGCTTTGAGACTCCTTCGGGTAGTGATAAAGCGGGATATCAAATCCAAACTCTTAGAATCATAGAATCATAGAATCATAGAGTTGGAAGAGACCACAAGGGCCATCGAGTCCAACCCCCTGCCAAGCAGGAAACACCATCAGAGCACTCCTGACATATGGTTGTCAAGCCTCTGCTTAAAGACCTCCAAAGTAGGAGACTCCACCACACTCCTTGGCAGCAAATTCCACTGTCAAACAGCTCTTACTGTCAGGAAGTTCTTCCTAATGTTTAGGTGGAATCTTCTTTCTTGTAGTTTGGATCCATTGCTCCGTGTCCGCTTCTCTGGAGCAGCAGAAAACAACCTTTCTCCCTCCTCTAGGTGACATCCTTTTATATATTTGAACATGGCTATCATATCACCCCTTAACCTCCTCTTCTCCAGGCTAAACATGCCCAGCTCCCTTAGCCGTTCCTCATAAGGCATCGTTTCCAGGCCTTTGACCATTTTGGTTGCCCTCCTCTGGACATGTTCCAGTTTGTCAGTGTCCTTCTTCTAAAGGCTGTTCTCCAATTGGAGCATTCGCAAGCCAGTGTTTCCCAGTTGTCTGTATTTATGCTACATTTGCCTTGGGAAAGTCTTTAAACCTCTTTTGTTGACCACCAACATTACGCTTCCCGTTTTTAAGTCTGGAATAGAGTAGCTGCTTTGGAAGAAGATAATCAGGCATCTGCACAACACGACCAGTCCAACCAAGTTGATGTTGAAGAATCATTGCTTCAAAACTGGTGATCTTGGTTTCTTCCAGTACACTGATATTAGTTTGCCTGTCTTCCCAAGTGATGTGTAAATATTTTCGGAGACACCGTTGATGGAATCTTTCGAGGAGTTGGCCTCCTCTTCTCCAGGCTAAACATACCCAGCTCCTTCAACCGTTCCTGGTTTGGTTTCCAGACCCTTGATCATCCCGGTCACCCTCCTCTGCAAACCTTCCAGCTTGTCAATATCCTCCTTAAACAGGGGGGTTTATGCCATGTCCCATAGGCTGTACCGATTCACAGAGCATACAGTGTAGAAAAAGGGCTTTTCATGCTTGGCACAACTAATTCCATTTGACCCAGATACTAGGAAAAGGCAGGAGGCTGTGGAAGGAAGACCTGGCTTGAGAGCAGTACATGTGAAAAGGATCTAGGAGTCTTGGTTGACCACAAACTTGACAGGAGCCAACAGTGTGACGCGGCAGCTAAAAAAGCCAATGCAATTCTGGGCTGCATCAATAGGAGTATAGCATCTAGATCAAGGGAAGTAATAGTGCCACTGTATTCTGCTCTGGTCAGACCTCACCTGGAGTACTGTGTCCAGTTCTGGGCACCACAGTTCAAGAAGGACACTGACAAACTGGAACGTGTCCAGAGGAGGGCAACCAAAATGGTCAAAGGCCTGGAAACAATGCCTTATGAGGAACGGCTAAGGGAGCTGGGCATGTTTAGCTTGGAGAAGAGGAGGTTAAGGGGTGATATGATAGCCATGTTAAAATATATAGAAGGATGTCACATAGAGGAGGGAGAAAGGTTGTTTTCTGCTGCTCTAGAGAAGCGGACATGGAGCAATGGATCCAAACTACAAGAAAGAAGATTCCACCTAAACATTAGGAAGAACTTCCTGACAGTAAGAGCTGTTTGACAGTGGAATTTGCTGCCAAGGAGTGTGGTGGAGTCTCCTCCTTTGGAGGTCTTTAAGCAGAGGCTTGACAACCATATGTCAGGAGTGCTCTGATGGTGTTTCCCGCTTGGCAGGGGGTTGGACTCGATGGCCCTTGTGGTCTCTTCCAACTCTAGGATTCTATGATTCTATTCTATGATTCTATGAAGGAAGCCCCTTCCGCTCCTAAAATTTTACTAGGCATTAGTTCCCACACTGCCAAGCATATCTTTGCCACCGTGAGGGCTAGAAATTTGTTTTTTGGCTTATTAAAATGAGAGCTCAGATTTTTTGGAAGATGGGTTCTCCGCTCAGTACCACATCCTGTCTTCTGCAGAACTGAGGTGGGGATGTATTCTACTAGTAGTAGTAGTAGTAGTAGTAGTAATAATAATAATAATAATAATAATAATAATAATAATAATAATTTTTATTTATACCCCGCCCTCCCCAGCCAGAGCTGGGCTCAGGACGGCTAACACCAATAAAATCCCAGTAAAAACATAATAGAGGGGAAAGAAAAAGAAAAAAAACCCAATTTAAAATACAGGTTAAAATGCAATTTAAAATCCAGCCTCATTTTAAAAGTAGCTGATAAATCAAGACCATAAGGGGAGGGAAACATAAGGGTCAGACTGAGTCCAAACCAAAGGCCAGGCGGAACAACTCTGTCTTGCAGGCCCTGCAGAAAGATGTCAAGTCCCGCTGGGCCCTGGTCTCTTGTGACAGAGCGTTCCACCAAGTCGGGGCCAGTACTGAAAAGGCCCTGGCCCTAGTTGAGACCAATCTAACCACCTTGCGATCTGGGACCTCCAAAATGTTATTTGTGGACCTTAAGGTCCTCTGCGGGGCAGACCAGGAGAGGCGGTCCTGTAGGTACGAGAGTCCTAGGCTGCATAGAGCTTTAAAGGTCAAAACTAGCACCTTAAACCTGACCCTGTACTCCACTGGGAGCCAGTGCAGCTGGTAAAGCACTGGGTGAATGTGGTCTCGCGGCAAGGACCCCGTAAGGAGCCTCACCGCAGCATTCTGCACCCGCTGGAGTTTCTGGGCCAGCTTCAAGGGCAGCCCCACGTAGAGCAAGTTACAATAATCAAGCAATTATTATACAATAATCCCTAAGAACCTGGATTCCTAAGAGCCTAGTGGATCAGGCCAGTAGCCCATCTAGTTCCCATAGGGGAATGCCTGTGGGAAACCAGCGAGGAGAACGTGAACACGAGAGTGACTCTCCCCTCCTGGGGTTGCCAGAAACAGGCGTTCAGATGCGTTGCTGTCTCAGATTGTGGAGGACGGACCATAGCCATTGTGGTAGGAGCCACTGAAAGCGTTCTCCTCCATGAATTTGTCTTATGCAGTGGCGTAGCGTGGGGGGTGCCAGGGGTGCCGGCCGCACCGGGCGCAACATTTTGGGGGGGGGCGTTTGGCCGGCCCCCCTCGAGGAAGCGGGAACCTCTCCCTTCGCAAGACGAAAGCCCATAGGGAAATCTCCGGGACAGCGGGGAAGCGCAGCGCGTCTTCCCCACTGTCCTCGGACCTCCTCCGAAGGCTGGCAGTGGGGCGGAAAGCCCTTCTCCCCGCGCCAGCCTTCGGAAGGCTGCTCCGAAGGCTGGCGGTGGCACGGAAAGCCCTTCTCCCCGCGCCAGCCTTCGGAAGGCTCCTCCGAAGGCTGGTGGTGGGGCGGAAAGCCCTTCTCCCCGCGCCAGCCTTCGGAAGGCTGCTCCAAAGCCTGGCGGTGGGGCGGAGAGACCTTCTCCCCGCGCCAGCCTTCGGGTGGCTGTCCTGAAGACTTGTGGTGGGAGCAGTGGCGTAGCGTGGGGGGTGCAGGGGGGGCCTGCCGCACCTGGCGCAACATCTGGGGGGGGGCGCGGAAGAGACTCGAGTGCTAAAATCCACAGGTTAGGGGGCGCAAATTACTTGCCTTGCCCCGGGTGCTGAGACCCCACGCTACGCCACTGGTCTTATCCCTCTTTTAAAGCTGCCTAGGTTGGTGGCCATTGCTGCCTCCTGTGGCAGGGAGTTCCACAGTGTTATAGGGGGAAAAACTGCTCCCTTATGGGGTATTCCAGGGCCTGTATAGAGTCCTTAAGTGGGTTACCTATCGGTAGGAGAAAATAACAGAGGCCAGCCAGAGTATGTTGAGTAGCAAAGCGGCTAATAAGCCTGGTCTTTATTCAAGGAACTGTTGCAACAGGGTCCCCACTCACTCCCCCCCCCCTGCAAAAAACATACATACAGTGGTACCTCAGGTTACATACGCTTCAGGTTACATACACTTCAGGTTACAGACTCCGCTAACCCAGAAATAGTGCTTCAGGTTAAGAACTTTGCTTCAGGTTGAGAACAGAAATCGTGTTCCGGCGGCGCGGCAGCAGCGGGAGGCCACATTAAGCTAAAGTGGTGCTTCAGGTTAAGAACAGTTTCAGGTTAAGAACGGACCTCCAGAACGAATTAAATACTTAACCCAAGGTACCACTGTACATCACAGAAGAAGGCAGTCTACCTGATAATGGTCACTGATTGCATTACATGGGCACCCTGGCCATTCTTTTGTGAGGGTAAATACTTTAGTTCCTGAATCCAGGTCACAGGCTCACCCTGTTCATACACAAATACTCCCTTAAGACAGGATTTGCAAGCAAAAAGACAATGGGAAGACTTTCCCCATTTGCCTCCCTTCTTGCAGAGGAATATCTGATGTCATTGGGAGAGTCAAAATGGCTTCAGGATTGCTCTCCTGTGCTAGTTGAGACATGTGGTTCATATATTTAGATAGGTGTTCATTTATGAATATTTATTCTATATTTGAGACCTTAAAATTTTTATAACAGCAGTTTTAACTACGCGCTGCGTGAAGAAGGGCTTTCTTTCATCTGCCCTGAATCTCCCAACATCCAGCTTCGTTAGTGTTATGAGAGAGGGGGGCAAAGCTTTCTCTATCCGCTTTCTCCAGGACATGCATAATTTTTTAAATTTCTGTTGTTTCGCCTCTGACTCGCCTTTTCTCTAAACTAAAAAGTCCCAAACATTGCAACCTTCTTTCACAGGGGAGTCTTGAGTAAGTAGTAGTAGTAGTAGTAGTAGTAATAATAATAATAATAATAATAATAATAATAATAATAATAATAATTTTTATTTATACCCCGCCCTCCCCAGCCAGAGCTGGGCTCAGGACGGCTAACACCAATAAAATCCCAGTAAAAACATAATAGAGGGGAAAGAAAAAGAAAAAAAACCCAATTTAAAATACAGGTTAAAATGCAATTTAAAATCCAGCCTCATTTTAAAAGTAGCTGATAAATCAAGACCATAAGGGGAGGGAAACATAAGGGTCAGACTGAGTCCAAACCAAAGGCCAGGCGGAACAACTCTGTCTTGCAGGCCCTGCAGAAAGATGTCAAGTCCCGCTGGGCCCTGGTCTCTTGTGACAGAGCGTTCCACCAAGTCGGGGCCAGTACTGAAAAGGCCCTGGCCCTAGTTGAGACCAATCTAACCACCTTGCGATCTGGGACCTCCAAAATGTTATTTGTGGACCTTAAGGTCCTCTGCGGGGCAGACCAGGAGAGGCGGTCCTGTAGGTACGAGAGTCCTAGGCTGCATAGAGCTTTAAAGGTCAAAACTAGCACCTTAAACCTGACCCTGTACTCCACTGGGAGCCAGTGCAGCTGGTAAAGCACTGGGTGAATGTGGTCTCGCGGCAAGGACCCCGTAAGGAGCCTCACCGCAGCATTCTGCACCCGCTGGAGTTTCTGGGCCAGCTTCAAGGGCAGCCCCACGTAGAGCAAGTTACAATAATCAAGCAATTATTATACAATAATCCCTAAGAACCTGGATTCCTAAGAGCCTAGTGGATCAGGCCAGTAGCCCATCTAGTTCCCATAGGGGAATGCCTGTGGGAAACCAGCGAGGAGAACGTGAACACGAGAGTGACTCTCCCCTCCTGGGGTTGCCAGAAACAGGCGTTCAGATGCGTTGCTGTCTCAGATTGTGGAGGACGGACCATAGCCATTGTGGTAGGAGCCACTGAAAGCGTTCTCCTCCATGAATTTGTCTTATGCAGTGGCGTAGCGTGGGGGGTGCCAGGGGTGCCGGCCGCACCGGGCGCAACATTTTGGGGGGGGGCGTTTGGCCGGCCCCCCTCGAGGAAGCGGGAACCTCTCCCTTCGCAAGACGAAAGCCCATAGGGAAATCTCCGGGACAGCGGGGAAGCGCAGCGCGTCTTCCCCACTGTCCTCGGACCTCCTCCGAAGGCTGGCAGTGGGGCGGAAAGCCCTTCTCCCCGCGCCAGCCTTCGGAAGGCTGCTCCGAAGGCTGGCGGTGGCACGGAAAGCCCTTCTCCCCGCGCCAGCCTTCGGAAGGCTCCTCCGAAGGCTGGTGGTGGGGCGGAAAGCCCTTCTCCCCGCGCCAGCCTTCGGAAGGCTGCTCCAAAGCCTGGCGGTGGGGCGGAGAGACCTTCTCCCCGCGCCAGCCTTCGGGTGGCTGTCCTGAAGACTTGTGGTGGGAGCAGTGGCGTAGCGTGGGGGGTGCAGGGGGGGCCTGCCGCACCTGGCGCAACATCTGGGGGGGGGCGCGGAAGAGACTCGAGTGCTAAAATCCACAGGTTAGGGGGCGCAAATTACTTGCCTTGCCCCGGGTGCTGAGACCCCACGCTACGCCACTGGTCTTATCCCTCTTTTAAAGCTGCCTAGGTTGGTGGCCATTGCTGCCTCCTGTGGCAGGGAGTTCCACAGTGTTATAGGGGGAAAAACTGCTCCCTTATGGGGTATTCCAGGGCCTGTATAGAGTCCTTAAGTGGGTTACCTATCGGTAGGAGAAAATAACAGAGGCCAGCCAGAGTATGTTGAGTAGCAAAGCGGCTAATAAGCCTGGTCTTTATTCAAGGAACTGTTGCAACAGGGTCCCCACTCACTCCCCCCCCCCTGCAAAAAACATACATACAGTGGTACCTCAGGTTACATACGCTTCAGGTTACATACACTTCAGGTTACAGACTCCGCTAACCCAGAAATAGTGCTTCAGGTTAAGAACTTTGCTTCAGGTTGAGAACAGAAATCGTGTTCCGGCGGCGCGGCAGCAGCGGGAGGCCACATTAAGCTAAAGTGGTGCTTCAGGTTAAGAACAGTTTCAGGTTAAGAACGGACCTCCAGAACGAATTAAATACTTAACCCAAGGTACCACTGTACATCACAGAAGAAGGCAGTCTACCTGATAATGGTCACTGATTGCATTACATGGGCACCCTGGCCATTCTTTTGTGAGGGTAAATACTTTAGTTCCTGAATCCAGGTCACAGGCTCACCCTGTTCATACACAAATACTCCCTTAAGACAGGATTTGCAAGCAAAAAGACAATGGGAAGACTTTCCCCATTTGCCTCCCTTCTTGCAGAGGAATATCTGATGTCATTGGGAGAGTCAAAATGGCTTCAGGATTGCTCTCCTGTGCTAGTTGAGACATGTGGTTCATATATTTAGATAGGTGTTCATTTATGAATATTTATTCTATATTTGAGACCTTAAAATTTTTATAACAGCAGTTTTAACTACGCGCTGCGTGAAGAAGGGCTTTCTTTCATCTGCCCTGAATCTCCCAACATCCAGCTTCGTTAGTGTTATGAGAGAGGGGGGCAAAGCTTTCTCTATCCGCTTTCTCCAGGACATGCATAATTTTTTAAATTTCTGTTGTTTCGCCTCTGACTCGCCTTTTCTCTAAACTAAAAAGTCCCAAACATTGCAACCTTCTTTCACAGGGGAGTCTTGAGTAAGTAGTAGTAGTAGTAGTAGTAGTAATAATAATAATAATAATAATAATAATAATAATAATAATAATAATAATTTATTATTTATACCCCGCCCATCTGGCTGAGTTTCCCCAGCCACCCTGGGCGGCTCCCAATCAAGTATTAAAAACAACACAGCGCTAAATATTAAAAACTTTCCTGAACAGGGCTGTCTTCAGATGTCTTTTAAAGATAGGATAGCTACTTATTTACTTGACATCTGAAGGGAGGGTGTTCCACAGGGTGGGCGCCACCACCAAGAAGGCCCTGTGTCTGGTTCCCTGTAACCTTACTTCTCACAGCGAGGGAACCGCCAGAAGGCCCTCGGCGCTGGATCTCAGTGTCCGGGCAGAACGATGGGGGTAGTGGGCTGGCATGGATTAATCTGTTCTCTCTCTCTCTCTCTCTTTCCCTCTCTCCTTTCCCCCCACCTCAACTTCCCAGATCCGCCGAGGCCTTGACCCACAGCAGTTTGGCTTGGAGGACCTGTTCTACAAATACGGTAGGTATTTTCCTCCGCCTTCTCTGCCCGCACCTCCATTCTGGCTATCAGATCTGTGGAGATTATTATGCATTAAACCAAAGCTAGCATAAATCAGCCCCGAAGAACTCCAACAGTGACACAGACCTCTGTCTTCTCACGGGAGACAATATTAACTTTTATAGCTTAAAGTTCTCTTCTCCAAACAGCCAGGCTCATGATAGTGTGATCCTGGAAGAACGTGGAGGGGAACTTCTCTGACAAACTGGTGCAACAAAGAAGGGCAAAGGGCACAACCAAACAATAAAATAAAATTGAGACGATTAAACGGTAAAATAAAATTGGCACAAGCCCCGAAGCATACTCTTTTGCAACTGAATGATGCGGCTTTATTATGTACAAAAATAGAGGGCTCCCCTCACATTATAAAAAGTGTTTTTATAATTTAAACTGTTTATCGCCTTCTACACAGATTAGAATTAACGTTATTTTGCATGTATTGCCTAAGGACCAGCTCCTGGTCTAGGGTGGTATAGTTCATGATTATTATTATTTTATAGTTTTTATTAAGTTTTTCTAATTTACATTTCAAGATAATCATTCAGACAACCTTAAATCAATGGCTTCTCTTCTTTTCTTTCCATGGTTCATTTTGCATACTCTACATCCCTGCATATTTTACGTGAACTAAGCCATTCCATTGGTACACCATCAAAACATATTTATACTGCTTATCTTAATGCTGCCAGTGTTTTTAAATGTACACAACTTTCACCCAAATAATCAGGAAACATTTTCCAGTCTTCTTTAAATGTATATTCTTCTATATGTTAAATCTCCGAGGTGTGCCTATTCCACCAATTTAAGTTGCCATTCTTCCTTGTTTGGGACCTCGCTCATTTTCTTTTTGGGGCTTGCAAAACACGAGCTCCGGTAGTAGCATACGTAATGATTATGTATGATTTGCATACATAAACTTTTTTGACACCTGGGAATTTCTGACTAAATTATCCCCAACAAAAAGGACTCTGGCTTTTTTGGAAAGGTACTTTCAAACGCGGGACGCAGGTGGCGCTGTGGGTTAAACCACAGAGCCTAGAACTTGCCAGTCAGAAGGTTGGCAGTTTGAATCCCCGCAACGGGGTGAGCTCCTATTGCTCGGTCCCTGCTCCTGCCAACCTAGCAGTTCAAAAGCACCTCGAAGTGCAAGTAGATAAATAGGTACCACTCCGGCGGGAAGGTAAATGGCGTTTCCATGCACTGCTCTGGTTCACCAGAAGTGGCTTAGTACCCGGAAGCTGTACGCCGGCTCCCTCGGCCAGTAAAGCGAGATGAGCACCGCAACCCCAGAGTCGGTCACGACTGGACCTAACGGTCAAGGGTCCCTGTCAGGGAACTGCCATCAGAGGCACGGGAGAAGGAGAGGGTCTCGGATTCTGCAGGGGAAGGTCCTAGCACTAGAGGGAGACTTAGCCGGGAAGAGGGGGAAGAGAATGAGTGTAACACCAGGGATCCAAGAGAGCAACGGGACAGGGAGGTGCAGGGGCTCCAGGACTCTTCGTTGGAAGTTAGTGAGGAGAGCCCAAGCACCCCGCTGCCCACGCCCACCCTGCGCAGGAGACTCCCGCGTAGTGAGAGGCGGAAACGATTGGGCGTCAAATAACTCTTATGTTGGCAGCGCTTTAAGAAACGCCCACAGACAGATTCTACGAGTGACTAAGGGCAGCCACGCTGAGATGGGCTGTGGAGTCCGGAGGGTTTAACCAGGCAATCCGATGCTCAAACGGAGCAGGATTACGCACGAGTAACTCCCAACCATTACAGTCCCTTTACCTTTACCTTACTTTCAAACATTTTCCCCCAATTCATTGTATATCATTTCCCAATATTCTTTTCCCCGTTTACAAGTCCACCACATATGATAAAACATACCCTCTACCTCATTATTAATCTATATGATGTTGCATGTTGAAGAATTTAATAGTAAATACATAAATACAATGGAGCCGGCGACTTTGGGGGAGCAGAGGTTGGCGCATGGGCTTCTCTGTCTGTCTGGCACCAGCTGCTGTTCTCTGCCTTGGCAAAGTGTCCTCTTTTCCTCCCTCCAGGGGTTGACCTGGAGCTGTGGGCCCACGAACACTCCTACGAGAGGCTGTGGCCGGTCTACGACTACAAGGTGATTCCAGGCTTGGCAAAGGGGCAGCGTCCTGTTCAGAAGCAGAGAAGGGCACCCGAGACCTGGGATAAGGGGGAGAGTCCTTATCCCACAGCAGAATCTCCGCGGTGGGAGATTCGGAGACCTTGTTGGGTTGGAATCTGTCAAATCTGGCTCTCTGCCATGCCTGCTTCAGTGGCTGGGAGCAGCGAGCATCATCCCAGATCAAGCACCCCCAAACTTGGCCCTCCAGGTGTTTTGGGACTACAACTCCCATCATCCCTAGCTAACGTGGATGATGGGAATTGTAGTCCCAAAGCACCTGGAGTTTGGGGGTGCCCGTCTCAGAGTTTTGCCAGCCAATCCCGAGCCACATGATCTCCTTTTGCAAAAGGGTCCCCTGCTCCGTGGAACTGCCCATCCTCAGGCAACTGGCCTTGAAGGGGCTGCTGGCATTCCACAGACTTGCCAGCAGGAATTTCACCACTGCTAAAGAGTCATGCTCTTCTTACTTGAACGAGCCCAATCTGATCTGGGAAGCTAAGCAGGGTCAGGCCTGGTTAGTGCTTGGATGGGAGACAGTGTGGGAATACGGGCTGCAGGACCTGGGAGACCAGAGTTACTTTGGCCCAGTCATGGCCTCTCAGCCTAACCCACCTTGCAGGGTCATTCTGGAGATTAAATGAGGAAGGGGAAAGGACCAGGCCCACCGCCTTGAGCTTCTTGGAGAAAAAGGTGGGATATATAGGAAAAACAGTAAATTTAAAGTACAGTGGTGCCTCGCAAGACGAAATTAATCCGTTCCGTGAGTCTCTTCGTCTTGCGGTTTTTTCGTCTTGCGAAGCACGACTATTAGCGGCTTAGCGGCTATTAATGGCTTAGCGGCTTTAAGAAAAAGGAAACAAACTCGCAAGACGTTTCGTCTTGCGAAGCAAGCCCATAGGGAAATTCGTCTTGCGGAACGACTCAAAAAACGGAAAACTCTTTCGTCTTTCGCGTTTTTCGTCTTGCAAGGCATTCGTCTTGCGGGGCACCACTGTACTGGAATGCTATCCCCAGGGAAGTTTGCCTGGTGCCTTAATCACACACCTTTAGGCACCCGGCAAAAACGTTCCTTTTTAACCAGGCCTTTGCTTGATCTGATCCTATACCATGGGTAGGCGAACTAAGGCCCAGGGGCCGGATCCGGCCCA
Organism: Podarcis vaucheri; assembly: GCF_965113315.1. NCBI lineage: Eukaryota > Metazoa > Chordata > Lepidosauria > Squamata > Lacertidae > Podarcis > Podarcis vaucheri. The sequence continues at coordinate 4,481,201 of NC_138765.1, read as the reverse complement.
ATCGGCTTCTCAATCCGGCCCACGGACGGTCCGGGAATTAGCATGTTTTTACATGAGTAGAATGTGTCCTTTTATTTAAAATGCCTCTCTGGGTTATTTGTGGGGCATAGGAATTCGTTCATTCGCCCCCATATAGTCCAACCCCCTGCAAGGTCTGAGGGACAGTGGACCGGCCCCCTGCTGGAAAAGTTTGCTGACCCCTGTCCTGTACCCTTTTAAAATGTGTCTCTTTTCCGGGGTGTGTGTGTGCGTTTTATTGGGTTGTTGTTTTTATTCTGATTATGTATCTTGTGATCTTTTCTGTGAACCACCGTGAGACCTCCGGGTATAGGGCGGTATATAAACAATAATAATAATAATAAAGTAAATGAATAATCCTCCTCATCTCTCTTTCTCCTTCAGGTTTGCAATGGCAGCACCGAGGCCCCTTACACCAACCCTTGTGCCCCTGTTCATATTATCACTGGATCAGCTGTAAGTGTGAGGTTTTGGGTAGATGGGCAGACTTACCGTATTTTTCACTCCATAAGGCGCACCGGACCATAAGGCGCACCTAGTTTTTAGGAGGGGGGGGAGAATCAAGGAAAAAAATCTTTTTTTAAAAAAGCCCAAGCTTCCCCCGACCCCAGCCCCCAGAACAGTTCCGGGAGTGGCGGCAAGGTTGTGAAGCCTTTGGAGTGCAGCGCGAGTTCCTGGCTTGCTCTCCTGGCTTCAGCAAAAGGAACCCGAAGCCTTTGGAGCGCAGTGCGAGGTCTCACTGCGCTCCGAAGGCTTCAGGCGGCTATCCCTGAAGCCTGGAGAGCGAGGGGGTCAGTGCTCACCAACCCCTCTCTCTCTCTCCAGGCTTCAGCGAAAGCAACGCGTAGCCTCTGGAGCGCGGAGGAAGCGCTCCCTCTGTGCTTTGGAGGCTTCGCGTTGATATCGCTGAAGCCAAGGAGCCTGCATTCGCTCCATAGGACGCACACACATTTCCCCTTCGTTTTTGGAGGGGAAAAAGTGCGTCCTATAGAGCGAAAAATATGGTAGTTTTAAGTGGTGGCTTATGAGCTAATTACACCGTCCCTCTGAATATAGAGTTCCTCACATATCAGGCTGTTTTGCCCATCTAGCCTAGTGTTAGGGTGCTGTCATCGGCTCCCGGCTGGCTGCCCAGGGAAGTATAAGACAAGGAAGAGTTTCTTATGGTCCTTCCTTTTTCAGTCTTTACAGAGAGGCTGTAGAACCCAGCCTCTTGGATAATAATAATAATTTATTATTTATACCCCGCCCATGTGGCTGGGCTTCCCCGGCCACTCTGGGTGGCTTCCAAAAGAATATTAAAATACTATAATACATCAAACATTAAAAGCTTCCCGAAACAGGGCTGCCTTCAGATGTCTTCTAAAAGCCTGGTAGTTGTTGTTCTAACAGAACAACAGATGTCTTCTAAAAGCCTGGTAGTTGACATCTGGTGGGAGGGTGTTCCACAGGGAAGGCGCCACCACCGAGAAGGCCCTGTGCCTGGTTCCCTGTAACCTCACTTCTCGTGGGGAGGGAACCACCAGAAGGCCCTCAGAGCTGGACCTCAGTGTCTGGGCAGAACAATGGGGGTGGAGACGCTCCTTCAGGTATACTGGACCGAGGCCGTTTAGGGCTTTCAAGGTCAGCACCAACACTTTGAATTGTGCTCGGAAACGTACTGGGAGCCAATGTAGGTCTTTCAAGACCGGTGTTATGTGGTCTCTGCGGCTGCTCCCAGTCACCAGTCTATCTGCCGCGTTCTGGATTAGTTGTAGTTTCCGGGCTTTGTCCCAAGTGAATCTCCACTCTGCCCCATCTCTTCCCCATTTGTCATTCTCTTCGTCTCCTCTATAGGTGCTGCTATGTGCTCCCTGTCTTTGATCTCTCTGTTCTCCTACTTTTAAGGCTCGCCAGGTTCTGGGAGATGGAGGTTCTGGCATCCTTTCCGGTGATAAAGTGCCAGCCAGGTGTTGCTCTGGCTCTCCCACAATTCCCCAGCTTCCCCCCTAATCTGCCTCTGAGCTGCGACCTCCCGCAAACCCCTGTTGTAAATCGATACCGTCTTCCTCTTCCTCCTCCCTGGAAGGGTCAGGATGGAGAAGCGGTTCTCCGCCACTCCTCCTCTGCCCAGTCCCTGACGCCTAGGGCAAAACATAATATGAGTCTGCTAATATGATCAGGCCATTGGTCCATCTTGTGCATCATCCCAGGACCAACGAGATGCATCAATGGGAAATCAGGGAGCACAACATAAGTACGAAAGCACTCTCCCCTCCTGTGGTTCCCAGCCACTGGTATTCAGAAACATTGCTGCCCCAGGCTGTGGAGACAAGAGTATAGCCATTGTGACTAATAGCCACCGATAGCCCTCTGAATTTGTCTCATCCTCTTTTAAAGCCATCCCAGTTGGTGGCCATCGCTGCCTCCTGTGGCAAGGAGTTCCGTGGTTTAACACTGCATTGCATGAAGAAGTAATTTATCCTTAATTCCTTGAGGTCCATAAACAGCAACACCCTAGAGGTCCCGGGCCCTAAGGAAGTCAGATTAGCCTCAACCAGAGCCAGGGCCTTTTCAACACTGGCTCCGGCCTGGTGGAACGCTCTGTCTCCTGAGACCAGGGCCCTGCAGGATCTGATTTCTTTCCACAGGGCCTTTGGCTTGGAATCAACTTGGAATCAACGTACTGGGAGCCAATGTAGGTCTTTCAAGACCGGTGTTATGTGGCCTCAGCAGCCGCTCCCAGTCACCAGTCTAGCTGCCGCATTTTGTATTAGCGCTGTAGAAAACTCCTCCAAGCTGCCCGGCCTTTGAGCCTCTTCCTTCCTCACCCCACCAGGGCTGCAGAGAGCAACATGACCCCTTTGTCCCCGACCCACGAGAATGGAGTGCCGTGCGGATTGAGGATTATGGCTACACCCACATGCAGATCATGAACAGGACTCACGTTTGGCTGGAACAAGTGTCGGACGACCAGGTAGGCAGCGCTTAAGTCCTGCAGAAGAGCAACGCTGAATGCAGGGGTTTCCAGTGCAGTTCAGCTGCGCTCCGAGGCCTGCCATGGCCTCAGGAACCATTCATGCCCACTGGATCCCCGATGAGAAGCAGCCTTGGGGCCCCGATCCCATTCCCCTGCTCCAGACACAAAAAATGGTTCAAGAAATGTTTAACATTTACTAATTGGAACCCCCAGATGTGTCCGACCCCTGCGTTGTTTCCAGTATCATATTGAGAGCCAGGGTGGCCTAATGGTTATAGTGATGGATTGGCTATGATCTGGGAGGACGTGGGTTGAGCTGTGTGTTAAACCACAGAGCCTAGGGCTTGCCGATCAGAAGGTCGGTGGTTTGAATCCCCGCAATGACAGGGTGAGCTCCCGTTGTTCGGTCCCTGCTCCTGCCAACCTAGCGGTTCGAAAGCACGTCAAAGTGCAAGCAGATAAATAGGTACCACTCCGGTGGGAAGGTAAACGGCGTTTCCGTGCGCTGCTCTGGTTCGCCAGAAGTGGCTTAGTCATGCTGGCCACATGACCCGGAAGCTGTACGCCGGCTCCCTTGGCCAATAAAGCGAGATGAGCGCCGCAACCCCAGAGTTGGTCACGACTGGACCTAATGGTCAGGGGTCCCTTTACCTTTATGACCTGGGAGGCCAGGGATCAAATCATTAGGTGACCCTGAGCCAGTCACTGTCTCTTAACCGAACCTAGGCTGAAATGGAGAGGAAGAGAACCATGTGCAAGAAAAGGTGGTACATAAAGGTAGCAGCAAGCAATAATAATAATAATAATGTTTCTGCAAAGCCCTATACAGTGGTGCCCCGCAGGACGAATGCCTCGCAAGACGGAAAACTCGCTAGACGAAAGAGTTTTCCGTTTTGGAGGTGCTTTGCAAAACGAATTTCCTATGGGCTTGCTTCGCAAGACGACAATGTCTTGCGAGTTCCTGCTGGTTTTTTCCCCTCCCCCCTTTTTCTAAGCCGCTAAGCCGCTTATCAGCTGATCCGATCAGCAGATAAGCCGCTAAAAGCCGCTAAAAGCGCTAATCCGTCAATGGGCTTGCTTCGCAAGACGAAAAAACTGCTAGATGAAGAGAATCACAGAACGGGTTCGTCTTGCGAGGCACCACTGTATTTGAACCAGGTGTGCAAACTGCAGCCAAGTTGTACAGTGGTACCTTGGGATAAGTACTTAATTCGTTCCGGAGGTCTGTTCTTAACCTGAAACTGTTCTTAACCTGAACAGTTTAGCTAATGGGGCCTCCTGCTGCCGCTGGAGCACAATTTCTGTTCTCATCCTGAAGCAAAGTTCTTAACCTGAAGCACTATTTCTGGGTTAGCGGAGTGCGTAACCTGAAGCGGAGTGTGTAACCTGAAGCTTTTCCTGGAGGGACCCTAACCCCAAAGACCACACACTCTCACTCTCTCCCTTTTTGCTTTTCAGAGTGGGAAAGTCGTGGACGGGATTTGGCTGATCAAAGAACTGCACGGCCCTGAAGCCTGGCACTAGCAAGCCCTTGGTGCCCTCCGTGTTCCCTTCCTGGCCTAGATGGCGTCTGGGGCCTTGGCCTTGTGACAACCAGCTTTCAACGCAGGAAGAAGAGGAAGCCACCAGAGCCATCTCCCCTATGAGTCCCAGAAGCAGTAAGAACACCAGACGATCACGGCAAGGGGATCAGGCCAACGGGCCATCTATTCCAGCACCCTCTTCCTGCAGCGGTCAAGTTTCCCTCCAAGATTCCCTCCAATCGCAAGAGCACTGTCTCCCTTCCTGTGGCTCCCAGCAACTAGTATTCAGAAAAGTTGCTGCCTCCAGCTGCGAAGGCAGAGCGCAGACACCATCGTCATCGATAGCCCTCATTTTCGTCGGCTCACCCCATTAGGTTCTCCTGTTATGAAAAGTAGCATTTTCTCTTTTGGATTTGAGCTCAGGAAGGTCACCAAGGCAGCCGTGGGTGGCAGGGCAGGCCATTATAAGGGGCGAAGCTTTATTTTTGCAAATCTCTCCAGTGCAGGGTCTTAAAATTATGCTGTGGGGTGTGAGGAATTCAAATCTGCTATGATTTTTGTGACTGGACAACGTTCAGCCTGTTTAATCTACGTTGGATGAAGAAGCACATAAACTGCTTTAGGAAAAGCAAAGAATTTAAATTTTACCTTCTGAAAATAACCATAATAATAATAATAGAAAATTAATATATAACGTAACTGCAAGTACTTGGAAATCATTTTTAATGATTGCTATGCAATTCTGCACACAATCTGCTTACCAAGCAACACTAAAAAGGGTAAAGGGGCCCCTGACCATTAGGTCCAGTCGTGACCGACTCTGGGGTTGCGGCGCTCATCTCGCTTTATTGGCCGAGGGAGCCAGCGTACAGCTTCCGGGTCATGTGGCCAGCATGACTAAACCGCTTCTGGCGAACCAGAGCAGCGCACGGAAACACTGTTAACCTTCCCTCCGGAGCGGTCCCTATTTATCTACTTGCACTTTGACGTGCTTTTGAACTGCTAGGTTGGCAGGAGTCCAAGCAACACTAAATAGTATTAATTAAACCAAAATACATTTGGAGTTCCCAAGCCTGTTCGGGGAGACGGGGGCATTTCGCAGGTCCCCAGCTGGCTCCAGCCACCGGCCGGCAGCCGGGCGAACTCCGGTTCTCAGAACAGTATCAATCAGCGACTCAAGCCTCGGAAACCTTTAGAGATTGAGTACGCTCTAATCAGCAGAGTCAATAACTCTTCACAATGGAAGTGGCTGACAGAGGCATATGTAAGCATATTTACAGGCGTTTATTCAGCATCAGGACAAAAGAAAAACATGTCTGTTCCCAGCAAGCTGCGCTGGAATGTAAACAGACATGTGACATACAACAGCTCCACACATCTGTTTAGGTGAAACAGGAACATCATAATCCTAACAAAGCCTCGTTACAACTTTTTAGCACTCCTCGTTTTTGGAAGTTGAAAAATGCAATCCGCCCTACTGTGGGCAGGATCCTGCCTTGATGTCTTTCCTGCCCTCTCTTCATTCTCCTCTTCAGCAACCACAACCTGGGATTTTTTCTCCCTTCTTTGGTGCAGTCTTTTCCTTCGCTTGCTCCTCAGCCAACCGCTCTTCCTCTCTGGAAGCACAAGACCTGAGGCAGGTGTTTGATTCGCATCTCTACTCAGAACATGACCGAGCGGAAAGTGAAAGGAAGTCTTGTCACAACACAGATTTGCAGGTGAAATTAATATTATTAAAAGGCCGGTTGGGAATGACGTGCAGCCGCAAGCTTTTTGAAAGACTTCAGAGCCATGGGAATTGCTGTCATCTGCGCAATAATCTGGTGTGAATTGTGTTTTCCTGTATCACAGGACAGAGACAATCTCGTTTTCCCCCCACGAGAAAGAAATTACTTGAATAAAAGTTTGAAAAAAGGGAAGCCCAGAATACGACAGTTCTTTTTTAAATTCAGCAACCAGAAACAGTTGCTTGTATGGACCCTTGGGGTCCCTTCCAACTCTACAGTTCTTTGATTCTATAACTACCTGCTCAAGCCAAGATATACTGAAACCTAAGAAGACACATCGGTCACCTCTAAAAAGATGGCACACAGGATGTTCAAAGAAGGCACAAACTAGCCTGTATCAGTGCATTTTACCACAGTTTTGACATCATCGTCATAATTTATTATTTGTACCCCGCCCATCTGGTTGGGTTTCCCCAGCCACTCTGGGCGGCTTCCAACAGAAGATTAAAAATACATTAAAACATCAGTCATTAAAAGCTTCCCTAAACAGGGCTGCCTTCAGATGTCTTCTAAAAGTCTGGTAGTTGTTGTTCTCTTTGACATCTGGTGGGAGGGCGTTCCACAGGACGGGTGCCACCACCAAGAAGGCCCTCTGCCTGGTTCCCTGTAACTTGGCTTCTCACAGGGACGGAACTGCCAGAAGGCCCTTGGAGCTGGACCTCAGTGTCTGGGCAGAACGATGGGGGTGGAGACGCTCCTTCAGGTATACTGGACCAAGGCTGTTTAGGGCTTTCAAGGTCAGCACCAACACTTTGAATTGTGCTCAGAAATGTACTGGGAGCCAGTGTAGGTCTTTCAAGACCGGTGTTATGTGGTCTCGGCGGCCGCTCCCAGTCCCCAGTCTAGCTGCCACATTCTGGATTAGTTGCAGTTTCCGGGTCACCTTCAGAGGGAGCCCCACGTAGAGCGCATGGCAGTAGTCCAAGCAAGAGGTAACCAGAGCATGCACCACTCTGGTGAGACAGTCTGCGGGCAGGGAGGGTCTCATCCTGCGTACCAGATGGAGCTGATAAACAGCTGCCCTGGCCACTGAATTGACTTGCACCTCCATGGACAGCTGTGAGTCCAAAATGACTCCCAGGCTGCGCACCTGCTCCTTCAGGGGCACAGTTGCCCCATTCAGGACCAGGGAGTCCTCCACACCTGCCCACCTCATCCCCCCAAAAGACTACTTTTGTCTTGTCAGGATTCAACCTCAATCCGTTAGCTGCTATCCATCCTCCAACTGCCTCCAGGCACTCACACAGGACCTTCACAAAGTTGTAGCAGTGAAAATCTGGATTTAGAAAGCGTGGGTCTCAGCGGTTTCCCCCTTGCTGCTCCTTCCGTAGCCTGCAGCTTAGCTCTAAATCGGAACAAGCCCAGCTGCTGTTTGCTCTGATCATGAGCGGATTTTTTGCTGGAAGTGTGGATCAGCCCTAAGACACACACACAATACAGTCTTGAAGGCATTCTAGATTTGCAGTGTTGGTAAAAAGCAAATATTTTTTTTTTGGGGGGGGGCTTCCTGCCTTCAAATGGCCTCCCCCTGGATTTACTGCAGCCAGTGGGGCATGAGAAGGGGAGACGAAGAGGACGGGGTGGGGAGCAATGGCCTGGTCCCTTGGGGGGGCTGGAGTATTATTATTATTATTTTAAAAATTATTGGTTTTTCACAATTTTTATAAACACAGACAATACACAATTCAAACAAACAAACACATAAACAAACATGCATAATTTCAAATCCTTTTTTCTTAAACCTTCCTTCACCGACTTCTCCGTACCTCCCCTTTCTGCATCCTAATTTCCAATTTTTTTTCAGCAAATCCTCCCCCTTAATTTTATCAAATTTTCCCTTGTTCTTTTCTTTTACTTAGTCTTTTACAGCTGTAATCCCCTTTTTTCCTAAAACCTCAACATTTTAGCATTCATTAATTTTACAATATTTCTTAAGATAAATTTTAAATTTCTTCCAATCTTCTTCTGCCGTCTCTTTCCCCTGGTCTCGGGGCTGGAGTATTTTTAGCCGGGTAGGTGACACCATCTGTTTGACGCTTCCTCCAAGTGGCACCAGCAGCCTTAAATCTCTAGTTTTTCTTAATATTTAGATACAGTACCAGCTGCTGGGATTCAGGCCGAGGAATAGGGAGAGACGTGGCTCAGATTTTAAATGCAGCTGGCTGCACGGCCAGGCCCCTGGCTTTCGTTGCTGCTGCTGCTATTGACAATTGCCCTCCCTTCACTCTTAAGGTCCCTGGGCAGGTTGCAACCTTAAAATACCAAGATTAAAAACAGTTTTAGACACCATGCAGAAGTAAGGCGGGTGCTGAAAGCATACGCCTCAAGTGTCAAAAACTAGGGCAAAGAGGTTTGTCTTCAGCCTTTGCTGGAAGCCGTATAATGAAGGGCCCAATGGGCACTTTGTGGGGAGGGAGGGCCACAGCTTAGGGGCCACCACGGAGAAAGCCCTCTCCCCATGGGCCACACCCTAAGTTTCTGGGGGTGGAGGAACCACTGAGAGGGCCCCCTCAGCCCATCTCAGCACCCGAGAGGGTATTGATGAGGCAGAACAATGCCCTGAGGGCCACAGGTAAGCGGTAGAACATCTACGTACTATGGATGCAGAAGGTTCCAGGATCAAGACTAGGGATGATCATTTAATTCATTTATGAACTGCTTGCTATGGGGCATTCCGAAGCGATTTACCACCTAATAACCTTTATAAAGCAAAATAAAAAAAATTCCTTCCAGTAGCACCTTAAAGACCAACTAAGTTAGTTCTTGGTATGAGCTTTCGTGTGCATGCACACTTCTTCAGATACACTGAAACAGAAGTTGCCAGATCCTTCTATATAGTGAGAAGGTGGGGAGGGGTATTACTCAGAAGGGTGGTGGGAATGGGAGATTGGCAGATAGCTGAGATGAGCCTGTTGACGACTCTTAACGACTGTAACAGGTCTTACAGGAAAAGGCAAGGGGTGAGAAGGTGAAAAATGGCTTAGTCATGTATAATGAGATAAGAATCCAATGTCTTTGTTAAGACCAGGTCTCTCCATGGTTTTAAGTTTGGTAATGAGTTGCAATTCAGCAGCTTCTCTTTCCAGTCTATTTCTGAAATTCCTTTGTAGTAAAACAGCTACTTTGAGATCTTGTATAGAATGTCCTGGGAGATTGAAGTGTTCTCCTACTGGTTTCTCTGTTTTGTGATTCTTGATGTCAGATTTATGTCCGTTTATTCTTTGGCGTAAGGTTTGGCCTGTTTGTCCAATATAGAGAGCTGAAGGACACTGTTGGCATTTGATGGCATACACATTTTATAAAGCAGTTACATATATAAAAACAATGGTGCGTATAAAAACAATTAAAAAGCCAATTATAGATATAAAACCATCTTACAACAATAGCACAAACGCAATGACCAATTCAGTTTCAAAACAAGATACCAGCTGAGGTGATGATTTTAGAAGGCTGGAAGAGGAATGTCTTTCACAGGTTCTAAAAAGACAACAGAGAAGGTGTGTGTCTGACATGCAGTGGGAGGGAGTTCCAAAGGTGCCACCACACTAAAGGCCCTGAACCCGACCTCATGCGGAAGGCACCTGAGCAGATGGGATCTGCAGGACACCCTCTCCAGCGCGATGCCGGGGTGTGCTGGGTACGTACAGGATAAGGCAATGTTTTAGGTATCCTGGTCTCAATTTGCCTAGGGAATGCCCCCAACCCTGAAATTCAACATAGCTGTCAACTGTCCCTTATTTGGCAGGAAACTCCCTTATCCCAGTGCTGTTTCCCGCTGCTGTCCCTTATGGATGATGTCCCTTAAATTTCCCAGGTTTCATGCTCGCCCGGCTTGGGAGGGAAGCAGCGGCTTGGGGTCCTCCGCCGCGAGAGAGCGCGCGCACACAAGCTGCCACGTCTCCGTCTCTCCCTTTCCCCCCTCGGGCGCGTTGTGAAAGATGGGTGGTGGCGGGCAGGCAGGCAGCCCCTCTCTTGTGAGACTTCCACCGCACTCCCAGAGGAAGCCGGAGGCGGCTGAGGAGGCAGTCTGAGGGAGGAGGAAGAGGAGGGGATGGGGAGGGACGCAGAAGGGCGGTGCTTCAGGGCTGCCACGGTGCCGCAACTGCCTCATGCCGGGCTGGCGGGCGGCGTGGGTGAGAGTCTCCCTCCCTCTCTCTCGGGCGGGGAAGAGCCGATGGAACTCCTTGCTCCAAGACGACGGCAGCCCCAAAGTGCTGCTTAGCACCCCCTCCAACCAGTGCAGCATCTTAATGTAGTGATTTCCCCCTCTGCACCCCTTTCATAACTCTATTTTTATAAATCATTTGCCCATCCATTTTTTTTTACTACAAGTTTTCTGTCAATGTATGTAACTCTTGACAATAGCTTTTCAACTAAATTATAGATCAAGGGAAGTAATAGTGCCACTGTATTCTGCTCTGGTCAGACCTCACCTGGAGTCCTGTGTACAGTTCTGGGCACCACAGTTCAAGAAGGACACTGACAAACTGGAACGTGTCCAGAGGAGGGCAACCAAAATGGTCAAAGGCCTGGAAACGATGCCTTATGAGGAACGGCTAAGGGAGCTGGGCATGTTTAGCCTGGAGAAGAGGAGGTTAAGGGGTGATATGATAGCCATGTTCAAATATATAAAAGGATGTCACATAGAGGAGGGAGAAAGGTTGTTTTCTGCTGCTCCAGAGAAGCGGACACGGAGCAATGGATCCAAACTACAAGAAAGAAGATTCCACCTAAACATTAGGAAGAACTTCCTGACAGTAAGAGCTGTTTGACAGTGGAATTTGCTGCCAAGGAGTGTGTTGGAGTCTCCTTCTTTGGAGGTCTTTAAGCAGAGGCTTGACAACCATATGTCAGGAGTGCTCTGATGGTGTTTCCTGCTTGGCAGGGGGTTGGACTCCATGGCCCTTGTGGTCTCTTCCAACTCTATGATTCTATGATTCTATAAGCTTTCCCCATTCTTGATGAAAGAGGTCCTCTTCCTGGTTTCTAATTCTGCCTGTAAGCTTTGCCATCTCGACGTCGTTCATCAGTTTTGTCTGCCATTCTTCTTTCTTGGGAGTTGTAGACCCTTAGGATCATCTAGTCCAACCCCCTGCAAAACACAGTCAGTGGCAGCCAAAGCAGCATGGCTCTGTGAGTGGCGGATTTCTGTATAAGCCAAGCCAAAATCCCTTATTTTGGCTGCTGATCCCTTATTTTCGAGGCTGCTGGTCCCTTATTTTCAAATCTGTAAGTTGACAGCTATGCCCTGAAAGTTTGGAGAGACGCTGCCAGTCAGTGTAGACAATACTGAACTAGATGGAACAGCTGCCTACATTCCTCTATTTGGCTTTTGCTGCACTGCCCACGAGGGGGCAGCCTTGCTCTGCAACGGAGTCCCAAACTTAGGAGGACTGAACAGGACTTTAAATTTCCACGTTTATCTTACAAATTAACATGCCACGCTCATTTCATCCTCCCACCCAAAAAACAGCTCTGGGTTCGTTTAATTGCAAAACAGGACTTATTTGCGGAAAGGTTTGGGCTAGGCCCTGGCCTAGAACCCTGGAGAGACAAGGGTTCGAATCCTAATAATAATAATAATAATAATAATAATAATAATAATAAACAACAAATAATTTATTATTTGTACCCCGCCCATCTGGCTGGGTTTCCCCAGCCACTCTGGGCGGCTTCCAACAAAGATGAAAAACACACTAAAATGTCACATATTAAAACCTTCCCTGAACAGGGCTGCCTTCAGATGTCTTCTGAATGTCAGGTAGTTGTTTATCGCTTTGACATCTGGTGGGAGGGTGTTCCACAGGGCGGGCGCCACCACCGAGAAGGCCCTCTTCCTGGTTCCCTGTAACTTGGCCTCTCACAGGGAGGGAACCGCCAGAACGCCCTCGGAGCTGGACCTCAGTGTCTGGGTAGAATGATGGGGTTGGGGACGATGGGGGTGGAGACGCTCCATGCAGCCAGGACGCTTGCTGCGGGTAACCTCTCTCCTGAGGCTGCCCGCAAGGTGGTTGCTGTGATGATAAATACAGGGAGCAAAGCAGCACCCCAGAGGAAAGGCTGCCTGCCCTAAACTAGGAATTTAGAAAAGCAAAACAAAACGGTCATGATTATGATTAAAATTAATACCATTAATCCTGAAAATCAGATTAATCATGTTAATGTATTTTCACTGATAATAACTTTTATACGACGGTATTGATAAAATCAATGCCATTACTATTAGTAGTTCATGGTAATGTATTTACAGTTATAATTATTTTATACTTACGATTATCAAAATTAAAACTATCAATATGCATGTTTAGCATAATTACACTAATATATTTAGTTGCACTAATATATTTAGTTGCTCTTGCACTAATATATTTCGTTATAAGTATTTTATGCTTGCAGTTATCATTGTTAATACTGTCGATATGCGTTATTAGCTTAATTACATTAATGTATTCACAAGTATAATTATTTTACACTAATCATTACATAGATTAATGACTGGATTAATTACAAGGGTCATATTAATATAGTCACAATTATTCCATATTACCGGTTTTTAAATCAGTATTATCAATGTGAATAACAACAACAACAACAACAATAATAATACTAACAACAACAACAGCAACAACAACAATGATAATATCAATGTATATACAGTTAGGGTGATTTCCCCCCTCCCCTCTCCTGTCTCCTCTCCCCGTCAATCAATCCTTGAGGCAGCCAATAGGCGCGCGGGCTCCTCCCCTCGCTTCTTGCCACGCCCCCGCGAGGAGCGCCGCCAATCGGAAGCCTCCCCGGCCGTGCGGCGGGGAGGGGGCGTGGCGGCTGTTGCCGTGGCGACGGCGGGAGAGCGGGCTTGTGCCCGGATGTTGCCTGGTTTCGGCTGGGCCGGCTCCCAAGATGGCGGCGGCGGCGCGGCGAGGGGAGCCCTGAGAGGAACCGGGAGGAGGAGGAAGGGACGAAGGGAGGCCGCGGCGCGGACCCGAGAGCGAGCGAGCGAGCGAGAAGGCAGGCGGCGGGGACGGGGCGCGGAATTGGGAGGGGGGGAGAGTGTTCTCGGGGGTGGCCCACCTTGCGGGGTTGTTGTTGGCGGGCGGAGGGGCTGGCGAGGTTCATTTATCGATATGTTCGCTGTTCATATCCCGCCTTGGCCCCCCCTCTTCTCCCCCCCCACCGGGACGGGGTTCAAATCCTCCTCCCCGTTTTTAACCTCGCCACGGCCCTCCCTGCGAGGTAGGCCAGTGAGGGAGGGAGGGAGGGGGCGCCAAGGTCGCCACTCGGCGGGCTGAAGTCCTAAGACCTGGGAGAGACCAGGGTTCAAATCCCCACCCAAGGAGCTCAAGTTGCCCCCCCCCCACATTTTGTCCTCGCAATAACCCTCCGAGGTAGGATGGGAGGAGGGTAAGCTGATCGCCCCCCTCCCAGGTCACCCCCCCTTGGTGAGATTCATGGCTGGGGGGCAGGATTTGAACCCTGGTCTCTCCCAGGGCAGGATTTGAACCCTGGTCTCTCCCCCCCACACCCCCAGGTTTTAGCTACGCCATGCACCCTGTGTAGGTAAAGGACAGGTAAGCGGTGCCCCCCCAAGGTCAAAAACACTGCCCCCCCCCCGTGAGCTTCATGGCTGGGTGGGGATTTGAACCCTGGTCTCTCCCAGGTCTTAGCTGAGCCATGCACCAGGTAAAGGGCAGGTATGGTAAAGGACAGGTAAGAAATGCAGTCATAATAGTAGCAGCCATTTGCATCGCACCCTCTGCTCCAAGGAGCTCAAGTTGCCCCCCCATTTTATCCTCACAATAATCCTCCGAGGTAGAATGGGAGGAGGGTAAGCTGTGGCCCCCCCCAGGTCACCCCCCCCCCCGTGAGCTTCATGGCTGGGGGGCAGGATTTGAACCCTGGTCTCTCCCAGGTCTTAGCTGAGCCCTGCACCTGGTGTAAGTAAAGGACAGGTAAGAAATGCAGTCATAATACTGTAGTGGTAGCCTTTCACATCCCACCCTCTGGTCCAGGGAGTTCAAGTTGCACCCCCCCTATTTTGTCCTCGCAATAATCCTCCGAGGTAGGATGGGAGGAGGGTGAACTGATCGCCCCCCTCCCAGGTCACCCCCCCTTGGTGAGCTTCATGGCTGGGGAGCAGGATTTGAACCCTGGTTTCTCCCAGGTCTGACGCTCTAACCACTAAACCAGCACTGGTTCTTTCTGGGGCGTGGAAGGGCAGCGGGGTTTGAGGGGTACAAAGGGGCTGGGGTGGGATTTGTGGTAGGGGGGTTGTGAGAAGCAGCAGAATGTGTGTGTTGGGTGAAGATTGCTGGGTTGGAAATTGGGGGGGTTGTCCTTGGAGAAAGGGGGTGCAATGGGGGATCCTGGGGGGGGATGGGGATGACGGGAGGATTCTACTGACTCGTTTGGGGCATTCGTTAGCTGCCTTTTCCAGCTGAAGCTGAATGCTAAGCCCATGTTCATAAAATGATAAAATGCAATGAGAAAGAAGGAACTGCAGCGAAGCCATTTCGTCATCAGTATGGTATTGGGGGTGCGGGCACCACCACCTGGGAGAACCAGGAGGCAAGGCCCCAGGGGCTACCCTAAAAAAATAGAAGGAGACATTGTCTTGATGACAGGCCTGCAGTGAAGGGGCCCCACACACACACACACACACTCCTGCGAGTGTGGAGAGGTGTTGTCTAGGCGCAGAGCTGCAGCTAAGAAGTCCTTGCCCCATGCCAACCCAACCTCTGGCAATCTCGAATGAGGACCTTAACACGTGAGCTGTTCCCTATAGGGAAAGGGGTCTCTATTTTTTTATTTTCAATACCATCCTTCATCTGAGGGGGTCACACGGTGGTAATACACAACGTAATGACAGACAAAACAGTGCCCCCCCAACCCAAACACAGAAAATTGTAGGGATGGCTGCAATAGCTGCTAGTGGGGAAATGAAGTGGGGGCTGCTTGGGGTGGCCTAAGGGTGGACAAGTCACAATGACTGTCTTCTGTCTCCCCACCCGCACCCCCCTCAGTTATGAAACTCTCTTATTATGGGTTGGCTTGGGGTGAATTTTCTCCAAGGGGCTCTAAGTGGTGTACATAGTTCTCCCCCTTCAACCCCCACAACAACCCTGTGAGCGGCAGCGACTGGCCTCCAAGATCACCAAGTGAGCTTCGTGGTTGAATGGGATATTGGAACCCTGGCCTCCCAGGTCCCAGACCGGCACTCTTGACAACTAGACTACACTGTCTTTCTCTAGCTTCTTGCCATTAGACCTTTGTGACAGAACAGGTTATGCATCCGAAGAAATAATGGGAGCAGGTAAAGGTGGCTGTTTATGAAGTAGTGTGGGCATGAAGGGTCAAGGGGGCAGGTGCAAGGAAGCGTGGTATGTGGCTTATAAGAGTTTGGCACATTCCAGATTCTCCCTCATTCTTTATTCCATAAACAGCATATGTTTTGCACTCACGGAAATGATCAGTCTGTATTTATTGAGCCTGAAATAATGTGCCAACAGCTTTCCGCCACTGAAAATGGTAAAACACCCTTCTGCTACTTAGCAGGATTGGCCTTCTGCCGTTTCAAAGGCTGTCCTGCAACAGAAACCCTTGTCAACGGAGACAAATAACTACTGTCCCAAAAGCTGCCTGTGGTTATTATCAGCTGCGTATTCAAATTGAGTGAATGTATCAACCAGCCCAGGGGTCAGCAACTTTTTCAGCAGGGGGCCGGTCCACTGTCCCTCAGACTTTGTGCGGGGCCAGACTATATTTTGAAGAAAAACAACAACGAATTCCTATGCCCCACAAATAACCCAGAGATGCGTTTTACATAAAAGTGCACATTCTACTCATGTAGAAACATGCTGATTCTCGGACCGTCCACAGGCCGGATTTAGAAGCTGATTGGGCCGGATCCTGCACCTGGGCCTTAGCTTGCCTACCCATGAACTAGCCAGAGTGGTGTTTGGAGAGCCCATCATAGCCTGAAGGTTGGTCGGGGGGGGGGGGGCAAAGGAATGCCACTTGAAAAAGCAGCAGTTAGGGCTGTGGCATTGCAACACAGCTTATTGTGAGATGAAACGGAACCTTCCCCATAACACTTCTTTGCTCGTTTCATTGGATGGGGTGGAATCCAGGGGGGCATTTCTGCCAGAGTGGCTGTAATCTCTTGGGATGGAGCTTGCATGAACTGACCCCTTTTTCCTATCGTCCACTGAGCAGATGTCTCCAACAGGCGATTTCTAAATCTCCTTCAATTAGCTAGAGTGGAAATGCCTCTAATTGCTGGGAAGTGAAATGCAAGTGAAAATTTAAAAGTGAAGCAAGCCTTGGCCTCTGCCCACCCAGAGACGTTTCTGTTTATGCAGGAGGGTCCCGACCAGTCCCCTTTGGTGGATGTGCTTGAAAAGTATCACCTTTCTCTAAAAGCATATTGATTGGTGGACGTGCTTCCGGAGGCTTTTCTCTTGGCAGAGTTGCTTCTTCTGATTGATACATCTCGTCCAAATGGACAGAGCGCTGGCTTGTAATTCACTTAGGAAGGGCAATTAATACATCTGGTGTGACGATCAAAGCTCTGCAGCAACACTCAGAGTGAGTGTGTTGTTGTGTTGTTTTAGTTACAGGCACCAGCAAGCAGGCTTCTCTTTGCCAAATGTGCAGCCCTGGGGATGTTCCACAGTTGCAGGGCAGCCCTTGTAAAATTTCCAGGCTGGGAGTGCAGTGAATCCAGGAGGTCCTTATCTAATCTTTTGGCTTGGGATGGGGGTGTTCCTGTATCATCTGCAAAAGCTTTTTTTGTTTTTCTTTGAAGTGGAGAGATTCCCCTTTTGGTTGTTTAGGATTTGCACTTCCTACAGCAGCCCACAAGCCACATTCATTTCTTCAATTGTTTGTATGTGGTTCACAGGCACCTGGAGAATCCATTACTGTAACATAATGCAATAATAGTAAACTCAGATCTCTGAGTGCTGGTCCTTGTGTGTCCAAAATGGCACCATCCATGCAAAAGAAGGAGGTACCAGAAGGCTTTGGAATACATGAAGGGCAGGGAGAGGAGGCAAAACAGCCAGTAAGATCTGAGCGTATTCAATGCCATGAGATGCTGGCTCACTGCTTACAGGCGAGGGAATGGAGTATCCTGGAGCAGGGCATAGCTGGCTAGGGCCCTCAATAGGGATACTCCATACAGCAGTACAGTCATAACTCGGGTTGAATGTGCTTCAGGTTGAGCGCTTTCGGGTTGCGCTCCGCGGCAACCCGGAAGTAACGGAGCGCAGAAGCGGCAAAACGCGACATGCGCAGACGTGCCGTCACGTCTTACGTTCCATTCAGGATCCGTTCTGGAGCCCCGTTCGCATCCCGAGGTACCACTGTATATTGTTTTAATTCTAGCTCTTATGGTTACAGAAATGTAACATGAGAAACAGACTTGGGGAAATAGGATCCAGCCCAAGGGCCAAATCCTTATCTCCCCCATGGGCCAAGTGTCTGAAATGTAACTTGTCAGCAGTGGACAATCAATATTTGTATCCTTGTTTTTCAGAAGAGCTCAGAAGGGGTGTTTTAACCTCGCAACAGCCGTGTGACGTAGATTAGCCAGGAGAGTGTCACCTGCCCAGGACCACCCTCTCTGTCTGGCAGCTTAAGAGGAGTCTAATTTGGGGTTTTCCTGATCCAAGCTCGGTGCTAGCTACTACACTAACTGCTACCATCTATCACGGGATCTCTTGGACCTGGTGAGCTGAGCAAGGGATGGAAGAAATCTGCTCCCAATAAACCCTTGGTCAGAATAAAGAGGTGGCCTGTGTGTTCAGGTAGCTCCTTATCAGATGCATTTCTGCAGGCTTGGATCAGATGCTATCTCCAGTTATTTGGGGGAACAACTGCCTGCCTGCACCAGTAAGGCTTCCCAGGATGTCCCAGTTGTGTAGCTTGACTGAGTGCTGTGTACAGTGGTGCCTCGCAAGACGAAAAGAATCCGTTCTGTGATTCTCTTCGTCTAGCGGTTTTTTTGTCTTGCGAAGCAAGCCCATTGAAGGATTAGCACTATTAGCGGCTTTTAGCGGCTTATCTGCTGATCGGATCAGCTGATAAGCGGCTTAGCGGCTTAGAAAAAGGGGGGGAAAGAAAAAAAAAACCAGCAGGAACTCGCAAGACATTGTCGTCTTGCGAAGCAAGCCCATAGGAAATTCGTTTTGCGAAGCACCTCCAAAACGGAAAACTCTTTCGTCTAGCGAGTTTTCCGTCTTGCGAGGCATTCGTCTTGCGGGGCACCACTGTATTGTAGCTCTTTCACAAGGTCACTGGCTTTCTCTACGAAACTGATTTCTATCCACCAGTAGAACTGATGCTGATACTGATTGTCCCATGATATGTATGAGATGGATGACTCAAAATTGTGTTTGTCTAGGTCTGTAGTAAAAGCGAGTCTCGTCTTGCCAGGAGTTGATTGTCTTCCAGCTCATTTTAACCTCTTTTACCCCTTGGACATGCCAACCGAAAGAGAGGTTTGTGGCAGGGGGTTGTGCCCCATGAGAATAACTGATCATGGAAGAAATACAAAAGCACTCTCAAAATGTTTCACAAAATTGACAAACCCTCTGATGGAAAAAGCAGAGCTGTAGCTCTTGGCCCCTTCTGGCAAGCTGACACTGTTGTGTATAATAACTAGCTTGGAACCACTTCAAAGGAGGAGAGGATCTCTCAGTAAGGAAGCAACCAAAGGAGAACCCAGGGAAACAGAAGATGAAACCATTTGTAAACCTGGCACTGGTCCCTCAGGCATGTGGCACAATTGCAAATTTTTTATGAGGGGAGGGAGAATTGTTTGGCTTTGAAATGTTTGCCGTTGGAGTTGCCTCTCTACAACTGGTGAGGGCTAGAAACTTGCTGCTTTAAACAAGATGAGAACTGGAATTCTCGGGGTCTAATGAACCCTGGGGCAAAAGAGCCCTGGGGGTGAGCTGTGATTCTAACTGGGTATCTACAAATTGCCGTTTGCTGGAAACCCCCAGCTGCAAGGTTGGAGGGGGAAGAGATGTGATTGACTCTGGCAAGGCGAAAGAATGCTCTCAATGCGAAGCACCAAACAAGGCCTGAAAGCTAGCCAAGAAGCAGCTTTCTCTTGCCAGCGAAAACATTAACTAATCCCAGCAACATTTTAAAGAAAATGCTCAACTTCTGGTAACGGAACAAACCTGCTGGATGAATAAATATATTGTTCTTTGCCTCTTACAACTCTGGCTGGGGATAAAAAGACTTGTGGAAATCAGACTCCGGAAGCATCGTTGTTGAGTTCAGGAAGCGGACTGCTTGTAGGCAGTGGGAGGAGAGGGGCCTGCTATGCACAAGGTGGTCCTGTCTAGTATTACCCCAAAGTTCTGGTCATTCAGACTCCCTGCTGTACTGCTGCATTTCCCCAAATCTCCCAATGTCCTCTCTTTAAAAGATGCTGCTTGCATTGGCCACGAAGATTTGAATGAAAAATTCTGCTTGAGCATCACTGCTTCTTCTTACGAGTGAGTAACTTCAGAACCAAATCCCTTGCCCATTCTTGATCAGAATATGGTTCGGTCTAGTCCACCTTTCCAACTCCTAGCAGTGGCCAGCTAGAAACGTACAAGCATGTGGTATACAGTAGTGCCTCGCAAGACAAAAAGAATCCGTTCTGTGATTCTCTTCGTCTAGCGGTTTTTTCGTCTTGTGAAGCAAGCCCATTGACGGATTAGCGGATTAGCGCTATTAGCGGCTTTTAGCGGCTTATCAGCTTATCGGATCAGCTGATAAGCGGCTTAGTGGCTTAGAAAAAGGGGGGGAAGGAAAAAAAACCCGCAGGAACTCGCAAGACATTTTCGTCTTGCAAAGCAAGCCCATAGGAGATTCGTTTTGCGAAGCACCTCCAAAATGGAAAACTCTTTCGTCTAGCGAGTTTTCCGTCTTGCGAGGCATTCGTCTTGCGGGGCTCCACTGTATTCTGCGGTATATTGCCTCTGCATGAGGAGGCTCTCCTTTGTTGTCACAGGGGGTGGAGCCCCTCCCCTAGGAAATAAGGTGCCAATGTTGGGGGTCTTTTAGTTTGTGGGGAGGAAATTGATAAAGGACATGGTAAAATAATGCATGGTCTGCGGGAAAAGGAAGTTTTCATCTGTCTCATAGTACCAGAGCCCAGGACCATCTGATGCGGAAGCTGAATGTTAAAAATATGGAATCTTCTGCCACAAGGTGTAATGACAGCCAGAAAGTTGGATGGCTTTAAAAGGGGTTTAGCCCAATTTCTGGAGGATAAGGCTATTGGCGGGTGTGAGCCGCAGTGGCTGTGTTCTGCCTCCACCACCAGGAGTAGAATTATCCTGAATTCCATGTGATGGGAATCCCAAGTGGGAAGAGCTGAGGTTGCTCTCAGGCCCTACTTATCACAGGGATCAGGCTGGCCACTGTGGGTAACGTGATGCTCGACTAGGTGTAGATGAGACCTCTGCTCCATGAATTTATCTAATTTTTTAAAAGCCGTCTAAATCAGAAGCACTTGCTTCCCTCTTAATGAATTCTCTGTGTGAAATTGTACTTAATATTTTCAACTGTTATATGTATAGCTTATTGTTGTAGGGAGCCCAAGAAGAAAGGTCCCTGCCCTGAGATGCTTACGATCTAAAATTTGACCCCCGGGCATCACCTACCTGGCACCTGTGATTATCAAGGGGGATATTGTTTGGTTTGTTACTATGTATTTTTGTGGTTTTGTACTGTAAACCGCCCTATGATCCTTCAGATGTCTTCTAAAAGTCTTGTAGTTGTTGTTCTCTTTGACGTCTGGTGGGAGGGCGTTGCACAGGGCGGGTGCCACCACCGAGAAGGCCCTCTGCCTGGTTCCCTGTAACTTCGCTTCTCGCAGTGAGGGAACCACCAGAAGGCCCTCGGAGCTGGACCTCAGTGTCCGGGCAGAATGATGGGGGTGGAGATGCTCCTTCAGGTATACTGGGCCTTTGAGGCCGTTTAGGGCTTTATAGGTCAGCACCAACACTTTTAATTGTGCCATGAAATGTACTGGGAGCCAATGTAGGTGTAACCAAGTGCAGCCTGTATGTAAAAAAAGGTCTGCTTTTTTAAAAGTCTTCCTGTTGAAACCTTGCTACTTGATTTTTGTCTTCTTTCAAATGAAAAATTTCATGGTTTTGAGTGGAAAGGAAGAGGGGGGGAGGAGGGGAGGAAGAAGAGATATTTTTACATCAGAGTCGGAAGACTCGTTATTTTGCAGAGCCTTATGCTCTAATTTTGAGTGCCTGAAGAACATATGGAAGACTGTCTCTTTGAACATCTATGTTCAAGGGGGGGGGGAGTCTCCCATCTGTTCAGCGTACAGTTTGAGGCGTTCATAGACTGAACAGGGTGGAAGCCTCCTGCCTTGGCCCTTTGTGCTATTCACAATTTCATGGATGCATATTGATAATGTGGTGGTGTGGACAGAGCCAGGCATCTCAAAATCTGATACCTGGAAGCTTTAATTATTATTTTTTAAGGCTTGTGCTGCAAGGTGCCTAAGTTTAATTCTATCGCCTTAAAAAGCCACTTCTGGTGTCTAGGAATAATTTTAGCTCCCATATATATATATATTTAGAGTGATGTTGAACTTGAATGGCATTACTTTGATGACTTACAGATGCAAATAGCCTGACATGTGGAAATGTGATAATTGGCCAGGGGAAGTAGACACAAGACAGATGGGGAGCCTGTTGTCTTAACACTGCAGGAGTAGCCTGGCTGCAATTTTAAGGCAGCGAACTCCAACTTGATTAAAAATGGAAGTACTCTGAGAATCCATTAGACTGTCTGTTGGTATGCCTGTACTTCCAACAATTTAAAGCCGCATTTTCTGCCAGAACGGCACTTGGAGTGACATGCAACAGGGCAATGAAATAAAGCAGTAATAAAAAATTCACAAAACACCAACATAATCCTAAAAGCCAAAGACAGATATATGAAGCAGCAGCAGTTAAGAACAGGGCACAGTCAGCCAGAAGGAATTCTTGAAAAAGAAGAAATGTTTTTGCCAGCTGTTGAGCGGACAACAAGGAAAGATTTCCTGGGAAAGCAGGGTCTGCAGATGGAGCGGCACCACGACTGTATATGTTGAGCCCCTGTGTCTTCCAGCCTCCCCAAATGTCTCTCTTGTCAATCTGAGAGAACGGGGCGGGATGTATGGGAGCAGGTGCTTCCTAAGGTACTCAAGACCCCGGCCATTTAGGACTTCAAAGCTCAAAACCTGCATACAGTGGTGCCTCGCAAGACGAAATTAATTCGTTCCGCAAGTTTTTTCTTCTTGCGAGTTTTTCGTCTTGCGAAGCACGGTTTCCCATAGGAATGCATTGAAAATCAATTAATGCGTTCCTAGGGAAACCGCCTTCAGACCAGGTCCGGGGACAGTCTGTGCCCCGACCTCTTCTGAAGGCTGGGGGGGGGGGGGAAACAAGGGCTTTTCTTCCCACCCCCAGCCTTCAGAAGGCTGTTCTGAAGGCTGGTGGTGGGAAGAAAAGCCCTTCTTCCCACCTCCCGCACCGCAAGCTCCGGGGACAGGAGGGCTTTGCTGCCGACCACCAGTATTTTAAAAGCCCCTGCTGTCCCGGGGCGATTTTAAAATGCTGGCGGGCGGGAGCGAAGTCTCTGCTGTCCCGGGGAGATTTTAAAATGCTGGCGGGCGGGAGCGAACGCTTCTGAAGGCCGGCTGTGGGCGAAAGTCTTTGCTCCCGACCGCCAGCAATTTAAAACAGGTCCCCGGAGATTTCCCTATGGGCTTTCATCTTGCGAAGCAAGCCCATAGGGAAATTCGTCTTGCGAAGCGCCTCCAAAACAGAAAACCCTTTCGTCTTGCGGCTTTTCCGTCTTGCAAGGCATTCGTCTTGCGGGGTACCACTGTATTAGATTATATCCAGGAGCAAAAAAGCAGCCAGTGAAGCTTCCCTCTGAAAATCAGATAGTGTCCATACATGGCTTGTAAAACCTCAAGACAGGTCTGAGGCAGTTTGAGGCTGGACGTGCCTGTGCAAGCTCTGATCGCCAGACCAAGCCCCACCTCCACATAACTAACGGATCTGTGTTACAGGTGGGAGCCAAGTTATCCTTTGACACTCTTGAGTAATTTATCTTTCAGGGGCTGGGAGAACGGGCAAGTTCAGGGTGGCGGTGGGGCTCTGCCCCCCTGCTCGGTGAACTTGTCCGCTGCCTCCAGTTTTGCCTGTTAGCGCGTCTCTGATCTTCTCTAGCCTGGTTTGTCGGGGGTCCTCTTCCAGGGAATTTCGAAGGTCTGTTCTGAGCATCCATTATGGCACTGAGTCAGTGCCGGGCTCTAGTAGCATGGCAGCCAGGTTTCAGCTCTGTGATCTGCTGGGATGCATTTTGAGAATTCTCTTCTAATGGTAAGCAGTAGAAAAATATTATTAAGTTAACTAAATGAACTGTATAGATTACATACCCCTAGCCTCGTCTTCTAGATGCTGTAGGTCTTGAAGCCAATTGGGGATCAGGCGGTTTTGTGAATGGATCCCCCAAATCCAAGGTCTCATTGCTGACTCTCTCTCTCTCCTCCACCCGCCCTGCAATGGTGTGGGCAGCACTGGAATGTTAATGGCTTGCCCATTTCTACCGTGAATGACTTTTTTTGTTGCTGTTGTGCAAGAAATTTCCTGGCTACCCAACCTTGCCTCTTGCCCTCGAGTTCAACTGCACCTGCGTCTCTTAATAAAAGCAGATTTTCTCTGGCACGGAGGAATGTGCACAGTGGAGTCAGGCAGTCTGCTTTTGAAAAACAACCGCTACGCATCGTCCTTGTGCAGCCGATATCTCCCGGCAGTTCTCCCAGCTTGCTCAGGATTTGGGCCTTGCTTTTCTCCAAGGTTTCCATAATTGTTAAGATGGAAGCTTTAACTGTGCTCTTCTTCCTCCATCCCTCCCCCCCCCTTTTCTCTCCAGGCTTAATGGGAACACACTCATTCAGGAAAGAAAAGAGAGGCAATTTCTGAGCGCTTTGCTGATTTGGCTAATCCCAGATAGCTAATTCTCTTGTATGGGCCCATTGAGGCAGGCTGCTGCGTAAGTCCCAAACTCAGCTCAGCAGCAGCATTTGTGCACCCGCATTGGGGGAAAAAAATATTTGTGCTGCTTTGCTTTCCTCCAAGGAAGAAAACCTCTGCTTTTTGCTAGCACCTGCTCCCTTTATGTGACTTTAATGGGAGATTTCAGAACTAGGGCTGCTGCAGAGAGGATATTAGGGGGGCAGGAACCCCCAGCTCTCAGGGCCTTAGACTTCCATAATCCCACCCTTCTCATACTCCTCACCTTGTTGTTCTTTAACCCTTTGAGTTAGCTCCTTGAAATAGCTGTGGTGTTCTGGTAATTGGTAAAGCGCAGTGCAGCCTCCGTTCCCTTAAGAAGATTCCAAAAAGACAGACAGCTGTGTTGATCTATTATTTTGCTGACACCCACAGAGCAGGAGCGCTGAGCAGAAGGCCCAGTTTATTAGACTCAGCACAGCTGCATTCCTGAGCGTGATTCCCTGGGAGGGAGCGCCACTGATCTCAGAGGTGTTGACTCCTGGCTGAATCGGGTCAACTTGTAAAACACCTTGAGCTTTAACAAAAGATACTTGTCCAGTTCTGGGCACCACAATTCAAGAAGGACACTGACAAACTGGAACGTGTCCAGAGGAGGGCAACCAAAATGGTCAAAGGCCTGGAAACGATGCCTTATGAGGAACGGCTAAGGGAGCTGGGCATGTTTAGCCTGGAGAAGAGGAGGTTAAGGGGTGATATGATAGCCATGTTCAAATATATAAAAGGATGTCACCTAGAGGAGGGAGAAAGGTTGTTTTCTGCTGCTCCGGAGAAGCGGACACGGAGCAATGGATCCAAACTACAAGAAAGAAGATTCCACCTCAACATTAGGAAGAACTTCCTGACAGTAAGAGCTGTTTGACAGTGGAATTTGCTGCCAAGGAGTGTGGTGGAGTCTCCTTCTTTGGAGGTCTTTAAGCCGAGCTTGACAACCATATGTCAGGAGTGCTCTGATGGTGTTTCCTGCTTGGCAGGGGGTTGGACTCGATGGCCCTTGTGGTCTCTTCCAACTCTATGATTCTATGATTCTACTCAGCCAGCTGAATTTCAGTCTCCAGCTTTTAACTGGAATTGCAGACCATCTTCCGAATAATTATTACTGTTTGAAATGCTGGTGTGAAGTTAGGAGCTGCATCAGATAAAAGGAATGGATCCGACCTCTTTGAGATTGTTGCCTTCATTCTCAGGCTGCTTCTATGCTAATTTGTCTGTCTGTCGTGCAATTAAACTGGAAAGTTTCATTGCCACTTTATTTGCTTCCCAGTAACTGTAGTGCTTGTGCAGGTGAGCTCATTGCTCCTGCTCTAGATAAAAGCCCAGAAGGAGCTGCACTTCTCTGCATTTCCCCTCCTCCACTTCACCAGTGGTTGAAGCACCATCTCTTGTACAAGCTGCCCTTGGAAATAAAATGCTCCAGAGGGGGGGACTCCTTCCCTTCAAGCCAGTTGCATCTGAGAGATGCACACTTAAGCCCAGGAACTGCAGATGAAAAGGAAGCTCAAACCTCCCTCACATGTGATTAAAGGTACGGTGGTACCTTGGGTTACATACGCTTCAGGTTACATACGCTTCAGGTTACAGACTCCGCTAACCCAGAAATAGTGCTTTAGGTTAAGAACTTTGCTTCAGGATGAGAACAGAAATTGTGCTCCGGCAGCAGCAGCAGGAGGCCCCATTAGCTAAAGTGGTGCTTCAGGTTAAGAACAGTTTCAGGTTAAGAACAGACCTCCGGAACAAATTAAGTACTTAACCCGAGGTACCACTGTAAAGGTAAAGGGACCCCTGACAGTTAAGTCCAGTCGTGAACGACTCTGGGATTGCGGCGCTCATCTCGCTTTACAGGCTGAGGGAGCCGCCGTTTGTCTGCTTCCGCAGACAGTTTTTCCGGGTCATGTGGCCAGCACGACTAAGCCGCTTCTGGTGAAACCAGAGCAGCGCACGGAAATGCCATTTACCTTCCCGCCAGAGCGGTACCTATTTATCTACTTGCACTGTGTGCTTTCGAACTGCTAGGTTGACAGGAGCAGGGACCGAGCAACGGGAGCTCACCCTGTCACGGGGATTCGAACAGCTGACCTTTCGATCGGCAAACCCAAGTGGTGCAGTGGTTTAACCCACAGCGCCACCTGCATCCCTCTCATGTGATTAGTCTGCTGCATATATCTTCATGTTCCTAGTTTATTTTACCATGTCAGTTGCCTCCCCTCCCCCCTTTCACATTCCTGCCACAGAGGTCTGTGTGCCCATGGTGAACTTGCCAGCATTGCTACATCCTTGACCTTTTCTCCTTGGCTTTGCCCCAGAGAACCAAAGACAAGTGTTTGGGAAACTTTATTCTCCTATGTGGTGCTATCTGCATACAGGCACGGGTTGGAATGCAACAATTGTCTCATCTTGCTGATGGGAGTCCAACAGGGAGAGGTGTATCTGAAGAAGTGTGCATGCACACGAAAGCTCATACCAAGAACTAACTTAGTTGGTCTTTAAGGTGCTACTGGAAGGAATTTTTTTATTTTGACTAGGGAGAGGTGTGTAATCTGTCCGCCTGTTAAATGGAATTTTTGAATCCGGTGGAGAAAGAGAAGAGCAGAGGCCCAATCGCCGAAGCAAGGTACCTCTTCCAGGTGTGTGGCTTCATGGTTAGGCCCAGGGCAAGTGCCTCATACAGAATTGAGCTGCATATGCAAGCGAACCAGAGGGCCGGTGTGGTGCAGTGGTTAGAGTGTTGGACTAGGATCTGGGAGACCGTGGTTCAAATCCACCCCCCATTAGGCCACGACACTCATTGGGTGTGACCTTAGGCCAGTCACTGCTTCTCAGCCTAACCCACCTCACAGGGTGGGGATTAAATGAGTTGTGTACCCCACCTTGAGCTCATCAGAGGAGACGGTTGGGACATATACACAATATCAACTTGTGAATTGTGTGTGGTCCTAATTGTGCTGCTTGTTTGCCCCTCTTGCTCTTAATCCAGATAACTAGGAAGTCTCTGGAAATTCCAGAAACTTCCTCGCTCTCAGCTTCATGCTAATCCACTGCTGGAGTGCACAGAATTCCTAGGAATTTTCCTGTGCTTGAGATGGTTCAGTTGTTGCCTCCTTTCTGTGTCTCCCTTCCTTTGTTTACATTGTGCTTTGAAAAGGAATGAGGGTTTTGAATGTTGGGGACATGTTTGACTGAGCAAACTCTGGCAGACTCTTTCTGAACATCGCCAGCCTTGCAGGAGGGAACTCGGAGTATTTAGAGTGAAAATGACAAGGCAATTGTCAGGAATTACTTTAATGGGTAGGAATTAGTTTTAAATTATTCTCATTATAAATAGCTGGTATCGTAGTTCCTGGCTCTGAAGCAAGCAAGATGGAATGATGTGTCACAGCAAAGAAAGGTTGTGATTAATAAAACGAATCTTAGTTAAACTAGCACAAAACACACACACACAGAGAGAGAGAGAGAGAGGAGAGAGAGAGAGAGAAGCTTGGTAAATCAATTAGATTCATCCATTTCCCTACAGATCTGCCTCTAAGTCATTCTACAGGAGTTGGCTGAGACTTGCAGAGCTTTGTGGGATGGGGGAGAGAGAAGATGCTCAAGTATTAGGCTGCATCTTTTAATTATATATTGACACCTGCTTTACAGAGGGAAATGGGGAGAGCTGAGACTTCCTAGATTTTCTGTAGTGGGGAGGTGCCATTCTCTAGTGGAGAGGTTGTCCCAGCGCCATCGTGGTTGAGATGAGCAACAGGCGAGGAAAGGGAGGAGTTGTTTAGCAGCGGAACCTTCCCCTTAGACTCACTTAGATATTTTTTAAGTAATGGGTATGCTTCCCGCTAATGAAGATTAGTAGCAATTGCTGTGAGTTCCACCAAACTGTCCTTCCCTCCCATCCCACGTGTGTGTTTTTAGCAGGGAAAATATGCTGTAATTTTGGTAACGATGTAAAGAGCTAATTAAGGGTCTTGCTCAATCAACTAGCAGCTTAATTACCACCAAATAGTAATCGCTTGCGGAAGCGCTGCTGCCGCCGCAAGCCCTGTGACATTTATGGTTCTGCACCTGAGGGCGTTGTGCAAAACGGGGAAAGGATATCCCCCCCCCTTTTAAAAGGCCCATCGCAACTGGGATTTCTGGAGGTGGTGGGAGGAATCTGCTGAGGACTGTGATTCCTTAAACATCCACGTCTTCCCTTTCCTCTGGGGAGTGTACAGGGTGGCCTATATGGGCCTCCTACAGGGAGGTCTGCTATTCAGACACCACTCAGACTGTCTTTGCCTCCACAAGGCGGCTTCTGACCACCTCTTTGGCCATTCAAAGCAAAACAGTAAACCCCTGTAAGGGGGGAGGAGTGTGTTTTCCTTGCATATTTTCCTTGTCTTCAAATATTCCTCCCTGGGCCATTGCTCACTGGCAGAAGATCCTGGCTTCCACCCTCAACATTTTCCAGGAGGGCTGGGTCAGGCTCCTGTCTGAAACCCTGGACTGCTGATGCCAGGCGGTGTGTAGACAATGCAGATTTAACTGGACCAGCGGCCTGACTGTGTACAATGCAACTTCCTGCCTGGCTTGTCTAACCTGACAGCACCACTGCTGTTTGTGTGTGGAGGGCTGGCACAGCATTTCCGTGGCTCAGCCTTGCCTCCCAGTTCCTGTGCCCCCCCCCCCCCGGGGAAGGCTTTGAAGCTGGTGTCTCCACCAGAGGCATCCCTGCCACAAGGCAAGGTGAGATGGCCACCTCCAGTGGTAAATTTTGGGTGGCCGAGTAAGGGAGAGGGACTTGACGAAGGGCACAGTGTTGGGTTTTCATTTCCATGCTGCCTCAAAACAGCTGGATCGCATTCTGTGTTTTAAATGATGCGCTCTGTTCCACTCAAGCCGCCTAAAGAACCGCCTTCTGGCAGTTCCCTTGCTGCACGAAGCCAAGTTACAGGGAACCAGGCAGAGGGCCTTCTCGGTAGAGTGGTACCTCGGGTTAAGTACTTAATTCGTTCCGGAGATCCGTTCTTAACCTGAAACTGTTCTTAACCTGAAGCACAACTTTAGCTAATTGGGCCTCCTGCTGCTGCCGGGCCGCTGGAGCACGATTTCTGTTCTCATCCTGAAGCAAAGTTCTTAACCAGAGGTACTATTTCTGGGTTAGCGGAGTCTGTAACCTGAAGCGCATGTAACCTGAAGCGTATGTAACCTGAGGTACCACTGTATTTTAATATTTTGTGGGAAGCCTCCCAGAGTGGCTGGGGAAACCCAGCCAGACGGGTGGGGTATAAATTTATTATTAATTCATTAATTAATCATTATAAAATGCCGTAGACTGGTCCTGAAGGCCATGTGACTGCTGAAGAGCTGGGCCCCAGAGTGCAGCGGCCGGCCTGCTCTTGAGGTGGGATAGCTGGAGAGGCCTGTGTCAGATCTCTCTGCATTCCTGGCATGCCTGCTGGTCCCCCCTGCCTCCCTCCTATGCCCCTCTTTCCTTTGAACGCTGCTCAGGCGCTGACTGCAACTGGCCAGAGCCTCCAGCATCTCTCAGAGCTGCAGTCCATGCAGAGGCTTGTGTGTGTGCTGAGAGGTGATAGACCTCTTGTTGCCCTCCCTCCTTGTTTAATGCCTGCATCTACCCATTTGCCTTCTGGACATGCTAATCCCTAGAGCATGGGGAGGCAAACTAAGGCCCGGATCCGGCCCAATCGCCTTCTAAATCCGGCCCACGGACGGTCCGGGAATCAGCGTGTTTTTACATGAGTAGAATGCGTCCTTTTATTTAAAATGCATCTCTGGGTTATTTGTGGGGCATAGGAATTCGTTCACCCCCCCAAAATATATATATATATATATATATATATATATATTTTAAAAGATATTTTATTAGAGTTTTTCAAATTATAACAAGAAAAATGAAAAAAACAAAAACATACAAAATAAAAACAGTTAAAAACACATTAATTTTCATAACGTATCTTCCATACACTTATTTTCCCAGACCTCCTCATACCTCCCTTTTTTGTATTCCAGTTCAATTTGTTAGTTCAGCAAATCCTTACCATCAAGTTTTCACCCTATTCTAATCTTTCATTACATTACCTTACTCTATTCTCCTCATTGTCCTATAAAAAACCTTAACCTAAATCTTATTTTTAATAACTTCTCTTAACCTTTATATTCTTTCCTAATCCCTTGAACTTTTATACCAGAGCCAAGCAATTTCATTTCATACATCCATCTAGTATTCATCAATTATGTAGGATAATCCTAATAACAAAAAATAAAAAAGAGAAAGAAAATCTTCATCCAACGTCCCTTCCCCCAGGTCCCGGGTTTGTCAGTCCATTTATCCCCCCCCCCCAATATATATATATATTGGCTCCCCACAAGGTCTGAGGGACAGTGGACCGGCCCCCTGCTGAAAATGTTTGCTGACCCCTGCCCTAGAGAGAGGGATGAAAGCAGAAGGTGCCTGACTCTTTGAGAGGGAGGGAAGTGAGTGCATTCAGCTGGACCAACAATGTCCAGAAGTCCAGTTTGGCACAGACCCATTCTGAGCTTGGCTTTTCCGAGGTCTCTCTCTGGTGTCCTCATGGCAAAAGCTCGGGAGCAGAATATTTCAGTGCCTCTTGAGTGAAGCTGGCAGCCAGACTCTGGCAGCGGCTGATAGTTCTCAGATATAACTAATAGAGAGTCACTCTCCTGGCAGCAGATGTGAGGGATTTCATAGGTCACTTTGCACACTCTTATCTGGTTACAGGGGAATGAGTTTCCGCTGGTAAAAGAGGAGGCCCACTGGGAATGCTTCTGAGGCCAGTGGGCTTGAATGGGCAGAGCCTGCTGAACCTTGAAGCTCACAGGGAGCCGGGTGCAAATCACTATTTCAGTTCGAACTATATTTGAGGATATATCAGACATGTTCTGGCCTGTGGGAAGCAATGATTTCTTCTAGAGCTCTGATCTTACATCAGAAGAGCTGGCTGGATCACACCAATGGCCCATCTAGTCCATTATCCTGTTCTCACAATGGCTGACAAAATGCTCATGGTAAGCCCAAATGCCCTTTCCCTTCCTGTGGTTTCCAGCAACTGCTGTTTGGAAGCTCGAACTGTGGAAGCAGAGCATAGTCATCAGGGCAAATAGATATCAATAGCCCTCCTCATCATTTGTCTCAGTCTCAAAGAGAGCCAGTGTGGTGTAGTGGTTAAGAGCAGTGGACTCATAATCTGGTGAACTGGGTTCGATTCCCTGCTCCTCCACCTGCAGCTGCTGGGTGACCTTGGGCTAGTCACACTTCTTTGAAGTCTCTCAGCCCCACTCACCTCACAGAGTGTTTGTTGTGGGAGAGGACGGGAAAGGAGATTGTTAGCCGCTTTGAGACTCCTTCGGGTAGTGATAAAGCGGGATATCAAATCCAAACTCCTCCTCTTCTTCTTTTAGAGCTATCTAGGTTGGCACCCATCACTGTCTCCTGTGCAAGCGAGTTCCATAGTTTAAGAATCTTCAGCTGGTGTGTTTGGACCCCCTACTGGGTCAGGTGGGTCGCAACAGGAGCACCAGCACCATTCAAAGGTGGATCCCTGGGTTTGAAAAGGTTGAAGACTACTGGTCTAGAGAAGTGGTAGGAAAGGTCTTGTAAGCAGGATGGGAATGAGTATTGAGGCGAGGTGAGAATATTCTCTGCTAGAAAATTCTCCAGAGAATATTCTCTACAAACTGTAAATTCTAATGTAAGAACCAGTTTTACAACCCACATTAAAAAAATCTAGTAAATAATAAGTCAAGCTGTGATATTGCCAGTGTAAGTAATGAAAAATGATTTTTTTTTTGATCCAGTTACATTACTGGGCATTGTGTCATTGACCATTGGCAGTTGGCAACATAATTAGAATTCAAAGTTGATGGTAAGTATACGGGTTAGTGGCAGGCTTAGTGATTAACATGAGACATTCATGTTGAATTTTCAATTTCAAGTTTGGTGCAAAAAAATCAAAAAATGTAAATTCACTGCATTGCCCCATTGAATAGAAGTATCTGTACAGTTTTTGGTTGCCATCTGGACAAGTTTACCCATGAATAAACATGTATATTAACTAATTATACCATTTTCAGTTCATTAAAATTACATTTAAAATGAATAACCTCCTATTTTAAATGAAAATTCTCTAATATTCTCATTAATCGAGAATATTCTTGAGAATATTCTCCAAAAGTTTATTCTCGAGAATTTAACATCACTGGTAACGAGGTCTCCCTTTTTTACATCTTGCAGATATGACTTAAACAAACCTAAGGGCAAGTGGACCAGCAAGGCATTGTGGATTCACGGGCATCTCCAGCTATCCCACCTCAAGCGTAGGCAGGCTAGTTGCCCAAGTTCGTAAGGCCCACGGCTGCAGAAATTGCAGCTCTGTTCAGGACTTGCTTTTGACCCCCTCTTCCACCCGCCCCCACCATAACACAGAATGACAAATACCAGGGGTGGCTCTCCAGGTGGTGTTGGACTCCCAGTAGCCCCCATCCACCACAACCAGTGGCTCCGGATAATGAGAATGGTGGTCCAACAATATGTGGAGAGCCACGGTTTCGCTCTTCCTGCCATATGCAAACAGTTGTGTGGGTGAGGGGAGCCAAGATAATGCCTTTAAACCCTTTTAATTTTTACTTTCCTGCCGGGGGTGGCTCTGACGGGTTGTGATGTTCTTTATTAATGAGCACTTTGGAATCCTTTGGTGTCAAGTATAGCTTTGTAGAATTGGGTAGGAAGTCGCTTGAGGAATGTGAGGAAGCCCAGGCCTGTGAAGCTTCAGCCTCTGCTCGTTAATGTCACAGGGAAGCCTTTATCTCTGACTTCCCCCCTGCACGATGTGCCGGCTTTCCCATCACAAATATTTCTGTTTGGCTGATTAAAAACAGATGTGCGATGTGTGGTGGACGCCTGGGAGAAGCTGGAGAAGCGTAATGATACCATTCTGTGAAAAGATCAGTGAGAGGACTTCTGTCAAGGGGTCTTAAGGGAGTGACAAAGTATTTGGAAAGTTGTGGAGCAGCGCTGGCTGCATCCCTCGGATGCCTTCAGAGGTGGAGTCGTAATTCCTCCTTCGGGCCTTGGATGCAGTCCGCCAAGCCCTGTCAAATGGGTGGCAGGTTTTCAGAAAAGGTGATATATGTCTTGAGTTTTGGGGTAGAGACAATGGTTCACACGAAGCTCTTGTGTGCATAATAGGTAAAGGGAAAGGGACCCCTGACCATTAGGTCCAGTTGTGGCCAACTCTGGGGTTGTGGCGCTCATCTCGCTTTATTGGCCGAGGGAGCCGGTGTACAGCTTCCGGGTCATGTGGCCAGCATGACTAAGCCGCTTCTGGCGAACCAGAGCAGCGCACGGAAATGCCGTTTACCTTCCCGCCAGAGCGGTACCTATTTATCTACTTGCACTTTGACGTGCTTTTGAACTGCTAGGTTGGCAGGAGCAGGGACCGAGCAACAGGAGCTCACTCCGTTGCGGGGATTCGAACCGCCGACCTTCTGATCGGCAAGCCCTAGGCTCTGTGGTTTATTTTTTTTTTTAATAAATTTTTATTGGTTTTACAAAGTTTTTAAATAACGAACAAACACTTAAAAAGACAAACATACACGTATAGTTTCATAACATATTTTCATAAGCCTCTTTTCTTGGACTTCCCCTTCCCCCCCCTTTCTGCATCCCAATGTCCATAATTTTTAGCAACTCCCAATTGTTACTTCCACCCTCTGTCATCTTATTCCTCTCTATATTCTGACCTTATATCACTGTATCCCTTTATTTCTAAAAACCACAACACTTTAACATTCATTAAGTTTATAATAGTCCTTAAGATAGCTTTTAAATTTTCTCCAATCTTCTTCCACCGTCTCCTTTCGTTGGTCACGGATTCTGCCTGTCATCTCAGCCAATGTCATATAGTCCATCACTTTCATCTGCCATTCTTCCAGAGTGGGTAGATCTTGTGTCTTCCAATACTTCGCGATGAGTATTCTTGCTGCTGTTGTAGCATACATAAAAAAAGCTCTATCCCTTTTTAACACCAATTGGCCGACAATGCCCAAGAGAAAGGCCTCTGGCTTTTTAGGAAAAGTACATTTAAGTACCTTTTTCATTTCATTATAGATCATTTCCCAGAAAGCCTTAATCTTCGGGCACGTCCACCAGAGGTGGTAGAAGGTGCCTTCAGTCTCTCTACATTTCCAACATTTATTATCGGGCAAATGATAAATTTTTGCCAGCTTGACTGGAGTCATGTACCATCTGTAAACCATTTTCATAATATTTTCCTTTAAGGCATTACATGCCGTGAATTTAATACCAGTGTTCCATAAACATTCCAAGTCAGCTGCCATGATATTGTGCCCAACATCCTGTGCCCACTTAATCATAGCCGATTTGACTGTTTCGTCCTGTGTACTCCATTTCAGCAACAAGTTATACATTCTAGATAAATTCTTAGTATTGGGTTCTAGTAACTCAGTTTCTAGTTTTGATTTTTCCACCTGGAAGCCAATTTTCCTATCCTGTTTAAAAAACTCCATTATTTGACGATATTGAAACCAATTTTGTACTTTATGTTTCAATTTCTCCTGGCTTTGTAGTTTAAGCTTATCTCCATCCTGTTCCAAAATTTCCCAATACTTCGGCCATCCGACCTCCATATTGAGTTTCTTCACTGCTTTAGCCTCCACTGGTGACACCCATCTAGGGGTTTTGTTTTCCAACAAATCTTTATATCTTATCCAAACATTATATAGTGCTTTTCTAACAATATGATTTTTAAAGATACTATTAACTTTGTCATACCATAGATATGCATGCCAACCAAAAGCATTGTTAAAACCCTCCAGATCCAAAATGTCCGTATTCTCGAGGAGCATCCATTCTTTCAGCCAGCAGAAAGCTGCTGCCTCATAGTACAATTTTAAGTCCGGCAGGGCAAAACCCCATCTTTCTTTTGCATCTGTCAATATTTTAAATTTAATTCTGGGCTTTTTGCCCTGCCAGACAAATTTCGAAATATCTTTCTGCCACCTCTTGAAACATTCCATCTTGTCAAGAATCTGCGAGGTCTGAAACAAAAATAGCATTCTAGGCAATACATTCATTTTAATCACCGCAATTCGGCCTAACATTGACAATTTCAAATTTGACCATATTTCTAGATCTTTTTTGATTTCTGACCAACATTTTTCATAATTGTCCTTATACAAATTCACATTTTTAGATGTCAAATAAACCCCTAGGTATTTCACCTTCTTAACCACTGTCAGCCCTGTTTCTTCTTGGAATTTCTCCTTTTCTATGTCTGTTAAGTTTTTTCCTAAAACTTTGGTTTTTTGTTTATTCAACTTAAATCCAGCTACCTGGCCAAACTGTTGTATTATTTCTAAAACCTTTTTCGTACTAGTGATTGGCTCTTGTAAAGTCAATACTAAGTCATCTGCAAACGCTCTTAACTTGTAATGTTTAGCTCCGACCTGCACTCCTTTAACCTGCTGGTCATTCCTTATCATATTCAGCAACACCTCCAGGACTGAGATAAAAAGTAATGGGGAAATTGGGCACCCTTGTCGTGTTCCTTTTTCTATCTTAAGTTCCTCAGTTACTACGTTGTTTACGATCAATTTAGCCTTTTGTTCAGAATATATTGCAGCCATACCATTCTCAAAACCTTGGCCTACCCCCATCCCATGAAGGTTCTTTATCATAAAGCTCCAAGAAATATTGTCAAAGGCTTTCTCCGCATCCACAAAAATCAATACTGCTTTAGTGTTTATATTCA
This sequence comes from Podarcis vaucheri, assembly GCF_965113315.1. Classification (NCBI taxonomy): domain Eukaryota; kingdom Metazoa; phylum Chordata; class Lepidosauria; order Squamata; family Lacertidae; genus Podarcis; species Podarcis vaucheri. Next base: position 4,445,036 of record NC_138765.1, on the reverse strand, counting down.
CCTCTAGCTTTTCCAAAATGTCTATTACATTCCTTACATTGTCTGCCAGGTGTCTTTTAGGGAGAAAGCCTGCTTGGTTCTTATGAATCCTTTCCATCAACACTCTTTTAAATCTTTTTGCCAAAATATCTGCAAAAATTTTATAATCCACATTAAGTAGCGATATTGGGCGGTAGTTCTTCAGTTGAGTCTTTTCAGTCTCTGTCTTTGGTATGAGTGAAATATATGCTTCTTTCCACGATTCAGGTGCCTTCTTTCCCTCAAGGATCTCATTGCAAACTTCCTTTAGTGGTTGAATCAACCATTCCTTCAACGATTTGTAATATCTGGAAGTCAGTCCATCTGGTCCTGGAGATTTGCCCAGTTGCATGTTCTGAATGGCAGCCTCTATCTCTTGTTCTGTTATTCTCTGGTTCAGATCCATCTTAAAGTAAGATGGGTAAGATAGGCTCTGTGGTTTAACCCACAGCGCCACCCGCGTCCCACCCGCCAACCGTGTGCATAATAATAATAATAATAATTCTGTACTTTGATCCTGCCGTAGTTCATTTCTGGGTTCACCATCTATGGTTGACTCGAAACAAGCTGTGTTGCAGAGAACCTGTGTGAAGGCCACATATATGGTGCTTCCCCTTCACCCTTATCGTCTTCCTCCCCCCCCCCCCGATCATCTCGAACCAGGGGTGTGTTTTGAAGCATCACCGCAAAGCTCCTCATGTGCCCTGAGATCTGGGCTGCAGCTAATCACTGCTTCCTCTCTCTCACACATCTTGGCTTTTATGTGTGAATTCATTATGCAAGGTTTCTTTCTTTGTTTTTAAAGTCTGTGTCGATTTATTTCATAGGAAATCCTGAGATTTTTCAAAGGAGCAGGCTTGCAGATGGCTGGCGCTTTTCCATTTCCATTTTTAAATGGTTAATTTCAAATCTCTTTCATTTTTATTAGAAATGCGCTGCTTTCCCCAGTCTTACCTGATCCGGCGCCGGATGCCTGTTTGCCATGTTTATGAAAGACACATTTACTGTAGTTTGGGTATAGTTCTTTTTCACCACGATGTTTTCCAGTTTGGTTCAGTGTTAGAAACTCAGATATATAAGTTGGACCTAAATGGCTCTGTAAACCAAGGTTTGTTGTTGTTTAGTCGTTTAGTCGTGTCCGACTCTTCGTGACCCCATGGACCAGAGCACGCCAGGCACTTCTGTCTTCCACTGCCTCCTGCAGTTTAGTCAAACCAAGGATACAGTTGCCAAAATGGAATGTCTAGTTGCCATTTTGGGGCAAGAGGGCTCTCAAGTCTTATTTTTCAAATGATGGATGACACTGATTAATTATCAGTAAAACATCTGTCTAGTTCAGATGACAACCTTGAGCTAGGTTAAGGCCTTTGAGAACTTAAAGAAGAAAAGTCCCTTGATCCAGGGACAGTGGTACCTCGGTTTAAGAACAGTCCGGTTTAAGAACGATTTGGTTTACAAACTCGGCAAAACCAGAAATAGTGTCTTGGTTTGAGAACTTTACCTCGATCTAAGAACGGAATCTGAACGGTGGAAGAGCACTGGCGGTGGGAGGCCTCAGGGAAAGCGCGGCTCGGTTTAAGAACGGTTTTGGTTTAAGAACGGACTTCCGGAACGGATTAAGTTCGTAAACCAAGGTATCACTGTATTGGCTTATTCTGACTTCTTTTTCTTAATGGTGACATGGACCATTCATAACGCAAGAATATTCTTCACAACTGTGAGCAGGCTAGTGGGGTGGGGTAAGGCAAGGCAAGCGATAACAATTAACTATAGCGTTGTTCACTGCTCCTGCTCAGGCTGCACAGAGAATGAATTTTTGGTTCCTGAAATTGATTCTGATTGTGCAGATAAAATATAACAGATACCGGTATATACTGGTCAGACCTCACCTGGAGTACTGTGTCCAGTTCTGGGCACCACAGTTCAAGAAGGACACTGACAAACTGGAACGTGTCCAGAGGAGGGCAACCAAAATGGTCAAAGGCCTGGAAACGATGCCTTATGAGGAACGGCTAAGGGAGCTGGGCATGTTTAGCCTGGAGAAGAGGAGGTTAAGGGGTGATATGATAGCCATGTTCAAATATATAAAAGGATGTCACCTAGAGGAGGGAGAAAGGTTGTTTTCTGCTGCTCCAGAGAAGCGGACACGGAGCAATGGATCCAAACTACAAGAAAGAAGATTCCACCTCAACATTAGGAAGAACTTCCTGACAGTAAGAGCTGTTTGACAGTGGAATTTGCTGCCTGGGAGTGTGGTGGAGTCTCCTCCTTTGGAGGTCTTTAAGCAGAGGCTTGACAACCAGATGTCAGGAGTGCTCTGATTGTGTTTCCTGCTTGGCAGGGGGTTGGACTAGATGGCCCTTGTGGTCTCTTCCAACTCTAGGATTCTATGATTCTATGATTCTATGGTATATAATGCTGTGGTATTAGTGTGTGAAAACAGTCAAGATCCAAGGATCTCCAGTCAGGCACCTCCAGATGGTGGAGATATCAGGCGCCATCCAGGCATCCAGGCACCTTCACTCGGTCGCAAGTGACTGATAACCAGGTGCAAAATGCGCCCGGCGCCTGGCTAATTTCGAACACTGGTTTGGGTTCGAGCAGGCTCCGTGAAGACCCACCTGGGCAGGCTGCTGCCGCGTCTGCCTGAATTGCTTTCAGGCAGGTCTTTCAGTTTATCTGCTCAAGCAGCGAGAGGAGGCCAGCTAAATGGAGAGCTCTTGCACAGCAAAGCTGGTAGGGGAACAGCTGGAGAGACTAAATTAAGCTTAGGAGGCCTGCAAACAACCTGCAGGGGGAAAAGTCTGTTTTCTGAACATTCTTCCCTCCATCCCTGCCAGTGATCTTTCTGTGTCCTGAAATGCTTTCGCTGCATGACCCAACTCGACAGGGTTGAATAGTTTCTGCTGTTCGTTTTTAACTGTTCCTGTTTCGTTTAGGTTTAACATTTGTATTTAGCTTTTCCAAAATACCAGGTTGAGCTCAAAGTGGCTCGTAATAGCATTAAAAATGAGCAAACATCACTATCGCTAGGCCGAAGACGCAATAGCGTACAAATAAGGCAAAAGGAAACAGGCTCATGAGATAGTTAATACAACCTCAAAGAGATGCAGAAATGGCTTCTGAGCAGCAGCCCTGTACCAGTTAAAGGGGCTTCTATACCCACTACATGAGCACAATTGCAGGCAGTAGTCGCTAAAAATGCAAAGGTCGCCATTTCACGCCCATCCCATGAGGAAGGTAGGACTTGGTTTCAATCTCATTTCTGCTGGTGGAGACCCTCAGGGACTTGGTATCACTCTGAGAACAGAATCTTTCTCGGGAGGTCGGGAGGGGGAAAGAAAGAACCCACAACCTCCGTGTTGTCCAGTGAAAGGATAGATTTCGCGCGCGCACCCAGCGCAATTAGTGCTTAGCGGTATGGTCTGCTGCCAGACTGCATTAAAATCATCATTACAGCAAATTCCTCTTGGAAGCCATCGAGAGACTAAGATTGATTATACGGAAATGAAAAGGGACTTTGATTTCATTTGTGATTGCTTTATCGCTTAGAAAAATCTTACGTTGCCGTTGGGAGTTTTGTCCAGGTTGGCATGACCTTGTAGGAGGTGAATTGTCAATGTGTTTTGTTTTTTTTTCTAAAAAAACAACAACTTGGAAGCTGACCTTGGCTTGTCCTTGAACAGAACCTGCTTCAAAGGCAAAGTCCAGTTTCTTGTTGGCAAAAAGTGCTTTGGTTTTGACGTCCTTTCTCTGTGACTCAGGAATGGCTAATGCCGGCGGTTCGTGATCCATGCCCCTCATTTGACTGGAGGAACACACTTGTGTGGCATGACGCATCTTTCGGCTACTTGCTTCTCTGACTGGTGCTAACAGCTCCTAATTGTTTTGGGTTTAATTAGAACCGTCTTCAGTGAGAACATTCTAATTAAGCCCAATGTATAAAGAGACCTAAGGGTGGAAGCCCTTTTAAAACACAAGAGGCCTTCCGGAATGACCTTCCTTGGTACTGTGTAAGCTTCCAAATGCCTGTGCAGTGAGCTCAAATGAGCCCAAAGCGAAATCCTTCCTCCTTGCCCTTTCTGCCATCACTAAGGGCCCCTGTGCCTTTTTCTGTGATTCTTGTGCAGTAGGGAATTAGTTACTGCACAACTTGGAAGAGAGCTGGAGCAATCCTTGGGGTCAAATCGGTTGCTTCTTGATTCGTGGCAAGAACACGAAGCTCATTATCGTGCGCCATCCCAGTCTCCAAGCAGTGCACAAGAGCAGGGGTCCCAGGCACTTACCCAGGGTTCATGTTTCCTTTTGGAAATGAGGTACAGCAGGGACTGTGGTGTCTTTACCTGGACCTGCGATGGAGGGGTTCAGAGCATTAACACACCCAGTGTGGGGAGCCTTGCTTCTCCCATCTTGCAGCCTTGGATTCAAGCAGAAATCAAAGCTTGCTCTTAAACGTTGCTCTGACTCTCTGTCTAGCTTGCTGCTTCTAGGTCATATCACTTCAAAACTCTCTACTCCAGACTCTGGCTTTGTCGGTTAAGGGAGGGGGCCCTGCCCATTTGCCGTCTCACATTGAGCCCCTTAACCCCCCCATCACCTCACCGGGAAGCCATCCTGGCTATTTTCAGAATTAGAAGGCTTGATTGGCTTTCAGCACTTGAGGGATCCAGGGATTAGAGGTGGTCTGGCATGCAGCCTGTTCCCCCAAACTCCTAACATTAGGTTAAATTTGGATTTCGCCTCATTTGGAATTGTGTGTCGTGCAAATGGCATTTTTTTGTTGGTCCTTTTGGAGAAGGAGTAGAGCTGAGTGAGTTTGCAGGAGAGTTTGGATCAGAGGATTCAGGGAGGGATCAGGAAGTGCTGTGCCAGTGGTTTTCAACCAGTGTGCCGTGGCACCCTGGGGTGCCTTGAATGATGGTCAGGGGTGCTGCGGGCAGCACTGGCATCTGTCCCCCTTTCCATCGGCTCCCTCACGTCTCTGCCTCCCTAAGGCTTGCACAGCTGTTTATTGCAGCAGCGCTGGCTATAAGCTCCGCAAGCGAATGGTGCCTCTGGGAGACACCTCTCTTTGAGGCGGGGGGGGGGGCGCAAGCTCAGAGACTCCCAAGGGGAGAGGAATGGAGGCTGAGGGAACACTCCACAAGGGAGGGCTTTGGAAAAAGGGTGAGAGACTGCCAGCTCTGCAGGCAAGGGGTGACGTAACTGGGCTCCTGGGGTGCCGCAGAAAGAATGTACCGTATTTTTTGCTCTGTAAGACTCACTTTTCCCCTCCCAAAAAGTAAGTGGAAATGTGTGTGCGTCTTATGGAGCGAATGCAGGCTGCGCAGCTATCCCAGAAGCCAGAACAGCAAGAGGGATTGCTGCTTTCACTGCGCAGCGATCCCTTTTGCTGTTCTGGCTTCTGAGATTCAGAATATTTTTTTTCTTGTTTTCCTCCTCCAAAAACTAGGTGCGTCTTGTGGTCTGGTGCGTCTTATAGAGCGAAAAATACGGTAGTTGGTTAAGGGAGCCGTGGACTCAAAAAGGTTGAAAACCTCTGTGCTATGCAGAAGCTAGTTGACTCAGCCCTGGTGAGTTGGCCGGTGAGCTGCCTGAGCTGTCAGGAGAAGGACCAGGAAACCTGCTGGTTTCAGCCCCTCGCAGTGTTGATGACTAGAAGTTGAGAAGGACCAGGTGAGCTGTCAGGAGAAGGACCAGGAAACCTGCTGGTTTCAGCCCCTCGCAGTGTTGATGACTAGAAGTTGAGTCATCGTGTTGCTTGCAATTTGGAGGCCTGAGTTGGAAGATCAGAATGCCGACCCAACCCCCCTAAAGTTTCAGCTGACAAAGCACCTGTGTTTTTAGAGTGCAAAAGGTTAACGTACCTGTTCAGAGTTGGCCATTTCAGCCTGCTTCGTAAGCCAGCTCTTGTGGCTGCCCATTCAGTGGAAATGAAGCAGGGTTAGTGGCTAAGAAAAGGGTCTTTGTCAGTCTCCACAGGTAAATTGCTCCACTCAGAGCAATGTCCTGAAGAACGGGACGGAAGCCACTGAGCCAAATTAGGCTGGTTGCTTGGATACCAGTGACCGGATAGGTTTGAGCCAGTGTGATGTAGTGTTTAGCTTTGACAAGGAAGATCCGGTTATGAAGATGGTGGGTGTGTCCCTTAAGTCTCCCTTGCCTGTATACTTTCTATGGGGTAATTAAAAATTAGCTGGGGGAACTCCTTGCCCATGCCTGGAATCCAACAGCTGTTAATTGGCCACTTACCTGAATGCCTCGTCCTTGCAGATGCTTTTGAGGTTGTGCATTTCCTCTGCTGTGCGATGGCGCAAAACTGGAATCGCTTGGCTATTCCTCGGCTCAGACTTGCTCTTTCCAGACAGAGACCTGTTGTACCCAACCTCTTGATTCAGGTCAGAGCTGGAATACTGGTCAGACACACACTGCAGGGGATGTGGACTCCCTTTATGGGGTGGTTGTAATGATTGCTGAGAAATTTTAAAAAATTGCACTTATCTTGTGAAGCACCCTGAGAGCTATTGATGATGAAATCAACATTGTGCATTCTGTGAACAAATCAAGGTGATGTTGTTAACCTTCAAAGCCCTAAACAGTTTCTGCCACTTTGTGTGGAGTAAGGGGAGTATAGGAGTATAAGGGAAGTTTTTAATGTGTGACATTTTGGTGTATGTTTGGTCTTTGTTGGAAGCCGCCCAGAGTGGCTGGGGAAACCCAGCCAGATGGGCGGAGTACAAATAAATTATTATTATTATTATTATTATTATTATTATTATTATTATTATTGCCATCTGGCGATCTAAACCAGTGTTTTGAGCTTATGTTGCTATCTAAGCAGCTTGTGGACTCGCCTCCTGAATTGCACATGGAGGGGATGAGGCCTTGGTTCTGCAAGGAATAAATGGCATTCTTTCCTGGGTGATAGGGAAAACCTGAGTGCTTTCTTCTTTTGAATTGCACTCCTCTGTGGTGCAAGGATGTTCCTAGATGGGCACCTCAGGATTTACCACTATGTTGTCTTTTCCCCTGAACCCGCCCCCCTCTCCCTTTTGATGTTGAACAACCAGATGCGGCACCTGATTGGCCGTCCTTGTTTCAAACGCTGTCGCCTCATTGGCTGCGGGCGGAAACCTCTGTGTTCTTTTCTCCCTCAAGTTCCTTCTGACGCCCCTCCCTCTTTCTGTTAACCCCTTTCTCTTCTGCAAGACCGTGGCATTTCAACAGGCTTGAACACAACCAGAATCTGGCGGCAGATGGAAGAGCTGCCAGGAGAAACAATAACAAGGAAATCATAGGAGCCTCGAGTCATTACCGGGGGTGGTGGGGTGGAGGAATCCGAGCAGGGAAATCCTTTGAAACCCTGATACATCTCAAGGCACAGGCTGGGGCTTAGGGGAATTTGTGCCTCTTAGGAAATCTGGATAAGTTGTTTGTACCATAAAACCTCATTTGTTCTGGGTGGTTAAAAAGTGCCTGTGCATTTCCAACATGTGCAGAAAGTTCTGATGCTGGGTCCCCAACAGGCCAAAAACTTGGCCTCTCTCCCCAGTAGGGGTATGTAAGGTATATAAGAGAGGACACCCCCAGGGAAGAACCATTAGCCGGATGGTGAACAGATCGCAGTACACGTTTCGTGTTCCTTTGAGCCTAGAGACCATGTTAATGTCCTCCGCAGGATATATCTCAAACTCTTTAAAGGCACTGGCGAAGTAGTGCTAAAAAGAATGATTCCTTTGCTAAAGATGAATGTTTCTGCATACAGCGGTACCTCGGGTTACAGGTGCTTCAGGTTACATACGCTTCAGGTTACAGACTCCGCTAACCCAGAAATATTACCTCGGGTTAAGAACTTTGCTTCAGGATGAGAACAGAAATCGTGCTCTGGCGGCGCGGTGGCAGCGGGAGGCCCCATTAGCTAAAGTGGTGGTTCAGGTTAAGAACAGACATCCAGAACGAATTAAGTAATTAACCTGAGGTACCACTGTACTTAAAACCCATTGCCCTGGACATTGTGCATAGCCCAGGGGTTCCATATTTTAAAATAAAATAAAAGCTCACTTACTCATAGAATCATAGAATCATAGAGTTGGAAGAGACCACAAGGGCCATCGAGTCCAACCCCCTGCCAAGCAGGAAACACCATCAGAGCACTCCTGACATATGGTTGTCAAGCCTCTGCTTAAAGACCTCTAAAGAAGGAGACTCCACCACACTCCTTGGCAGCAAATTCCACTGTCGAACAGCTCTTACTGTCAGGAAGTTCTTCCTAATGTTTAGGTGGAATCTTCTTTCTTGTAGTTTGGATCCATTGCTCCGTGTCCGCTTCTCTGGAGCAGCAGAAAACAACCTTTCTCCCTCCTCTATGTGACATCCTTTTATATATTTGAACATGGCTATCATATCACCCCTTAACCTCCTCTTCTGCAGGCTAAACATGCCCAGCTCCCTTAGCCGTTCCTCATAAGGCATCGTTTCCAGGCCTTTGACCATTTTGGTTGCCCTCCTCTGGACACGTTCCAGTTTGTCAGTGTCCCTCTTGAATTGTGGTGCCCAGAACTGGACACAGTACTCCAGGTGTGGTCTGACCAGAGCAGAATACAGTGGCACTATTACTTCCCTTGATCTAGATGCTATACTCCTATTGATGCAGCCCAGAATTGCATTGGCTTTTTTAGCTGCCGCGTCACACTGTTGGCTCATGTCAAGTTTGTGGTCAACCAAGACTCCTAGATCCTTTTCACATGTACTGCTCTCAAGCCAGGTGTCACCCATCTTGTATTTGTGCCTCTCATTTTTTTTGCCCAAGTGCAATACTTTACATTTCTCCCTGTTAAAATTCATCTTGTTTGTTTTTGCCCAGTTCTCTAATCTGTCAAGGTCGTTTTGAAGTGTGATCCTGTCCTCTGGGGTGTTAGCCACCCCTCCCAGTTTGGTGTCATCTGCAAATTTGATCAGGATGCCCTTGAGTCCATCATCCAAGTCGTTGATAAAGATGTTGAATAAGACCGGGCCCAAGACAGAACCCTGTGGCACCCCACTAGTCACTCTTCTCCAGGATGAAGAGGAACCATTGATGAGCACCCTTTGGGTTCGGTCAGTCAGCCAGTTACAAATCCACTGAGTGGTAGCATAGTCAAGACCGCATTTTACCAGCTTCTTTACAAGAATATCATGGGGCACCTTGTCAAATGCCTTGCTGAAATCAAGGTAGGCTACATCCACTGCGTTCCCTTCATCTACCAGGCTTGTAATTCTGTCAAAAAACGAGATCAGGTTAGTCTGACATGACTTATTTTTCAGAAATCCATGCTGACTATTGGTGATCACAGCATTCCTTTCTAGGTGCTCACAGACTGTTTGCTTAATGATCTGCTCCAGAATCTTCCCTGGTATTGATGTCAGACTGACTGGGCGGTAATTATTTGGGTCCTCTCTTTCCCCCTTTTTGAAAATAGGGACAACATTTGCCCTCCTCCAGTCTGCCGGGACTTCACCTGTTCTCCAGGAATTCTCAAAGATGACTGCCAGTGGTTCTGAGATCACATCTGCCAGTTCTTTTAATACTCTTGGATGCAGTTCATCTGGCCCTGGAGACTTGAATACATCTAAACCAACCAAATATTCTTGTACTATCTCCTTAGTTATTCTGGGCTGTGTTTCCTTTGCTGAATCATTTGCTCCAAATTCTTCAGGTCGGGCATTGTTTTCTTTATCGGAGAAGATTGAGGCAAAGAAGGCATTGAGTAGTTCAGCCCTTTCTGTGTCCCCTGTTTGCATTTCACCATCTTCTCCTCTGAGTGACCCCACAGTTTCTTTGTTCTTCCTTTTGCTACGAACATACCCATAAAAGCCTTTTTTGTTGCTTTTAACCTCTCTAGCAAGCCTGAGTTCATTCTGTGCTTTAGCTTTTCTGACTTTGTGTCTACACGTGCTGGCTATTTGTTTGAATTCCTCTTTGGTGGTTTCCCCCCTTTTCCATTTTTTGTACACATCCTTTTTTAATCTTAATTCAGTTAAAAGTTCTTTAGATAGCCACCCTGGCTTCTTTAGGCACCTTCCATGTTTCCGTCTCATTGGTATTGCCTGTCGTTGTGCTTTTACTATCTCCCTCTTAACAAACTCCCAGCCATCATGAACTCCCTTTCCTTTAAGTATTGCTGTCCATGGGATCTCACCCAGCACTTCCCTAAGTTTTATGAAGTCGGCTTTCTTAAAGTCAAGAAATTGAGTCCTAGTATGCTTGGCTGCTCCTTTCCGCTGTATAGTAAACTTCAGAAGAGCATGATCACTCGCGCCTAATGATCCTTCCACATCTACCCCACTAACCAGGTCATCAACATTGGTTAGGACCAGATCTAAAATGGCTGTTCCTCTTGTTGCTTCTCCCACTTTCTGGACAATGAAGTTGTCTGCAAGGCCAGTGAGGAATCTGTTTGACCTTATGCTCTTGGCTGAGTTTGACGTCCAACAAATATCCGGGTAATTGAAGTCCCCCATTACTACTATCTCCCTTCCTTTTGCATGCTTGGCCATCTGTTCCAGGAAGGCATCATCTATGTCCTCCGTTTGGCTTGGGGATCTATAGTAAACTCCCACAATGAGGTCTCTGTTATTCTTCTCTCCCTTAATTTTGACCCAAATGCTCTCACTTTGGCTTTGAGGTTCTAAATCTTGGATCTCTTCACAGGTATACACATCCCTGACATATAACGCCACTCCTCCTCCTTTCTTGTCTGGTCTGTTTCTTTGAAATAGATTGTATCCCCCCATTATTACATTCCAATCGTGGGACTTATCCCACCAGGTTTCAGTGATGCCTATTATGTCATATTTAGTTTGCTGTACCAAGAGCTCAAGCTCATCTTGTTTATTTCCCATGCTTTGCGCATTAGTGTACAGACATTGAAGTCCATTAATCATTCCCCCGTGTCTCTTATTTAAGGATTTTTTCCTCCCACCACTAGGTCCGCGTGCTGTTTGCTCCATTTGGTCTATGACATTTGGATGATCATCTTCATTAATTGATAGACTCCTACCTTCAGGAGCATTGTCTCCCTCCCCCACATTAGTCAGTTTAAAGCCCTCCTGATGAGGTTTCTGAGATTTTTGGCAAAAACATTTCTCCCAACCGTTGTGAGGTGCAGCCCATCGCTTGCCAGAAGTCCATCTTCAAGAAACTGCAGTCCGTGATCTAAGAATCCAAACCGTTCCTGTTTACACCATTTGCGAAGCCAGCTGTTCACTTCCACTATTTTCCCCTCTCTCCCTGGGCCACGTCGTTCAACTGGGAGGACAGACGAGATGACAATTTGTGCATTTAGTTGCTTCAATTTCCTGCCGAGAGCCTCGTAGTCTCTTTTGATCTTCTGGAGGCTATTGCTTGCAATGTCATTGGTTCCCACATGAACCAAGAGGAAGGGGTATTCGTCAGTGGGTTTTATGATTCCTTGCAGTCGTTCAGTTACATCTTGGATCTTAGCCCCGGGGAGACAGCACACTTCCCGAGACATCTTGTCAGGCCCACAGATCACTGCTTCTGTTCCCCTCAGTAGGGAATCCCCTATCACCACTACACGCCTCCTCTTGGGTTTGGTCGGGGTTCTTCCGTGAGCTGTCCGTTCCAAGGTCACCTGCACATTCCCTGAGGACTGACTTTGCTGCTCGTCTTCATATACCTGATCGACTGTAATGAGGGAGAGATCCTCAAATGGAGTCTGCTCTTCGTCTTACTCACTCTACCTGGCTTCTGAATCTCAGGTTTCATATCTCTCAGTGATAATTCCCATCTCCTTGCTACAGATAGAACCCATTCTGATTTTCTGTGGCTTGTGTTAATCGCTTCCTAAGTGGCCAAAAGCCAAAAAGTTGAGGTGGGTTCTTTAATATTGTATCTGTGAAAACAGTTACATGCTTAAAATTGGAAACTTGTAACTTGAAAGGTAGGATTTCCTATTCTCTCTCTCTCTCTCTCTCACCTGGAGTACTGTATCCAGTTCTGGGTACCACAGTTCAAGAAGGACACTGACAAACTGGAACGTGTCCAGAGGAGGGCAACCAAAATGGTCAAAGGCCTGGAAACGATGCCTTATGAGGAACGGCTAAGGGAGCTGGGCATGTTTAGCCTGGAAAAGAGGAGGTTAAGGGGTGATATGATAGCCATGTTCAAATATATAAAAGGATGTCACATAGAGGAGGGAGAAAGGTTGTTTTCTGCTGCTCTGGAGAAGCGGACACGGAGCAATGGATCCAAACTACAAGAAAGAAGATTCCACCTAAACATTAGGAAGAACTTCCTGACAGTAAGAGCTGTTTGACAGTGGAATTTGCTGCCTGGGAGTGTGGTGGAGTCTCCTCCTTTGGAGGTCTTTAAGCAGAGGCTTGACAACCATATGTCAGGAGTGCTCTGATGGTGTTTCCTGCTTGGCAGGGGGTTGGACTCGATGGCCCTTGTGGTCTCTTCCAACTCTAGGATTCTATGATTCTCTCTCTCTCTCTCTCTGTGTGTGTGTGTACACTGACTGGCATATTTTTCCTTGGCTTTGGTTTCTTCAAACAGACTTCAGGCCACTCCTTTCCTTGCCTCTGATAACTTTCAGTCCTAGTATTGGTAACCCAGCCAAGTGAAACTGTGAGAGGCTGGAAGGGTCCAAAGTTCCCGTTCTGTTGGATCTGTGTCCCAGAGCAGAGTAGGGTTACCAGCTTCCCAAAATGTGGGAGGTTGCTGTAGATCTGTGTCCATTTGAATTAATGTAAGTAAAGGAGGAGGGAGATTATGTTTTAAGATGGTGGGGAGCAAAGAGTAGAAACAGGCAGGCGCTTTTGTGTCCTGGGAAAAGGTGCCAACTCGCCCCTGGAGATAACAGCAGGAGGAAAAAGGAAATGCTTCTTGATTGAAACTCCACGTTCATAGAAAGGTGTACAAAGATCAAGTGACTGTATAGTTGGCAGGGTCCTGGGTGTTCTGCCCCTGTAATCTAGGGATTATCGATGAGGCCAGGTGATTTTCTAGATAGCTGTGTCTTTCCCACCTTCTTTGGTAACAGGCATTGAGTGCGAAATGTGTGCTCAGTCCACTGAACGGCATTTTGACATTTCAAGTAAGGGGTGAGATGGGGAGAAAGACTGAGCCCGAGTGTGTCATTTGGGAACGGCTCTGCCATTTGCACATCTGCATTTCCTGTTTGCACATCTGCACATTCCATTCTCTCCCACAGATGTATTCAAAGCCCAGGATGTGAGGGCACCCACCTTTCCCACTCTGTGACAGAGCCTAATCTGAGCTAAACCTCACTGGCATTCTATCGCGCTAGACCCAAATGTTGGGGTTGGGCTCTGGGCACATCATTTTTACTCATTAGTCTCTGAACTGAAAGCGACTTTACACCCTAAATCTTAAAGTTTGTACTTGTAGTATACCTGAAGCAGCGTCTCCACCCCCATTGTTCTGCCCAGACACTGAGGTCCAGCACCGAGGGCCTTCTGGTGGTTCCCTCACTGCGAGAAGCCAAGTTACAGGGAACCAGGCAGAGGGCCTTCTCGGTAGTGGCACCCGCCCTGTGGAACGCCCTCCCACCAGATGTCAAAGAGAAGAACAACTACCAGACTTTTAGAAGACATCTGAAGGCAGCCCTGTTCAGGGAAGCTTTTAATGTTTAACAGACCACTGTATTTTAATGCTTTGTTGGTGGCCACCCAGAGTGGCTGGGGAGGCCCAGCCAGATGGGCGGGGTACAAATAATAAATTATTATTACAATGGTGCCTCGGGTTAAGTACTTAATTTGTTCCAGAGGTCCGTTCTTAACCTGAAACTGTTCTTAACCTGAGGTACCACTTTAGCTAATGGGGCCTCCCGCTGCCGCCGTCACACGATTTCTGTTCTCATCCTGAAGCAAAGTTCTTAACTCAAGGTACTATTTCTGGGTTAGCAGAGTCTGTAACCTGAAGCGTCTGTAACCTGAAGCATATATAACCTGAGGTACCACTGTATTATTATTATTATTATTATTATTATTATGTTTACCTCTGATCATGTACAGAGTGTTTTCTCTTCATATTTCCCTTCCTGGGTCGCCACCCCACGCCCTTAAAACCAATAGGCTTTCGGAGCTCATTTTACAAATGATTCTGCTGTCAAGGGGGACCCTTCCCCACAAATAATCTTGGCCCCTTCCCTTTGAATGCATCCAGAGGCCCAAAACGGCACCAGGCCAGCCCCAAAGTTTCCTTTGCCTTTTCACATCTTCCTCCTCTTCCTCTTTGGGTGTCGCTGCCTCCCTCCTCCACTGAGGGCAGTGCTGCTGCCATTCCCCTCCTTTCACCCAGTTCAGAGTGCTGGGAAGGGAGGGGTGGAGCTTCTGGCCTTGCAACGTCAGGAAACTTGTGTGTAGCAGCCCAGCGAGCAAAGGAGGAGTGTGCGCGTCCCTGCCCGGATCAAGTGTCTCCTAGTCAGGGAAACCAACTGACTCTCCTCTCCTGGGCAGAGAAGAAAAACCCAATCTCCTCTTCCGGAGGAGAATCGTTCTCTCCCCCCCCCACCCTGTCCGCCCACCCTCTCCTCTGCCGTGTGATTTATTCCTCTCCAGCACCCTGCGGCTGACTTTTCAGGAAGTACAGCGATGGTGGAGGTAAGTGAACTTGCTGGCCAGTTGCTCCCCCTCCCCCACGGGGCGCTTTCAGGAAGGGTGGGATCCCTGTCCGTGCTGGGCGAGCGAGGGGGACGCCAGGCTCTCCCCTCACCCCCCAAAAAAACAGTGTGTTCAAGCAGGGCATTGGCTTCTGGTGGAAGCTGCTCAATTCACACACAGCGGCTAAAAGGGAGAGGCTCTATTCTCAGGGTGGTCTCGCTCTTTGTGCATTTAATTTCAATTTTGTGCAGAGTTTTCTCTTTTGCAAAAAAGCTTCGGGAGAAAACTTTTTAGAATGGAAATCTAGTGTTGCAGGTTTACTCCTCCCTCTCTCTCTCTCTCTCTCGCTCTCTCTCTATCTCTCTCTCTCTCTGAAATGGCTTATTGCATGTTTAACAACAGAGTTGCCCACCCATTTCTGAAATGGTTGCCTAGAGGTTGAGGGCAGGGCAGGAGCGGCAGTTGACAGTCAGAATGTAGCCTACCTTCACGGTCAAATAATCTTGAGTTGGATGTCTGCGCCGCCCAGTTGACGGCGGCCTGTAAGCCTGGGGAGGCGGGGTGGCAGTGGCCATAAATGGGTGAGGCTTCGCGATAAGAGTTGGTGAACTGTACCTCTAAGCCTGTGGGGCTAGGAAAGGGCTGTGGGGATTAAAGGCCCCTAGAATAATAATGCAAACTTCAAAGTGTCTTTGGGTATAAACCTATCCCCTGGCCCAGTTTGCTCAATACCAGACTCAGTTTATCAGCATCGCAAAACTCAAGTGTGTGGTTGCTCCAAGGAGTTTAAAATTAAACGGAGAAAGGGGAGGGAAATGGAGTTGGGGCCAGAAGGGAGCGTGTACGTTTATTTCAGTTCTATGTAGATAAGTCTAGTTACTGTGGGGTGTGGAGATGGAGGGGTTCTGCCAAGAGCTTCGTGCAAAAGGTGGGTCTTGAGGAGGAATCGGGGAAGCAATGGGGAGGTATTCTGTGAGGGAGCTTGTGGCATCAGGGGCAGCCAAAGGAAAAGTAGACCTTCAGGTGACCTGGAGTGGTGAGGCTGGACTCCTGAATGTCTTAGGTGAGAGGATGTAGCAAGAAGAGGGGTGGGGGAGAGAGAAATTGGGGACCACAGAGGGCTTTGGAGGTACACACGTTTGTAGTAGCAAGAACCCACCCTTCAGCTTTGGCAGAGAGAGTTCCTAAGGAAGTGGGGATCCCTGGCTCCAGGTTGTTGGGTTCCACACTAGGAGAGGCATTCCCAAGGCTCATGGCACAGTCCTGGCTTTGCAGACCTCAAGATGAGAATTGTTGCATGCAGCTATTTATATGCAATTTGCAGCTTTCGTTCCCTGCCTACCAAGGGCTGAGCGTTCTCTTGCTTTCTCCCTTCCCCCCATGCTTTGCCTGCAGCAGTGTGGTGCATAAATGCTGCTGCTCTTGAATAGGCCTCTGCTAAGAATGAAAATTCCACTATTGAGCCCAAAAGCAGGCGACTGGCTGAGCAGGGTGCTAATGGCAGGGTAGTGTTGCAAGCAGGCCCTTTCCGGTAGGCTGCTGCCTGCTGATGCTTGGTAGCTGTGGGTCTTCTGGGAAATTTTTATTGGAATTTTTTCCTGATGCCCATGTGTGATCTAATTTAGCATGTTTGTTTTACTTGTGTTTACTAAACAAATCTAAACATGTTGAAACATCCAAGCTTACCTAATACTGTATTTGCGTTTGGCACCTGTTCGTTGTTACGTACCCAGTACATTTCCGAGCACAATTCAAAGTGTTGGTGCTGACCTTTAATGCCCTAAACGGCCTCAAAAGCCCAGTATACATGAAGGTTGGCATCTCCACCCTCATCTTCAACCTGGACACTGAGCTCCAGCTCTGAAGGCCTTCTGGCAATTCCCTCCCTGTGAGAAGTGAGGTTGCAGGGAACCAGGCAGAGGGCCTTCTCGGTGGTGGTGCCTGCCCTGTGGAATGCCCTCCCACCAGATGTCAAGGCAGTAAACAACTATCTGACTTTTAGAAGACATCTGAAGGCAGCCCTGTATTTTTAATGTCTGATGTTTTACATTTTTGTATGTGCTGTAAGCTGCCCCAGAGTGGCTGGGGAGATGGCTGGTGGCTCCTGCAGATGACCTTTGTGATTGAGCTGGGATATAAGGGTTCGGGCACTCCCTGAAATACCCAGGACCTAAGTTGTTAATAGCTTTGCAGATTAATACAAGAACCTTCTTTTTTTTTTATAAAATTTTTATTGGTTTTACAAAGTTTTTAAATAACAAACAAACACTTAAAAAGACAAACATACACGTATAGTTTCATACCATATTTTCATAAACCTCTTTTCTTGGACTTCCCCTCCCCCCCCCTTTCTGCATCCCAATGTCCATAATTTTTAGCAACTCCCAATTGTTACTTCCAACCTCTGTCATCTTAGTCTTCTCTATATTCTGGCCTTATATCACTGTATCCCTTTGTCTCTGAAAACCACAACACTTTAACATTCATTGAGTTTATAATAGTCCTTAAGGTAGCTTTTAAATTTTCTCCATTCTTCTTCCACCGTCTCCTTTCGTTGGTCACGGATTCTGCCTGTCATCTCAGCCAATGTCATATAGTCCATCACTTTCATCTGCCATTCTTCCAGCGTGGGTAGATCTTGTGTCTTCCAATACTTCGCGATGAGTATTCTTGCTGCTGTTGTATTAATACAAGAACCTTCAACCTGGCCTTGTAGTAGATGGACAGACAGTGCAGATGCTTTAATGACCACATGTTCTCGACCTGGTGTCCCCATCAGCAGTTTTGCCTCAGAGAACACCAGCTGGAGTTTCCAAACCAGACCCTAGGGCAGCCCCACATGGAGCACATTGCCGTAATCCAGCCTCAAGGTTACCTGTGCATGGGCTGCAGTGACTAGTGTTCTTGTATTTGCTGTGCTTCAGCTGGAGATAGGTGTGGGGATTGGGTAGCAGCAATGTGCTCAGAAGCTAGAGCTGAGCAACTTCTGCCTTGTACCATTTTGTCCGCTGCGTTGAACTGCCCTGAGAATTTTGTACGCTGCTGCCACTTTGGGGTGGCATCGCATTACAACTGCACAAAGTTGCTTCACTGTGGAAGAAGAGTCTTGTGCTGGGAGTGGAACAGCTAGTGAACTCCTCAGGCTGCAAGCGGAAGCCGGGTGCAAGATCCTCTCTGAGGGTTGTCTGGTGCCTGCATCCAGGGATGTGGGGCAGGAAGGTTTCTGTGGGAGAATTTCCATTTCATAAAATAATTAGCAATGATGGAATGCCAAATGGCAAGCTTAACAGTTTTTAAATTTGTAGCCTCTTTTTTTAAAAAAAGAATTACAAGGAGAATAAGCATGCTGAATTAGATAACTATCGGGCAGTGGTTCCCAGTTAGCTAAGCACTGCAGACTGTTTTTGAAAAGCCAAGCCATGGACCCCCTACTTTTGAAAAAGTTGATACCTCTGTTGTGGTATTTGTTATGTGAATGGTGCCATGGACCTCCCTGTGTGGGTTGCGCAGACCCTCTGGGGTTCACAGACCACCAACTGGGAACCATTGCTATAGGGCATTGGAGAATTACACTAGGCAGATTTGCCCAAGAAATCTTTCCATCAATTTTTCTATTTCAGATTTTTTTGGAAAACCCATTGTTGCCTTAGGCTTTACTGTGGAAACCTGACCAACAGCAACCCAGTACCGTATTTTTCGCTCTATAACACACACCCGACCATAACACGCACATAGTTTTTAGAGGAGGAAAACAAGAAAAAAATATTCTAAACGAAACAGTGGATGTATGATTTTTGTGGTTCATGCTGTGGCCACAGACATGTGATCTGACGGTGAGTTTGGGGTAGCCCAATGCAAAAATCCTGAGGATCCATGTGGATCCATGCTTTGTAACCATGTTTTTGCACCATTGCGGCCCCATGAAACAGTGGGTGCATGATTTTTTTGGTGCAAGATGTAGCCATGGACATGCTATGTGATCTGATGGTGAATTTGGGGTGACCCAGTGCAGATCCCCCCGTCATCTGTAGGCATTCGCTCCATAACATGCACAGACATTTCCCCTTACTTTCTAGGAGGGAAAAAGTGAGTGTTATGGTGCAAAAATACGGTAACTGAAGCTTCCCCATTCACTGGGCTGCCAACAGGATTTTTGTGGTGCCCATGCACTGTATGTGGATTGGGCCCTCTGCTGTACTCGCTAAAGAAGACTCTATGTCGTGTGCCATTTTGTTACCCTCATTTGCAGGTGGGGTGGAATGCCCCAAAATAAATCTGGAGTCACACAACTCGACAGAATGTCTGCCAGCAACACTTTCCCTACACTAGAAAAGGCTTGCCCTGCTTAATTTCTGCCTGCCACATATCTGTTAAAGGCACTGAGCCCTTCTGTCCTCCAGTGCCACCTCTAAACCATTCAAAGAACTCAAGTTTCATGGGTTGTAAGCATCATATGTCATCAGTTGAACTTAGGGTGTCAATGCTACATTCAGTGCAAGACCAGGCATGGCATTTCAGATGGAGAGGGGTCAAAAGTGAATTGAGATCTACTACAGTTCTTTTCAAACGAGACGCGGGTGGCGCTGTGGGTTAAACCACAGAGCCTAGGGCTTGCCGATCAGAAGGTTGGCGGTTCGAATCCCCGCGACGGGATGAGCTCCCGTTGCTCGGTCCGAGCTCCTGCCAACCTAGCAGTTTGAAGGCACATCAAAGTGCAAGTAGATAAATAGGTACCGCTCTGGCAGGAAGGTAAACGACGTTTCCGTGCGCTGCTCTGGTTCGCCAGAAGCGGCTTAGTCCTGCTGGCCACATGACCCGGAAGCTGTACGCCGGCTCCCTTGGCCAATAAAGCGAGATGAGCGCCACAACCCCAGAGTCGTCCGCGACTGGACCTAACAGTCAGTGGTCCCTTTACCTTTACAGTTCTTTTCAGATGCTCGTGCCTGAATCAATTCAAAGTGTAAATGGTTAAAAAGCAAGCACTGTATTCATTTCTTGTGGCTATTTATTAATATAACAATTGTGGCATTTTTTTCCTTGTGAAGATGGCAGCATCTCTGGATGTAGAAATGCATCTTGAATTTCATTTATGTTTACGTAGTAGACACAGGAATTTGCATGCTGATGCTGTAGATTCTTGCATAAAGTCTTTGGGCAACACTTTTTTTTTCAATGAGTAAAACCTTGTTTACCAGGCAAAAATGTTCCTCTTTAACCAGGCCTTTGGCTGATTGACATCCAGTGCCTTTTTTGTTTTTATCTTGATTTTGTATTTTGTGTTTTTATATTGTGATTTTATCTTGTGAACCACCCTGAGAAATGCTGGTATAGGACAGTATACTGCTACTACTGCTACTATTGCTACTAATAATAATAATAGCATTTCACTCATTCCAGAAGAGGATTTTCGCATCTCTAGGTGTAGACTATATGCCATGGGTAGGCAAACTAAGGCCCGGGGGCCGGATCCGGCCCAATCGCCTTCTAAATCTGGCCCACGGACGGTCCGGGAATCAGCGTGTTTTTACATGAGTAGAATGTGTGCTTTTATTTAAAATGCATCTCTGGGTTATTTGTGGGGCACAGGAATTTGTTCACTTTTTGTCCCCCCCCCCCAAAAAAAAAATAGTCTGGCCCCTCACAAGGTCTGAGGGACAGTCGAACGGCCCCCTGCTGAAAAAGTTTGCTGACCCCTGCTATATGCTTTGTGTGTGGAAGGTCCCATAATCAGTCTCCACAGAACTGTGAAAGATCCCCCCTGATCCCTGGAAAGCCACTTCTGCTTCTTGTAGACAAGGCAGCACTGACCCAGGTGGGCCCGTGTTTCTCCTTGCTCTAAAGCAGTTCCCATAGGTGTTGAGAACATGTTAATTTCAGGGGCCAGCAAATGTTTCTAAAACAACATGGTTGCATGCCCAGTAGGGGTTTATCTCCGCAGATGGTCTTAGACTCCTTTTCGCACAATGCCTGTGTGTTGACGCTGTTGTTGTAACTCAGCCGTACAAATACACAGTGTTCCAACTTCTTTTTAAAAAGCTGCACCACAGAACCAGTTTATATCTGATCCCGAAGAAACTAGTTTTGTCAGTCTCTTCCAGTTTCCCTCTCTCTCTCTCTGTCTGTCTTTTTTTTTTTTAAGGTGGTGGTTATATTTTCAGCCAGTGGCAAGATCTTAACTGCTGGGTGTGTGCTGGTGTGTGCTAGTGGACGTAGGCGTTTTTGCTCTGCTCCTCTGCTTATCCAGGGCCCTGAAAAGTGTTGGTTTATGGCTGACTAATTAAACAAGGCAGGGAGATAAAGGGAATTTGACCTAGGTTAAGGTTGGTGGATGTGGCTAGTGAGGGTATGCCCTTGGAGAGTAATTTAACCTTCTCCTCTCCTTCAGCAAACATGTAGGTCCCTTTGCAGAGGTGGCAAAAGTGAAAAAAGCGTTAGCTCTGAACTTAACCTCCCCCTCCCCCCAATCTCTGGAAACTGGGTGGCAATCGGTCTTTAGTTGCTTAAATGTATTGGGACGGCTTTGTGCATCCCATTAAAAACTGCTCAGCCATGAAGATTGCTGCTGAAGTTATTCTGGGAGTTAAAGTTCTTCATTTTGGTACAGTTTGCATGGCTTCCTCTGTAGCAAGGGGGCGTTGAATGGCTTCTGATACTTATGGCTTTGAATGCAACGGGGGTTGTTGTGCAGTGGTACCTCAGGTTACAGACGCTTCAAGTTACAGACACTTCAGGTTACAGACTCCGCTAACCCAGAAATAGTACCTCGGCTTAAGAACTTTGCTTCAGGATGAGAACAGAAATCGTGCTCTGGCAGCACAGCAGCAGCAGGAGGCCCCATTAGCTAAAGTGGTGCTTCAGGTTAAGAACAGTTTCAGGTTAAGAACGGACCTCCAGAACGAATTAAGTTCTTAACCCGAGGTACCACTGTAATTGATCTGAGGCTGCAGATTGACCTCCCCAGTGAGGCTGGCCGTTTTCAAGAGGGTGCAAAACCTGGAAAGGGGAGATTTTTGTTTGACCATTTAATGAAGTCTTTTTGTCCCTGCTGTGTAATGTTAACATTTTGCTGGATTTCCTCAAAAGACAGTTGGAATGGCGCCTTGTACTCCTCCTTCCGGCAACTCCTGCAGCCAAACTGGTGCCAAACGCACTGCTCTGCTTTCCTTTCGACCCCATGAGCGAGGCTGGGGGGGGGGTCTTGTCATCTGGGCAGACCAGGACCCCCAGACACACTGCCAAGGCTTGCACCCTGGGGAAGTCATTTCAGTTCTGCTAACGCAGCAGTCTGACTTCACCCCCAGAAGCGCACTCCGTTGTCTCTCAAGACAGACGGATGCCAACAACAACAATATGTTTTCATTGCACAGCAAGAAAATTGTTTTACAGTATGTCAAAAATATCTCTTTAAGTCATAGAATAATAAAATGCAACAAGTAAGATGAGTGAGGCGGAGTAAAAATATTCTAAATTAATTATTTTTACCTTATCTTCTGGGAGGATCGCTATCGGCTAACCCATATTCACCAGGTACGAAGTACAGTGGTAGCTCGGTTTAAGAACAGTCCTGTTTACGAACGATTCGGTTTGTGAACTCTGCAAAACTGGAAGCGGTGTCCCGGTTTGCGAACTTTACCTCGGTCTAAGAACGGAATCCGCACGGTGGAAGGGCACCGGCGGGCGGACGCCTCATTAGGGAAAGCGCGCCTTGGTTTAAGAACGGTTTTGGTTTAAGTATGGACTTCCGGACTGGATTTAATTCGTAAACCGAGGTACCACTGTAATGGCAGAAGTACTTGAGCTCTAAGGAGAAAAAGGTGGGAAATAAATGCAAGAACAACAGCTACCTTTTCAATACCTTTTCTTCTAGCTGGCTTTTTCTGACCAGACTTGCTTCTTCATTTGAATCAAAAATAGGAAGGACCTCACTGAGCATTTATTTACAGTGGTACCTCGGGTTACATACGCTTCAGGTTACATACGCTTCAGGTTACAGACTCTGCTAACCCAGAAATAGTGCCTCGGGTTAAGAACTTTGCTTCAGGATGAGAACAGAAATCGTGCTCCGGCGGCACGGCAGCAGCAGGAGGCCCCATTAGCTAAAGTGGTGCTTCAGGTTAAGAACGGACCTCCAGAACGAATGAAGTACTTAACCCGAGGTACCACTTTATTTCATAAAATTTATATATGGCTTGACTATAGACAAAAATGAAAATGGTATTCTAGCCCACGCTCTACCCATGGCAATCTTGTCGGTCTGAGCATGGGATATACCGTATTTTGCGCCCCATAAGACGCTCCGGCCCATAAGACGCACCTAGTTTTTTGGGGGGGAAATAAAGAAAAATAATTTTATTCCCCCCCCCAGGTGCGGGGCTGGAAGAACCAGGTCGGGAAACAGTGGGAAGGCACGCTCTGCCTCCCCGCTGTCCCCCGAGCTTGTGGGGCTGGCGATGGGGAGAAGTGCACCAGTCCCGGGAGGGCAGGCAGCTCTGTGCCGCCATCCCGAGCGGGCGGGACTTGGCGCCCCGCTCGGGATGGCGGCGTAGACCTGCCTGCAGTCCCGCGACGGCAGGCAGCTCTGTGCCGCCATCCCGAGCGGGGCGGGACTTAGCGCCCCGCTCAGGATGGCGGCGCAGAACTGCGCTGGTCCCAGGACCGCAGGCAGCTCTGCAGGGCCACCGGGAGCGGGGCGGAGCTTCTCCCCTGGCTCCCAGTGGCCGGGCAGAGCTGCGCTGGTCCCAGGACCGCAGGCAGCTCTGCACGGCCACCGGGAGCGGGGCGGAGCTTCTCCCCCGGCTCCCGGTGGCCGGGCAGAGCTGCGCTGCGCAACCCTCGGAGCCGGTCTCCCGAGGGTTGCGCAGAGCTTCCTGAAGCCTGGAGAGCGAGAGGGGTCGGTGCGCACCGACCCCCCTCGCTCTCCAGGCTTCAGCGAAAGCCTGCATTCGCCCCGTAGGACGCAGGCACATTTCCCCTTCATTTTTGGAGGGGGAAAAGTGTGTCTTATGGGGCGAAAAATACGGTACTACACCCCAGTTTTCAGAATCGACTTTTCCTCCGTCTCCCATCACCCCCATTAATGGTTTAAATTCCAGCCTACTTTTTCTGCAGTAGAAACTGTGTGTCTCCTTCTTTTGGTGGAAAACTTGGAGAATTTCTCGCTTTTTAATGAACGGAACATCAGAGTCAATGCAGGGGTAAATCTCATCAGGATTGCAAAGCACACTGAATGTGATTGGGATATTTCCAGCATCACCTGGAGACCGAAAATATTATTGCATTTCTTTTAGTTAAGCTTTTTTTTTTTTAAAAAAAATCCATTTTATAATGTAGTTTATTGCATTTTCTGACCCATCAGCACCTGGAGTCAGGAGGAATTTTCCTTCACACTGGCCATTGCCTGGGTGTGTTACTGTCCTCTTCCCACAGGCTCTGGCAACCTACATTTTCATCAGCCTCCGGGCATTTCTGATACGATTCTCTCCTGCTCCTTTTTGTGGAATTCCTATGAGGGCTGGGCTCCTCCGAAAGTGGAGAGTGGAGGGATCTGAACTTTAATCTTAAATCACATAGGGAAACCTGGGCTACAGGGTGGATCCTGATTTCCCCTAACCCCAACCCACTTTTGATGGGTGGGTGGGTCTGTCCACCTGCCAGTCACCTGACATCGCCATGACACTGGGTGCCTCAACTTCAAAGGGAAGAATATGCTCAAGCATAGGCAAACTCGGCCCTCCAGATTTTTTGGGACTACAACTCCCATCATCCCTAGCTAACAGGGATGATGGGAGTTGTAGTCCCAAAACATCTGGAGGGCTGAGTTTGCCTATGCCTGCTCAAGGTGGACTGAAGCGGAAAACAGAGCTCCTTTGCAATAGTGCCGTAAACAAGATCAGCTCTAGAATGATAGATTTGTAGGGTTGGAAGGGTCCCCCAAGGGCCATCTAGTCCAACCCCCTGCAGTGCAGGAATCACAGCTGTTCACAAGTTGCTGAACTCTGATTTCCATTGGCCCCGGCCAGCGTGGCCAGTGGTCAGGGATTATGGGAATTGCAGTCCAGCAAGATCCATCCCTGCTCCTAGTGCACAGGCAGGCGGAAAAGCCAGGGAAGCGGGAACCAGGCCACTTTCCACAAAGGCAGCAAATAAATGCTATGTTTCTGAAGCATGGGTGTGGCTTGAGTGCTAGTTAGACCCACACAAGCATGTTTCAAAGCACGTCTTGTGATCTGCTGGGGTCAGCCAGCGGTGGGACTTGAGGGCAAACGTACCCAGAGCTCTTCTGTGGAGCTCCAGCAGGCCAGATTCCTTCATGGATCCTCTGCCAATCGACTGGGATGGGCCGGAGGGACGGGAAAAGGGAGGACACCCCTTTCCGATCCTGGATTGCTTTGTTACATTAGGTCACCCCTCCAGAATGATGCGCAGAAACATCGGGGAGCATGTGGCGGTGGAAGGGTTATAAGAGAGGTGGGCTGGGCACGCAAACAGATAATAGACTTGTCTTTGTCTCTCCCCCTCATGCTTCATATGTTGATCTTGTGGCAGGAGTGGCCGAAGGCTTCCTTTCACTTCCAGATACAATTCTGCCTTTGTTTAGACAGCACATGTGGGGAACGCCATGCAAATGGTGTGAAATTGCTAATACACTCCTTCAGGGGTAGTGGTGTGGTTCCTTCCTGGCTTTTCCCACAGTACAAAGGGGCCCCCAAGCGGTGTTTTCCCTTTGCCATTTGTCCGGGTCAACAGGGGGCCAGTAGAGCACGTTTCATTGGGCCCAAATGGTGGTCACATGACCAGATATTGGGTGTGTGTGTGAGCGGGTTCAAGAGGAGCTCTGCAGGCATGGGCAGCACCAGGTAGGTCTCGCTGAAGCCCCTGGGCAAGTAACATTGTGGGGGTTGCACACAGCTAATATTTTTAGTTTGTGGCTACTTGTTATTTATTCATTCCCTTTCTATCCCACTTCCTTCTCCCAGAAGCTCAAGAGTGGCGCATATGGCTCTCGCCCTCCTTTAATCCCCACAACAACCCTCTGAGGTAGGTTAGGCTGAGAGGCAGTGTGAATGGTCCAGCATCACCCGGTGAGAGCTTCATGGCTGATGGGGTTTGAACCCTGGTCAACCATGTCCCAAGGGATGCGGGTGGCGCTGTGGGTTAAACCACAGAGCCTAGGACTTGCCGATCAGAAGGTTGGCGGTTCGAATCCCCGCAACAGGGTGAGCTCCCGTTGCGCGGTCCCTGCTCCTGCCAACCTAGCAGTTCGAAAGCACGTCAAAGTGCAAGTAGATAAATAGGTACCCCTCCGGCGGGAAGGTAAACGGCGTTTCCGTGCGCTGCTCTGGCTCGCCAGAAGCAGCTTAGTCATGCTGGCCACATGACCCGGAAGCTGTACGCCGGCTCCCTCGGCCAATAAAGCGAGATGAGCGCCGCAACCCCAGAGTTGGCCACGACTGGACCTAATGGTCAGGGGTCCCTTTACCTTTACCTTTACAACCATGTCCCAGTTCAACACACGAACCGCTACACCACACTGGCTAATTTCTCTTTGATCCTGGGTGCTCATGTCTCATTCATGTAAACAGGTTATTTTAATTGCAAGGTGCTGAGAGAGGTGTTGGCTAAGTTTGAAGGACAGGTAGAAAACGTTAGAAATGGTGATTTGCTGTTGTGGTCAGCTTGTGTACTTGGTCTTTTGCTGTGCTTTGAGGCTTTCTGTTTACTTGAAGCGACTGACAGACACAATAAATAATATTCCCTCCGTTGCCCAGCTCTGGGGGAAAGTGAAGTTACCTGCAGTTGTCTTCTGCAACCCCACCGCCCGCCAGGCAGACATCTGCAGCGTGGGGAGCCTTGCCGGAGGTCCCAGCAAGGCTCCCCACGCTGCGGATAGCAGCCTGCCGCCTGGTGGGCGGGGCGCCCCAAAGCAGAGCGCCCCCCTCGCCAGGCAGACATCTGCAGCGTGGGGAGCCTTGCCGGAGGTCCCAGCAAGGCTCCCCACGCTGCGGATAGCAGCCTGCTGCCCGGCGGGCAGGGCGCCGTAAAGAAGAGCGCCCCCTCGCCAGGCAGACATCCGCAGCGTGGGAAGCCTTGCCGGACTTCCCGGCAAGGCTCCCCACGCTGCGGATAGCAGCCTGCCGCCCCGCAGGCATCGGCCAGCCCCACAAGCTCGGGGGACAGCAGGGAGGCGCAGCGCCGCCATCCCGCTGTTCCTCGACCTGGTTCGGTTTCCCCGACCTGCTTTTGGGGGGGAAATAAAGGGAAATTTTTTTCCCTTTATTTCCCCCCCAAAAAAACTAGGTGCGTCCTATGGGACGGAGCGTCCTATGGGGCGAAAAATACGGTATTTTTATAATGACGAATGCCTCATTATTAATTATTATTTACATCAGGCACTGATTATGATTTATGGTACACTGGGGCCCTGATTAATTTTCTATGGCATTTTGGGGCATTGATTATTGGGCATAGCAAGTCGCGGTCGCGTGGAATTTGTGCTTTGTGACCGTTTGAAGTGGGGGTTTTTTCTTGGGAGGCTGGGCGGCACGAAGAGAGGGATTATTTTTATAATGACGAGGATGACATTGGGCCCTCATTATTAATTATTATTTACATCAGGCACTGATTATGATTTATGGTTCACTGGGGCCCTGGTTAATTTTCTTTGGCATTTTGTGGCATTGATTATGCAGTCGCGGTCGCGTGGAATTCCACGTGGAGTTAGTTGCCTGAAGCCCCTTTTTAGTTGCTTGAAGCCCCTTTTTAAACTTAAGCAGGTGAAAGTTTGGTGAATTGCTGCCAAGGAGTGTGGTGGAGTCTCCTTCTTTGGAGGTCTTTAAGCAGAGGCTTGACAACCATATGTCAGGAGTGCTCTGATGGTGTTTCCTGCTTGGCAGGGGGTTGGACTCGATGGCCCTTGTGGTCTCTTCCACATATGTATGTGAGCAGGTCTTCTCCAACATGAACTATATTAAAAACAAGCACCGATCACGCCTCACAGATGACAGCTTGCAAGCCTGTGTGAAAATGAAGGTGACGTCTTACAGCCCTGATGTTCAGACACTGAGCACTGAGGTTCAGGAGCAAAAGTCCCATTAACCTGGTTACCTGGTTGTAAATTAAATATTTTAATTAGCTATTAATTTGTCCTTTTTTCTTGAGATTGACAGCTGACTGCACGATCCTGTATATATAGCATTAAGGCCAGAAACAATATATGTAGTGTTATATTTGTTTTAAATGTTGCAATGTTTTTGCGGCTCCCAGTTGTTGTTGTTTTTTCGGAAACGGGTCCAAGTGGCTCTTTTTGTCTTAAAGGTTGCAGACCCCTGGGGTGGGGGAATGCTTCTGGCCAGCAGGACAATGGTCACTGTCAGCAGGAAACTTCTGCAGCAAGTCTTCCCCAACCCGGAGTCCTCCTAATGTTCTGCACTCTCGACTCCCATTGGTCCCAGCCTGCTGATGAAGATGGGAGCTGCAGTCCAAAGCATCTGGAGGGCAGCACGTTGGGGAAGGCTGTTTTTAAAAGGAGGTAGGAGCTGATGCGGTATGTTGACAACAGGCAGGTGCCTTCGCTGTACTCTTTTCCCTATGTGCCAGCAGTTCCCATTTCAGGGCCCCGCCTCCTTGGTTCCATAAACTCCTCCCCAGGGCACCTTACTACCCTACTGTATAAAAAAAAATATTATGCATGACCCACTAAGAAAGATAATGACACAAAAAAATTCAAAACGCAGACAATTAATTGCACATTTGTTAAAAATCCTATTAAAACTGCTTAGTTTAATTAATTCAACACAGTTGATCCAGTGATGCCAACTTTTCAAAGTCTGATAATCTACTTCAGTACCCCCCCCCCGCTTTTTAGCAATCCCACCCCCCCCCCCGTAATTTCACTGCCCCCAAGGGCACTGTGCTATGCCAGTGCTAGTAATTTTAAGAACAAGGGCAAAGGTGGTCGTGTTCTGTTGAATTGAGGGTGGGGTGCAGAAAGGGACATGTGTTCAGCCCAAACACATTTTTGCCACATCAGGGCTGAGCGGAGCCTGGAAGCTAGTAAAAAGGTAAAGGGACCCCTGACCGTTAGGTCCAGTCGTGGCTGACTCTGGGGTTGCGTCGCTCATCTCGCTTTATTGGCTGAGGGAGCCGGCGTACAGCTTCCGGGTCATGTGTCCAGCATGACTAAGCTGCTTCTGGTGAACCAGAGCAGCGCACGGAAATGCCGTTTACCTTCCCGCCGGAGCGGTACCTATTTATCTACTTGCACTTTGACGTGCTTTTGAACTGCTAGGTTGGCACGAGCAGGGACCGAGCAAGGGGAGCTCACTCCGTCGTGGGGATTCGAACCGCCGACCTTCTGATCGGCAATTCGTAGGCTCTGTGGTTTAACCCACAGTGCCAGCTAGTAGGGATGCATTATTTTTGCAAGGTACAAAACGGATCACGTAACCCCTTGGTGTTGATTCTGGGCCTGGAAAACACTTCTTTAAGGTGTGTGCAAGAGGCTTCTGAGCTCTTTGGTGGTCTCTGGGAGTGGCCCTTGAGACAGCCTGCCAGGGTTTGTGCTTCCAAGCAGCAGATGTAAGGAAACTTCCACCCAGCCAATGGACTGAGGAGAAGGGAGGGGTCACCAGCCATTTAATTGAACAGAGGATGGGCCAAAAAGTCATAAACTGGAGCTTAGTCTTGGTTACTCCCATTTTGACGCTGCAGCCTGTGGAGGAGCGCCGAGCAAACTAAGATGAAGTCTCACGAGGAGGAATGGGATTGTAAGTCTGGCTGCATCTTCACTGCTTTGTTCAGCACCAGTAACACTGAGAGCCTTTTTTTTGCTGGGTTTGTCCACATCTCTCGGTAGCGAAACTTCTCTGCAATCCTCTTTGTAGTTTCTTCTTCCTTAGCTGTGACTAAACGCGGCCACCCGTCTGGAAATTCTTGAGCTGTGCTCCCATAATTATTACCAGGGAAAGGAAGGAGGGTTGCATCTTTCTCGGGTGGCTCAGATGGTGTATCTCTTAGAAGTTGCAAACGGCGTGGTCTGGAGTTTGTCACCTCTTTTTGCCTGGAGAAGATCCGTCTTCGGCTGAAAGCTGGTATAGTATTCCTCTTTGTGGTCTTGCTGTCGGGCCGCAGTTGGGCAGCTTTGGCACTTCTTAGAGCCTAAGGTTGCAATCCTAACTCCGCTTACCTGAGAGTAAGCCCCATTGAATTCAGTAGGACTTAGTTCTTAGTAGACCTGGTGAAGATTGTGCTGTTTGTTGAAGAGACACTACTCCTCTGTTGCGGTTCAGAGAGAGCACTGTTTCTTGTTTTCTGGGACAATTTAAGGCATCAAATTCTTCACGCCACAAGTTAAAGGGGAGAGCAGGAGTGAAGCTGGGAGTTGGCTTTGGCTGAGAGTTAGCTGCACAGTGGGCTGTCTTAGCTCTTGGGCTGCGCTGGATGGAAGGAGCGTTGGAGAGACATGGCTTGGGAGCTCTTTGTCAGGGAAGCGCTTTATGATTCTGGTGGTTTTCAGGGTGTGGAAAAAGCAGAATGCCACAGAAGACGCACAAGGGACCTAAGAAGTGCAAGCTCAGCCCTCGGAGATCGAGTTGGTGCTGTCTTCAAAGCAGCTTTTGCAAGCCTTCTGCTGTTTAGTGGCTGTTCCTGCTGTAATGTGTCATTGGAAACTGGACGGCGGCTGCACAGAAATAGGAGGAGGAAGTGGTTACTGACTCCACTTGGAAGGCTTTTATCCCATATGCATTCTTTAATTTAGCAACCCAGGAAGCAAAATGGCTATAGCGCACAAAAAGGCATCTTTCAACAAGACTCATCCGCTCCCCTGTTCTTTCATATTTCTCTGTGAGAATATATGGTTGCCATCCTGCTGGCTGTTCTAGCGCATACATTGATATTTGTTGGAGGGCAGCAAATTTCAGGGGTCACTAATATGTCTGGGGCTGATTCAGTAGCCAGAGGTGAGACTTTCCAGTTAAGAAATTGAGGATTAGGATAGGTCTTCCCCACCCCAGTGGCTAGTAGAAGCCGAGGAAATTATGCCGGTTTAACTTAATTTGCTAATTGGCTTAATTTGCACCTTTTCTTCGGGATGCACAACCTGGCTGTTCTGTTGGTGAAGATTTCTGAATTTTCATTCTCCGGCAGAGTGTTTGTTCGCCCCCATCCGCATCTAATTTTGCAGGAGATCCGCTTGAGGTGGGGGAGAGATATAGTGAGCCAGGTCTCCCTCGCCATCCTGCAAAGTGGAGGGTGCCCTCTAGGCCTATTGCCACCGCCACCCCTTCGCAACAGGGAGTGGGAAACAACTGGTGCTATTCCAGGATCTGGATTTGGCTCTGGGATCAGCAGTTGCCAGTCTGGAATGTTCAGGACGTTTCTAGGGACCAGCCCCAAATGTCTAGCATTTGTTCCTGTACAAGACTGCTGACACCTTTGGTGATCGCATCAAAAGGCTTGGGCACTAGCCAGGGACATGGGCCTCCTCCAGACCTGTGGATGGGTGGTGCCCATCTGGCAACCTGGACAGATTATGGGCAGGCCCCAAGCAAACATCCTCCTAATGAAATTGTTATTGTTTGTTAATATGGATTAAGTGCTCATATTCTTGCTCTGATTAGCAATATCCTCAAGACTGCCAATTACAGGATATTGGCAATTCAGGTGTGCTTGCTTCCGGGTAGCAAGGTGAGGTTGTTGGTTCTGCAGAGCAAGAGGCAAAAAGCACATGGAATTATATCTTAGCTGGCCAGCTAATAAAGCATTGCAAGCTGTTGATTCCAAGGGGTGTTTCTTCAGCTGTGCGGGAAGTTGGAAGAACCATCTCTTTGGGTTGGAAAGTTTGCCGGCCGCCTTGAACTTTGATGAAGATCTGTTCTTCACCCCAGCCCTGTATAATCAGGAGATAGTAAATCAGCCCAGTGTGGTAACCTTTTGGTCTTGCTGCAGTTCCTGCTGCTTCCTATTACAGTGGTACCTCGACTTACGTGCCCCTCTTGTTACTTATCCTTTGGGATACGCATGCGGCAAACCCAGAAATATATTTCTGGGTTTCGCCATGCACACATGCGCAGAAGCGCTCTATCGCACTGTGCACAGGACAGGCATCTTGGGTTGCGCAAACCTTGGGATCCGACCAGGGCTCTGGAACGGATCCCGTCCACAACCGGAGGTACCACTTTATGCTTAATTCTCCAATGCAGTAATTCACAGGCCTGTTCCCTTTACCCAGGTTCCAAGAAGGTACAGGAGGAGGAGGACTACTCTTATGCTCAGAGCCTGCTTGCAAGTTTCCCACAGGCATCTGGTTGGCCACTGTGAGAACAGGAGGCTGGACTAGATGGGCCATTGGCCTGATCCAGCAACCTCTTCTGATGTTCAGCTAGCCATATGCCCTCTATTTAACTTGTAACATGGGGTCAAAGAGAGGGCTACCTACCCAGAGGCTCACTTCAGACACAAGGGCAAGACATGGTTTGTCCTTAGGAAAATGAGCTGCTTCTTCCTTTGCAGGAAAGTTTTGCTGCAGACTTAAAATCAGAGCCTTTGGGTGCCCTCCCCTTGTTCATGACTGAAAGGCAAAGAGGGACCATGAGAAGGAGTCCTCCATGAATTGGTCTTATCCCCTTTTTAACTTGTCCAAGTGAAGAAGTGCTTTACAGTCATATCTCAGGTTGAAGCTGCTTCAGGTTGAGCGCTTTCGGGTTGCGCTCCACGGCAAGTAATGGAACACGTTACCTCTGGGTTGCGCCGCTTGCACATGCGCAGCCAGCCGAAATGTCATCACGCGCATGCACAGAAGCAGCGAATCGCGACCCACAGATGCGCAGACGTGGGTTGCGTTTACTTCAGGATGCGAACGGAGCTCCGGAACGGATCCCATTTGTATCCAGAGGTACCACTGTATTTTGTCTGCCCTGAATCTTTCAGTATTCAGCTTCATTGGATGACCCTGTTGGGTTTTAATATTATGTCCCCGCTCCAAATGTTGTGACCTTTCCTCAGATGGGAGTTGCTTTGCCCCCTTGATCATTTTGGTTGCCCTTTTCTGAATCTTTTCCAGCTCCACAACTTCCCTTTTGAGGTCTGGCAACCAGAACAAAAACACATTACTCCGTGTGGTTACACCAAAAATTTGTAGAACGCCATCATGCTATTGGCAGTTTTACACCAGCAATTCTGCATGTGAATTCTTTTAAGAGCTCTCAGGTAGACGTCATCTGGACCCGTGATTAGTTCATTTCTAATTTGCCAGGCTGTGACTGAGAAACATGGTTTGCAGGTATGGCACAGGTATGTTACGTGGCGGCTGCGACGTACCTTAATTGGCTTAAGGGGTGACATCCCTGCAGCCAATTGGATCCAGCAGTGCATCTGGGGTCGTGGCATATCTCCAGCCCCGCCAAGGAAGCCTGAGGTTTCTCTTGAAGGATCCGCTAAGGGGATCAAAGGCTTCTGCAAACTTTTTGTAGGTCACCAGTTCAGATCCAGAGCAGGTCCGCCAGATGGTTCCTACGTGAATCGCAAAGTGGCTGGCTCAGAACTGTTCCCGCTGGCGAGATGCCAGTGTGTTGCCACTGGCAACCTGGGCATCGGAGTCACAGAGGTGGCAATGCCAGGTCACTCTTGATTCTCCCAAGCTTTGGGGTCAGGCACTCTGCCAAACCTGCCCTGCTCGTTTCAACCGCATTTCCACACTGACCCTGCAGAAGATCCCACCTTGACCTGTTCAGTGTGTCAAACCCGGTCTCTCAGTTTGAAAGATGGTTTTCCTGTCTCAGGCCACTCAACACAAAATGGAAGGAAGAGGGGAGAGGTTGTGTTTATCCTGCGTTATACTGGCTGGAGTCTTGTGCTTATGTACCCAAAACCACAATGCCCACATTGTGAGAGAAGTGCCTGCGGACTTGTGGGTACCCCCAAGGTGTAAAGGTAAAGGTAAAGGGACCCCTGACCGTTAGGTCCAGTTGCGGACGACTCTGGGGTTGCGGCGCTCATCTCGCTTTACTGGCCGAGGGAGCCGGCGTACAGCTTCCGGGTCATTTGGCCAGCGTGACTAAGCCGCTTCTGGCGAACCAGAGCAGTGCATGGAAACGCCATTTACCTTCCCGTCGGAGCGGTACCTATTTATCCATTTGCACTTTGACGTGCTTTTGAACTGCTAGGTTGGCAGGAGCAGGGACCGAGCAACGGGAGCTCACCCCATCGCGGGGATTCAAACCGCTGATCAGCAAGCCCTAGGCTCTGTGGTTCAACCCACAGCGCCACCCGCGTCCCTAACCCCAAGGTATACACAAGTACAAAAAGCCTACAGAGAAAAATTAATTTATAGGAGTGGTACTCAAAACGACCCTCATAACTCAAGTGGCACAGGATGTTGAGCGATTGATAAGGGAATGACCGGACAACTGCATGGTGGACAGCTGGGGGCTAAAATGCAGTGGTATAGATGGTGCATGTTTCGTATGGATAGAAAGAGCCATAGGTTACTTCCTGGTTCACACTGAAAAGCTGTTTCCCAGCGTCCCCAGGGAGCTTCCCATAGACTTCACTGGAGAAATTAAAAGAATGCAATATATCTTGAATTGGACGCCAGTGCGTTCCTCCCTAAATAAATAATGGGGGATAGACTGGAGTGGCTGGAGCCCTGAAGAGAGGCATTCCATACTGCAATATTTTGTTGTAAGGTCCCAATGGTTTAAAAAAATCATTTATATCCTGCCTTTTGGCCTCGGAAATTAAAAACACTTTTCATTCTTAAAATTGCCTGGTCGTGCTGCTTCTGTTTCAAGACGGCACCAGTTTTCTTCCTGGAATTTTGGCTGCAGTTTTATCTGTTTTTGCCACAGTGCATGGTTTGAGGTGACTTTGACAGAGAGGTGCCTGCAGGTCACGCCCTCTGGCCTTTAAAATCTCGGTTGGGGTGAGAGAGGAGGGATCTTTGTACGTGCAAGGGGCATGAACTCCAGATCCGTGTTTTGTGGATTAGAGATTTGAATCCATTTTCTGCCTTGTACCCCTTCACACTCAACTCGCGCACTAGCAGAACTTCAGTGAAATCTTTCGCAGCAATCTTTAGATGCCTTTGTGCTCAGTTTTGCCAAAGGATCAAACTTCCTCTTGCTTCCCCCACCCTCCTTTGTGATACGAAAATCTGCATTCGCTTTGTACTTGATAGCGAAAATGTCAACCAGGGCAGATCATTCATGCTTTGGTTTTCGTTCTGCTCCATGCTTTTATTTTGGTCGAGCGGTGTTGTAAAAAGTGATCTGGGAAGGTCAGGAGTTAACACTTTCTGCCCTGCAGAATTTCACACAAACACACACACACACACCCGGTGCCTGAGAAATCTGATAAGGGGGTTGCCTCAGTGCCCTCATAAGCCAGAAATCAAAGTGATGTTAAGAATCAGAGTGCATGTTTAATAGATGGAGAGAGAAACCAGCCATGTTTCACATTTACAGTGCATCTTAATAATGGGTCAGTCCAAGGTAGAGAGATTGTTCAAGGAACAGGGTTCCCACTGCAAATCCCTCCGGAGCTTGGAGGGTTAGGACACCAGTTTTCTATAAGGTTACTCTGGCCAGCATGTGCAATTATTCAGGAGAGATAAAAGGAAGCCCTTCTTCACAAAGCACATTGTTAATCTATGGAACTCACTGCCCCAGGAGGCAGTGATGGCTACCGACTTGGATGGATTTAAAAGAGAACTGGGACATCTAGTTGGCTGCTGTAAGAACAGGATGCTAGACTCAGTAGGCCACTGGCCTTTACTCAGCAGCCTCTTCTTATGTTCTTATTTATTTTGTTTGTTTATTCATAAAATATATATATGCTGTGTCAAAGTGATTTACAGCAACAAAACATAAAACCATACAATAAGAACTATAAAAAGGTTAAGATCAGACATCAAATAACCATTGTGGAAGGATACATTCTTAACAGCTGCATAGCCCTGGCAGAATAGAAAAGTTTTCAGCAGGCGTTCAAAAGTTGGCACAGAAGGCTCCTGATGACTGTCTAGTGCAGCCTTTCTCAACCTGTGGGTCCCCAGAAGTTGTTGAACTACAACTCCCATCACCCCTAGCTAGCAAGGCCAGAGCTCAGGGATGATGGGAGTTGTAGTCCGACAACATCTGAGGACCCACAGGTTGAGAATCGCTGGTCTAGTGGCAGAGAGTTGCACAGGACTGGGCCAGTGATACTAAAGGCTTGGTTTCTTGCTGTCAACGAGCCTCACCAGTGGCACTGCTGGAGATGATCTTGGCTATTGAGCTGAAATAGAAGGGTTCAGGTGGTGCCTGAGGCTCGGTAGTTGGTAGGCAGCCACTGTTTTAACAGTGGAGTCACATGTTCTCAACCAGAAGCTCTCAACACCAGCCTAGCCGCCGCATCCTGCATGATCCAGGGCCCTGTCGGAAACCTGGCCGCTTAAGACCGGAACTCTGGTGATGCCTCTTACTTACTTAGAGAGCCAGTGTGGTGTAGTGGCTAAGAGCGGTGGACTCGTAATCTGGTGAACTGGGTTCGATTCCTCACTCCTCCACATGCAGCTGCTGGGTGACCTTGGGCCAGTCACACTTCTCTGAAGTCTCTCAGCCCCACTCACCTCACAGTGTGTTTGTTGTGGGGGAGGAAGGGAAAGGAGAATGTTAGCCGCTTTGAGACTCCTTAAAGGGAGTGAAAGGCGGGATATCAAATCCAAACTCTTCTTCTTCCCTGGATGGAGAAAATAACCCACATGTTGCTGCACCCACTTTTGCCCCTGTTCTCCCTTGTTCTGGCAACCCACAAGGTGGCTTGATTTAGTATCAAAAGAAGTGTGACCCAGAATAGGAAGGCACTTACCGTATTTTTCGCTCCGTAAGACGCACTTTTCCCCTTCTAAAAAGTAAGGGGAAATGTGTGTGTGTGTTATGGAGTAAATGCAGGCGGGAGGCTCTGCTCAGCGCTCCTTTTAAAGAGCCGTGTGGAGCGTGTGTGCGACTCTTGGGGGCTTTTCCCCGAGGAGGGAGAAGGCCTGCCCTTCTCCCTCCTCGGGGAAAAGCCCCCCAGAGCCGCACACGCGCTCCGCGCGCTCTTTAAAGGGAGCGCGACTCTTGGGGAAGCCTTCTGCCTTGGCTGCGCGCAGCCTCTACCGGGCAGGGGGAGCCTTCATCCCACTGCCCGGGAGAGGCTGCGCGCAGCTATCCCATAAGCCAGGACAGCAAGAGGCTATCCCAGAAGCCAGATCCCTCTTGCTGTTCTGGCTTCTGGGATTCAGAATATTTTTTTTCTTGTTTTCCTCCTCCAAAAACTAGGTGCGTCCTATGGTCTGGTGCGTCTTACAGAGCAAAAAATATGGTAATAGCTCCCACAGCTTCTTCTGGTCAGTTGTATTAAGTCTGAATCTTCGTTGAAGTTGAGGCTGCCTGGTTGAAGGGAAGGCAGTGGATGATCAGCAGGTGAGATACCAGGAATACGTAACCATTTTGACCGCTTCAGCCATCTTCTTTGTACTGATCCCGAGTGCTCTTCAGTCTGCCTTGAGCAAAATGTTTGCCTGTTCTCTTGTCCTGCCTTTGTCTTTCAAGGATGCTCCATCCTACGGATGTAAACAAGCCAGGCCTTTCCTTATTTACAGCAGCTCGGGAAGACCTGCTTAGATCTCCCTTGGTGCCAAAGCTTCCTTGCAGCCCAGGAAAATCCGATTTCCTCCGGTCTCTCTGCGGTGTCGCCCTCTGCTTTTGGGTC
Organism: Podarcis vaucheri; assembly: GCF_965113315.1. Classification (NCBI taxonomy): domain Eukaryota; kingdom Metazoa; phylum Chordata; class Lepidosauria; order Squamata; family Lacertidae; genus Podarcis; species Podarcis vaucheri. The sequence continues at coordinate 4,407,659 of NC_138765.1, read as the reverse complement.
TAGCGCAGTACAGTCGCACTCTGCGTGCATTTGTGTGATTTCAGCCGGGCGCGATTGAAGGCAGGCTGGTTGAAACGGCGTAAGTTAGATCCAAGCACAAAAGCTCTTGTGTCAGGTCTGCTTGGTGTTACCTGGTGCAAGCAGCTCTTTTAAGCTCTCTCCATTGTTTGCTGAGAAGGCCCACTCAGCGCATGGTCTCTGGGAGTGTGGGGATTTCTCTCTGCCCCTCACCCACTAGCTGCAGGGCAACCCCAAGGATTTGGGTATACCCTAGGAACCCAATCCATGCATAAGGTGTGATCGTATTGTGCAGGAAAGGCTGTGACGCGATGATCTCTTCATCATCGCTGATCAGAGTCTCTTGGAAGTGGTTTGGAACTCCTCCCTTGCCCTGGTTCAAGAGAGGGCCACTGTCATTGTGCAATAAGAACCGGATGTGTCTGTGTTTGCGATTAAGCCGCCAGCCGGGATTGACATAGATCTGATCCTACAAAGTGCCGAGCGCTTCTGACCGCAGTCAGTTTTAGGAATGCTTTCCGGGGTCATCGAGGGCTCGGGCACCTGTGGGACAGATGAGTCAAAACAAAACTGTTTCTCCGAGTAGGAGGAGGCTCTCCCCAAGGATGCGCTGAGGCAGGGGCGTGCAGGGAAAAGCAGGACAGAAGCTGGGAAAGGACTGGGCTGGCATGTGGAGCAAAGAAGAAAGATCCTGCCCCACTTTCAGAATAGATTTGGCTTGCTGTGGGGAGTCTGGCAGTGGCCCGGCAGATGCCTCTGGAAGGGGCGGCTCTCAGAGTTCCTCAGGAGAACTATTATTATTATTATTATTATTACTATTATTATCATTATTATCCTCATTATTATTACTATTATTATACACCACTCTGGGCGGCTTACAGCACATATAAAAACATAGTAAAACATCAAACATTTAAAACTCCTTGAGCCACATCCCCTCCCTATTCCTAGCATCTGGTGGCCAAGAGGTATTTTAAGAAGCATGGGAATGTCATCAGGAGTCCTGTGGGTTTTTTAAAGCACTACCTGTACACATTGCCTGCTCTGATTCTATTAAAGAGAGCTTTACTTGTATCCACCCGATCCTTATCCTCGTGGCTAAAGTCTCATTTCAAAACACACTTTGTTTGTACGTCTCGTAAGTGGCTTTTGTATCTTCGAGTTCCCTCTGAGAATGTTTGATGTGCTGCTGTATTGATCTCCAAGGTTTCCCTTGGAGGAGGCTTTTTTCCATCCCGTTTTGTGTCAACAAAGGCAACCAAATGCTTTAAATAAATGAGATAAATAAAAATACTTCTGTCAGGCCATGTGCTGGGCTGTTCCTTTGCTGTCATGTAGTTGTGTGTACTTTTTTTGGTTGTCTCTGCTTCCTCCAGAAGAGTAGATTCTCCAAATGTATTTGTAAGGCTTTTGGTTTCATCGCTGGAGGAAGGTTTACAGCCAGCCAGCTCTGTAGTCCTTTGTAGCCAGAATTCAAGGGTTCCCAGTGTTGTGACTGGGAATAAGTTTGCACTGATTACGCTGCTGGCATTGGAAGCAGTGATCCTGCAAGGTGTCTTGCCCCGAATCTTACTGACCTTGTGGTTCTATTCTTTCTCGTGTGGAGGGACTATAAATCAGTGCAGAGCGCATGTTTTGTAGGCAATAGGTTTGAGGCTCAGTCCCTGGCAGAGCCTCCAGTTAAAAAGACCTGAGTAGCAGGTAACGGGGAAAACCTCTCCCTCTCTCTGAGCGCAAGGCCCTGGAGAGCCATCGCCAGCTAGAGAAAGTACAGAGCTAGATGGACAAACAGGCCAAACTGATAACAGCCGATGGTATTGCAGAACTTGGATGCCAATGGCTTGTCTTGCTTTTCTCTTAATATTTGTCAAGCGCCTTAATCGGTTTCTTCATTGTGCAGCGACTGCAAAAGAAGAGAGAGCACACAAGAGTGTCCTGGGTCAGGCCAATGGCCCATTTGTCCAGCATCCTGTTCCGGCAGTGGCCTAATTAATGCCTGTGCGGAAACCAGCAAGCAGGATTTGGGCACAAGAGCACCCCTCCCCTCCTGTGGTTTCCAGCAACCTATCAGTCTTGAGCAAAGGAAGGGAATGACTGGGACGTTTTTCCAGCTCCTGCAACAAGCCAGAGCTTCATTTGCTTGAAGGTTCTTGAGGCTCATCCTTTCCCCTGCCTGGTACCTTCCAGATGTTTGGGGCTACAGGCGCTGTACTGGCTGGGGCTGATGGGAGTTCTGCTCCCTTTTAGTTTGCTATATGTCTGTGAACGCCTGACCCATACGTAGGACGTTTCTGCAAAGCTGATGCCCATTTTTGATTTCAAGCCAAACCCTTATTTGCCTGTTTTCTTCTTTTCCTATGATTTCCTCTCGCTTTTTTTTTCTTTCTAAACCGCCTTCTGTGTTTCCTTTCAGGTCTGCTAGCCAACATCACCATGTTCAGCAAGAAGAAGAAGCGCATTGAGATCTCCGCCCCCTCCAACTTTGAGCACCGGGTCCACACCGGCTATGACCAGCAGGAGCAGAAGTTCATAGGGCTGCCGAGGCAATGGCAGGGCATCATCGAGGAGTCGGCCAAGCGGCCGAAGCCGTTGGTGGATCCAGTGTGCATTACGGCCGTCCAGTCTGGCTCTCAGAAGGTAGATGGCACTAGCTTTGCTCTCGTGTGGGACCTGAACTTCATACATTGCTCTCGGAATGGGAATGTGCTTCTGAGCGGTGGCTTAGCGAGTAAGCCATAAAATGGCCAGCTGGTAGCTGCAGCTGCAGCCTGCTCTGATGTGTACAGGTGCTATCTGTAGACCTTTTGATGCTGTGTAAGAAGGGGGCGAGGGCGGGGGGGGGGACACATCCTGAACTTAGCGCTTCAAACCGCTAGAGGAGACTCTCAAAGTAACCTTGGGGTCATTTCACCCCACCACTTTGTCACCAGCCATAAGGTTGGAGTGGTTTTTGAGAACTCAGCGTCTCTCCCAAGGCTGCAGTTTGCTGCCATCTGGCAAAACTCCTGGACATGTGAGTTGAGCCGGGGGACGGATTCCGGTTGCAGTGTAACCTTGAAGGCTTGGGGGTGCGTTCACAAGACTAAACGTAACATCAGAACAGCTTCCTGAATTTCTTTCTGATGAGCGGATTCTGTAGGACTCGAGTTCTGTCCATGTCAGAAGTTTGCTACCCTCACCCACCGGGTATCCTGTCTGTCATTTGTGCTGTGCTTGGATATAGGAGTGACTGGAGTTTTGGACCCCCATCTCTGGGGTGCAGCGTAAGAGGCTCCCCTTGCCGAGCATGCAAAATGAGATGTCGTCTCTGAATGACTGCTTGGTTCAGGCATAGATCCTGGAACGACCCCTTCCATTCGTGGAATGGGGCGATGTATGTGTCCTGTATGTAATGAGTTTGCAGCTCAGCTAAATTTTTTCCCAGGGTGAGGCAGGTGGGGGAGAGAGCGGACCGCAAGCCTGACATATTTCGGAGCTGCGGGACACCCAGGCCTGAACGCCAGAGCCAGAATCTGGACGTGGGAGTGGAGTCCCAGCGCAGCAGGCAAGGGGTCAAATGCAGAGTGTGTGAGGCAGCTCTGAGCTGGCCTCTGGGGGCAGAAGCGCCTGGCTCTTTCAGAAGCATCACGGGGTTCAGCTTGAGGCGGAGGAGCCGAAATGCCTTCTGCTGGAGGGTGCAGGGGGGTTGGTACAGCGCTGCGTGTTAGCAAGCCAGGAACTTGATCCTGAAAACAACGTGGTGTGTGTCCTCAAGTCAACAGTGATTCACCCAGATCTGGAAACCGACAGGCTTTTAAAGGTTCGTGTCCGATGGGGGAAGGGGTTTGCTGGCTGGTTTTCCTGGAAGAGATTGATCGCACTTCCTGTACTATGGGGTGCCGGTTTGGGGCTCATCCTGATAGCCAGCCCACCCTCGACAGCTTACCAGTATGAACATCCTTAGCGGTAAGGAGAATGCCTGTGTTTGTCTATTTACTTAGCCGAGGAGGCAGCAAGGGGTGCTCTGCTTCAGCTTTTAGTTCAAGCCAGGAGCAGATAGTGACAGACAACCCTGTCAGGGTTAGCTGATGGAGAAGGCGTCTATTTAGGCATTAGGATATCAGTGCCTGGCTTTCTATGGGCTAGCAGGATTCAAGGACAACAAAGTGTATTGGGGAGAGTTAAATCATTGTACTGCCAGGTAGAGGGCAGGCGGAAGTGGTGGCCTCTCCTTCACGGGAGGTTTTTAAGCAGAGGTTGGAGGGCCACCTGTCAGGGGTTCTTCATCTGTGATTGGGGGTTGGACTAGATGACCCCTGGGGTTCCTTCCAGCTCTACAATTCTATAACGGTTAGGTGTGAATGCTTGCATGGCATTGAACCTGGCCATGAGGCTTCAGCGTTCATACCAAAATCGATCGGAATGCCTTTTTGCGTGTCCAGGTGTTTTGTATGCGGTTTATCTCCTGGTCACTCTGCTAACAATATTGCATTTTAAAATGGCGTGTGCGTGGTGAGTTTTTTTGCATTTGTTTTTGTAAGCCCAAAGTGGATGTTGTCCTTTTAAATAAGCCGGCTGGCTGGCACGTCCAGGCGCCACCTGCTTGTCCCCAAGTACAAGGTAGGGGCGGAAGTCCTGTCGCATCCCTGACCACAGAGGAAGTGGCTTGTGACTTTCAGGGCACGGCAGAGGCTGCTGCTCCGTGTAATTTCAGCAGAGGGTGACTCAGCCCGTGTTGCCTTCCTGGAGAGAAGCGAGGGAAAGGCTTGGGTCTGAATAAAAGCCAAAGACCTGTTGTTCCAGTCCTGCCGCGGCCTGGTGTGGGGCTTGATGAGACTGGTCTGCTTGGGTCCGGGAGGCGCTGTTGGCAGGAGAATTTGCCTCTTAGCCAGAGCCCCACCTTGTTGGAAGTGCCAGCGATTTACCAGAGATTTACAGAAGATTGGAAGAAGTATATGAATTATTTGAAGAGCAACTGTAATCAACAAATTACGCTAGTAGGACTACAAGAAGCAGAAATATACGAAGTGTTACAAAGATAGAGATATTGATTATGAGATTGAAATGTCATAGGGAAAATAAGAAATTCATACTAAGAGATTAGATTGGAAAATTTTCAGACAGGACTGATGGAAGTCAAAAAAATTGAATAAGATGTAAAAGTATGTTTAATTACTGTTGAAATGATATGTTAAAAAACAGATATATACAGTGGTACCTCGGGTTAAGTACTTAATTTGTTCCGGAGGTCCGTTCTTAACCTGAAACTGTTCTTAACCTGAAGCACCACTTCAGCTAATGGGGCCTCCTGCTGCTGCCGTGCCACCGGAGCCCGATTTCTGTTCTCATCCTGAAGCAAAGTTCATAACCTGAAGCACTATTTCTGGGTTAGCGGAGTCTGTAACCTGAAGTGTATGTAACCCGAAGTGTATGTAACCCGAGGTACCACTGTATATAGGAAGTGCCAGCTCAAATCTCCCCCTGCCCCATGCCCTAGCTGCAATATTCCAGTAGAGCCATCTTGCTGGCTGTTCCTTTTCTTGGCTGTTCTTCCAAGCTTCTTCCGTTCTTTCCCTTTTACCACTCACCCACACCTTTCCCTGCTTCTGGTGTCATCCTGCCCCATCTCTCCAGAATTTGGGACGTGCCTTGTTTAGGGAACTAAACAACCCCTCCCTGCCTTCCCAATAAACGCCACGGCAGTTTTGCAGGGATTGCTTGCTTCCCTTGGAGGCGCAGCGCTGCATTTCTGGGGAGGGCGAGGCGCCTTGTCCCAGGGGTGCTCTGGGAGCTGCAGTGGGGAGGGGCCCCTGTTGCCGCCTCCGACGAGCCGGGCTCCCATTCCGTGTTCTGGCAGCTGCAGGGTGGGATCTTAACGTTTCTGCAGGCCTCTGCAAATTGCCTCTTGTTTACCCAGGAGGACACTTCAGAAACTCATTCAAGGCAACACGCTGTGCATTGCTGCTTCAGGCCGTTTGGAACGGCATTTGTAGCTAAGAAGCCCATCCCTCTCCCTCTTGCTCTTTGTGCTTAGGCACAGAACCTGCTGTGGAAGGTTCAGCTCTGAGAAACGCAGAACTGTAGAGCTGGGAGAGACCCCCAAGGGTCATCTAGTCCAACCCCCTGCAGTGCAGGAATTGCAGCTAAAGGATCTCTGGCAGATGGCCACCCAGCTTCTCTTTGAAAACCTCCAGCGAAGGAGAGTCCGTTCCACTGTCAAATAGCTCTTACCACCAGGAAGTTCTTCCTGATGCTTAGTGTCGTCTGATGTGTTCTTCCTGATGTGTCGTTTGACCACATTATTTTGGGCCGTCCCCTCCGGAGCAGCAGAAAGCAGGCTTGCTCCCCTCTTCCATGTGACTTTAGATACTAGAATCTCCCTTTTTCCTTTATCCAACAAAACACCTGCCATTGTAGAGAGAGCAGCTTCCGTGCATGTGGGAGCAGTTAGCGCACTGCGCTTGGGCATTTCTCTGACACCAGGCACAGCTCCTGCACGGCTTGTGTGAATGTCAGTGTGGTTTTGTCAGACGAAACTCCAGAGCAAGTCCAGCCACATGCTCCATCTGCTTCTCTCGCGGGGAGCAAAGCTTGCATCGCTTAGTCTGTAGCCTGCACTTTCCCCGGGACCCCCTTTCACTCAGCCTTCCCCTACTCCCTGTTGCCTCATAGATCTCCTCCTGCTGCCACATGCCCACACGGAAGAAACCTTCTGTTTCTGCCCCTTTGGGCGCCACGTTGGACTAGAGCCAGTTTGAGCCAAGTGTGCTTGTGTAATGGTACGTTATAGCGGTTAGGAGTGTTCTTGGCCCGGAATCTGGACCTTCAGGATGGAGTCTCCTTCCTTGGAGGTTTTCAAGCAGAAGTTGGATGGCCTCCTGTTGTGTCTGATTCAGTTGAGACCCCTACATTGCAGGGGCTTGGACTAGATGGCCCCTGGGGCTCCCTTTCGACTCTGCAGTTCTGTGATTCTGTGTTGATCCTGCGGCTCAGATCTCTCTCTTCCATGAGCACATTCCCTCTCTTCCCCCCACCCCACGCCCTCCGGCAAGCCTGCCTCTTGGGAATCTTTGCCTCTTGACGTTTCCAGCTGGCTAGATGAGCCTGAGCGCGCTCTGATAAGGAAATCTTTATGCGCTCGCACAGCTCTCCAATGAAAGAGGTTCCACAGTGTGGAGCTATGCATTGTGTAGGCTGGGGGCAAAAGGCAGCCGCTCTTGGCATACTAAACACATTCATTGAGGGCGGCCCACGTCAACTGAAGGGGCTTCAGCGGGGGAGAAGGGCGCGCACATGGATTTTGTGCGCTGGCGCACTATAGATGTGGCCCTCCTCTCTTTCCCATCTCCGTCAGCCACTTCCCTTTTGTTGGGGGGGGGGTGTAAGGCCCTGAATGGCTCCTAGTTATGCTGGCTCTGCGTCCTGCCCCCAGAATCAGAGGCAGCATGCGCCTTAAATTCTGGCAACTGCACTGTAACTGAGGAGAGTGGCGTTGCATTTGGGCATCTGGTTGGCCACTGTGAGAACAAGATTCTGGGCTAGGTGGCCCCCCCTTGGCACTCTTAGGGTCTTAGGTCCTCACCTCCAGCGATGCTGTGCAGCCCCTTTTTATACAGTCTGCAGGATTATGGACTAAAATGGTGCAGAGTTTTGCACATAGACAACATTGTTACATATACAGTGGTGCCTCGCAAGACGAAAAGAATCCGTTCTGTGATTCTCTTCGTCTAGCGGTTTTTTCGTCTTGCGAAGCAAGCCCATTGAAGGATTAGCGCTATTAGCGCTTTTAGCGGCTTATCTGCTGATCGGATCAGCTGATAAGCGGCTTAGCGGCTTAGAAAAAGGGGGGAGGAAAAAAACCCAGCAGGAACTCGCAAGACATTTTCGTCTTGCGAAGCAAGCCCATAGGAAATTCGTTTTGCGAAGCACCTCCAAAACGGAAAACTCTTTCGTCTAGCGAGTTTTCCGTCTTGCGAGGCATTCGTCTTGCGGGGCACCACTGTACAGTGGTACCTCGGGTTACAGACGCTTCAGGTTACAGACTCCGCTAACCCAGAAATAGTACCTCGGCTTAAGAACTTTGCTTCAGGATGAGAGCAGAAATCGCACAGTGGCGGCAGCAGGAGGCCCCACTAGCTAAAGTGGTGCTTCAAGTTAAGAACAGTTACAGGTTAAGAATGGACTTCCAGAACTAATTAAGTTCTTAACCCGAGGTACCACTGTAGAAGAGTAGCAGGTTGGGGAGGCTGGGCTGCAAGCTCTTCTCCCTGCCTTCCTAATAATCATAATTTTATTATTTATATGCCCCAGCCACTCTGGGCGGCTCCCAAGAAAATATTAAAAGCACAGTAAAGCGCCAACCATTAAAAACGTCCCTACACGGGGCTGCCTTCAGATGTCTTCTAAAAGTCAAATAGTTGTTTATTTCCTTGACATCTGATGGGAGGGCATTCCTTCTTCTTCTTTTTTATAAGATATTTATTAAGATTTTCAAAAAATTACAAAAGAAAAAGAAAAATACAAAATAAAAATAGTTAAAAAACAGTTCAATCTTTCTATCACATATTTTTCATTTGCTTGTTTCCCGGACCTCCTCATGCCTTCCTTTTCTGTATTCCAGTTCCAATTGTTAATTCAGCAAATCCCTCCCCTCTTCATTCATCTTAATCTTCAATTTTTAAATATTATAACATTAATATTTTTTTTACCTATTAATAACCATTTTCTCATATTCCCTTATAGCATTACAGCAAAAGACCACTTATTTTCTATCCAACATCATTCTAACATTCATTAATTTTACAGTGTTTCTGATGGGAGGGCATTCCACAAGGTGGGTGCCACTACTGAACCAAGCCTTCTGCCTAGTTCCCCGTAACTTTGCTTCTCGCAGTGAGGGAACCGCCAGAAGGCCCTCGGAGCTGGACCTCAGTGTCCTGGCTGAACGATGGGGGTGGAGACGCTCCTTCAAATATACAGGGTCCATATTCCTAACTTCCTGTGTGGAGGCAATTATTTCCAGGGGGAAGCATTCACCTCTCTCTCTCCCCACCACCATAGCCTGAAGTGTTACAGTCCACGAAAAAAGCCTGCTGACTGTGTAAACTGGGACAGAATCGCTCTTTGCAGAAAGATCAGGGATCCTTGGGAGGGCTGCAAGCGCTGAGGTCAGGTTTTCATCTCCAAGGGAGCAAGGAGCGAGAGTGCCTTTCTGGAATACTTATTTATAAATGCGTTCTCGCCGCCATCATCCCCTGTATAACTGTACAGTCACCGAGCCAATTACCCGAAAGCCGTACTTTTCTCTGTGGGTGTGGGTGCTTATTTGTGTTGCTGCTTTGGCCCACATGTGAGGCTGTTGGCGGAGAGCGTTTTTCAAGCTCCTGGTCTGAGGAATCTGCACATTGTCCTCCCAGGGTAGAGTGAAGATGGCAGCATCTCGCTTGCTTTGGATTTGGGCCGGAGGAACATTCATGGCAGCAGTCAGGTGTCACCATGCGAAGCGTCTGGCTTACGAGTCCTGTTTTGGCAGAGGCGGAATAACAGAAGTTGTGTGTGCCCACTCGTCTGTCTAGCCTCCTCCTCTCCTTCACCAACCAGCCTCTCTGAGCTTAGGAGCTGTTCTGAAGGCAGATTGTGAGACTTCCTATCAGGCTCCTGGAGCCTTAGCGCTGCTTGTTCTGGAAATAAAGTGTTGCATGCAGGCCGCAAATAGAAGGAAAGTTCTTGGTTCTAGTAGGTCACAGATAACTGAATGTTGACTTGCACCATTTGCATCTCTCTGAAACCAGTGTTAGAAACTCAGATATATAAGCTGGGTGCCAAACGACTCCTTAAACCAGGGTTACAGTCGCCAACACGGAATGCCTAGTTTGCCATTTTGGGGCCAGGAGGCTTGAAAGTTGTATTTTTCAGTGTGACTTTTTGATCCTGAAATTTGTTCTGATTTGGCAGATAGAATCTCACTGATAGAATTCTAAAGGGTGTGTTGTTAGCGTGTGAAAAACAGGCAAGACCCAAGGACCCCCAGGCATGCACCTCTAGACGGTGGAGACGTCAGGCACCGTCCTGGCGCCCCGGTATCTTCACATGGTTGCAAGCGACTGATAGCCAGGTGCAAAATGCGCCTGGCAAATTTCAAATGCTGTGTGAACCAATGGTTGTTACGTTGCTGCTGGAAATTTTTCCTTAAAGTCCTCCGGTGTAAAAGTAGCTCCATCAGGCCTCCTCTCCTGCAACTGTCATTTGGGGCAGCCATTCCACCAGACTGCGTCAGCAGGAGAGATAAGAAGCAGGGCTCTCAATTGGTCAGCTTTACTGAAAGGCCAGCTCCATCAGGCACTTCCTGCCCCTGAACTGTGCCTGCTGGTCAGTATAGAAACAGCTGTTTAGAAATGGGTGCCTGAGTTTTGATTTTTCTTCTTCCCTCCTTGTTCCCTTCCCCTTGAGTGTCTTTTCTTTGAGATTGTAATCTGTGGGGCAGGGACTGTTCTGTTTTGATGGGATGTAAGCCACTCTTGTACCTGAAGAGCCAGGTACAAATGCTCTAAATAAATCAGCATGGCAGAAAGGGCCCTTGTGAGTGAAAGGAGCGATCTCTGGAAGCTCTCCTGCTAACACCCACATATCTATACTGCAGGCCTCACACAGGCCTTGCCTCCCAAATACTTCAGCGCTCTTGCAGGAGTTTCTTGCGGTGGATTGTGGTGTGGTTGGGTGTCTCTGTTCCAGACACCGCAATCTGTTTTCAGTCTGGCAGGGTGTCCTTCAGAGTGTTCTAGCAGATGTGTGGGTCTGGTTTTGAAAGGGAAAAAATAATAATCTGCATGCCTGGCCTGGCCTGGCTGTTGTGTCCTCTCGCTTGCTTGCAGCATGCAACTGATCTGTGTGTTGTGCAGAGTGTGATAAGAGCCGGCGCAAAAGTATAGGATCAGGCCTTGAGGAAAGGAGGGGGAAGCAAAGCAACACATCTCTGCTTCGGAAGCCAGTAGAAAAGGTGGGATGTGAAAGTTGCTTTGCGTTTGAAGTGCTTGGCAGGTGCAGAGGGGAGGGGAGGGAAAGGTTCTTGCATTGACCCCAGAGGGTGTGCACATGATATGTGAGGGAGGAGTAAGCCTTTTCCTGGGCCACCAGTGGCCACATGAGTGTGGAGTCTTGCAAATCTCACCCCCCCTTTTTTTTCTGGCAAGAGGAAGAGACGGTGGCCATGCTGTGATTGGAAGGCTCTGAAATCAGAGCTTTGCAGACTGATGCAACATAAATGACGGCAATGCATTTTACGTAGATAGCATCGTGGTTTGTGCCTTTGGATAACAAATCTAGAGGCTTTACCGTTTCCTTCAAGCCATTTCTTTTTGAGTCAAGCGTTGTTATCGCCTGCATTTGTGGTTTTCATGGAAGGTTCAATGCACGGATGGAATGGGTGTATATGGGGAAATTACTTCGGAATTCAGAGCAGCTTCCTTAAAGGCCTTGCTTCTCCAGTGTGTGAGCAACAGCGCCCCCTCCCGACGCCCGCATGCTTCTGTACGCTTCATTTTGTGTTTGCGTGTGTGCCAAAACTGACCTGCTGCCAGGCATCCACCAAGCCCCTTAATTTCTTTTTTTGTTTTGTTTTTGTGTTGCTCACCTTATTTTCTTTTGTGTTTGTGTTTGTCTTTTTTCTCCCTCCCCTCCCTGCCGCTTCCGTTTCCCATGCCCCGCGCATAAAGACCATCGTGCGGGGGAACAAGGCGGCCAAGGACGGCTCCCTGGCCTGGCTGCTGGATGAGTTTGAGAACATGTCCGTGTCGCGCTCCAACTCCCTGCGCAGGGACAGCCCCCCCTTCCCGCCTCGGCACGACCAGCTCTACCAGGAGAACGGCCTGAGCGAGGCCCTGGCCAGGCCCTCCCGCCACCACCACCACCACCACTACCATGCTGCCGTCGTCGAGGAAGACTCTGGGGGCAGCAGGGGCAAGGAGCTGAAGGAGCGGAACCGCCATGGCTCCCGGAACGAGCTGGACCAGAACCGGGAGAGGAGCCGGGAAGACAGGACAGCCGCACAGCACCCCCGGGGGCAGGAGCCCACGGGCAAACCTCACCACCGGCCGCACCCTCCAGACTACCACAAGCCCTTCTCGGACCACAGGCACAGGCCACACGAGCGAGACGGGAGGAGGGAGACGGCCGCTGAGAAGGAGCCATCGGAGCGCGTGGTCAGAAGGGAGCGTGCGGACGGCCCTGACAAAAGACCTAAATCGACCTACACCGGGGAGACCAGCCCGCAGTCCCCCCGGGAAAAGAGGCCTCTTTCGGGACCCAATATCCGGACCCCAAATATCCCCATCTCCGAGGGGGTCATGAAAACGGCACAGCAGACCGGGCGGCCTTTTAACACGTACCCGCGAGCGGACACAGATCCCGTCCGGGGTGCTCAGGTAACGTTTCCCCATACCCCTTGTAGGTTGTGGCTCTCTAGCCCTGGCCAGCCAGGACTGACCCTCCGCAAGTGCCTTTTCCCTGGAGCACAAGCTCATCAGCAAGTGAAGATGCCTCCTGCTTTTAAAAGGGATTTGCGTCTTACTGCCAGCATCCCTGAGTGGCTGATGGTGTGATGGGCAGTGGGCACCTTCTGAGCCGCGAAGCCAAGCTCTTCTGCAGAAGCCCCACCCTGTAGAGACCTCCAGAGGCTGGCTCTTTGCTCTGCTCCCTGCCATATTGCTGTGTCTCCTCTTTCTCGGGCCTTCCTTCCTCCTCGGAGCAGCGCTCCCTCGCTTTGCAACCTGCTGTCTTCCTGCAACGTCTGGGTGTCCGTCCTGCCTTTCCTCTCCTCTGCTGTCACAGCCCTTGCTCCCACTAACCTGAGCTACTCTGGTGCTGTCCACCTTCTGAAGGAAACGCTCCTCTCTCTGCTCTTTTCCCTCCGCGCGCCTTTCTCTAACCACCCTCCGCAGCCCCACGGCCTCCTGCACAGTGACTCTGTCTCTCTCTCTGTAGAAACGCCGCAGCAATACTGCGCTGTGGGTGCCGCAAGCCTCCATCGCGAGGGAATCTACCGTGGAACTGTCAGGTGTCTGGAACCCTTTTTTCTTGCACCTCTGCCACTCTTCTTCCTCCTCTTCCTCTTCCTCCAAGGGCACCGCCATCCTTAGCTTCAACTTTCTTTTGCGTCTAGCTAACCACTATCATCTCCGCCTCGGTTCCTGTCCTTTGTCCTAATCTAGCAGGGGGCCCTGCCGCTTTCCTGCTGTGTGCGTATGTGTGTGTTTGTGTTCTGGGCATAACTCTGCCACGGGCAACAGGAGAGATGAGCTACAGAGGACAGAGAGAACCTGGTTTGTGGGCTTTCTAGAGGGCATCTGTTTCGACACTGGGGGGAGAAAAATGCAGGGCTAGGTGTAACTCTAGTCTGATCAAGCAGGCTGCTTTTACTTTCTTATGGCATAGGTTAAAAGGGCTGGGAGACACCTCTGTGTGTCTGGGTCTCTTGAGGTGTTACTGAATTGCAGGGGGCTGGGCTAAATGACTCTATGGGTCCCTTCCAACTCTACAATTCTACGATTCTGCTGTTGGGCAGAGAAGACGGCCCTGGGCTGAACGGATCAGCAGTCTCTTACTCCATATTAGTCCGCAAGAGCTACCCACAAATCTCTCTCCATCAGTGCTCTTCAACGGTTGGGTGCCCAGGTATTGTTGGACTACAAAACCTATCACACCCCCCCCAGTTTAGCTAATGGTCAGGGATGATGGGAGTTGTAGTCCGGCAACATCTGGGGACCCAAGGTTGGAGGGCGCTGCTCATTCTGGGGCAGGTGGGGGTTTGAGAACACATGACCTGTTTTGGCGAGATCCATACTTCACATATTATCGGAACTGGCGGTGGTGAATCTCAAGTCCTAAGGCACCAACATCACCGTATTGGTTTCTGGCACTCAGTGCTCGGGTTGAGGGTCCCTTGGCAACCGGGCAGCTGGAGTGTGACCTTCTCTGCCCCCTTCCCTTTGTAGTGAGTAGTCTGAGGGGATCATCAGCCCTTCCACGCTTGCCTGAAAGTAGACACTGCTGGGGGTTGGACTAGATGACCCTCGTGGTCTCTTATAAGTCTACAGTTGTATGGTTCTCTGATCTTTTCCGTCCTTCCCAGTTACTGATGTAACCATTTCACCCCACCTACCCCTGCTTCTTTTAGGCAGAGCACAGGCCCGGGAAACCCCAAGAAACAGCCTCCAACGGCCCCATAAGTGGAAACAGCAGCTCCTCCAGGCCCCCGCCATCGGGCCCAACGAGATCCCGGAACCCAGAGCCGCCCCACCCAGGACTCTCCCAGCACGCCTCGGACCCCCACTTGACGCACCTCCCGCCGCCCGCCCACCAGCCGCCCTACTCTCAGCAGCCCCCTCCCCAGCACCCGCCCCCGCAGCCCCCGGGCCCCCCTCCCCCAGCCCCACAGCAGCCCCGCTCCCCGCAGCGAGAGCCCCAGCGGGTCTCCCACGAACAGTTCCGGGCCGCCCTGCAGATGGTGGTGGACCCGGGTGACCCCAGGACCTACCTGGACAACTTCATCAAGATCGGGGAGGGGTCCACCGGCATCGTCTGCATCGCCACCATCAAGAGCTCCGGGAAGCTGGTGGCCGTCAAGAAGATGGACCTGCGGAAACAGCAGCGGCGGGAGCTGCTCTTCAACGAGGTGAGGGGCCGGGAGGTGGGGTGGAGAAAGGTCCCCACTCCGTAGCCTCGCTTCCTGTTCTTCTTCCCCTGTGTGTGTTGAGAATGGTGTTCCCCTTCCCCAAAGGGTATAGTGTGGGGTGTCCTGGCAGCAGAGGCGGCTAGTATAAAAAGGGTACCATTAGGTCCAGTCGTGACCGACTCTGGGGTTGTGGCGCTCATCTCCCTTTACTGGCCGAGGGAGCTGGCGTACAGCTTCCGGGTCATGTGGCCAGCAGGACTAAGCCGCTTCTGGCGAGCCAGAGCAGCGCACGGAAATGCCGTTTACCTTCCCGCTGGAGTGGTACCTATTTATCTACTTGCACTTTGAGGTGCTTTCGAACTGCTAGGTGGGCAGGAGCTATGGGAGCTCACCCCGTTGCAGGGATTCGAACCGCCGACCTTCTGATTGGCAAGTCCTAGGCTCTGTGGTTTAACCCACAGCGCCACCGAAAGCCCTTAACACAGCCTTTCTCAAACTTGGGTCTCCGGCTGTTGTTGCACTGCAGCTCCCATCATCCCTAGCTAGCAGGACCAGCAGTCAGGGATGATGGGAGTTGTAGTCCAGCAACAGCCAGGCACCCAAGTCTTCACAATTTGGGACCAGTTCACCTGCGAGATCACCTCACCCCCTTCGACTGCTCTGCAGAACTGGCACTCTTCCAGGTGCCGTGCAGTGCTTTTTTTCCTTAAAAAAAAATGTTTAGGGGTACTCTCATTTTCCTACTCATATTGAAATACTGCCCCTCAATGAAGCCAAACTTAGATTCACAAAATGTTTAGGGGTATGCATACCCCTGCGTCCCCCCAGAAAAAAAAGCACTGGTGCCATGTAACACCCGTTCCATATTTTGACATGGCAGCACTTAAACTTTGGAACTCCCTGCCTCTTGAGATCGGACAGACGCCTTCACTGTACTTTTCTGGGCACTTATTAAAAACATTTTTGCTTTGACAAGCCTGCCCAGACATTTCGGAAGTTGATGTGAGTGTTAATCTGTTCTTAAAGGTAAAGATAAAGGGACCCCTGACCATTAGGTCCAGTCGTGGCCGACTCTGGGGTTGTGGCGCTCATCTCACTTTATTGGCCGAGGGATCCGGCGTACAGCTTTCGGGTCATGTGGCCAGCAGGACTAAGCTGCTTCTGGCGAACCAGAGCAGCACACGGAAACGCCGTTTACCTTCCTGCCGGAGCGGTACCTATTTACCTACTTGCACTTTGATGTGCTTTCGAACTGCTAGGTTGGCAGGAGCAGGGACCGAGCAACGGGAGCTCACCCCATCGCGGGGATTCGAACCGCCGACCTTTTGATCGGCAAGCCCTAGGCCCTGTGGTTTAACCCACAGCGCCACCCACGTCCCTAAATCTGTTATTAGTTTGCTGTTGTTTTGACTTGTTACTTTAGGCGTAGGAGGGGAGAGTTGCTTTTGCGCTCGGATCCTACTTGCGGGTTTGTCTTTGGGGCACCTGGTTGGCCACTGCGAAAACTGGATGCTGGGTTAGATGGCCTCATCCAGCAGGCACTTTTTGGGTCCTTATCCAGCGGCTCTTCCTCCCTCCCAGCTGCCACTGTCCATTTCCCCCCTTTCAGGTCGTGATCATGAGAGACTATCAGCATGAGAATGTGGTGGAGATGTACAACAGCTACCTGGTGGGCGATGAGCTATGGGTCGTCATGGAGTTCCTGGAAGGAGGCGCTTTGACGGACATTGTCACACACACAAGGTATGGGGAGCAGAAGTCTTGAGCCCCTTCTTCTCCGGGACTCTGCTGCTGTTTTACCCATTTTCCTTACAGAGTTTTCTTGAGTCCACCTGGACAGTAGGGCTGGGCGATATATCTATATATCGTCCCAAACCGGTTTGAAGTCCATATCATGATATTGGTTTCATAATTTTTGACCTGGTAGTGTATTGTGCAAATCACGGTATGTGTGTGTTTGTGTGCGCTATGCAAAAATCACAATGCGGGGGAAACCATGAAGCCAGCCAATGTCTCTACATAGCGCCATCCTTATTTCAGACATTGTGATATATCGGTATATTGCGATGTTTATCTGGTTATATATCACAGTTTTGAAAACCAGATATTGCCCAGCCCTGCTGTACAGAGAGCCTTGTTCTCCCAACAGCAGCTGGCTGGGCATATACTGACCTTTGTGACCAGCTAAAAGAAGCCAGGAGTGTGCATGTGTTGATGTAAAGGCCTTTGGGGAAAAGAAGCATTTCCAAAGCTTTGCAGCATGGGCAGGGAAAGAAGTGTTTGTTTTTAAGTGCTCCTCAATGGCCTGACCTTGCTCTCTCTTCGCTTGAAAAGCAGTCCCGTGTGGCTGAGTTGGAACTGGGATGCAGCTGAAAGTCCCTTTTCTACTCCAGCTGAGAGCAGAGGTTCAGAAGATGGTTCTCTCTCAGACGTCAGGGCTGGCTCCTGCCGGATTTCCAGAACTTGTGGACACGCAATGGAGCTGAATAGTGGAAGATTCAGGACACATAAAAGGAAGTCCTCATTCACCCAGCCCCTAGTTAAACTGTGGAACTCACTCCCACATCTTTCTCCTAGTTAACTGCGTATAGAATTTCAGCCTGCACAGAATGACTGTTGAAATACATAACTTTCCCCCCTAATGGTTATGTTTTTAAAGGAAAAATTATCTCGGTATGAAATGTCAAAAGGTATAATTGAAGCAGATTATCGAAAAGAGCAGCTATGCCGAGAGCAGCATGTAGATTCAGATGTTGGCCAAATTTTGCCCAAAGATGAACCTTAGGAAAACAAAGGTAGAAACCAGATGAGTGAATATTTGAGAAAGTGCAACTTTAAAAGAGAATAAGACAGATTCATGGAGGAGATGGCTCTTGATGGCTGCTAGCCAGGATGGCTGTGTTCTGCCTCCACAGTCGGAGGCAGCAGTGTATCCGAACCCCAGGAGGGGAGAGGGCTCTTGTTGGTCGAATCCTGCCTACAGGTTTCCCAAAGAAAGGGATGTCTTGGAGAGACAGGAAGACGAACCAAAGTTTTCATTCCACATCACCAACTCCTCTTTAAAAGGAAAGCAATGGGAGGTTTTTTCTCACTCTCTCCAAATGCCAGAACTTCGGTTTGGGAAGGCCACAGAGAGTCCCTCACACAGCACAGAATAGATTCATGGAATTTTCTGCCACGGAATGTGATGAGGGCTGGCAGGAGCAGGGACCGAGCAATGGGAGCCTACCCTGTTGCAGGGATTCGAACTGCCGACCTTCTGATCGGCAAGCCCTAGGCTCTGTGGTTTAACCCACAGCGCCACCCACATCCCTGGCTTAGGTGACTTTAAAAGGCAGCTTCATGAATCCGTGAAGGAGCAGGAGGGAGAAGGCTGTCACTGACTATTTGCCATCTTAGCTAAATGGGACGCACTCTTATGTCCAGGAGGCGCCTGACTCAGAATTTTTGCCGCGTGGGGAAACAAGGATGGGCGAAAGGTTGTCGCCTTGATGCCCTGATTGTGGGCTTCCCAGAAGGGGATCCGGTTGACCTCTAGAAGCTGTGGGCAAGGTGGACCCACCGAGGTCTGAACCAGCCAGGCTGCTCTTTTAACAGGTGCTGTGTTCTTACTCTCTTTCCAGGATGAACGAGGAACAGATTGCGGCCGTCTGTCTGTCTGTCCTCAAGGCGCTCTCCGTCCTCCATGCCCAGGGTGTCATCCACCGAGATATCAAGAGTGACTCCATTCTGCTCACACATGACGGCCGGGTGAGTGCACGTGGTCCCAGGTGCTGATTTTAAGCTCAAAGAAAACGTAGGAGGAGATGCCAACTAAACATCAGGCAGAACCTTCTGGCAAAATAAAAAAAATCCTTCCAGTAGCACCTTAGAGACCGACTAAGTTTGTTATTGATATGAGCTTTCGTGTGCATGCACACTTCTTCAGATACACTGAAACAGAAGTCGCCAGACCCTGATGTATAGTGAGAGGGTGGGGAGGGGTATTACTCAGAAGGGTGGTGGGAATGGTGATTGGCTGATAGGTGTGGGGGTAGAAACAAAGGAATAAAAAAAAACAAAAACTATTTATTATTTATACCCCGCCCATCTCCCTGGGCTTCCCCAGCCACTCTGGGCGGCTTCCAAAAAAAATTAAAATACTGTAATACATCAAACATTGAAAGCTTCCCTAAACAGAGTAAAACAGGTGTAGGCAACCTAAGGCCCGGGGGCTGGATGCGGCCCAATCGCCTTCTCAATCCAGCCTGCGGACGGTCCAGGAATCAGCGTGTTTTTACATTACATTGAATGAGTTGAATGTGTGCTTTTATTTAAAGTGCATCTTTGGGTTATTTCTGGGGCATAGGAATTTGTTCATTATTTTTTTCAAAATATACTCCGGCCCCCCCCCACAAGGTCTGAGGGACGGTGGACCGGCCCACAGCTCAAAAAGGTTGCTGACCCCTGGAGTAAAATAATGTCCCTGCCCCTGTTCACCTCTTGCTGAAATTGCCTGGTCCTGCAGTGCCACCTGGAGGTGACTCTTCAGTGGTGTCAGGCGGCCCCAAGACTTCTGAGGAGAACTTAAAAACATAGAGTCATAGAGTTGGAGGGGACCCCAGGGGCCATCTAGCCCAACCTCAATGCACTGCAGGAATCTCAATTAAATCATACGCAACCTCCAACGAAAGAGAGTCCACCACTTTCTGAGGGAGTCCGTTCCACTGTCAGCCAGCTCTCACTGTCAAAAAGTTCTTCCTAATGTTTAGTTGAAACCCTAATAATAATAATATATTTATACCCCGTCCATCCGGTTGAGTTTCCCCAGCCACTCTGGGCAGCTCCCAATCAAGTGTTAAAAACAATACAGTATTAAATATTAAAAACTTCCCTAAACAGGGCTGCCTTCAGATGTCTTCTAAAAGTCAGGTAGTTGTTTATTTCCTTGACATCTGACGGAAGGGTGTTCCACAGGGCGGGTGCCACCACCGAGAAGGCTCTCTGCCTGGTTCCCTGTGACCTCACTTCTCACCATATTCAGACTTGTGAGAAGGCAGAATTTTTTATAGCACCCTCTGGATTCTCAGTTGCTTCCTCTGTCTTCTCTCTCCTGGAAGTCCCAAAGCAATTACGTTCAATAACGGTTTGAAATTTCTGCCAATATTTTTTTTAAAAAATTGTATTGTACTTGCGGGACGTGGGTGGCGCTGTGGGTTAAACCACAGAGCCTAGGACTTGCCGATCAGAAGGTCGGTGGTTCGAATTCCTGCGACGGGGTGAGCTCCCATTGCTCGGTCCCTGCTCCTGCCAACCTAGCAGTTCGAAAGCACATCAAAGTGCAAGTAGATAAATAGGTACCACTCTGGTGGGAAGGTAAACGGCGTTTCTGTGCGCTGCTCTGGTTCGCCAGAAGCGGCTTAGTCATGCCGGCCACATGACCCGGAAGCTGTACGCCGGCTCTCTCAGCCAGTAAAGCGAGATGAGCGCCACAACCCCAGAGTTGTCCACTACTGGACCTAATGGTCAGGGGTCCCTTTACCTTTACCTTTTATTGTACCTGTACACACAGCAAATTTTCATGGGCTCCTGCACTGTTGTGAAGAAATCCAATTCTCTTTAACCCACGGGTTCCACACGTCTCTGAACCAGAGTGTTTCTAGGGTTGAGCAATGAAGTGCCCCAAAACAGTTTCAGGATGACAGCATGCTTGGGTCTAGATCAGTGGTTCCCAAAGTAGGTGGTACCCTCCGGGGTGAGGAAGTGGGATTCCCTGGTGGGGTGCTAAGAGGCAAGGGGTCAGCATGGGGGCGTTGAAAAGCTGCTATCCTAGGATCAACCAAGCTCATCCATTTTGTTGAATTAATCAAACAAAATAGATTTAATTGGGTTTTGAATAAATGCGCAATTACTGTTTCGATTTTTACTGTGTTACTATCTTCCTTAGTGGGTCGTGCAAACGTCTCTTCTGAATAATGCTTTTTATAGGGTAAGGGAGGAGGAACCTGGGTTGAGTTTATGGCTGGGGAAAACCAACCAGTTGGGCAGGGTATAAACAATAAATAATCATTATTATAACCAATAATAATGGGCTGTGGACCCAAAAAGTTTGGGAACCACTGGCTTAGGAGTGGGGCATGTTAGGCCCTTGAACTGGGGTTTAGACTAAGTATGGAATTGAGCCCCACATTAATGGGGTGGGGGAACCAGGGGAATCGCTCAATGGCAGAACGCAAACTTGGCACACGGAATAAAAGTCCTTGGTTCACTCGTTGCCATCTCCAGCTTCAAAGGACATCTGGTAGCCAGGATCGGCCGCTTGCCGCTTGTCAAAATAGAGAGAACTGGGCTAGGCTGACCAGAGGGGTGATGCATCGCGATAAGGCAAAGCCATATATTTGTGGGAGTTTGTCCGCCTCTCGTCGCTTCTTTTAAAAAAAGGAATATTGCTGATCTGCACTGCGAAGGCTGGAAAGATGCTTCCCGCAGCAGACCTCGTGAGCAAACTCACCCTGAGCCTGCTCCAGCCACTGACATGCTTCTTTCGCTTGGCTCTCCCTTCCAGGTCAAACTCTCCGACTTCGGGTTCTGTGCGCAAGTGAACAAGGAGGTTCCGCGGCGCAAGTCCCTGGTTGGCACCCCTTACTGGATGGCGCCGGAACTCATCTCCCGGTTGCCCTACGGGCCGGAGGTAAGAGGGCTTCAACTTCCTAAACCTCCGGCTTTGCCTAAACAGAAATGTTTTCAGCAGATGCCGAAAGAATGCAGTGAAGGCGCTTGCTTGATATCAAGAGGCAGGGAGTTCCAGAGGGTATGCACCGCCACATTCCACTGATCAAAGCAGTCAAATGGTCATTTACGTGGTTTTGATGAAGTTGTCATTTTCTCTAATCAGCAGATATATATATATATATCTTTTGCCTCCGTCCTCCATCCTGAGCTTTCAGGGAGAGGGAAGCTGTAAAATCCAAATGGAACGGAAAGACTTGCTAGTCCAGTAGGGCCCCCATTTTGCAAACCAGTTACAAAACCGTCCAGGCTGGGGAGGGTGAGGCGGAGGCACCTTTTGCTCTTGTTCCCCTTTCTCAATTCCCCCCTCCCCCCTCCCCCCTCCTTCTGTTTCAGGTGGACATCTGGTCCCTCGGCGTGATGGTGATAGAAATGGTGGATGGGGAGCCCCCTTATTTCAACGAGCCCCCTTTGAAGGCCATGAAGATGATTCGGGACAACCTGCCCCCCAAACTCAAAAACGTGCACAAGGTAAGGGACTCCTTTTCCTTCCCTCTCACTTTTCCTCGCTTGACTTCCCCGCCTTAGAAGGATCAAATTCAGGGCCGAAATTTGATGTTGGGCCTCTAAGGATGGGGATCACAGGGTCTGGGTCAGGTCATGCAATGAGAAGCAGTGCTCAGCCATTTGGGTTAGAGAGCCAGTGTGGTGGTGATGATGATGATGATGATGATGATGGGGTTATAGAGCCAGTGTGGTGGTGGTGGTGATGATGGTGATGATTATACCCCGCCCTCCCCGGCCGGAGCTGGGCTCACAGCGGCAAACATCATAAAACTAACACAGCATACAAAGAACATAAGAACATAAAAACAGGCAATCAATTACTTAAAATATATCTTAAAATTAGTTCAGAGGAAGTTAAAATCTGGACAGATGGCCGTCCATGGGTAAAATTGAGAGTGGTTAATATTCTCTAGGGCCAACTGTTACCACTGGTCTTATAAAGGACCTGTGAGCAGACTAGGAGGCCTCTTTAATGCTTGTTCTTATACAGAAAGAAAAGAATCGGACTGAACCCCGACCAAAGACCTGGCAGAACAGCTTCGTCTTGCAGGCCCTGCACAAAAATGTCAAATCCTGCAGTGCTCTGATCTCTTGTGAGAGAGCGTTCCACCAGGCCGGGGCCACGGCTGAAAAGGCCCTGGCTCTGGTCGAGGCCAGTCTAATCTCCCTGGGGCCTGGGATCTTCAGGGTGTTATTATTTGCAGACCTTAAGGTCCTCCGTGGGGCATACCAGGAGAGGCGGTCCCGTAGGTATGAGGGTCCTAGGCTGTTTGGGCTTTAAAGGTTAAAACCAGCACCTTAAACCTGATCCTGTACTCCACCGGGAGCCAGTGCAGCTGGTATAGCACTGGATGAGTGCGCTCCTGTGGCAAGGACCCCATGAGGAGTCTCGCCACAGAATTCTGTACCCGCTGGAGTTTCTGGGTCAATTTCAAGGGCAGCCCCACGTAGTTACAATAATCAAGCCTGGAGGTGACTGTCGCGTGGATCACAGTGGCCAGGTCAGGGCGAGAGAGATAAGGCACCAACTTCTTCGCTTGGTGGAGATGAAAAAATGTCATCTTTGTTGTAGCTGTAACCTGCGCCTCCATAGAAAGGGAGGCATCAAAGATTACACCCAAACTCTTGACGAAGGTGCTGACACTAATTGCACCCCACAAGGGATGAAGAAGAAGAAGAAGAAGAGTTTGGATTTGATATCCCGCCTTTCACTCCCCTTCAGGAGTCTCAAAGCGGCTAACAATCTCCTTTCCCTTCCTCCCCCACAACAAACACTCTGTGAGGTGAGTGGGGCTGAGAGACTTCAAGAAGTGTGACTGGCCCAAGGTCACCCAGCAGCTGCACGTGGAGGAGCGGAGACGCGAACCCGGTTACCCAGATTACGTGACTACCGCTCTTAACCACTACACCACACTGGGAGTGGTTAGAGAGCTGGGCTAGGACCTGGGAGAGACCAGCGTTCGAATCGCCACTCGGCGAGGATGACGCTCACTGGGTGACCTTCAGCCAGTCACTGCCTCATTCAGCCTAACCTAACTCACAGGGTTGTTGCGGGGATTAAATAAGGACCTGAAGGAGCGTCTCCACCTCCATCGTTCTGCCCGGACACTGAGGTCCAGCACCGAGGGCCTTCTGGCGGCTCCCTCCCTGTGAGAAGCCAAGTTACAGGGAACCAGGCAGAGGGCCTTCTTGGTGGTGGCACCCGCCCTGTGGAACGCCCTCCCACCAGATGTCAAACAGATAAACAACTATCAGACTGAAGGCAGCCCTGTTTAGGGAAACTTTTAATGTTTAATAGGTTAATGTATTTTAGTGTTATGTTGGAAGCCGCCCAGAGTGGCTAGGGAAACCCAACCAGATGGGTGGGGTATAAATAATAATATATTATTATTATTATTATTATTATTATTATTATTATTATTATTATTAGGCTTGTATAGAGGCTTAACTTTACAGGTGCATAGAAAATAAGCCATATTCTTAGAGGAAAAGCATGCCTCCATTGAAGCATATACAGCGGTACCTCAGGTTAAGTACTGAATTCGTTCCGGAGGTCCGTACTTAACCTGAAACTGTTCTTAACCTGAAGCAGCTAATGGGGCCTCCTGCTGCTGCCGTGCCGCCGGAGCACAATTTCTGTTCTCGACCTGAAGCAAAGTTCTTAACCTGAAGCACTATTTCCTGAAGTGCGTGTAACCTGAAGCGTATGTAACCTGAGGTACCACTGCAATTCCGACTGCAGGTGCTCCCCCTTCCTGTTTCTGCCCTTCTTACCCTTCTGCCCCAAATGCGTCTCATGCCCCTCCTTTCCCCCTCCTTTCTCCGCAGGTCTCTCCCTCCCTGAAGGGCTTCCTTGACCGCCTGCTGGTCAGGGACCCAGCTCAGCGAGCCACCGCCAACGAACTCTTGAAGCACCCCTTCCTGGGGAAAGCCGGCCCCCCCTCCTGCATCGTGCCCCTGATGAGGCAGAACCGGATGAGATGAAAGAGGCGGCAGAAACTGGACCATCTTACCAAAGAGAGAGAGAGAGAAGACACCTCCGTCGTCCCTGGCAAACCCCCCACCCCACCCCAACGGCAGCTGGAACCCCTCCAGGGACAACGGGCGCACCCCGTGGCATCTCCCTGCTGAAAGAGGGGGCTTCTCTTCCTCCCTCTGGGCAGCGTGGTCAGGGAGACGTGTCACCTCCTCGTTCCACCCTCAGGCCAACCCTCCCTTGAGGGACTCCTCTACGTCCGCCACTGATGCTGGAGACACAAGTCCCACGAACAAGTCCCACCTCCGGCGAGGAGGACGCCCTCTCTGCGCCACACTTCTGTACTACTGAGCTCAGAGCAGGGTTTAGCGCCCTGGAGGGGGGGGGGTTGTTTTTTTTAACAAAAGACTGTAACAATTCCCGATTGCTGTTTAGCCGTTCATATCACACAAGTCTGGGGCAGCGGCGATTTGGGTGGGTAGGGGAGAGCTCGAAACACAACCCCTCTCCAGTCCGTGGTTTGCGAGACCCCTCTCTCGTTCTTCTTGGTAACACGTCTTTCCTCCCAGATAGCGAAGGACAGAGGTGGCGGGGCCATTGGCAAGGAGTGTCCCAGAGAGGGGGGGCAGGGAAGCCCCTCTCCCCACAGTCCGGTCAGATTTCTGGGGACTTCCGTTGAGCCAAGGTTGTCTCTCCCCTCTCCCTGCCCCCCAAGAGCCAAACCTGCCTCGGATTTTCAAACTGGGGAGAAACACTGCGTCTCTTGGTATTGGAGAGGAAGGGAAGGAAGCGAGGTGGGTTATCTCAGGGGCTCCCATCTCAGGCAAACGAGACTCTCAGCTCTGCAAAGCAGCCCTTTTTTTTTTTTTTTAGAAAACCTCCCTCCGTAATTTCCTCCGTGCTCTTAACTGCCAGTTAAAGAGTTTCAGGCCCTCTTCCCAAATCGAGACGGCCGCTTCCACCTACCCAGCCCGGTTCTCTCGTTTTTAAAACGGTCCCTCTTCACAGGGGTTGTGCCCTTCCTGAGCTCCTTCCCCAACCCACGTTTCCTGTGCTCAGGCAGGAACTGCAGTCATCACTGGGGATCCAGACCCGGGAAGGCTGCTTTTAATCGCAAGCCTGCCTCTTCGTCCCTGGTCTCTGCACCTCTTGTCGCCGCTTGGCCAGGATGGAGCTGCCCTGGCCCCTCTCTCCTCCTCGTCTTTTCTTTCCCCTTTGCTCTTTCTCCCCGCCTGACGTTGCCGCGCTGAGCTTGCTTCCTGCCTTCGATAGTGGCAGCTGTTGCCCCTCCGCTTGCTCTTGAGCTTTGTACTCCCCACCCCAGGCAAAATTGCGACTAGCAAGTTTCTTCGGCCTGGAGGGCAGGCTGGATTTTTGGAAGTCCCCCGTTGTGGGCTTTGTTCTGCTCTTGGCCTAGGGTGTGCCAAGAACAGGCCTTGTTCTGGTTTTATTTTTTGTCCTGTCTCGCAGCGGGGAGGCTTCCTCTGGACTTCTCCTTTGTGGCTGGTGACGCTCAGCTTGGAGGGACACTTTGTCTGCCGCTCGCAATGTCACAAGTGTGACGTGGGGCTCCTGGGGTCAGGCGGCCGCACGCCTCTTGGTGTTGCTCACCAGACCTGGAAACCTGCAAACCTTGAGCATAGCCTAGGAAGCAGTGTTCGGCAGGACGAAAAGGGAGCAGGAGAGGGCAAATGAGCTTCCTGGGCGTTTCTCCGTGAGACTGAACCCGTCCGTGGTTGTGATGCTCTGTCGCTTTGCTCCCCTCCGGCTGAACAAGCAGTGGGATACCAGCAACAGGGCCTCTCCTGTCATTGCACCCCACCCCAGCTTATTGCTAGGCTGGGGGGGGGGCGAGGAGATAGGGAGATCACTGCTCCTACGTTCCTAGTCTTTAAAATAGAGGCCAGTACGAGCTTACAAAGTGGCACATCCCTAAGCTCTTGCATTGTTGGCTTTTTTTGGGGGGGGGGGTCCACCTTGCCAGTTGTTGGGAAGCAGCAGCAAAAGCCAGAGACCACCCCCTTTGCTCCCGACAGGTCCCTGTGTGCCGTCTTGTGGCATGGGCAAGGCAGGAATGACAGCGGCTTGAGAGATGAAGGCCTCCGGGTTTGCTAGCCCCGGGTTGGATCGGAAGCTCAGGTCCGTCCTTCCCTCTGGGTTGGAGAGGGATTGAGCCCCCCGTGGCAGGAGAGTGGGGAAGGGTCATTCGCAGCGCTTTCTGGAAAGGAGGCTTGCTCGGGGGCCCAGGAGAAACCGGGAGTCCCCTGGTGTGAGGGGAGGGGAGCAGGCAGAGGTCCCTCCCCTTTGTAAAGTAGGCGCAGCTGCCTTGAGGAACAGAGCTGGCCTCCAGAGGTCTCCACCCCCCTCCTTGCCACACAAGGCACCCCCTCCTTGCATGCTTGTACATACAGAATGGGCTTTTCTGCATGCAGGGTTACAGGGGAAGCGTTTTGCGGGGTTTTCTTCTGCAAGAGTTTGGGAGGCTTTCTTGCGTCCTGGTTTTAGGTTCTTACGGGTATAGGTTATGCATCCCATTTGCCGTGGAAATGCTTTTTGGGGGCGGGAAGGAAGCACCCCGCTTTCTGACGCCCCTCCTAGGGCTCAAAGGGCAAATATTTCTCACGTGCCCCTCCACGAAACCAGGATCTGCCTGTTGCTGCTTTTGCCGCTCTCCTGGCAAATTTGCCGTCAGTTGCAACCACTCTAAGGGGCGGAAAACCCAGGTGATTGGTTTTTAGGATCCTGTGAGTTCCGCTCCTCATCTCCATTGGCATTAGCCAGGTGCAAACTGGCATATTTTAGGAGGGATTTGCAGGTGAGAAAGAGCCAGCCTTGGTCCACACAGGGCAGAATTCCTGCAAGGGTCCAGGATTGAGCCCCTCTCTGCCGACGCTGTTGGCCTGCAATGCAGATACTCTGCAAAACATCCTCTTCCCCTGTTTGCTTCCTGCTTCTGGTGCTTTTCTTCTCAAAACTGGACAGTGTTTCATCTCTTCCAATCTCTAGAGGAACCCTTGCTTGCTACCGAGCTCACCTGGACCTTCTTTCCTAGCGCACCTGGCGTTTGCCTGCAGGCAAAGGCTTCACCCAGCGCTGCATTTGTGGATACGCTCTGTTCTGCAATAAAGCCCAGGGGCTTTCCTCGAAGGCTTTCTTGGCTTTGAGCCTCAGTAAAGGCTAGTCTTCGAGGGCCTAGCAATCACTCGAGCTGCTTCCTGCAGCCAGGACCCAACTCTCCAGCCCTTGTGACTTGGCATCACCACTCCAACCCCTTTCTGAGAAGCTGGGTTGTCCCACCTCCGGGAACAATTCTTTTTGTAACTCTATATACTGCAGCTTTAAATCTGAGCCAGCCCACGGACTGTTCATCTCCTGGTAGCTTGCTGACAAATGGAAGGAGGTGGCAGCCCTAGAATCTCTGGCTCCTGAGGGCTCACTTCCCCTCTTCTCACAGCCGTCTGCTGCCTCCACTCTAGGAACTGGTTTCCCCCATGCACACAGGGGGAAAGGAAACTATTTTTTTATGGCACTAACACACAGATGCACAAACACTACACTTTCCCTGCAGGGGGAAAGACTTCAAATCTCATCCTTTCAAGGCGGAGGGCGATAAACTCTCAGCCTTCCCAAATCCCACATAACACTATATCTTTCCCCCAGTTTCCTGAGATGCAGGACTGGAATTTTAACCACAGGCCCTGGCAGAGAAGCCTCGCCCTGTCCCACAGAACTGGCCTCAGAGCCACTCCCTCATTCCCCCCCCCCATATCCTGCCTCCTTGTAGCTTGAAGATTTTTATATGACTGGAGGTTTGGTAATGGGGGTCTTGCTCCCCTCCCCGTGAGAATGACTACTGATTCATTTCTGTGGGTTTTTGTTACTTTTTTAAAAAGAGAAGTTATTTATATTGCATTTTTTTAAAAAACACACAACAGTATTTTGCGTTGGGATGATTCCCTCCCCCCCCCATCCCCTTTGGATCTGTTGTTTCAGACAGACTGCTGTGACAAATTCTAGTAAGACGTTCTCGCCATGAGTTGTATTGTATAAAGAACCTGGATTCTTCATGTGATGAGATTTGGCTGTGGGTTTCTTTGGTTTGGTTGTTGTCCCCCCCCTTCCTCCCCCCTTTTCAAATGTGGTGTTTGAATTTTGGGTGAAAAGTTTTAAATAGTCAAAATTCTAGTTTTACAATTACAGAGGTGTGCTCCTTCCTTTGTTTTTAACTCTCTCGGGTCTTTCTTGGGAGGTTCTGTCTTCTGGGTTGGCGGGGGTGCGCATTAAGAGCGAAGCCGTCCGGCGATTTGGATCACGAAACCCACCTCTTCCTGACAGATGCAAGAGGACAGAATTTTAGAATCAGAAGGGAGCCCCTTCTGGAGGGTCAGCTAATTCAGCCCCCTGCACTGCAAGGATCCCAGCTGAGCGACTTGGTACTGAAAACGTGCTTTCGTCCTCCTGATCAAAATGCTCGGGGGGGGGAGACCCTTATGAAGAAGAATGAAGGAAGCATTATAAAAAGGAAATGTTGCAATTGATGACTTCAGCTACAGGCTGGCCGGCTATATATCTTCCAGCCATGATAAAGTGGTAAAATTTCTAGATACCCTAAATGACTGTTCCCGAGTACAAGGAGCTGACCAGAGGGACGGTGGTTCTGGAGTCGTGCGGCACCCATCTGCTGCGAGATGTTACTGAGCTGCTTGACAACAATGGCCATAGTTTTATTAAATTAAACGGCCAGTTGCCAAGAAGATCCAGTACAGGCAACCAGAATGATCGAGTGGGTGGAGAAATCCCCCCTACGAGCATCTGGGTTATTTTTAGTTTAGGGGAAAGGTAAGAGCTGATCTGATAGGAGTGTGCAGTGGTACCTCTGGTTGCGAATGGGATCTGTTCCGGAGGCCTGTTCGCAATATGAAAAGAGTGCAACCTGCAGCGGCGCATCTGCGCACATGTGGGTTGCGATTTGCCGCTTCTGCGCATGCGCGTGACGTCATTTTGTGCGTCTGTGCATACGCGAGTGGCAAAACCCAGATGTAACCCTTTCCGGTACTTCCGGGTTGCCGCGGGACGTATCCCGGAAGAACGTAACATGAAGCGGACGTAACATGAGGTATGACTGTCTAAAATGATGCATGGCATGAAGAAAGTAGGTAGAGAAGAAAAGTTTGGATTTGATATCCTGCTTTATCCCTACCCTAAGGAGTCTCAAAGCGGCTAACAATCTCCTTTTCCCTTCCTCCCCCACAACAAACACTCTGTGAGGTGAGTGGGGCTGAGAGACTTCAGAGAAGTGTGACTGGCCCAAGGTCACCCAGCAGCTGCATGTGGAGGAGCAGGGAATTGAACCCGGTTCACCAGACTACGAATCTACTGCTCTTAACCACTACACCACACTGGCTTCCTTTCCCTCCTCCTAACAATGGAACTCGTGGGCCTCCAATGAAGCTGAATATTGGGAGGATGCAGGGCAGATAAAGTCCTCTTCCACACAGCGCAGTTAAGCTGCGGAACTCCCTCCCACAGGAGGCAGTGGTGGACACCAACTTGGAAGGCTTGAAAGAGGATTAGATGAATTTGTGGAGGATATTGCTATCAGTGGCTGCTTCTAGCCTTGATGGCTGTGTTCTGCCTCCACTGGGGGAAGCAGGATGTCTCTGAATACCATTTTCTGGAAGCCTTGGGAGGAGAGAGGGATCTCGTTCTCTGGCCCTGCTTGTGAGCTCCCCTTTTGGGAATCTGGCTGGCCACTCTGAGAACAGGATGCTGGCTTGATCTGGCAGGCTCTTACATCCTTGTAAAAGACACCGTATTTTGAACCCTCTCGTTGCCTTCACGTGGGGCAGTAAGCTGGTCTGAAATAATAATAATAATAATAAAATTTATTTATATCCCACCCTCCCCAGCCGAAGCCGGGCTCAGGGCGGCTAACAACAATCAAATAATCCAACATTCTAAAAACATTTCATTATAAAAATTAATGAAAATCAAATTGATGGCAACCATTAAGCAAAATTCTGTGCAGATTGCCAAAGGAGGGGGTCAGGCTGCGCCCTGACCAAAGGCCTGGTGGAACAGTTCTGTCTTGCAGGCCCTGCGGCAAGATGTCAGGTCCCGCAGGGCCCTAGTCTCTTGTGACAGAGCGTTCCACCAGATTGGAGCCACAGCCGAAAAAGCCCTGGCTCTAGTTGAGGCCAGTCTAACTTCTCTGTGGCCTGGGACCTTCAAGATGTTTTTATTTGCAGACCATAAGTTCCTCTGTGGGACATACCAGGAGAGGCAGCCCCATAGGTACGAGGGTCCTAGGCTGTGTAAGGCTTTAAAGGTTAAAACCAGCACCTTAAACCTGATCCTGTACTCCACCGGGAGCCAGTGCAGCTGGTATAGCACTGGGTGAATGTGATCTCGCAGCGAAGACCCCATAAGGAGAGTCTCGTCGCGGCATTCTGCACCCGCTGGAGTTTCTGCGTCAGTCTCAAGGGCAGCCTCTATGATGTGTTACTTTCGATGTGAAAAGCTGTTTCCATGGTTTAGCATCCCAATGTGTTTCCCTGGCCTCTGCACCCGAATTGATGCAACCATGAGACGCTCCTACTTGTGCAGCCACAAAATGTTCCTGGTATTGGTGGGCATTTGCCACCAGCGATGGATTCAGGGCAACCATTTTGTCCTCCGTATGAGATCAGTTTTGCGGGCACCAGGTGCTGTAAATGCGGACCAGTAACTTCCCCGCTGGGAGCGGTTGCTTTCAGTATGGCTAAGAAGAGATCTCTCCTCTCTGGGGTATAAATTAATGAGTTGGATGAGCTAGCAGTGCACTCACCTTCAGAGCACACACACACACACACACACACACTTCCCAGTTGGGTTTTGAAACAAAACAAGTTGCACCAAACGACTATAAAGCCCTTTTTCTGGCAACGCTTGGAATTCCCCCTCCTTCCCTCAAGCCGCTTTTAATAGCCTGCAGCCGTTGCATCAAGAAACCCCAAAGCTCAGTGAAAAGATTCTAAATTAGTTTAAAGCATCTGGGCAGGTGAATGGGAGAGAAGCACTATTAATACTAAATACACAGTGGTGAATTTTATTTTATTTTATTTTTAAAGAGATAGTCCATTGCTTCGAAGGGCACCTGCAATGATTCTTGCAAAGTTCTTGTCTATAATGACAATGGATGCTGGTTGCTGGGTCCATTCAGAAAGGCAGGCTATATACTGAGAGCTGCGCTGGAAATAATAATAATAATAATAATAATAATAATAATAATAATTTATTATTTATACCCTGCCCATCTGGCTGAGTTTCCCCAGCCACTCTGGGCGGCTCCCAATCAAGTGTTAAAAACAGTACAGCGTTAAATATTAAAAACTTCCCTGAACAGGGCTGCCTTAAGATGTCTTCTGAATGTCAGGTAGTTGTTTTATCTCTTTGAGATCTGCTGGGAGGGCGTTCCACAGGGCAGGCGCCACCACCAAGAAGGCCCTCTGTCTGGTTCCCTGTAGCCTCACTTCTCACAATGAGGGAACCGCCAGAAGGCCCTCGGAGCTGGATCTCAGTGTCCGGGCAGAACGATGGGGGTGGAGACGCTCCTTTAGGTATACAGGACCAAGGCCACTTAGGGCTTTCAAGGTCAGCACCAACACTTTGAATCGTGCTTGGAAACGTACTGGGAGCCAATGTAGGTCTTTCAAGACTGGTGTTATGTGGTCCCAGCGGCCACTCCCAGTCACCAGTCTAGCTGCCACATTCTGAATTAATTGCAGTTTCCGGGTCACCTTCAAAGGTAGACCCACGTAGAGCGCATTGCAGTAGTCCAAGCGGGAGATAACTAGAGCATGCATCGTTTGGGGAGAAAAGCAGATATTTTAGGTTAAATGAACAAAGCTTACTAGCAAACCAGTCAGCTGCTTTAGTGTCGGCTATAAGACTTAAAACAGTTTGAGTAACTCGCCGTGCGCTGACCTATAAAAAGCATAAATATGCACAGGTTTCAGAACATCACTCTTGACCTCCAGTCACTGCCATTTTTATCGAATTTATACCCCACCTTCCTCCAAGGAACAGTTCTCGTCTCCCAGGTCCTAGTAGTCCAATCCTCTTAACAACCAAACTGCACTACACAGTTCACTGCCTGCTTTGGGTACCCAGCAAGATAAAGATAAAAAGCGTGGGCTTGTGGCAGAGACTCCTCTAAGAGTTTGCTCATGCTGTAAAAAAAAATTTCCCTCCGTGGCCTTTGTGCCCACCCACATCCATAGACACCGACCTACTTTCAGACACATAAACATCATAGGCTGCTAAGGCGGTTGCAGGAGTCTACGGAAATTTGAACCCACTGCCTTCTAAGGAACTGGCTGTCTGGTGGGTGGGTTGCCCCCATAAGGTAAAGGGACCCCTGACCATTAGGTCCAGTCGTGGCCGACTCTGGGGTTGCGGCGTTCATCTCGCTTTATTGGCCGAGGGAGCCGGTGTACAGCTTCCAGGTCTTGTGGCCAGCATGACTAAGCCGCTTCTGGTGAACCAGGGCAGTGCACGGAAATGCCATTTACCTTCCCGCCAGAGTGGTACCTATTTATCTACTTGCACTTTTTGGTGTGCTTTCAAACTGCCAGGTTGGCAGGAGCAGGGACCGAGCAACAGGAGCTCACCCCGTCGCGGGGATTCGAACCGCCGACCACCTGATCGGCGAGTCCTAGGCTCTGTGGTGTAACCCACAGCGCCCCCCGCGTCCCTGGGGTTGCCCCCATACCTCAGGACTAAAAAAAACTTTGAGCCCAGATATGTGGGGAGGTTTTCTTCTGGTTTTGCTGCCATTTAAAAGGGGAGTGTTTCTCTCTCCTCTGAACCCAGCCACCTCCAAGCGTTCTAGTCCTGCTGCAATGGCTGTGATGCTCTGCTTGCCCAACAGGTAAGATCAGGAATTCCAGGTATCAAGCTCCTTCTGTGCATCTCCTGCTTTCTCCCACCCCAATCTACCTAAGCAACACCTGGGAGCGGCTGTAAGGCTTCTTTCGCCAGAATCCCAACCAGTGTTAAGAAATCAGCCAGGCTCCGTGTGTGTTTTGCGACTGGCGTAGGTCCAATTGCGACCACGTGGAAATACCTGGGTGGGCAACTGACCTCTCCATCCGACTGGCCCCTCCAACTTCCTCAAGCAGCTCAGCAGAAAAGCTTTTTTTTTTTTTTTTTTTGCTTTTATATTTATATATTTTATTTCTCCAAGAAGTACATGGTTCACCCCATCCCTCAGTTAAACCCTACAACGACCCTGCAAGGTAGGCTAAGAGACCTCCAAGGAGTCAGATGAGCTTCACGACTGAGTGGGGTTTTTGATCTTCGAGGTCCTAGTCCAACGTTCTAACCACTGCACCCTAGTGCCTCATAGAATCCTAGAGTTGGAAGAGACCCCAGGGGCCATCGAGTCCAACCCCCTGCCAAGCAGGAAACACCATCAGAGCACTCCTGACATATGGTTGTCAAGCCTCTGCTTAAAGACCTCCAAAGTAGGAGACTCCACCACACTCCTTGGCAGCAAATTCCACTGTCAAACAGCTCTTACTGTCAGGAAGTTCTTCCTAATGTTTAGGTGGAATCTTCTTGTAGTTTGGATCCATTGCTCCGTGTCCGCTTCTCTGGAGCAGCAGAAAACAACCTTTCTCCCTCCTCTATGTGACATCCTTTTAGATACAGTATTTGAACATGGCTATCATGGCCTCACATGCCCATGTTGGCAGGGAGAGCTGGTCTTGAATCCTTCCAGCTTCCCAGGAGCTCCTTTGGCTTAGCAGCCGTTTGGTCCACTCAGGACGACGGGGGTGGGGGGTGGGGTGGGGTGGTGGAATCTGCCCTCCCGGCCACCAACAAAAAACAGAATAATGGGAGATCAAGGCAAATTCCAGGAAAAGCAGCCGGAAGCTCAGCGAAGCATGTGCTCCAGAGTTGCGCAATCCCCGGGCGCGCTCCTGTGCGCTCTTATTTAAAAGAGGAGCAGGCACTAGGTGCAGAAGGGCTGGGGGCTGATGGGACTTGTAGTCCAACACATCTGGGCGGCTCCACGTGGGCTGGGCGCGCTCCTCCCTCGCCAGAGCAGCCTCGGGTCCCCAGGGGTTGATGGACTACAACTCCCATCATCCTTAGCTAGCAGGACCGCTTGGCCAGGGGTGATGGGAGTTGTAGTCCAACAACACTTGGCGACCCAAAGTCCGGGAAAGGCTAGGTTGGAGTGCCGGAATGGGAGCTGGGAGAGACCAGGGTGCAAAAAGCTCACCCTGGGTGCGATCCTGGGGGGTGGCCGTCACTCTGCCCCTCTCAGCCCTAGCTTACCCCGCAGGGTGGTTGTTGAGATGCAGGGAGATTCGAACGATGTGCGCCACCTTGGGAGTTGCGCTGATGGGAGTTGTGGTCCAACACATCTGGGCGGCACCACCCGGGCTGGGCCGCGCTCCTCCCTCGCCAGAGCAGCCTTTCTCAGCCCCCGGGTCCCCAGGGGTTGGTGGACTACAACTCCCATCATCCTTAGCCAGCAGGACCACTTGACCGCTTGGGGGAAATGGTGGGAAATTTCAGCGCAACAAAGAAATAAATGACCCGGGACAGCTACGGAGTCTGTTCGTTGCCCAACGACGCGCCCAAGGTCAAGAGGAGCCGGAGGCGGTTGCTGGCTCTTGCGGGGCGAATGTGGTGCTGGCGAGGCCAAAATAGCAGGTTCGATCCCCGTATGGGACAGCTGCATATTCCTGCATCGAGAAGGGATTGGACTCCATAAATGGTTCCCAACCTTTTTTTTTTGCCATGCCCCCCAGCACCTCTAAAATCCTGATCCCCCCCCTGACATATAATAATAATAATTTTTATTTATATCCCACCCTCCCCAGCCGAAGCTGGGCTCATATATAATTCTTATTATTCAAAAAATGAGCTCCTATTCACCTGGAGGAAGCCTAAAAAGCACATTAACCGTTAATAACTCATTCTCGAATTGCCCCCCTTAAAAATCAAATTACCCCCCTGTGCCCCACGTTGCGAACCACGGGACTAGAGGATCCTCAAATTGCTCCCTTCCAAATGGACGATTCTGCTAATCCGGATTACCTGCGCGAGAAACAAAGAAGGGGCGGGGCTTGGCTACGGCCCCTCCCACACAGGGAGGATTCCCCTCCCTACTTAAATCCACCTCCCTCTCCCACGCGGCTTTTGGATACCTTCTCCGAGGAGATCTGCGCGCCGGCGCTGGAAGTGGGTTCGTCTTGTTGCCTTTCCCTTCCCCTGCCCCCAAGCTCCTGTCCCCCCCCCCATACCTCCCAACTTCAGGGGAGGCCGTAGAGCCGCTTTATGCGCACTTTACGCGGAGACTGGAGACTGGGGAAGGGGCGCGCAGAAGCCGCGGGCGCCTCGCGGTCGGTGCGCAGCGCGCAATCTTTGAAGCGCCCCGGGGCTTAAGGAGGGGTTTCCTCGTATCTCCCCCTCTCTCTCTTCTTGTTTTAACTTTGTGTGTCTTAAAATCATCTCCGATTGTTAGCGTAGATCCATCCAGTCATCTTTCGCAGAGGTCCTGGGGGGTCGGCTCCCCAAATTCTGCCGCCTTTCATCGCCAAGATACCCCGTTCTTTGCCAGGACTGCCCAGCAAGACCCCTCTCGGCCTTGTGCTCATTGCCCAAATGCGCTCCTCTTGCTGAAGCTTACTAAATCTGTTCCATTGTGAAGGTAAATTGACACCTCCTTATATACATTAAGTGTATGCCAGTGTCTTCACTGCATATGTTTAGGTGCCGGAAGAAAATATTTCTCTTCAACCGGGTATTTGGTTGATAAACTTCTGATGGCTTTGGAAATGTGTTTGTGGGAAGGGAGATAGTGGTTTGGTTTTATGACGTATTTTGTTTGCTCATTTTGTGTTTCTCTGTTGTGAAGCGCCCTGGGATCCTCAGATGAAGGGAGATAGGATACTACTAGTAGTATTAGTACAGTGTACCTCGCGTTACATCCGCTTCAGGTTACAGACTCCGCTAACCCAGAAATAGTGCTTCAGGTTAAGAACTTTGCTTCAGGATGAGAACAGATATCGTGCTCCGGCGGCAGCAGGAGGCCCCATTAGCTAAAGTGGTGCTTCAGGTTAAGAACAGTTTCAGGTTAAGAACAGACCTCCAGAAGTTCTTAACCTGAGGTACCACTGTACTAGTACAAGATGA
Organism: Podarcis vaucheri; assembly: GCF_965113315.1. NCBI lineage: Eukaryota > Metazoa > Chordata > Lepidosauria > Squamata > Lacertidae > Podarcis > Podarcis vaucheri. Next base: position 4,371,051 of record NC_138765.1, on the reverse strand, counting down.
GTGCCGCAACCCCAAACTTGGTTACGACTGGACCTAATGGTCAGGGGTTCCTTTACCTTTTTACCTCTGGTTACGTACTTAATTCGTTCCGGAGGTCTGTACTTAACCTGAAACTGTTCTTAACCTGAAGCACCACTTTAGCTAATGGGGCCACATGATTTCTGTTCTCATCCTGAAGCAAAGTTCTTAACCTGAGGTAATCTTTCTGGGTTAGCGGCGTCTGTAACCTGAAGCGTCTGTAACCCCAAGGTACCACTGTACTATTATTAGTACTATTAGTAGTATTACTAATACTAATACTACTACTAGTAGTAGTAATAGGAAATATCCTCCTGCTTCTTCAGATTCCCCCCCTTGGCATCTGGGTAGTAAGCAGTGAATTTACTCCCCAAGGTTTGATTTGGAGCCCAGGGAGGGAGCAAAGGTCACCCAGGGAGTTTCACGGCTTAGTGGGGGATTTGAATCCGTGACTCTTCCCTGGTCAGAGTCCATCTCTCTCCTCCTCCATCTTTGAGCCATTGATTGGCTTAGCTTGGGGGTGTGTGCATTGTGGTTCTTGCGGTGCAGTGAGTCTTGCACCTTGATTGCCGGCTGGAAAATGGGTTTAAAAGCGGCCCTTTTTCGGAGCCCAAGATGCTGCTGCTCCCTGTTGCCTTCTTGTTGACGATTGAGTTTCCATTCCACGCGGTTAGTCAGTGGGGCTGACTTCTGAGAACTGGAGGAAACGGGGAACTCCTCTGTGGCTAAAACTTGCCCAAGAGTCAGGGCAAGTTCATGAGTTCAAGAACTTCTTCACTGGAAAATGGCAGGAGTCAGGAGAAAGTGTGCCTCATCTGTTAGAAATTATGGGGTTTCTAGCTGTAATGATTAAGTAAAAAGAAAAGAACGGTTAAAAATTTAATTGGACAATAAGGGAGAGGATTTGCTGAATTAATAATTGGAAATTGGAATACAGAAAGGGGAGGTATGAGGAAGTCGGGGAAGTAAGTTACAAGAAAATAAGGGATTAAAATTATACTTGTTTTTGTTTTATTTGTTTGTTTGTACTATTGTTTTGTCTTGTTTTTATATAACCTTTGAAACTTTAATAAAAATCTTAAAAAATATAGAGAAAGTGTGCCTCATCTGGACTGTTCTGTGGAGGCAGAAGAGCGTGGATCAGGCCAGTGGCCCATCTAGGCCAGTATCCTGTTCTCACAGCAGCCACTCAGATGCCCCAAAGGGCTGCCTGAGAGCAGGATCCGAACGCAGGTTCACTTTCTGACTGTAAGAGCTGTTTGAAAGTGGAACAGTCTCCCTCGTGAGGTGGTGGACTCTTCTTCCTTGGAGCCATTTAAGCAGAGGTTGGGTGGCCACCTGCCAGGGATGCTTTATCTGAGATTCCTGCATTTCAGGGGGTTGGACTGGATGACCTTTGGAGGTCCCTTCCAACCCTACACTTCTATGATTCTCTCCTCCTGTGGTTTCCAGAAACTGGTGTTCAGGGTGCTGTGGTGGACTGGAGGAGATGGGCTGGTTGCCTGTTCAGGGTGGGGTTGAGCTCCCTCTGAAAGGTTCAGAGTTGGGGGTGGGTGAGTGCCCCTGGATCCATCTTGGCCTCTGGAGTAGTAGTGTTGTTGTTTTTTTTTAGTCGTTTAGTCGTGTCTGATTTCCTAACACTGGTTGGGATTCTGGCAAAAGAAGCCTTACAGCTGCTCCCAGGCGTTGCTTAGATAGATTGTTGTTTAGTCGTTTAGTTGTGTCCGACTCTTCGTGACCCCCTGGACCAGAGCACGCCAGGCCCTCCTGTCTTCCACTGCCTCCCGCAGTTTGGTCAGACTCATGCTGGTAGCTTCGAGAACACTGTCCCACCATCTCGTCCTCTGTTGTCCCCTTCTCCTTGCGCCCTCCATCTTTCCCAACATCAGGGTCTTTTCCAGGGAGTCTTCTCTTCTCATGAGGTGGCCAAAGTCTTGGAGCCTCAGCTTCAGGATCTGTCCTTCCAGGGAGCACTCAGGGCTGATTTCCTTCAGAATGGAGAGGTCTGATCTTCTTGCAGTCCATGGGACTCTCAAGAGTCTCCTCCAGCACCATAATTAGTAGTAGTAGTAGTAGTAGTAATAATAATAATTTATACCCCACCCATCTGGCTAGGTTTCTCCAGCCACTCTGGGCGGCTTCCAACAAAATATTAAAAATGCAATAAAACATCAAACATTAAAAACTTCCCTAAACAGGGCTGCCTTCAGATGTCTTCTAAAAGTCAGATAGTTGTTTATTTCCTTGACATCTGACAGGGGGGGCGTTCCACAGGGCGGGCGCCACCACCGAGAAGGCCCTCTGCCTGGTTCCCTGGAGCTTGGCTTCTTGCAGCGAGGGAACCGCCAGAAGGCCCTCGGCGCTGGACCTCAGAGTCCGGGCAGAACGATGGGGGTGAAGACGCTCCTTCAGGTATCCTGGGCCAAGTCCATTTAGGAAGCTCATGTACCCTCCGTGGCAAGGAGTGCCTTTGACAAGCAACAGCTAGAACATCAACTGCACCTGTTCTTGGACCAGGGATGGTCTGTCCATGGGGCACCGGCAGCCTTGATTATTGCAACGTGCTCTTTTCAGGGCTGTCCTTGGGCCTGGTCTGGAGGCTCCAGCTGGTGCAGAATTCCACCCCTGGGCTACTGAAGGGGAGAAAGTATTGCCGGCACATAATTCCGGTGCTCAAAAGTTTGCACTGGGCCAAGGCTCTTGTTTTACTCAGCAGCACTTGTTATCTATTGCTCTAATCAGGGCCGGATTGAGGTTTGATGCGGCCCTCAGCTCCTGAAGGTGACGGGGCCCTTTATATGTCCAGCTGTCCTTTGTCAACAAATTGTCACTGTTTTCTGTGTTGAATATATGCTATATGGTAATTTATGGACCTAATAGGAGCCTACACAACACAATTACAGATAGGTAGCCGTGTTGGTCTGCCATAGTCAAAATAAAAAAGTTCCTTCCAGTAGCACCTTAAAGACCAACTAAGTTAGTTCTTGGTATGAGCTTTCGTGTGCATGCACGAAGGTATCTGAAGAAGTGTGCATGCACACGAAAGCTCATACCAAGAACTAACTTAGTTGGTCTTTAAGGTGCTACTGGAAGGAACTTTTTTATTTTGACTACACAACACAAAACACTCTTGCTGTATGTAGGTTTTATTTTATTTGTTTTTTACCTTATGTTTTGGAAATGTGCACCCAGTTTTTCCCCCTTTAATTTTTTGCCCCCCCCCCCCCGAGAGTGGAGACCCAGGCTAGAGCTTGTTTAGCTTAGACGTACACCTGGCACTGGCTCTAATGATTAATTGGATCAATGCGGTACTCCTGTCCAGAAACCCATCTCCCAGGGCCCAACTCTTCCTTCCTTCCTTCCTTCCTTCCTTCCTTCCTTCCTTCCTTCCTTTCTTTCTTTCTTGCCTTTAATAATAATAATAATAATAATAATAATAATAATATCTTTATTGTCATTGCCCCCTCTCGGGGACAACGAAATTACTTGGCTGCTCCATCCACCCAGGTAGGGCACTCCACACAAAATGAAAACAACTATAAAAACACTAATTAAAACAATACAGTATAATACAGCAAGGAAGATTAGATGACTTTCAAAGTCCGGGCTTCCCATTCAGGGCCGAGATCGCTCTGGAGAAGAAGCTGTTCTTAAGACGGCTCATTCTTGTCTTCATCGTCCTGTATCTCCGTCCCGACGGCAGGAGCTCGAAGAGACAGTGACCAGGATGCGATGGATCTTTTACTATGTCCAGTGCCTTCCTATGGCACCTTGTGGCATAAATCTGCTCTAAGGTGGAGAGTGGGCAGCCAACAATGCTCTCTGCTGCCTTAACAACCCTGCACAACCCCAACCTGTCCCGGGTAGTACAGCTTCCGTACCACACACATAAGCCATAAGTGAGCACGCTCTCAATGGCACAGTGATAGAAGGCAAGCAGCAGTTTCTGCGGAAGATGGTTTTTCCTTAGAATTCTCAAAAAGTACAGTCTCTGCTGCGCCTTCTTCACAAGCCCCCTTGTGTTGACACTCCAGGACAGATCCTCTTGTAATTCAATGCCCAATATACCACCATTATCTTCCAAGGATCTCAAGATATACATAGTTTTCCTCCTCCCCATTTCCCCCTCCCAACAACCCTGAGAGGTAGCTGACTGGCCCAAGGTCACCCAGGGAGTGGGGATTTGAACCCTGCTCTCTCAGGTCCAACACTCTTAAAACCCTTCATGCCCCACTGGCTGTTTTCATTGGCCTTTCTCAGTTGGGTGCCCTCTGCCTGTTTTGGACGGACAGTCCCTTAGCTGGCGCAGGGTGGAGTATCCCTGCCCTTGAATGCTGAGTCCAGGTGTTTTTCGGGCGTGCAAATATTGATCCGTTCCTTCTCTTCCTCTGCCACAGGGTCCTTGGGTGACCTTTGTCCTTTCCCCTGCTTGCCAGAGCTGATGCTCAAGATGTCCTGCTCTCATGAGAAGACCATGAGAAGCTTATTCGTGTGCCTGGTTCTCGTGACGCTGGGTGACACCCGGCTTTCCTTCCGGAGAAAAGGTAGGCATCCACCATTCGCTGGGTGAGCAACCTTGGCGGTTCCTACGTAGTCTGTGTTTTCAATCCCCTGGCATCAATGGCTGTGATGGGATCTTTGTCTAGACTGAGCAAGGCTTCCCCAGCTTGGGTCCCCAGCTGTTTTTGGACTACAACTCCCATCATCCCTAGTTACCCAGTGGTCAGGGATGATGGGAGTTGTAGTCCCAAAACAGACAGACCCAAGGTTTGGGAAACACTGGGATTCCAGATTTTTTCAGATCCCCCATCCCCATTCCGTAAACTCATCCTCATAAACCTGCCTATAAAAAAAGCATTATTCCGAATAGCGGTTTGCGTAACCCACTAAGGAAGCAGAAAACACGGTAAAATACAAAGCAGTAGCAATTAATTGCACATTGATTCAAGGGTTGCTGTGGTAGGTGAAGCTTTGTGCATTTCTAGTAGGCAGTTATACATAAATAGGTTATGCTACGAATTTCCTTAACTTTTACTTTTTTGTCCATAAAAAATGTGCAAATATATATTTTTTCCATGCAATTTTCTCTGCTGTATGTTGTGTTTTTAGCTACAATATTAGTGGTGGACATGCAAAAAGGCTGGAGCATTCGGGGAAATGATATATAATTGTCAGGGGTTCAGGAGCAGAGACGCAGAGAAGGGAGGAAGCAGAGAGCGAGGGGGAGGAATCCGAAGGGAAAATGAGTGATGATGACGACCCGAGATCTCCAAGCCTAAGCAGTGAGTCAGAGGACTCCCAAAAGGGAGCCCCAGTGAGCAGAGCAAGGGGGGGATCCGGGGGGACACCCCAGGAGGAAGGGAACAGAGGAGATTCAGAGAGTAGCAGCTGGAAGTCGGGACCCACGCTCAAGACTGAGAGCAGCAGGGAGGAAGGTAGCCAGGCATCGGGTTCCGGAGGCTGTCAGCAGGAGGGAGGGCACGAGTCAGGGGTGGTCACGCCCTCCTCAGAGAGCGAGGCAACGGTTAAGAGGAAAGTAGAGAGTTGGGCGCGCGCGCCAAGTTCAAATGCAGCGGAAGCTGGAGCAGTAAGCAGCCCGGAGAGTGAGCCAGGTCCCAAAGCCCGCCGCAAGGAGGCCGAAGGATCAGGGGGGTCAGCGTCAGAGGAGAGTAGAAGGGAGGAGGCCCAGGGGGGCAGAAGGACCCAGAGACGTAGGGAGAGGCGAAGGAGGTGGAGCAAGGCTAGGGTATTAAGCTGGTGTGCAAGAGGCGGGGACTCAGACGGGTCTTCGCCGACCTAGGGCAGAAGGTGTAGAGCTGCACGCTGCAGTTCGGAAATGAAACCTGTAACTTAATAAAGACTCTTATAAAGTGAACGCTGGCGGACTTAGTCCTATGTGAGCTGGGACTGGGTGGCAGCTCTGACAGTAAGACCCGTCTCACAAAAGCTTCGGACACCTGATATCTCGCAGCGGAGAGAGAGGCAGCTGGAGGAGGGGATCGGTGTTTGGGAGCAAGCTCACGACGGTTAGCAGAGATGACGGAAGCAGAGACAGTTGCAGCGCTGCAACAGGCAGTTACCCAATTGAACGCGGAGGTACTGGCATCCAAGAAGAGGGAAGAGGATGCGGCAGCCGCCTACAGAGATCTCCACGCCAGGTTTGAAGCATGGGTTAAACACGGGCAGCCAGGACCCAGACCGGAGGGGGTTGGGTTGGCACGGAGAGCAGGAGGGCTTGTGGCTCACTTCGATGGGAATTTACAACAGTACCCCAATTTTCGAGCAGACGTAATGTGCGCACTGCAACTGCTGGCAAAAGACTTTAGAGATGAGGAAGAGAAAGTGGGGTTCATACTATCCCATTTGCATGGGGATGCTAAAGCGTGGCTACGCAATTTGTGGAGGGATAAAGATCCGGCGCTTCAGAATGCAGATGCCTTTATCAAAGCGATGGATGCGTGTTTTTGGTCTACTATTGATGTGGATCTTGCCCGACGGGAGATTCATGGACTAAAACAAGGGAGGGCAAGCGTCCGGCAGTACCACGCCCGCTTTTTTGCGCTGGTGAGTGCCTTAGAGTGGGACCGGGATTCGCCCCCTGTCAGAGACCTGTTCTGGGAGGGTCTAAGCTCTGCGGTCAAGGATGAGATTGCAAGGGGGGAGAGGCCCCGAAGCACGCAGGAGGTGGTCCAAAGGGCGCTGACTGTGGGGGTGAGGCTGGAAGAACGTCCATGGTGCAGAGATGAAGGACGTGGAGGGCGCGAAGCAGCGAGAAGTTTCTCTTTCATTCCAAGAGAAGCAGCGCGTGCGCAATCCACACCTCCGCCTGGAGGGGGAGGGGAACCGATGGAGGTTGGAGGTGCAAGGGCTCAGTCAGCAGCCAGAGCCCAAGCACCGACAGCAGTGAAAGCGAAGCCTCCTAGAGGGAACAGGAAGTGTTACATCTGCGAGGATCCAGGCCATTTGGCGAAAGAGTGTCCCCGGAGGTTCCACAAGCACACTGCAGCCTCAGCAATGGTGACTGCAGCAACGCAGCAAGGAGAACCACAGCAGGGAAACGACGATGTCTGGCTGGAGACAGAGGCACTGGGGCCCAGCCAGACGCATCAGTGAAGCAGTCCCCAGCGATCTTGCAACCCACGGACCCCCTCCCACCCAAACCAGTAGTGCAGCTCACAGCATCTCTCCAGCTACCCGATGGCGTCACTATCGAAGTGCCGCTTTCTGTGGATTCTGGAAGCAACGCAGACTTTATAGCGCAGGATTTTGTGGAGCAGCACGCTATACAGCTACTGCCTGCCACTCTGCCCCTGCAAGTCGTCACAGTGGATGGCAGAGAGTTGCTAGGGGGGCAGGTGGTGAAGCAAACGCCACCGATGGTGATGCGCCTTGGCAACCACAGGGAAGTCATGAGTTTTAATGTCACCCAACTGTCGGACACGCCCATTGTGTTGGGCATGAGTTGGCTGGACAGGCACAGTCCGACACTGGCTTGGTACCAGAGACAGCTGATCTTCGGCTCCTCTTATTGCGCAGAACACTGCATCCTGCCCAGACAGGAGGGAGAGGAGGAGGAATCACAACTGCAGTTGGGAACGTTGCAAGCAGTCCCCCACAAATACGCAGACTTTCTGGAGGTCTTCTGCGAGAAAGAGGCTGACAAGCTACCACCGCACAGGCAATATGACTGCAAGATTGAACTCCTACCAGGGGCGACGCTGCCGAAAGGGAAGCTGTATTCCATGTCTGAGGACGAATTACAGGAACTCAAACAGTTCATAGATCACAATTTGCAGCGCGGTTTCATCCGGGAGTCCAGGGCAGTAGGGGGCAGTCCTGTTTTCTTCGTGAAGAAGAAAGACACGCCCCAAAAAAGACTGGTGGTGGATTTTCGCCTCTTAAACAAGATGACCAAGCCTTCTGATTTCCCCATGCCCAGGATTGACGACCTACTAGCGACGGTGCGCAAGGGACGCGTGTTCACCAAGTTGGACCTGCGAGGTGCGTACAATCTCATCCGCATGAGGGAGGGCGATGAGTGGAAGACAGCCATGTTCACGCCTCTGGGCACCTACGAATACAGAGTGATGCCGTTTGGATTGCAAAACGGTTCTCACTGTTTCCAAGCTTTCATGCATCATGTGTTGGCGGGACTCCTTTACAAGAAGTGCGTCTGCTTTCTGGATGACATCCTGATATTCTCCGAATCGCAGCAAGCCCATGACCAAGATGTTCGGGAGGTGCTGAAGAGGCTGCAGCAGCATAGACTGTACGCCAAACTGGAGAAGTGCCAGTTCGACACGACGGAGGTGGACTTCTTGGGTTACAAGTTGTCGGACAAGGGGCTAGCCATGGACAGCGCCAAGGTTCGGGCGGTGTTGGATTGGAAGAGCCCGCGCAACCGGAAGGAGGTCCAGCGGTTTGTCGGCTTCGCCAACTTCTATCGCAAGTTTATCAAGGGGTTCGCGATGCAGACGGCGGCCATTACGGACACGCTAAGCTCCAAGAAAAAGAAATTCATCTGGACGGAGCAGGCGGAGCAGTCCTTTCAAGCACTCAAGCGTCTCTTCGCGTCGGAAGAGCAACTGCTGCATATCGACCCCAGCAGACCGATGCGGGTAGAGACAGACGCGTCCGATAGAGCAGTGGGAGCTGTCCTGCTGCAAAGGGACCCACAGGGGGTCTGGAGGCCGGGAGCGTTCTACTCCAGAAAGCTCAGCAAGTCGGAGCAGAACTACACCATCTGGGACAGGGAGTTGCTGGCCATTCATGCAGCTTTCAAGGCGTGGAGGCACTTCCTGATCGGCGCCAAGCACACGGTGCAGGTCTGCACGGATCACAAGAATCTGGAGCACTGGCGCACGGCTCAGTTCCTGAACCAGAGGCAGATACGTTGGGCGGAGTTCTTTGCTGACTTCAATTTCCGAATAGAGTACGTCCCAGGCGACACCAACGTCATGGCGGATGCACTGTCCCGCAAACCGCAATACCTCGAAGAGGCGACGCCAGCGGCAGCCATGCACATCTTCGCGCCAACAGCGTGGGCGTGCGCTTCAGCCACAGTAGACCTGGATGCGGTGCGGCGGGCGTTGCAGGACGACTCCTTCGCGCAGGCGAAGATGGCAGAGGTGCACAAGGGCACGGCGAAGGGCGACGAGTTCCAGATACGAGACGGCTTGCTCTTACGTAAAGGGGCCATCTACGTGCCGGGAGACGAACTTCGCGCCAGGGTACTGCAGCAGCTGCACGACGCACCCACGGCCGGGCACTTTGGCACGGAGAAAACGGTGGAATTAGTCGCAAGGGACTTTTGGTGGCCCAGACTGAGAGGGGAAGTCGCGGACTACGTTGCGAGGTGCGACACCTGCCAGAGGGCCAAACCGGTGCACAAACCACCGGCGGGACTGCTGGAACCGCTGCAAACGCCGTTTGAACCGTGGGAGAGGGTGGCCCTGGACTTTGTTACGGATCTACCCAGCTCGAGAAGCAAGACACCCGCAGACCAACGGGCAAGCAGAGAGGGTCAATGCCATCATGCAGCAGTACCTGAGATGCTATGCCAATCAACAACCTGCGACCTGGGTGGATTACCTGCCGCTCGCCGAGTTCGCTTACAACAACACGAAGCACGTGTCCACAGGGGTGACGCCGTTCTTCGCCAACAATGGGAGGAATCCCAGAACCTTCCCGGGACGGGAGAGAGTGGGGGACGGGGAACCACAGACGGCGGACGCGTTCGCGTCAGAGTTGCAGGCGGTACACGATCAACTCAGACAGCAGCTGGAGCTAGCTAAGCACGCCTACAAGGTGCAAGCTGACAAGCACAGGCGGGTTGGCGAAGAGATCCAAGTGGGAGACTGGGTCTGGTTGGCAGCCCACGCAGTGCCGACCAGGTCACTAGCCAAGAAGAAGTTGGGACACAAGCAAATTGGTCCGTACCAAGTCGAAGCACAGATCAACCCGGTAGCCTTCCGACTGGTGCTGCCGGAGGGTTCCAGAATGCATCCGGTGTTCCACAGGTCGGTGCTCACTCCCTACAAGGCACCTCACAGATTCCAGGAGCCAGGGACGGCACCGAGTCCGTTCCGGGAGCGGACGGAGACGCGAGGGGTGACGCAGCAAGACCCCATCAACGAGGTCACGGAGATTTTGGACTCCAGATGGGGGGAAGAGGGAGTCGAATACCTCCTAGCCAGAGAGGGCACCCGGGCCAGCGCCAATAGCTGGGTGCCAGACTACGCTTTGGAGGAACCCCTGCTCAAGGACGAGTTTCATGCCCTTTTCCCACACAGACCCATGCCAGCGAGCTTCTTCGACGACTGGCTGTTCACGCCCACACTTTCTTCCAGCACGTTCCATGGATTCGACTCGGACGGGGAACCCGCACTGAGCACCCGTTCCCCAGAAGGATCGCCGGCGGGTTCGGCGTCAGACACCTCGTATTGGTGGGACGATCGACCGGAGGAGCAATGGCGCCGGAAGTGGCTGGAGATGCCAGGTCGAGCGACCGACGCAGAGACTGACATGGACGTGTTCGGGGAGGACCTTGGGTTCGAGCACGGCGGTACAGAGATGGAAGCGGAACAGGTCAACGTCGGCGACCGCGAGGAGGAAGACTCGGAGGTCTTCAGTTGGCGGCCAACCACGGGGAGCGAACTGTATCCGGCATTCCCTCCCGTGATGATGGAGCACCCAGCACCCACACCTGAAAGCGGGGAGGGGGGAAGGGGGGGCTTCGAGGGGGGGATGGATGTCAGGGGTTCAGGAGCAGAGACGCAGAGAAGGGAGGAAGCAGAGAGCGAGGGGGAGGAATCCGAAGGGAAAATGAGTGATGATGACGACCCGAGATCTCCAAGCCTAAGCAGTGAGTCAGAGGACTCCCAAAAGGGAGCCCCAGTGAGCAGAGCAAGGGGGGGATCCGGGGGGACACCCCAGGAGGAAGGGAACAGAGGAGATTCAGAGAGTAGCAGCTGGAAGTCGGGACCCACGCTCAAGACTGAGAGCAGCAGGGAGGAAGGTAGCCAGGCATCGGGTTCCGGAGGCTGTCAGCAGGAGGGAGGGCACGAGTCAGGGGTGGTCACGCCCTCCTCAGAGAGCGAGGCAACGGTTAAGAGGAAAGTAGAGAGTTGGGCGCGCGCGCCAAGTTCAAATGCAGCGGAAGCTGGAGCAGTAAGCAGCCCGGAGAGTGAGCCAGGTCCCAAAGCCCGCCGCAAGGAGGCAGAAGGATCAGGGGGGTCAGCGTCAGAGGAGAGTAGAAGGGAGGAGGCCCAGGGGGGCAGAAGGACCCAGAGACGTAGGGAGAGGCGAAGGAGGTGGAGCAAGGCTAGGGTATTAAGCTGGTGTGCAAGAGGCGGGGACTCAGACGGGTCTTCGCCGACCTAGGGCAGAAGGTGTAGAGCTGCACGCTGCAGTTCGGAAATGAAACCTGTAACTTAATAAAGACTCTTATAAAGTGAACGCTGGCGGACTTAGTCCTATGTGAGCTGGGACTGGGTGGCAGCTCTGACAATAATGAACTGGAAAAAAATGTTTAAGATAACTTTTGTAAAAACAAACCAAACAAGAAGCCTTTTTAATAGACATTACAGGAGAAGAAATACCAAAAGACTATGCATGCAACGACAGATGCAAGAATGCTTTTTGGCCAGAGATGGAAGGAAGAGGAAAAGTCAGCCAAGGAAGAGTGAAAATGATGGACTACACAGAAATGGCAAAAATGACTGGGAAGATAAGACAGCGAGATGATAGTAAATTTAAAGAAGAATGGTATAAGTTCATAAGAGTACATTAAGGAACAATGTAAAGATTTAAAGACGTTAGCGACGCTCATTGTCGCTAGCCATTGGGCATGCTGGCTGCGGCGACTATCCCATGCCCCTAAGCTGGTCTGCTGCTCTCTGGAAGATGTTGCCCCACCAAGATGGGACAGGCTTGAATGTTGGATGGCCGACTGTCATGTATGCTTTAGCTGAGGTTCCTGCATTGCTTGGGGTTAGACTGGATGACCCTCGGGGTCCCTTCCGACCCTACAGTTCTCCAATTCTGTGTGCAGAGGAGGGCAACTGAGATGATCAAGGTAACCGAGTCTGATGAGGAATGGTTGAGGGAGCCGGTCTGTTTCAGCCTGGAGAAGACGGAGAGGCGACCTAGGCATCCAATGAATGTTGGAAGATTCAGGGCAGATAAAGTGCCACATTTTTCACTCCATAAGACACACCTAGTTTTTAGAGGAGGAAAACAAGAAGAAAAAAATATTCTGAACGAAACAGTGGATGTATGATTTTTGTGGTTCATGCTGTGGCCTCAGACATGTAATCTGATGGTAAATTTGGGGTGACCCAATGCAAAAATCCTGAGGATCCATGCGGATCCGTGCTTTGTAACCACGTTTTTGCACCATTGCAGCCCCACGCAACAGTGGATGCGTGATTTTTTTGGTGCAGGCTGTAGCCATGGACATGCTATGTGATCTGATGCTGAATTTGGGGTGACCCAATGCAAAAATCCTGAGGATCCATGGGCTTTTACCTCCCCTCTCCCAGGCAACCTTCTTTATTGCTAGCTCCCTTATCTCCCTCCCGATCCCACTGATCATCTGTTTCCTTTCAACACTCCCTTCCCTCTTGTTTGCCTTAGTGTCTTTTCCTTAGGTGGAGCAGTTTTTTGCTCCTCCTTTTATTCTAATTTCTCTCCTTATTGCTTTAGCCTTCCTGTTTCCCCCCTTTGCAAGTTTGCTGTCTTTACCTCTCCCCTCCCAGGAAGCCTCCTCTATCTCTAGCGTCCCTTATCTCTCTCCCCGATCGGCAAATGATCAGCAGCTTTGTTTCAACACCCACTTCCCTCTTTTCAAAAAAGAAAAAAGCATAATCTGCTTTTCACCCCTCGGCAATTCGGCTCCAGGGACCACACATTTGCTCCATAAGACACACAGACATTTCCCCTTACTTTTTAGGAATAAAAAATGCGTCTTATGGAGCGAAAAATACGGTGCTTCTTCACATTGTAAAACTATGGAACTCTCACCCACAGGAGGCAGTGATGATCACCAATCTAGCTTTTAAAATGGGGTTAGGCCATTTAGGGCTTTCAAGGTCAGCACCAACGCTTTGAATTGTGCTCGGAAACGTCCTGGGAGCCAATGTAGGTCTTTCAAGACTGGTGTTATGTGGTCCCGGAGGCCACTCCCAGTCACCAGTCTAGCTGCCGCATTCTGGATTAGTTGCAGTTTCCAGGTCACCTCCAAACGTAGCCCCACGTAGAGCGCATTGCAGTAGTCCAAGCGGGAGATAACTAGATAACATTGTTGCAGATGGCTTACCTGGGGAGACCCCTGGCCCCCTCTTGGGAACGGGACTCAGGTGGAAACTGTCTTTCCTCGTTGCACGACTTGGAGCACAAAACCTCAGGTGGTCAGTCCAGAGCCAAGTCGCCAGTCAGAAGCCGTCAACTGAGGCCGTTCGTCATCTACATTCCCAGGACTACACGGCCTTGCCTCATGCCAGCACTTCAGCTGCCAGAAACCGCAGAATGGGGTTGTTGCAAGTTTCTTGAAAAACAGGTGTGTTGCAAGCTGAATCTGCAGACTGCTTTGGTCACAGGAGTTGGATCGTAGACTTCTGTGAGCAACAGCGCTGAGGCTGAAGTGCAAAACCGGGAAGAGATTCGGCAAAGGCGGCGCCTCCTTTTTTTACCCTGAATTCATGGATTCCCGTGTTTTGCAATGTGTCTGTCTGCGTGTTGCCACATCGAGCCGTTACGCGGAATGAGGAAGAGCAGCAAGCTTTGACGTATCGTTGTGCTACGTAATTCTTTATGTTGTCGCTCTGTGCTCCAGCTTCTGAGACCTGCTGGGCATTGCCCACTCTCTCTGCCAATTGTCTTTCTCTCCCCTTCCCCCCCTCCCGGTAAAGGGTTTTTTTTTATTTCATTGTTAAAGGTAAAGGTAAAGGTAAAGGGACCCCTGACCATTACGTCCAGTTGTGGCCGACTCTTGGGTTGCGGTGCTCATCTCGCTTTATTGGCCAAGGAAGCCGGCGTACAGCTTCCGGGTCATGTGGCCAGCATGACTAAGCCACTTCTGGTGAACCAGAGCAGCGCACGGAAATGCCGTTTACCTTCCCGCCGGAGTGGTACCTATTTATCTACTTGCACTTTGAGGTGCTTTCGAACTGCTAGGTTGGCAGGAGCAGGGACCGAGCAACAGGAGCTCACCCCATCGTGGGGATTCGAACCGCCGACCTTCTGATCGGCAAGTCCTAGGCTCTGTGGTTTAACCCGCGTCCTCCCAGGTCATAGTCAGTCCGTCACTATAACCATTACACCACCCTGGCTCTGAATACAATACTGGAAACATTGCAGGGGTTGGACTTGTTTAATACACATTGTTAAATGTTTATAAAACAGGGAACAATTACAGGAGCAGAGGAAAATGGAAAGTTGAGAAACAAGACTATAGAATGAGGCACGTAGAATGAGTAGAGCACCTGCACATGGCATGGCTTAAAATAACACACACAAAAACCCCATGTAAATAATATCATCATTATCTGATTATCAAGTCTACTTCCAGATTTGCCAGGCGTGTGACAAGGGAAGTTTTGAAAATGATGATTTCGTTGTAGATGTAAGGAGGGGCTGCCAAGTCATTTAAAAAGCGTCTGGAGGTTCTAGTCCCTGTTGAAATCTCAAATGATGGCTAGTTTTCTCCAGCGTGGCTACATTCCAGAATGAGTGGTACCCAAGCATCTGGTGCAAGATTTTGGGCTGTTTTCCACCGAGTAGCAATTACTATCTCTTGAGCTGCCAAGATCATATATAACCCTCTGCCAATTGTGATCTTTGCAATGATGAGTGTTTGATATATTTTGGCTCGGCTGGCAGAGCGTGAGATCATTTATCTCAGAGTTGTGGTTTTCAACCCCACGTTGGATGAAAGATTTCTGCATTGCAGGGGGTTGGACTGGATGACCCTCGGTGTCCCTTCCAACTCTACAATTCCACAGTGGTTAATAATAATAATAATAATAATAAATTTATTTGTATGTATTTGTATGGGGATGAGTTTATGGAACCAAGGTGGGGGCAGTGGCCCCCAAAAGTTTGGGAAAAGCTGGACGAGGGCTTTATAGGTCATAACCAGCACTTTGAAATTGTCACAGAAGTTATAGAATCATAGCATTGAAGGGGACCCCAAAGGTCATCTAGCCCAACCCCCTTCAAAGCAGGAATCTCCCCCCCCCCCGCAGCGTTGGACTTGAACCCACAACTCTGAGATTAAGAGCCTCATGCTCTACCGACTGAGTTGTCCCAGCTTGTCTGGATGATTCTCTCGACTTCTTAGATGCCTTAAGCAAGCTATTTTTAATAATAATAATTCATTATTTATACCCCGCCCATCTGGCTGGGCTTACCCAGCCACTCTGCTTGGCTTTCAACAGAATATTAAAATACAATAGTCTATTAAACATTAAAAGCTTCCCTAAAGAGGGCTGCCTTCAGATGTCTTCTAAAAGTTTGGTAGTTATTTTTCTCTTTGACATCTGGTGGGAGGGCGTTCCACAGGGCGGGCGCCACCACCGAGAAGGCCCTCTGCCTGGTTCCCTGTAACTTGGCTTCTCGCAGGGAGGGAAGGGCCAGAAGGCCCTCAGAGCTGGACCTCAGTGTCCGGGCAGAACGATGGGGGCAGAGACGCTCCTTCAGGTCTGCTGGGACTTTGAGGCCGTTTAGGGCTTTAAAGGTCAGCACCAACACTTTGAATTGTGCTCGGAAATGTACTTTGATATCCTTTTAGAGCCTGTTGCAAGGTTTCTGTTTCTGATGGCTCAGGAACTGGGCCACCAAACACACTTGGGGATTTTGGGTTTGCCCATTTCCTTTGCGCTCCTTTACATCCCTCCCCTCTGCTTTTTCCCTCTGACCCCAGGTTGTAGACCACCAGAACCGCCTGCTCACAGTGCCTACCGATGCCAGGCCCCCCTGTGCCAGGAGCCTATTTTGGACTCGGACCTGTTCGGACCTGAAACGGTGCTGGAATTCTACTGCCTACCTGGATACGTCACGACCAGCCTGCCAGCCCTCGCCTTCTGCCGAGGAGGGCAGTGGAATATGCTGAGAGACCTCGCTTGCATGCCCCCAGGAAGTAAGTGTTGTGACCTCTCTCTCTCTCTCTCTCTCTCTCTCTCTCTCTCTCTCTCTCTTTCCCCCATACCCAGAATAAAAATGCAAATCAGAGATGACCCAACTGCATGAACTGCATGAACAGCCCCTTGAGGCTTCGACTGACTCTCCTGCAAAGGAAGATGGTGGCATCTTGTTCTTTTTTTAAAGAACGCTTGGCTGCGTTACTCACCCAACAAGGAGTCTAAGAACGACTGGGGGGTGGAGCTTGCATTCCTTGTGCTGATCAAATCGGCCGCGTTGCCTGGGGACTCGCCTTTGCTCAGCGCTTCCCAGCGGAGAGGTGACAGTGGTTTCCCTTGCTGCATCCCCTTTGCCGGGTTGCTGCGCTGTGGGAACCACCGCTTGAGGCTTCGTTGGGCTGCTGGCTGGGCTTTCTGCCTTTGGCTCAGGGGGGCTCAGAAGTTGAACATACCTGTGCCCCTCGGAAAATCCCTTATTTTGGCTGCTGATCCCTTATTTTTGAGGCTGCTGGTCCCTTATTTTCAAATCTGTGAGTTGACAGCTATGGATCCAGCAGGCTGTTCTCATGCAATATTTCAAGTGGCATGCAATCCATGGTGTCTTGCGCACACCTAGCGTTGCACCCCACAACCTCCGATGTTGCAAGGGGGCCTCTCCTTGTGTCCCACATTCAGAGTGTCGTGGGCCAGTCCCGAGTGCCATTCATGCAAGATGCAAAATTCGGATTCCCTGGGCTCAGAATTCAAGCCTCTCCACCGGTTTGGTTGCCACCTTGTGGACAGAACCGCAACAGCAGTTCACTCTGTCACCCGCCGTTTTGCAGGCGGCTGCCATTAGATGCGAAGGAGAAGAAGAATCTGACTTTGCAGAGAATTGTTGGTGAAATAGACTCGGAGTTGAGAGTTGATTTCATGCTCTTTATTCAGCTCATAGAGGTGAGGAGGAGGAATGGAAGTTCCCCCACAATATCTGCTTTATGCAGTGGTGCCTCGCAAGACGAAAAGAATCCGTTCCGCGAGTCTCTTCGTCTTGTGGTTTTTTCGTCTTGCGAAGCAAGCCCATTGAAGGATTAGCGCTATTAGCGGGCTTAGCGGCTTGGGAAAAGGGGGGGAGGAAAAAAACCCCGCAGGAACTCGCAAGACATTTTCGTCTTGTGAAGCAAGCCCATAGGAAATTCGTTTTGCGAAGCACCTCCGAAACGGAAAACTCTTTCGTCTAGCGGGTTTTCCGTCTTGTGGGGCACCACTGTATACATTATTTACACATTGGGCCGCACCTGATTGCCTATTCCAGGATTCTCCTGTAGGCCAATCAGGTTGTGGATTCACTTCCTGGAGCTGGATTGGGTGGCTCCTGCGGACCAATCAGATTGCTGCATTCTGGATCCTCTTCAACCCAGTACATAACAGTTGGGCTCAGGGATGATGAGGCGACTTGCAGTCCAGCAACGTTTGCAGGGCACCAGATTCGCTTTTCCTACAGCCACTGAAAAGCGAGTGTTCAAATTTTAATCCCAGGGATATGAATTCAGACTCATTCAGATTTGCATTTATTTGGGTCCAGTTTATTTGGGCCAGTCCACTGTCCCTCAGACCTTGGGGGGGGCGGACTATATTTTGAAGAGAAAAAAAACGAATTCCTATGCCCCACAAATAACCCAGAGATTCATTTTACAGTGGTGCCCCGCAAGACGAATGCCTCGCAAGACGGAAAACCCGCTAGACGAAAGGGTTTTCCGTTTTGGAGGTGCTTCACAAAACGAATCTCCTATGGGCTTGCTTCACAAGACGAAAATGTCTTGCGAGTTCCTGCTGGTTTTTCCCCTCCCCCCCTTTTTCTAATCCGCTAATCCGTCAATGGGCTTGCTTCGCAAGACGAAAAAACCGCTAGACGAAGAGAATCACAGAACGGATTCTTTTTGTCTTGCAAGGCACCACTGTAAATAAAAGCACACATTCTACTCATGTAAAAACATGCTGATTCCTGGACCGTCCGCGGGCGGGATTTAGAAGGTGATTGGGCCAGATCCGACCCCCGGGCCTTAGTTTATCTACTCATGGTCTAAGTTTGATGATATTCCAGCAGCAAAATGATCTCAGTGTTCAGGGGGCAGAATGCTTGCAGGCTTCTCAAAGACACCACCCCTGTTAGGATGGGCAGCTGGCCTGGACGGGCCAGTTCGGGTCATTCCTGCCACCACAGACATTTTTGACACCTCTTGCCCTAACCTTGACTGACCAAGAAGCAGCTTGCCTTATTCTTCCATCTGTGTAGGTCTTCCATCTGTGTAGGCCTCACTGTTTAGTTTTGGGCACTGATACCCGCAGTCCTTAACCAACAATTTCCCACCTTCCATTAAATCTCTCCTGCCTCCCCACCCAACCCTTGCAGCTCCACGTCCCGACACCTTCCTCTCCGTGGCCTCTGTCCCCGTGGTGCTGGCTGCCGCCGTGATCTTTTCCGCCATCCTGGTGACGGTTGTGGCTTGCGTCCTCCTGAAGACGAGACTCCACTTCTGCCACTGCCTCAGGTGAGCCTGGGCAAACTCCAAGAGTGGATCCTGTTTGTGGTCTGCTACCTTCCACTGTTGAAGTGTATTTATTATACAGTATGTTTAATGTATTAGGGATGCGGGTGGTGCAGTGGGTTAAACCACAGAGCCTAGGACTTGCCGATCAGAAGGTCGGCGGTTCGAATCCCTGTGACGGGGTGAGCTCCCGTTGCTCAGTCCCTGCTCCTGCCAACCTAGCAGTCCGAAAGCACGTCAAGTGCAAGTAGATAAATAGGTACCACTCCGGCAGGAAGGTAAACAGCGTTTCCATGCACTGCTCTGGTTCACCAGAAGCGGCTTAGTCCTGCTGGCCACATGACCTGGAAGCTGTACACTGGCTCCCTCGGCCAATAAAGCGAGATGAGCGCCGCAACCCCAGAGTCGGTCACGACTGGACCTAACGGTCAGGGGTCACTTTACATTTATGTTTGCTGTATTACGTGTTATAAGAAAAAACAACAACTGTTCCCTTTCCCTTATGGGGTATCCAAGGCCCGTACAGAGTCCTTAGGTGGGTTCCCTATCGGTAGGAGAAAATAACAGAGGCCAACCAGAGAATATTGAGAAGCAAAGCAGCTAGTAAGCCTGATCTTTATTAAACTGTTGCAACAGGTGCTCCCCCACCACACGCAGGAGGAAGAACCCAGAACAATGGTGTGCAAGCCCTTATATAGACTCTTGAAATTGCCCACCCTGTAGCTCAAGACCACCGCCCAAAACATCATACATACATCACAGAAGGGGGTGGTCTACAGCAGAAATCCTGTCTGCCAGGATACCTGACAATGGTCACTGATTGCTTTACCTGGGCAGCCTGGCCATTCTTTTGTGATGGTTAACAGTTTAGTTCCTGAATGCTGGTCACAGGCTCACCCTATTCATACACAAATATGCCCTTAAGGCAGGATTTGCAAGCAAAAAGACAATGGGAAGACTTATCCCATTTGCCTCCCTCCTTGGAAAGGAATATTTGAGGTCATTGGGAGAGTCAAAATGGCTTCAGGATTACTCACCCCTGTGATTTCACACACACGGCTCATATATTTAGATATGTGTGCATTTATGAATACAGTGGTACCTCAGGTTACATATACTTCAGGTTACAAACTCCACTAACCCAGAAATATTACCTTTGCTTCAGGATGAGAACAGAAATTGCGCAGCAGCAGCAGGAGGCCCCATTAGCTAAAGTGGTACCTCAGGTTAAGAACAGTTTCAGGTTAAGAACGGCCCTCTGGAACAAATTACGTTCTTAACCTGAGCATAGCTGTCAAGTGTCCCTTATTTGAAGGGACAGTCGTCCCTTATTCCAGCGCCATGTCCCGCTGCTGTCCCTTATTGATGGATGTCCCTTAAATTTCAAAGGAAGCAGCTCCTCTCCCTCCCTCCCTGCTGGCCAGGGAGGAGGGAGGCTCCAGCTGTGTTGCTTGGCTGTGTTGCTCACCCAATAAGAAGTCTAAGAACGACTGGGGGGTGGAGCTTGCATGCCTTGTGTGTGGCTAGTTAATGCAAGCTGAGGGGTTTTTTGAATGAGGACGCCATTTTGTTGCACGTGCTGCTGCAAACTTTGCAGTGCAAAGCCAGGCCGAGGAGCCATCTTAAGTTGAGGCTGCACAGGCCTTGTGGTGCATGTGATTCAGATTCTATTCAGTTGAACCTCTGGTTACAAAGTTGGTTGGACAGTGTTCTCGAAGCTACCAGCATGAGTTTGACCAGACTGCAGGAGGACAGGAAGACTGGAGTGCCTGGAAGAGGTGCGGCTGCAGGTCCCTTATTTTGGAGGCTGCTGGTCCCTTATTTTCAAGGCTGCTGGTCCCTTTTTTCAAATCTGTAAGTTGACAGCTATGAACCTGAGGTACCACTGTATTTATTCTATATTTGACACCTTAAAAATCTTATACTCAAGACTGTTTTTTTTTTTTAAATGGATAGCTGTATATACAGTGGTGCCCCGCAAGACGAACGCCTCGCAAGACGGAAAACCCGCTAGACGAAAGGGTTTTCCGTTTTGGAGGCGCTTCGCAAAACGAATTTCCCTATGGGCTTGCTTCGCAAAACGAAAGCCCATAGGGAAATCTCCGGGACAGCGGGGAAGCGCAGCGCGTCTTCCCCACTGACCTCGGACCTCCTCCGAAGGCTGGCGGTGGGGCGGAGAGACCTCGCCGCCAGCCTTCGGAGCATCCTTCCGAAGGCTGGCGGCGGGAGGAGGTCTTTCCGCCCCACCGCCAGGCTTTGGAAGGCTGCTCCGAAGGCTGGCGGTGGGGCGGAAAGACCTCCTCCCACCGCCAGCCTTCGGAAGGATGCTCCGAAGGCTGGCGGTGGGGCGGAAAGCCCTTCTCCCCGTGCCAGCCTTTGGATGGCTGTCCTGAAGACTTGCGGTGGGAGGAGGGTTTTCCTTCCCACCGCCAACATTCAGAATGCTGTTCTGAATGTTGGCGGTGGGGAGGAAAAACCCTCCTCCCACCGCAAGCCCCGGGAACAGAGGAGAAGCGCTGCGCCCCTTCCCCTCTGTTCCCGTACCTGTCCTGAAGGCTTGCGGTGGGGAGAAAAGCCCTTCTCCGCACTGCCAGCCTGGCAAGCGGTTTCCATAGGAACGCATTAATTGATTTTCAATGCATTCCTATGGGAAACCGTGCTTCGCAAGACGAAAAACTCGCAAGAAGAAAAAACTTGCGGAACGAATTAATTTCGTCTTGCGAGGCACCACTGTAGATATTTTTAAAAACGAATAGATTGGTCCTTCTTACACACCCTTCCTCCCTTTTGCAAGCTGCGGGGGTCACACTTTGCTCGGGCTTGTACAGAACTTTGGCTTCAAAGACCCTCACTGCCATTTCTCTCTCCCCCCCGCCCCAGTTCCTATGAGCCCCTGGACGACCCGTTGGAGCAAGTGGAAGAGCTCGACGTGCCCGGACTGGACTGCAGCGGAGGGCCCCTCCCCTCGTACGAAGAGGCCGTCTACGGTCACACGGGGTGCCCCTCGCCTCCAGGGGCGCAGGGCCCAACCCCTCTGGTCCTTTCCCAGGAAGCCCGGGCCCCCCCAGATCTCTGCGGCCTCGGAGAGGAGCCCCCTTCCTACGAGGACTCCTTGGTGGCAGCTTCTGCCGGATCGGGACCTGCCCCAGGAAGAGAGTCACCCTCCCAGCTCCCCACATCGCTCTTGCCCCCGGGTGTTGGAAAGAAGGACTGTCCTTAGCCAAGCTTGCAGCGCTTTTGTTGATCCGCCTTGGAGCCACATTACCTCCCTTCTTTTCCCCTCCACCCTTTTCCAAGTGGCTCCCTGTACAATCTTGGAGGGGGGGGCGAGAATTACGGGGGTGCCCTAAGGAAGCCCCGCCCCTCCCTGATCAAACGCTGCTATTGGAGGGCTGTGGTGGGCGGAGCGTTGCATCCGCCAATGAGGGATGACTTAATACCCCGGCCAATGGCCCCGTGGCAGTGGAGCCATATTGCAGATTCAATGGGCTGGTTGGTTTTCTGTGCCGGGACGCAACTAGGAATTCTGTCCTGAGAATTCTTGGTTTGTTTGGTTGTTGTTTTTTTTCTTAATTTACGTTTTAATTTTCTTTTAAAGCCTTTTTCTTAATTCATTTTATTTCCCAAAGCAAAACGTGAGTGTGTGGATATGGGGGAAACTCATAATTCCTTCTCTCCAAAGCCTTCCTTGCCTGCTGAGCTCAGAACTCACGCAGCTTGGAGGCTGCACTGGGAGCCTCAAGGGGACCAGTTTGGACCTGCCCCTGACTGGTCCCTTGCCCCAGTAACGGATGGAAGTCTTGGCCCAAATGGCTCGGGGGAACTGTTCATACATTGACTCCCTCCGCTGAATTTGGTTCTGCAAGAGCAGACTTGTGACTTTGCTGAAGAGGCCAGCCCGAAAGCAGTATTGACATTTGCCAGAACTCTGGGTTAATCGCCCCATGTTGTCTGAGTGTACGCTCTCCGATATACTTTTGAATGCTGTTTGTCATTTTCAGGGATTTATTTTTAAAAAACAATTAAAACTTTGTTCATTCTACACTTGTGGACTATTTTTTGCATCTGCCTTGAGTGTGTGGACTTTTTAGAAAAATAAATCAATCTGCAAAGTGTTAAAGTCTGGACCGGGATGAGTTTTGGGGGTGTAGAAAGTCCCCCTAATGTACTGATTACAAATTGTTTCTGAACGGCCGGTTATCTAGATGTCGACCCCGTGTGCAGTAGCCGGGAAAAAGGCAAATTCCATGTGAGGGATCATTAGGAAAGGAAGTGAAAAATGAAACTGCTGGTGTCATAATGCCATTGTTCCCGGCCCCCCACTTCCAGTTCAGACTCCACAAGGGTATATGTCAAATTAACATTATTATAGTTTTGCTCCAACAGGCATCACTTTGCCCTCGCTTACGTTGAATTGCCTTTGCCATTTTGCTGCCCGTTGGCTCAGTTTGGAGAGCTCTTTTTGGAGCTCTTTGCAATCTCGTTCCGTTCCGATAATTTAGTGCCGTCAGCAAAGCTGGTCACCTCACACTGCTCCACTCCAAATCGTCTATGAACAAGTTTCAAAGGACAGGCCACAATACTGGTTCTTGGGGGAGGCTCAACGCCCTAACCCTGTTACGATATGGATGCAATGCGGCCGCGAGCTGCAGCTAGCTGGAAAGCAAAACATGATGGGAATGTTGGGACTGTACCGTGGGAACAGAGGGACAGTCTATTCACAGTGCGATGCACCGGAATTAGCTCAGAGTGTAATTTGACCTGTACAGGAAGTACAGGAGGTAGAGTTTGACTCTCTGCTGTTGGAGTTTGAAGAGAGCAGACGTGTTTCTCTGTAACGCTGCAAAGACAGAAATAAAGGCATGTGGTGAGTGCCTGAGGGCCCTGCTCTGGCCACTTACCATCTGGCTTGGGGCGGGGCCTGGGGCCTCACAAGGACTGCTCTGCTGCCCAGGAAGACTCTCCTGCGTGAGTGCCTGAGGGCCCTGCTCCTTCTTGCCACTTACCACCTGGCCTAGGGAGGGCCTGACAGGCCTCACAAGGACTGCTCCTGCCACTTACTATTTGGCCCAACAAGGATGGTTGTTGCCATTGATGCTGCTACTGCCCAGGAGGACCCGGAGGAGTGCAGAGCTCTTTTTAACATGTTTTGTTTTGTTTTTGTTTTTTAATATTTCCCTTTCCCTTTCGATTCTATATATGGGGGTGGGATGGATGTTTGGGTGGGCTGGGGAATTTGTTGGATTTTGATGAATTTGTAATTTTTGCAGTTTTTGTTTGTATTGTTTTATTGTTTTCTGGGTTGTTTTTGTTTTTGTTTGTATTGTTTTAAGGTTTTATTGTTCTAGGCTGTGAAAGAATAATATTAATTGCCATCAATGGAGGCCACTATGAGGCCTGGGATTGCTACCGTGGAGGGGCGAGGGAGGTATGGCGGTGGGGGCAGATGTTACAGGCGAAGGGGATCGAGATATGGATACGCTCGTACCCCTTCCAATCTGTGCCCCATCCCGAGGGACGAGGGTAGGGTGAGCAAGGATTACTCACCTCCGTCACTGGTGCTGTGCAATGCCAGGTCTATAGGCAATAAAACTGCCACCCTGCGAGATTTCATCATCTCGCAGGGGGTCAACCTGGCTTGTGTGACGGAGACCTGGGTGCGCGAAGGGGTAACTGTTACCTTACGAGAGATGGCGCCCCCGGGTTTCTCCGTCCTCCACCAGTCGCGGACTGTGGGCCGGGGGGGAGGGGTGGCATTATTAATCCGGGAAGACTGTTCTTTCAGGGCTCTACCATCGCCATCGATCCCCGGCATTGAATGTGTTGGCCTAGTGTGGGGCTCCGAGGTGAGCTTGGCTGTCTGGCTGGTGTACCGGCCACCTAGCGCACCAGCAGCCACCCTGTCAGGCCTGCTGGAGGCGGTGGCCGGCTGGGCCTTGGAGTTCCCTAACCTATTGGTACTGGGGGACTTTAACATCCATGCTGATGCCACTCCCTCCTCACAGGCTCTGGACCTGGTGTCTTCCACTAGGGCTCTCCCAGTTTGTTTCGGGCCCCAAACATCAAGCAGGCCACACGCTGGATTTGATCTTTGGCGTCGGTATAGATGTGATCATGTCTCTTTCGACGAAGGTGCCATGGTCTGATCACTACGCTCTGAAAGCCAGGATTGACTTTCCACCCCCACCCTGCTTAGGTGGTGAGCCGATTTGGGCTCGCCCGCGGAGGCTGATGGACCCTGAGAGATTCCGCCAAGCCTTGCGGGACCTTGCTCCCCCTGGCGACTCATTGACTGAGCTTGTTGAGGGCTGGAATACCCAGCTCCTGGCAGCCATCGATGAGATCGCACCTAAGCGCCCTCTGCGACCCCGCAGAAACCGGGCTCCCTGGTTTACCGAGGAGCTTCGGAAAATGAAGCAGGACCTCAAACGGCTAGAGCGAGTATGGCGGGGTGCCCGTGACGGAGCCTCAAGAACATCTTATAGGGTTTTTATGAAAACCTACGAGATGGCAGTGAAGGCTGCTAAGAAGTCATACTTCTCGGCCTCCATTGCATCCGCTAGCTCTCGCCCAGCGCAATTATTTAGTATAATCAGGTCTTTAACGTCCCTTGAGGGACAGCCAAATTTAAATAACAAATTGACACACGGCTGTGAGGCATTTGCGAGCTTTTTTGCGGAGAAGGTCTTGTCGCTCCGCCATGACCTCCCTGCCAATTTGGATACAATAAAGGAACTGGAGGCCCCTCGACTGTCCTCGGGTCCAGTATTGGACCACTTTGACCGGATATCTCCAGCTGATGTGGACAGACTCCTTCGAGCTGGAAAGCCCACCACCTGTCCTCTCGACCCGTGCCCGTCTTGGCTGATTAGAGCGTGTCCAGACGAGGTGCGGGCCCTCCTGGGGGATATCATCAATTTGTCCCTTGGCACGGGGACATTCCCAGGGGAACTGAAGGAGGCAGTGGTGCGCCCGCTCTTAAAGAAAACATCATTAGATCATTTAGATCTATCCAATTACCGCCCAGTTTCGAATCTTCCGTTCCTGGGTAAGGTGATTGAGAGAGCGGTTGCTGAACAGCTTGGTGGGTTTCTGGATGAAACATCGGCTCTGGATCCATTCCAGTCCGGCTTCCGCGCTGGTCATGGGACTGAGACGGCTCTGGTCGCCCTAACAGATGACCTTCGTAGACAGCTGGATCGAGGCGGGTCGGGGCTGCTGATTCTTCTAGATTTATCAGCAGCTTTCGACATGGTCGATCACGAACTTCTGGACCACCGCCTTGCCGACGTGGGGATCCAGGGCACAGTCCTTCAATGGCTGCGCTCGTTTCTCTCCGGTCGGGGACAGAGGGTGGCGCTTGGGGGGGAATTGTCATCGCGCCACTCCTTGGTGTGTGGAGTACCTCAGGGTGCGATACTCTCCCCGATGCTTTTCAACATCTTTATGCGCCCCCTCGCCCAGCTTGTTCGGAGTTTTGGGCTGGGTTGTCATCAGTATGCCGATGACACCCAACTCTATCTGTTGATGGATGGCCATCCTGACTCGGCCCCAGACACACTGACCAGATGTTTGGAAGCTGTGGCTGGATGGTTACGTGGGAGCCGGTTGAAGCTAAATCCTTCGAAGACAGAGGTCCTCTGGCTGGGACGGGACGATATGGGATTGGGGAGGGGGCAACTCCCATCTCTTGCGGGGGCGCAATTAGTGCCAGCACCGTCCGTTAAGAGTTTGGGTGTAATCTTCGACACCTCCCTTTCCATGGAGGCGCAGATTGCAGCTATAACAAAGGCGGCATTTTTTCATCTCCGCCAAGCTAAGCAGTTGGCTCCTTACCTCTCTCGCCCTGACCTAGCCACTGTGATCCACGCGACGGTCACCTCCAGACTGGATTATTGTAACTCGCTCTACGTGGGGCTGCCCTTGAGACTGACCCAGAAACTCCAGCGGGTGCAGAATGCTGCAGCGAGACTCCTTATGAGGTCTTCGCTGCGAGATCACATTCACCCAGTGCTATACCAGCTGCACTGGCTCCCAGTGGAGTACAGGGTCAGGTTTAAGGTGCTGGTTTTAACCTTTAAAGCCCTATATGGCCTAGGACCCTCGTACCTACGGGACCGCCTCTCCTGGTATGCCCCACAGAGAAACCTACGGTCTTCAAATAAAAACATCTTGAAGGTCCCAGGCCACAGAGAAGTTAGGCTGGCCTCAACTAGAGCCAGGGCTTTTTCGGCTGTGGCTCCGATCTGGTGGAACACTCTCTCACAAGAGACTAGGGCCCTGCGGGACTTGACATCCTTCCGCAGGGCCTGCAAGACAGAGCTGTTCCACCAGGCCTTTGGCCAGGGCACAGCCTGACTCCCTCCCTCGGCAATCTTCGCAGAGCTCTGGCCCAATGGTTGCTAGTGGCTTGAATTAATTAATTTTTATAATGAAGGATTTTAGAATGTTGTTTATGTTGTACTTTTGTATTGTTTTATTGTTGTTAGCCGCCCTGAGCCCGGCTTCGGCTGGGGAGGGCGGGATATAAATAAAATTTATTATTATTATTATTATTATTATTTCTGTCTGTCTCTTTCCCCTGCCTGGGGGCAGGTAAGAGTGGTGTGTTCTTCTCACGCTTGAGGAGGATCACCGATCATGACCTAGCCTGGATCCTGCTCGGGAATGCAGACAGGGAGGTCAACAGGAGATCAAGCCGGGTGCCTGGAGAGTGGCCAGTTTCTCCTGAGAGGCAAGATTTCCTGACAAACCCTAACTCAGCCACATGGGAGGGGTATATATAAAATTATTTTCATCAGGAAGAACTTTCTAATGGTGAGAGCTGTTTGACAGCGGAATAGATTCTGCTTGTGGACTCTCCTTACTTGGAGGTTTCTAAGCAGAGGTTGG
Source organism: Podarcis vaucheri (assembly GCF_965113315.1). Taxonomy (NCBI): domain Eukaryota; kingdom Metazoa; phylum Chordata; class Lepidosauria; order Squamata; family Lacertidae; genus Podarcis; species Podarcis vaucheri. The sequence goes on along the minus strand of NC_138765.1, from coordinate 4,343,474 downwards.
ATGGCCATCTTTGAGGGATGATTTAGCTGAAATTCCTGCATTGCAGGGGGGTCAGACTAGATGATCCCATAGGGCCCCTTACAACTCCACAATTACATGAGCCAATTGGGCTCAATAATAATACAGTATGTTTTTTTATTTATATCCCACCCATCTCGCTGGGTTTCCCCAGCCACTCTGGGCAGCTTACAACATACAGTGGTACCTCTGGATACGAATGGGATCTGTTCCGGAGCCCCATTCACATCCTGAAGCAAATGCAACCCGCATCTGTGGGTCGCGATTCACCGCTTCTGTGCATGATGTCATTTTGAGCTTCTGCGCGAGCAGCAAAACCCGGAAGTAATGCATTCTGTGTGGTGTGGTGTAGTGGTTAAGAGCGGTAGTCACGTAATCTGGATTACTCACCCCTGTGATTTCACACACACGGCTCATATATTTAGATATGTGTGCATTTATGAATACAGTGGTACCTCAGGTTACATATACTTCAGGTTACAAACTCCACTAACCCAGAAATATTACCTTTGCTTCAGGATGAGAACAGAAATTGCGCAGCAGCAGCAGGAGGCCCCATTAGCTAAAGTGGTACCTCAGGTTAAGAACAGTTTCAGGTTAAGAACGGCCCTCTGGAACAAATTACGTTCTTAACCTGAGCATAGCTGTCAAGTGTCCCTTATTTGAAGGGACAGTCGTCCCTTATTCCAGCGCCATGTCCCGCTGCTGTCCCTTATTGATGGATGTCCCTTAAATTTCAAAGGAAGCAGCTCCTCTCCCTCCCTCCCTGCCGGCCAGGGAGGAGGGAGGCTCCAGCTGTGTTGCTTGGCTGTGTTGCTCACCCAATAAGAAGTCTAAGAACGACTGGGGGGTGGAGCTTGCATGCCTTGTGTGTGGCTAGTTAATGCAAGCTGAGGGGTTTTTTGAATGAGGACGCCATTTTGTTGCACGTGCTGCTGCAAACTTTGCAGTGCAAAGCCAGGCCGAGGAGCCATCTTAAGTTTAGGCTGCACAGGCCTTGTGGTGCATGTGATTCAGATTCTATTCAGTTGAACCTCTGGTTACAAAATTGGTTAGACAGTGTTCTCGTAGCTACCAGCATGAGTTTGACCAGACTGCAGGAGGACAGGAAGACTGGAGTGCCTGGAAGAGGTGCGGCTGCAGGTCCCTTATTTTGGAGGCTGCTGGTCCCTTATTTTCAAGGCTGCTGGTCCCTTTTTTCAAATCTGTAAGTTGACAGCTATGAACCTGAGGTACCACTGTATTTATTCTATATTTGACACCTTAAAAATCTTATACTCAAGACTGTTTTTTTTTTTTAAATGGATAGCTGTATATACAGTGGTGCCCCGCAAGACGAACGCCTCGCAAGACGGAAAACCCGCTAGACGAAAGGGTTTTCCGTTTTGGAGGCGCTTCGCAAAACGAATTTCCCTATGGGCTTGCTTCGCAAAACGAAAGCCCATAGGGAAATCTCCGGGACAGCGGGGAAGCGCAGCGCGTCTTCCCCACTGACCTCGGACCTCCTCCGAAGGCTGGCGGTGGGGCGGAGAGACCTCGCCGCCAGCCTTCGGAGCATCCTTCCGAAGGCTGGCGGCGGGAGGAGGTCTTTCCGCCCCACCGCCAGGCTTTGGAAGGCTGCTCCGAAGGCTGGCGGTGGGGCGGAAAGACCTCCTCCCACCGCCAGCCTTCGGAAGGATGCTCCGAAGGCTGGCGGTGGGGCGGAAAGCCCTTCTCCCCGTGCCAGCCTTTGGATGGCTGTCCTGAAGACTTGCGGTGGGAGGAGGGTTTTCCTTCCCACCGCCAACATTCAGAATGCTGTTCTGAATGTTGGCGGTGGGGAGGAAAAACCCTCCTCCCACCGCAAGCCCCGGGAACAGAGGAGAAGCGCTGCGCCCCTTCCCCTCTGTTCCCGTACCTGTCCTGAAGGCTTGCGGTGGGGAGAAAAGCCCTTCTCCGCACTGCCAGCCTGGCAAGCGGTTTCCATAGGAACGCATTAATTGATTTTCAATGCATTCCTATGGGAAACCGTGCTTCGCAAGACGAAAAACTCGCAAGAAGAAAAAACTTGCGGAACGAATTAATTTCGTCTTGCGAGGCACCACTGTAGATATTTTTAAAAACGAATAGATTGGTCCTTCTTACACACCCTTCCTCCCTTTTGCAAGCTGCGGGGGTCACACTTTGCTCGGGCTTGTACAGAACTTTGGCTTCAAAGACCCTCACTGCCATTTCTCTCTCCCCCCCGCCCCAGTTCCTATGAGCCCCTGGACGACCCGTTGGAGCAAGTGGAAGAGCTCGACGTGCCCGGACTGGACTGCAGCGGAGGGCCCCTCCCCTCGTACGAAGAGGCCGTCTACGGTCACACGGGGTGCCCCTCGCCTCCAGGGGCGCAGGGCCCAACCCCTCTGGTCCTTTCCCAGGAAGCCCGGGCCCCCCCAGATCTCTGCGGCCTCGGAGAGGAGCCCCCTTCCTACGAGGACTCCTTGGTGGCAGCTTCTGCCGGATCGGGACCTGCCCCAGGAAGAGAGTCACCCTCCCAGCTCCCCACATCGCTCTTGCCCCCGGGTGTTGGAAAGAAGGACTGTCCTTAGCCAAGCTTGCAGCGCTTTTGTTGATCCGCCTTGGAGCCACATTACCTCCCTTCTTTTCCCCTCCACCCTTTTCCAAGTGGCTCCCTGTACAATCTTGGAGGGGGGGGCGAGAATTACGGGGGTGCCCTAAGGAAGCCCCGCCCCTCCCTGATCAAACGCTGCTATTGGAGGGCTGTGGTGGGCGGAGCGTTGCATCCGCCAATGAGGGATGACTTAATACCCCGGCCAATGGCCCCGTGGCAGTGGAGCCATATTGCAGATTCAATGGGCTGGTTGGTTTTCCGTGCCGGGACGCAACTAGGAATTCTGTCCTGAGAATTCTTGGTTTGTTTGGTTGTTGTTTTTTTTCTTAATTTACGTTTTAATTTTCTTTTAAAGCCTTTTTCTTAATTCATTTTATTTCCCAAAGCAAAACGTGAGTGTGTGGATATGGGGGAAACTCATAATTCCTTCTCTCCAAAGCCTTCCTTGCCTGCTGAGCTCAGAACTCACGCAGCTTGGAGGCTGCACTGGGAGCCTCAAGGGGACCAGTTTGGACCTGCCCCTGACTGGTCCCTTGCCCCAGTAACGGATGGAAGTCTTGGCCCAAATGGCTCGGGGGAACTGTTCATACATTGACTCCCTCCGCTGAATTTGGTTCTGCAAGAGCAGACTTGTGACTTTGCTGAAGAGGCCAGCCCGAAAGCAGTATTGACATTTGCCAGAACTCTGGGTTAATCGCCCCATGTTGTCTGAGTGTACGCTCTCCGATATACTTTTGAATGCTGTTTGTCATTTTCAGGGATTTATTTTTAAAAAACAATTAAAACTTTGTTCATTCTACACTTGTGGACTATTTTTTGCATCTGCCTTGAGTGTGTGGACTTTTTAGAAAAATAAATCAATCTGCAAAGTGTTAAAGTCTGGACCGGGATGAGTTTTGGGGGTGTAGAAAGTCCCCCCTAATGTACTGATTACAAATTGTTTCTGAATGGCCGGTTATCTAGATGTCGACCCCGTGTGCAGTAGCCGGGAAAAAGGCAAATTCCATGTGAGGGATCATTAGGAAAGGAAGTGAAAAATGAAACTGCTGGTGTCATAATGCCATTGTTCCTGGCCCCCCACTTCCAGTTCAGACTCCACAAGGGTATATATCAAATTAACATTATTATATTTTTGCTCCAACGGGCATCACTTTGCCCTCGCTTACGTTGAATTGCCTTTGCCATTTTGCTGCCCGTTGGCTCAGTTTGGAGAGCTCCTTTTGGAGCTCTTTGCAATCTCGCTCCGTTCCGATAATTTAGTGCCGTCAGCAAAGCTGGTCACCTCACGCTGCTCCACTCCAAATCGTCTATGAACAAGTTTCAAAGCACAGGCCCCAATACTGGTTCTTGGGGGAGGCTCAACACCCTAACCCTAACTCAGCCACATGGGAGGGGTATATATAAAATTATTTTCATCAGGAAGAACTTTCTAATGGTAAGAGCTGTTTGACAGCGGAATAGATTCCCTTGTGGACTCTCCTTACTTGGAGGTTTCTAAGCAGAGGTTGGATGGCCATCTTTGAGGGATGATTTAGCTGAAATTCCTGCATTGCAGGGGGGTCAGACTAGATGATCCCATAGGGCCCCTTACAACTCCACAATTACATGAGCCAATTGGGCTCAATAATAATACAATATGTTTTTTTATTTATATCCCACCCATCTCGCTGGGTTTCCCCAGCCACTCTGGGCAGCTTACAACATACAGTGGTACCTCTGGATACGAATGGGATCTGTTCCGGAGCCCCATTCGCATCCTGAAGCAAATGCAACCCGCATCTGTGGGTCGCGATTTACCGCTTCTGTGCATGATGTCATTTTGAGCTTCTGTGCGAGCAGCAAAACCCGGAAGTAATACATTCTGTGTGGTGTGGTGTAGTGGTTAAGAGCGGTAGTCACGTAATCTGGGTAACCGGGTTCGCGTCTCCGCTCCTCCACATGCAGCTGCTGGGTGACCTTGGGCCAGTCACACTTCTTTGAAGTCTCTCAGCCCCACTCACCTCACAGAGTGTTTGTTGTGGGGGAGGAAGGGAAAGGAGATTGTTAGCCGCTTTGAGACTCCTTAAGGGGAGTGAAAGGAGGGATATCAAATCCAAACTCTTCTTCTTCCTCCTCTTCTTCTTCTTCTGGGTCGCCACAGAGCACAACCCGGAAATGGTCAACCTGAAGCAACTTCAACCCAAGGTATTACTATATAAAAACACAACAAAGCATCAAACATTTAAAGAACAATACGAGCAACAACAAACCAACCAACAAATCAATAAAAACCAATAGCAATATTAACAATAATAAACAGTTTACAGCTATACCCAAATTAAAATTACCGCCAACGCCAACTCAACATTTAACCAACACCAACCTGACGAAAGCAAAACAAAGGAACTAAAATTAGAACCATTTAAAACATTTTAGAAAGTAAGGTGGGGGATTTCTAGATCTGAATAACGAATGACCTGACTTCTAGCTTTGTTGATGTTGCGTCCTGATGGCACGTCCTTTGGCGATCCTCTGATACAACAACGCTTGCCTCTCGCACCAGGTCCTGGGCACAACTCAGGATCAAGTCTAGGGTCGCCTCTTGCCCTCTCGTTGCTTCCAGCACCAACTGTTCTAGTGCACAGTCATTTTAGGGTGTCTAGAAATTGCGCCTCTTTGGTATGACTGGGACACAGATGTAGCCAGTGGAAGTCATCTGTTAATGCAATGTTTCTCCTTTTAGATGCTCCCTTGAGTTCATTCCTCATCTCGAGGTCTCCTTGAGGATCTTGATCGGGGGAAGATGGCATGACCCCAGTACAGTGGAGAGAAAAGCAATGACAAACCTAGACAGCATCTTAAAAAGCAGAGACATCACCTTGCCATCAAAGGCCCGTATAGTTAAAGCTATGGCTTTCCCAGTAGTGATGTATGGAAGTGAGAGCTGGACCATAAAGAAGGCTGATTGCCGAAGAATGGAGGCTTTTGAATTCTTGTGCTGGAGGAGACTCTTGAGAGTCCCATGGACTGCAAGAAGATCCAACCTATCCATTCTGAAGGAAATCAGCCCTGAGTGCTCACTGGAAGGACGGATCCTGAAGCTGAGACTCCAAGACTTTGGCCACCTCATGAGAAGAGAAGACTCCCTGGAAAAGACCCTTATGTTGGGAAAGATGGAGGGCACAAGGAGAAGGGGACGACAGAGGACGAGATGGCTGGACAGTGTTCTCGAAGAAGAAGAAGAAGAAGAAGTTTGGATTTGATATCCCGCTTTATCACTACCCGAAGGAGTCTCAAAGTGGCTAACATTCTCCTTTCCCGTCCTCTCCCACAACAAACACTCTGTGAGGTGAGTGGGGCTGAGAGACTTCAGAGAAGTGTGACTGGCGCAAGGTCACCCAGCAGCTGCATGTGGAGGAGCGGAGACGCGAACCCGGTTCCCCAGATTACGAAACCACCGCTCTTAACCACTACACCACACTGGCTCTTCTCGAAGCTACCAGCATGAGTTTGATCACACTGCGGGAGGCAGTGGAAGACAGGAGGGCCTGGTGTGCTCTGGTCCAGGGGGTCACGAAGAGTCGGACCTGACTAAACAACAACAACAGTACAGTGGACACTCGGGTTGCGAACGTGATCCGTGCGGGAAGCATGTTCACAACCCGCAGCGTTCACAACCTGTAGTGCCACGTCTGGACACGCGTAGGTCGCGATTTAGCGCTTCTGTGCATGTGCAAGCGCCAAAACCCAGAAGTAACCCGTTCCAGAAATTGCGCAACCCAAAGCATCTGTGACCTGAGGTATGACTGTAGTAAGCTGCTCTTGGGCTCTCGAATCGCCCCCCGCAATGATTCTGCGGAGACCAGGACCGGATTTAAGTTTGATGAGGCCCTAAGCTACTGAAGGTGATGGGTCCTTTCTATGTCCAGCTGTCCTTTGTCAACAACAAATTGTCGCTCTTTTTTGTGTTGAATATATGTCATATGGTAATTTATGGACCTATTGGGTATCTAAAACCATTTGCATATCACAAAAGACGTATTGTATCAAAGTAATTATTGACCTGAAATATAATTAAGAAGAAGCATATCAATAGTGAAATACAATTAAGAAGTATATTAATAGTGAAATAATTATTAAGCTCTAATTTAAAATGATTTTTTATTCATAACAAACTTAATAATGCAAACACATTGGCATTTGGCAATACAAAAGTTCCCTTAGAAACACAGTTCATAATCTAGTCTCTAGAAACTTGCTATAACATGAAATAATAATAATAGGTGTAAATATTTGATGCAAACTACTAATAATGATAAATAGTTTTATTAATACGAAAGTAAGTATTATAACCTGTACAATGCAATTGTAGTTAATACAATGCATTTTTTAGTGTAATATCAGTATCACCATAGTAGTCCACACTGTTCATTGGAACAGCAGACCTTTGTACCCTGTACTAAGTGTGAGTGTAAAGGTAAAGGGACCCCTGACCATTAGGTCCAGTCGTGGATGACTCTGGGGTTGCGGCGCTCATCTCGCTTTACTGGCCGAGGGAGCTGGCATACAGCTTCCGGGTCATGTGGCCAGCATGACTAAGCCGCTTCTGGCAAACCAGAGCAGCGCACGGAAATGCCGTTTACCTTCCCGCTGGAGTGGTACCTATTTATCTACTTGCACTTTGACATGCTTTTGAACTGCTAGGTTGGCAGGAGCAGGGAGCGAGCAACGGGAGCTCACCCCTTCGGGGGGATTCGAACTGCTGAGCTTCTGAACGGCAAGCCCTAGGCTCTGTGGTTTAACCCACAGCGCCATCCGCATCCCTTTAAGTGTGAGTGTAAAAGACGGTATTTCTTTCTTTCAGTATAAATTGGGGAGGGGGAGAGAGTGGGGCCCTAAGCTATAGCTTGTTTAGCTTATATGTAAATCCAGCACTGGCAGAGACGTGTGCCCCTTTGCGGATCTCTCGCTTGCCGGACTGAGCCCTGCCTTTGACATACATGAGGATACATATCTGCTGGCTCACTGCTGAGCTCTGCAAGACAAGACTGTCATTCTAAAGCAACAGATAGGTAGCCGTGTTGGTCTGCCATAGTCAAAATAAAAAGAATATCTGAAGAAGTGTGCATGCAGACGAAAGCTCATACCAAGAACTAACTTAGTTGGTCTTTAAGGTGCCACTGGAAGGAATTGTTCTAAAGCAATGCAAGGTGGGGTTTGCTCGCTGCGGGAGACTTGACAGTCTAAGCTCTCCCATTGATCAGGGAAGGTAAACACTTCTCTGGGTGCGCCCCTAGACAGATGCACCTGTATGGATCCACTTCCTTTTGCGCTGGGTGGGATCCGCTAACGGCTTGCTGAACCTGTTTCGTAGGCAGGTCTCCTTCATGCCGCTTTACCCTGGAATGCAAAAGACAACAACGGTGGCATGGAGGGTGCAGAGAGATCTTGCAAGTGGTTCTTGTTACAGACCAACCGTCCGGGACATCTAGGCTTTCAGAGTGGGGGTATTTTGGCAGGTGCAAATTCTATCAAGTCTGCTTCACACAGAGTCATCGGACGGCTGGACCACCTAGTTCAGTGTTGCGTACAGTGGTACCTCGGGTTAAGTACTTAATTCGTTCTGGAGGTCCATTCTTAACATGAAATTGTTCGTAACCTGAAGCACCACTTTAGCTAATGGGGCCTCCCACTGCTGCTGCACCGCTGGAGCACGATTTCTGTTCTCATCCTGAAGCAAAGTTCTTAACCCGAGGTACTATTTCTGGTTTAGTGGAGTCTGTAACCTGAAGCGTCTGTAACCTAAGGTACGACTGTACACTGGTTTGCAAACTAATGCCAGTGTACCGGAAGAAGCAAAGATCACCTGTGTTGAAGCAATGATTCTTCAACATCAACTTCGTTGGACTGGTCATGTTGTGCGGGTGCCTGATGATCGTCTTCCAAAGCAAGTACTCTATTCTGAACTTAAAAATGGAAAGTGTAATGCTGCTGGTCAACAAAAGAAATTTAAAGACTCTCTCAAGGCAAATCTAAAAAAATGTAGTATAAACACCGACAACTGGGAAACACTGGCCTGTGAGCGCTCCAGTTGGAGAACAGCCTTTACCAAAGGTGTCCTGGGCTTTGAAGACACTCGAACTCAGGACGCAAGGGAGAAACATGCCAAGAGGAAGGCACGCTTGGCAAATCCACACGGGGATCAACTCCCACCCGGGAACCAACGTCCCCACTGTGGAAGGACGTGTGGATTCAGAACTGGCCTCCAGTGACACTTACGGACTCAATGTTAAAACCGTGTTTACGGAAGACAATCTTACTTGGCTACGAGGGATCGCCAAAAAAGACGACAACACTGGTTTGCAGCAATGGGTATTTTAAGTCAGTGGTTCTCAAAGGAGAGAATGGCAACTGCAGCAAGAAGATTCAAGGACAAAGAAACACTTCTATGTAGTATAACATCAAAATAATTCTCACACACACACACACACACACACACAGAAGCAGTATCCACGCCTCTCTTCAAGAACATTGACTATTTCCCTCCTAAGTCTCAGTTTTCCCTCTCTATAAAATGGGAACGGGAAACCCACCTCCTGGGTTTGTTGGGACGATGAAATCCAGGGAGGACGGGAAGACGCTGCCAATTTTCTTTGTCTTTTTCTAAACCCCAAACCATCTTGTGCCACGGCTGGAGTCGCCTGCTGTGCATGTGCAGAGTGCTTTTACCTCCCTGCCAGTTTAGTCAGCCCTTCGTCTCCAGGGCATGATGCCGTGTGCTTCTAGAGTTGGGGAGGAGGGCGCCCCAGTATTTGATTTTGGAATGAGAGAGCCACTGTGGTGTGGTGCTTAGTGTGTCCGACCTGGACCTGAGTTCAAATCCCCCCCCCCACTGGTCCATAATAAAGATCGCTGACTCTAGCCTTGGGGACTACTAGTCACCGCCTCTCAGCCTGACCTCCCTCACAGGGGAAGGAGACCCGTCATGCGCGCCACCTTGCGCTCCATGGAGACAAAAGTCAAATATATAACAAACAGGATAGAAATAGACGGGTGGAGGTGAGCCAGGTTGCTGGGCGGGTCTCCTCGGCTGCAGAAGGCCGTTTTGCATCGCTTTCCGCCCTCCCTCCGGGAGTTTCTGTGGCCGCCGGCCCGCCTCTCCCCTCCTTCCAGCTTCTAAGGTAGGACAGCCTTGCGCAAGCCGCCCGCCGGCACTTTGCAAAACTTCCCCTCCGACGACGCCCGCTTGGCTTTTGCCCTTCAGCTCCTGCCGTTGTCCCGATGGCTTCGGAGGAGCAGCAGCTACAGAGGAAGCGAGCCCCGAAGCAGCCGCCTCCGGGGGTCCCCGTCGCCCCCGACCCCGCGCTGAAGCCCTTCGAGAGAAACCTGCTGCGGAACCCCAACCCCGAAGGTACCACGCGGCTCCCCCTGGCGCCCGCTTCTCCTTCAGCCCCTTCGAAGGGACCTGGGGGGGGTCGATGGGGGAGAGGGGTGCCTGCTTTGCAAAAGAGGGGGGGTTGACCACCTCCACCCAGTGGCGTAGCGTGGGGGGTGCAGGGGGGGCCGGCCGCACCGGGCGCAACATCTGGGGGTTAGGGTTAGGGGGCGCAAATTACTTGCCTTGCCCCGGGTGCTGACAACCCACGCTACGCCACTGCCTCCACCCCAACGGCCTTTCTAAGGGTCAACATTGCAAGAAGTGGTCCCCCAGCCCCGCAGCAATGCGTTTTTGGCAAGAACCCTTTGGCACTGCTTAGCGGCGATTGCTGCCTCCAACGGGGTTGGGCTGGATGACCTTTGGGGATCCCGTACAACTCTATAATCCTGTGGTTCTAGGAATCAATGACATATCAAGGATATTTCTATCTCCCAGCCCTCTACATCAGGGGTCCCCAAACTAAGGCCCGGGGGCCGGAAAAGGCCCGAGGGACTCCTTTATTCGGCCCACGGCGACCCCCGCTGCCCGCTCTTACCGGCGCTGTGCTGTGCGGCTGCCCACTTAGCTTGTGCGGAAGCAGGACTAAGATGTGGAGATATGCTCCAGAGATCCAGACCATGGGGAGCCCCAAGAAATTAATGAATACAATTTGGACTATAATTTGATCTTTTTTATTTTGGTTTTTAAATTGAAGTATTATGATTGGATATTTAATTGGATGTTCTTTATTAGAAAATCAGTAAAAATGATTTTAAAAACGCCCCAGAAATAGCTTGTGCGCATGCGCAATAGTTATTTGCACATGCACAAGCATTATTTGTGGTGCACATCCAGGTCAGAGGAGGCCCGTGCACATGCGCACAAGCGATTTCCGGTGCTCCTCCGACTTGGAAGTGCGCCGGAAATAGCGTGTGTGCATGTGCTCCCCCGCCCCCTGGCCTGCCACACGATCGGCGCTGGAGACACCAGCCCAAGGCGTGATAAGTTTGCTGACCCCTGCTCTACATGTTAAAAAGGTAAAGGAACCCCTGACCATTAGGTCCAGTCGTGACCGACTCTGGGGTTGCAGTGCTCATCTCGCTTTATTGGCCGAGGGAGCCGGCGTACAGCTTCCGGGTCATGTGGCCAGCATGACTAAGCCGCTTCTGGCGAACCAGAGCAGCGCACGGAAACGCCCTTTACCTTCCCACCAGAGCGGTACCTATTTATCTACTTGAACTTCATGCTTTCAAACTGCTAGGTGGGCAGGAGCAGGGACCGAGCAACGGGAGCTCACCCCGTCGTGGGGATTCGAACCGCCGACCTTCTGATCGGCAAGCCCTAGGCTCTGTGGTTTAACCCACAGCGCCACCCACGTCCCCATGCTCTACATGTTACTGAAGCTATATTCCACCCTTCGTCCACCCGGCTTTCTCCTGATGTTGTCGAACTACAACTCCCATCAGCCTCAGTTTGGGGTGCTATTGAGAGTTGTGGTCTGGCAACACCTGGAAGAAGACAGGTGGGCGAAGGCTGCTCTGTTCCACTTCTTTGCAATAGCATCCCTTGCTGTGCCTGAAGAGCCAAGCCCAGGGCTGCCTCTTAATCTTAAACTGACAGACTTGGAGATACTAGCAATCCAAAACAAACAAACACCTTAAGAGCTCTGCAGAGGAGATGGAGCCAGACCGCGCTCTGTGTGGTGTCTTTCTGGCGCGCCTCTGTGTTTACATGGAGTGTGTTCTGGAGCTAAGATGCATCCCTTCGTAGATTTAGCTTCCTGAGACCCCGAGAAGAGAGCTGAACTCTGAAGAATGACAATGCTGGCAAGAAAGGCGCGAGAGGAATTCTAATAAGGCATTCCTCCGCCAGACGGTGCTTTATCAGAGACTAGAAAGCAGGGACACGTTTGCCCATTAAAAGATACCTCTAACTGAAGTGGATTTTCTCCCAGCAGGGATCACTGTTCAATGGCTATTTGCTAGACTTGCCCTTGCAGGAGTCTGAGATAGGAAGACAGCTTGACTTGCCAGCCAGCCAGCCAGCTCCTCACTCAGAGCTACAGCATTGAGCAGCTGGCTTATCGGGTGACAGGCATGTACAGTTTTGCATCGATTCAATTTTGCATTTTGCTACTAGGAGGTAGCATCTGAGCTTGTTTTCCTCCTCCCTCCCCTCCCCTTTTCCTCTTGTGCCATGTCTCTCATTTGTAAGCCTGGAGGCAAACAGGCTCTTCTTACTGATTTTGTAAGTTGCTCTTTGAGCCGTTATAAATATATACCATATTTTTTGCTCTATAAGACTCACTTTTCCCCTCCTAAAAAGTAAGGGGAAATGTGTGTGCGTCTTAATGGAGTGAATGCAGACTGCACAGCTATCCCAGAAGCCAGAACAGCAAGAGGGATTGCTGCTTTCACTGCACAGCAATCCCTCTTCCTGTTCTGGCTTCTGGGATTCAGAATATTTTTTTTCTTGTTTTCCTCCTCCAAAAACTAGGTGCGTCTTGTGGTCTGGTGCGTCTTAAGGAGCGAAAAATACAGTATATATACTTACAGTGGCACAAGGAGAAAATCTTTAGACGATTCAAAACGTATCTGGATGTGGAGGCCGAGGGAAAAATAACGGGGATATGGAATGCAGGATTTAGGAGGGATGTTTGCAGGAATTAGCTGTGCTTGTCGCACCGAAGGTTGGGTAGAAATTGCAAGAGCTGAGTGATGAGCAACTGAGAGGACTTAGCTTTTGGTGGGGTTGCGAGTCTACGATAACTTCCATATTTGAGTTAGAACATCCGCTGGAACATAGAAGAGGTTCATCTCTTGCAGGCAGAGAAGTCTCCACCTTCAGCCACCTTAAAGGTAAAGGGACCCCTGACCGTTAGGTCCAGTCGTGACCGACTCTGGGGTGGCGGCGCTCATCTCGCTTTATTGGCCGAGGGAGCTTCCGGGTCATGTGGCCAGCATGACCAAGCCGCTTCTGGTGAACCAGAGCAGCACACGGAAACACCATTTACCTTCCCGCCGGAGTGGTACCTATTTATCTACTTGCACTTTGACATGCTTTCGAACTGCTAGGTTACATTACCAACTGCTAGCCACATTACCAAGGCCACAAATACTTCAGCTTGTTCTAAGAGTCTTAGCTGAGTTTAGGAATCAGGTGCCTGTCCCTTACAGGCTTACCTGCAAGTAGCTCAGCCGATACCATTGGCAGCAACTGCTGTGATGTCACAGAACACTCTGGACTATTCTCTTCCTTCTACTCTCTTCTTTTCATCCTTCTCCGGGTCAGCACACCCCACCGCGCCCCAATGCACACATATGAAGGAAAGGTACACACACACCCCAGTTTACATTTCCAAGGGCTCAGGGCAAAAGTCGGATCCGGCAGAATCAATCTGAGACTGAAATAATAATAATTTATTATATATACACCCCGCCCATCTGGCTGGGTTTCCCCAGCCACTCTGGGCGGTTTCCAGCAAAATATTAAAATGCAATAATTCATCTAATATTAAAAGCTTCCCTAAAGAGGGCTGCCTTCAGATGTCTTCTAAAAGTCTGGTAGTTGTTTTTCTCTTTGACATCTGGTGGGAGGGCGTTCCACAGGGCGGGTGCCACCACCGAGAAGGCCCTCTGCCTGGTTCCCTGTAACTTGGCTTCTCGCAGGGAGGGAACCACCAGAAGGCCCTCGGAGCTGGACCTAGTGTCCGGGCTGAATGATGGGGGTGGAGACGCTCCTTCAGGTATACAGGACTGAGGCCGTTTAGGGCTTTAAATGCCAGCCCCAACACTTAATTGTACTCGGAAACATACTGGGAGCCAATGTAGGTCTTTCAGGACTGGTGTTATGTGGTCTCAGCGGCCGCTCCCAGTCCCCAGTCTAGCTGCCGCATTCTGGATTAGTTGTAGTTTCCGGGTCACCTTCAAAGGTAGCCCCATGTAGAGTGCATTGCAGTAGTCCAAGCGGGAGATAACCAGAGCATGCACCACTCTGGCGAGACAGTCTGCAGGCAGGTAGGGTCTCATCCTGCGTACCAGATGGAGCTGATAAACAGCTGCCCTGGACACAGAATTGACCTGCGTCTCCATGGACAGCCATGAGTCCAAAATGACTCCCAAGCTGCACACCTGGTCCTTCAGGGACACAGTTGCCCCATTCAGGACCAGGGAGCCCATAGATCTGAAAGAGGAGGGAAATACTTTCACTCTTCCAACGTTCTCCTTTAGCCAAAGGTCCTTTTCAAGAGAGGAGCAGGGGACTGCCCTCACCACCTGCTGGCCCAAGGGGCTGTGGGGCAGGTGGGTGAGCTCAGAGGCTTGTTATCGCCACATTGGCAACCTCTATCCCAGCTGCTTAAATGCCTCTTCTTGACCGTTTGCCTCTGAGAAGTTGGAATGTGCGTAGTCATTCTGTTACATCCCAGCCAGGAAGGTTGGTGATCAAGGTTGGCAGATTTGCACAGTATTTATGAATGGGTTGATATTCTCTCTGGGGCCGCCTCTAGAATCCTTCCAGCCAACGGACCGCAAGCATGTAAATGAATGTGGTGGGGAAGAGCAAGGAGATTGCTTGCGAGATCCGACAGTGTCAGCCTTTAATGAAAGGTCCTTTGCCTGTTTCCCTTCCAGAAAATAGCAAACGGCTTTTTTCTGATGTTGAGCCAAGGAGAGTTTTTGCTGTTCTGGCTACTCAGCGTTCCAGGCCGCTGCAAGGCAGGGCGGATGCCTAAACATGTTAAAACTTGCTGGTGCAGGAGATTAACTCCCAGAGCTCTGAAACAGCTTGTCTTTGGCCTTGCTGGTGCCGCTTGCCTGGGGGTGCAGGAAGATCTCCGCAATTACCCGTAATTAATTGGCAGTCATAATCCTTGCGCGCTTGCAAGGAGGCCTTGTAGCTTCCAGGCCTGCCCTCGTCACTCCCAATTAACACGGCCCTTTCTTAAGAAGGCAGTAAGTGTCTGCTGGATAAAGCCCAAAGGGGCCCATGTAGTCCAGCACCCTGATTTTACGGGGCAAACAAGATACCTGTTTAGTTAGAATCATAGAATCCTAGAGTTGGAAGAGACCACAAGGGCCATCGAGTCCAACCCCCTGCCAAGCAGGAAACACCATCAGAGCACTCCTGACATATGGTTGTCAAGCCTCTGCTTAAAGACCTCCAAAGTAGGAGACTCCACCACACTCCTTGGCAGCAAATTCCACTGTCAAACAGCTCTTACTGTCAGGAAGTTCTTCCTAATGTTTAGGTAGAATCTTCTTTCTTGTAGTTTGGATCCATTGCTCCGTGTCCGCTTCTCTGGAGCAGCAGAAAACAACCTTTCTCCCTCCTCTATGTGACATCTTTTTATATATTTGAACATGGCTATCATATCACCCCTTAACCTCCTCTTCTCCAGGCTAAACATGCCCAGCTCCCTTAGCCGTTCCTCATAAGACATCGTTTCCAGGCCTTTGACCATTTTGGTTGCCCTCCTCTGGACACGTTCCAGTTTGTCAGTGTCCTTCTTGAATTGTGGTGCCCAGAACTGGACACAGTACTCCAGGTGAGGTCTGACCAGAGCAGAATACAGTGGCACTATTACTTCCCTTGATCTAGATGCTATACTCCTATTGATGCAGCCCAGAATTGCATTGGCTTTTTTAGCTGCCGCGTCACACTGTTGGCTCAGGTCAAGTTTGTGGTCAACCAAGACTCCTAGATCCTTTTCACATGTACTGCTCTCAAGCCAGGTGTCACCCATCTTGTCACCCTTAGAAGGGAACCGCTCATCCCCTTGCAATGCAGGAATCGCCTATGTATGTGAGAGAGGTTCAGGGCAGGACAGTGGCGTAGCGAGGATTGCTGGCTCCCAGGGCAAGGAAAGTATTCTGCCCTGTAACTGGCACCTCCATGCGGCGCTGCAGCTGCTGCCAGACAGATCTGCAGAGCAGCCGCAAGACATGGGTGCAGATCTCCTGTTAAGGTGGCAGCTGCAGAGGTGCACCTGTAATATTTTTTTTTTCAGTTGCCCTGGGGTCCCCACCCCCATGCTATGCCACTGGCTGGGCTTGGTGCTAAAAGCAATCCTTATGGGGTCCTCGCTGCGGGATCACCTTCACCCAGTGCAATACCATCTGCACTGGCTCCCGGTGGAGTACAGGATCAGGTTTAAGGTGCTGGTTTTATAGCTCTATACGGCCTAGGACCCTCATACCTATGGGGCCGCCTCTCCTGATATGTCCCACGGAGGACCTTACGGTCTTCAAACAAAAACTTCTTGGAGGTCCCGGGCCACAGGGAGGTTAGCCTGGCCTCGACCAGAGCCAGGGCCTTTTCAGTACTGGCCCCGATCTGGTGGAACGATCTGTCACAAGAGACTAGGGCCCTGCGGGACTTGACATCTTTCCGCAGGGCCTGCAAGACGGAGCTGTTCCACCAGGCCTTTGGCCAAGGCACAGTCTGACCCCCTCCTTTGGTAATTCTTCACAGAACTCTAGCCCAACGGTTGCCATCAATTTGATTTGAACTGATTTTATAATGAATTGATTTTAGAATGCTGTATTATTTTACTGTTGTTAGCCGCTCTGAGCCCAGCTTCGGCTGGGGAGGGCGGGATAAAAATAAATTTATTATTATTATTATTAATTATCAAGGTTCAATGCATTTTCCTCTTCCCCCATTTATTTTACAGGTGTGAATATTTCGGAGCCAGCGCCACCCCTGACGCTTCCCAGGGCAGCTTGGAATCCCCTGGACCCCAAAGGTGACGTAATGCGTGACAGCGGGAGGCGATTGGGGTTGTGGCAACTGGCTGTGGGCCTCTCCTTGCAAGCCCAGATCTGGCTGGCATGTGCAACTTGTTAATTTCCTCCTGAGTGGAAGTTATCGATAGAAGCCGAAAACTCACTCCTTAGGAATAAAAACACACAGCGAGCGTAAAAATCAGTTTATTGATAATAAAACTCAAACCAGAAACCACAAAATCATATTCTGGGAAGCTTTGGAACAGCAGTACTCTGACCCAGGTCACTGATGGTCATAATCCTTTAAGCGTGACGACAGTTTAGCAGGACCTGTCAGGGATCCGTCAAAGGGGGCGGATTATAGTTTCACAAAGGGAGGAAGAGCATAAATCGAGCCATCCATAGAGAAATGTTTGAACAAGCGATCAGATGACTCAAGCCAGACTAAACGGATCAGAATATCAAAAGGAAATGGAAATGAGTTGCCCAAGGTGGGAGACAAAGACTTACAGAATGACTTGAGGGACAGGTGTCAAGTCACAGGTTCAGATTTCTGACTGATATCTGTGATGTTTCTGTGTTGCACATAAATGTTGCGTTTCCAAGGAGGTGTTTCTGTGATGGGGGAAATGGAACTTTTAAAACATGCTGTAAACCAGGGGTCAGCAAACATTTTCATCAGGGGGCCGGTCCACTGTCCCTCAGGCCTTGTGGGGGTCCAGACTATATATATATATTTGGGGGGCGGGGGATATGAACGAATTACTATGCCCCACAAATAACCCAGAGATACATTTTAAATAAAAGCACACATTCTACTCATGTAAAAACACGCTGATTCCCAGACCGTCCGTGGGCCAGATTTAGAAGGCGATTGGGCTGGATCCGGCCCCCGGGCCTTAGTTTGCCTACCCATGCCGTAAACCCAGATCAAGGCTGCTTCTTCCTCTTGCTGTCTTGAGGGGAGAAACTTTGCTTCCCAACTTTGCTTTTCCTTTTGCCCGGTTACAGTCTGCAGTTCTTTCCTCTGACCGACAAGCAGACCTGCACGGAATTGCGAGTCCTTTGAGCAAGGGATTGGTGCAAAAGTGACCCCAATTTTTACACCAGGCCTTTTGAGAAACCTAGCCCCAGAAGCGTGCGTAAAAAGCAGTTTCCTTGATAGGAAGTGGGTTGGTCTTGTTTTTTTAAGAACCTAAGGTGTAGCTTGTTAAGTTGTGGGTGGACATATCAGACGACACAGCGATTCTTCAAACAGCTCTTGTTTATTCACAGGCCAGGACAGAACTGAACTGAAGGGTTCAGCCAGCCTGCTTATATAGAGCTCCACTCCAACGCAACTGTAACACTTTCTGTAACTATCCAATCACTGAACGTCACTTTCAATCCCTTATTTGCATATGTGGACCTGAGTGAAAACTATCTACAGTCTCCCCCTGCTGGTCCAGGGTGAGAACTTCAGTACATAACATAGCTTGTGTTTGCATTGATGCAAAATAGTTGAGACAGTGGACCAGGTTGTGAATTCTGTATCATTCCCTCAGTGGGGCTTCCTTTGCGCTTGACCCAGAAGATGCAGTCGGCGCAGAATGCTGCAGCACGATTGCTGACAGCAGAGAGACCTTGTCAGCATATAGCGCCTGTGCTCAGAGATCTTCCCTGGTTGCCAATTTGCTACCAGGCCAAGTTCAAGGTGTTGCTGTTAGTACAGGGGTAGGCAACCTAAGGCCCATGGGCCGGATCCGGCCCAACCGCCTTCTCAATCCGGCCCACGGACGGTCCGGGAATCAGCGTGTTTTTACATGAGTAGAATGTGTCCTTTTATTTAAAATGCATCTCTGGGTTATTTGTGGGGCATAGGAATTTGTTCCTTTCCCCCCCTGTTGCAGGTGCCTCAAAATCACAATTCCGCATTTGTAATAACTTGATCTTTGGAACTCCCTGCCACTTGACTGTACTTTTGCCTTCACTGTACTTTTTTCTGTACATGTTAAAAGCATTCTTGTTCAGACAAGGCTTCCAATATATTTAGAAAGCTGATGTGAGTTTTGTTTTTATTGCTGTTTTACCTTTTGAATGTTTTAAATAGATCTTTTTATTGTTTTGTAAGCCACTTTGAGGCTTTCTTTTCTTTTGCAACCAAGCAGTGTATAAATTTTATGAAATAAATACATATATTTTTATTCGGAAGCTGCACAAGCTCAGGGACACCTGCTGTTGTGTTTATTTTTTGGGGGGGGGACACCCGCATGTTCCATCTAGAGGGGGGAAAGCGTTCTGTGTATGCTCAGGAGCACCTGGCTCGAGATTCCAGAATGCAGGGACACAGGAAAATGGCAATCTACTAAAACCATTTCCCTTTCCTCTTGGGGGTCCCCTTTCCATCTCTCCCCACAGGTATTTTCAAAGGCTGGCAAGTCAGCATCGAGCCCTTGGACAAGGCAGAGCTCACCCCAAAGTCCATCTTGCCACGCTATAGGTGAGTGGGGGACTCACTGGCAGGGCCCTGGATTTAGGTTTGATGAGGCCCTCAGCTCCTGAAGGTAATGGGGCCCTTTCTATGTCCAGCTGTCCTTTGTCAACAACAAATGGCCGCTGTTTTTTGTGATGAATATATGCTATATGGTAATTTATGGACCTAGTGGGTATCTCAAGCCATTTGCACATGTTGCTGTGCAACCCGTCCATGCAGAATGTAGGCACCCTATATATAAAAGGTAAAGTCCAGTCGTGGCCGACTCTGGGGTTGCGGCGCTCATCTCGCTTTACTGGCTGAGGGAGCCGGCGTACAGCTTCCGGGTCATGTGGCCAGCAGGACTTAGCCGCTTCTGGCGAACCAGAGCAGCGCACGGAAACGCCGTTTACCTTCCCGCCGGAGCGGTACCTATTTATCTACTTGCACTTGACGTGCTTTTGAACTGCTAGGTTGGCAGGAGCAGGGACCGAGCAATGGGAGCTCACCCCATCGCAGGGATTCGAACCACCGACCTTTTGTTTAGCAAGCCCTAGGCTCTGTGGTTTAACCCACAGCGCCACCCGCGTCCCTACCCGATATATAGAAAGGAGCAAACCAGTGATATTTTAGGGAGCAGGCTAGCAGGCGCGGCCCATGACTTACGTCACAGGAGCCTACACAACACAAAACACTGTTGCTGTATATAAGCTTTATTTTTTTTGTTGCTTATCTTATATTTTGGAAATGTGCATCCAGGTTTTTTTGCTTTACATTTTTTTGCCCCCCCCCCCCCAGAGAGTGGTGCCCTAAGCTATATCTTGTTTAGCTTATACACAAATCCGGCACTGGAGTCCCTGTGATCTGGTCTTGTCTCTTTGAGTCTCATTGGAACAGCTCACCTGCTTCCTTCTCTCCCTTTCGCCCTTTCTAGCTGGTGCGTAAAGCAGCAACACATAGACTTGGTGGCTGAAGGATTTTGGGAGGAGCTACTGGATTCGTACCAGCCGAACATCACCGTCATGGACTGGTAAGCGTGTGTGGCCAGCCGGCGGTTAGTTCCCCCTGCATTGCAGGGGGTTGGACTGGATGACCCTGGATATCAGGAGCTCAGCCTACACTCGAGTAGGACCCTGGCAGAGACACATGTCCGACTGGCATGTTCTCTCCCTCCTGGTTGATCATTTGGGAGCTTCAAAAGCTTCCTTCTGCCCGAACATCACAGCGACTGATGCCAACAGACACCAGCACACATAGGGATCCGCAGAGTTTGCACAGCTTGCGTAACAGACCTCAGCAACTCAGCATTTTGGCTAATCTACTTTAGTTACATATAAACACACACGGAGCACTGCAACATGGCTCCCTCTCTCTCTAGCATCAGACAGCAAAGACAAAAAGGACAATAGTCCCACTTCACGGAACACAGGAACACAAACATCCTGTCTCCGTCACTTCCCACTCCGTGGAGTCAAAACTATTAAGTTGTGAGTTGACATAGCAGCCGGCACAGCGATTTCTTCAAGTAGCTCTTTTATTCTGGTAAGCTGGAAATAAACTGACTGCGAACAGCTCAGCCGGCCTGTATTTATAGTCAGCCGGCTGTCAACATTGTAACCATAACAGCTCAGAGTTCCCGCCTAAAATAACGGACGCGGACCTGAGTGAAAACTATCTACAGACCTGAGTGAAAACTATATACAATATCCCCCTGTTGGCCCAGGGTGAACTACACTACATAACACCCCTCCCCACCGAGATAAGGCGTTAGTTACAATCGTAATGGTTTCCTTATATACAACACTACGCGTAATGGTTCAATTAGGCACAAAAGCATATCGGTTACATTTCCCCTACTTAGACCAACAGTGATACCTGTCCAACAACATAGTCCTTTAAATAAGTTGGGCGCTTGGAAACTCTGCCAGACCGCCGGGGACTGGTAGCCAAGTCCGGAGGGCCACACAGTTCTCGCTGAGGCTGTGGTGCGACCCTAGGTGGCGTTGGAACCAACTCCCCTGGATCCGCTGCTGTGGGTGGAGCCTCCGCAAGTGGAGTGGTCTGAGTCTGTTCTGAAACGGCTTGGTTCGGCTCCACGCTGGCAGTTTGCGAGGGAGGTGTAGGTGGGGCCTCGCCATCTGTACGTGTCTCTTCTGGAGCCGCAAGCGCAGTTGGGGGCACCTCGGTAGTGTCCACGTCCCCAACCCTGCGCCTAAGCTGGTCTATGTGCCGTCGCCACAAGCGTCCGTCTTCGAGTGCCACCTGGTATGAGCGAGGTCCAGTGACTCCCACTACTGTGGCTGGCACCCAAGGAATGTCCCCCACATAGTTCCGGGCAAAGACCTGGTTTCCTGGGACAAATGACCGTGGTGCGTTGGCACAGCCTGGGGGTTCAGCCACGGCAAAGTCTGGGTGTAGCCGGTCGAGCGGTGACCTGAGGCGGCGGCCCATAAGCAGTTCAGCAGGGCTCCTCCCTGTGGCCGCATGAGGGGTGATGTGTTGCATGAACAAGTATTCGGTGACCCGCTCATGCCAGTCTCCCCGGTCCAGGCGCGCCAGTGCCTCTTTTGTCGAGCGCACCATTCTTTCTGCTTGCCCGTTGCTGGATGGATGAAAAGGTGCCGTTAGGGCATGGCGGATGCCCAGTCCCAAAAGATACCGCTCAAACGTGCCTGACGTGAACTGCGGTCCGTTGTCAGATACCAGGACATCAGGACACCCATGCGTTGCAAACAGGCCTCGCAGCACCCGGATGACAGCTTCGGTAGTGGTGGAGGGCATCAGGGCGACCTCCAGCCATTTGGAATAGGCGTCCACCACTACCATAAAAGTCCGGCCGTGAAAGGGGCCAGCCAGATCGATGTGCACCCTCGACCAGGGTGTCTTTGGCGTCTCCCAGGTGTGTCCCTTAGCTGCCGGTGGTGCAGGCCTCGACTCTTGGCATGCTTGGCAGGCGGACACCCAGGCAGTGATGGCATCGTCCATATTAGGCCACCAGACGTAACACCGAGCCAACGCCTTCATTTTGACAATTCCCGGGTGGCCAACGTGCAAAGCCTCCAGGACGCGCTGACGGAGTCCCTGGGGAATCACGACGCGGTCTCCCCACAGCAGACAGCCGCGATGAGCTGAGAGTTCATGTTGTCTGGTTGCGAAGGGCTGTAACTCCGATGCAAAAGGCCCTTGTGGCCACCCCCTCCACACCCAGTTGAGCACCCGGCTGATGGTGCGATCCTGGGCAGACGCGGAGGCCACAGTGGCAGCCGATACAGGCGCTGTCGGAAGATCCTCAATCAGAAGGAGCGATGAAGCTGGAGCCGGGTCTTCCACAAATGCTGGAAGAGGGCAACGGCTGAGGGCGTCGGCATGGCCCATCGATTTCCCCGGGCGATGGATGAGCTGGTAGTGGTAGGCAGCCAGGAAAACAGTCCATCGCAGCATGCGTGGTGAGAGGACCGGTGGAGTTGGTCGATCACCGGCGAGGAGGCCCAGGAGTGGCTTGTGGTCAGTGATGAGGTCAAAAGTCCTGCCATAGAGGTATTCATGGAACCTCTTCACTCCAGCCACAAGTGCCAATGCCTCCTTGTCGAGCTGGCTGTAATTCCGTTCCGTCGGAGATAGTGTCCTGGAAAAGTAGGCGAGCGGTGCTTCTCTTCCATCTGGAAAACGGTGACTAAGGACAGCACCGATGCCAAAAAGGTGAGGCGTCGCAGGCAAGGACCAGCGGCCTGGATTCACTGTACTGTACCAGCACACTGTCTGAAGAAAGGAGAGCCTTGACCGCGTTGAAGGCCGCCGTCTCCCGATGACCCCAGGACCAAGGCGTCTTAGTGCTAAGGAGTCGGTGAAGAGGCTCAGCCACTGTGGCTTTGTGGGGCAGGAACATGTTATAAAAGTTCAGCAGCCCCAGGAATGCCTGCAACTCCGTTTTGTTTTTTGGGGTGGGGGCCTGCTGGATAGCGCGGATCTTGGATGTGGTTGGATGAAGGCCGGAGGCATCGATAAGATAGCCCAGGAACTCCACCTGTGGAACGGCGATCTGGCACTTCTCCCTCTTTACCTTGAGCCCGGCCTCCTGGAACCTGGTCAGCACGGCACGGAGGCGCTCGAATAGCTGCTGGTGTGAGTCTGCAGACACCAAGACGTCATCAAAATATGGTACCACGCCCGGAAGCCCTTGCAGGAGACGCTCCATAAGGCTTTGGAAGATGCCAGGAGCCACACTCACCCCGAACTGCAACCGGCGGCAACGGAATGCCCCCCGGTGGGTGACGATCGTCTGGGCCTCAGCAGTGGCATCATCGACAGGCAGTTGTTGATAGGCTTGGGCAAGGTCCAGCTTAGCGAAGATCTTACCCTCACCCAGGGAATGCAGCAGGTGGTGGACAACAGGAACCGGATAAGCGTGCTGCTGAAGTGCCTTGTTAATCGTGCACTTGTAGTCAGCGCAGATTCTCACCGACCCATCTGGCTTGACAGGCGTGACGATGGGGGTTTCCCACTTTGCGTGGTCAACCGGCTCCAAAACTCCTTGGGCGATCAGTTTGTCCAGTTGTTCGTCCACCTTAGCCTTGAGAGCAAAGGGAACCCGGCGTGGTTTTAGCTTGATGGGGGCGATTTGTGGATCAAGGCTAAAGGAGATGGGCGTACCTGTATATTGCCCCAAGGTGCCGTCAAAAACCTCGGCAAAGTCTTTGACCAGACCCTCAGTCTCTGTGTTAGAGATGCAGTTGATGCCGGTGATTTCCAGGCCGAGGGCATCAAACCAGTCTAGCCCTAGGAGGCTTGGCCGCTGACCTTCGACCACCACCAACCGGAGCAGGCCCGAAAAATCCTTGAAGGCGATCCGGAACCGGCCAACGCCTACCATGGGAATGTCGTTTCCCTGGTAGTCTCTCAGGTGTACGCGGTGAGAGTCGAGTTGCCTTTTGGACACTCTGGGTACCAGTCTTTTGAGGGTGCTCCATGACACGATGGACAGGGCAGACCCGGTGTCGATCTCCATGTCACATGGAGCTCCTTCAATGAGCACCGTGACGTTCAGCTTGCGTCGCGTCGACGAGTCGGTTTGGCCAATCGTGGTTCCAGACGGGCAGCGGCAGTTGGTGAGAGCGAAACAACTTCCCTTGGCAGACTGGCGTGAAGACTTGGACTTGTGAGTCGATGAAGGGGGGGTGTCAGACGGAGCCGATCGGCAGACCTTAGCGATGTGGCCCCTTCTGGAACACTTCCTACAGATGGCGTCTCTGAATCGACACTTGGCACGGGAATGGTTGCCTCCGCAGCCAGCACATTCCGGTTGGCCCTTGGAGTTCTGTTGGAACTTCCTGCGCTCCCGCTTTGTCTGGTGCACATCATCGTCTTCACTGGAGGATGCCTCATCACTGCTGGCCTCTTCATGATGCACCGGAACTGGCTCCCTAGCAAGACGCGGGGTGCTGGACTTGCGGATCTCCTGGGCGTAGCGTTCAGCAGCTTCTGAGGCCACAGCCTCCTCAATGGCTTTCTGTAGCGTGAGGTCTGGCTTGGCTAGGAGACGCCGTTGCAGATGGATGTCCCGGACCCCGCAGACGATTCGATCCATCAGGGCATCGTCTAAGTCTCGGAACTCACAGTGCATTGCAGCCTGTCGCAGGGTGGTGGTGTAGTTGTTGATTGACTCCCCCTCTGCCTGGTTCCGGTGGTAGAACGCATGGCGGGCAGCAATCTTGGACGGCTTTGGTGCGTAGTGGCTGCGGAGCTTCTCTTGGATCGTGTCCCATGGTGTTTCCTGGACTGCTTCAGGCGCAACCAATGCTCGGGCCGTCTCAAACACCTCAGGCCCACAGAGGCTGAGGAATAGGCCCCGCTTCCGATCCTTTGATACTGCTGTCAGCTCATTGGCTTGGAGGTAGCAGTCGAACCGAGCGAGGTAGGAGTCCCACGATTCAGATGCTGGCGCAAACGGCGGTAGAGGCACAAGTGAAGCCATGATTCCGATGCCTGCGTGAAAGGCGATGGATGGAACACAGTGCTCCAGCCAGAACAGTCAGCTCTGAATTGGTTCTGCCCAGTGATTTCGCTCAGTGATTTCGCTCAGTGATTCAGCTCAGTTCAGAGGCTGGCCGCATCTGGCTGTGCTCTGATGTCCATCCATCCCATCCTCGTCGCCAGTATTAAGTTGTGAGTTGACATAGCAGCCGGCACAGCGATTTCTTCAAGTAGCTCTTTTATTCTGGTAAGCTGGAAATAAACTGACTGCGAACAGCTCAGCCGGCCTGTATTTATAGTCAGCCGGCTGTCAACATTGTAACCATAACAGCTCAGAGTTCCCGCCTAAAATAACGGACGCGGACCTGAGTGAAAACTATCTACAGACCTGAGTGAAAACTATATACAATATCCCCCTGTTGGCCCAGGGTGAACTACACTACATAACAAAAACATCCACCATCATGTGATAGACAACAATCCCATGACTGCAATCACGGAGCAGGAATTCTAACACCTTGAGGGTCCCTTGCAAGTCTACAGTTTTATGATTCTACGACCCTGGTTCTTTCCTGGCCTTGTTTGGCACATTGGACAAGAAGCAGACTGAGAGCGTCACTGGGTCTCTAAAAATAAGTGCTGGGGCTTGATGCCACCTAGAAAGTTATGCTGTTTGAACTGGAAGCCTGTCCTTCAACTCCAAAATAACTTGGGCTCTCCTTCGTGAAATAAGTGATTTGCACAAGGGCCATGCAGATGGTCTGTGGCAGAACCCTTCCCCTAAGTCCCATAGTTTAGGGAATTTTTAATGTCTGATGTTTTATTGTATTTTTAATATTTTGATGATGATGATGGTGATCTTTTACCTCCCCTGTCCTGGTCTCCAACCTGATCCCTTACCCCTGGCTCTCTGTCAAAGATTCTCCCTGACTGATGAGAAGACTATTTTTAGGGGCAAGATCCCCAAGGCTGGCAGTTCCACAGGAGTGAGGGAAATAAACTTTGTACATGCTCAGATGCATTCATCCCTTGCTTATAATATATTCCAGGCATGTCCAACTGGTAGATGGCGATCTACTGGTAGATGTTCCTAGTAGATCCTGGTTGATCTCCGGCCCATCAGCAATTTCCTTACAGAAAAGCAGAAAAGGAAAAAAACCCCAAATCTCCACAACTTTGGCTTCCTAAAATCACTGCCAGTTTTTTTACATTGTGAGTAGATGGCAGTCTATTGGGAGTTGGACATCTCTGATATATTCTGATAGCAAAATTCCAGGCTAAGCCTTGGAGAGCCCTGGTTCAAATTGTTGTTGTTTAGTCATTTAGTCGTGTCCGCCTCTTGGTGACCCCCTGGACCAGAGCACGCCAGGCACTCCTGTCTTCCACTGCCTCTCGCAGTTTGGTCAAACTCATGCTGGTAGCTTTGAGAACACTGTTCCACCATCTTGTCCTCTGTCGTCCCCTTCTCCTTGTGCCCTCCATCTTTCCCAACATCAGGGTCTTTTCCGGGGAGTCTTCTCCTGAGGTGGCCAAAGTCTTGGAGCCTCAGCTTCAGGATCTGTCCTTCCAGTGAGCACTCAGGGCTGATTTCCTTCAGAATGGAGAGGTTTGATCTTCTTGCAGTCCATGGGACTCTCAAGAGTCTCCTCCAGCACCAGAATTCAAAAGCATCAATTCTTCAGCGATCAGCCTTCTTTGTGGTCCAGCTCTCACTTCCATACATCACTACAATGTGGGTTGTTTTTTTGGGGGTGGGGGCGTGATGAATGGGAGGGGCACATCTCGCACAATTTCATTCAGCTTGCTTTCAGCCACATATGTTTGAAATTGCAGAGGTTAAATGTATGTAAGATGCAATTGCACCGTCACTAAATACCATATTTTTCGCTCTATAAGACGTACCAGACCACAAGACGCACCTAGTTTTTGGAGGAGGAAAACAAGAAAAAAATATTCCGAATCTCAGAAGCAAGAACAGCAGGAGGGATCACTGCGCAGTGAAAGCAGCAATCCCTCTTGCTGTTCTGGCTTCTGGGATAGCTGCGCAGCCTGCATTCGCTCCATAAGATGCACACACATTTCCCCTTACTTTTTAGGAGGGAAAAAGTGAGCCTTATAGAGCAAAAAAGACGGTATATCTAGTAAATCAGGTGCAAAAGTGTGTTCACACATGCTTTATTTTGTACCACCAGAGGGCAGCCGTTCTGCAGTGATAAAGCCAGTCTTGGGGGGGACAAAACCATAACCTCTAACAGGACTGCTTTCTTCCTGCAGGTACGAAAACAGCAAATTGGCTGACTCTGTCTATGAACTCCACGTCCGGCTCCTGGGAGCTGACAGGGCCACGGTGATTGGTGAATTTCACCACGTGGTGCACGAGGGCGAGCAGGACGGGCAGGAAAACAAGAACTGGCGTCACGTAAGAGCCGGGTTGGGTGGGCAAGCAGAATTTGAACACAAGACACACTCCACTCCCACAGTTTACAGCAGCTGGTGTTCAGGAGCATTGCTGCCTCTGACTGTGGAGGGCAGAGCATAGCCATCGATAACCTGGTCCTGCCCCATGATTTTTTCTAATCCTCCTTTAAAGCCATCCCAGTTGGGGGCCATGTGGCAGGGAGTTCCACAGTTTAACCACACACTGTTTAAAGAAGGACTTCATTTTCCCTTTCCTGAATCCTCCAGCGTTCAGTTTCTTGGATGCCCATAACTTCTAGTGTTACGAAAGAGGGGAAATCTTTTCTCTATCTGCATATAATAATAATTATAAGCAGATATAATTTATTATTTATACCCCGCCCATCTGGCTGGGCTTCCCCAGCCACTCTGGGCGGCTTCCAAAAGAATATCAAAATACTATAATACATCAAACATTAAAAGCTTCCCGAAACAGGGCTGCCTTTAGATGTCTGGTAGTTGTTGTTCTCTTTGACATCTGGTGGGAGGGCGTTCCACAGGGCGGGTGCCACCACCGAGAAGGCCCTCTGCCTGGTTCCCTTGGCTTCTCACAGGGAGAGAGTTGCCAGAAGGCCCTCGGAGCTGGACCTCAGTGTCCGGGCTGAACGATGGGGGTGGAGACGCTCCTTCAGATATACTGGACCGAGGCCGTTTAGGGCTTTGAAGGTCAGCCCCAACACTTTGAATTGTGCTTGGAAACGTACTGGGAGCCAATGTAGGTGTTATGTGGTCTCGGTGGCCGCTCCCAGTCCCCAGTCTAGCTGCCACATTCTGGATTAGTTGCAGTTTCCAGGTCACCTTCAAAGGTAGCCCCACGTAGAGCACATTGCAGTAGTCCAAGCGGGAGATAACCAGAGCATGCACCACTCTAGTGAGACAGTCTGCGGGCAGGAAGGGTCTCATCCTGCATAGCAGATGGAGCTGGTACACAGCTGCCCTGGACACAGAATGGACCTGCACCTCCATGGACAGCCTTGAGTCCCAAATGACTCCCAGGCTGCGCACCTGGTCCTTCAGGGGCACAGTTGCCCCATTCAGGACCAGGGAGTCCTGCCTGGCAGGGGGCTGAACTCTTTCATCCAGCATCTTGTTCTCACGGTGGCCAACCAGATGCCTATGGGAAACTTGCAAGCAGGATTCGAACACAAGACACACTCCACTCCCACAGTTTCCAGCAGCTGGTGTTCAGGAGCATTGCTGTGGAGGGCAGAGCATAGCCATCGATAACCTTGTCCTCCCCCATGAATTTTTCTAATCCTCCTTTAAAGCCATCCCAGTTGGGGGGCATGTGGCAGGGAGTTCCACAGTTTAACCGTGCGCTGTTTAAAGAAGGACTTCATTTTACGAGACAGGGGAAATCTTTTCTCTATCTGCTTCCTTTGTGCCCTTCGTAATATAAAGCACCGTGTCTCCTCAGTTGGCTAGAGCGCTGTGCTGATAAGGCCAAGGTTGCAGGTTCGATCCCCCCATGGGAAAGCTGCATATTCCTACATTGCAGGGGGTTGGGACTGGATGACCTCTGGGTCCTTTCCAGCTCTGTAATTCTATGATTCAAAACTTTAAAATGCCAAACACTGTAACCGTTCTTCATAGGGGAGTTCCTCAATCTTGTTTTGCAAACTCCTGGATGTCCACAAGTTCTCGTGGACATGCACAAGCAATGGAAGAAAGCTTTTTTCTACCCACTTCCCCCACGACACGTGCAATTTTATAAAGTTCCACCATGTCGCCACTTCCTCGTTTTTTTCTCTAAACTAAAAAGCCCCAAACGCTGACTGTTCTGGGTTGGCTGAGCCGCACTGCCTGCTGTCATAAAAAACCCCTAAGGACTCAGTTTGCCTGTCCGAGAAATGGGTACATATGTGTGGGTTACGCTGGAGGAACTTTGGGGTCTCCAGCCCAGCCCCCCTGTGGTTGTAGCCTTGTGAACTGAGACCGCCCCCCCGATCTCTTTCAAGGTCTCCCACGTATTCCAGCGCTACGGAGCAGGACTGCGCCATGTCCACTTCCTCCACAAGGCCAAAGAGGTGGAGACGCCGGCTGGATTCCTCCGGACGAGAGTGACGGACAGCAGCGTCTCTGCCCAGCTGCGGGACTGATGGTGTTTGGGGGAGCGGTGGGGTGGCCAGGCATTGTGTGGAGCATCGGGGGGGGGGGTTCAGGGGGTTCCCTGAGCCGCCCAGATCCTGTAGGAAGACCCACCACAAATGACGTTTTCTTGCATCTTGATTAAAAGCAGATGTGCAACTACAAACAGCATCTTTGTAGTATATAGAGGAAGACACTCCGCCCATGTTCAGAGGCACTGTTGTTCTTCCTGACGCCATTTTATTCCAGGTCAGGGATATGGCTTGCTGGGAAAAGGTTTGGGGGCTAATCCCTGGTTCCTCGCTTTCTCGGATCAACCCCTCCCTGTAGACCTGACACCTCCCCAGCTAAACTGGGGGCTTCCTAGCAGGTTGAAGCCTACCCTTTGCACTCCTCATAACGCAGTCCTGCGCAGGCTTACTCGGGAGCAAGTCGGCGAGGCTTCTTCCCTACTAAATGCAATTTAGCGCTGCAACCTCAATGCCCAGTTTCCCATCTGTGCCATGGCAGTAAATGTAGATTTTCAGTTTTGTTGTTCTGTATGGGACAGTGACAATAAAGATTATTGTAACACTGGCATACCTTGCAGGGGTGGTTGTTTGGGGAGAGAAGATGGGGTTCAGTGCTCCATAGCTTAGGTCCCAACTTTGACTGGCAGCATCTTCAGGCAGGGCTGGGAGACACCCTACCTGCAGAGCACCTGCCAGTCATTGTCTCCAATACTGATCTAGATGGACCACTATCCTGATTCAATATAAGGACATTTTCTATGTTTCCGTCTTCAAGAAGAAGCACAGCAGCACTCCAGACTCCAAATATATTGGAGCTGGCTCCGTAGCAGAGAGGGAAGAAGAGAGAGGGCCTGCAAACCGAGAAGAGAATCACAGAATTCTCTTCTCTGGGAGGGGTGGCTAACACCCCAGAGGACAGGATCACACTTCAAAACGACCTTGACAGATTAGAGAACTGGGCAAAAACAAACAAGATGAATTTTAACAGGGAGAAATGTAAAGTATTGCACTTGGGCAAAAAAAATGAGAGGCACAAATACAAGATGGGGGACACCTGGCTTGAGAGCAGTACATGTGAAAAGGATCTAGGAGTCTTGGTTGACCACAAACTTGACATGAGCCAACAGTGTGACGCGGCAGCTAAAAAAGCCAATGCAATTCTGGGCTGCATCAATAGGAGTATAGCATCTAGATCAAGGGAAGTAATAGTGCCACTGTTTTCTGCTCTGGTCAGACCTCACCTGGAGTACTGTGTCCAGTTCTGGGCACCACAGTTCAAGAAGGACACTGGCAAACTGGAACGTGTTCAGAGGAGGGCAACCAAAATGGTCAAAGGCCTGGAAACGATGCCTTATGAGGAATGGCTAAGGGAGCTGGGCATGTTTAGCCTGGAGAAGAGGAGGTTAAGGGGTGATATGATAGCCATGTTCAAATATATAAAAGGATGTCACATAGAGGAGGGAGAAAGGTTGTTTTCTGCTGCTCCAGAGAAGCGGACACGGAGCAATGGATCCAAACTACAAGAAAGAAGATTCCACCTAAACATTAGGAAGAACTTCCTGACAGTAAGAGCTGTTCGACAGTGGAATTTGCTGCCAAGGAGTGTGGTGGAGTCTCCTACTTTGCAGGTCTTTAAGCAGAGGCTTGACAACCATATGTCAGGAGTGCTCTGATGGTGTTTCCTGCTTGGCAGGGGGTTGGACTCGATGGCCCTTGTGGGAATTGTAGGAATGGGACACCCGAAGGACATCTAGTCTAACCCTCTGCATTGCAGGAATCTCAGCTAAAGCATCCATGACAGATGGCCATCCAACCTCTGCTTAAATGGCTCCAAGGAAGAAGAGTCCACCACCTCACGAGGGAGACTGTTCCACTGTCAAGGGAGTTGGGAATATTTAGCCTGGAGAAGATATGACGGAACCACAGCCAGCTCCAATATATTCAGAGTCTGGAGTGCCGCTGTGCATCTCCTTGAAGTCAGAAACATAGAAAATTTCCGTATATTTAATCAGGATAGTGCCATTACACAAAACCAATGAAATACCATGAAAATCCCTGAAACAAGAGGTATTATCTTATAGAATTAAACTAAATAACAAAAATCAAAAAGTTTGAAGGAAAAAATTAGAAAAACCTAGAATTGAACAAAGCCTTGGCGGGAGGCCGGCTACAAACCTCGTTTCACTGGACTATTCAGTTTCCTCAGAAGGAAACAGAGAAATCATAAACCTTAAATGATTTTAAACAAACTCAAGAACAGGGCTGGAACGCTCCCCTGAGTTTACAAAAAAGGTTTGAAAACCTCAGCGGCAAGTTTTAGACATAGCCCTATTTAAAGAAAGCCAAGCAGTAGGAATAAGGAGTTGAGGACTCGGCTGTGAAAACTCTAGTATTGCCTTTACGAAAAGGTTTTTAAAAACTTACAAAGGAATATGAGATATGATGTTTTTGGTTTTAAACAAACTCAAGAACGAGGCTGAAACGCTCCTTTGGTCTAGATGTAACTGCTGATGTTAAAGAAATTGAAAATCTACATTTACTGCCATGGCACAGATGGGAAACTGGGTGTTGAGGTTGCGGTGCTAAATGCATTTAGTAGGGAAGAGGTGATTGCATAGCCATCTTCCAATATACCTGAAGGACTCTCCTCTCCCTGGAAGACGATGCCTGCATTTATTTATTTTTTGCTGCTACGGAGGGCAGGACCAGAACCACCGCTTTCAAGTACCAACGAAAGGAGATTCTGATGAAAAATTTGGTCAACCTTTCTGAAGGTAAAGGCCGTTCAACAGTGGACCGTGGTGGGTTCTCCTTCCTTGGACCTTTTTAAGCAGAGCTTGGGTGGCCACCTGCCAGCGATCCTTTATCTGCGATTCCTGCATTGCAGGGGGTTGGTCTGGATGACCTTTGGGGGTCCCCCACACCTCGCTAGAATTCTATGATCCTTTGGTTCCAGGCGGGGACAAAAAGCTCAGGGCATGAAATAAGACCAGTGGAGGATGTGGTCTCTGCTCCCCACCCCTGGATCAAGGCTAAGGCGGCTTTTTGGCCTGATTCTGTGACATTTTCATAGGATCATAGAGTTTGAAGGGACCCTGAGGGTCATCTAGCCCAACCCCCCTGCAATACAGGAATCTTTTGCCCGATGTGGCGCTCAAACCCGCAGCCCTGAGATTCAGAGTCTCAGCTATTCCATCTAAGTAGGGGGATTTCATCGGTCAGAAATCCTGCGATTCCTAGAGTCATAGAATCCTAGAGTTGGAAGAGACCACAAGGGCCATGGAGTCCAACCCCCTGCCAAGCAGGAAACACCATCAGAGCACTCCTGACATATGGTTGTCAAGCCTCTGCTTAAAGACCTCCAAAGGAGGAGACTCCACCACACTCCTTGGCAGCAAATTCCACTGTCAAACAGCTCTTACTGTCAGGAAGTTCTTCCTAATGTTTAGGTGGAATCTTCTTTCTTGTAGTTTGGATCCATTGCTCCGTGTCCGCTTCTCTGGAGCAGCAGAAAACAACCTTTCCCCCTCCTCTATGTGACATCCTTTTATATATTTGAACATGGCTATCATATCACCCCTTAACCTCCTCTTCTCCAGGCTAAACATGCCCAGCTCCCTTAGCCGTTCCTCATAAGGCATCATTTCCAGGCCTTGGACCATTTTGGTTGCCCTCCTCTGGACACGTTCCAGTTTGTCAGTGTCCTTCTTGAATTGTGGTGCCCAGAACTGGACACAGTACTCCAGGTGAGGTCTGACCAGAGCAGAATACAGTGGCACTATTACTTCCCTTGATCTAGATGCTATACTCCTATTGATGCAGCCCAGAATTGCATTGGCTTTTTTAGCTGCCGCGTCACACTGTTGGCTCATGTCAAGTTTGTGGTCAACCAAGACTCCTAGATCCTGTATTGCAGTGCTTAGATTTGTTGACTCCTTCCAGCTATACGGTTCTGTGGCACTCTGCTTGTGCTCAGAGGCACGCTCCCCCTGCCCAAACTTCAAGCGTTGATCTCTCTGGCATTGAAATTGGCAAAGTGGCAAGCCCCGGATCAAACTCCATCTCTCGCACCCCCCACCCTCCTTTGGAGGTGCCCAGTTTGGAGCTGCCTCGAAGGAAGGGAGTTAAATTGAAAACAATTTGGTGGGGATTATTGTATTCTGCTACCGGCTCCCTGAAAGCTCTTTCCAATTAAATGTTTACAAGAGGCGAGAAAAGAGTAGAAGCTACCCATCATTTGCTGACCTTGAGCTACAAAAAAGAGAGAGAGACGGAACGTGTTCCGAAAGCCGTGTTCTTTCGCTTTTAATTATGTTTATCGTGGCGACGCAGAGGAATAGTGGCCTAGACGAGGCAGAAGGAGCAAAGCAGGTCTCTGGGGAAGCAGTTGTGGGGGGGGGGGAGAGAGAGAAAGATAGAGACACAATGGCTTTGAAGATGGGACGCCTGTCTTAAAAAGCCAAAAAAAACCCAGAACACTACACCCAGAACAAAGTGGGGAATGTAGGAAAGATCTTAAAAGCACCAGAAGCTACATATATTTCGACCGAGGTGTCCAGCTTGGAGATCATCAAAGCTCAGGGAGGAAACCCCTTCTCTGCTGCGGTTGTGAAAAATAAATTCATTTGCCGGTTTCTCCTTTTATGTGACGTCTTTCTTGCTCCCTGTAGATGAATTGCTTGCTATCAGACGATGATTTTTCCCCCCCAGGGGTTTGCATTTTGTTTGGGTGCAGAGATCCCCCAGTTGGACAGACCTTTTGCCATGGCCGGAGCAGAGGATTCTGGGAGGGAGATCTTCCAGTTGACCAGAGAATTTCCCTGGAGACGTGACGAGAGTGGAGGATTCTGGGAGAGACTTCTCCCAGTTGGCTGGAGATTTTCCCATGGGCAGCGCAGAGGATTCTGGGAGAGAGATCTTCCAGTTGACCAGAGAATTTGCCCTGGAGACGTGACGAGAGCGGAGGATTCTGGGAGAGACTTCTCCCAGTTGGCTGGAGATTTTCCCATGGGCAGCGCAGAGGATTCTGGGAGAGAGATCTTCCAGCTGACCAGAGAATTTGCCCTGGAGATATGACGAGAGCGGAGGATTCTGGGAGAGACTTCTCCCAGTTGGCTGGAGATTTTCCCATGGGCAGCGCAGAGGATTCTGGGAGAGAGATCTTCCAGTTGACCAGAGAATTTGCCTTGGAGATGTGACGAGAGCGGAGGATTCTGGGAGAGACTTCTCCCAGTTGGCTGGAGATTTTCCCATGGGTAGCGCAGAGGATTCTGGGAGAGAGATCTTCCAGTTGACCAGAGAATTTGCCTTGGAGACGTGACGAGAGCAGAGGATTCTGGGAGAGACTTCTCCCAGTTGGCTGGAGATTTTGCCATGGGCAACGCAGAGGATTCTGGGAAGAAGATCTTCCAGTTGGCAAGAGTGTTTGCCATGGCAAGAGCAGGGGATTCTGGGAGGGAGCTATCCCAGAATCCTTAGTGGCAACAGAGTGGCGCATTGCGGTGCAAGACCTGTGGGAACATCGCTTGGGGTGCTGCGGGGTCAGGCTGGCAAGAGCTGCTCGTGGCCACGGGGTCCTATTTCGCACGGCTCTGGCGTGGTCTCCTCAATTGCACTTGCAATAGTAGGCGGAGATGGCATTGGCCCAGTCGCCGAAGAGGCCCTTCCGGACTTCCTGGAGACGCGGGAAGGCGCCGGCTTTGAACTTGCGGGTCTTGCCCCCTTTGCCCTTGCTGGACCAGACGGTCAGCTCACATCTCTGCCCCACCACCAGCGAGGTCACCTTGTTGTTGAAGGCAGATGGCATGTACGGCTGGTCCTCATCTGGCGGAACCACCAGGACGCTGCCAGCGCAGCACTGGTCGTAGTAGGGGCTGTTCTTGGTGTAGAGCTGGGCGCAGATCTTGGTGCCGTTGGCAGTCTTCAGATCGGCCGGCACCGGGCATTGGGCCCAGGCCATGGCGAAGAACAGCGGGACGAGGAGGAAGGTTGGCGAGGTCTTCATCGTTGCAGCGGTTGAGGGAGAAGGAAGGTTGCAGCCTGCGGCGAAGAGGATCGCTTTTATAGAGCGCCGCCCAGGGCCGAGGCGGGCACAGAGATAGCAGGAGGGAGATATGGGTGGGAAGGTGGCAAGCTGGGCTGCCCTTTGCCAACCCAGGTGGCTGGCAAATCAAAGCGCCCACCCACAACCGCCTGTTTTTTTGGGGTGGACATTCTGGGAGCTGGGCAGAAAAACACCGTTGTGTGCACAGAAGAAGATAAATATTAAGAGGAACTGGGGAACGTACAGAGATATACAGTCATACCTCGGGTTGAATACGCTTCGAGTTGAGTGCGTTCAAGTTGCGCTCCGTGGCAATTTGGAAGTAACAGAGCGCGTTACTTCTGGGTTTCGCCGCTTGCGCATGTGCAGACGCTCAAAATGACATCACACGCATGCGCAGAAGCAGCGAAAAGCGACGCGCGCTTGCGCAGACGTGCCATCGCTAGTTACGTTTACCTCTAGATGCGAACGGGGCACTGGAACGGATCCCGTTCGTATCTAGAGATAACACTGTATTCAGCTTTTCTGAAAGTGCTTGTAAACTTAATACAGTGGTACCTCGCGTTAAGTACTTAATTCGTTCCGGAGCTCCATACTTAACCTGAAACTGTTCTTAACCTGAAGCACCACTTTAACTGATGGGGCCTCCCGCTGTGCCGACCGAGCCCAATTTCTGTTCTTATCCTGAAGCAAAGTTCTTAACCTGAAGCACTATTTCCGGGTTCGCAGAGTGTGTAATCTGAAGCGTATATAACCTGAAGCATATATAACCTGTGGTACCACTGTAAACAAGAAGAGATCCAAGAATGGAGTTCCGGGAGGTCAGCGAGCCTCACCAGCAGGGGATCCATGGTCATAGAATAGAATCATAGAATCATAGAATCCTAGAGTTGGAAGAGACCACAAGGGCCATCGAGTCCAACCCCCTGCCAAGCAGGAAACACCATCAGAGCACTCCTGACATATGGTTGTCAAGCCTCTGCTTAAAGACCTCCAAAGGAGGAGACTCCACCACACTCCTTGGCAGCAAATTCCACTGTTGAACAGCTCTTACTGTCAGGAAGTTCTTCCTAATGTTTAGGTGGAATCTTCTTTCTTGTAGTTTGGATCCATTGCTCCGTGTCCGCTTCTCTGGAGCAGCAGAAAACAACCTTTCTCCCTCCTCTATGTGACATCCTTTTATATATTTGAACATGGCTATCATATCACCCCTTAACCTCCTCTTCTCCAGGCTAAACATGCCCAGCTCCCTTAGCCGTTCCTCATAAGGCATCGTTTCCAGGCCTTTGACCATTTTGGTTGCCCTCCTCTGGACACGTTCCAGTTTGTCAGTGTCCTTCTTGAATTGTGGTGCCCAGAACTGGACACAGTACTCCAGGTGAGGTCTGACCAGAGCAGAATACAGTGGCACTATTACTTCCCTTGATCTAGATGCTATACTCCTATTGATGCAGCCCAGAATTGCATTGGCTTTTTTAGCTGCCGCGTCACACTGTTGGCTCATGTCAAGTTTGTGGTCAACCAAGACTCCTAGATCCTTTTCACATGTACTGCTCTCAAGCCAGGTGTCCCCCATCTTGTACTTGTGCCTCTCATTTTTTTTGCCCAAGTGCAATACTTTACATTTCTCCCTATTAAAATTCATCTTGTTTGTTTTGGCCCAGTTCTTTAATCTGTCAAGGTCGTTTTGAAGTGTGATCCTGTCCTCTGGGGTGTTAGCCACCCCTCCCAGTTTGGTGTCATCTGCAAATTTGATCAGGATGCCCTTGAGTCCATCATCCAAGTCGTTGATAAAGATGTTGAATAAGACCGGGCCCAAGACAGAACCCTGTGGCACCCCACTAGTCACTCTTCTCCAGGATGAAGAGGAACCATTGATGAGCACCCTTTGGGTTCGGTCAGTCAGCCAGTTAAAAATCCACTGAGCCACCCCTCCCAGTTTGGTGCCATCTGCAAATTTGATCAGGATGGTCTTACTGCTTGCCTCTTCATAAAAGGGACATATAAAGAGCAAGTGCTCCGGGCTTCCTATATCCCCCAATGAACAGGCGCAAAGTCTCTGAGCCTACGGGACTTTTTAAAAGGCTCCTTCCAGGACCGGCGAGGGCAGAGCCAAGCTCCTGATGAGTGTAAACGACCTTCTAGCATTTTTGGATACGAAAAAGAAGAGATATGCTGCTGGTGTAGCTATATATCTCTTGATTTCTCCAATTTTTTAGTCGGGGCACCTTGCGCAGTCCTGTTGTCTCTCGGTGTCTATGATTCTTTGCCTGACCGTAGCTTTTGCCTGGCCCAAGCCCAGACTTAGAAAGGCTTGAGGGGCAAAACCCAGTTTCTAAAGGGGGTTCAGGACTTCGGTCTGCCAGCCTGACTGGAATTGGTCACAGAGGATCAATGGGACTATTCCTTGGGGGAGCAGATTCAGTGTCAGCCATTTGTAGATTGATGTTATGCAGAGAGAGAGAGAGAGAGAGAACAACGGTCTGATTTTGAAAGTAAATCGCTAGATGGTAAAGTAAAACTGAAGGCTGCCCTGTTTAGGGAGGTTTTTAATGTTTGATGTTTTCTTGTGTTTTCAATATTCTATTGGGAGCCACCCAGAGTGGCTGGGGAAACCCAACCAGATGAGCAGGGAATGAATGAATGAATGAATGAATGAACGAATGAATAAAATTATAAAACTGATCCCAAAAATATATACCGTATAATGTTATTGGAATGAGAAACGAAAGATGAATTGGTTAATTCAGCAATGATACACTGGACCTAAAGATTGGGGTCACAGATAGTTAAGGGGCCAAAGGCCTGGTGGTTATAGAGAAAGGTATCAGGCGAGCCGCTCTGGGGAGAGCATTCCACAAATGGAGCCACCGCAGAAAAGGCCCCGTTCTCGTGTTGCCACCTCCTGGACCCCTCATGGCGGAGGCACACAAGAAAGACCCTCACGGGGCCTAGGTATATAAGTGTTTTCTATTATTATCCAAATACATATATGGTTATTTATAACCCACTACATCCCGTCATAAATGGGTTCCAAATACCATTATGCTTCTCCATTCAAAGTCCACATCTGTACGCAATCCATTCATAAGTTGTGAGTCTTGCCAAATCTTCATTGACTAAAGTGGGGCATAGGTTCGTTTTTCCAATGCAGCAATACCAAGTCTTTTGGCCATGATAAAGGCATGGAAAATGCATTTAGGTCGTCAAATTTCATCCAGGGGGTATGTAATTCAAAATAATAATAATAATATAATAATAAATTTTACTTATACCCTGCCCATCCCGGCCAGAGTTGGGCTCAGGGCGGCTAACACCAGTAAAATTACAGTAAAAACATAATAGGAAAAGAAAAAACCCAATTTAAAATACAGGTTAAAATGCAATTAAAAATGCAGCCTCGTTTTAAAAGTAGCTCATAGCTCAAAACCATAAGGGGAGGGAAACAGAAGGGTCAGACTGAGTCCAAACCAAAAGTCAGGCGGAACAGCTCCGTCTTGCAGGCCCTGCGGAAAGATGTCAAGTCCCGCAGGGCCCTAGTCTCTTGTGACAGAGCGTTCCACCAAGTCGGGGCCAGTACTGAAAAGGCCCTGGCCCTAGTTGAGATCAATCTAACCACCTTGTGACCTGGGACCTCCAACATGTTGTCATTTGTGGACCTTAAGGTCCTCCGCGGGGCATACCAGGAGAGGCGGGAGATATTTTCCTCCGAAAAGTTCAACATTTCCAGCACAGTCACGTTTATACAATCCAAATGTTTTCTCCCCAAACTTCGGAAGTGCAGGATGTTGTAAAACCGTGAGGCTTATGGGACGCGGGTGGCGCTGTGGGTTAAACCACAGAGCCTAGGACTTGCCGATCAGAAGGTCGGCGTTTCGAATCCCCGCAACGGGGTGAGCTCCCTTTGCTCGGTCCCTGCTCCTGCCAACCTAGCAGTTTGAAAGCACGTCAAAGTGCAAGTAGATAAATAGGTACCGCTCTGGCGGGAAGGTAAACGGCGTTTCCGTGCGCTGCTCTGGTTCGCCAGAAGCGGCTTAGTCCTGCTGGCCACATGACCTGGAAGCTGTACGCCGGCTCCCTCTGCCAATAAAGAGAGATGAGCTCCGCAACCCCTGAGTCGGCCACGACTGGACCTAATGGTCAGGGGTCCCTTTACCTTAATGGGTGAGCTTGGACTAGATGACCCTGGTGGAGGGGGTCCCTCCCAGCTCTAACCCTGTCCCAAATGGGGGTCCTAACCTGGCCACAATGTGGAGACATTTCTGTCCCCCCTCCTTTCTCCCCCTCTCCCCAACAGGTAAACAGCAGGAACACCACCTTTCCCAGAAAGAACACCTGCAGAGACTATTGTCTATCTAATCTTTCCACATTGGAACATTTCTATTTTTGTTTGCCTCCGCCCTCCACCTGCTGCCTCTCCCAAGGCCCAGGTGTGGACTTCCCCTGGGTGGGGGAACCCCGCCTCCCTCGTCTCAGCACCCACCCACCTGTGTCACCCTCAAGGTCATCCTGATGGATGAGCTGTAGCTGCCAAGTCCTGGTGCTCTTATTCCAGCCGCCTTTTCGTCTTGATAGCAAGGTGGGGGTGGAGAGGTCAAGGCAGCTTCAGAGTCAGACCCTGCCTTCATTTTTCTCCATGTCGCCTACACTGACCGGCAAGATGAACAAGTTAAATCTGTGATGATAGATTGGGCAAGAGATGTAGGGCATAAAATAATGTTTGGGGATTGGGAAAGATTGTGGAAGAAAGGGGTCAAGTTCACCGCATGGACTTTGCTAAAGGAAAATATAATGAAAATGATGTATAGATGGTATTTGACTCCTGTAAAATTTGCAAAGATATATCATAATTGCGACAATATATGTTGGAAATGTAAAGGAAAGGAAGGAACCTTTTATCATATGTGGTGGACCTGTCCCAGGGTGAAAGAATTCTGGGAAAAGATTTATAATGAATTGAAAAAAATGTTGAAATATACATTTATAAAGAAACCAGAGGCCTTTCTTCTTGGAATAACAGGTTTGGAATTGCCCAAGGAAGATGTTAAATTATTTTTGTATGCCACAACTGCTGCTCGTATTTTGTTAGCTAAAAAGTGGAAAACCCAAGAATTGCCAACAACAGAAGAATGGCAGATAAAGATGATGGATTTTTCGGAGCTAGCCGACCTGACCGGAAGAGTCCGTGACCAGAAGGAGGAGGAGTATCAGGAAGAATGGGATAAATTTAATGATTATCTAGTTAAATTTGTTAAGTTAAATTAACTGGAGATAGCTTGCAGATACTTAATGGGCTTAGGATTTTATTTATGTTAAGTGATGAAGTAATAATGTTTAATCCTATAAGGTGAAGATTTAAGGATGTTAAAGTTTAAGTTAAATTTCATAAAAATTGGGATTTGGAAAACCGTTAAACGGACATGCAATGAAATTCAACCAAGGGGATGCGAGGAAGTCACTTAACAAAGTTAGTAACTGTAATTTTTAATAAGGCTATGATTTATGTTTGTTTTGTTTGTTTGTCTTGTGTGTTTGTTTGTTTGATTGTTTGTTTATAATATTGTGAAAACCAAAAAAAAAAAAAAAAAATGGGGGGAAAAATACACTGACCGGCAGCAGCTCTCTGGCGTTTTGAGCAGGAAGTCTTTTCTGCAGCAGAAGTTTTGCTCGGGATTTGAACCCAGCACCCTGAGCGAGTCACATGCTCTGGTTGCCGCTGACCTGTGAGCCTGAAAATAAGGATTCCAGTCCTCCGGACTTTCAACACTGATTTTAAATGGGAACAGGAGAAGTGGCCTTATATTGGTTCCTTGGTTCTTCTAGTTCAGTATTGTAAGCACGGACTGGCAGCATCTTTCTGGGGTTTCAGGCAGGGGACATTTCCAGTTCTACCTGAAGAGGCAACCAGAGATTGAGCCCGGGTCCTTCTACTCCTGAGCTACCACCCTTCCCCAAATTTTTATTATTTATTAAATTTGTATATTGCCCGTCATCTGCAGCACTCAGGGCCATAGCTGTCAACTGTCCCTTATTTGGCGGGAAACTCCCTTATCCCAGCGCCGTGTCCCGCTGCTGTCCTTTATTGATGATGTCCCTTAAATTTCCCGGGTTTCAAAGGAAGCAGCTCCTCTCCCTCCCTCCCTGCCGGCCAGGGAGGAGGGAGGCTCCAACTGTGTTGCTTGGCTGCGTTGCTCACCCAATAAGGAGTCTAAGAACGACTGGGGGGGTGGAGCTTGCATGCCTTGTGCCAATCAAATCAGCCGCCTTGCCTGGGGACTCGCCTTTGCTCAGCGCTTCCCAGCGGAGAGGTGACGGTGGTTTTCCTTGCTGCATCCCCTTTGCCAGGTTGCTGCGCTGTGGGAACCACCGCTTGAGGCTTCGTTTGGCTGCTGGCTGGGCTTTCTGCCTTTGGCTCGGAGGGGCTCAGAAGTCGAACATACCTGTGCCCCCTGGAAAATCCCTTATTTTGGCTGCTTATCCCTTATTTTCGAGGCTGCTGGTCCCTTATTTTCAAATCTGTAAGTTGACAGCTATGCTCAGGGCAGTTGGCAACATAGACATGATGAGATAAAAACACAAAATACTTAATAGAAACAAGAGTACTGTTATAAGAAAAACTTCTCCCTTTCCCTTATGGGGTATTCTGGAGCCTTTATGGAGTCCTTAAGTGTGTTACCTATCGGTAGGAGAAAATAACAGAGGCCAAACAGAGAATATTGAGAAGCAAAGCGGCTAGTAAGCCTGATGTTTATTAAACTGTTGCAACAGGGTCCCCACTCATCACATGCAGGCGGGAGGAGAACCCGGAACCATGGTGCGCAAGCCCTTATATAGGCTCTTGAAATTGCCCACCCTGTAGCCCAAGACCCCCCCCCAAAAAAACATCATACATACATCACAAAAGGAGGCAATCTACAGCAGAAATCCTGCTTTGCCAGGATACCTGATAATGGTCACTGATTGCTTTACCTGGGCAGCCTGGCCATTCTTTTGCGATGGTAAATACTTTTAGTTCCTGAATGCAGGTCACAGGCTCACCCTATTCATACACAAAGATGCCCTTAAGACAGGATTTGCAAGCAAAAAGACAATGGGAAGGCTTTTCCCATTTGCCTCCCTTTACTGAAGAGGAATATTTGAGGTCATTGGGAGTGTCAAAATGGCTTTAGGATTGCTCTCTTGTATTTCAGAAGCATGGGTCATATATTTAGATATGTGTGCATTTATGAATATTTGTTCTATATTTGAGACCTTGGAATTCTTATAACAGTAACAGTATTATTATTAGGAGTCTTGGTTGACCACAACCTTGACATGAGCCAACAGAGTGACGCGGCAGCTAAAAAAGCCAATGCAATTCTGGGCTGCATCAATAGGAGTATAGCATCTAGATCAAGGGAAGTAATAGTGCCTCTGTATTCTGGTCAAAGGCCTGGAAACGATGCCTTATGAGGAACGGCTAAGGGAGCTGGGCATGTTTAGCCTGGAGAAGAGGAGGTTAAGGGGTGATATGATAGCCATGTTCAAATATATAAAAGGATGTCACATAGAGGAGGGAGAAAGGTTGTTTTCTGCTGCTCCAGAGAAGCGGACACGGAGCAATGGATCCAAACTACAAGAAAGAAGATTCCACCTAAACATTAGGAAGAACTTCCTGACAGTAAGAGCTGTTCGACAGTGGGATTTGCTGCCAAGGAGTGTGGTGGAGTCTCCTCCTTTGGAGGTCTTTAAGCAGAGGCTTGACAACCATATGTCAGGAGTGCTCTGATGGTGTTTCCTGCTTGGCAGGGGGTTGGACTCGATGGCCCTTGTGGTCTCTTCCAATTCTATGATTCTATGATTATCATCATCATCATCACTATTATTACTATTATTATTACAACAAATAAGCACAAACCAATAACCCCCCCTTCCAGAAACACATTTAAAAGGGTATCGGATGCCGATCTGCCCAAGGCCTGGTCAAAGAGGAACTTTTCGCCTGGTGCCTCCAGGTGTATAATGAAGGCACCAGCCGAAATTGCAGTCTTACCCTGCTGAAGCCAGTTTATAGGAAGAATGGTTGCAACATGAAGTCTTTGTTCCTGCTCGCAAATTGCTCCCCTCT
This sequence comes from Podarcis vaucheri, assembly GCF_965113315.1. NCBI lineage: Eukaryota > Metazoa > Chordata > Lepidosauria > Squamata > Lacertidae > Podarcis > Podarcis vaucheri. Next base: position 4,299,611 of record NC_138765.1, on the reverse strand, counting down.
CCTGGTTATAAAAAGGGGGAGTGTCAGTAGCTCTGAATCTCATGCCAAAGGGGCTGCCAAGAAATTAACCCAGTAGGGCAGAAGCGTAAATTTTGAGTCCTGAGCTCAATACTTAAGGCGTGTAATAAACGAAACTCTGCCCTTATTCCCTTATGGGGGACACAAGAGCCCTTATAGAGTCCTTCGTAGGCTGTCCATCGGTCGGAGAAAAGAACAGAGGCCAGCCGGAGAATATTGAGAAGCAAAGCATCTAGTAAGCCTGATCTTTATTGATCTGTTGCTCCCCCCACACGCAGGGAAGGAGGAGGAACCCAGAACCTAGGTGTGCCCACCCTTATATAGACATTATAAATTGCCCGCTTTGGAGTCCAAGACCACTCCCAGAAACATCATACCTACATCACAGAAAAGGCGGTCTACAGCAGAAATCTGAGTGCGTTGTTTATCTCCTGTCTGGCAGGTTACCTGTTAATGCTCACTTGATTGGATAACCTGGGGAGCCTGGGCAGTCTTTTGTAATGATAAATACTTAGTTCCTGAGCCAGGTCACAGGCTCACCCTATTCATACACATCCTTAAGACAGGATTTGTGAAGGAAAAGACATTGGGGAGGCTCCCCCACCTCCTCCCTCCTTGCAAAGAAAACGTTTGGTCAGTTGGGGAGTCAAAATGGTTTCAAGGCGGTCCTTCTGTGCTGCACCAGACATGTGGTCCACACAGCTATGTATGCGCTTGGTTGGTACATTTATGAACATTTATTATATATATATATATACGGTATATATGGCCAACATCGGCCTGAAATAAAAAAATTAAGGTCGTATATATATATATATATATATATATATATATATATATATATATGCTTTCGCACAAAACCACAGCTCGTCCCTATACACGAAGCCAAGCCAGAGCACAACTAAATGCAGCACAGCCATCTTCTCAGAAAAACTCTTCACAAGCTCAAGAGGTCAAGACACAAAAGCTTTAGCAACTAATCTACACTTAATGACCCACCCAGTGGTATTCAGAATATCACTCATGAAATCACTCAAGATATCCCTCAAGTAATTAAGGAACAAAAGAAGAAGAGGCACACTAATCTAGGAACTTCCTCTCTGCCCAGAACGTTGGAGGCTATACACCACACCCCTCAACAGTATTTATAGGAACTCAAACACCAGATTCTGCTCTGTTCCAGTAACAAGAAGCCGAAAGCACCAGCCTGAAGATGACGAGTGAGACCTCGTCGAAACGTCGCACAGACACCCCGACTCTTACACGGGAAGACACCCGAAGACACCAAAACCTGCATTCCTGTACCCGTGAAAATCTACGAAAGCATATATATATATATATATATATATGACCTTATTTTTTAATTTTTTTTATTTCAGGCTGATGTTGGCCTTTGTTGGGACGCGGGTGGTGCTGTGGGTTAAACCACACAGCCTAGGGCTTGCCGATCAGAAGGTCAGCAGTTCGAATCCCCACGACGGGGTGAGCTCCCGTTGCTCGGTCCCTGCTCCTGCCAACTTAGCAGTTCGAAAGCACATCAAAGTGCAAATAGATAAATAGGTACCGCTCCGGCGGGAAGGTAAACGGCGTTTCCGTGCGCTGCTCTGGTTCGCCAGAAGCGGCTTAGTCCTGCTGGCCACATGACCCGGAAGCTGTACGCTGGCTCCCTCGGCCAATAAAGCGAGATGAGCGCCGCAACCCCAGAGTCGGGCACGACTGGACCGAATGGTCAGGGGTCCCTTTATCTTTATCTTTATGTTGGCCTTTAACTCCCACCCAATTTACAGTTTGAGATTTTTTTTTGGGGGGGGGGACATGTTTGCCCAGTGAGGGAAAAAATAAGAGCTCAGAGACATGGAATGGGGTGCTATGGTGGTAGTGGTGGGCAGAGAGGCAAGCCCCTCCCAAACAAGGTAATTTCTCCCATAACCCCCCCCCCCAGGTCTGGAGGAAGACATAGCCTAATTGTACCTATAAGCAAAAGACATTAGCTTTTTTAAAAATACTCTGATTACATGTTGACTGAAAGTGTTGAGGTCACTCGGGGTGTCTCGAACTGAAACATATGCACGAAATATTGGTGCAAAATGTTAAGTGCAGCTATTTCTCTGGGCGGGCTGGTTAGAATCATAGAATCCTAGAATCCTAGAGTTGGAAGAGACCACAAGGGCCATCGAGTCCAACCCCCTGCCAAGCAGGAAACACCATCAGAGCACTCCTGACATACGGTTGTCAAGCCTCTGCTTAAAGACCTCCAAAGGAGGAGACTCTACCACACTCCTTGGCAGCAAATTCCACTGTCAAACAGCTCTTACTGGTTAATAGCTTCTCAAAATATCTTTGGCAAATGGAGCAATGCTTTTGTTCCCATATTAAGAAAGGGCAATGTGGCCTGGTGGTTAGATGGCATTGGACTTCGTCCAAGGAGATCCGAGTGCACATTGGGGTGATTCAGCCGCCAACTCTCCCTCGATAGTCTACCTTGGAGGAGCGTCGTCCGGAAGTCTGAGCTCTCTGCAGTGCAAGCTTATGACTGTTTGTTCATTAAGTGATCACAGCCGCCACAATAATACCTCTTTGGAAGGCTGGATGTGGTTTTCGTGACTGCGGCAAATTAAGACCTACTTGAGGAGCAGAATGGGTGATGAATCACTAAGTAACATTGCTGTTGGATTGGCAATTGAAAAGGAATGATCAAAAGCCCTCGACCTTGAAGCTGTTGTCAATCATTTTGCAGACGTGCAAGAGAATCAGTGTGTTCAGCTTCTCCTCCCTGGATCTACATCCTCTTCCATTGCCTCTTGGTGATTGACAATCTAATCAGCCTGAATTGATGCAAAACTTTAGGTGTATCCAGACGTCTCAGCTGGCTCTTGCCGGGAGTCTGCGTTCCTGGTTCTGCCTGCGCTGGTTCAAAAATAACTCTTTCCTTACAGGGAGCCTGTTGTGTGTCTTATAACAACAACAACAACAACAACAGACAACAACAATAATAATTTATTTATACCCCGCCCATCTGGGCTTCCCCAGCCACTCTGGGCAGCTTCCAACAAAATATTAAAATACTGTAATGCATCAAACAATAAAAGCTTCCCTAAACAGGGCTGCCTTCAGGTGTCTTCTAAAAGTCTGGTAGTTGTTGTTCTCTTTGACATCTGGTGGGAGGGCGTTCCACAGGGCGGGTGCCACCACCGAGAAGGCCCTCTGCCTGGTTCCCTGTAACTTGGCTTCTCGCAGTGAGGGAACTGCCAGAAGGCCCTCAGAGCTGGACCTCCACGTCCAGGCAGAACGATGGGGGTGGAGACGCTCCTTCAGGTATACTGGACAGAGGCCATTTAGGGCTTTCAAGGTCAGCACCAGCACTTTGAATTGTGCTCGGAAACGTCCTGGGAGCCAATGTAGGTCTTTCAAGACCGGTGTTATATGGTCTCAGCGGCCGCTCCCAGTCACCAGTCTGGCTGCCGCATTCTGGATTAGTTGTAGTTTCTGGGTCACCTTCTAAGGAAGCCCCACGCATTGCAGTAGTCCAAGCGGGAGATAACTAGGGCATGCACCACTCTGGCCAGACAGTCTGCGGGCAGGGAGGGTCTCATCCTGCGTACCAGACGGAGCTGGTAGACCGCTGCCCTGGACACAGAATTGACCTGTGCCTCCATGGACATCTGGGAGTCCAAAATGACTCCCAAGCTGCGCACCTGGTCCTTCAGGGGCACAGTTGCCCCATTCAGGACCAGGGAGTCCCCCACACCCGCCTGCCTCCTGTCCCCCCAAAACAGTCCTTCTGTCTTGTCAGGATTCAACCTCAATCCATTAGCCGCCATCCATCCTCCAACCGCCTCCAGACACTCACACAGGACCTTCACCGCCTTCACTGGTTCTGCTTTGAAAGAGAGGTAGAGGTAGGTAATTTGTACGTCGGTGAAACCTTGTGTGGTGTGATGGTTACGAGTTTTAAGACTAGGATCTGGGAGAGACCTGGGTTCGAATCCCCAGCCAGCCATGGAGCTCATTGGGTGCCAGTCACCATCTCTCAGCCAACTGTACACCACTGTGCACTTCTTACAAGTGTAAAAATTAAGTCCTGTAAATGCTTGTGGAGTAACTCTGCCTTGTTTGAAAGCCCTGTTCTCTTTCTGCAATTTGGATTTGGTCAATGTATGCTATATGAAAAATATTATTATCTAAATTAATCAATGTATTTATTTGGGGGGGATGTTTAGAATGTCATTTTTAGCATCAAATATCCGGTTATTTCTCTTTCTTTCTGGGGGACAGTGACACAACTGGAAATATACTTTGCCACTTCCAGGTAAAGGGACCCCTGACCGTTAGGTCCAGTCGCGGACAACTCTGGGGTTGCAATATCAAAAGCAACGCGATGGCCAGAAACAATAACAATATGAAAAACTTTATGGAATAATTCAAAACGTCAAAACTAACAAACTGAAGTCTCTGAAAGTCCTTAAGTGAATCACGGTGCCAGACTTTACCCAGCAGAGAGTAAGCTGTGAAGCTTTGTGTAATCAGCAAATTAGTTCAACACTTGTAAGTCGAAAGATATGTAATTTCTTGATTAACTGAGTATTTTTCATTATATCTATTCAAAAAAAAGATTGGCTATGTAACTTTTTTATATTACAGTATATAATTTCTATGCTATTTGAAGTTGTTGTTATGCATGTGCAGGTCATCGTTTAAATATTTTATTTTCAGTTAATGAAGAAATTACATATCTTTCTACCTACAAGTGTTGAATTAATTGGCTGATGGAGAATTCAATGAAACAGTAGTGGTTATCCGGAAACACTGTTCAACAGAGTTTAGAGTTGGACATCAGAACTGGACATTTGCTGATTATACAAAGCTTCACAGCTTGCTCTCTGCCGGGTAAAGTCTTGCACCGTGATTCACTTAAGGACTTTCAGAGACTTCAGTTTGTTACTTTTGATGTTTTGAATTATTCCACAAAGTTTTTCACATTGTTATTGTTTCTGGCCATCGTGTTGCTTTTGATATTGCTGACTCATCTTTTGCAACACAGGGGTTGGATTGTTGACTCTGGGGTTGCGGTGCTCATCTCGCTTTATTGGCCAAGGGAGCCGGCGTGCAGCTTCCAGGTTATGTGGCCAGCATGACTAAGCCGCTTCTGGCGAACCAGAGCAGCGCACGGAAACGCCGTTTACCTTCCCGCCAGAGCGCTACCCATTTATCTACTTGCACTTTGACATGCTTTCAAACTGCTAGGTTGGCAGGAGCAGGGACCGAGCAACGGGAGCTCACCCCATCGCGGGGATTCGAACCACCGACCTTCTGATCGGCAAGTCCTAGGCTCTGTGATTTAACCCACAGCGCCACCCATGTCCCAACAAAGGCCAACATCTGCCTGAAATAAAAAAAATTAAGGTCTTAGATATATATACATAAAATAAATGTTCATAAATGTACCAACCAATAGTGTACAAGAAGGGCAAGGAATCTTTGTACGCTCAGGGAAAGCGGGGATATGATTGCAAGCAGAGTGGCTATGGTGGCCAAACAAAGCCCATTTTCCGCAAAAAGGCAAAGACCACAAAGAAGATTATGCTGAGACAGGAATGTGTGGAGCCCAACTGCAGGTCAAAGAGGTTGTTTGTTGGCCATTCGAGTCAGGAAGAGACAAGAAGAGAAAGGGCCAAATTATCCAGTTCTAGGCTGCTGTGGAACCCATGGTTGGTTGGTGTATGAAATGTTATAAAAGTCTCATTGGATCACCCTACCTCCAAAAAACAGACGTTGGGTGGCCATCTGTCAGGCCGTGTTTAGTTGCAACAACAACAACAACATTTATTTATACCCCGCCCTCCCAGGCCAAGACCGGGCCCAGGGCAGCTAACATCAAAATATAAAGTAAAAAGGTAAAGGGACCCCTGACCATTAGGTCCAGTTGTGGCCGACTCTGGGGTTGCGGCGCTCATCTCGCTTTACTGGCCGAGGGAGCCGGCGTACAGCTTCCGGGTCATGTGGCCAGCAGGACGAAGCCGCTTCTGGCGAACCAGAGCAGCGCACGGAAACGCCGTTTACCTTCCCGCCGGAGCGGTACCTATTTATCTACTTGCACTTTGATGGGCTTTCGAACTGCTAGGTTGGCAGGAGCAGCGACTGAGCAATGGGAGCTCACCCCGTGGCGGGGATTCAAACCGCCGACCTTTTTATTGGCAAGCCCTAGGCTCTGTGGTTTAACCCTTGCCACTTCCAAGCCCCCCTTATTATTATTTTTTCTGGTGTTGCCGCTGCATGCAAAAAGCCTGGCAGCATCTCAGCGTAGGCTTGGATCCATGCCTGTGAACCTGGAGAGCTGCTGCCAGTCAGTGCAGGGAATACTAAATTAAATTGACCAATGGGTCCAACTCGGTGCAAGGAGCTTCCTCTGTTCCGCTGCCGAGCGCTGCATCCGCTCTTGTTTGCAAAGTATTGCAACGGTTGCAAGAAATCCACATTATTGCATCTTTCCTTTTTAATCCCTTCCTAAGCAGCAAAAAAAAAGCAAGATCTGTGACGCAATGGGGCGGAGGAATACTCCTAAGTCCCCGCCCCCTCCTCATGCCCTTTAATGATTGGCTGTCCTCTTACCCGCTGTCGCGCCTTTCATTCATTTCTCCCTCCTTTCCCCGGGAGGGGGCGGGGAGTCGATGACGCACACTGCTCATATACATACGGCACCCAGCGTGCTTTGCGGCAGCCCGCCGGCGCTACATACCGGAGCAAAAGCGGCGGAGGTCTTTTCAAGAGGGATCCGGAGCGAAGGCGGGAACGGGGGGACACCGTGGAGGGGCGTCAGGTTCTATTTCAGCTCCGGAGAGCGGCCGCAATCGGCTCGCCCTCACCTGCCTAGCTCTCTGACGGCAGGGCTCCAGCGCCGGCCGAAGGGAACGGTAGCTTTGCGCAGTGGCAGTATCGTAGCCAATGAGGTTAATCCGAGGCGCGATTATTGCTAATTGAAAACTTTTCCCAATACCCCGCCATGACGACTTGAAATATAGTCGGCAATGGCAATTTTTGACAGTCTCTACGGAGACTGAATTTTCGCCTGTTCCCAAAAATAGATTTAAGGTCTTAGTGGAAGAAAACTGCAGTCCGTTAGTTTTGTGTGCAAGTTTCAACTTGTGATGTGTGTTGCGCACGGGAGGCTTATAATTGTTTCTGCAAAAGTTGAAATCTCTTCCTGGATTTCTTCTTCTTATTCTCTGGAGATCCGTTGTGGCCGACTAAGATTGTCTTCCATGCACACAGTCTTAACAGATGCCAACTTTGCTGCCACATACACCCGGACAACACCATTACTGGCCCCAACAACATCACACATACCATCTCGGGACTATTCAATTGCTCATCGTCTAACATTGTGTATGCCATCAAATGCCAACAGTGTCCTTCAGCTCTCTATATTGGACAAACAGGCCAAACCTTACGCCAAAGAATAAACGGACATAAATCTGACATCAAGAATCACAAAACAGAGAAACTAGTAGGAGAACACTTCAATCTCCCAGGACATTCTATACAAAATCTCAAAGTAGCTGTTTTACTACAAAGGAATTTCAGAAATAGACTGGAAAGAGAAGCTGCTGAATTGAAACTCATTACCAAACTCAAAACCATGGAGAGACCTGGTCTGAACAGAGACATTGGATTCTTATCTCATTATACATGACTAAGCCATTTCTCACCTTCTCACCCCTTGCCTTTTCCTGTAAGACCTATTGCAGTCGTTAAGAGTCGTCAACAGGCTCATCTCAGCTACCTGCCAATCTCCCATTCCCACCACCCTTCTGAGTAATACCCCTCCCCACCTTCTCACTATATAGAAGGATCTGGCAACTTCTGTTTCAGTGTATCTGAAGAAGTGTGCATGCACACGAAAGCTCATACCAAGAACTAACTTAGTTGGTCTTTAAGGTGCTACTGGAAGGAATTTTTTTTATTTTGACAGTCTTAACAGTGAGTCCGTAAGTGACTGTGGAGGCCAATTCTGGATCCACACGTCCTTCCACAGTGGGGACATAGGTTTCCAGGCGGGAGTTGATCCCGGTGTGGATTTGCCAAGCGTGCCTTCCTCTTAGCTGCTCTGGTTTCGCCAGAAGCAGCTTAGTCATGCTGGTCACATGACCTGCCAATAAAGCAAGATGAGCGCTGCAACCCCAGAGTCGGTCACGACTCTGGACCTAATGGTCAGGGTCCCTTTACCTTTATCTTAGAGTACAGTGGTACCTTGAGTTACAAACACTTTGGGTTACAGACTCCACTAACCCAGAAATAGTACCTCGGGTTAAGAACTTTGCCCCAGGATGAGAACAGAAATCGTGGTCTGGTGGTGCGGCGGCAGCAGGAGGCCCCATTAGCTAAAGTGGTACCTCAGGTTAAGAACGGTTTCAGGTTAAGAACGGACCTCCAGAACGAATTAAGTTCTTAACCAGAGGTACCATCACTTTTACACATCACTTGTCTTCCCAAGTGATGTGTAAAAGTTTTCGGAGACACCGTTGATGGAATCTTTTGAGGAGTTGGAGATGGCTTTTGTAAGTGGTCCATGTTTCACAAGCATACAGTAAGGTTGGTAGTACAATAGCTTTGTAAACAAACACAGTCATACCTCATTTAAGTTGGCTTAAAGTTATGTTTTTTCAGGTTGCGTCCTGCGGCGACCCGGAAATACTGGAAAGGGTTACTTAGGGGTTTCTCTGCTCGCGCATCCGCAGACATGCAAAATGACATCACGCACATGCGCAGAAGCGGCGAATTGCAACCCGCACGTGCACTGATGCGCCGCTGTGAGTTGTGTACTTTTCATGTTGCGAATGGGCCTCCAGAACAGATCCCGTTCACAACCAGAGGTACCACTGCAGTTTAGTTTCCCTGCGAACGTCCCGGTCTATGGCAGCCCTAGCAGGGGTGACATCTCTAGTGGGACCACATGATGCTTCTTCTGGGGTCGTTTGTCCATCCTTGGTCCCCACCCTGAACCCAGCTCTCACCTGTGGCTCCTAGAAGCTGTGACAGCACCCACAATCTTGGAACGGCTTCAACTGATTGGCTCAACCAGGTGAGGGGAGCCCCAGGTGAGGGGAACTGATGGGTCTCAAACCCTCCGTGAGTTAGGGACCCCCTGCATGTGAATTGGATTGAGACCAAGTGTGGTTCCAACGGTCAAGAAGGTGGTTTCTGCCCATGCTGTAGAAAGAAGTGAGGGGCAGGTGGGGCTTGTCCACTCTGGAAGGGGGTCCACTGGGGAGAAGGAGTACTCCGATCCATGACCTCCCTCCATGATCCAGTCACCCAGTCCTGATCTCACTGACCTTGACAACCGGGAAGGTCAAGGGTGACGCAGGCAGGTCTTAGCCCTCACCAATTAGTCGGTCCACAACTGGCAAAGCAAAATTGAAATTCCATGGTCGCAGGTTCAATTCTCGGTGGCATCTCCAGGTAGAAATCTTTTCCCTGGTGCTTTTTAATATCTTTATGTGCCCAGATTGTCCGGAGTTTTGGGCTGGGTTGTCATCAATATGCTGATGACACCCAGCTTTATCTGTTGTTGGACGGCCATCCTGACTTCACTCCGGACACTCTGACCAGATGCTTGGAAGCTGTGGCTGGATGGTTATGTGGGAGCCAGTTGAAGTTAAATCCTTCCAAGACAGAGGTCCTCTGGCTGGGTCGGGACAACATGGGGTTGGGGGGCCACTTCCCATCTCTTGCGGGGGCTCAATTAGTGCCAGCGCCTTCTGTCAAGAGCTTGGGTGTAACCTTTGAAACCTCCCTTTCCATGGAGCCACAGCAAAGGTGGCGTTTTTCCATCTCCGCCGTATTAAGCCGTTGGTCCCTTACCTCTCTCGCCTTGGCCACAGTGATCCATGTGACAGTCACCTCCAGGCTTGACTACTGTAATTTGCTCTACGCGGGGCTGCCCTTGAAGCTGACCCAGAAACTCCAGCTGGTGCAGAATGCCGCGGTGAGGCTCCTTACGGGGTCCTTGCCACGGGACCACATTCATCCAGTGCTTTACCAACTGCATTGGCTCCCGGGAGAGTATAGGGTCAAGTTTAAGGTGCTGGTTTTGACCTTTAAAGCCCTATGCGGCCTAGGACCCTCGTACCTATGGGACTGCCTCTCCTGGTATGCCCCACGGAGGACCTTAAGGTCCACAAATGACAACATTTTGGAGGTCCCAGGTTGCAAGGCGGTTAGATTGGCCTCAACTAGGGCCAGGGTCTTTTCAGCACTGGCCCCTACTTGGTGGAATGCTCTGTCCCAAGAGACCAGGGCCCTGCGGGACTTGACATCTTTCTGCAGGGCCTGCAAGACAGAGCTGTTCCACCTGGCCTTTGGTTTGGACTCAGTCTGACCCTTATGTTTCCATCCCCTTATGATCTATGGGCTACTTTTAAAATGAGGCTGCATTTTAAATTGCATTTTAACCTGTATTTTAAATTGGTTTTCTTTCCTATTATGTTTTTACTGTAATTGTACTGGTGTTAGCTGCCCTGAGCCAGGCTCTGGCCAGGAAGGGTGGGGTATAAATAAAATTCTTCATCATCATCATCATCATCATTATTATTATTATTATTATTATTGGATGGCGGAGGCTCCTTCCTGAAATCCTGGAGAGCTGCTGCCAGTCCGTGTCTGCAATACTGAACAAAAATGGACCGGTGGTGCAACATAATCTGCCTGGCACTAAGGCAAGATTCCTGTGTTCCTCAGCTGTGAAACTAATTCAATTTAACCAATTCATTTTATCCTGCACGTGCCTACTCAGAAGTAAGACCGGTTGTTTTAAATGTTGCCTACTCCCAGGTACAGGATTGCAACCTGAAGGTTACATTCTCTCCATCAAGCGGCGGCTGTTTCCCTCTGGCGTGAAAATACCTGCAAATTCGCCCGCGTCTGCCCATTAGATCTCCATTTCTGCAGCGTCTGAAATGATGCTTTTAACAGAGGACACAGCAGAACGGTCCCCGTTGTAGCTTGTAACGCGAACCATTAATGCGCAGCCCTCTTTCTTCCTTCCCCCTCCCGAACCTCAATTAATTTCCATCCCTTTTATCCTCCCGCAGCTGCTGGCGGCGGGAGATGGTGGCGTGCCCGGCCCTGGCAGCGCCAATTACACCGGCCGTTTTCGCTCTTGTACCTTCGCCCTACCTCCAATCAGGCAACAGGCACCGACTCCATTCTGGGACCCGGTGAATGGGTTGCAACAGCCGATGCGCTTTGCAAATTGGCGCAATTTGGAGGACGGTGTGAAAAAGGTGCCGTGTTCCCTCCCTGGACCAGTGGCTACTCCATGTGACTGGCTACACGGCTCGCCTCGCGCCCGAGAATGGGGAGGCAGGCAATTTATACACCAATTTCACATTTCCTCACCTAATAGTTTTATGTCTCCGGACAAGCATCAGTTGTTTCTTTGAGAGCCACTGCTAAGTAGTTTTCTGCCTTCTGCGGATAAGGTTGAGTCGCAAATTAGCTTTAGTGCAGGGAGGGTGGGGGTCTGGGGAGAGGAAGCTCACACACACACACACACACACACACACACACACACACACACACCACAGGCTACAGGGATGGAAAAATTCAGAAGGAACATCAAGGCAAACCTCAGGGATGTGTGTATTTTAATGGATCCTTAATGGACAACTCTAATGATGTAAAAAGCAGAGACATCACCTTGCCAACAAAGGTCCATATAGTTAAAGCCATAGTTTTCCCAGTAGTGATGTATGGAAGTGAGAGCTGGACCACAAAGAAGGCTGATCGCCGAAGAATGGATGCTTTTGAATTCTGGTGCTGGAGGAGACTCTTGAGAGTCCCATGGACTGCAAGAAGATCCAACCTCTCCATTCTGAAGGAAATCAGCCCTGACTGCTCACTGGAAGGACAGATCCTGAAGCTGAGGCTCCAAGACTTTGGCCACCTCAGGAGAAGAGAAGACTCCCTGGAAAAGACCCTGATGTTGGGAAAGATGGAGGGCACAAGGAGAAGGGGACGACGGAGGACGAGATGGTGGGACAGTGTTCTTGAAGCTACCAGCATGAGTTTGACCAAACTGCGGGAGGCAGTGGAAGACAGGAGTGCCTGGCGTGCTCTGGTCCATGGGGTCACGAAGAGTCGGACACAACTAAACGACTAAACAACAACAACAATGATGTATTCGCATCTCGAAAGGGGCCTGTCCATAATAGAGGATGCTGAACTTTATCTTGGTGTGATTTTGATTCTGTCTGCCTCTCCCCTGCAGTAAGGATGATTGGCGTCAGGAAGAAATACAGAGATACTGCAGGTGAATTGTGGGTGAATACAGATGTATTGCAGGTGAAAAAGTGTTCTCTAAATAGCTTGGCCACTGCTTCTCTCTCTCTCTCATTACAAATGCATCAGAGTGTGCTCTTTAGTCTAAAGGCTTTGCAAGCATAAAAACAAGAAATAGCATCCGTTATTAAAAAATGAATCCAAAACAGCAGCACAAACAGCGAAGCCTTTCGTAATTTAAAAGAGCTTGAGCTGTAAGGATTGAGAAGGCGGAGAGGTTTGGAGCAAACAGAAAACTCCTCTGCAGACACTGAAAAGACCCCACAGGGGGTCTTCCTGGGGAGAGGATTTCAGACCTGGTGGATATTTTTTCCTGGTGTCTACCAACCTCGATTTGGGTGCCAAAAGCAGCTTAGTCATGCTGGCCACATGACCTGCCAATAAAGCAAGATGAGCGCTGCAACCCCAGAGTCGGTCACGACTGGACCTAATGGTCAGGGTCCCTTTATCTTAGAGTACAGTGGTACCTTGAGTTACAAACACTTTGGGTTACAGACTCCACTAACCCAGAAATAGTACCTCGGGTTAAGAACTTTGCCCCAGGATGAGAACAGAAATCGTGGTCTGGTGGTGCGGCGGCAGCAGGAGGCCCCATTAGCTAAAGTGGTACCTCAGGTTAAGAACGGTTTCAGGTTAAGAACGGACCTCCAGAACGAATTAAGTTCTTAACCAGAGGTACCACTGTAGTTGCTTTGGAAGACGATCATCAGGCATCCACACAACATGACCAGTCCAACGAAGTTGATGTTGAAGAATCATTGCTTCAACACTGGAGATCTTTGCTTCTTCCAGTCCACTGGTATTAGTTCGCTTGTCTTCCCAAGTGATGTGTAAAATTTTTCGGAGACACCGTTGATGGAATCTTTTGAGGAGTTGGAGATGGCGTTTATAAGTGGTCCATGTTTCAAAAGCATATAGTAAGGTTGGTAGTACAATAGCTTTGTAAACAAACACAGTCATCCACAGGTGTGGATTGGGGGGGGGTGAGGAGACCCAGATGAGGAAGAGGCCTCCTGGGATGATCTGTTCAATACCTGAGTGAATTCACGTAGACCCTTCAGGTGTCTGTTGGTTTATTTATTCCATTTCTACCCCACCTCCAGTAGTGATGTATGGAAGTGAGAGATGGACCACAAAGAAGGCTGATCGCCGAAGAATGGATGCTTTTGAATTCTGGTGCTGGAGGAGACTCTTGAGAGTCCCATGGACTGCAAGAAGATCAAACCTCTCCATTCTGAAGGACATCAGCCCTGAGTGCTCACTGGAAGGACAAATCCTGAAGCTGAGGCTCCAGGACTTTGGCCACCTCATGAGAAGAGAAGACTCCCTGGAAAAGACCCTGATGTTGGGAAAGATGGAGGGCACAAGGAGAAGGGGACAACAGAGGACGAGATGGTGGGACAGTGTTCTCAAAGCTACCAGCATGAGTTTGACCAAACTGCGGGAGGCAGTGGAAGACAGGAGTGCCTGGAGTGCTCTGGTCCAGGCAGTGGCGTAGTGTGGGGGGTGCAGGGGGGGCCGGCCGCACCGGGTGCAACATCTGGGGGTTAGGGTTAGGGGGCGCAAATCCACGGGTTAGGGGGCGCAAATTACTTGCCTTGCCCCGGGTGCTGACAACCCACGCTACGCCACTGGGTCCAGGGGGTCACGAAGAGTCGGACATGACTAAACGACTAAACAACAACAACAACACAACAACTCTAGGAGTCTATGTATTTGCTGCGACCAGCTTTCCCATTCTGCCACCTTCGGGGTGATGTTCCTGGACCTTTGGGGCACACCAGCACCCCTTTCTCCCTGATTCTGCCTGTCTGGGAAGCCAAATTTCCCTCCGCCTCACCCGCTGGGGAAGTATCATTAACCGTTTCCCCACCTGCCACTGATTCCGCCCGCACATCGAGGAGGCTGCGGAGAATTATTTCAACTTAATGTCAGCATTAATCACCCAGGAGCTAACGACGCATTGATGGGATTAGTAATTCCCCCCCCCCAACATGTAATTCAATTAAACACCTCCACTTGTTTCCTTTTTCCATTTAAATAAATTAAGTCTTCCCCATCTGCTGCCAAAACACCGATGTAAAGGTTAAGCCGAAAAGGGAGGGGAGAGCGGGTCGCAGACAGAGCAGTGCCGAATTTTGCTGTCCCCGTTTCAGTGGCGTAGCGTGGGTTGTCAGCACCCGGGGCAAGGCAAGTAATTTGCGCCCCCTAACCCATGGATTTGTGCCCCTAACTCGTGGATTTGCGCCCCCTAACCCTAACCCCCAGATGTTGCGCCCGGTGCTGCCGCCCCGCTGCACCCCCCACGCTACGCCACTGCCCTGTTTTTCATCCCCACCAGAGCGAAGGGAACCGGCGCTAACCGAAGATCAGCTGCAAATTTTGAGCTCAGACAGCAGACAGGTAGGCAGGAAACTCACCAGACTCCTCAGCAAAAGCAAGGAGCCGTTTGTAGCCGGAGGGCCACATCTGCTTCTGAGTGAACTTCCAGGGGCCGGGTGTCAGGGGTGGGCGTGGCCAGGGGCAAAAGTGGGCGGGGCAGCAGGCGAGAACTTCTCCCCTGCAGCGTAGGCTGGTTTCTGCACTCACATCTGTATCCTGAATCCAACCTCAAAGGAGTCACGGTCAAAGGTCGAGGACACATCCCAGCCGGCAAATGCACCCAAGCAGGGTGGGTGAGCGGTGCCCATCTTGAGGGACAGTGTGGCGCAGTGGTTGACCTTGGGAGACCAGGGTTCGAATCGCCACTCAGCCATGACAGTCAGCAGGTGACCTTGGGCCAGTCGAAGCTTCTCAACCTCAAATACCTTGCAGGGCTGTTGTCAGGACACAATGGGGAGAGAGATTACCATACTTGCCACCTTGAGACTGGAGGATAGGTGGGGTTGTTGTTGTTGAGTCGTTTAGTCGTGTCCGCCTCTTCGTGACCCCCTGGACCAGAGCACGCCAGGCACTCCGGCCTCCCACAGTTTGGTCAAACTCATGCTGGTAGCTTCAAGAACACTGTCCCACCATCTCGTCCTCTGCCGTCCCCTTCTCCTTGTGCCCTCCATCTTTCCCAACATCAGGGTCACGGAAGCACGTTGGGGAAGAAGATTGATGGAAGGCTGGCACGTAGATGTCGTTTGCCTGGGCGGCCTGTCCTGACTCCTGGCCCTCCTGACAGACCTCACCCCTAAAGGCTCCTCCATTGTCTCCCAAGACAGTTTTGTCCCCTGGAAGACGAAAGAAGTTTGCAGGGTAGGACCCAAAGCAATGGATTGTAATGAATGGCAAGGAGATTGCGACTAAACCTTAGGAAGAACCTTCTGGCACTGTGGGCTGCTCAGCAGCGGAATGGACTCCCTCAGAAGGTGACAGACCCTCTGAAATATACGGTACTCGGAGTCGAGAGTGGATTTCATGCTCTTTATTCAGCTCATAGCGGTGAGGAGGAATGGAAGTTCCCCCAGAATGTCTGCTTTATAGACATTATTTACACAATGGGCCCACGTGATTGGCTAATTCCGGGATTCTCCCGTAGGCCAATCAGGTTGCGGGTTCACTTCCACCTGGAGCTGGATTGGGTGGCTCCTGTGGATCAATCAGACTGCTGCATTCTGGATCCTATTGTTCTAGGACCAATCAGACTGCTGCATTCTGGATCCTATTGTTCTAGGACCAGTTCAGACTGCTGCATTTTGGGTCCTATTCAATTCAGTACATAACACTCTCCTTGGTTGGAGGTTTTTCAACAGACGTCGGGTGAGTACAAGAAGGGCAAGGAATCTTTGTAAGCTCAGGGAAAGCGGTGATGTGATCGCAAGAAGCTCCATCTTCTACGCAGGATGAGACCCTCCCTGCCCACAGACTGTCTCGCCAGAGTGGTGCATGCTCTGGTTATCTCCCGCTTGGACTACTGCCATGCGCTCTACGTGGGGCTACCTTTGAAGGTGACCCGGAAACTACAACTAATCCGGAATGCGGCAGCTAGACTGGTGACTGGGAGCGGCCGCCAAGACCACATAACACCGGTTCTGAGAGACCTATATTGGCTCCCAGTACGTTTCCGAGCACAATTCAAAGTGTTGGTGCTGACCTTGAAAGCCCTAAACGGCCTCGGTCCTGTATACCTGAAGGAGCGTCTCCACCCCCATCGTTCAGCCCGGACACTGAGATCCAGCTCCGAGGAGCTTCTGGCGGTTCCCTCCCTGCGAGAAGTGAGGTTACAGGGAACCAGGCAGAGGGCCTTCTCGGTGGTGGCGCCCGCCCTGTGGAACGCCCTCCCACCAGATGTCAAAGCGATAAACAACTACCTGACATTCAGAAGACATCTGAAGCCAGCCCTGTTGAGGGAAGCTTTTAATATGTGACATTTTAGTGCATTTTTCATCTTTGTTGGAAGCCGCCCAGAGTGGCTGGGGAAACCCAGCCAGATGGGCGGGGTACAAATAATAAATTATTATTATTATTATTATTATTATTATTATTATTATTATTATTATTATTCGTGGTAGTGGTAGTAGTAGTAGTATTAGTGGCTACGGTGGCCAAACAAAGCCCATCTTTCACAAAAAGGCAAAGACCACAAAGAAGATTGTGCTGAGACTGGAATGTGTGAAGAATACTCATTGCAAAGTACTGGAAGACACAAGATTTACCCACTCTGGAAGAATGGCAGATGAAGGTGACCAACTACATGGAATTGGCAGAAATGACTGGCAGAATCCGAGACCAGGGAGAAGAGTTGGTGAAAGAAGCCTGGAAGAAATTTAAAGACTATTTACAGAAATATTGTAAAATTAATGAATGTTTAAAGGATGTTGGATAGACACTAAGGGGTTTCCAGCTGTAATGCTTTAGGAGATACCAAAAAAAAAAAGGTTTACAAATGGGTAAAAGCTTAATGGTAAGGATTTGCTGAACTAACAAACTGAAGTGGAATACAAAGAAGGGAGGTAGGAGGAGGTCTGGGGAAATAAGCGTAAGGAAGATATGTTATGGAAAATTATTTGTTTTTTAACTGTTTTTATGTTGTATTTTGTATTTTTTTATTTTTCATTTTCATTGTTATATTTTAAAAACTTAAAACATATCTTTTTTTGGGGGAAAAAGAGACTGGAATGTGTGGAGCCCAATTGCAGGTCAAAGAGGTTGCTGGCCATTAAGAGGTGCAAGCACTTCGAGTCAGGAGGAGACAAGAAGAGAAAGTGCCAGGTTATCCAGTTCTAGGCTGCTGTGGAACCCATGGATGGTTGGTGTATGAAATGTTATAAAAGTCTTATTGGATCACCCCCCCAAACCCTCCCCCAGATGTCGGGTGGCCATCTGTCAGGGCATGTTTAGTTGCAATTCTTGTAATAATAATAATAATAATAATAATAATAATAATAATAATAATAATATAAATTTTATTTATACCCCGCCCTCCCCGACCAAGACTGGGCCCAGGGCGGCTAACATCAAAATATAAAATAAAAAGGTAAAGGGACCCCAGACCATTAGGTCCAGTCGTGGCCGA
This sequence comes from Podarcis vaucheri, assembly GCF_965113315.1. Lineage (NCBI taxonomy): Eukaryota > Metazoa > Chordata > Lepidosauria > Squamata > Lacertidae > Podarcis > Podarcis vaucheri. The sequence continues at coordinate 4,281,754 of NC_138765.1, read as the reverse complement.
CTCTGGGATTGCAGCACTCATCTCGCTTTACTGGCCGAGGGAGCCGGCGTACAGCTTCCGGGTCATGTGGCCAGCATGACTAAGCCGCTTCTGGCGAACCAGAGCAGCGCATGGAAACACCGTTTACCTTCCCGACGGAGTGGTACCTATTTATCTACTTGCACTTTGATGTGCTTTCGAACTGCTAGGTGGGCAGGAGCAGGGAACGAGCAACGGGAGCTCACCCCGTCGCGGGGATTCGAACTGCCGACCTTCTGATTGGCAAGTCCTAGGCTCTGTGGTTTAACCCACAGCGCCAGCTGCGTCCCAAAACCAAGGTAAAGGTAAAGGGGCCCCTGACTGTTAGGTCCAGTCGTGGCCGACTCTGAGGTTGCGGTGCTCATCTTGTTTTACTGGCCAAGGGAGCCGGCGTACAGCTTCCGGGTCATGTGGCCAGCATGACTAAGCCGCTTCTGGCGAACCAGAGCAGCACACGGAAACGCCATTTACCTTCCTGCCGGAGTGGTACCTATTTATCTACTTGCACTTTGATGTGCTTTCAAACTGCTAGGTTGGCAGGAGCAGGGACAGAGCAACGGGAGCTCACCCCATTGCGGGGATTCGAACCGCCGACCTTCTGATCGACAAGTCCTAAGCTCTGTGGTTTAACCCACAGCGCCACCCGCGTCCCAACATCAAAATATATAATACGTTAAAAACATAAAGTCAAACTATCAATTAAACTACAGCTTAAATCAGATTATGATCAAAACAAAAGCAAATCGGATGGGAACCCACGAATTATAACTATAAGGGTTGGGGATAAGTGCTCACCTGGCCGAAATATTTGTGCTGGTCTAATAATAATAATAATAATAATATATTTATACCCCGCCCATCTGGCTGGGCTTCCCCAGCCACTCTGGGTGGCTTCCCAAAAAATATTAAAATACTGTAATACATCAAACATTAAAAGCTTCCCTAAACGGCTGCCTTCAGATGTCTTCTAAAAGTCTGGTAGTAGTTGTTCTCTTTGACATCTGGTGGGAGGGCGTTCCACAGGGCGGGCGCCACCACCGAGAAGGCCCTCTGCCTGGTTCCCTGTAACTTGGCTTCTCGCAGGGAGGGCCGGTGGGAAGTGTTAGGGAGGCCACTTGCATGCAGAGGCTTATAAAAGGATCTTGTAAAAGGAGGGGGGTGTCAGACTTTGCAGTGGGTTCAGCTGGATGACCTTTGGGGTCCCTTCCAACTCTATGATTTTGTCATTCTAGCCTGGCAGAAATACTCAGGGTGTGAGATCAGGCCAGCCAGGAGTGTGTGGCCTGGGAAGGGGGCCAGAGAGAGAGGACTTGGTTCCCCCCACCCTCCTGGGGGTCAGGGAGTAGATGGCATCTTGACCCATTTTTGCCCCGTGTAATTTCCAGTCTTTTTTTATTATTTTACATGCAGGTGGCAGAAAGGCAAGAGTTTCAGTTCCCATCTTTTTATTAGGATTTAGAGCCATTGCAAAAGAACAACAAGAAAGACAACAGTTTTGGTTGTCACGTACAGTATACACATATATTTTTATATATAAAATAAATAGTAAGAAAATATATCTTTTAATAAAAATAACATCAAATCGCCACTGGCCATGGAGGACGTGGGATAACAAAGAACAAATAAATTATTATTACTTTTATAATGAGTATACCTTCAAGAAAACGGATTATTTGTCCTGACTTTTCTGTGGGCAGGAGTCCACCTTGGAAGTTTTTCCTGTGCAGTTTATTTCAGTGGGTTTCAGGAAATGTGGTTCTCCCCATTTTATGCTCACAACAACCCTGAGAGGTAGTCTTTCCAAACCCCCCTGCCTTTTGCCAAATTACTGGCCACAATCTGCAACAGTGGCGTAGCGTGGGTTGTCAGCACCTGGGGCAAGGCAAGTAATTTGCGCCCCCTAACCCGTGGATTTTGCACCCCCTAACCCGTGGAGCGCCCCCCCAGATGTTGCGCCCAGTGCGGCTGGCCCCCCCTGCACCCCCCACGCTACGCCACTGGTCTGCAATTTGTTTTCTCTATAGAATCGTCAACCAAGCTAAGTTGAAAAGGTCCCTAGGTTGGGAGAAAGCTGATCTAGAGTAATGCTATTTTAAGTGGATTCCTCTGAAGTAAGAAGATGGTGGATTTGCTGCCAAAACAATTTAGCAAAATATTGCAGCCTTTGATTGTGATCCAAAATTTGCATCAATAGGAGTATAGCATCTAGATCAAGGGAAGTAATAGTGCCACTGTATTCTGCTCTGGTCAGACCTCACCTGGAGTACTGTGTCCAGTTCTGGGCACCACAGTTCAAGAAGGACACTGACAAACTGGAACATGTCCAGAGGAGGGCAACCAAAATGGTCAAAGGCCTGGAAACGATGCCTTATGAGGAACGGCTAAGGGAGCTGGGCATGTTTAGCCTGGAGAAGAGGAGGTTAAGGGGTGATATGATAGCCATGTTCAAATATATAAAAGGATGTCACATAGAGGAGGGAGAAAGGTTGTTTTCTGCTGCTCCAGAGAAGCGGACACGGAGCAATGGATCCAAACGACAAGAAAGAAGATTCCACCTAAACATTAGGAAGAACTTCCTGACAGTAAGAGCTGTTTGACAGTGGAATTTGCTGCCAAGGAGTGTGGTGGAGTCTCCTCCTTTGGAGGCCTTTAAGCAGAGGCTTGACAACCAAATGTCAGGAGTGCTCTGGTGGTGTTTCCTGCTTGGCAGGGGGTTGGACTTGATGGCCCTTGTGGTCTCTTCCAACTCTATGATTCTATGATTCTAAAACCCAGGTCTGAATTCTGGATTTGCTGATGCAATTCCGATGGAGTTGCAGCATTGTGTGCAAAGCATAAGTCTTTCCAGCAGGGGGCAGCCTGGCTTGTCTGTTCCAAGAGAGAGACAGAGCGCCCTCTTAAACCACTTTTGAAATAATAGCTATTCTGGGCAAACAGACGCAGATGCATGAATAAATAACATTTTTATGAACGCGCTGCACTTTAAATAATGATTCCCCTTTCCCCCTCCTCCCTCTTGAACTTGTTAATTCCAGGCCCAAGGAAATTAAAATAAATGACATAGTTTATTTTCTGCAATAGAGTTCCGTCAGGATTTGCAAGCGCTCGTTTTTTTTCTCCTTGGGCAATATTGCTTTTCTCTTGCCGGAAGAGAATTGCATCTGGATTTTGCATCTTGGTCCGGGTGTGGAAGACTTCTGGCAAATGCTTTGCACGCAGGCGTTGAAAATTCGCAGGTCCGAAAGGATGTAGGCATTCTTGTGCCAGGGGGTTTGTGGTCCAGGCTGGCTGCGAAGGATGGGATTTGTGGTCTAGAACGGCTGGAGGGCTGTTGAGTGGGGAAGTCAAGCATTTGCTCCAAATCTGCATTGTGGTGAAGGAGGGCGGGTGGTCTTCCAGTTCCAGCTGGTCATTTTGGGGAAACAGGGGGATAGAGAGGTCCTTGGTTGGCACAATTGGGTCGAGCTGGGTCTCAGTCGGAGGAGGGGCGTGGGTGATGGTGGTGCTGGGCAATTTGCCTTATATCTCTGTTCAAGAAACCATATAGATGCAGGCCCACAGCTACTTCCAGACACTCTGGATATTGCTGGGATGGAGAGAGAGAGAGAGAATATATGAGAACGAGAGCATCTGTATACCTATCGCAACAATTGGCCTTGCCAGGCTTGTCTTGGAAATTCCGTAATCAAATAATGCCAAATCATCTGTTAAATTATGCCAACTTATGTCTATGCAAGGGATGCGGGTGGTGCTGTGGGTTAAATCACAGAGCCTAGGGCTTGCTGATCAGAAGGTCGGCGGTTCAAATCCCCGTGACGGGGTGAGCTCCCGTTGCTCGGTCCCTGCTCCTGCCAACTAGCAGTTCAAAAGCACGTCAAAGTGCAAGTAGATAAATAGGTACCACTCCGGTGGTAAGGTAAACGGCGTTTCCGTGTGCTGCTCTGGTTCACCAGAAGCGGCTTAGTCATGCTGGCCACATGACCCGGAAGCTGTACGCCGGCTCCCTCGGCCAATAAAGCGAGAAGAGCGCCACAACCAGAGTCGTCCACGACTGGACCTAATGGTCAGGGGTCCCTTTACATTTACCTTTTATGTCTATGGAATAAAAGGATGCCAAATCATATTAAAATTGTCTGGATGTTCTGGTCCTTGTTGAAATCTCAAATTATGAGCACAGTGGAACCTCGGTTCTTGAACGTGATCCGTTCTGGGAGTCCGTTTGACTCCCGAAACCGTTCGAGAACCAAGGCGCGCCTTCCGATTGGTTGCAGGAGCTTCCTGTACTCAAGCGAAAGCCGTGTCGAATGCTTGGCTTCTGGAAAATGTTTGAAAACTGGAACACTTTTGACGTTTGGGAGTCAATTTGTTCATCAACTCAGCCGTTCGAGAACCAAGGTTCCACTGTAATTTTCTCCATTACAGTTATATTGTGCTCTGTGTGAGTCAGCCATTGCAATGTCGTTCTGGGGTCAACTATTTGTTGTTTAGTCGTTTAGTCGTGTCCGCCTCTTCGTGACCCCCTGGACCAGAGCACGCCAGGCACTCCAGTCTTCCACTGCCTCCCGCAGTTTGGTCAAACTCATGCTGGTAGCTTCGAGAACACTGTCCCACCATCTCGTCCTTTGTCGTCCCCTTCTCCTTGTGCCCTCCATCTTTCCCAGCATCAGGGTCTTTTCCAGGGAGTCTTCTCTTCTCATGAGGTGGCCAAAGTATTGGAGCCTCAGCTTCAGGATCTGTCCTTATTCTATTTGCAAGGCTCCCCACCCAGTCCTCTCTATCCAACCCTCAAAGCTTTTCCCAGACCCTCCCCCCTCTTTGCCGGTCCTGTCTCGCACCCTGATGAAATCCACCGGGCTCTCACCTGGACATTTGTGGTGTTAAACGTCTGAAGCTTTTCCTTAAATTCCTGCAGGTGACTGGAGGCTCTGTGATCCGAAGGCTTGTGCTTTATCTGAGTGAGAGAAGGGCATGTGGTTTAGAAATTCCCCTCCCTGGTGGAACTGGGGGCAGCGTGGGTGAGTGGGACACGAAGGGGCTGAGAAACTACTTACGCAGTTCGCGAGTCTCCCTTGGAGGGGTATCAAGTACTCCTCCAACACGGGCTTGACGATTTTGGCAGACACAGCCTGGCTGTGGTTCCGCAGGACGGGGATAACCAAGTCAAGCTTCATCGCCAAGGCTTCTCGTTTATCCCATATCTGTCAAAAGAAGAGAGTTCAAGTCCTAACTTCTTGTTGTTTCTGCCTGGCGAGGCAGATTCCTAGAATTGCTTTTGGAGGGAGTGCGGCATTTATCACTTCTAATGCCCACCGGCGCTGGGGGATCCCTCCAGCGGAGAGGTCCGCGTCTAAGGTGGCACTGAGAAGCATTTCTGCCTCCGACCGTGGAGGCAGAGCAGAGCCATCGACAGCCTCCTGTGGCAGGGAGTTCCACAGTCTAACCGCATGATGTTTAGTGGTTTCTTTCACGTGAATCTCCCAGCAGGATGTCCACAAGCTCTCATGTTATGAGAGAGGTAGGGAAATTTCTTCCTCTCTCTCCACTTTTCCCATGCTGTGTATAACTTCATAAACTGCTGTCTCGTCTGCCTCTCTTCTCCTCTGAAACGTCCCAAACGCTGCAATGTTCCCTCACTGAGGAGTCTCTCTATCCTCTTGGTGGCTTTGGTTGCCTGGGTTACGGCTATTTGTGGCCAAAATAGGCTTCCCCAAATCTCTCTTGGGACGCGGGTGGCGCTGTGGGTTAAACCACAGAGCCTAGGGCTTGCCGATCAGAAGGTCGGCGGTTCGAATCCCCGTGACGGGCTGAGCTCCTGTTGCTCAGTCCCTGCTCCTGCCAACCTAGCAGTTCAAAAGCACGTCAAAGTGCAAGTAGATAAATAGGTACCGCTCCGGCGGGAAGGTAAACGCCATTTCCATGTGCTGCTCTGGTTTGCCAGAAGCGTTTTAGTCCTGCTGGCCACATGACCCAGAAGCTGTACGCCAGCTCCCTCGGCCAGTAAAGCGAGATGAGCGCCGCAACCCCAGAGTCGGCCACGACTGGACCTAATGGTCAGGGGTCCCTTTACCCTTTACCTAGATCTCTCTTAGATACATTTTCCTGCATCTAAACGAGGACACCCCACCCGTCTCAGGCCCTGGCTCTCTCCGCCATGGCAGGCGGCGTGTGGGACAGAATGGGGCTCATGTGCGTTGCTTCCCCAACCCCAAGGAAAACAGGGCTCACTCACGTTGTCCAGAGATGCTTTGGGCCACCTGAGATGCTCCCCGGAGCAGTTCCTCCATGGCTGAGACTCTTTCCTCAAGTCCTCCTGGAATGACAAGGCACAGAAGGGAAGTTAGAATCATAGAATCATAGAATCCTAGAGTTGGAAGAGACCACAAGGGCCATCGAGTCCAACCCCCTGCCAAGCAGGAAACACCATCAGAGCACTCCTGACATATGGTTGTCAAGCCTTTGCTTAAAGACCTCCAAAGGAGGAGACTCCACCACACTCCTTGGCAGCAAGTTAGGGCCTCCTTGACGACATGCCGGGATCAAAACAGGTCACAGAATCATGGGGTTGTAGAGATGGAAGGTACCCCAAAGGTCATCCAGTCCAACCCCCTGAAATGCAGGAATTATGCAGGTCGGTGGCATAATGCTGTCAGGATAATAGGGCATATTTCGACATGCAGTGGTACCTTGGTTTACGAACACAATCTGTAAATTTGGAGGTCCGTCCGTAAACCAAAACATGTCGTAACCCAAGGCACGCTTTTGCCAATGGGGCCTCCCAAAAAAATGTGTTCATAATCCAAAAAAATTAGTTCATAATCCAAAATTTTTTGTTTGTAATCCAAAAAAATTCGCAAACTGGGACACACGCTTTCGGTTTTGACGTGTTCGTAATCTAAAACGTATGCAAACCAGACTGTTCGCAAACCAAGGTACCACTGTATTCTCCCAAACTGGTTTGAGTCCATATCCTGAGATCGGTTTCGTAATTTTTGACCTGGCAATATATTGCGAATCATAATGTGTGTGTCTGCGCTATGCAAAAATCGTGATGTGGGGAAAACCGTGAAGCTTCTGCATAGCTCTATCCTTATTTCGGACATTGTGATTTATCGGTATCTTGCAATGTTTAGCTGGTGATCTATCACAATGCTGAAAACCAGATATCGCCCATCCCTGCAGGTGAATTCTCCTTCCTCAACCTGGGTGCTTTCAAAACCTTTGGGGTTACGGCAGCCGGCCTTGTAGGTTGTTTGGCATCATGCCTTCCTTAACACACATTTGTTTAAAAACCCTTTATGAAAACATAAGAACCTCTATTTAAATGACAAGCAGGTTTAAGGCGGGGATAAGCCACTAATTGGATTTTTCTTGGTGGCTGCACATAGGGTTATATTGCTACATTCTGGAAGGGCTTAAGAGGTGAGGAAATGGGAGCAAGAGAGGGTGGCGTATCGCCCTTACAGAAAAGAACAAAATGAAAACGGTGCTCAAATTGAGACTGGCAAGCGGATCAAAGCAGAAAGGCACCTTTGCAAGAGAATTTGGGAGCTTCGTTTCGTCTGGAAAACCAAAGGCCGGTCGGAAGGGACCTCAAGGGTCATCTGGCCTGACCTTCTGCAATGCAGACTCGAACCCACAACCCTGACATTATGGGTTTCATGCTCTACCGACAGAGGTGGGTTTATGCTAGCTTGTGAATCACTTGATGATAAAAGGTTTTGTAGATGGGTACTGGGATAAGTTGAATGTGCTGTGGGTTAAACCACAGAGCCTAGGGCTTGCTGATCAGAAGGTCGGCGGTTCGAATCCCGTGACAGTGTGAGCTCCCGTTGCTCGGTCCCTGCTCCTGCCAACCTAGCAGTTTGAAAGCACGTCAAAGTGCAAGTAGATAAATAGGTACTGCTCTGGCGGGAAGGTAACCGGCATTTCCATGCGCTGCTCTGGTTCGGCAGAAGCGGCTTAGTCATGCTGGCCAGATGACCCGGAAGCTGCATGGTTTAGAAGATTCTCCCTTACTGGGAGAAGCTGAATGTGTGGGAATGTATGTTTTCATAATGTATTTTGGGGGTTCCCCATGGGTGAGCCCAGTCATTCAATCTCAGCCTATCCTGCCTCGCAGGGGATTAAACAAGGAGGTCCAGGAGAGCCACCTTGATCTCTCTGGAGAAAACGGAGGGGTGCAAATCACATAAGAAACAAATAATTCATCCTACTTACGTATTTGTACGTAAGTTCTTTGAAGGCCTTCGTCGCTTTCGGGGGCGAGAAGTCGCCGAAGAAGCACCAGTTGATGGAAGCTCCATCCGCCCGATAGATTTCCAGAAACAAAATCATGGCCGCAGCCGCCAGCAGAATCGGCTTCACAGGAGCTGAATTGAGAGAAGCGGGAGGTGAAGGTTGTCCCTCAAACCAGGAATGACATCGCCCACCCTCTTCCCACAGAATTCCCGATATCCCATTGTTCTAAAAGCTTTGTAAACAGACTCCCAGTTTACAGGACTGCTGCCTTTTTGCATAGCCAAAGCTCAGGGCTGGTGGGAATTGTAGTCCGGTAACAATTGGAGGGCACCAGCTCCCCCTCCAAATCCCGGGAACTGTAGTTTGATAAGGGCACTGAGAGATATTGGGAGATTCTGGGAGAGGAATTGGGGGTGTGTGTCTCCTAACAACTCTCCGCACCCTTATCAAACTACAGTTCCCAGGATTTCCCCCCAGAGGTTGTGGACGGTCCTTCCTTGGAAGTTTCTGAGTAGAGGTTGTGTGGCTCTCTGTCAGGGATTCCCCCCCCCAGCTGAGATTTCTGCATTGCAGGGGGTTGGACTAGATGACACTCGATGACACTTGCAATATATCTATGATTCTGTGATTCTCTGGCGGAAGAATCCATGCCTCTTTACACTGGTGTCACAGCATTTTAAGTGGAATAATAGTAGTAATAGTAATTTATTTATTATTTATGCCCCGCCCATCTGGCTGAGTTTCCCCAGCCACTCTGGGCGGCTCCCAATCGAATGTGAAAAACAATACAGCATTAAATATTAAAAACTTCCCTGAACAGGGCTGCCTTCAGATGTCTTTTAAAGATAAGATAGCTGCTTATTTCCTTCACATCTGAAGGGAGAGCGTTCCATAGGGCAGGAGCCACCACCGAGAAGGCCCTCTGCCTGGTTCCCTGTAACCTCACTTCTCGCAATGAGGGAACCGCCAGAATGCCCTCGGCGCTGGACCTCAGTGTCCGGGCAGAACGATGGGGGTGGAGACGCTCCTTCAGGTATACAGGACTGAAGCCGTTTAGGGCTTGAAAGGTCAGCACCAACACATTGAATTGTGCTCGGAAACGTACTGGGAGCCAATGCAGATCTCCAATGCAGATACTGGGAGCCAATGTTATGTGGTCTTGGCGGCTGTTCCCAGTCACCAGTCTAGCTGCCGCATTCTGGATTAATTGCAGTTTCTGGGTCACCTTCAAAGGTAGCCCCACACAGAGCGCATTGCAGTAATCCAAGCGGGAGATAACCAGAGCATGCACCACTCTGGCCAGTCTGTGGGCAGGGAGGGTCTCATCCTGCGTACCAGATGGAGCTGGGAGACAGCTGCCCTGGACACAGAACTGACCTGCGCCTCCATGGACAGCTGCAAGTCCAAAATGACTCCCGGGCTACGTTCCTGGTCCTTCAGGGGCACAGTTACCCCATTCAGGACCAGCGAGTCCTCCACACCACACCACTCTCTGTCCCCCAAGAACGGTCCTTCCGTCTTGTCAGGATTCAACCTCAATCTGTTAGCCGCCATCCATCTTCCAACCGCCTCCAGACACTCACACAGGACCTTCACCGGTTCTGATTTAAAAGACAGGTAGAGCTGGGTGTCATCTGCATACTGATAAACACCCAGCCCAAACCCAGAACACAGTGGAAGGTGTGCGGATGCGACCCTAAGGCCTTTTGTTCTTGGGAGAAATCAGATGCCCTCTCTCTCAATCCTTCAGCCTTATAGAATCCTAGAGTTGGAAGAGACCACAAGGGCCATCGAGTCCAACCCCCTGCCAAGCAGGAAACACCATCAGAGCACTCCTGACATATGGTTGTCAAGCCTCTGCTTAAAGACCTCCAAAGTAGGAGACTCCACCACACTCCTTGGCAGCAAATTCCACTGTCAAACAGCTCTTACTGTCAGGAAGGTCTTCCTAATGTTTAGGTGGACTCTTCTTTCTTGTAGTTTGGATCCATTGCTCCGTGTCCGCTTCTCTGGAGCAGCAGAAAACAACCTTTCTCCCTCCTCTAGGTGACATCCTTTTATATATTGGAACATGGCTATCATATCACCCCTTAACCTCCTCTTCTCCAGGCTAAACATGCCCAGCTCCCTTAGCCGTTCCTCATAAGGCATCGTTTCCAGGCCTTGGACCATTTTGGTTGCCCTCCTCTGGACACGTTCCAGTTTGTCAGTGTCCTTCTTGAATTGTGGTGCCCAGAACTGGACACAGTACTCCAGGTGAGGTCTGACCAGAGCAGAATACAGTGGCACTATTACTTCCCTTGATCTAGATGCTATACTCTTATTGATGCATCCCAGAATTGCATTGGCTTTTTTAGCTGCCGCGTCACACTGTTGGCTCATGTCAAGTTTGTGGTCAACCAAGACTCCTAGATCCTTTTCACATGTACTGCTCTCAAGCCAGGTGTCCCCCATCTTGTACTGTATTTGTGCCTCTCATTTTTTTTGCCCAAGTGCAAAACTTTACATTTCTCCCTGTTAAAATTCATCTTGTTTGTTTTTGCCCAGTTCTCTAATCTGTCAAGGTCGTTTTGAAGTGTGATCCATGTGCAAAGCTTTTAAGGACCACCTGAATGGCCTCCCTTGGGATGTGGTGGACTCTGCTTGCTTGGAGGTTTTTGAGTGAAGGTTGGACAGCCATGTGTCATGGATCCTTCAGCTGAGATTCCTGCATCGCAGGGGGTTGGGCTGGATGACCCCAGGGGTCCCTTCCACTTCTATGATTTTATGATTCCCTGCCCTTTGGCGATGGCATTTGAAGGCAATCACTTCTCGGGGCTTCGCCCTTTGTTTCCGCACCCGGAACCCGTTCCAAAGCAATTCCACGCTGAGCTGGGAGCCGCTCAGCGCAGATTCATATGCTTCTTAATCACACAGCCGTTTGCAGCCAGATTCCTCTCTGCTTTGCATCCTTGGGTTTACAGTTCCTGAAAGGCCACTAATCTGTGTCATTATGGAATCACAAACAGCTCTGGTGGTGTGCCGTGAGCCAGGCAGCTTGGCTTTGTGCGAGATCTAAAGGAACGCCAGGCAAGGCCTGCCGTTAATGGCTCCCAGCGCAGACATGGCTTGATTCGGGACATTAATATCCCCCTCGCAGGCCGGTAATTAAAGATCCCACTTGGGTTTACCGGCATCTTAAACCAACACCGTATTTTCTCAAAGGAGCGTGTGTGTGTATGTGTCGGGAGGCACGGATGAGGTTTGGCTTGAGCCAGGGCAAAACCCAGTCCTCCAAAATGCGGCTGCAAGGGCAGAATCCTGACCGCCACTACTTGACGCTAAACACAGCGGATGGCGTTGCTCACGAATGAAATTGGCAGGGAGTCTCACATTGTTGCCGCGTTTAATGGAGCCTGGCAGACGTTTTGATAATCGGGGGGTGGGAGAAGAGAAGGAAGATGGCGAGGTGGGGAATAGCTGGAAGGTGAATTGTTTTCACGAGGTAGCGAGGGAGTCGGTTAAGCAACAGGGGCCAGTGGCGTAGCGTGGGTTGTCAGCACCCGGGGCAAGGCAAGTAATTTGCGCCCCCTAACCCTAACCCCCAGATGTTGCGCCCGGTGCGGCCGGCCCCCCCCTGCACCCCCCACGCTACGCCACTGACAGGGGCACCAACTATAGGAGGGCCTCAGCACCCACATCACAAGGCCCCCCAATGTAACTTTTGGTGCCTTGCAAAGCCACCAGAAATCAGGCTCCAATATAATAATAATAATAATAATAATAATAATAATAATAATAATAATAATTATTTTACTTATACCCTGCCCTTCCCGGTTCAAAAACCGGGCTCAGGGCGGCTAACAACAAATTTAAAACACTTTAAAACACTTAATTATAAAGCAGCATAAAATACGGTATAAAAACATGAATAACAATAAAATTCAAAAATAATCAGTCAGATTATATCAGTCAGGGCTAGCTGGCTGAATTGGTCCTACTTGGGCCAGCGAGGAGACCAGGGGAGAATTAGCTGTGGGGTCTCAGAGCAGGGTCTTCATAAAAGGGGAGGGGGAGGGAAGAGAAGGGGAATAAAAGATCAGGCTAAGTTCAAGTTGAAAGCCAGGTGGAATAGCTCTGTCTTACAGGCCCTGCGGAAGGAGGTTAAATCCTGCAGGGCCCTGGTCTCACGGGACAGAGCATTCCACCAGGTCGGAGCCACCACTGAGAAGGCCCTGGCCCTGGCGGAGGATAGTCTGACTTCCTTAGGGGCTGGGACCTCTAAACTATGGTTATTCATGGACCTTAAGGTCTTCTGCGGGGCAGACCAGGAGAGGCGGTCCCGTAGATATGAGACCTTGGACAGAATCTCTGAGGCCTTGTGAGACCGGAAGCAGAGGCACAGCAAGGTCAGCTGTTTTTCGGGAAGGTTGCCCAGAGTTCTTTAGCTTTTTTAGGGTACCCCAAAGTTCCCGCAGATCACGCAAATCCGACCGACGGTCACATAAAACCGTGTCAGCACTACACGTCGGCGTTGTGAGCCAATCACACCAATCACGAAAATCCGCCCTCCGGGGTTGTGAGCGCCGCGATGCCAATCCGCTTGGGGGGATTTTGTCACCCACCCCAGCCGTGACACCTGGGGCGGACCACCAACCCACCCCCTTTGCAATGCCCCAGACCAGAAGTCAGGTTCCGAGGCTGTGGGGCGTGTGACGTCATGATGTCACATTAAGACGTCGCGGCATGCTGGGCACCCATAACCTGGGCCCAAGTCAGCGCCCCTGTGAAGCAGGACAGCAGTGGAAGGGGTAAAAGGGGGTCATCACTGAAAGTGACCTTTTCAAATGCTTCTTTGGTTTCTTTTGCACAGGAAGTCCTCTTTTTAGCCACGATTCCTGCATGTCAGGGGGATGGGCTCGATGGCCTTTGGGTGTCCCTCCCTGCTCTGCCGTCCCGTGATGCTAATTCCCCTGTGGTTGGTTATAACCACAGGCCAAATCGCATACCAATTTGAAGGGCTGGTTTGCTCGCCTCCAGAGCGCGATTTCCAATAACTGGTTTTCCCTTCTGCGAAATGGGCGTAATAACAAAACTGGTGTTCAGAGGTATTTACTGGCTCCAGCTGTGGAGGCAGAGCCCAGCCGCTATGGCTAGTAGTGCCTGAGAACCTCCGTGAGATGGGGAGAAGCAGGGTTTTTTGGGGGAAGGATGACCTGCAAACTGCTGGAAACTTTCCCCGGGATTGCAAAGCTGCAAATCAATGCACTGGAGGTCTTTAGTGTGAATGAGGGACTGTGGGGCAAGCCAGCCTGGAAATAGACCCCCGTTTCTGCAGACCTTAGGGCTCGAAGCAACCACTTTATCCTCCTCAATACTCCTGCCGAGACATCCTCGATCCACTTCCTCGCGGCAGAAAGCCCATTGCACCTTGCCCGGGTGAGCGTGGCTTTCAGCGACAAGGAAGAATAATAGCTTTCCGTTGCCTTCATGACAGCCTTTTAAAATCTGAAGAGCATCATTAAATGGGCTGGGCACATAATCGCCTTTCCCTTCCTAAGCCGAGCGTCGCCAGGGGCTCCAGCCTCCTCTGCTAAACCCCTGATCCTACTGGGTGCTCCCCTCTCCGACTCGCGGTTTCCTTAAAACGCAGCGTGTGGAAAAGAGGGCTCCCGCCAGCTGCGAGGACGCATGTGGGGCAGCAGAATTAATTGGTGCGCTTTGCATGGAATGCCGCTGCTGTGGCTAATCCAGTTCTTCAAAGGCGAGCGGGCGCCTTTGGGTAAAAGCATTGCGTGGTGAGTCATAGACTCATAGACTGGGAGACCCCAACGGTCTCTAGTCAACCCCCCCTGCAATGCAGGGACCACAGCTAGAGAATTCCTGGCCTTTGTTAAAAACCCCAAAAAACTCCAAAGAAGCCTAGATAGTGCACTTGGTTCAAACATAAAAAGGTAAAGGACCCCTGGACAGTTAAGTCCAGTCAAAGGCAACTATGGGGTTGCGGCGCTCATCTCGCTTTCAGGCCGAGGGAGCCGGCGTTTGTCCACAGACAGCTTTCCGGGTCATGTGGCCAGCAGGACTAAACCACTTCTGGCGCAACGGGACACCGTGACGGAAACCAGTGAGCACGGAAACACCGTTTTACCTTCCCACCGCAATGGTACCTAGTTATCTACTTGCACTGGTGTGCTTTCAAACTGCTGGGTTGGCAGGAGCAGGGACCGAGCAACGGGAGCTCACCCCGTCACGGGGATTCGAACCGCCGACTTTCTGGTCAGCAAGCAAAAGAGGCTCAGTGGTTTAGACCACAGCGCCACCCGCGTCCCTGGTTCGAACTTGGTGCTGATAACGCCAAGGTTGCAAGTTTGATTCTCATAAGGGACAGTTTCACATTCCTGCATTGCAGAGGGTTGGACTACATAATCCCTGGTCTCCCTTCCAAATCTACAATTCTATGATTCTATAATTCTGTGAAGGAGAGCTCTACTTCTTCTGAAAGAAAGGAGGGCAGGAGCTTCCATGAAATTGCCTGCTCACTGCTAGATCCTGGACTAAACAGGTGCACAGCTCACGGGATCATGACTCGCTGTGGATTTCTCTTTACATTATTTTTGCAATTGAAACCTCTGCGTATAAACCAGCAGGTGCCAAGAATGCTTTGCAATTTGCCCTCTTTTGCTCTCGTTTCTTTTTGGAGGAGGTTAACGTGCAACTGAAAGCAATGACAAACATCACCTTGCCAGCAAAGGTCCGTATAATTCAAGCTATGGTTTTCCCAGTAGTGATGTATGGAAGTGAGAGCTGGACCATAAAGAAGGCTGATCACCAGAGAATGGATGCTTTTGAATTCTGGTGCTGGAGGAGACTCTTGAGAGTCCCATGGACTGCAAGAAGATCCAACCTCTCCATTCTGAAGGAAACCAGCCCTGAGTGCTCACTGGAAGGACAGATCCTGAAGCTGAGGCTCCAAGACTTTGGCCACCTCAGGAGAAGAAAAGACTCCCTGGAAAAGACCCTGATGTTGGGAAAGATGGAGGGCGCAAGGAGAAGGGGACGACAGAGGATGAGATGGTGGGACAGTGTTCTCGAAACGACCAGCATGAGTTTGACCAAACTGCGGGAGGCAATGGAAGACAGGAGTGCCTGGTGTGCTCTGGTCCAGGGGGTCACAAAGAGTCGGACACAACTAAACGACTAAACAACAACAACGTGCAACTGCTGCTGTAACCAAAATGGCGTCGCTCATGCTCTGTTTAGAAAGTTCAACTGCAATGTCCCCGAGTTTGACGGGGTGGAAGGGAGCCTTCCCCATAACCTGGTGCTTTCCAAATGTTCTGGACAGCAACTTCCACCACCAGCTGATGGGAACTGTAGTCCAAAACCTCTGTATTCCACCAGCAGGAGACTGGCTGTGTTAGTACGATAAGGCGCTCACCCTCACTTTGTTTCTTAAACCAGGATAAGCAATCCCATCCAGAAGAGCTTTCTCCATTTGCTAGACAACAAAATTCACTTTTAAATGACTGGAGATGATGAGCCCAGGGTGTGTGGTCTGAAATTCCCGGGGATTTATGATTCCCGTGGATGGGGGCCATCTGATTATTCTTCGAGGGATTGTGTGTTTCTTATCTCCGAGCAGTGTCTTTCTTTCTCTCTGTTTAAGACACTTGAACAAATGGAGATTGTTATTATGCGATTAATATTTGAAGGACTGTTATCTCCTGATCAACGGTGCGGAGATAGCAAAAAAAGACCCCTGGGATCTGATGGCGTAAACCGGCTCTGATTAAAGAAACGGGAAAGGCACACCAATTTGGAGACCGAGATTTTTCCTGACCCCTTTCAACGCCTGGCCAGGGGGATGCGATCACAGTTTGCCTTCGCGTGGATGCCAGGATGAAGGGGGGGGGGTTGCGCTGAGTCACTCAGAGGCAGCAGGGACCACTTGCTTTCATTTCCTTTCGGAAGGATGCAGAACTCAAAGCGAGCGAAATCGGGTCTTCTCTCCTGTTTTTTAAAAATCATGGCTCCAGCCGTGTTGCTCTCTGGTTCCTGTAGACTACAACACCCATCACTACTGGGAAAACCAGAGCTTGAACTATACGGACCTTTGTTGGCAAGGAGGTGATGTCTCTGCATTTTAAGATGCTGTCTAGGTTTGTCATTGCTTTTCTCCCAAGGAGCAGGCGTCTTTTAATTTCGTGGCTTCTGTCCCCATCTGCAGTGATCATGGAGCCCAAGAAAGTCAAATCTCTCACTGCCTCCATTTCTTCCCCTTCTATTTGCCAGGAGGTGATGGGACCAGTGGCCATGATCTTTGTTTTTTTGATGTTGAGCTTCAGACAATATTTTGTGCTCTTCTTTTTCACCCTTTTTCTTTCACCTCTTTCACTCTTTTTCCCAGTAGTGATGTATGGATGTGAGAGCTGGACCATAAAAAAGGCTGATTGCCGAAGAATGGATGCTTTTGAATTCTGGTGCTGGAGGAGACTCTTGAGAGTCCCATGGACTGCAAGAAGATCAAACCTCTCCATTCTGAAGGAAATCAGCCCTGAGTGCTCCCTGGAAGGACAGATCCTGAAGCTGAGGCTCCAATACTTTGGCCACCTCATGAGAAGAGAAGACTCCCTGGAAAAGACCCTGATGTTGGGAAAGATGGAGGGCACAAGGAGAAGGGGACGACAGAGGACGAGATGGTGGGACAGTGTTCTCGAAGCTACCAGCATGAGTTTGACCGAACTGCGGGAGGCAGTGGAAGACAGGAGTGCCTGGCATGCTCTGGTCCAGGGAGTCACGAAGAGGCGGACATGACTAAACGACTAAACAACAACAACACAACACCCATCATCCACAACTGTTGTTCAAGCTGGGTTGGAGGGGGGCTGTTGGGATTTGGAACTTCACAACATCTCAAGGTCATTGGCCACCTGTGGCATGGCCTAGTATCATGGAACTTTAGACTTGGAAGGGACACCCAGAGACATCTAGTCCAACCCCCCAGATTCTTGCACAGTGGGGGCTGGACTAGATGACCCCGGGGTTCCCTTCTAACTCTACAATTCCACGATTCTGTGATTCTACGAGAGTCATTAAGAGACGGATCCTGGCTGGTCCTCCTAGCCCCCTTTCCTTGGGATTACATCTTGGGGGGCCCTGACTTCTAGGCATGTGGGTATTTTGGGGCGAAAGGCATGTGAATGAGATTCCAGGAGGAGATTTTGTTGACTAGGGAGGAGGAAGACTTTGGGGCCAAATGGATGCCCTCGTTCCCCAGCCGCCCCGCTGGGTATTCCTGGGAGACGGCTAATTGCACCATTACCACCACGGAGAGGGAAAACTCTGATAAATAAAATATTGGAAAGGAAAGATGGGTTTTGAGAAGCGCTGGGAGATAATTGCCTCGACGCTTCTCCTCCTCTGGAGCCAGGATCATTTGTCACTGTTTAGGGCTTCAATTATTCCTCTGTAGCTACATTTGCATGGGGAAGGTGAGTAATTGGGCAATTAGCATAAGGTTAAGAGGGATCTCGCCGCCGGGGTGTCCTGGCAAGGAACGGGGGTCTGGGGTATACGCGTTTGTGTGGTGGGGGGAAGCGGCAGGGTTTGGGGAGCTGACCCCCCCAGAGACCTTTGCGAAAGGTGACTGGCGGGGTCTTCAAAGAGCAGAGAAACCGGCAGGTGTGCTGAGACACCTGTACTCCGTTTCTGGCAGTGCACACCAGGCTTCTCCAACCTAGAGCTTTGCAGGTCCTGACCTGCACCAGCCCAGCTGTGGTCCAAGGCATCAGTATTATTATTGTTATTATTATTATTATTATTACAGTGCTACCCTCGGGTTAAGTTCTTAATTCGTTCCGGAGGTCCGTTCTTAACCTGAAACTGTTCTTAACCTGAAGCACCACTTTAGCTAATGGGGCCTCCTGCTGCCACTGTGCGATTTCTGTTCTCATCCTGAAGCAAAGTTCTTAACCCGAGGTACTATTTCTGGGTTAGCGGAGTTTGTAACCTGAAGCGTATGTAACCTGAAGCATATGTAACCCAAGGTACCACTGTATTATTATTTGGAGCAGAAATATCTTTTGCATTTGGCGCTCTTCAATATCCATGCAGGGACAATGACTTCTAGAGTTGGAAGGCACCACATAAATTATCTAGTCCTAACTTCTTGCAATGCAGGAATCTTTTACCATTGTAGGACTCAAACCCAAGACCCTAAAATTAAGAGCCTCGCAGAATCCTAGAATTGTAGGGTTGGAAGGGATACCAGGGGTCATCTAGTCCAACCCCCTGCAACTGAGCTTATAGAATCACAGAATCATGGAGTTAGTTAGAAGGGAACCCCAGGGTCATCTAGTCCAACCCCCCGATTCCTGCACAGTGGGGGCTGGACTAGACGATCCAGCGATTTATATTTCTATTCCTCCCGTTTCTCCAAAGAGCTGAAGGCAGCAGGTGTGTTTCTGCCCCTCCTCACTTAATCCTGGGAGCCCAAATGCAACAGGCGCAGCTCTTCTTGTTACTCCCCCTCTTGAGTGGGGTGGATTCGAACCAGGTTCTCTCCCTGGTCCTAACCCACCACCCTAACCGCTACACCACCCCTGAAAAGCACCGGGTTGGAGAAGGCCGCTGTGCACTTACGCCACCCCACCTGCCTTAAAGAGCTGTCCGGCAGGCGGAAATCCAACAGGTACAGCTCCCTTATCAAAAAAGCTGTACGGATTGAATTTCTGCCCGCCTCCAGCTGTTAAAAGGCACACAGACGCTGTTGGGAATGAGACTCTCTCCTCTTCCCTCCCTTTCGCACTTTCGCACCCACTCCATTCCAGCTGATTACTTGTATAAGTTTTAGGCGGTTAACTGAGCCAATTAAAAATCTGCATGCATTTGCATATGCATGGCATCAAGAATTCTAGAGAAAACAGCATGCTGCCTTTGCTTCTGAAACGATTCTCGCCTGTTTCTCCCACTAGGCCTCCTCTGACCCTGTCTTTGTCAACCTGGCGCCCTCTAGCTAGTTTGGACTCAGCAATACAATGGGAGTCACCCATTTTACACCGACCCCCCAACTGAGTACAGTGGTACCTCTGGTTACGGATTTAATTAATTTCGGGGTGCCATGCTCACCCAGAAAAATCCGTAACTAGAGGCTCTGCTTCTGTGCATGTGCGCAGCGCGATAGAGCACACAGAGTGCTTCTGCGCATGTGCGAGTGGTGAAACCTGGAAGTATGCCATCCCTGAGGGTGTGTGTGACAAAATCCCCCGCCCCGGGTGCAAGGCATGTGCACCGCTCTGGGTGTCCGAGCGACTAGCTCCACTGCTGCTCATAGGTAAAGGTAAAGGGACCGCTGACCATTAGATCCAGTCGTGGCCGACTCTGGGGTTGCGGCGCTCATCTCGCTTTACTGGCCGAGGGAGCCGGCGTACAGCTTCCAGGTCATGTGGCCAGCATGACTCAGCTGCTTCTGGCGAGCCAGAGCAGCGCACGGAAACGCCATTTCCCTTCCCGCCGGAGTGGTACCTATTTATCTACTTGCACTTCGTGCTTTCGAACTGCTAGGTTGGCAGGAGCTGGGACCGAGCAACGGGAGCTCACCCTGTTGCGGGGATTTGAACTGCCGACCTTCCGATTGGCAAGTCCTATGCTCTGTTGTTTATCCCACAGCGCCACCCGCATCATAGTTAAGACCAAAAAGCTAACATTGTCCGATTCATTCCAAATGGGTGCCGAACCTTTGCAAACTTGCATCGCAAAACCCATGGTTTGCCTCCCCCTCCCCCGTTCTGCGCCAAGCTGAAAGATTCCAGGGCGGTGAACAAGACGGCACGCCTATTTTTCCTCTTCCTGCCAGGGCAGAACGCCTTTTGTGCTGCAAGCGTGACATCACCTCTAGGCACTGACTTGGCTAACAACACATGGGAATTCCTCTGGCTCACAGCCAGCACCTGTCACCTATTTTCGCTTTGCTCTGCCTGCTCTCCGAACCCCGTGGCGGGAGAGTTCGCCGACTCGCTGTGTCGAGTCCTGAAAATGGAAAGCTGTGCCATGGAGTACCCAGTAAACTCCGATCGGGTGCCAAACTTTTGCAATAGTTTGGAGTGAAGAGGACAATGGTGGAGTTATTTTTTTTTGGGGGGGGATATCTATGACCCCATGGTTTGAGTGTCAGTTACTCGATTTGGGGGGCCGCTACAGAATGTGGCATTTGTGGTGCAAAAGGGTGCAAAACGATTACAATAGTTTGGCACCAGTTTTGAGGGGTTTATTGGGGGGGGGGATAATGACGCCCCCCAGTTTGAGTATGTTACTCAGTTTGTGGGCTGGTGCAAAACACGGGGTTCACGGTGCAAAAGGGTGCGGAATGAGTGCAAAAGTTTGGCACCAGTTTGGAGTGAATCAGACAATGTGGGGATTTTTTTTGGGGGGGGGATACCTCGACCTTGGTTTGAGCCTCAATTACTCTGTTTGGGCGCTGCTGCGAAAGGGTGCAAAACTATTGCAAAAATTTGGCACCACTTTGGAACAAATTGGACAAAGTCAGGGTTTTGTGGGATACCAATTACCCCTGGTTTGAGTGCCAGTTAATTGGTTTGGGGTCCGGTGCAAAACACGGGGTTCACAGTGCAAAAGGGTGCAAAATTATTGCAAAAATTTGACACCACTTTGGAATGAATTGGACAATGTTGGGGTTTTGTGGGATACCTCGGACCCCTGGTTTGAGTGCCAGTTAATTGGTTCGGGGTCCGGTGCAAAACACGGGGTTCACAGTGCAAAAGGGTGCAAAATTATTGCAAAAATTTGACACTACTTTGGAATGAATTGGACAATGTTGGGGTTTTGTGGGATACCTCGGACCCCTGGTTTGAGTGCCAGTTAATTGGTTCGGGGTCCGGTGCAAAACATGGGGTTCACGGTGCAAAAGGGTGCAGAATGAGTGCAAAAGTTTGGCACCAGTTTGTTTCAATTGGGCAGCTTTGGGTTTTTTTGGGGGGATACCTCGGACCCCTGGTTTGAGCGTCAGTTAACTGGTTTGGGGTCCGGTGCAAAACACGGGGTTCGCAATGCAAAAGGGTACAGAACTAATCAGAATCATAGGCCTCCAGAGTTGCAAGGTTTCCTGGGGGTCATCTAATCCAATCCCCTGCAGTGAGGAATCCCAACTAAGGAATCCCCAACTGATCGCCACACAACCTCTGTTGGAAGACCTCCAATGTATCATCGAGTGGTAAAGTTGGAAGGGATCCCAAGAGTAATCTAGTCCAACCTGCTGCAACAAAGCCATCGTAGCATAATGGCAGTTGCCCCGATCCGAAGGAACTGATCACACACCTGACTCCGTAACCTAAGCCGCAGTGTCGAAGCAAAGAAGTCGTCATGTCCTTACCTGTTCCCATCGTAATTCTGTCGCGATGTCCGAAGGTTCAAGATGCAAGTCCTCTTCGTTCCCCGAGCAGATCTGTGTGTTTTGGGTTTTCCATGGCCCAGGTATTTATACCTGCACAGCTTTCGGTTTTCAGGACACCAAACAGCGAGCCGGGGAACTCGAACCATTCGAATAAAGTGTCGGGGAACTCGCAACATGATGTTCCGAAACACTCGAAGGAAAGTCGAAAAAGTCGACAGGTGCTGGCTGTGAGCCAGAGAAATTGCCAGGTAATCTTGGCTGAGTGCCTAGAGGTGATGTCATGCTTGGGGCATGAAAGGCCTTCTACCCTGGCAGGAGGAGGAGAAATGGGCGTGCCCAACGGTGTGACATCACCTCTAGTCACTGACTTGGCTAACAACACGTGGGAGTTCTTTCGCTTCGCTCTGCCTGCTCTCCGAACATTGTGGCGGGAGAGTTCACCGACTCGCTGCGTCGAGTCCTGAAAACAGAAAGCTGTGCCATGGAGAACCCAGCACACTCTGATCGGGTGCCAAACTTTTGCAGTAGTTTGGAGTGAAGAGGACAATGGTGAAGTTATTTTTTGGGGGGGATATCTATGACTCTGCGGTTTGAGTGTCAGTTACTCAATTTGGGGGGCCGCTGCAGAATGTGGGGTTCCTGGTGCAAAAGGGTGCAAAACGATTACAAAAGTTTGGCACCGGTTTGAAGTGAATTGGAGAATGTTGAGGGGTTTTTTTGGGGATAACGATGCCCCCCCCCAGTTTGAGTATGTTACTCAGTTTGTGGGCTGCTGCAAAACACGGGATTTGTGGTACAAAAGAGTCAGAACAAGTGCAAAGGTTTGGCACCAGTTTGGAGTGAATCAGACAATGTGGGGATTTTTTTGGGGGGGGATACCTCGACCTTGGTTTGAGCCTCAAGTACTCTGTTTGGGGGTTGCTGCGAAATGGTGCAAAAGGGTCCAAAATTATTGCAAAAGTTTGGCACCAGTTTGTTTCAATTGGGCAGCTTTGGGGTTTTTTTGGGGATACCTCGGACCCCTGGTTTGAGCGTCAGTTAACTGGTTTGGGGTCCGGTGCAAAACATGGGGTTCGCAGTGCAAAAGGGTACAGAACTAATCAGAATCATAGACCTACAGAGTTGCAAGGTGGGGTCATCTAATCCAATTGCCTGTGGTACAGTAATCACAGCTAAGGAATTCCCGACCGATCGCAGCCCAACCTCTGTTGGAAGACCTCCAACGTATCATCGGGTGGTAGAGTTGGAAGGGATCCCAAGAGTAATCTAGTCCAACCTGCTGCAACAAAGCCATCGCAGCATAATGGCAGTTGCCCCGATCCGGAGGAACCAATCGCCAACACACACCCAACTCTATAACCTGAGCCGCAGTGTCAAAGAAAAGAAGTCGTCATGTCCTTACCTGTTCCCATCGTAATTCTGTCGCGATGTCTCGGGGTTCAAGATGCACGTCCTCTTCGTTCCCCAGAGAAGATCTGTGTGTTTTGGGTTCTCCATGGCCCAGGTATTTATACCTGCACAGCTTTCTGTTTTCAGGACACAAAACAGCGAGCTGGGGAACTCGACCAGTCGAATAAAGTGTTGGGGAACTATCGCAACATGATGTTCCGAAAGCAGTCGAAGGAAAGTGAAAAAAGTCGACAGGTGCTGGCTGTGAGCCAGAGAAATTCCCAGGTAATCTTGGCTGAGTGTCTAGAGGTGATGTCATGCTTGGCACATGAAAGGCCTTCTACCCTGGCAGGAGGAGGAGGAGACATAGGCGTGCCCCACAGCCCTGGCATTTTGCAACTCAGCACGGAACGGGCAACCGGCGGCCGGCTTGGGCAGGTGTTTCTTTTCCGGTCCCCTTGGGGTGATTTGGAAACGGGTTGTGGGGCAGAACCCTCACTTATTTCTTTTGCTCTAGGGGGAAGAAAGCTCCGTGGAGCAGAGAGGTGTGTGGGTGTGAGAGGTTTGTGGCTGTGTGCCCTTGCGCTTTCATGCGACGCGATTGTGGAACTGCTGAGCTTGTGGGGGAGAGGTGGAAAAGGAAAGCCGCCTGAGAGCCTGGTTCGCGGGGAACTTCCTAGGGAATCGAGAGGCGAAGCGCCGGACTTTGAGCTCTGACCTTTGAAATGCTTTTGGTTTTTCCTTCCTGTTTTCTTTTTCTACTCCTGACTGAGCTGGAGGGAGACAGGACTGCGTTTCTCATGTGATGTCTTGCGGCCTTCGAACATTATGAAGGTTTGCTTTGCGCCTGGCAGCCTGAAGGTACGTAACCTGACGCTTTATTCTGCCTTGGTCAGACCTCCCCCCCAGTTCTGGGTACCCCAGTTTAAGAAGGATATCGACAAGCTGGAAGGTGTGCAGAGGAGAGCAGCCAGAATGATGACGGGGATGGAAGCCAAGCCTGATGAGGAACGGTTGAGGGAGTTGGGTCACTTTATCCTGGAAAAGAAGAAACAATATGAGAGCCATCTTCAAAGGGCTGTTGATGATGCAAGCTTGATGCATCAGAGACGATGACCTAAAGCAAATGATTCAAATGACAAGGAAGGAGTTTCCGACTAAACATTCGGAAGAACTTTCTCTTTGACAGTGGAAGCTGGTGGAGTCTCCTTCATTAGAGGTTTTTAAGCAGAGGTTGAAAGTTGGGATTCTTCAGCTGTGCCTTGCAGGGGGTGAGACTAGATGGCCGAGGGATCCCTTCAAACTCTACAAACTCACGTTTCTATTATTTTTATTTTTGTTATTAGTTACCCGTCTTTCAGCCTCAGGTCCCAGGGTGCACTGCAGCATTAGAACACAAAGCCAAGTGGATAAAATAAAACAAGAGAGCAAGAAATCTGGAATCTCTATGCAGTGTTTCTAGAAAGACAGTTGTTTTCTGGGTGTCCCTGGGACATAAATAGCTTCACAGCTTTCTGAAGCTGTCAAAAGCACAGCCAAGGATTTCTGTGTGTGTGTGTGTGTGTGTGTATTTTTTTCTTTTTGCTTGCACATGAGCAAGTATTCAAACCGCAAGCCCTGTTTTTTAATTCCTTGCAGAGGCAAAAACGGCTGTTTTGTCTCTCCGTTCCTTCCACTCTGTCTCCCCCGGTTTCATTGCAGAAGCATATTTTGGTTTATTAAAAACCAGGCAATTTCTCCAACAGCTCTCAAGGGAGGGAGGGAGGGAGTGGGAAGCATGAATCGGAGAGGTCCAGAGTCCACATCGGCGCTTGCAATTACGGAACCAGCCGTGGTAATTAGGCCGGCTTAATTAATAAGGAGCGGGGCAGTGGAACCGGGAGAGCTTATATTTGCCCGGCTTATTTGTTTTATAAAGGACACATTATGTATTTATTTGTTTTTATTATTATTTACACACACACACACTTATAGAGTGATAAGTATAAAAGCAGACGCCGTATAAATTCAAAGCAGAGCGGGCTATCCGGAAGTTTAATCACAGGAGCAAATTTCCATGCCAAAATCAAACGCCATAAATCAATATCGCAAGGTTCCGAGTAACAGAAATGGCTTGACGTTATCCTGTCCCTTATTGCTCCGGTTACATTATAAAAAGGCTTTGTTTCTCGATAAAGACCTAATTTGTTTGCCTGCCTGCTCTGCTCCTCACCATACATAGAAGCTTCGCACAATGTCCCAGATTTCAGTCACCTATTCTCTTATGCACAGAGCCTCTCATTTCCCCCTCCAGTTTTGACAAATAATAATTCTGGCAGCAGTTAAGAGATGGCACATTAAAACCCTGTCCTCCATTAGCACAGTTTCTTTAGCCTAGCCAAAGAGTAAAATTAGAAGATCCATAATTATTTTCGTTTTGTTCTGTATTCCATGCACCCGCTTTCTCTAAGAGGCTCAGAGAACAACCGCGGGAAGCAGGTCAGGCAGGGTGAGAGCGAAAGTGATCAGCAAAAAGGAGAAGGAAGTCTCCCCAGACAGTGGAAATTGAAAGCAGCAGATGAAGGATCTGATGCCTCAATGGAGCTGTCTATTCTCTCCCCCCCCAAAATTAGCCTCCAACATATTTTTTTTTTTTGTGGGGGGGGGGAGAAGGCTATTTGGAAGGCACTTTGCACAATGGAAACTCATGGGCTGGACCTGAAAGTGATATTGTTCGACTCAAGAGTCATGGGATTTCTACAAAAACAGTTTTGCGCCTGTCTATTGGGGGAGATGGGACGCGGGTGGCGCTGTGGGTAAAAGTCTCAGCGCCTAGGGCTTGCCGATCGAAAGGTCGGCGGTTCGAATCCCCGCGGCGGGGTGCGCTCCCGCTGCTCGGTCCCAGCGCCTGCCAACCTAGCAGTTCGAAAGCACCCCCGGGTGCAAGTAGATAAATAGGTACCGCTTACCAGCGGGAAGGTAAACGGCGTTCCGTGTGCTGCGCTGGCTCGCCAGATGCAGCTTTGTCACGCTGGCCACGTGACCCGGAAGTGTCTCCGGACAGCGCTGGCCCCCGGACTCTTGAGTGAGATGGGCGCACAAACCCCAGAGTCTGTCAAGACTGGCCCGCTCGGGCAGGGGTACCTTTACATTTTTACCTTTATTGGGGGAGATAGGAAGCCCTGAACACATACCGGTATTTTTCAGATGTCCCTTTTATGATGAGAAAAAGGGGCGCGGGTGGCACTGTGGGTTAAACCACAGAGCCTAGGACTTGCTGGTGGTTCAAATCCCCACAACGGGGTGAGCTCCCATTTCTCGGTCCCAGCTCCTGCCAACCTAGCAGCTCGAAAGCATGTCCAAGTGCAATGAAGCAAAAATGTGGTTACAAAGCACGGATCCACATGGATCCTCAGGATTTTTGCATTGGATCATCCCAAATTCACCATCAGATCACATGTCTGTGGCCACAGCATCAACCACAAAAATTATACAACCACTGTTTCGTTCAGAATAATTTTTTTCTTGTTTTCCTCTAAAAACTAGGTGCGTCTTATGGAGTGAAAAATACAGTAAGTTCAGGGTGGGTACCAAATAAATAATAATAATAATATAATAATAAAATTTCATTTACCGGTATATCTTGTGCTCCCCCGCCGAAGCCGGGCTCAGAGCGGCTAACAACAGTAAAAGCAACACAGCATTCTAAAATCAATTCATTCTGAAATCAATTCAAAATCAAATTGATGGCAACCATTGGGCTAGAGTTCTATGAGGATTACCAAAGGAGGGGGTCAGACTGTGCCTTGGCCAAAGGCCAGGCGGAACAGCTTTGTCTTGCAGGCCCTGTGGAAAGATGTCATGTCCCGCAGGGCCCTAGTCTCTTGTGACAGAGCGTTCCACCAGATCGGGGCCACTGCCGAAAAGGCTCTGGCTCTGGTTGAGGTCAGTCTAACCTCCCTGTGGCCTGGGACCTCCAAGATGTTTTTGTTTGAAGACCGTAAGGTGGGCAAACTACCCCAGAAGGAGCACGATGTGACCCCCACCAGAGATACCACCCCTCATCTCACAGTCTGAACACCCCGTATATAATAAAGGAGATGATATTGGCAGGAGGGGAAAGAGGAGAGTGGCAGGGCGGCCGGCGGCCGTGGAGAACAGTGGTGAGAGAGCCCAGTTGCAGGGTTGGTAGAAAGAAGGCTGCAGCCCACAGACTCAAGTTGCTATTGCTGCTGAAGGGGCAAAAGGAGGACAGGGAAGTATCAAGAGGCAAGGAGTTCCAAAGGAGAGGTGTGGCGCCACCAAAAGGTAGATTTATTACGAACGTGGCATGTGCTTATACAGTAAGAGAGAAATAATATTATGCAGCCACCAGAAGAATAAGCACAGGGGTAGAGTTTAAACAGACACACGGGGGGGGGGGGAGGGAATGTCTTTCACACAAAATGCAGTTCCTGGGAAATACTGACCAGCCAGGTTGCACTTTCCTTATTAAATAAAGCTTACTCGAGTGTAAATTTACCCACTGAAGCACAGAAGTAAGAAAAAGCCTCAAAGAGAGAAACAAAGGGGTAAAAGACCCATTTACCAAAGGAGGCCAGGAGTCCTGGCCGATCTTACAGAAACTGATATTATCAGGCTTCCCATAACTCCCTTAGCCAACCAAATCCAAGCTAAAACCTACACCCAGATACACAGTCACTGCCCATGGAAGTTCTACTTTTGAAAAACAAATTACTCCCCCCCCCCCAACTGGACTGGATGCTCATTTTTCCTTTGGTCATCCATTCACAATACTTCTTACGATTCCTCACAAGGCCTTTTACATCATGAGGAGACCTGCTTAAGGCTAAAGGAACGTCAGACTCTACATTTAACTTATAAGAGCCATTTTGCTCAGCTAGACTATTTGCAGGGGAAATTTACGTATTCCAGGAGGCTACTTCGCAGCATATTGTAAAAGGAGACTAGAACATTGCTGTAGGTAAGTTCTCTCAGAAACTCCCAAGTTTCAACATATATTTTTTTATTTAAAAAAATCAAAGTTACAAATGTTCTTCCTCCCTTAAGCTGTAGAGGGAAGGGGGGGGGCAGTTTCCCCTCACAGACCACAGGCATACACATACAAATGATTTTTTTACTACTTGGAAAGAGATTCTCCCATTCTAGACTCCCTCAAATAACAAACATTTACACACCTCATCCCCCCCCCAATATTTGCCATGTTTGATCAGGCCCGTGTCTTTTTTAAACTAATATTTTGAAGCAAGCTTGCAATTTAAAGCTCTGTGCATGTAAGATAGCAGCCATAGGATGTTACCCGTGAAGCCAATTTAAACACACACACAAACATTTCTAGACCTTTGAGTACAAAAAATAATTTGATCCAAGGGAAACAAAGATTTCCAACAAGTGTATTTTTTTTTTTTTTTTGCTGCCTTCTGAGCACATTAGGTTTACAGTTTCATGTCCTGGCAATCTCTTCCTGTTATGTACTGAAGTTCTCACCCTGGGCCAGCAGGGGGATACTTAGTTATGCAAATGAAGGATCGAAAGTGACGTTCAGTGATTGGATAGTTTTAGAAAATGGCAACAGTAACATTGTTCTGGAGCTCTATATAAGCAGGCTGACTGAGCTCCTCAGTTCAGTTCTGTTCCAGCTTACAAATAAAGAGCGGCAGCTAAAAAAGCCAATGCAATTCTGGGCTGCATCAATAGGAGTATAGCATCTAGATCAAGGGAAGTAATAGTGCCACTGTATTCTGCTCTGGTCAGACCTCACCTGGAGTACTGTGTCCAGTTCTGGGCACCACAGTTCAAGAAGGACACTGACAAACTGGAACGTGTCCAGAGGAGGGCAACCCAAATGGTCCAAGGCCTGGAAACAATGCCTTATGAGGAACGGCTAAGGGAGCTGGGCATGTTTAGCCTGGAGAAGAGGAGGTTAAGGGGTGATATGATAGCCATGTTCAAATATATAAAAGGATGTCACATAGAGGAGGGAGAAAGGTTGTTTTCTGCTGCTCCAGAGAAGCGGACACGGAGCAATGGATCCAGACTACAAGAAAGAAGATTCCACCTAAACATTAGGAAGAACTTCCTGACAGTAAGAGCTGTTTGACAGTGGAATTTGCTGCCCAGGAGTGTGGTGGAGTCTCCTTCTTTGGAGGTCTTTAAGCAGAGGCTTGACAACCATATGTCAGGAGTGCTCTGATGGTGTTTCCTGCTTGGCAGGGGGTTGGACTCGATGGCCCTTGTGGTCTCTTCCAACTCTAGGATTCTATGATTCTATGAGCTGCTTTGGAAGAATCGCTGTGTCGTCTGATATGTTCACCCACAACTTAACACTTCCAGTTTAACGACGCAAACTGAAAAGGCAAATCTGAGGTGGAGGCTTATGAAAAACTTTCCTATCAGGGCGAACCCCGCCACTATACGGTACTTTGAACAAAGGGTGCCCAGTATAACTAGAACCAAGTAGCACTAATAGGAAATAAATAATAACCAAAAAAACCCCCAAAGGACTCACTATAGAAAATTTAAGACCCGGGGCTCAGCTGGGAGTCACAGGATTCTGAGCTGAGCTCCCTTGCAGATGCAATGCCTTTGCAGAGATGTTACTGTTATAAGAAAAAAACTGTTCCTTTCCCCCATATAGGGTACCCAAGAGCCCTTATAGTGTCCTTATGTAGGTTCTCTATCGGTAGGAGAAAATAACAGAGGCCAAGCAGAGAATATTGAGAAGCAAAGCAGCTAGTAAGCCTGGTCTTATTAACTGTTGCAACAGGGTCCTCACTCACCACACGAAGGAGGAAGAACCCAGAACCATGGTGTGCAAGCCCTATAGTCTTTTGAAATTGCCCACCCTGTAGCTCAAGACGCCCCCCCAAAAACCCCCCACTATACATATATCACAGAAGGGGGTGGTCTACAGCAGAAATCCTGTTTGCCAGGATATCTGTTAATGGTCACTGATTGCTTTACCTGGGCAGCCTGGCCATTCTTTTGTGATGGTAAATAGTTCCTGAATTCAGATCACTGTTGCTGTTGTTGTTTAGTCGTGTCCGCCTCTTCGTGACCCCCTGGACCAGAGCACGCCAGGCACTCCTGTCTTCCACTGCCTCCCGCAGTTGGGTCAAACTCATGCTGGTAGCTTCGAGAACACTGTCCCACCATCTCGTCCTCTGTCGTCCCCTTCTCCTTGTGCCCTCCATCTTTCCCAGCATCAGGGTCTTTTCCAGGGAGTCTTCTCTTCCCATGAGGTGGCCAAGGTCTTGGAGCCTCAGCTTCAGGATCTGTCCTTCCAGGGAGCACTCGGGGCTGATTTCAGGGATTCGGGTCACAGGCTTACCCTATTCATACCCAAATGTGCCCTTAAGGCAGGATCTGTGAGCACAGAGACAATGGGGAGGCTTTTCGCATTTTCATCCAAACTGCAGAGGAATATTTGAGGTCACTGAAAGAGACAAAATGGCTTCAGGATTGTTCTCCCATACTATTTCAGACACTTGGTTTATATATTTATGTATGTGTTTGCCTGTGTGGTGTAGTGGTTAAGAACGGTAGACTCGTAATCTGCTGAACTGGGTTCGCTTTCCCGCTCCTCCACATGCAGCTGCTGGGTGACCTTGGGCCAGTCACACTTCTCTGAAGTCTCTCAGCCTCACTCACCTCACAGAGGAAGGGGGAGGAAGGGAAAGGAGAATATTAGCCACTTTGAGACTCCTGAAGGGGATTGAAAGGCAGGATATCAAATCCAAACTCTTCTTCTTCTTCTTCCTGGTGGGACGTGGGTGGCGCTGTGGGTTAAACCACAGAGCCTAGGGCTTGCCAATCAGAAGGTCGGCGGTTCGAATCCCTGCGACGGGGTGAGCTCCTGTTGCTCGGTCCCTGCTCCTGCCAACCTAGCAGTTCAAAAGCACGAAGTGCAAGTAGATAAATAGGTACCACTCTAGTGGGAAGTAACAGCGTTAATATGAGAATTATAAGGTCTAAGATATAAAATGAATGTTCATAAATGTACGAGGCAAAAGGTAAAGGGACCCCTGACCATTAGGTCCAGTCGTGGCCGACTCTGGGGTTGCAGAGCTCATCTCACTTTACTGGTCGAGGGAGCCGGTGTACAGCTTTTGGGTCATGTGGCCAGCATGACTAAGCCGCTTCTGGCGAACCAGAGCAGCACATGGAAACGCCGTTTACCTTCCCACCGGAGCGGTACCTATTTATCTCCTTGCACTTTGACGTGCTTTTGAACTGCTAGGTTGGCAGGAGCAGGGACCGAGCAACGGGAGCTTACCCCATCGCGGGGATTCGAACTGCCGACCTTCTGATCAGCAAGCCCTAGGCTCAGTGGTTTAACCCAAATTATGCCCCAAATCCCTCTCCCAGTGCCTCATGACAGATTTAACCTGCGTTCATCCTTTGTGTGCCGTTCCAGAAGCAATTTATACATTTTCGACAGGAGTTTTATATTATTTGTGAGTGAGTGGTTTGTTAATGTGCAGCGGACACTCTTTGTCTTTTTCTGCTGGTGTGGAGAGGCAGGGCTCTTGGGATGGGGGGGTCTCTCACCCCACTTCCAATTTCCTCGTAACACCTGTAACAGAGCCAGTTCCATCGATTCAGTGGACACATGTGGGGGAAGGGATACTTGTAGGCAAACTGGTCCCCAGGTAAGGACTTAATATATCAACAGTACTTTATTTTCAGATAACCTTGAACTTGGCCTGGCGGAAAACCGGCAACCCTTGTAAGTCTCTGAGGTCAGGGGTTTACGTGCTGACAAGGCCTCGCTCCCGTCAGCAATCATGCTGCAGCATTTAATTGGATATATCCAGCGTTCAATTGGTGATGGTTCTGCTTTTCCTGCTGGGAGGGCGAGAGGCGCTTGTGGGATTTTTCTCCAGGACCAAAATAACTTAACTGGCTTGGTCCGTGCCTCGGCGTGGCGTTGTTGTCGGAGATTTGCTTCTCAGCCTGAAGCAGGGAAATACCTCGGGACGACTCTGTCTGCGTCACCGGTCACCGGAGGCTCCTCTTTGCCTCTGTACCGTTTTCCTTTATCCTGAAAGAGCCCTTTCCTCTGCTGATATGAAAGCCAAGCATGTCAAAATATTCACTGGGTGCAAATCCATCAATAAACTCTTTTTTTCTTCAAAGAAACCACCTCAGATTTTGCTGAAGTGTGCAAAACGGCAGGCTGTGTGTAGGCAACCTAAGGCCCGGGGGCTGGATCCAGCCAATCGCCTTCTAAATCCGGCCCGTGGACGGTTCAGGAATCAGTGTGTTTTTACATGAGTAGAATGTGTGCTTTTATTTATAATGCATCTCTGGGTTATTTGTGGGGCATAGGAATTCGTTCATTCCCCCGCCCTCAAAATATAGTCCGGCCCCCCACAAGGTCTGAGGGACAGTGGACCTGCCCCCTGCTGAAAAGGTTTGCTGACCCCTGGTGTAAACCTAAGTGCTCATACGTGGGGTGCTTATCTGTGGGTGTGCGCTGGATGATGAATGCACCCACTTCCCTGCTTGGAGACTGAGGTTGAGAAGGGGCCAGGAAGGGCGAACAGAAGGATCAGGGGAAAGGTGTTAAGTTGTGGGTGAACATATCAGACGACACAGCGATTCTTTAAACAGCTCTTGTTTATTCACAGGCCAGAACAGAACTGAACTGAAGGGTTCAGTCCAGCCTGCTTATATAGAGCTCCAGTACAATGCAATTGTAACAACTTTCTGTAACTATCCAATCACTGAACGTCACTTTCAATCCCTTATTTGCATATGTGGACCTGAGTGAAAACTATCTACAGTCTCCCCCTGCTGGCCCAGGGTGAGAACTTCAGTACATAACAGAAGGAAAGTCTGCAATCTTTAGTTTGGATAAAAGAGGAGTAAGCGGAGACAGGACAGAGTCGTATAAAGTTATGCGTGGTGCTGGGAAAAGAGGATAGGGAGAGGTTTTTCTCTCCCAAACCATAGAATTGTCAAGTTGAAAGGGACTCCTGAGGGTCATCTATTGCAGTGTTTTTCAACCACTGTTCCGTGGCACACTAGTGTGCCGCGAGATGTTGCCTGGTGTGCCGTGGGAAAAATTGAAAAATTCGAAAGATTTTTTTAAAAAGTCAAATTTTCGCCCACTAGGCGGGCGCCGGACTGTGTCCACCCTATTTTCCATCCGTCCTGGGTGGGGATCAGATCGGATGGGATCGGATGAGAGCGGACAGGCGGTCCGCTCTCATCCGATTCCCCATAGAGAGCAGCGGGGCTCTGACATCTCCCTCTCTGCACACAGTGCGGAGACGGAGCTGTCATCCGCCCGCTCAGTGGGGATCAGCGGATCAATCCCCGCTGAGCAGAGTACGGTCCGCAACGTTCGATTCCAGCCAGAATATCAGCTTTGTGTTCAGCCAAACAGCCAGAATATCAGCTTTGTGTTCAGCCAAACGGCCAAACGCACTGAATGAAGTATTTTATAATTTTTCATATTTCTCTTTACTTACTATTTCATAATAAAGTAATTATAAAATACTTTCTTTGTGTTTATTTGATTCCTATTCAAGAGAATTACTTTATATATAGTCAATATAGGCACAGAGTTAATTTTTTTAACATTTTCTAATGGTGGTGTGCCTCGTGATTTTTTTCATGAAACAAGTGTGCCTTTGCCCAAAAAAGGTTGAAAAACACTGATCTATTGCCACCCCCTGCAAGAATCTCAACTAACGTAAAGAAGACCATCCAAGAGAAAGTTCTTCTGAATGTTTAGTCAGAATCTCCTTTCTTGTTATTTGAATTGGATTGGGTTCTTCGGCGTAAAACAAGCTTACTCATATCTCCTCTCGGTCTTCTCTTCTCCAGGCTAAACATACCCAACTCCTTCAACCGCTCCTCATCAGGCTTGGCTTCCAGACCCTTGATCATCTTGGTCGCCTTCCTCTGCACATTTCCCAGCTTGTCAACATCCTTCTTAAATTGGGGTGCCCAGAACTGGACACAGTACAATTTCAGGGCCATCCAGTGAAGGCGAATGATGGAAGATTCAGGGCAGGGGGGAAATTAGTACTTCTCCACACAGCTCATAGTTAAAAAATAGAACTTGCAGGCCATCCAATATGTAATGTGATAGATGCATTAACAAGTAGGGTAAAAGGTGAATTGGCCTTGTTAAAAATGGATGTTTATAAGGTTTTCGATACAATAAGAGATAAGTTATTGGAGAGTATTATGATGAAGGCAGGAATAGGTAAAAATTTTGTGCAGGCGATCCGAGAATTATATGGAGAAGGGAAGGCAGTAGTCAGAGTGAATGGAGTGAATGGAGGGATCTCTGAACAAATTAATATAAAAAAGGGGGGGTTTAAACAAGGTTAAACAAAAAACGAAGATCATGGCCACTGGTCCCATCACCTCCTGGCAAATAGAAGGGGAAGAAATGGAGGCAGTGAGAGATTTTACCTTCTTGGGCTCCATGATCACTGCAGATGGTGACAGCAGCCACAAAATTAAAAGACGCCTGCTTCTTGGGGGAAAAGCAATGACAAACCTAGACAGCATCTTAAAAAGTAGAGACGTCACCTTGCCAACAAAGGTCCATATAGTCAAAGCCATGGTTTTCCCAGTAGTGATGTATGGAAGTGAGAGCTGGACCATCAAGAAGGCTGATTGCCAAAGAATTGATGCTTTTGAATTCTGGTGCTGGAGGAGACTCTTGAGAGTCCCATGGACTGCAAGAAGATCAAACCTCTCCATTCCGAAGGAAATCAGCCCTGAGTGCTCACTGGAAGGACAGATCCTGAAGCTGAGGCTCCAAAACTTTGGCCACCTCGTGAGAAGAGAAAACTCCCTGGAAAAGACCCTGATGTTGGGAAAGTTGGAG
Organism: Podarcis vaucheri; assembly: GCF_965113315.1. Lineage (NCBI taxonomy): Eukaryota > Metazoa > Chordata > Lepidosauria > Squamata > Lacertidae > Podarcis > Podarcis vaucheri. Next base: position 4,246,868 of record NC_138765.1, on the reverse strand, counting down.
GGCACAAGGAGAAGGAGACGACAGAGGACGAGATGGTGGGACAGTGTTTTCGAAGCTACAAACATGAGTCTGACCAAACTGAGGGAGGCAGTGAAAGACAGGAGTGCCTGGCGTGCTCTGGTCCAGGGGGGTCACGAAGAGTCGGACACGACTAAACAACAACAGCAAACAAGGTTGCCCCCTCTCACCATTGCTATGTGTGTTGGGTATGGAGTAGCTGGCAGATAGGATTAGAAATTCAGTAAGAATAAAAGGATATAAGATGGGAAAGGAGGAAATCAAGTTGAATATGTATGCGGATGATATTTTATTACTATTAACAAATCCGTTATCCGTTAGATAGTGTAAGAGAATTGATGATAATATTGAAAGACTTTAAATATGGGTCTGGACTGGGAGTTAATATGGAGAAGTCCGAAATTATGTACTGGGATGTAAAGCCAGAGGAAAAGAAGGAGATAGCAAAAATAACTGGGATGGATACAAAGAGGAAAAATAAATAAATAAGGAACTTGCTCCCTTTCTTTAGAGGCCCGAAAGCACGGGCTCCCATGCCGTGATTAAAAATATGAGACTTCCTCTCCAATGACTATCATTATTATTATTTATCAGATTTGTATATCACTCTTCATCCAACAGTCACAAGGCAGTTCACAATACAAAAACAAAAAACGTGAATGCAAAATACATAATAAAACGGAAATGAAAACAAATCAATGCCTGGATAGCTCAGCTAGTTGGAGTGTGGTGCTGATAATGCCAAGGTTGCAGGTTTGATCCCCGTATGGGGCATCTGCATATTCCTGCCTTGTAGGGGGTTGGACTAGATGATCCTTAGGGTCCCTTCCAACTCTGCAATTCTATGATACCAATAATCCCCCACCCACACATTTAAAAGGGCATAGATTTATTAATCAGCTAAAGGCTTGGTTGAAGAGGAATGTACCTAAAGGTATGTAATGAAGGTGCCGAATTAACCTCCCTGGGGACAGCATTCCATAAACAGGGAGTCACCACAGAGAAGGCCCCGTTCTCATGTTCCCGTCCTCCAGATCTGTTATGGAGGCGACACACAAAGAAGGGCCTCAAATGGTGATCTCAGGATCTGGAGAGGTGATCCTTAAGGTATTGCAGTCCTGAGCCACTTAAGGCTTTTTAGGTCAAAGCCAGCATTTTGGCTGCCTTTCTGCACCAAATTAGGGACACGGGTGGCGCTGTGGGTTAAACCACAGAGCCTAGGACTTGCCGATCAGAAGGTCGGCAGTTCGAATCCCCGCGACAGGGTGAGCTCCCATTGCTCGGTCCCTGCTCCTGCCCACCTAGCAGTTTGAAAGCACGTCAAAGTAGATAAATAGGTACTGCTCCGGTGGGAAGGTAAACAGCGTTTCCGTGTACTGGTTCGCCAGAAGCGGCTTAGTCCTGCTGGCCACATGACCCGGAAGCTGCACGCTGACTCCCTCGGCCAATAAAGTGAGATAAGCACCGCAACCCCAGAGTTGTCCGCGACTGGACCTAACGGTCAGGGGTCCCTTTACCTTTACCTGCACCAAATGCAAAAGATCACAGCAGGGTGGATTTGCACTGATGTGTGGGGACATCACGGAGGCTTTAACCCTGCTTGTCTTCCTCAGTGGGGCAGCCGTGTTGTGTTGGGGGACTCGGACAGCCTCTGCTATACGGTCCGAGCATGGAATGGAGCGGACTGCAGGGGCCATCTGCTGTGGCCGGCTGAGGCTCCCCCCGCCAGACCTAGCTGCTCCCCTGTGGGCTGAGACGAGGGAAGCCGGCTTCGTAAGAGTCGCTGAGCTGGGTCTGACGGGAGGCAGCCTGATCACAGCCTCGTCTGGGTTTTCTGACAGGAGCCAGACTGATGCACAGCGGGGAGCCCGGCTTGCAAGATGCATCGAGAAGGGAGCTCCCCTGCCCTCGCCAGAACGCCCTGATGCCAATCTCCAGCACGGGCACGACCAGCCCACACCTGAGGCAAGCTGTGGGGACTGCCGCTGGTGGCAGGATCTACAGGGGCAGCAGACCCAGCCTCCAAGTAACGCGTTGCCCTGTAGTGATCAGGTGGGATTGCTATGCAGAATTATAACAAATATGGAGTAAGTCATTTGTGTCAGCAATGAAAGCATTGCGTTGACTGGGTTTAAGCCATTTTGATATGATTTTTGATCAACCCACGCCTCTGCATCTCTGTCCTATTTCTCTTGATTGACAAGTCATGTACACAGGCCAGTTGCTTCATCAGGCATCCTGAGGCTATAAAAGATAGTAGGCAGTTTCTTAGATGTTGTTGTTTAGTCGTTTAGTCGTGTCTGCCTCTTCGTGACCCCCTGGACCAGAGCACGCCAGGCCCTCCTGTCTTCCACTGCCTCCCGCAGTTTGGTCCAACTCATGCTGGTAGCTTCAAGAACACTGTCCAGCCATCTTGCCCTCTGTCGTCCCCTTCTCCTTGTGCCCTCCATCTTTCCCAACATCAGGATCTTTTCCAGGGAGTCTTCTCTTCTCATGAGGTGGCCAAAGTCTTGGAGCCTCAGCTTCAGGATCTGTCCTTCCAGTGAGCACTCTGGGCTGATTTCCTGAAGAATGGAGAGGTTGGATCTTTTTGCAGTCCATGGGACTCTCCTCCGCTCTTCCTCAGTAGCATGTTGGATGCCTTCCAACCTGAGGGGCTCATCTTCCAGCGTCATAACTTTTATATGCCTGTTGTCTTTGTCCATGGAGTTTTCTTGGCAGGGATACTGGAGTGGCTTGCCGGTTCCTCCTCCAGGTGGATCACGTTTGGTCAAAACTCTCCACTATGACCTGTTCAGTTTCTTAGATGTACCCTTCCTTGATTTTGTTAATCTTAGGGCCTGGAAATAGTTTCACAGGAAGGTGATAAAGATACCTATCTCATTGTATTGCAGGAAAACCCCCCTCCCAATCATTCAGTTTGTACAAACATGACACACACACACACACAACATACACAACACTTCTGTTATAAATTCATAGAAAATTAGTTGTACATCGGATCTGTACCGTTCCACTTTTATTTTACACCATGAAGGAAGGACTATCAAAGGGGGGAGACTTGACAGAAGGCAGTCATAATCCCCCAAGCCCGCAGCGAGCCCTACCCAGTTGGCATGCCAACCTTGATGGTCCTAGACAGAAGATCATTACACTCACAAAGGACCTGCGTATGGAAGTGGATTCTGTACGGACTGAAACAAAGGACAGTGACCAGCCGTTCCCTCTGGGGGCAGGAAACAGTGAACTCCTCTTTGTCCTCAGGAATGTAATCATGGGGATGGGGAAAGGAGCAACCGGACAGGTGACAAGATACTCAGGTTACCACCACAACTCCTCCCTGAACCCCTCCTCTTTGTGATGTGTCAGTGATGTAGTTGTGATGTAGTCTTAGGGGTGTAGCATGGGGAAATACTAGCTAATAAAAGTTGGGGTCTTCTTTTGTTCGGAGCTTCCATCTTGTTCCACTTTGTGGCAGGTGGGAGTTCTGTCGCAACAGTCTTCAATCAAGACCAAGCCCTCAGATTTCTCTGTTAACAGCTTGGTGACCACGAAGGGAATCGAACCCTCAATCTTCTAAACTGTGCAGCTTCCAGGTCATGTGTCTAGCATGACTAAGCCGCTTCTGCCGAACCAGAGCAGCGCACGGAAATGCCGTTTACCTTCCCACCAGAGTGGTACCTATTTATCTACCTGCACTTTGATGTGCTTTTGAACTGTTAGTTTGGCAGGAGCAGGGACCGAGCAATGGGAGCTCACCCGGTCGCAGGGATTCGAACCGCCAACCTTCGGATCGGCAAGCCCTAGGCTCTGTGGTTTAACCCACAACACCACCCGCGTCCCAAGACCACCCCCCCAAAACAACATACAAGCATCACAGAAGGGGCGGTCTACAGCAGAAATCCTGTCTGCCAGGATACCTGATAATGGTCACTGATTGCTTTACCTGGGCAGCCTGGCCATTCTTTTGTGATGGTTAATCCTTTAGTTCCTGAATCCAGGTCACAGGCTCACCCTATTCATCCACAAATACGCCCTTAAGACAGGATTTGCAAGCAAAAAGACAATGGGAAGACATTCTCCATTTGCCTCCCTCCTTGCAGAGATATATATCGAGGTCAGTTTGGGAGAGTCAGAATGGCTCCAGGATTGCTTTCCCTTACTATTTCAGACACGTGGTTCATATCTTTAGATATGTGTGCATTTATGAATATTTGTTCTATATTTGAAACCTTAGAATTCTTATAACAGTTCTAACTTGGCACTGAGTGCGAAAGTCCTTTCTTCTCTCTGTCCTGAATAATGCAGCAGGAGAATCCCAGAATTAGCCAATCACATGGGGCCCATTGTTTAAATACAGTAGTACCTTGGGTTAAGTACTTAATTCGTTCGGGAGATCCATTCTTAACCTGAAACTGTTCTTAACCTGAAGCACCACTTTAGCTAATGGGGCCTCCTGCTGCTGCCGTGCCGCTGGAGCACGATTTCTGTTCTCATCCTGAAGCAAAGTTCTTAACCCGAGGTAATATTTCTGGGTTAGCGGAGTCTGTAACCTGAAGTGTATGTAACCTGAAGTGTATGTAACCCAAGGTACCACTGTAATGTATATAAAGCAGACATTTTGGCGGAACTTCCATTCCTCACTACTATGAGCTGAATAAAGAGCATGAAATCCACACTCAACTCTGAGTATATTTTAGTCACATAGCCAGGATGTGGCGAGGAGGAACGTCAACAGGCCCTGACAAGTACCCTGGGAAGGAAGCTTTGCATCGGAATCCAGACTGCGCCACCATTCGTCATGCGCAGCCCTTGGAGGAAAGAGGGAGAGGGAGGGAGGGAGAGAGATGCAAAAATGCTGACCCCAGCTTTTGCAACTCCCCTGGCGGGTAGAGAGTGAGAGAGCAAGAGAGCAAGAGAGAGAGAGCAGTTGCACAAATCCCATTAAGACCATGCAAACCTTTCTCTGAACACCAGAGCGGATTCCCAGCCTGGGTCTGCCGGGGGCAAAGTGAGCTACCAGCGCTGAGCATCTTTTGTTCTTTCCCACGCACCTGCAAGCCTTTGTCTGCGGGAAATGTCAAGGGCCCTGAAAGCCCAGCCGCTTCCCTCGCTCTTCAGTTGAGAGGCCTCATCATGGCCGTCCACGTTTCATGGAAGTCGGGGGGAGGACAGGGCCATGAGAAGACCTTAATGGGCCAAGCTAAGGTCCCCAATAGTTCAGTACGTTTCCAAGCACAATTCAAAGTGTTGGTGCAGGCCCTAAATGGCCTCGGTCCTGTATAACTGAAGGAGCGTCTCCACCCCCATCGTTCAGCCCGGACACTGAGGTCCAGCTCCGAGGGCCTTCTGGCGGTTCCCTCACTGCTAGAAGTGAGGTTACAGGGAACCAGGCAGAGGGCCTTCTCAGTAGTGGCACCCGCCCTGTGGAACGCCCTCCCACCAGATGTCAAAGAGAAAAACAACCACCAGACTTTTAGAAGACATCTAAAGGCTGCCCTGTTTAGGGAAGTTCTTAATGTTTGATGTTTTTTTATGGCATGGGTAGGCAAACTAAGGCCCGGGGGCCGGATCCAGCTCAATCGCCTTCTAAATCAGGCCCACGGATGGTCCGGGAATCAGTGTGTTTTTTACATGAGTAGAATGTGTGCTTTTATTTAAAATGCATCTCTGGGTTATTTGTGGGGCATAGGAATTCGTTCACCCCCCCCAAGAAAAAATATAGTCCTGCCCCCCCACAAAGTCTGAGGGACAGTGGACCGGCCCCATGCTGAAAATGTTTGCTGACCCCTGTTTTATTGTATTTTAAATATTCTGTTGGGAGCAACTCAGAGTGGCTGAGGAAACTCAGCCAGACGGTGGTGGTTGTTGTTAAAAACTTCCCTAAATAGGGCTGCCTTCAGATGTCTTTAGGATAGCTGCTTATTTCCTTTACATCTGAAGGGAGGGTGTTCCACAGGGCGGGCGCCACCACCGAGAAGGCCCTCTGCCTGGTTCCCTGTAACTTGGCTTCTCGCAGGGAGGGAACTGCCAGAAGGGCCTCAGCGCTGGACCTCAGTGTCCGGGCAGAACGATGGGGGTGGAGACTCTCCTTCAGGTATACTGGACCGAGGCCATTTAGGGCTTTCAAGGTCAGCACCAACACTTTGAATTGTGCTCGGAAACGCCCTGGGAGCCAATGAAGATCTCTCAGGACTGGTCTTATGTGGTCCCGGCGGCCGCTCCCAGTCACCAGTCTAGCTGCCGCATTCTGGATTAGTTGTGGTTTCTGGGTCACCTTCAAAGGTAGCCCCACGTAGAGCGCATTGCAATAGAACTGTCTGTTCCTCGCACTGTTACACACTGCTGAATTGACTTGGCCACAACTCCTCCGTTGAAGAGGGTTGGTCTAGATGATCTCTGGCGTTCCCTTCCGACTCTGCGCTTCTATGATTCTATGACTCTGCTCCACCTTCTGTGGACTCTAGTCGCAACTGCCTGCCTTTCACCAATTGCCGAGCGAGGGGAGGGTTCATTCAGTTAAATATCTCCCCGGGGGACACAATGGAGCCTGCTAACATGTTATCAACAGTTCAGAATAGACCTTGGGGACAGTTCATAGAATCATAGAATCATAGAATCATAGAGTTGGAAGAGACCATAAGGGCCATCGAGTCCAACCCCCTGCCAAGCAGTTCAGTGTGTGAAATCGCAGGCTGGGAACTGTGCTGCGCTGTGGCCCTGGTGGGTGGGTGTCGACAGAGGAGGGACTGAAATTATGGAGAGTAAATTTGAAATTTACTGATTGTATGCTAATAATAATAATAATAATTAATTATTTGTACCCCGCCCATCTGGTGGCTTCCAACAAAGAATAGACTAAGATGTCACACATTAAAAACTTCCCTGAAGAGGGCTGCCTTCAAATGTATTCTAAAAGTCAGATAGTTGTTTCTTTCATTGACATCTAACAGGAGGGCATTCCACAGGGAGGGCGCCACCACCGAGAAGGCCCTCTGCCTGGTTCCCTGTAGCTTTGCTTCTCGCAATGAGGGAACCGCCAGAAGGCCCTTGGAGCTGGACCTCAGTGTCTACCAGCTCCACCTGGTACACAGGCTAAGACCCTACCTGCCCGCGAACTGTCTCACCAGAGTGGTGCATGCTCTAGTTATCTCACGCTTGGACTACTGCAATGCGCTCTACGTGGGACTACCTTTGAAGGTGACCCAGAAACTGCAATTAATCCAGAATGCGGCAGCTAGACTGGTGACTGGGAGCAGCCGCCAGGACCACATAACACCGGTTCTGAGAGATCTGCATTGGCTCCCAGTACATTTCCAAGCACAATTCAAAGTGTTGGTGCTGGCCTTGAAAGCCCTAAACGGCCTCGGTCCAGTATACCTGAAGGAGCGTCTCCACCCCCATCATTCAGCCCGGACACTGAGATCCAGCGCCGAGGGCCTTCTGGCGGTTCCCTCATTGCGAGAAGTGAGGCTACAGGGAACCAGACAGAGGGCCTTCTCGGTAGTGGCGCCCGCCCTGTGGAACGCCCTTCCAGCAGATGTCAAAGAGATAAATAATTACCTGACATTCAGAAGACATCTGAAGGCAGCCCTGTTCAGGGAAGTTTTTAATATGTAAGGCTGTACTGTTTTTAACACTGATTGGGAGCCGCCCAGAGTGGCTGGGGAAACTCAGCCAGATGGGCGGGGTATAAATAATAAATTATTATTATTATTATTATTATTATTATTATTATTATTATTATACACAAAGCTTCACAGCTTATCTTTCATTGAACAAGTTTGGCACCTCTCTTCATTTAAAGACTTTCAGAGACTTTGAGCTCCTGGTCTCTCTCCTGTAATAAGAAGCGCATAACCTCCGTCTCTGGTTTCCATGTTGGAATACATAGATGGTCTAGAAATTGTTGGCAGAGATCATCATTTTACACTTAAGGGCCGTGTGAGCTAGAGTTTCCACCAGGTGGGCATCGCATGAGCAGATCCTGTCTCCTTCTGCCAAACCCACAAACCTACCCCAAAGGAGGTTAGAAGGATTAGAATTGAGTCTAGCCAGCGAAAAGGCCTAACAGAGCTGTTCAACAATGGCAGAGACACCTTCAGAAGGTGGACTGGAATGATTAACAACTCGGGAGTTGCTGCGTCATTCAACTTCCGACGATAGACTTGGACAACAGCTTGGAATGGAAGATTGGAACGGAGTCAGGGAAAGCTGCGCTGGCAAATAGACAGTTGAAAATATATATATATATATAAAGGTAAAGGTACCCCTGCCCGAACGGGCCAGTCTTGACAGACTCTGGGGTTTGTGCGCCCATCTCACATCTATTGGCCGGGGGCCAGCGCTGTCCGGGGACACTTCCGGGTCACGTGGCCAGCGTGACAACGCTGCTCTGGCGAGCCAGAGCCGCACACGGAACGCCGTTTACCTTCCCGCTGGTAAGCGGTACCTATTTATCTACTTGCCCCCGGGGGTGCTTTCGAACTGCTAGGTGGGCAGGCGCTGGGACCGAGCAGCGGGAGCGCACCCCGCCACGGGGATTCGAACCGCCGACCATTCGATCGGCAAGCCCTAGGCGTTGAGGCTTTTACCCACAGCGCCACCCGCGTCCCGATATATATATATATATATATATACACAAATAAAGCTGTATTCGATGGATGAAAGGATGTATGATTTCTGACATGACTGAGAATCGTAGAGCCACGGACGGAGAACTCTAAAGTGTTAAGATCGGGATGTGGAAAATATGGAAACAACAAGAAGAGGCAGGATCGAAGATAATAATAATAATAATAATACTTTTTTATTTATATCCCACCCTCCCCAGCTGAAGTTGGGCTCAGAGTGGCTAACAACAGTAAAAGTAACACAGTTTACATAAAATCACAATCAATTAATTGACATGCATTCTAAAATCAATTCATTCTAATTTTTTTTGAATTATTTTTTGTTCATTTTACAATACAAAAATATAAAAAAACATAACACAATTTTTTCACAAATACATTTTTTGGAGTTCCCTCAGCTCTTCTGCAAATCCTCCGTGGTAGTCCTTTAAAATCAATTCATTCTAAAATCGATTCAGATATTGGAGATACACTTCAAAGGTCCAGACTACGGGGAGCCCTGAAAAAAAAATCATAATTAATCATTTGGATGGCAATTTGCTTGTTTTTTTTATTTTAGTTAATTGTTTTTAATTGGATTGTGATGGATATGTTAATTGGCTGTTTTATTGGAAAGTCAATGAAAATGATTTTAAAAAAGAAGGTGGTTTCTAAGCAAAGGTTCGATGTCCGTCTGTCATGGATGCTTCACTTGAGATTCCTGCATCGCAGGGGGTTGGAATAGATGACCTCCAGGGGTCTCTTCCGACTTTACGGTTCTACGACTCCTCTCTCCGAACGTAAAGACAATGTTTCTTTGTAGGCAAACCACACTCAAGGCAACCCACGCAATGTGAGGAAGTTTACGTAATTCACTAATAAAATTTAAAGGGTCGTAAACAACAGGCTAATGAAAAGGCATCGTATTAATAAACATGCAATAAAATTATACAGCCCACAGAAAATTCATAACCGAAGTCTAGCAGTAAAGATACAGGAATATCATCCAGGTAGCAGCAAAAAAAAGACACCTCCAAAATTAAACATCGACCCCCCCCCACCACAGTAGTCCCTAACCAATAACCTGCTCTGATAGTACTTAATTGGCATAATAGGACAAAAAATAAAGGGGAGGACAAATCCCAAAGGGAAAACTTTCTGGTACGAACGGGAAAGACACAAGTGTCTCCTCATGTATAGATTCAAATATGTACAAGTGTAGAAAACTCTGGTCCAGTTGAAATGGGCTAAATAATGCTCATAGAATCAAAGAACTGTAGAGTTGGGAGGGACCCTGGGGTCATCTAGCTCAACCCCTGCAGTGCAGGAATCGCAGCTGAATAATTCCTGCCAGGTGGCCATCTGTTGAAAAACTTCCAAGTAAGGAGAGTCCACTCCCTTCTGAGGGAATCTGGTCTTCTGCCTTCAGCTCTTGCCTTCAGAAAGTTCTTGATAGTATTTAGCTGAGATCTCCTGTCTTGCAATCTGAATATGGGAAAATGTGAGGCCCATGACCAATACCAAGATGAAGGTCAACCAGGCTTGTGTGCCGAGCAGCTGCTTTATGGAAGTCAGTCACGGGCAACTTGCAACTGTCAGGAGTCCAGGTTCCCAGCTTGATAACACGGTTGTTGTTGTTTGGTCGTTTAGTGGTGTCCGCCTCTTCGTGACCCCCTGGACCAGAGCACACCAGGCACTCCTGTCTTCCACTGCCTCCCGCAGTTTGGTCAGACTCATGCTGGTAGCTTCGAGAACACTGTCCAACCATCTCATCCTCTGTCCTCCCCTTCTCCTTGTGCCCTCCATCTTTCCCAACATCAGGGTCTTTTCCAGGGAGTCTTCTCTTCTCATGAGGTGGCCAAAGTCTTGGAGCCTCAGCTTCAGGATCTGTCCTTCCAGGGAGCACTCAGGGCTGATTTCCTTCAGAATGGAGAGGTTTGATCTTCTTGCAGTCCATGGGACTCTCAAGAGTCTCCTCCAGCACCAGAATTCAAAAGCAACCATTCTCTGGCGATCAGCCTTCTTTATGGTCCAGCTCTCACTTCCATACATCACTACTGGGAAAACCGTAGCTTTAACTAAACAGACTTTTGTCGGCATGGTGATGTCTCTGCTTTTGAAGATGCTGTCTAGGTTTGTCATTGCTTTCCTCCCAAGAAGCAGGCGTCTTTTAATTTCGTGACTGCTGTCACCATCTGCAGTGATCATGGAGCCCAAGAAAGTCAAATCTCTCACTGCCTCCATTTCTTCCCCTTCTATTTGCCAGGAGGTGATGGGCCCAGTGGCCATGATCTTCGTTTTTTTGATATTGAGCTTCAGACCATATTTTGCGCTCTCCTCTTTCAGGAGGTGTTATTGCAAAAACAAACAGCTCTGGGCAGCTCAAATAAAGCCTCCAGCATCATTACTCAAGATGACCCTTCTGAAGACTTATTCCGGTGTCTACAGAATATATTGAACTTTCGCACCTTAAGGTCTCTTGTTTTGCTTCCTGTCTAACAGCCCTCCCATTCGCCGACTCTGCGGACTTATTGAATCACCCCCACCTCTTCCTTTTCCAAGAGACTCTCTCTGTGTCCTTTTGCTCCTGTTTGTGCTCCCTGAGAGCTTTGGCTGTGTTCCAACCCACTCTCAGCTATGGCCTTATCAGCCGGCCCATCTGGAAATGTAAAGAAACTGAAGGTACTTTTTTTCACCTTTGGTGGACATGCCCAAAGATTAAGGCTTTCTGGGAAATGATATATAATGAAATGAAAAAGGTACTTAAATGTACTTTCCCTAAGAAACCAGAAGCCTTTCTCCTGGGAATTGTCGGCCAATTGGTGCTAAAGAAAGATAGAACTTTTTTTATGTACGCTACAACGGCAGCAAGAATACTCATCGCAAAGTATTGGAAGACAGAAGATTTACCCACTCTGGAAGAATGGCAGATGAAGGTGACGGACTATATGGCTTTGGCTGAGATGACTGGCAGAATCTGAGACCAGGGGAAAGAGACGGCGGAAGAAGATTGGAAGAAATTTAAAATTTACCTTAAGAAATACTGTAAAATTAATGAGTGCTAAAATGTTATGTCTATAAAAAGTAAGAGGATTACAGCTGTAAAGATTAAGTAGAAGGAAAGAAAAGGAAATAATTAGACAATTAGATAAAATTAAGGGGGAGGATTTGCTGAATTAAATTTAGGAATTGGAATGCAGAAAGGGGAGGTATGGGGAGGTCGGCGAAATAAGTTTTAAGAAAATAAGGTTTTGAAACTATACATGTTTGTTTTTGTGTTTGTATGTTTGTATTGTGTATTGTCTGTGTTTATATAAATTGTGAAAAACCAATAAAAATTTTATTAAAAAAAAATATCAGCCGGCCCATCAAGGTCAGGAAGAGTCGAAGTCTGCAGCTGCTGGCTCTCCCCTGCCTGGCTCACATCTAAGCCTCTCTGTCCCTGGCTGCTTTCTGCAGTTGGCTGCAAACCTTCGCTGGGAGCTGACTCATTCCTGACAGCAACGCCTCCATGCCTTCCACATACGCTGCATCAGGAGGAGTTTGGGCATCACATGGCAGGACAGAGTCTCAAACCACGAAGTGCTCTCCCCAGACGATGTTCCCAGCATGTGCGCACTCCTGTCTCAGCGACGTCTACGCTGGCTTGCTCATGTCTGCAGAATGGAAGGTGGCAGGATTCCCAAGGAAGTGCTCTGCGGGGAGCTGGCTTCAGACACCGTTGGCAGAACTTTGTGCTACAAAAATGCCTGCAAATGTAACATGAAGGGTGTTCTGTGTGTGGGAATCCCCTGCAGATGACCGCAGTGCCTGGAGACAGACAGTCAGTTTGCACATCCACAGCAGTGACCAGAGGAGGAATGACTGCTGGGAGGAGGGCAGAGAGATTGGGAATGTTGAGGGTGGCAGGAGAGGATATATTGAGAGCACGTAACTTGGCTAGCAAGTTTCTTCACTTAGCAGAGTGCATCCCCCTTCTTGCGCAGCAGAAAACTGGTTGCAAACTCGTGTGAGTTCCTTAAAACAATGAACAATTCAGTCTGGCTTGTTCTTTATTCCCCATGACGGACCTTCAAGTATCTGAAGATGGCTCTCATGTCATCTCTTGGTCTTCCCTTCCACAATCCTACCCAGCTCCCTTGACCATTCCTCATACGGCTCAGATGTCGCCATGTCACATAACATCATCATCATAATTTATTATTTATACCCCACCCATCTGGCTGAGTTTCCCCAGCCACTCTGGGCGGCTTCCAAGAGAATATTAAAATACAATAACGGGCCATACTGAAGCTCAGCGGTCAGAATGGGATGTGCTGATAGGAGTTCTAGTCCCAAATGCCTGCCTTGGCACCCTGCTTTTGGCTATCCGTCTATTTGAGCTCCTTCAGACAACTTGCTTATGGAGCATTCATCCTGATTAAATTCTGCAAAGCTTCCATGGAGGTTAGAGGGTGTCTGGCCTTTACTGAGCATTCATTCTGATTTCCTTGCAGAGAGGTTAGATGACAACGCGCATTTGTCCTGATTTGCTGGCGCAGTCTTTCTGTATCTTCCCATTCATCAATTGTTTATCCCACACATTTTAGGTGCATTTTCGCTGTACTTTCCTAACCACAGAAACAACTGTTTTCTCTTAAAACCAACAAAGGCTGATTTGTTGCGTCATAGCGCCTTTGTACACTTCCATTGCAAAAGCTGGGGCCACATTCAAACCATACATTTAAAGTACTATCATACCACTTTAAACAGTCAAAGCTTCTTCCCCTCAAATAATAATAATAATAATAATAATAATAATAATAATAATAATAATTTATTTATTTGTACCCTTCTCATCTGGCTGAGTTTCCCCAACCACTCTGGGCGGCTCCCAATCAAGTGTTAAAAACAATACAGCATTAAATATTAAAAACTTCCCTAAACAGGGCTGCCTTCAGATGTCTTTTAAAGATAAGATAGCTGCTTACTTCCTTCATGTCTGAAGGGAGGGTGTTACACAGGGTGGGCGCCACCACCGAGAAGGCCCTCTGCCTGGTTCCCAGTAGCTTTGCTTCTCGCAATGAGGGAACTGCCAGAAGGTCCTCAGAGCTGGACCTCAGTGTCTGGGCTGAACGATGGGAGTGGAGATGCTCCTTCAGGTATCCTGGGCCTTTGAGGCTGTTTAGGGCTTTAAAGGTCAGCACAAACACTTTGAATTGTGCTCGGAAACGTACTGGGAGCCAATGCAGATCTCTCAGGACCGGTGTTATGTGGTCCCGGTGGCCGCTCCCAGTCACGAGTCTAGCTGCCGCATTTTGGATTAATTGCAGTTTCCGGGTCCAAGCAGTAGTCCAAGCGAGAGATAACTAGGGCATGAACCACTCTGGCAAGACAGTCTGCGGGCAGGGAGGGTCTCATTCTGCAAACCAGATGGAGCTGCCCTGGACACAGAATGGACCTGCGCCTCCATGGACAGCTGTGAGTCCAGAATGACTTCCAGGCTTTGCACCTGGTCCTTCAGGGGCACAGTTGCCCCATTCAGGACCAGGGAGTCCTCCACACCCGCCCGCCCCCTGTCCCCCCAAAACACTACTTCTGTCTTGTCAGGATTCAACCTCAAATACCTTGGGAACTGTAGTTTTTAAGTGTGGTGAGACTTGTTGGGGGAGACCCCAATTCCCCTCCCAGCACTACAATTCCCAGAGTGGCTCAACAATCAATCCCTGTTCCAGAGGTGCTTTTAGGGTAGCACGACTGGTTCGGCCACTCTGGGCCGGCGCCGCACTGCAGGGGGCGCCACAACAAAGGTGTACAATGGAGCATGAGAGAAGGGGGACTGCTAAATTTTAGCGTTGCACAGGGTGCCACTGAAATTTGAGAGCCCAAAGTCCACCTCTGCCTGCACCCAAGGAATCTGGGAGCTGTAGTTCTGGGAAGGGAACAGGGGTCTCCTAACAACTCTCAGCATCCTTCACAAACTACAGTTCCCAGGATTATTTTTTTTGGGGGGAGCTATGAATGTTTAAAGTGGTACCATAGTGCTTTCAACTGTGCTTGAGTTGAGATTCCGGCATCACAGGGGGTTGGACTAGATGTCCCCTTAGGGTCCCTTCCAACTCTACGATTCTATGATTTCATTAGCTTTGATGGAATCCCAGCTCCCTCAGGCACCTCGCGAAGCTGAATGCTGGAAGACCCATATAATGTTCCTCCTCCTTTCCTGTCTGGTCTGTTCCTTTTGAACAGGTCATACCCCTCAATTCCTACATTCAGGACAGGTAACAGAAATAACTTCCTGATGCAGCTCAGAACTAGACTGTGGAACTCTCTGTGGGATGTGAAACACAAGAGCAGTCAAGTACAACCTTCTTAGAGGGAACATGTTTACACATGGGGAGGAATGTTTGTCCAGCCAGCAGGTCAACTTCCTGTTTCCTTCTGGGCTGGGACAGACTTCCTCTGCATGGGACTAGAGGTGGGCGTGGCCTCACCTGTGCAGGTAACGACAAAAGCACATGGCAGGGCAGCCATCTCTCTCTCTTTGACTACATGCATCGAAGAAGCAACATCTGCTTAGCCAAAGATGCTCTCCTGGCCTCCAGTCAAGAGAGGACAGAGGGACTGTCTCCTTATTGGATAGTTTCCAGGTGTATGTTACTTTTCTAAGATAAGTCTGCCTTCTGGGATCCCACTGTGAACAGAATGATATGTGAGTAAACCTTTATATACTTTTATAGAAGACTGTGTCGTGTCTTATCTTTTATGAGGGAATAAGGGGGAAATATCAGGACAGTTATTATAGAGGCTTTAGCGAGCCTGAGCTAACGCATCCGCTGCGAGTTTAAAAAGGGGAATGTTATTCTGCTAAATTGTGAACTTGTTTACACAAGTTGGAAAGGCTATAAACAAACAATATATCCTCTCCTGCATCCCTGAACATTCCCACACTCTCTCCCACAGGAAGCAGTGATGGCCACTAATTTGGATGGCTTTAAGAAAGGATTAGACAAATTGAGGGAGGAAGAGAAGACTATCAATGGCCGCTGGCTACAATGGCTCTGCTCTGCCCCTGAATCATGCCAGCTGGATACAGCAGGAACAACTGTCTGGAAATTTGTGGCTGAGCTTTGATTTTTATTTTCCTCTCCCCTCCTCATCCCTTTCCCCTTGTGTGCCGTGATTTATTTCAGATTGGTAGGGCCTGTCTTGTTTTGATTGTATGTATGGAAGCAAGTGCTCTAGAAAATTAAAAATAAATCAGTAGCCCAGCTAAGTGAGTTCTTTAACGCGCTTGTTATCAGATGTGCGGGAAGCAGACATGGTGGCCCTGGGGAGTGATCCCCTGCTCTGTTGCTGGGTTGAGTCAGCCCAAGCCAAACCTCTCTGGGGTGACTCATATGCCTCTAATCCTTGCTGCCTCTCTCAGCCAAAGCTTTTCCTGTGTCTCAGCACTCCAGGGCAGAGGAACAATGAGAAAAGTGACAAGTGGGGAGCTGCAGGGTTCTGTCCTGGGCCCGCTGTCGTTCATCGTCTGTGTAAACGACTTGGATGTAGGAATTGAGGGGATGCTCATCAAATTTGCAGATGACACCAAACTGGGAGGGGTAGCAGCTCAGGGGTCAGCAAACGTTTTCAGCAGTGGGCCGGTCCACTGTCCCTCAGACCTTCTGGGGGGCCGGACTATATTTTGAAAAAATAATAATGAACAAATTCCTATGCCCCACAAATAACCCAGAGGTGCATTTTAAATAAAAGCACACATTCTACTCACGTGAAAACACGCTGATTCCTGGACCATCCGCGGGCCGGATTTAGAAGGCGATTGGGCCGGATCCGGCCCCCAGGCCTTAGTTTGCCTACCCATGGGGTAGCTAATGTCACAGAAGACAGATTCGGGATTCAAGGTGACCTTCACAGATTGGAGAACTGGGCCCAAACTAGCAGGATGAATTTCAATTGGGGCAAATGTGAGGTTTTGCATTTGGGCAGGAAGAGCCAGCTGCACCAGTATAAGATGGGGGCAGTGGCGTAGCGTGGGTTGTCAGCACCCGGGGCAAGGCAAGTAATTTGCGCCCCCTAACCCGTGGATTTGTGCCCCCTAACCCGTGGATTTGCACCCCCTAACCCTAACCCCCAGATGTTGCGCCCGGTGCGGCCGGCCCCCCTGCACCCCCCACGCTACGCCACTGGATGGGGGACACATGTGAGAAGGATCTAGGGGGGTCTTAGTAGTGAACAAGCTTAACATGAGTCAGCGGTGAGATGCAGCAGCAAAAAAAAGCAAATGCTATTCTTGTGGGAATGTTGAGGAAGGTAAAGGTAAAGGGACCTCTGACCATTAGGTCCAGTCGTGAACGACTCTGGGGTTGCGGCGCTCATCTTGCTTTATTGGCCGAGGGAGCCAGCGTACAGCTTCCGGGTCATGTGGCCAGCAGGACTAAGCCGCTTCTGGCAAACCAGAGCAGTGCACGGAAACGCCATTTACCTTCCCGCCAGAGCGGTACCTAATTATCTACTTGCACTGGTCTGCTTTTGAACTGCTAGGTTTGCAGGAGCAGGGACTGAGCAACGGGAGCTCACCCCATCGTGGGGATTCAAACCGCCGACCTTCTGATCGGCAAGTCCTAGGCTCTGTGGTTTAACCCACAGTGCCACCTGCGAGGAATATTGATTAAATATTATCCCTCCTCACTCACGCTAGTGAGCAAGCAGCAGAGCACATTCTCTTGCACGTTGCTGAAGGCAAGTTGATGGATTCGTTAGAATCATTTAAGTTGAGCAATCCAGTCTGGATTGTTCCTGGTAAGTTTCCCCTTTTGTTTCCCTCTTAAAATAATAATAACACGACAGTCTTCTTTAAAAGTGAGAGTAAAGTTTACTTACATTCAGCTCACAGCAGTGCTATGAAGGCAGGCTTTGTCTTGTGGTTACATTTGTAGAGAAAAGAATTCTGAGTTAGGCCTCCGACTTTCTACCTTGTGGCTTCCATCCTCTGTAAGGATGTGCCACGTGCTGCTGGCTAAGAGGCAGCAGAGAGGAAGAAGAAGTGTTTGGATTTGATATCCCGCTTTATCACTACCCAAAAGACTCTTAAAGCAGCTAACATTCTCCTTTCCCTTCCTCTCCCACAACAAACACTCTGTGAGGTGAGTGGGGCTGAGAGACTTCAAAGAAGTGTGACTGGCCCAAGGTCACCCAGCAGCTGCATGTGGAGGAGCGAAGAATCGAACCCGGTTCACCAGATTACGAGTCTACCACTCTTAACCACTACACCACACTGGAAGATGGCAAGAGAACCAAAAAGTCAAAGAGCTAAAAGAAGAAGATGGCTATGTGACTGGCCTTTTATCGTGTTTTTAATATTCTATTGGGAGCTGCCCAGAGTGCCTGGGGAAACCCAGAGACAGATGGGTGGGGTTTTAATAATAATAATAATAATAATAATAATAATAATAATAATAATAATAATATATTATTATTATTATTATTATTATTATTAGCGTAAATCCGAATTAGATGGCCAGGAAAATATGGGCTGGCATTTTGACGACAAGGACATCATGTGGTTGTTGGGAAAATAAATAAATCTTGCATGCATGAGAAATATTGATCCCACAAGAAGCAGCAGTCTGGAGTCTCCCTATTTTCATGCTTCAGATGGCTCTGCAAGCCCATCTCCTGCCACAGAGACACATTATCGGAGGCTTTCCCCTGCCTTGGTATTCTGCAAGAGTCGCCTTCTCTGCTGATTTAAAAAACAAGAGGCGATCATTCTTTCGGCGGAGGATATATGAGGAAAGACCACAATATTGAGGGCTTTTTAGTGCAGAGGGAACAAATAAACAAGGGGGAGCCATGAGAGAAGTGTATAAAAACTGCATGGTGTTGAGAAAAGACAAAGCGATGTTGGCAAGCTGGAAGGTGCACAGAGGAGGTCGACCAAGATGATCAAGGGACTGGAGACCAAGCCTGATGAGGAGCGGTTGAAGGAGCTAGGTATGTTTACCCTGAAGAAGAGGAGACTGAGAGGAGATAGAATGTTGTTGTTTAGTCGTGTCCACCTCTTCGTGACCCCCTGGACCAGAGCACGCCAGGCACTCCTGTCTTCCACTGCCTCCCACAGTTTGGTCAAACTCATGCTGGTAGCTTTGAGAACACTGTCCAACCATCTCATCCTCTGTCGTCCCCTTCTCCTTGTGCCCTCCATCTTTCCCAACATCAGGGTCTTTTCCAGGGAGTCTTCTCTTCTCCTGAGGTGGCCAAAGTCTTGGAGCCTCAGCTTCAGGATCTGTCCTTCCAGTGAGCACTCAGGGCTGAATTCCTTCAGAATGGAGAGGCTGGATCTTCTTGCAGTCCATGGGACTCTCGAGTCTCCTCCAGCACCAGAATTCAAAAGCACCCATTCTCTGGCGATCAGCCTTCTTTATGGTCCAGCTCTCACTTCCATACATCACTACTGGGGAAACCAGAGCTTGAACTATATGGACCTTTGTTGGCAAGGTGATGTCTCTGCCTTTTAAGATGCTGTCTAGGTTTGTCATTGCTTTTCTCCCAACGTCTTTTAATTTCGTGACTGCTGTCACCATCTGCAGTGAGCCCAAGAAAGTAAAATCTCTCACTGCCTCCATTTCTTCCCCTTCTATTTGCCAGGAGGTGATGGGCCCAGTGGCCATGATCTCAGTTTATTTAACGCTGAGCTTCAGACCATATTTTGCGCTCTCCTCTTTCACCCTCATTAAAAGGTTCTTTAATTCCTCCTCACTTTCTGCCCTCAAGGTTGTGTCATCTGCATATCTGAGGTTGTTGGATAGTCATCTTCAAATATCTCAAGGGCTGTCCCATGGAAGAAGGAGCATGCTTGTTTTCTCGTGGTCCGGACGGTGTGTCTCAAACTGATGGATTCAGATTGCAAGACATGAGATTCCAGCTTAAACCTTAGGAAGAACTTTCCCACGGTAAGAGCTGTTTCCTGGTGGAATGGACTTCTTCGGAAAATGGTGTCCTCTCCTTCCTTGGAGGCTTCTGAACAGAGGTTCACTGTCTGTCTATCAAGGATGCTTTAGTGGAGATTCCTGCATTGAAGGGGGTTGGACTAGATGACCATTTGGGGTCCCCCTCAAACTCTACAATTCTGTGATTCTATGATAGGGAGATCCCCCCCGCCCTTTTCTCCATGCCATGTACAATACCAGAACACGGGGACAACCCTATCTCCTTCCTCTACGCCTTTTTTATAATACTAGAAATCGTGGACATGAAACGAAGCTGAATGTTGGAAGATTCAGGACAGAATTTCGTCACGCATGTGGAACTCACTGCCACAGGAGGCAGAGAGGGCCACCAACTGAGGGGGCTTTAAAAAGGAGAAAGGAGAACGCTATCAATGGCTACTAGGCACGATGGCTGTGCTCTGCCCTCTACTGTTGGGGGGCATTAATGTTCCTGGGGACCACGACTGAGTAAAACCTTCAATTACTTACAAAGCTAGATGTCTGTGATTTATTCTAGCCTAGGTATTTTCATGGGGAACATTTGTTTAAAAGTGGTAATTCTAACCAAGTTTAATGTGCTTGGAGCAAATCACCATTGTGCTAACTCTGTGTGATGGCCTGGGATTCGGACTCGGAGGCTGAACCTGAGGAATCCCAGCCTGCACAGGAGTCCCCGCCTCCAGAACCAGCTGAGCCGGGGCTGGGGCCTGAGCCTGAAGGGTCCTCACCTGTGCTGGATCCTCAGGTGCAGGCATCAGCTGAGTCTGCTCTGGCTCCGGAGGTGATGGAGGACCCATTGCCTGCAGGTGCTCCACTCTCAGCCCCGTCAGAGGAAACTGAGGTTGCCTCTGGGTCCGGGAACCCTCCAGCCTCTCCTGAGCTGCAGAGGCTCAGGGCAGAGAGGCAGAGGGAACTAAGTTTCCGCAGGAGGAGTGCTCGCCTCCAGGCCAGGAGAGGCAAGTCACCTGTGGACCGGGGCCGCCCTATGCCTCCGGGCAGATAAAAGCCGGCCAGCCCAGTCCCAGGTTGTGGGAGCAACATTATTGGTAGCCTGTTCCTGCCTGAACCCTGACCTGCTCTTCTGCCAGAGTTCCTGACCTCACCCAACTTCCTGTCTTGGACCCAGCTTCAGCTTTGACGGACAGCCTCCATACCGCACCCTTGACCTCGGACCTCGCCGCACGGTTAGCCCTCGGGTCTAGCACACTCTGCTATGAGAGAGTAAGGAAACTCTTCCAAACCTCTCATCTCCAACAAAGACAGCATACCTTTGAACACCCGGTTCTGGAAATCACAAGCGGGGAGAATGCTGTCGTGCTTGAGGGTTTCCCAAAACAGGCATCCGGTTGGCCACTGTGAGAACAGGACTCTGGACTGGGCATTGGTCCTGATCCAGCAGGAACCTTCTGATGTTCTACGCGGTGCTCTTGGCCCCAGCAGAGTGCCCTGGAGCATGTGCAGAGCGCACTGCCCCTCACAACCATGTCAGAACAGCCTGCTTTTGAGGCCCTCTGTAGAAAGGGGCTTTGTGCACGACCTGCTCTCCTTCTCGTCCCAATTCGTAGAATTGTAGAGATGGGAGGGACCCCTGGTGGTCATCCATTCCACCCCTGCGGTGCAGGAATTGCAACTGAAGAATCCCTGGCAGATGCCCATTCTAAACTCTGCTTGAAAACCTCATCCCTCTCTGGTGCAAACTACCCAGCGAAGCTATTAAACCTCTTTGATTTTCCAGCACGCTGAACAGCTTCTGCGTTCTCTCTGCCGCCCAGGGCCTCTGATTTATTCCAGCAGCGGAGAAGGAACAGCAGACGAGGGGAGATTTTCTTTTTTCTGCAAAAAGGAAAGAGAGGCGGGGGGAGCAGAGCAGAGTCCGCCGCCGCCGCCGCCGCCACTTCGCCTCCTCCATCCCGGCCTAAAATCCCACAGAGCCAAATGCCCTGATTAATTCTGTTGATGAACTCTCTAACGATTTCAGATCATGCTTTCCAGCCGGCTGAAAGGGAAGGTTAAAAGCAAAGCGACTGGAGGGAAGAAGACAAGCCAGGGAGACAATTCCCCCACCCCTTTCCCCTTGTTGGAGGGCTGGCGGTGGAAATACGTTCCCATTTGCGCCCCCCCCCCCATTTCAGGGGAAAAAAAAGAGATAACAAGATTTCGACAGATTAAAGCCTTGGTTCACGGATGCTGTAAAGAGCAGGGGACGCAGCTGATTGCAGTGGCGTAGCGTGGGTTGTCAGCACCCGGGGCAAGGCAAGTAATTTGCGCCCCCTAACCCATGGATTTGCGCCCCCTAACCCTAACCCCCAGATGTTGCGCCTGGTGCGGCCGGCCCCCCCTGCACCCCCCATGCTACGCCACTGGCTTATTGGAGAGGCAACTTCTTTGGGCTCGGCTGAGGTTCGGCTAGGGAGTAGGGAACTTCAGAGTGGGAAGGGGGCCTCCCAAGGCCATCTAGTCCAACCCCACGGAATGCGGGAACCCCAGAACCCCAGAGAGGCGACCATCCAGTCTCGAGTGATGGAGAGTCCACCGCCTTCCGAGGGAGTCGAATGACTCTTGCCCTCAAAAAGTCCTCCCTAGAGCTCATCCCTGAAAGGGAGGGTGAAACGGATTATAGAGATGAGGTGGAGCGGCTGACAGAGTGGTGCAGAGCTAACAACTTGCTCATAAATACAAGGAAGACAAAGGAGCTTGTGGTGGACTTTAGGAGACAGAAGAGCAACGTCCAGCCACTTTTGATTGATGGGGTCTGTGTGGAGAGGGTAACAACGTTCAGATTTTTGGGCGTTGAATTACAAGAGGATCTGTCCTGGAGTGTCAACACAAGGGGGCTTGTGAAGAAGGCGCAGCAGAGACTGTACTTTTTGAGAATACTAAGGAAAAACCATCTTCCGCAGAAACTGCTGCTTGCCTTCTATCACTGTGCCATTGAGAGCGTGCTCATTTATGGCTTATGTGTGTGGTACGGAAGCTGTACTACCCGGGACAGGTTGGGGTTGTGCAGGGTTGTTAAGGCAGCAGAGAGCATTGTTGGCTGCCCACTCTCCACCTTAGAGCAGATTTATGCCACAAGGTGCCATAGGAAGGCACTGGACATAGTAAAAGATCCATCGCATCCTGGTCACTGTCTCTTCGAGCTCTTACCGTCGGGACGGAGATACAGGACGATGAAGACAGGAACGAGCCGTCTTAAGAACAGCTTCTTCTCCAGAGCGATCTCGGCCCTGAATGGGAAGCCCGGACTTTGAAAGTCATCTAATCTCCCTTGCTGTATTATACTGTATTGTTTAATTAGTGTTTTTATGGAGCAGTCAAGTAATTTTGTTGTTCCCGTCGGGGGCAATGACAATAAAGATATTATTATTATTATTATTAGTCAGAATCTCTTTCCTTGCAATTTCAGCTGCCTTCATCTTCCCGCAGAAGGGGCTGAGGGGCTGGGGGCCGGCTGGGTCTCTCGGCCAGCCCACCGAGGGCCACTTTATTTGTATTTATATACAGTGGTACCTCGGGTTAAGAACTTAATTTGTGCTGGAGGTCCGTTCTTAACCTGAAACTGTTCTTAATCTGAAGCACCACTTTAGCTAATGGGGCTTCCCGCTGCTGCTGCGCTGCCAGAGCACGATTTCTGTTCTCATCCTGAAGCAAAGTTCTTAGCCCGAGGTACTATTTCTGGGCTAGCGAAGTCTGTGACCTGAAGCGTCTGTAACCCGAGGTACCACCGTACCGCCCTATACCCAGGGGTCTCAGGGCAGTTCACAAAATAAAATCAGGATATGGAACCACAAAATACATAATAAAAATAAAAGCAACAACCCAATACACCCGCCCCCACAAAAAAGCACATTTTAAAAAGGGCATAGGATGTCAAACAGATCAACCTGGTTAAGAAAGGAACGTTTTTGCCTAGCGCCTAAAGGTGTATAATGAAGGCGCCAGGTGAACTTCCCTGGGGAGAGCATTCCACAGACGCGGAGCCACTGCAGAGAAGACCCCGTTCTCGTGTATAATGAAACCATAGAATCATTGATCTCTGAAGGGACCACCAAAGGTCATTGAGTCCAACCCCCCCCCTGCAGTGCAGGAATGGCAGCTCAAGAATCCCTGACCGATGACCCTCCAACCTCTGCTGAAAAACTTCCAAGGAAGGCAAGCCCACCGCCTTCTGACAGGTGTGCTCTCGCACTTAGAATCATAGAATCATAGAATCATAGAAGAGTTGGACGAGACCACAAGGGCCATCGAGTCCAACCCCCTGCCAAGCAGGAAACACCATCAGAGCACTCCTGACATATGGTTGTCAAGCCTCTGCTTAAAGACCTCCAAAGTAGGAGACTCCACCACACTCCTTGGCAGCAAATTCCACTGTCGAACAGCTCTTACTGTCAGGAAGTTCTTCCTAATGTTTAGGTGGAATCTTCTTTCTTGTAGTTTGGATCCATTGCTCCGTGTCCGCTTCTCTGGAGCAGCAGAAAACAACCTTTCTCCCTCCTCTATGTGACATCCTTTTATATATACTTTTATATACTTGGGTCCAGCTTGCGGTTTTCTCTGTCTGGCCACTGTGAGAACAGGATGCCAGCCCAGATGGGACCTGGGCTTAATCCAGCAGCTTCTTCTGATGTTCCTACGATGCTGTGAGTCGCCCCGGCTCAGTACAAGGGGAGCAGCTGCAGTCTTCCCATTCACTATCTCCCTTGGGGGCCACTTCCAATTAGGCCCCGTCTCTCCCTGGCCGCCACCCCTGCTCTCTCTGATACTTGCCTTAATGGCTCTGATTGAAGTTGAATCCTGTTCTTGGGGAGAGGGGGCGGGCTGGTGTGGGGGATTCCCTGGTCCCGAATGGGGTAACTGGGAGTCATTCTGGACTCACAGCTTTCCATGGAGGCGCAGGTTAATTCTGTGTCCAGGGCAGCTGTCTACCAGCTCCATCTGGTACGCAGGATGAGACCCTACCTACCTGCGGACTGTCTCGCCAGAGTGGTGCATGCTCTGGTTATCTCCCACTTGGACTACTGCAATTCGCTCTACGTGGGGCTACCTTTGAAGTTGGCCCGGAAACTACAACTAATCCAGAATGTGGCAGCTAGACTGGTGACTGGGAATGGCCGCTGAGACCACATAACACTGTCCTGAAAGACCTGCACTGGCTCCCAGTACGTTTCCGAGCACAATTCAAAGTGTTGGTGCTGACCTTTAAAGCCCTAAACGGCCTCGGTCCAGTATACCTGAAGGAGCGTCTCCACCCCCATCGTTCTGCCCGGACACTGAGGTCCAGCGCTGAGGGCCTTCTGGCGGTTCCCTCCCTGCGAGAAGTGAGGTTACAGGGAACCAGGCAGAGGGCCTTCTCGGTGGTGGCGCCCGCCCTGTGGAACGCCCTCCCTTCAGATGTGAAGGAAATAAGCAGCTATCCTATCTTTAAAAGACATCTGAAGGCAGACCTGTTTAGGGAAGTTTTTAATATTTAATGCTGTATTGTTTTTAACACTCGATTGGGAGCCGCCCAGAGTTTCTGGGGAAACTCAGCCAGATGGGCGGGGTATAAATAATAAATTATTATTATTATTATATTCCTTGACTCCCAGACTCAATTTGGGGCTCAGCGTGGGGCGTGCATGTTCAGGGGCGAGAGGCAAAGAGGCTGTGGTGCTTAGAGGCGGCGCCGCCAGCTCCCCAAACACCTCGTGACAGCCTCTCCCTCTTTTGCTCTGACAACCGGCTCAGCAGGCTAAGCGGAAAATCAAAATAATATAAGGAGAAGAGCGGGATAAATTGTTCATCGTTCGCCCATCCAACGCCCCCCCCGGAACTGCAAACCCAAGCAGGCCTGAATGTTGTCGGCGGCTTAAAGGTGACCCAGAGTACGATGAAGGATGCCGCCAGAATACTGATGGAAAGATTACAAGTCTATTAGGGTTTTCATTAAAATTGTAAATAGCAGAAGGAGAAGCCGGCTGGTGTCAGGGCCTGGTGCAGAGACCGGGGGGGCATGTTGGCGCCAGGAACCTTTGGTAGCTGTCAGCGCCGCCACGCCCTCACTCTGCCCCTAGCCGCTATTTTGGCCACTGTCGTAGGGTTGCTATATGTCCGTAGTTTCCCGGACGTGTCTGGGATTTGTCCGTCAGAAATAGCATCCGAATTTAAAGAATATTACTGAGATATTGTAATATAAGATACTTTAAAAATTCCAAGAAGTACAGTGGTACCTCAGGTTACATACGCTTCAGGTTACAGACTCCGCCAACCCAGAAATAGTGCTTCAGGTTAAGAACTTTGCTTCAGGATGAGAACAGAAATTGCGCAGCAGTGGCACGGCGGCAGCAGGAGGCCCCATTAGCTAAAGTGGTGCTTCAGGTTAAGAACAGTTTCAGGTTAAGAACGGACCTCTGGAACGAATTAAGTATTTAACCCGAGGTACCACTGTAACAGATTAGGCTAAGGGATAGAAAAAGATTAATAATAAAGATTATTATGGATTACAATTGGAAGTAAGGTTAAGAAGTATGTAATGAAAAAAGATACTGATGTTATAAATATGAAATTGGGAACTGCTAAATATGTGATATGATGAAATCCAGATTGGAGGGTGTCGAGGAAGTCTTTTAGCAATGTAACTACACCAGGGAATAAGAAGGAAAAATTCTTTTATTTTTGTGTTTTTATTGTTGTTAAGTTTTTATGTTGTGCCAAATGCAATGTTTTTCTTTTGTGTTTTGGTCTGTGTGTTATAAGAGAAAACTAATAAAAAAATTTTTTTTGGGGGGGGAAGGAAATAGCATCCGAGCAGAATTTGCGAAAATCGGCAAAAATGTCCTGGAAAACCGGCTGTGTGGCAACTCATGTCAGAAGTGCTGGGTTTTTTGGGAGGAATTTCCTTAAAAATAGTTTTAAAACTTATTAAACCCCACCCCAAAAAGCTCATCAACTTTTGTGTCCGGTTTTTGGTTTTCGAAATGTGCCCCTGGTGTTCAAAGCCCTAAGCCATACCCTCCGACATTCCTCAGATGGAAACAGGGACATTTCTCACTCCCCCCGCAACTGACCCTCCTCCTCAAACCAATATTCCTGCAGAGACATCACCTTGCCAACAAAGGTCTGTATAGTTCAAGCTATGGTTTTCCGAGTAGTGATGTAAGGAAGTGAGAGCTGGACCATCAAGAAGGCTGATCGCCGAAGAATGGATGCTTTTGAATTCTGGTGCTGGAGGAGACTCTTGAGAGTCCCATGGACTGCAAGAAGATCCAACCTCTCCATTCTGAAGGAAATCAGCCCTGAGTGCTCACTGGAAGGACAGATCCTGAAGCTGAGGCTCCAAGACTTTGGCCACCTCAGGAGAAGAGAAGACTCCCTGGAAAAGACCTTGATGTTGGGAAAGATGGAGGGCACAAGGAGAAGGGGACGACAGAGGACGAGATGGTGGGACAGTGTTCTCGAAGCGACCAGCATGAGTTTGACCCAACTGCGGGAGGCAGTGGAAGACAGGAGTGCCTGGCGTGCTCTGGTCCAGGGGGTCACGAAGAGGCAGACACGACTAAATGACTAAACAACAACAACAACCTCCTGCAGAGCATTTCCGATCAGAAGAAGTGCCGCCAGTGGCATAGCATTGCTTGGTGGTTCCTGGGGCACACGTGCACCCTTGCACTGGGCAGTGGGGCTGCCAGCCTAGGCTTTGCTGCCAATGCCACTGGAGCTATCCTACCCTTGCTGGTGCAAAGTGGGGCCACACTGAGCCGCTTGCCCGCCTGCCCATGCCAGGACGAGCCCACCCGGCTGATACAGCCCTTGGTAGGCGGAGAGGGGCACCAGGTCAGGCCGGGCTGGTTTGCACCCCCTCAAAAATTGTGTGCCCGGGACCGCAGCCCCCCCCCTGGCATGCCCCACGCTATGCCCCTCAGTGCCAACACCACTACATTAACAGAACAAAGCACACATGCCCTCCATTGCTGTGAGAAAAACCCTGAATCCCGATTTTATTTTATTCTTTGGTAGATTTACTGTTATGTACTGAGTTGAATAGGGACGTGGGTGGCGCTGTGGGTTAAGATCAGAAGGTCGGCGGTTCGAATCCCCGCGACGGGGTGAGCTCCCGTTCCCCGGTCCCTGCTCCTGCCAACCTAGCAGTTCAAAAGTACATCAAAGTGCAAGTAGATAAATAGGTACCGCTCCAGCGGGAAGGTAAACAGTGTTTCCATGCGCTGCTCTGGTTCGCCACATGACCTGGATGCTGTACGCCGGCTCCCTTGGCCAATAAAGCGAGATGAGCGCCGCAACCCCAGAGTCGGTCATGACTGGACCTAATGGTCAGGGGGTCCCTTTACCTTTACTGAGTTGAATGGGATCCAAAATGCAGCAGATTGGTCCTAGAGCAATAGGATTCAGAATGCAGCAGTCTGATTGGTCAGCAGGAGCCACCCAATCCAACTCCGGGTGGAAGTGAATCTGCAACCTGATTGGCCTACAGGAGAATCCCAGAATTAGCCTATCACGTGGGGCCCATTGTATAAATAATGTATATAAAGCAGACATTTTTGGGGAACTTCTATTCCTCCTCACCACTATGAGCTGAATAAAGAGCATGAAATCCACTCTTGACTCCGAGTATATTTCATTTACAAAAAGTCACACCAATAAATTTTAGAAAAGGGCAAGATGAGCTGCAAAATTCACAAAGCATTTTTTAAAGGCAGCAGCCTCTCCTCCTCATCGCCCGCTCTTTCACGCAGCGAGCCCCACATTGGGTGAAAGATTCCTACGTTGCTGAGGTTTCGACCTGTTGACTCTCGTTGTTGTTGTTGTTGTTTAGTCGTTTAGTCGTGTCCGCCTCTTCGTGGCCCCCTGGACCAGAGCACGCCAGGCCCTCCTGTCTTCCACTGCTTCCCACAGTTTGGTCAAACTCATGCTGGTAGCTTTGAGAACACTGTCCCACCATCTCGTCCTCTGTCGTCCCCTTCTCCTTGTGCCCTCCATCTTTCCCAACATCAGGGTCTTTTCCAGGGAGTCTTCTCTTCTCCTGAGGTGGCCAAAGTCTTGGAGCCTCAGCTTCAGGATCTGTCCTTCCAGTGAGCACTCAGGGCTGATTTCCTTAAGGATGGATACGTCTGATCTTCTTGCAGTCCATGGGACTCTCAAGAGTCTCCTCCAGCACCAGAATTCAAAAGCATCAATTCTTCGGCGATCAGCCTTCTTTATGGTCCAGCTCTCAATTCAATACATCACTACTGGGAAAACCATAGCTTTAACTATACAGAGCTTTAACTATACAGAGCTTTAACTATACGGACCTTTGTCGGCAAGGTGATGTCTCTGCTTTTTAAGATGCTGTCTAGGTTTGTCATTGACTCTCATACTCCTCTCCAATGCTACAATTCTATAATTCTATATCTTGCCCAACGGCTTTGCAGCTGACTCGGCATTTGAACCCTGCTCTCCCAGGTCCTAGTCCCATGCTCTAACCGCTGTGCCACACTGCCTCTCCTAACTAGCTCTCTGCCGAAAGCAAAAGGCACGCCATTTAACCTCCCTAGTCAAAACACCGCATCTGCCTCTCCTCTCTCCACTGTGGCTCATGCAGATGGGCTGGGCCATTTTGTGGCTTCCAGGGGCCGGGCAGACAGGCGTCAATCAAAGTCATGCTGTCGACAAACGAGGGGGCTGGAGGGACTGTTTTATGCTCGGGTTTCATGGGCCATCAACCCTTCATCCTGACTGTCAGGGAGGGCCTGGCGAAGGGTGGCAATGGCAATAGATTATTAGCGGGCTTGACGTTTATCTGTTGGGAGAGGGATCATAGTTGCAAACGCTGTCACTTTGCAGCACTTAGAGGATATTGGTGCGGACAGATCCTTCGCAATGCCCTTGAGGTTAGCCCAGTGGTTATCGCAGGGTGTGGCGCATGCCTCCCTGGTGTGGCCGGAGAGGATGGCAACTGTGGCAGGAAGATTTGAGGACAACCAATATCATATTTTGGGAAGGATCTGTGTAGCTGCATTGCATAATAATAATAATAATAATAATAATAATAATAATAATAATAATTTATACCCTGCCCATATGGCTGGGTTTTCCCAGCCACTCTGTGCGGCTCCCAACAGAATATTAAAAACATGATAGAACATTGAACATTAACAGGTCAACAGGTTTACCATGCCCATTGAGTCAATCACCCATCTCCTACTACCCTTCTGAGAAAAACCCCACCCCACCCTCCCATTATATATAAGGGTCTGGTGACTTCTGTTTCAGTGTATCTGAAGAAGTGTGCATGCACACAAAAGCTTATACCAAGAACAAACTTAGTTGGTCTCCAAGGTGCTACTGGACAATTTATTTATTTATTTATTTATTTATTTATTTATTTCATCACACGTTAAAACCTTCCCTAAACAGGGCTGCCTTCAAATGTCTTCTAAACATCAGGTAGTTGTTTATCTCTTTGACATCTGGTGGGAGGGAGTTCCACAGGGTGGGCGCCACCACCGAGAAGGCCCTCTGCCTTGTTCCCTGTAACTTGGCTTCTCACAGGGAGGGAACCGCCAGAAGGCCCTCAGCGCTGGACCTCAGTGTCCGGGCTGAATGATGGAGGTGGAGATGCTCCTTCAGGTATACTGTGTCTTTGAGGCCGTTTAGGGCTTTCAAGGTCAGTACCAACACTTTGAATTGTGCTCGGAAACGTACTGGGAGCCAATGTAGGTCTTTCAAGACCGGTGTTATGTGGTCTCGGCGGCCGCTGCCAGTCACCAGTCTAGCTGCCACATTCTGGATTAGTTGCAGTTTCCGGGTCACCTTCAAAGGTAGCCCCACGTGGAGCGCATTGCAGTAGTCCAAGCAGGAGATAACCAGAGCATGCACCACTCTGGCGAGGCAGTCTGCAGGCAGGGAAGGTCTCATCCTGCATACCAAATGGAGCTGGTGGACAGCTGCCCTAGACACAGAACTGACCTGCGCCTCCATGGACAGCTTTCTGGATGTCCAATGATCACATTAGAAAGCAGCCGTGTTCTATGTCAGAGAACCATAGAGTCATCTACTCCAATCCGCCGCAATGCAGGAATCTCAGCTAAGGCATCCACGACAAGAATTATTAAAAAAAACTATTGCTTGCTGCCCAAGATTAATGTTACTGAACGTTTTCCATGATGCCATTTGCAATGTACTAACCTTGGATCCTAGAACAATAGGCAAGTAGGATCCTGGAACGCAACAACCGATTGGCTTGCAGGAGAAGACCAATCAGGCTCCAGGAAGACATTAATCAGCCTATTAGGCTGGTAGGATCCTAGAATGCAACAACTGATTGGCTGGCAGGAAAAGACCAATCAGGCTCCAGGAGGGAAGCAGAATCAGCCAATCAGATGGGACTCATTGTGTAAATGATGTATATAAAAGCCTGAGGTTTGGGGCAATTCAATCACTGTTTTACAAGCAGCGATAAAGAGCGTGAAATCACTGCAGAACTCTGAGTATATTTCACCATTGTAGATACAGTCATACCTCGGGTTACAGATGCTTCAGGTTGCGTTTTTCTTTTTTCTTTTTATAAGATATTTATTAAAATTTTCAAAGTATTACAAAGTAAAAATAAATAATAATAATAATAATAATAATAATAATAATAATAATAATAATAATAATAATAAAATACAAAATGAAAATGGTTAAAAACAACTCATTCTTTCCATTACTTATTTTTCATTAGCTTATTTCCCGGACCTCCTCACGCCTCCCTTTTTTGTATTCCAGTTCAGTTTGTTGGTTCAGCAAATCCTTACCCTCTTTGTTTATCCTAATCATAGATCTTAAAATATTGTAACGTTAAATTTTTGCCTATTAATAATCCATTTTTCATATTCCCTTATAGTATTACAGCTAAAAACCACTTAATTTCTATCCAACATCATTCTAACATTCATTAATTTTACAATATTTCTGTAGATAGTCTTTAAATTTCTTCCAATCTTCTTCCACCGACTCTTCTCCCTGGTCTCGGCAGGTTGCGTTTTTCAGGTTACGGACTGCCGAAACCCGGAAGTACCGAAATGGGTTACTTCCGGGTTTCGGCGGCTGCGCATGCGCAGAAGTGCCAAATCGCAATCAATGCGTCCGCA
The DNA here is from genome assembly GCF_965113315.1 of Podarcis vaucheri. Taxonomy (NCBI): domain Eukaryota; kingdom Metazoa; phylum Chordata; class Lepidosauria; order Squamata; family Lacertidae; genus Podarcis; species Podarcis vaucheri. The sequence goes on along the minus strand of NC_138765.1, from coordinate 4,215,155 downwards.
GATGTGCAGCTGCGGGTTGCGAATGCTGCGGGTTGTGAACACGCATCCCGCACGGATCACGTTCGCACTGTATATCATCAAAAGAACTGGTCTTTTATAGGATACTGGCAGCTTCAATAGTTAAATCTCGAGCAAGTTTTTATTCAGAAAGCATGGCCCAGAGAAAAACAGGTTGAGAACCACTGGACTAGATCTTGAGCTGAGAGGGATTCCCACCCCCTGCCGTCTATGACCCAAATGGTGAAAACCCCCAGAGCTTCCCCTGTATAATGGATTCCGGGTGCGAAGTGAGGAGACAGCCAGACAGCCAGACAAGCCTCCTCTCCCAGACTGACAGATCTGTCTCAAGCCGTTTTCAGTGCCTGGAGCTGGGAATCCACTTGATAAGTTGGGAGCGTCGAGCTAAATAATTCAGCCGTTTCCCCTGCGTTTAAATGGCAGCTGGGAGACAGGCTGTCTCCCTGCCCCTGCCTAATGGTAGGGCTGGGTCTGTCAGAGCTCACTCACCCACACCGTACGAGAATTGCCCGCTGCGACGAAAGGTTGCAGCGTTTGGGACTTTTCCGTTTAGCAGGAAGGCAGGCGAGAGGGGACGCGATAGAAGATGCTCAAACGGCACGGGAAAGTGGATGGGGACGGGTTTCTCTCCCGCTCTTGTGACATTAGAACTCGCACAAGAAAAGAAAGGGCTTCTTTGTGTGGCGCAGGTTTATCATAGAGTTGTAGAGTCAGAAGGGGTCCCCACAGGTCATCTAGTCCAACCCCCTGCAATCCAGGAATGTCACCTAAAGCATCCATCTGGTCCCACTTGCAGCTGGGTGGCCACTGTGAGAACAGTATGCTCAGTGGCGTAGTGTGGGGGGTGCCGGCCGCACTGGGCGCAACATCTGGGGGGGGGCGCGAGTCCAGAGGACCCAGCCCCGTCGTGCCCTCGGCCCGCCCCTATTGTCAGAGCGGCCGGCCAGCCTCCGCCTGCTCCTACCTTGCCCACCCGAGGACTGCGGCAGCGCCCGCCCCCGTGGCCACCTACCCCCGCCTCGCCCATTGGCTTGCCTCCCTCGGCCCTGCCTCTCTCCGATGGCCGCGGAGGTGTCCTGCTCGGCGCCAGCGCCTTTTTTCAGGAGGTAGGGAGGCTGGACGGGGAGGTGGGGTCGGAAGCGGGCAGAGAAGGAGGGGAGCTCGTAGCCAAAAGGGCTGCACCGGCCGGCAAAGGGCCGGGGAAAGTTTGGAGAGGAGAAACGCACCGCCATGATTTCCCGGTGGAAGCGGCAGGATTAGGGATGGCGAAGCGTAATTATGCACGAATTTCGCTGGGTGAGAGCTTCGGGGATCGATCGGCGGAAATGGGAATCAATTGGAATATGAGAAAGAGAGAGAGAGAGAGAGAGAGGGACCATCATTCATAGGCATAGATTTGTAGGGTTAGGGGGCGCAAATTACTTGCCTTGCCCCGGGTGCTGACAACCCACGCTACGCCACTGAGTATGCTGGAGTAGGTGGGACCCCTTTGGCCTGATCCAGCCAGGCTCTTCTGCTGTTATAGAACCTCCAGCTGCAGGAGCAGTCTATCCCTAGATCCTATGGGGCATTTGGCCACTGTGAGAACAGGACACTGGACTAGGCGGACCGTGGGCCTGAGGCTCCTCTGATAGGCATATCCTCCAAATGAAACGCATGATGTGCTTCCCGTTAGCCTTCCACTTCCCTGGGGATGTTGTTGTGAGGGCGTGGTGGGCAGCGCATTTGGGATGCCCTTGTTGCCCCTCCTTTTGGCAGTAAAGGTAAAGAGACCCCTGACCACTTGGTCCAGTCATGGCCGACTCTGGGGTTGCGGCGCTCATCTCTCTTTATTGGCCGAGGGAGCCGACATACAGCTTCCGGGTCATGTGACCAGCATGACTAAGACACTTCTGGCGAACCAGAGCAGCGCACGGAAACGCCGTTTACCTTCCCGCCGGAGCGGTACCTATTTATCTACTTGTGCTTTGACGTACTTTTGAACTGCTAGGTTGGCAGGAGCAGGGACCGAGCAATGGGAGCTCACCCCGTCGTGGGGATTCGAACTGCCGATCTTCTGATCAGCAAGTCCTAGGCTCTGTGATTTAACCCACAGCGCCACCCGTGTCCCACAGTGCCAACCCATTTATTTGAAAAGGAAGAGAAAAAGTGGAACCTTTTTTCTACCTGTCGTGCCCCCAGCCAGGTATGCTGTACCTGACACTTCATGTTTGAGTCTAAATTATTCCGCTCCCAGCCATACAGAGTGGGGGGGGGCAGCTTTTAGGGCAGGTGGCAGGCAGGTAAAGAGAAGCCGCAGGCGGAGAAGAGAGAGCTCGGATTTCTCTCCCCTGCTAACTAGGAGTGGACCTGGAGGCTTGAGAACCCTGTTAGCGGAACAGCCGCGGAGCCCTGTGGCGTCTGAAGGATGACGTTTCACAAATGCGTTGTGGCAGGAGGCAGAAAGCCCACGCCACAGTGAATCTCTTCGTCTTTCCGGGTCACGTAACGTCTCAGCTAACCTGGAGCCCTGCAGATATTTTTTGGGGACTACAACTCCCATCAGCGGCAGCCAGGACAAATGGGAGTTGTAGTCCAAAAATAGCTGAAGGGCACCAATTGTTCTCTGCCCACAGACTGTCTCACCAGAGTGGTGCATGCTCTGGTGATCTCCCACTTGGACTACTGCAATGCGCTCTACATGGGGCTTCCTTTGAAGGTGACCCTGCAATTAATCCAGAATGCGGCAGCTAGACTGGTGACTGGGAGTGGCTGCTGAGACCACATAGAATCATAGAATCATAGAATCCTAGAGTTGGAAGAGACCACAAGGGCCATCGAGTCCAACCCCCTGCCAAGCAGGAAACACCATCAGAGCACTCCTGACATATGGTTGTCAAGCCTCTGCTTAAAGACCTCCAAAGTAGGAGACTCCACCACACTCCTTGGCAGCAAATTCCACTGTCGAACAGCTCTTACTGTCAGGAAGTTCTTCCTAATGTTTAGTTGGAATCTTCTTTCTTGTAGTTTGGATCCATTGCTCCGTGTCCGCTTCTCCGGAGCAGCAGAAAACAACCTTTCTCCCTCCTCTATGTGACATCCTTTTATATATTTGAACATGGCTATCATATCACCCCTTAACCTCCTCTTCTCCAGGCTAAACATGCCCAGCTCCCTTAGCCGTTCCTCATAAGGCATCGTTTCCAGGCCTTTGACCATTTTGGTTGCCCTCCTCTGGACACGTTCCAGTTTGTCAGTGTCCTTCTTGAATTGTGGTGCCCAGAACTGGACACAGTACTCCAGGTGTGGTCTGACCAGAGCAGAATACAGTGGCACTATTACTTCCCTTGATCTAGATGCTATACTCCTATTGATGCAGCCCAGAATTGCATTGGCTTTTTTAGCTGCCGCGTCACACTGTTGGTTCATGTCAAGTTTGTGGTCAACCAAGACTCCTAGATCCTTTTCACATGTACTGCTCTCAAGCCAGGTGTCCCCCATCTTGTATTTGTGCCTCTCATTTTTTTTGCCCAAGTGCAATACTTTACATTTCTCCCTGTTAAAATTCATCTTGTTTATTTTTGCCCAGTTCTCTAATCTGTCAAGGTCGTTTTGAAGTGTGATCCTGTCCTCTGGGGTGTTAGCCACCCCTCCCAGTTTGGTGTCATCTGCAAATTTGATCAGGATGCCCTTGAGTCCATCATCCAAGTCGTTGATAAAGATGTTGAATAAGACCAGGCCCAAGACAGAACCCTGTGGCACCCCACTAGTCACTCTTCTCCAGGATGAAGAGGAACCATTGATGAGCACCCTTTGGGTTCGGTCAGTCAGCCAGTTACAAATCCACTGAGTGGTAGCATAGTCAAGACCGCATTTTACCAGCTTCTTTACAAGAATATCATGGGGCACCTTGTCAAATGCCTTGCTGAAATCAAGGTAGGCTACATCCACTGCGGTCTTGAAAGACCTGCATTGGCTCCCAGGACATTTCCGAGCACAATTCAAAGTGTTTGTGCTGACCTTTAAAGCCCTAAACGACCTCGGTCCAGTATACCTGAAGGAGCGTCTCCACCCCATCATTCTGCCCGGACGCTGAGGTCCAGCTCCGAGGGCCTTCTAGCGGTTCCCTCGCTGTGAAAAGCCAAGTTACAGGGAACAAGGCAGATGGACTTCGCGGTGGTGGTGCCCGCCCTTTGGAACGCCCTCCCACCAGATGTCAAGGCAATAAACAACTATTTTACTTTTAAAAGACAACTGATGGCGGCCCTGTTTAGGGAAGTTTTTAATGCCTGATGCTGTATTGTTTTTAATATTCGGTTGGAAGCTGCCCAGAGTGGCTGGGGAGACCCAGCCAGATGGGTGGGGTATAAATTATTATTATTATTATTATTATTATTATTATTACTATTTGTCCTTTTTTCTGCTTCCAGAGAAAAACTTCCATCTTCTGCAGCCCCATTCCATGACCTCGCCTCTCCCCTCTGTTTTCCCAGGCTCTCTTCCCTCCTGTAAAGGGATGAAGACGCAGTGATGAGATTAGAGCAGCAGAAGACGAGTGTTTTATTTCGTGCAGGGGAGCCGCCTGCGCTCTCTCTTGGCTCCCGTGAGCTGTGCTGCTGTGCAAGCCCCCACAAAGTGATTTCCCCAGGGACCATCACCTCCCCCCCCCCAGCCCCGAGCCGAGTGCGTGGGCTCGGATGATGACCCACTGTCAAGTCTCATCAGGTCTCTGGCGGAACGGCTCTCCGCGGCTGCGGCGCATGGAGGATGCCAGCCACACAGGCAGCCCCTCCTTGACCCCTCCTTGACGCGGCTCTCTGAGGGTCTCTCTGTGGGAGGAGGCCTTTGCAACAGAACAAATCTGGTGGTATTTTGGGTGGGGTGGGGGCCGGGGGGAGGCTCTAGTCAAGAGAAGCAGGGAATTGAGGGCTCCCCTGGAAGGAAAGCGGCGGAGACAGGAGAAAGTTGCAAAGGAAGCGTTGATGGGTAGGCAAACTAAGGCCCAGGGGCTGGATCCGGCCCAATCGCCTTCTAAATCCGGCCCCCGGACAGTCCGGGAATCAGCGTGTTTTTCCATGAGTAGAATGTGTCCTTTTATTTAAATGCATCTCTGGGTTATTTCTGGGGCATAGGAATTCATTCATATATTTCCCCCCCAAAATACAGTCCGGCCCCCCACAAGGTCTGAGGGACAGTGGACCGGCCCCCTGCTGAAAAAGTTTGCTGACCCCTGGTTCAGGCCGTGGCAGATTTGTTCTTTCAAACGCTGCACTTATTGTGGCATTTTTTTTTAAGAACACAGAATCATAGAATTGGGAGGGACCGCCAGGGTCATCTAGTCCAACCCGCTGCAATGCAAGAATCTTTCACTCGACTCTGGATTCGAACCCACAACCTTGAGATTAAGAGTGTTGTGCTCCCTAAGGTGCCACGAGCAGAGCCTGACTGCTGTTGGTGCACCTAATGCAGCAGTGTCCAAATGCCCCAATGGACCTAGGACTCCAGATAGACTGCCTCTGGACCTGGGGGCTCCATAAGAACAGTGTGCAGGATCAGACCAGCGTCCTACCTAGTCCAGCATCCTGTTCTCGCAGTGGCCAACCAAATGCCTGTGGGAAACCAGCAAGCAAGATTCAAGCGCAACAGAAACGCTCTTTCCTCCTTTAGCTATATTCTGATAAATTTTACTAAGTGAATCATTGTTGAAGTCTGTTTTTATCTCTTTTTTAAAATGAATATTTTCATACCATTTGATGTAAACTGCTTAAGCAGTATATAAATCTTCCTACATAAAATAGGCACTGAGCGGCAAAGCAGAGTATAAACCCCACTGACACAGTTATCCATTATTCTATCCAAAAATGGACCAAAGCTAAAATTAAGCCCCAAGAGCTGCCAACGTTTTTTACCAGCTCCACTCACATGTCTTTAACTGCCTGCAGGTGTGTTATTGTATTTTTAATATTTCGTTGGAAGCTGCCCAGAGTGGCTGGGAAAACCCACCCAGATGGGTGGGGTATGTATGTATGTATGTATGTATGTATGTATGTATGTATAAATAAATAAATAAATAAATATTATTCCCTAACCTGGTGCTGTCCAGATGTTTTGGACTACAGTTCCAAGTTTTGGACTACAGTAGGGCAGATGAGCAAAGTGATGTCTCTGCTTTTTAAAAAAGCAGAGACATCACCTTGCCAACAAAGGTCCGTATAGTTCAAGCTATGGTTTTCCCAGTAGTGATGTATGGAAGCGAGAGCTGGACCATAAAGAAGGCTGATCGCTGAAGAATGGATGCTTTTGAATTCTGGTGCTGGAGGAAACTCTTGAGAGTCCCATGGACTGCAAGAAGATCCAACCTCTCCGTTCTGAAGGAAATCAGCCCTGAGTGCTCACTGGAAGGACAGATCCTGAAGCTGAGGCTCCAAGACTTTGGCCACCTCATGAGAAGAGAAGACTCCCTGGAAAAGACCCTGATGTTGGGAAAGATGGAGGGCACAAGGAGAAGGGGACAACAGAGGGCGAGATGGTGGGACAGTGTTCTCAAAGCCACCAACATGAGTTTGACCAAACTGCGGGAGGCAGTGGAAGACAGGAGTGCCTGGTGTGCTCTGGTCCAGGGGGTCACGAAGAGGTGGATACGACTAAACGACTAAACAACAAGGGCAGATGAGAGTTGTCATCCAAACCGCCGGATCAATAAAGCGTATTATTTCCCTTCAAAGAATTCTGGGCACTGTAGTTTCCTAAGGGCTGCTGGGAACTCTGCGAGGGGTGAACAACAGTTCCCAGAATTCATTGAGGGGAGGGGATGTGTTTTGAATGTGCTTGATAGGTATAGTGTATAATCCACCAACGTCTTCATTGGGTGATACAATGTTTACTCCCCACATTATGATAAGCTTTGCCTCCTGAATTCTGAACAACTAGATGTGGAACCAAGAAAAAAACAGGCTATTGCTGGATCCAAAAATGGGGAGACAGAGAGGAACCCACTCAGCCAAAAGATATGAAGAGGATACAGGCAAGAATTTGTTCCAATCGCTTCTAAGTTTCTCGGGTGCTAGCACATATAAAACACAAGAATCCTGGAAGCTGTGGTTTGCTAAGGGTGCTGGGAATTCTAGCTCCACTAGGGGTGAACTACAGTTCCCTGCTTGTAAATGTGCTCTAAATGTATGGCATGCCACCCATACATGCGTTTGTGGTGTAGTATTTTAATTAACTGTTTGTTTGTCTGCTTGTTTGTTTGTTTGTTGTTTCTATTACGTTTTATTGTAATTCACATTTGGTGTTAGCCACCCTGAGCCTGACCCTGTCCGGGGAGGGCGGGGTACAAATAAAAAAATATTTATTATTTATAGTAAGATTTACAAGCCAAATAAGCACTTGGGGCTTCTGATATCAGGAAAGAAATGAGAATGGGTTGGGAGGAGGGAACAGGCAGTGTGGACAGAATAAATACAGCAATGCCCTCCCACCCAATTTTTAAAAAATGCCTCCTGGTCTATCAAGCAAGTGGAACCTGCGCCGTGATTCAGCAGAACCAATTAGCAACAGGGCAAAGAACAGAAGGAGGAATTTATTCACACTCCAGGCAATTAACCTACAATTAACCTTCGGGATTCATTGCAGCAGGATGCAATGCGATGGCCATAGCATCAGCTGCTCTCTTTCTTTTAGAAAAAGGAAAAGAAAGAATTTGACAAATTCAAGGAGTGGAGTGGAGTTCTCAGGGCTGTCTTACGCATATGCTGCGCCAGGGTGCAAAGATCCGCCTGGCGCGGCCCCCCTGAGAGCCCGGTGCCCGGGTGCCCCGCACCCCTAGCGCCTATGGTTAAGACGGCCTTGGAAATTCCACATTCAATTTAGTTGGACCGAAGCCACAGAGTCCTGCACAAGATTACGCCTACAATACCTAGCTGTGCACCTCCACCAACTACAACTCCCATGAGCCTCAGCCATAAGACGCTGGAAGGGATGGGAGCTGTAATCCAAAATAGCTAGAGAGCACCAGGTTGGGGGGTGGGTGGGTTTGGGCTTGGGCATCCTTCCAGTGGCAAGGAGTTCCACATGTGCGGAACTGAAGCTTGAGTGCACATCCTATATGTTTTCAGTAGGCTGTCTAGCCATGAGTCCTCCTGTCTGATGTGGTGCTTTTTTTCGCTGGGAGATTCAAGATGGATGAAAGAAAGTCCTTCATGCAGTCCATAGTTAAACTGTGGAACTCCCTGCCACATTGGCCTGATCCAGCAAGCAGGCTCTTCTTGTGTTCTTATAGAACCTCCAGCTCCAGAGGCAGTCTATCCAGATTCCTAACTTTGTAGGGCCACTGTGAGAAGAGCATGTTGGGCTAGATAGGCCATCGGCCTGATCCAGCCAGCTCTCCTTATGCCCTTAAGGGCTTCCAGAGGTGCAAATAATAATAATAATAATAATAATAATAATTTGTACCCCGCCCATCTGGCTGGGTTTCCCCAGCCACTCTGGGCGGCTTCCAACAAAGATTAAAAATACATTAAAATGTCACACATTAAAAACTTCCCTGAACAGGGCTGCCTTCAGATGTCTTCTAAATGAAAGGTAGTTGTTCTTCTCTTTGACATCTGAGGGGAGGGTTTTCCACAGGGCGGGAGCCACTACCAAGAAGGCCCTCTGCCTGGCTCCCTGTAACTTGGCTTCCCGCACCTTTACAGGTGACACAGTGACAGCGTCCCTTCAAGCAGGATTTTGGGTGGACATGGGGTGGTGTGTACACACCATTCATTTAAATGACTTTCCTTCTTTTTGTTTAGGGTGCTGGGAATCGTAGCACCCTAATCATAGGTGAGGAATAAACTACAGTTCCCAGGGTTGTGATTTGCTCGGTGGGAGGAAAATGCGCTTGAAATGCACACCCTCCAACATTTCTCCCAGGGAAATAGGGACATCCTAATCAACAACAACAATCATCATCATCATCATTATCATCATCATCATCATTTTATTATTTATATCCTGCCCATCTAACTGGGTTGCCCACAGCCACTCTGGGCAGCTTCCAACATATATAATAGGGTTGCCATATTTCAAAAAGTGAAAATCTGGACAAAAAAGTTGTTGAGCTGCTTTTCGGCATGGGGGTGGGGGGGTGACAGCGCCAGCACCCGCCTCCTAGCTCCTTACTGTGGGATGTGAAACACAAGAGCAGTCAAGTACAACCTTCCTAGAGGGAACATGTTTACACATGGGGAGGAATGTTTGTCCAGCCAGCAGGTCAACTTCCTGTTTCCTTCTGGGCTGGGACAGACTTCCTCTGCATGGGACTAGAGGTGGGCGTGGCCTCACCTGTGCAGGTAAGGACAAAAGCACAGGGCATGGCAGCCATCTCTCTCTTTTTGACTACATGCATCAAAGAAGCAACATCTGCTTCGCCAAAGATGCTCTCTTGGCCTCCAGCCCAGAGAGGACAAAGGAACTGTCTCCTTATGGGCTAGTTTCCAGGTGTATGTTACTTTTCTAAGCTAAGTCTGCCTTCTGGGATCCGATTGTGAACAGAATGTGAGTGAGTAAACTCTTTATACTTTTATAGAAGGCTGTGTTGTGTCTTATCTTTTATGAAGGAATAAGGGGGAAATACCAGGACAGTTATTATAGAGGCTTTAGCTAGCCTGAGCAAATGCATCTGCTGTGAGTTTAAAAAGGGGAATGTTACTCTGCTAAAATTGTGAACTTGTTAACACAAGTTGGAAAGGGATATAATCAGACAATATATCCTCTCCTGCATCCCTGAACATTCCCACACTTACCCTCTCCTCATCCTTGCAGGGAGGAATCACCCTGAAAATGAAGAGATCTGCAGTTGTTGGGCTTCATTCTGATCATCTGGAGTTTGGTCTGGCGTGCACAGCACTGATTTAATTGATATTGCACAAGGCTGACCTGCCTGATGGATCCGTGTGCTCGAGCTCTTTCCCTCCCTCCTCCTCTGCCCCCCCCCACTTCCAAAGGAATCTGCACGTCTGCCAAGAACGCAGCTCCCTGGCTGATCTCTCCGTGAGCTCCCTGGATTTTCTAGGAAGACAACAAAGGCCTAAGACAAAGGCCTAGTAGGGGAGGGAGCAGGTGGGGGGGGGCACATCTGGCAGCTCTGCTGTTCATTGTGGGGCTCCCCAAGCAGGTGGCGATGAATTATCCATGAGCGTCTGAGACGCCAGGAGCGATTCGGCTTCCTAGAGGGGTGGGGGAGAGGCTGAAACGCCCCCCCTTCCTGGTTCTTCCTTTGGGGGTGCAGCAATTTCATCCTGACCCGCTCTTCCCAAACACGTCCCCATGGAGCCTCAATTTAAAGGCCTTCCCCGCCTCCTATAGATCTCCCCACTCCACCCTATTCTTTCCAAGCCCCCTTTGGGCAGGATTAATTTATGCCACTGTCTCATTAACATCTAATTAATCATCCATTAGCCGCCCCCGTGGCTGCAGCGGCGGCACCGGTAAATTAATCTTACAGGCTGTACGCCGGAGCCCTGATTAAACTGTGCAGGGTGCGGGAAGGTCGCCCGATCAGCAAAACTGACATGCCAGGCTGCCGGAGAGAGTCGCAGAAATGTCGAACGGTGGAGGTGGAAGGGGACCCCCAGGGTCATCTAGTCCAGCCCACGGGAAGTGGGGAGGGATGGACATCTTGGAGACGGGAGAGGAAAGTCGAATCCGCACCGCACCAGAATGAAATCGCATTTAAAGCACACGGCTCCCGCAAAGAATCTTGGGAACTGTAGTTTCCTCGACAGCGCTATAATTCCCAGCACCCACAGCAAACTAGAGTTTCCATGAGTCTCTGAGCGAATCCGTGTGCTTTAAAATGTGATTTGGATCTGATGTAAAGGTACTATGTGGACCAGCCCAGACAGGCATGAGCGGCACGTATTAACCTCAGTAGAAGGATCAGGGTCACGGGGAACCATTTAGTCCAGCACATTAGCCTCTCGCAGTAACCAAGGAGTTGTCTCTTCTGGAAAGCTGCCAAGCAAGACTTGAGTACAACAGCAGCTGTCTCCCCAGCAACTGAGATTGGCAGGTATCCTGCCTCCAAAAATGAATGGAGCGTGTGAGCTCACAGCACTCTCTGTCCTGACGCTTTTCCATTTGACTTGATATTGACATAGGATTGGTGAGAGGGGGGTCAGTCTGGATGATATCCAGGGGTCCCTACCAAGCCTGTGATCTTGTATCTGAGGTTTAGAATCTAGTACAGATCCCGAACGCCCTGGAAACTCGGAAGGGATTGTTCTGGTTTGCGGACATTCTTTTGGAACCCAAACATTGGGCGGGGCTTCCACGGCTTCTGATTGGCTGCAGGAGGCTGGATAAGATCAGAGGGCAATGGAAGGGTAAGAGGGGAAAGGTGGGAGTTTGGCATCCTTCCTGTTGTGGGAGGGGCGAAGATTCAGACTGACCAACTATCATCAATGTGAGCAGGCGAGAAGCCGTGCTCTGGATGTGATTTGTTGAAAATAAACGTACATACAGAACACTAAAATACAATAACCTATTAAACATTAAAAGCTTCCCTAAACAGGGCTGCCTTCAGATGTCTTCTAAAAGTCTAGTAGTTGTTTATCTCTTTGACATCTGCTGGAAGGGCATTCCACAGGGTGGGCGCCACCACCGAGAAGGCCCTCTGCCTGGTTCCCTGTAACTTGGCTTCTCGCATTGAGGGAACTGCCAGAAGGTCCTCAGAGCTGGACCTCAGTGTCCGGGCTGAATGATGGGGGTGGAGACGCTCCTTCAGATATACTGGGCCTTTGAGGCCCTTTAGGGCTTTAAAGGTTAGCACCAACACTTTGAATTGTGCTTGGAAATGTCCTGGGAGCCAATGTAGGTCTTCCAAGAATGGTGTTATATGGTCTCGGCAGCTGCTTCCAGTCACCAGTCTAGCTGCCGCATTCTGGATTAGTTATACCTGGCAGCTGATTGGGGGAAAGGCCCACCCATTTGTTCTATAGCACAGAGCAAATTATTTTGTCATGCTAAATTGTGGTACTTAACTAGCCAGCCAAAAGCATGACCTAGACCAGGCACCCCCAATCTCGGCCCTCCAGATGTTTTGGGAGTACAAGTCCCATCATCCCTTGCTAACAGGACCAGTGGTCAGGGATGATGGGAATTGTAGTCCCAAAACATCTGGAGGCTGAGTTTGGGGGTGCTTGACCTAGACAAAGAGACTGCCTTGGCAAGCTTGCTTTGATATCTTCTAATCCCCTCCCCAAACCAATGTACAGGATCCTGAGAACTGGAAGGGGATCAGGGCATCATCCGGACTGACCCCCCCACTCCACCTAACTCACAAAAATACAGTGGTACTTCGGGTTACAGACGCTTCAGGTTACAGATGCTTCAGGTTACAGACTCCGCTAACCCAGAAATATTACCTCGGGTTAAGAACTTTGCTTCAGGATGAGAACAGAAATCGCGCAGCGGCAGCAGAGGCCCCATTAGCTAAAGTGGTGTCTCAGGTTAAGAACAGTTTCAGGTTAAGTACGGACCTCCGGAACGAATTAAGTTCTTAACTCCAGGTACCACTGCATGCTTGTATGGTTCTTTTAATGAAGGGACCACAAACCCATTTTACAGGTGGGGTAAAGGGAAGCCAAGCCTTTGTTAAAAGCACCCTCCAAGCATTCCTACTTAGAGGCGTGTTTCTGGTCCTTTTCCCTGGAAAGCCACCTTCCCTGTATTTGCCCTTTTGAAGATCCCTTATTAGAATTCCATCTGCCTCCCACCCTGGCCCTGTCAGCCTTCAGGGTCCAGCTCTCACACACAGTGATATCTCTGAGCAGGAAGCGGAACACATCCTGTCTTTGACGCACGTGTGTGTCAAGATGCACGCATGAGCACTGAGGCAGCGCCGCGCAATGCTCACAGCCTGTCTTTTCGGTGCCTGTCTCTCCTGAACTGCGGCTTTTTGTTGTTGTTATGTTTTTAGCCAAAAGGACAATGGCCCTTCCTGGCATTTGAGCCATCGATGGAGGAGAGATGCTTTTGCCCCTGGTAATAGTGGACGACTCACAAATCCATCCTTGGTGTGAGAAACAGGACATATCCAGCATCTCCCTGTTTTATTTTATTTATTACATTTGTGGGTTAAACCACAGAGCCCAGGAGTTGCCGATCGGAAGGTCGGCGGTTCTAATCTCTGCGACGGGTGAGCTCCCGTTGCTCGGTCCCTGCTCCTGCCAACCTAGCAGTTAGAAAGCATGTCAAAGTGCAAGTAGATAAATAGGTACTGCTCCGGCGGGAAGGTAAACGGCGTTTCCGTGCGCTGCTCTGGTTCGCCAGAAGCGGCTTAGTCATGCTGGCCACATGACGCGGAAGCTGTACGCCGGCTCCCTCGGCCAGTAAAGCGAGATGAGCGCCGCAACCCCAGAGTCGGTCACGTCTGTGTACCACGTTTTCCTCCAAGGAGTTTGAGGTGGTGCACATGGTTGTGCTCCTCTCCACAACAACCATGCGAGGTAGGGCTGAGAGACAGGGACCGGCTCCCAAGCTCACCCGGCGAGCTTCGTGGCTGAGTGGGAATTTGAACCCAAGCCTCTCCCGAGTCCTAGTCCTCATTTCATGCCCACAATAGCCCTGCGAGGGCGGCTAAGCTGAGTGACGGCGACTGGACCCCAGCACTTCTTTAGGGGGTAGTTTCCGCTACATGCCGCTTCAGGCATGCTGAGACCACCCACGAAACTCTGCCACGCTCCCCTTGCTCTGTCTTGCCTCAGCCGCCTTGCAGTCTGCAGTTAATTAGAAGAACCCGGCGTGTCAGTGGAAGGGTGCAGAGATCAGAAAAGCTGACATGCCTTGCGGGAAGCGTCAATGAGATCCCCAAAGATGTCGCTGACAAATTTCCAGATGTCACTCACGCTCTCTTCTCTCCTCACTGCCTGTCCGTGTCAAGCTCACTTGCTTTCCTTCTTCCCATCATGCTGAGCTGCCCAGGGGTGCTGGGAGTTGTAGTTCCAAAGATCCAGAGGGCAGCAGGTTGGAGGCGGCTGGCCGGAAACCTGAGGTCTCACACAAGCCCCCCTGCGCCCCCCAGCAAAGCAGGTTGCGGTGCTTGTTGAAGGGCAAGGAAAAGACACTCTGCACATGCTCTGGGTTACTCTGTTGTGGCTATATATATTGCTCTGCAGCACCCCCTACTGCTGGGTGGGAAAGTTTATTTTATTTCATAAAATTTACATACCACTAGGTTGTAAAAAAAAAATTACCCCAACCCTCATACAGATCCAATGAAAAAGTTATCGGTAAGAAAAGCGAACAACGATAAGTTAAGACATTGTGGTTGTGGTTGTTGTTTAGTTGTTTAGTGGTGTCCGACTCTTCGTGACCCCCTGGACCAGAGCACTCATGTCTTCCACTGCCTCCCGCAGTTTAAATAACATTAGACTAAAAGCAGATTAAAACTTACATCAACTTCTGAAGCATCTGGGTGGGTTTGTCTAAAGAAAGATTATTTTTATTATTTTTGCAGGGGCTGAAGAGGGGACAGTGAAGGCTTGACATCAAGAGGCCGGGAGTTTCAAAGTGCAGGTGCTGCAATCACACTATGTGATTCTTACAAAAGCAGAACGGGGATTATGGGTGATCTCGGGGTAAGGCGATCTGGGAGGTCAACCATTCTCAAGTTCTTAAGGGGTTCATTAAAGCTTTAAAGGTTTTCCCAGTAGTGATGTATGGAAGTGAGAGCTGGACCATCAAGAAGGCTGATCGCCAAAGAATGGATGCTTTTGAATTCTGGTGCTGGAGGAGACTCTTGAGAGTCCCATGGACTGCAAGAAGATCAAACCTCTCCATTCTGAAGGAAATCAGCCCTGAGTGCTCACTGGGAGGACAGATCCTGAAGCTGAGGCTCCAAGACTTTGGCCACCTCATGAGAAGAGAAGACTCCCTGGAAAAGACCCTGATGTGGGGAAAGATGGAGGGCCCAAGGAGAAGGGGACGACAGAGGACGAGATGGTGGGACAGTGTTCTGGAAGCTACCAGCATGAGTTTGACCAAACTGTGGGAGGCAGTGGAAGACAGGAATGCCTGGCGTGCTCTGGTCCAGGGGGTCACGAAGAGGCAGACACGACTAAGCGACTAAACAACAACATCCTAATAGTAATGCATTGATTGACCTTGGGTCTGGGTGATCAGCCGCCATCTCTTGGACCAGCTGCCAACAGGGATGTTGTGAGGATGAAATGGGGAGGAGCAGAACCACACACACATCACCCGGAGAGCCTCGGAAGATCAAAACCTGCTTCCGGACGCAATGATGCTCTGTGGACCAAATCAGAGCTGCCTCCAGCCCCTTCCTCCTCCTGCCTTCACCTCCAGCCCGGCTCTACCGATTCTGACTCATACTTGACCTTCCGGCTAGCTCATTAAAGGAAAAACTAAACGAACCTGGCACGCTTCCAGGCTGCCAGCTGTTTGCGGACGAGCGCCAAGGTCTCCTCTTCCTGCTTCAGCCTGCTGGAACATCTGCAAATACACAGGGGCGGCAGACCCTTGGCATCAGCAGCTCCCCGCACCCCCACTGCCCATGCAAGGAGCGCCGCTATGAATCCTGCAGCCCGGAGGCAAGGGGAGCTGGCAGAAAGCCACGGTCGAGTTTGCTGCAACTGCCTGCCTCGCACTCGCTTCTCTTGACAGGTGTGAACTCTGGTTCCCGCCCGCCCCCTTCTTCAGTGCACCAATGTGGGTCATCGAGCCAGCCAGCTGCACAGCGCGGCTGAGCCAGCTGGTAGCTCTTCCGACTCATGTCGTGCCTACATGCCCGGGGCGTAGCCCCAGAACCTCTTTGCGGCACTAGGGCGAGTGGAGGGAAACAGGAATGGGGAGAAGAGAGGGGGCGAGGCTGCTGGCGCATGGGAAAAAGGGCTGGTCCCTGCGTCCATCAGATGTAGGCCTCTGCAAGGCTGGGGTGAGGGGTTGGCATTGCCAGGTGATGCCCAGGTAGGAGACCTGGCCTACTGCCAGTTCATAGAATTGTAGAAAAACCATGAGAAAGAGCATCTCAACCTGCAATGCAGGAATCTCAGCTAAAGCATCAATTGCTGGAGCCTCTTGCTTATGAAAGGCTATAAGGTCGGCGGTTCGAATCCCCGTGACTGGGTGAGCTCCCATTGCTCGGTCCCTGCTCCTGCCAACCTAGCAGTTCGAAAGCACGTCAAAGTGCAAGTAGATAAATAGATACCACTCCGGCGGGAAGGTAAACGGCGTTTCCGTGCACTGCTCTGGTTCGCCAGAAGCGGCTTAGTCATGCTAGCCACATGACCCGAAAAAATTGTCTGTGGACAAATGCCGGCTCCCTCGGCCAGTAAAGCGAGATGAGCGCCGCAACCCCATAATTTTTATTAATAATAATAATAATAATTTATTATTTATACCCCGCCCATCTGGCTGGGCTTCCCCAGCCACTCTGGGCGGCTTCCAAAAGAATATTAAAATACCATAATACATCAAACACTAAAAGCTTCCCTGAACAGGGCTGCCTTCAGATGTCTTCTAAAAGTTTGGTAGTTATTTTTCTCTTTGACATCTGATG
Organism: Podarcis vaucheri; assembly: GCF_965113315.1. Lineage (NCBI taxonomy): Eukaryota > Metazoa > Chordata > Lepidosauria > Squamata > Lacertidae > Podarcis > Podarcis vaucheri. The sequence continues at coordinate 4,198,594 of NC_138765.1, read as the reverse complement.
GGAGGGCGTTCCACAGGGCGGGTGCCACCACCGAGAAGGCCCTCTGCCTGGTTCCCTGTAACTTGGCTTCTCGCAGTGAGGGAACCGCCAGAAGGCCCTCGGAGCTGGACCTCAGTGTCCGGGTAGAACGATGGGGGTGGAGACGCTCCTTCAGAGTCGCCAGACTTCCCCAGAGTCGTCCGTGACTGGACTTAACAGTCAGGGGTCCCTTTACCTTTACTTCTACTACTAATTTATTATTTATACCCTGCCCATCTGGCTGAGTTTCCCCAGCCACTCTGGGCAACTCCCAGCAGAATATTAAAAACACAATAACATCAAACATTAAAAACTTCCCTAAACAGGGCTGCTTACAGATGTTTTATAAAAGTCAAGTAGTTGTTTACAGTGGTACCTCGGTTTACGAACTTAATCCATTCCGGAAGTCCGTTCTTAAACCAAAACAGTTCGTAAACCGAGGCGTGCTTTCCCTAATGAGGCTAGGTCTGCCTTCTGGGATCCGATTGTGAACAGAATGTGAGTAAACTCTTTTTATACTTTTATATAAGACTGTGTCATGTCTTATCTTTTATGAAGGAATAAGGGGGAAATATCAGAACATTTATTCTAGAGGCTTTAGCGAGCCTGAGCTAATGCATCCGCTGTCAGTTTAAAAAGGGGAATGTTACTCTGCTAAATTGTGAACTTGTTAACACAAGTTGGAAAAGCTGTAATCAGACAATATATCCTCTCCTGCATCCCTGAACATTCCCACAAAATCCACCACTAATTCAGTATTCTTTGTTCAATGACATGCTGCAGTTTGCTCCCAAAAAGAAACAATGGAACTCACTGCCACAGGAGGCAGGATTGGCCGCAAAATATAATGGTTTTAAAAGAGGATTGGACCAATTCATGGAGGGGGAGATGACTACCAGCCATGATGGCTCTGCTTTCTGCCTCCACAATCTGGAAACCAGAGGAGGGGAGAGTTGCTCTTGTGATCGGATCCTGCTTGCCAGTTTCCTACAGGTATTTGGGTGTCCAGAGGCAGCGAAGCTTCGGAATCCCAGTTGCTTGAAACTGCAGGAGGGGAGAGAGAGAGCTGATTGTAGGTTTCCCATGATGGGCACCTACCGTATTTTTCATCCCATAGGATGCTCTGTCCCATAGGATGCACCTAGTTTTTTGGGGGGGGAATAAAGGAAAAAATTTCCTCCTTTATTTCCCCCCCCAAAAGCAGGTCGGGGAAACCGAACCAGGTCGAGGAACAGCGGGATGGCGGTGCTGCGCCTCCCTGCTGTCCCCCGAGCTTGTGGGGCTGGCCGATGTCTGCCCGGCGCGAGGGGCGCTCTGCTTCAGGGACCTCCCGCAGGGCTGCCTAGGCTGCGGATGTGTTCCCGAAGCGCCGGGCGCTCTGCTTTCAGGATGCCCGACGCTCCGGGAAGCAGGCTGCTATCCGCAGCCTAGACAGCCCTGCGGGACCTCCCACAGGGCTGCCTAGGCTGTGGATGTCTTCCTGAAGCCTGGAGAGCAAGAGGGGTCGGTGCGCACCGACCCCTCTCGCTCTCCAAGCTTCAGCAAAAGCCTGCATTCACCCCATAGGACGCACCCAGATTTCCCCTTCATTTTTGGAGGGGAAAAAGTGTGTCCTATAGGGCGAAAAATACGGTAGTTGGCCACTGTGAGAACAGGTTACTGGACTACATTGGGCATTGGCCTCACCCAGTAGGTTCTTATGATCTCAAGCATTGCAGAACCAGGGGTGGAGGTGATCTGCTCTGGGTGTCATCACAGAGGGGAGTGACATTTGGTGCGTCATCTCCCTGCCCGCGACTGTTGCCTACCCCGAGCTGTTGAGGGAAGCGGGTGAGTTGCGCCGCTTTGCCAGTGGCCTTCCCTCCTCGTTTGACAGCCCTGTGCCCCTGGGGTGCTGGAGGAGGCGGGCAGGGAGATGACGGGAAGGAGGATGGCAAGCAAACAAACAAGCCAAGGGTGGAGGGAATGAGAGAAACAAAAGCTCCCTCGAATCAGGACCCAAACCCTGCAACCCCCCCAAAAGCTCAACAGCCTACTGATGAAAGAAGAATGGCAGATGAAATTGATGGACTATGCAGAATTGGATAAATTAACAGGAAGGATTCGAAACCTACGGGACCAGAGATTCTTAGAAGGCTGGAGTAAATATATGAACTATTTGGAAAGTAATAGTAATGAACGGATTACGCAAAGTAGGACGGCAAGACGTTTTGTAAGGGGAACTATATGAAATATTGCAAGGAAGACTACGAGGAGAATTATTAGTTGATAATAATTAAGAGTAATAGATATATTAAGAAATGCAGAATAAGCGATAAAGTACGGAAAATCATCAGAGGTGTTGACGGAAGTCTAAAACAATGTGTAAGATAAGAAGTTATGTTATGTGATGGTTGGAAATGATATGTTAAACACACACACACACACACACACACACAAAAGCTCAACAATCTTGGCCCACCCTACCCTAAAAAAAAACCACTCAACAAACTTTGGTCAATTCTTCAGGCAACAACTCCAGGCAATGGCGACGGGTAGATCACAGCCAGTATAGTTAAAGCTATGGTTTTCCCAGCAGAGAGAGCTGGACCATAAAGAAGGCTGATCGCTGAAGAATGGATGCTTTTGAATTCTGGTGCTGGAGGAGACTCTTGAGGGTCCCATGGACTGCAAGAAGATCAAACCTCTCCATTCTGAAGGAAATCAGCCCTGAGTGCTCACTGGAAGGACAGATCCTGAAGCTGAGGCTCCAAGACTTTGGCCACCTCATGAGAAGAGAAGACTCCCTGGAAAAGACGCTGATGTTGGGAAAGATGGAGGGCCCAAGGAGAAGGGGACGACAGAGGACGAGATGGTGGGACAGTGTTCTCGAAGTTACCAACATGAGTTTGACCAAGCTGTGGGAGGCAGTGGAAGACAGGAGTGCCTGGCGTGCTCTGGTCCAGGGGGTCATGAAGAGTCAGACACGACTAAACAACAACAACAACAAGTACCGTATTTTTCGCTCTATAACACGCACCAGACCATAACACGCACATAGTTTTTAGAGGAGGAAAATCTGTAGGCATGCCACCCGTATGCATATCCTCCATAACACACACAGACATTTCCCCTTACTTTTTAGGAGGAAAAAAGTGAGTGTTATGGTGCAACAAATACGGTAGTTTGCAGTCTCTTTGGAGTCCAACGGGACTTCCACGTGTGTATGTGTGTGTGTGGGGGGGGTGACAAGAAATTTTCTGCACCGGGTACCACCTGACCTTGCTACGCCACTGTGCAGAACAGCCCATAGAACAGTGTGATGTGTGAATGATCCATGCTGCAAGTTTATCCCTGGAAGAAAAGCAACAGCTCTGAAGGGGCCTTTACAACTCTTGATCTAGAGTAACTTGGACGTAGATTTGTAGCTGTGCTTACAGCTCTGGCGACTCGTTAGGTCATGGACTCCACATCCCTGCCCACCTCCCCAGATTTGCACCTTGGTCTGATTAGTGGGGTGTTTTTTTAAGGAGAAAGCGAAGTGTATCTCGCAAACCTGAAGTCTGCCCCCTCTACTTAGTGGAAGCAGTGGGAGGACTTGCCGGTGGAGCTGATGGAGATTAATGACTTCTTCTCTGGTTTCCTTACTCTAATGCTGCTGCTTTGCAGACTTTGAATTAAATGGGGTTTAAAACTGAAACATATGAATATTGATGTTTCGGGTGGGTTTTTAGTTATTTTTCGCCTATTGCTTGCTTAGTGATTTGGGGGTGAGTGTTATTGTATTTGTTTGCCAGCATGCTATGGATTTTTCTGTTTTTATATTGCAAACCGTCCTGGGATCCTCGGAGGTATAGAAATTTAATTAATAATAATGATAACTGGATCAACTATGTAAAGGTTTGTTAGCCAACTGTGGATGTTATGTGCAGTGAAGGAATCTTTTCCTTTTGTTTAGGGGAATTCCAATGGCAACATTTGCTAGAGGGCTGACGTGGATTTCAAATACCTGCCTTGCGTTCAATATGTTTTGTGCCCGTGTTATTCATTTTCTTACTTCGTAAAAAATTATACACCGCTTGATCACAGCAAATCAACAAGCACTCAGAGTGGTTTACGAAAAGGAGAAAGCGATGAAACCATCCATACGGAAAAATTGCAGCCACAATTTAAAGACTTTTGAAAAGTTAAAATAACAATGGGCAAAAAACAGACTAGAATTTGCACGAACTTTATAAACATTGGGGGGCAGGGCAGTAGTGTTTTTAGTAAAAGGTAAAAGGACCCCTGACCATTAGAGGTCCAGTCGGGACTGACTCTGGGGTTGCGGTGCTCATCTCGCTTTATTGGCTGAGGGAGCTGGTGTACAGCTTCCGGGTCATGTGGCCAGCATGACTAAGCCGCTTCTGGCGAACCAGAGCAGCGCACGGAAACCCCTTTTACCTTCCTGCCGGAGCGGTACCTATTTATCTACTTGCAATTTGACTTGCTTTCAAACTGCTGGGTGGGCAGGAGCAGGGACCGAGCAATGGGAGCTCACCCCGTCCCAGGGATTCAAACTGCCGACCTTCTGATCGGCAAGCCCTAGGCTCTGTGGTTTAACCCACAGCGGCACCCGTGTCCCATAGTGTTTTTAGCATGTGCCAAAAACAGTATAGTGAAGGCCCTTGCCTGATATCAAGAGGCAAGGAGTTCCAAAGTTTAAGCACTACCACACTCAACGATAGATTTTTCACAAATGCGGGACGGGAATTATGTGGCACCTGTAACTGTGCCAGAGGGGAAGGCAGGTCAATTGATCCCAAGCTGTTATGGGCTTCATATACTAATAGTGACACCTTGAACTTGTCCCGGTCCTTGATATATTTGCTGTGCTGCTTTGTGTTAGGTTTCTGTTATGCCACTGTGCAGTTCTTGGAGTCACAAGACTAAGCTGAACGTCTGGAGTTTGCTACATGTACAGCCAGGGTCTATTTGGTCGTGCAAGAAGCAAACAACACATAAGCTTAAGTTCTTGTGAAGCTGAACTGAATGCACTGTCTTATACACTTGTGGATTGTGACTGGTTGTTACAATTGTGTAAAGACATGAAAATCCCTGTTAAGTGTCCAGTCCAGGTTTATCAAGACAACAAAGCATGTTTGGCTTTGCTGACTTCTGAAGGTTGTAAGCAAAGCACAAAGCACTTGCAATTGAAGCTGCAACATGCTAGAGAATGTGTTCAGAAAGGACTCGTAACAGTGTCCTACATGCCAGGTAATGAAATTCCTCCTGATTTATTGTCCAAGGTTGTTCCAAGGGATCAACACTGTACCTATGTACAGAAACTGGGTTTGTACTGACACACTGCCCAGTGGTGTTCACAGAAAGGGGGAGGATGTTAGCTTTCTGTTATGCCACTGCGCAGTTCTTGGAGTCACAAGACTCTGTTGACATTCCAGGCTGTTGGAAGTCTCACGGCAGACGGATGTTGAAGTTACTGGTTTCCCGTGTCTTGTTGTTTTCTGTCTCTCACAGAGATCAGATGCATATTCTTTTCTGTCTTGCGTAGTTAGAAATAAAGTAGCAATGTAGCACATATTTCTGGCTCCTTCTGCTGTTGTCTGAATACTCTGCGCAATGGAGAGCGTGCCTGAAGTCTCATTCAAAGGCTTAGGTCGTTAATCACCGTCGGAGGAGTAGCCAGTACAGCTCAGTCGTACGGAGGCTCCGACACTTTGAGCATAATTTGGGAAAGCTGCATAGAAATACCAAATTTTTTGCTCTATAAGGCTCCTTTTTTCCCTCCTAAAAAGTAAGGGGAAATGTGTGTGCATCTTATGGAGCGAATGCAGGCTGCACAGCTATTCCAGAAGCCAGAACAGCAAGAGGGATTGCTGCTTTCACTGCACAGCGATCCCTCTTGCTGTTCTGGCTTCTGAGATTCAGAATATTTTTTTCTTGCTTTCCTCCTCCAAAAACTAGGTGCGTCTTATGGTCTGGTGTGTCTTATAGAGCGAAAAATACAGCAAGCTTGATGATAATGGGCAGTAGAGGGAATAATTTTTTGTTTTTGATTTTAGGGGGCCAGGTCTGAAGACTGCTGTCGTCCGATGACTCCCCACTCGATGCCAGACTTTGAAGGGGTACGAGGAAACCCAAACTCTGGGGCAGAACTTTCTCTCCTCCAACATGACCTGTGGGCAGGTAGGGCAAAGTTCAGTGTCGCGCCGTTACAAACCTTACGCCTGTGCAAGCTTTTCCACTTGGCCAATGGAGCGACACCCCCTCCACCCAAATCCAGGGCTGGGGGTTCTCCCAAACCCTTGAGAACCAATTTCTTTTTTGGGGTGTGTGCAAGGCATCTCCCGACAGCATGCACCACGCGAATCTTGCATGTGGATTTCGCACTCGGAGAGAAAGGGCGAGAGGAAGCCTCTCTTATTAAGAAAGGGGACGCTTCTCTCCCGAGCCCATTTTAATAATGGATGGAACTGTCAGTTCCGAAGTGGCTCTGCGTGGGATTGGCTGTCCTTTGAAATGCCTTTTGCTGTTTCCTCTCCTCAGATGCCCAGATGCGCGGGGACCCGGGTCGCCCCTCTCTAGAGCTGCACGTAGGCAGTGCCATTTAGAGAGACGTTCCAGAGGAGGGCACCTGTCAGATCATGTTCCCGGCCCCACACTGCGCTCACATGCAGACATATTTTGCATTAATTGAGAGCGATGGCTCGTGCGATGGCACCAAGAACGCTGGAGATGCAGCGCTCCTCGGACCGCGGCCCCTCTCGCTGGCAGACCAGGCAGCTGAGGTGCCCCTGCTGTGGGCATTAAGGTGGGCACACTGTCCCATTCTATTTTTGTGCCTTGGGGGGGGGTCCTTTGTTAAAAGAGCGCGGCAGTTGTGGATGGATGATGCCCCGTGTCCTGTTAGCCAACGAAGCTTAGAATCTAACAAGTCTCTTTGTAAGACAGCGACAGGGCCAGATCAAGACCCTAATCACTTAAAAGATTTCAGTGCCTCCATATAGAATCATAGAATCATAGAATCCTAGAGTTGGAAGAGACCACAAGGGCCATCGAGTCCAACCCCCTGCCAAGCAGGAAACACCATCAGAGCACTCCTGACATATGGTTGTCAAGCCTCTGCTTAAAGACCTCCAAAGGAGGAGACTCCACCACACTCCTTGGCAGCAAATTCCACTGTCAAACAGCTCTTACTGTCAGGAAGTTCTTCCTAATGTTTAGGTGGAATCTTCTTTCTTGTAGTTTGGATCCATTGCTCCGTGTCCGCTTCTCTGGAGCAGCAGAAAACAACCTTTCTCCCTCCTCTATGTGACATCCTTTTCTATATTTGAACATGGCTATCATATCACCCCTTAACCTCCTCTTCTCCAGGCGAAACATGCCCAGCTCCCTTAGCCGTTCCTCATAAGGCATCGTTTCCAGACCTTTGACCATTTTGGTTGCCCTCCTCTGGACACGTTCCAGTTTGTCAGTGTCCTTCTTGAATTGCGGTGCCCAGAACTGGACACAGTACTCCAGGTGGAAGACCTAATTTGAATTTTTAACAATGAGAAGCTGTAAAATAAAACTGTACTTTTCAGAATGAAACAAAACCTACAGCAAAATGATGTTTGTTTTGGTATGCTTCTACTTTACATTTGCAACTTTTTCTCTCCCTTTTTCTGGCTGCAAAGCCTTTGATCAGATCCTCAAAAAACCAATCTTACGCCACACATCTGCTTCTATACTTAGTAAAGGCATCCTGCCTGCCTTGTTGCCTCGTTGTTCTCTTGGATTTTTAATAGACCTCAGCTGAGAAAAGGAACGCTCAGCTGAACAATCTGTGACCATGAGTGTTAAAAATCTGACAATGGAAAATTTCTGTCTTGCCCCCTTTCCTTGGTGCATGAGCTTATTTTGCTTAATAGTTAATCTAGCCCCGGACAATGACCTCAACTGAGGACATTCCCCCCAAAACGAGCTCCAGTTGAGGGGGTCTTTGCATTTCTCGTGCAAAACTTCCTGGACGCCAGCCCCTTTCTCTGTACTGGCTGACAAAACCGGGTCCTCAAAATGGGAGAGGGCTTTGGCGCGTACGCACCAGCCGCCTTCCTGCGGGCGAGAAACACGAATAAGCGCAAACTCTACATTGCTTCCCCTCCTCCGCAAAAGGTTAGAACCCCAGAAGGCAGAGAAAAAGAGCACACCAAGGTATTATTATACTTTAAAACCTCATTATTATTTCAAAAGAGCCTCATGATTTTTTAACCAGACCCCCGTCTCCTGGCAGCCGAGTGCGTAACATTTGCGCATGGGGGAGAACATTGGCACGTGTGGGGAGGGAGGGGAGGTTGCTGTGGGGATAGGAAGGAAACGATGGAATCGGAGAGATCCTGGGTGTCAAGCAGTTTTTTAGGAGAGGAAGGTAGTTCGCCAATAGAGCCTCTGCTTTGAATGTAGAAGGCTCCAGGTTCAAATCCTGAGGGAGAGACAAACATACCCCATCAATAATAATAATAATAATAATAATAATAATAATAATAATAATAATTTATTATTTATACTCCGCCCATCTGGCTGGGTCCCCCCAGCCACTCTGGGCGGCTTCCAACAAAACACTAAAATGCAATAATCTATTAAACATTAAAAGCTTCCCTAAACAGGGCTGCCTTCAGATGCCTTCTAAAAGTTTGGTAGTTATTTTTCTCTTTGACATCTGGTGGGAGGGCGTTCCACAGGGCGGGCACCACTACCAAGAAGGCCCTCTGCCTGGTTCCCTGTAACTTGGCTTCTCACAGGGAGGGAACTGCCAGAAGGTCCTCAGAGCTGGACCTCAGTGTCTGGGCGGAACGATGGGGGTGGAGATGCTCCTTCAGGTATACTGGACCGAGGCTGTTTAGGACTTTAAAGGTCAGCACCAACACTTTGAATTGTGCTCGGAAACGTACTGGGAGCCATTGTAGGTCTTTTAAGTGGTCTCGGCGGCCGCCCCCAGTCACCAGTCTAGCTGCCTCATTCTGGATTAGTTGTAGTTTCCGGGTCACCTTCAGAGGGAGCCACACGTAGAGCGCATTGCAGTAATCCAAGCGGGAGATAACCAGAGCATGCACCACTCTGGTGAGACAGTCTTTGGGCAGGGAGGGTCTCATCCTGCGTACCAGATGGAGCTGATAAACAGCTGCCCTGGACACAGAATTGACCTGTGCCTCCATGGACAGCTGTGAGTCCAGAATGACTCCCAGGCTGCGCACCATCTATAACCCTGGAGGGCACTGCCGGCCCGTGCAGACAACATTGAGGCAGATGGTCCAGTGGTCTGCATAAGCCAGCTTCCTTTTCTTCCCAGGCTAATATTTTTGGGGAAAGGGAGAAATCGCACCAAAAGCTGGGCTGCACGTCACTGCAAACACACGCATAAATAGGAAAGGGTATCGCTGAGGACACCCAGGGATTGCAGGCTCAGGAAAACACGGGTGAGGTGGGTGAAGCTCATTTCGGAAGAGCCCCAGGTCTTCCGCAGAGACGCTAGACATGAACGGAGGTGGCAGGTTGGAAAGAATTTCAGGGGTCAGGCTCAAGTGAGAGAGTCTCCTGCAGTTCTCTCTTGTGGGTGCTGCAAGAAAAACCCTAAAGAGATTTAAAAAAACAAAATCAAAACTTTGGTAGGGCAAAGCAAAGTCCTCCCAGTCTCTCTGGACTGAAGCATCGTGCGCTGGCTTCAGAGCTAAACAGAGCTCTTCATCAGATGGGTTTGCAGAGTTCTGTGTAGCCCTCAAGCCAGCAGATTGGACTTCTGATTCCCACCCCCCTTATTTTGTATTATTTATTTACAGTGGTACCTCGGGTTACAGACGCTTCAGGTTACAGACTCCGCTAACCCAGAAATAACAACAACAACAACAATAATAATATGTTTTATTTATACCCCGCCCTCCCCGGCCAGATCCGGGCTCAGGGTGGCTAACACCAGTAAAATTACAGTAAAAACATAATAGGAAAAAACCCCAATTTAAAATACAGGTTAAAATGCAATTTAAAATGCAGCCTCATTTTAAAAGTAGCCCGTCAAGACCATAAGGGGAGGGAAACATAAGGGTCAGAGTGAGTCCAAACCAAACGTTTGTGGGGGGAGATCTAGGTGTTTTTTTGTGTGGGGGAAGTTATTTGTCCTGTCTTCAAGCTTTTTATGATGGAGGACCTCTGTAGCCAACCCCAACGACACGATCTCAAGATGGAAGGGGAGGGAACAGCTGCAGTCGCCTGCGATTCCTGCGCAATGTTTGCCATCTTGCCAAAGGTTGCAGGCAGCTTTACCTGCAGCAATTGCATGTTGATTGCTCTCTTAAAAGACAAAGTCCAGCAACTGGAGGAACGTGTAGCTACGCTCCAAAGAATTAGAGAGCTGGAGCTCTTCTTGGAAGCAACAGAGCACTCCGTCTCCACCAAGGAGGAGACAGGGGACTCCCCTGAGAAGGAGTCTAGTTCACCAACACAGGAGCCAGATATATGGAGAAACGTGACTCAAAGAAGTAGGAGGCCCAGGGTTCACTCTGATTGCTTAGAAATACACAATCGCTTTGAGGTCCTCTCCCCTAGCATGGAAGACGAAGAGCAGACTCCATTTGAGGATCTCTCCCTCATTACAGTCGATCAGGTATATGAAGACGAGCAGCAAAGTCAGTCCTCAGGGAATGTGCAGGCGACCTTGGAACGGACAGCTCACGGAAGAACCCCGACCAAACCCAAGAGGAGGCGTGTAGTGGTGATAGGGGATTCCCTACTGAGGGGAACAGAAGCAGTGATCTGTGGGCCTGACAAGATGTCTCGGGAAGTGTGCTGTCTCCCCGGGGCTAAGATCCAAGATGTAACTGAACGACTGCAAGGAATCATAAAACCCACTGACAAATACCCCTTCCTCTTGGTTCATGTGGGAACCAATGACACTGCAAGCAATAGCCTCCAGAAGATCAAAAGAGACTACGAGGCTCTCGGCAGGAAATTGAAGCAACTAAATGCACAAATTGTCATCTCATCTGTCCTCCCAGTTGAACGACGTGGCCCAGGGAGAGAGGGGAAAATAGTGGAAGTGAACAGCTGGCTTCGCAAATGGTGTAAACAGGAACGGTTTGGATTCTTAGATCACGGACTCCAGTTTCTTGAAGATGGACTTCTGGCAAGTGATGGGCTGCACCTCACAACGGTTGGGAGAAATGTTTTTGCCAAAAATCTCAGAAACCTCATCAGGAGGGCTTTAAACTGACTAATGTGGGGGAGGGAGACAGTGCTCCTGAAGGTAGGAGCCTATCAATTAATGAAGATGATCATCCAAATGTCATAGACCAAATGGAGAAAACAGCACACGGACCTAGTGGTGGGAGGAAAAAATCCTTAAATAAGAGACACGGGGGAATGAGTAATGGACTTCAATGTCTGTACACTAATGCGCAAAGCATGGGAAATAAACAAGATGAGCTTGAGCTCTTGGTACAGCAAACTAAATATGACATAATAGGCATCACTGAAACCTGGTGGGATAAGTCCCACGATTGGAATGTAATAATGGGGGGATACAATCTATTTCAGAGAAACAGACCAGACAAGAAAGGAGGAGGAGTGGCGTTATATGTCAGGGATGTGTATACCTGTGAAGAGATCCAAGATTTAGATCCTCAAAGCCAAAGTGAGAGCATTTGGGTCAAAATTAAGGGAGAGAAGAATAACAGAGACCTCATTGTGGGAGTTTACTATAGATCCCCAAGCCAAACGGAGGACATAGATGATGCCTTCCTGGAACAGATGGCCAAGCATGCAAAAGGAAGGGAGATAGTAGTAATGGGGGACTTCAATTACCCGGATATTTGTTGGACGTCAAACTCAGCCAAGAGCATAAGGTCAAACAGATTCCTCACTGGCCTTGCAGACAACTTCATTGTCCAGAAAGTGGGAGAAGCAACAAGAGGAACAGCCATTTTAGATCTGGTCCTAACCAATGTTGATGACCTGGTTAGTGGGGTAGAAGTGGAAGGATCATTAGGCGCGAGTGATCATGCTCTTCTGAAGTTTACTATACAGTGGAAAGGAGCAGCCAAGCATACTAGGACTCAATTTCTTGACTTTAAGAAAGCCGACTTCATAAAACTTAGGGAAGTGCTGGGTGAGATCCCATGGACAACAATACTAAAAGGAAAGGGAGTTCATGATGGCTGGGAGTTTGTTAAGAGGGAGATACTAAAAGCACAACGTCAGGCAATACCAATGAGACGGAAACATGGAAGGTGCCTAAAGAAGCCAGGGTGGCTATCTAAAGAACTTTTAACTGAATTAAGATTAAAAAAGGATGTGTACAAAAAATGGAAAAGGGGGGAAACCACCAAAGAGGAATTCAAACAAATAGCCAGCACATGTAGACACAAAGTCAGAAAGGCTAAAGCACAGAATGAACTCAGGCTTGCTAGAGAGGTTAAAAGCAACAAAAAAGGCTTTTATGGGTATGTTCGTAGCAAAAGGAAGAACAAAGAAACTGTGGGGTCACTCAGAGGAGAAGATGGTGAAATGCAAACAGGGGACACAGAAAGGGCTGAACTACTCAATGCCTTCTTTGCCTCAGTCTTCTCCGATAAAGAAAACAATGCCCGACCTGAAGAATTTGGAGCAAATGATTCAGCAAAGGAAACACAGCCCAGAATAACTAAGGAGATAGTACAAGAATATTTGGCTAGTTTAGATGTATTCAAGTCTCCAGGGCCAGATGAACTGCATCCAAGAGTATTAAAAGAACTGGCAGATGTGATCTCAGAACCACTGGCAGTCATCTTTGAGAATTCCTGGAGAACAGGCGAAGTCCCGGCAGACTGGAGGAGGGCAAATGTTGTCCCTATTTTCAAAAAGGGGAAAAGAGAGGACCCAAATAATTACCGCCCAGTCAGTCTGACATCAATAGCAGGGAAGATTCTAGAGCAGATCATTAAGAAAACAGTCTGTGAACACCTAGAAAGGAATGCTGTGATCACCAATAGTCAGCATGGATTTCTGAAAAATAAGTCATGTCAGACTAACCTGATCTCGTTTTTTGACAGAATTACAAGCCTGGTAGATGAAGGGAACTCAGTGGATATAGCCTACCTTGATTTCAGTAAGGCATTTGACAAGGTGCCCCATGATATTCTTCTAAAGAAGCTGGTAAAATACGGTCTTGACTATGCTACCACTCAGTGGATTTGTAACTGGCTGACTGACCGAACCCAAAGGGTGCTCATTAATGGTTCCTCTTCATCCTGGAGAAGAGTGACTAGTGGGGTGCCACAGGGTTCTGTCTTGGGCCCGGTCTTATTCAACATCTTTATCAACGACTTGGATGATGGACTCAAGGGCATCCTGATCAAATTTGCAGATGACACCAAACTGGGAGGGGTGGCTAACACCCCAGAGGACAGGATCACACTTCAAAACGACCTTGACAGATTAGAGAACTGGGCAAAAATAAACAAGATGAATTTTAACAGGGAGAAATGTAAAGTATTGCACTTGGGCAAAAAAAATGAGAGGCACAAATACAAGATGGGTGACACCTGGCTTGAGAGTAGTACATGTGAAAAGGATCTAGGAGTCTTGGTTGACCACAAACTTGACATGAGCCAACAGTGTGACGCGGCAGCTAAAAAAGCCAATGCAATTCTGGGCTGCATCAATAGGAGTATAGCATCTAGATCAAGGGAAGTAATAGTGCCACTGTATTCTGCTCTGGTCAGACCACACCTGGAGTACTGTGTCCAGTTCTGGGCACCACAATTCAAGAAGGACACTGACAAACTGGAACGTGTCCAGAGGAGGGCAACCAAAATGGTCAAAGGCCTGGAAACGATGCCTTATGAGGAACGGCTAAGGGAGCTGGGCATGTTTAGCCTGGAGAAGAGGAGGTTAAGGGGTGATATGATAGCCATGTTCAAATATATAAAAGGATGTCACATAGAGGAGGGAGAAAGGTTGTTTTCTGCTGCTCCGGAGAAGCGGACACGGAGCAATGGATCCAAACTACAAGAAAGAAGATTCCACCTAAACATTAGGAAGAACTTCCTGACAGTAAGAGCTGTTCGACAGTGGAATTTGCTGCCAAGGAGTGTGGTGGAGTCTCCTACTTTGGAGGTCTTTAAGCAGAGGCTTGACAACCATATGTCAGGAGTGCTCTGATGGTGTTTCCTGCTTGGCAGGGGGTTGGACTTGATGGCCCTTGTGGTCTCTTCCAACTCTATGATTCTATGATTCTATGATTCTAAAGGCCAGGCGGAACAGCTTTGTCTTGCAGGCCCTGTGGAAAGATGTCAATTCCAGCAGGGCCCTGGTCTCCTGGGACAGAGCGTTCCACCAAGTCGGGGCCAGTACGGAAAAGGCCCTGGCTCTAGTTGAGACCAATCTAACCACCTTGCGACCTGGGACCTCCAAAATGTTGTCATTTGTGGACCTTAAGGTCCTCCGCAGGGCATACCAGGAGAGGCAGTCCGGTAGGTACATAGGTCCTAGTACCTCAGGTTAAGAACTTTGCTTCAGGATGAGAACAGAAATTGCACGGTGGCAGCAGGAGGTCCCATTAACTAAAGAACAGTTTCAGGTTAAGAATGGACCTCCAGAACAAATTAAATTCTTAACCTGAGGTACCACTGTATTGAATTTATATCCCCCTTTTCCCCCTCAATGAGCTCAAGGTGGTATATACATGATTCTCCTCCGTCTTGTTTAATCCCACAACACTATGAGGTAGGTTAGGCTAAGAGATGCCAACTTGACTGGCTCAAGGTCACCCGGTGAGTTTAATGGGTTATCTGAATGCTGGTCTCCTGGGTCCTAGTCTGACCGATTGAACTGCTACACCACACTGGTTCTCTAAACTTCATATTATGGAGGTGTTTTTTTTTTTTAATAAAAAAAATGCTATTACAGATATTTGGATTTAGGTACATTTTTTAACGTAATTGACATGGACTTTGTCTAGCGGAATAAACTTGTGGAAGGTGGGTTTGCAAAACAGTCTTTCACCACAGCGAGTCCTGAGAGCTTCCCGCCTCCCGAAATGAAGGCAAAAATATTAAAATACCCAGGAAGCGTGATTTCCCTGGAAATGTGTGGGGGCACGTGCAAGATTCTAGGTGAAGTCAGGAATTCAAGCTTCTGCTGGATCAGGCCCCAAAGTTACAGAATCATAGGATTGTAGAGTTGGGAGGGAACCCAAGTGGTCGTCTAGTCCAACCCCCATCCAGTCTGGCCAACCAGATGCCTAGAACTCGGACCTGAGTGCAGCTGTCCATAGCTAGCAGCAATTGACTGCCTTGTCCTGCATTAACATCCCTTGCCCTTTTTAAAGCATTCCAAGCTGTTGGCCTTCACTGCCTCCTGTGGCATGGAGTTCCACAGTTTAACTGTGCGGTTTGTGAAGAAGCAGCTCCTTTTAAATCCTCCTATACTGGGACGCGGGTGGTGCTGTGGGATAAACCACAGAGCATAGGACTTGCCGATCAGAAGGTCGGCGGTTCGAATCCCCATGATGGGGTGAGCTCCCGTTGCTCGGTCCCTGCTCCTGCCCACCTAGCAGTTCGAAAGCACGAAGTTCAAGTAGATAAATAGGTACTGCTCCGGCGGGAAGGTAAACGGCGTTTCTGTGCGCTGCTCTGCTTTGCTAGAAGCGGCTTAGTTATGCTGGCCACATGACCCGGAAGCTGTATGCCGGCTCCCTCGGCCGATACAGTGGTACCTCAGGATAAGTACTTAATTCGTTCTGGAGGTCCGTACTTAACCTGAAACTGTTCTTAATCTGAAGTACCACTTTAGCTAATGGGGCCTCCTGCTGCCACTGCGCTGCCGGAACACGATTTCTGTTCTCATCCTGAAGCAAAGTTCTTAACCTGAAGCACTATTTCTGGGTTAGCGGCGTCTGTAACCTGAAGCGTATGTAACCTGAAGCGTATGTAACCCAAGGTACCACTGTAAAGCGAGATGAGCATCGCAACCCCAGAGTCGGTCACGACTCGACCTAATGGTCAGGGATCCCTTTACCTTTACCTATACTGGGAGCACGTCAAAGTGCAAGTAGATAAATAGGTACTGCTCCGGCGGGAAGGTAAATGCCGTTTCCGTGCGCTGCTCTGGTTCGCCAGAAGCGGCTTAGTCATGCTGGCCACATGACCCGGAAGCTGTACACCGGCTCCCTCGGCCAATAAAGCGAGATGAGCGCCGCAACCCCAGAGTCGGTCACGACTGGACCTCTAATGGTCAGGGGTCCCTTTACCTTTATACTGGACACTGGGTCAAAAAATACCCTGGTGTTTCCTTAGGCTCCTTAACCTAACCATGTCAGACTAACCTGATCTCGTTTTTTGACAGAATTACAAGCCTGGTAGATGAAGGGAATGCAGTGGATGTAGCCTACCTTGATTTCAGCAAGGCATTTGACAAGGTGCCCCATGATATTCTTGTAAAGAAGCTGGTAAAATGCGGTCTTGACTATGCTACCACTCAGTGGATTTGTAACTGGCTGACTGACCGAACCCAAAGGGTGCTCATCAATGGTTCCTCTTCATCCTGGAGAAGAGTGACTAGTGGGGTGCCACAGGGTTCTGTCTTGGGCCCGGTCTTATTCAACATCTTTATCAACGACTTGGATGATGGACTCAAGGGCATCCTGATCAAATTTGCAGATGACACCAAACTGGGAGGGGTGGCTAACACCCCAGAGGACAGGATCACACTTCAAAACTGATACGGACTGAGGGGGGGGGGTGCCTATTCCCCCCCCTTCTTTTGGCTGTCCGAGGCGATGACCTCAGGGGTGCCATCGCACACCCACCCTCGAACCCCCTTCACCGTTGCACAAGCACCACACTTTTCCCAGACCTTTTCCCGAGCGAAATAAGCTCGAATATATATATATTCCCTATCCTTTCCTATGCCTATCTGCGCTCCATACTTAGAATGAGTAGACCGAGTGTTTCTCTTCTCCGCTTATTCCTATGGCCGCGCTTTGGCCAATCACAGCCATGCATTCGTCCTGCAGAAGCTAGCTCAGGGAGCTCTTGCACGCCTCATTTAACCTCCTGACGAGCTGCTGACGGCCCCCCACGGCGAGAACAATAGAACCGAAACTCCCGACCTCGTAAAACTGTCAAACCCTTGTTACAATGTATCCATTTCTACAAGAATGGATACATTCTGCTTCCGCTTTTGATCTAGACTACGGAACAGGTTGAAAGTTATCAGAACCTTTCAAAATTCATATAAAATCAACCACAGCTCCAATTTTCTTGCTCTTGGTGTCATTCGACTCGGTTTCCCCAGGACTCCATGATGCTGCCCGACTCCATAATCCTCGAGACGGCAAGTCACGTACACAGGAACTCTTTAATCCCGTCAGATCGTCCTGCCCAGCCCTTTCCCCGGGCAATACCAGGTGGCAGACGATGCATATCTCTGACCCATTGTCTTGCCGCCACCGGTACTCAATAAATGTGTATCTATGTATATTTCCCGCTCTGCATATCCCCCCTCCCTCATCCGAAAATGTTAATTAATGTAATCCCACCTTTTCATAATGTATTCATGACGTGTAAAGTATATTCATGATGTAACTTGTGAAACCCAACCTTCCTATAATGTATTCATGACGTTTTCTCGCACTGTGTTATGGGACTTGGAGGGAACTTTTAAAAGTTTATGTCGCCCCATTCTCGGGGTTCAATCTCGCTTTGAACCTATTGCGCAATAAACTTGGATCTTCGCATTTTGCTCCTGCGTCCGGCTGAGCTTCCTTTTCTTCCGCTAGAATCCACGGACTTGGTCCGACTGGCTGGGTGGCAGGGTAAATACGCACCCGGATTTTCCGTAACAGCTTGGCGCCCAACGTGGGGCCAGCGGTTCTCCCGGGTTGCTGACCGGAGGCCCCGAATTCTTCAGCCGGCTGCGGGCCAATTTGCCCGAGAAGAACCTTTTGGACCTCCGGCCATCTCCCGGGCGGTAATCGGGAGCCCCAGGAGTTCAGCCGGGGAGCAAAAGGGATCCAGCCGGCTCATTCATCGGTCCTGGGATCGGATCGACGTGGAAGACGCGTGAGTATAGGAAAATCCAGTGCACTGGTGGGACGGGGTGGAAGTCTCCTGGCAACTGAATTCTCTGCCCTCCTCTCTATCGTACCTTCTTGCCTTTCTCTTGGTCCAGTCAGTGAGAGAGACCGTGGACCGCTGCTCGACCCGAAAGGGGGGTTCTGAGCTCTATCTCTTTATCTAAACCCTCCAGCCAGCCGCACCAATTGGGAGCCCGAAGGGTAAGACGGAGAGACCCGACTTGAAAGATAGCCGACTCTCCGCAAATGGGCAACCCAGTTGAAAGCAAGGGGTTGGAGCTCTCTTTCCGATCTTCCCGAGCGTCCTTTCTAGGGGGCAGGAAGTGGTCTTGCTTTCTATCCCAATCCCAGCCGCACCGGTCGGGCTACATACCACGTGTACTGTAAGCCCGCTTCCGAAAGCAAGGGGGATTTTCGACCCAAACCTCTGTCCAGGGACCACCCGATCTGGCACCGCACGGCGCGGGCGTTCAGTAGGGCCCCTTTTCCTGAGTTGTGACGATAGGTAGGAGGTTGCCAGGAGGGAATAGCCCATGAGGAATTGGGCGGGACCGGCAGAGTGGAAAAGGGACCCCAGGTGAATGGTTAAGGAAAAAAGAAGTAAGGAATACCGGATAGCTAGAGCTCTTTAAAACCTCCCTAGGAAGTTGCCAAGCGACTAAAGATCATTCCTTTTACAAGTCCTTGTCGAATAGCCCTAGACCCACAAATCCTTATCGACCCCCTCCTCTTTCCTCTTTCCTATCTAGACACGCGTGAGATATACTATGGGTACCCAGGCTTCCAAACACGAGCGGACTCACTCTGGGAGGAAGGCTTCCCGGAAGCCATCCCGTTCCCAGAAGGATCCCGACTCTCCTCTTCAATTCGTCATCGCATGTTGGAAGTCGATTCCTGGCCACAAATTGTTATCTAAGGAAAAACTAGAGGACCTCTGCTCCGAAACCTGGCCCGCCAGGACTGCCTCCGCCAAACCCGAACTGCGGTGGCCACCGGGGGGTTCGTTTAATGAAGAACGCTTGAACCACCTAAGGAAAGCCCTGATAGAAGAAAAACCCCGCCAGTTAGAATACCTGGCCACCTTTGAGGCAGTAAGGAGAATGCTCCAAGCCCCAAAGGGAGCAACCTCTTACCAACTGCCTATATTAAATCCCGGGCGACTGCCAATGCCCCCCCCTTACGAAGATGATGATGTACGACAGACCCTGGTCCCCTTTTACTATCAAGGACCACCGCCGCAAGCCCCGACATCCAGCGACAGCGACTCAAGTAGTGGGGAGGAAACGGGGGAGGAGAATGAGGCACAAGACACTGAAAATAGAAGGGTCACACGACTACAAGCGAGAAAGGACAAGGGGGGCGCCAAACAAGTTAAAAACCCCGGACAAGCTAAAACTAAAACCCCCTCCTCTACTCACCACAACACCATTGAGGACTCTACCCAAGTCGGGAATAAACCCGCTCCCACGGAACCTCACGGCTCCGAAAAGGGGACCCTGGGCCGCGATAAAGAGACTCCGGGGACTTCTGACCAAGTAAGCTCCACCGTGAGTTCTACTGCGGTCCAGATGCCCTTAAGGGCCCTGCCCATTCCCCCTCTCGAACCTGATGGGCCCCCGCGGATGGTTTACACGCATCAACCCTTCTATACCTCAGACCTGGTAACTTGGTCAAATCAGATGCCCTCACTGAGGGACGACCCGGACAAATGCCACCGCCAGGTCAGCGCTATCTTCTCCACACACAATCCAACCTGGCCCGATGTCCACGTCCTTCTGAATGCCCTCTTCAACGAGGCGGAGAAAGCGGACATTCTAACTAAAGCCGGGGAAGCCATAGAGCTGCCGGACTACCAAAGGGGACGGCCTCAGGGATTGCAGGCGCTCACAGCACAATGTCTCAGAGTAGAACCGGAATGGGACTATAATACCACTAATGGTATTTGGTGCCTAAACCTATTTAAAAAGGCCATTTTGGACGGTGTAAAGGCCGCCGGACAACGCACCGTTAATCTGGGTGGCAGGGTAAATACGCACCCGGATTTTCCGTAACAAAAACGAACTTGACAGATTAGAGAACTGGGCAAAAACAAACAAGATGAATTTTAACAGGGAGAAATGTAAAGTATTGCACTTGGGCAAAAAAAATGAGAGGCACAAATACAAGATGGGTGACACCTGGCTTGAGAGCAGTACATGTGAAAAGGATCTAGGAGTCTTGGTTGACCACAAACTTGACATGAGCCAACAGTGTGACGCGGCAGCTAAAAAAGCCAATGCAATTCTGGGCTGCATCCATAGGAGTATAGCATCTAGATCAAGAGAAGTAATAGTGCCACTGTATTCTGCTCTGGTCAGACCTCACCTGGAGTACTGTGTCCAGTTCTGGGCACCACAGTTCAAGAAGGACACTGACAAACTGGAACGTGTCCAGAGGAGGGCAACCAAAATGGTCAAAGGCCTGGAAACGATGCCTTATGAGGAACGGCTAAGGGAGCTGGGCATGTTTAGCCTGGAGAAGAGGAGGTTAAGGGGTGATATGATAGCCATGTTCAAATATATAAAAGGATGTCACCTAGAGGAGGGAGAAAGGTTGTTTTCTGCTGCTCCAGAGAAGCGGACACGGAGCAATGAATCCAAACTACAAGAAAGAAGATTCCACCTAAACATTAGGAAGAACTTCCTGACAGTAAGAGCTGTTTGACAGTGGAATTTGCTGCCAAGGAGTGTGGTGGAGTCTCCTCCTTTGGAGGTCTTTAAGCAGAGGCTTGACAACCATATGTCAGGAGTGCTCTGATGGTGTTTCCTGCTTGGCAGGGGGTTGGACTCGATGGCCCTTGGGGTCTCTTCCAACTCTAGGATTCTATGATTCTATAACCTTTTGCTCCTCCAGAGATGCCTGTCGCTGTTTTAATTTACTGTTGGATTGCACGCTCTATTTGTTTCACTCCGGCTGCCTGATAATCTGGTATTGAAAGGAAGGATAAAAAGGTTTTAAATAGATAAATAAATTTAAACGGCTGGCAGCCACAACAGCAGCCCAGGGGCTGGGGAGCGAAGCGGCTGCTTCTCTCTTTTTGCCGTTCTGGGTGCATCCGTCTGGCACCTTCCAGACAGATTTAACCAGCAGTATCATAGGGAGCTGGGGTGGGGGGCTGCTTTTGTTTCACTGATCTTGCCCTTCCCACAGCAAAACGGCTGCCCCCTTCCTTCTCCACCCTCACCACAACCCAGCGAGGGAGGTCAGGCCGAGTGACGTAGAATCATAGACTTATTGCGTTATGTGCCTTTGGAATGGAGACGGTCTTTGGAGAGACGCTTCCCTGTTGAACATCACCAACCCAATGGGATCATAGGATTGTAGAGTTTGAAGGGATCCCCAGCTCACCTCGTCCAACCCCCGCAATGCGGGGATCACAGCTAACCCCGATCCCTGCGGAGGTTCTGTTTGTGGGGGTTCCCCTAAGAAACATCTGGCTGGCCACTGTGAACAGAGGGCGCTGGACTAGGTTGGCTTTTGGCCTGATCCAGCAACAAGGAGTGCTCTGATGGTGTTTCCTGCTTGGCAGGGGATTGGACTCGATGGCCCTTGTGGTCTCTTCCAACTCTATCATTCTATGATTCTATGACTTTTCTTATGGAACCTCCAGCTCCAGAGGCAGTCTATCTAGATCCCTAGATCCCTAGGATGCTGGACAAGGTTCTTTTTCTCTTAGCAGAGAGCCTGCTTTATCATCCCTGTTGTTGTTGTTTAGTCATTTAGTCGTGTCCGCCTCTTCGTGACCACCTGGACCAGAGCACGCCAGGTACTCCTGTCTTCCACTGCCTCCCGCAGTTTAGTCAAACTCATCCTGGTAGCTTCGAGAACACTGTCCCACCATCTCGTCCTCTGTCGTCCCCTTCTCCTTGTGCGCTCCATCTTTCCCAACATCAGGGTCTTTTCCAGGGAGTCTTCTCTTCTCCTGAGGTGGCCAAAGTCTTGGAGCCTCAGCTTCAGGATCTGTCCTTCCAGGGAGCACTCAGGGCTGATTTCCTTCAGAATGGAGAGGTTTGATCTTCTTGCAGTCCATGGGACTCTCAAGAGTCTCCTCCAGCACCAGAATTCAAAAGCATCCATTCTTCGGCGATCAGCCTTCTTGATGGCCCAGCTCTTACTTCCATACACCACTACTGGGAACGCCATAGCTTGAACTATACGGACCTTTCATGGAGCCCAAGAAAGTAAAATCCCTCACTGCCTCCATTTCTTCCCCTTCTATTTGCCAGGAGGTGATGGGACCAGTGGCCATGATCTTCGTTTTTTTGATGTTGAGCTTCAGACCATATTTTGCGCTCTCCTCTTTCACCCTCAATAAAAGGTTCTTTAATTCCTCCTCACTTTCTGCCATCAAAGTTGTGTCATCTGCATATCTGAGGTTCTTGATATTTCTTCTGGCAATCTTAATTCCAGCTTGGGATTCATCCAGCCCAGCCTTTTGCACGATGAATTCTGCATATAAGTTAAATAAGCAGGGAGACAATAGACAGCCTTGCCGTACTCCTTTCCCAATTTTGAACCAATTACAGTTGTGCCTCGCAAGACGAAATTTTGTCGTCTTGCGATTTTTTTCGTCTTGCGAAGCACGGTGTCGGGAAAGTTTTGGAAAAGCTTCAAAAATCACCAAAGTCTTTAAAAACCTCAAAAAAAGGCTACCACACCGCGTTCTATGAGTTGCTCCTCGAAGTCAAGTCGCAACTGTATTAACGGTGTTAAGAAAAAGGAATCAAACTTGCAAGACGTTTCCGTCTTGCGAAGCAAGCCCATAGGGAATTCGTCTTGCGAAGCAGCTCAAAAAACGCAAAACCCTTTCGTCTAGTGAGTTTTTTGTCTTGCGAGGCATTCGTCTTGTGAGGTACCACTGTAGTTGTTCCATATCCAGTTCTAACTGTTTATCATCCCCACATAGGGCTCTGAATCTTTGGGGAAGCCTCTGCAAACGCAGCAGTTTCCTCACTGTGCTGGTAGACCAGGGGTCAGCAAACCTTTTCAGCAGGGGGCCGGTCCACTGTCCCTCAGACCTTTTGGGGGCCGGACTATATTTTGGGGATAAAATGAACGAATTCCTATGCCCCACAAATAACCCAGAGATGCATTTTAAATAAAAGCACACATTCTACTCGTGTAAAAACACACTGATTCCTGGACCATCCATGGGCCGGATTGAGAAGGCGATTGGGCCGGATCCGGCCCCCGGGCCTTAGTTTGCCTACCCTTGTGGTAGTCTTTCACCCTCCAAATGCATTGAGGCCTGGGTCTGGGGAATGGGTGCATGCCTGGCTGGTTTGCCCTTCACTCTTCCATCCTCCACTTCTGTTCTTGTTTACTGTATTTTTCGCTCTATAAAACGTACCAGACCATAAGACGCACCTAGTTTTTGGAGGAGGAAAACAAGAAAAAATATATTCTGAATCTCAGAAGCCAGAACAGCAAGAGGGATCGCTGTGCAGTGAAAGCAGCGATCCCTCTTGCTGTTCTGGCTTCTGTGATAGCTGCTGTCAGGGGTTCAGGAGCAGAGGCGAGGGCAAGGGAGGAAACAGAGAGCGAGGGGGAGGAGGCAGAAGAAAGGATGAGTGATGACGACGACCCGAGATCTCCGAGTCTTTCCAGTGAATCAGAAGATTCACAAAAAGGAGCACCAGTGGCCAGGGCAAGGGGGGAGACTAGGGGGACACCCCAGGAAGAAAGAGCCAGAGGGGACTCAGAGGGGAGCAGTTGGAGATCGGGACCAACGTCACCGCCAGAGAGTAGGAAAGAGGAAGAGCGCCAGGGAGCAAGCGCTGGCAGCTCGCAACAGGAGGGAGGGCACGAGTCAGGAGTGGCCACACCTTCATCGGGGAGCGAAGTGACGGTTAGACGGAAAGTGGAAGGTTGGGCGCGCGCGCCAAGTTCAAATGCACAGGAAGGTGGCGCAGTAGGCAGCCCGGAAAGGGAGCCAGGTCCTAAAGCCCGGCGCAAGGAGACAGGAGAGTCAGGGGGGTCAGCGTCAGAAGAATCCCGGAAGGAAGAGACCCAGGGGGGCAGAGGGACCCAGAGGAGAACTGTCAGGCGGAAAAGGTGGAGCAGGGCTAGGATATTAAGTTGGTGCGCAAGGGGCGGAGACTCAGACGGAGCTTCGCCGATCTAAGCATAAGACGTAGGGTTGCACGCAGCAGCTCGAGAATGGAGACTGTAACTCAATAAAGACTTTTATTTAACGATCGCTGGCTAGCGTGATCCTCTGTGAGCTAGGATCTGGAAGTAACCCTGACAGCTGCGCAGCCTGCATTCGCTCCATAAGACGCACACACATTTCCCCTTACTTTTTAGGAGGGAAAAAGTGAGTCTTATAGAGCAAAAAATACGGTATTTTGTTTTACTTTGAAATACTTTTACGCTTCTTCTCTGGGCAAAGCCAAAAAACCTCTGGAGCGCTCTGCCAGCTTCTGCAAAGAAATGGCCTCTTGCCATCACAGGCTGCTGTGCTGAGGTTTTGTGGCTGGTGAAGAACGCCCTCCCTGCGAAGCGGGTGGAAGACCTGTGGCCAGTAGCATCGCTGCTGAATTTCCAGGGAAGTCAGGCTCTTCCTGCTGGAGGAAAACATCTCTGGGATTTCAGAGAATGCAATCCCCCCCCCCCCCAAGAGGCCTTCTGAGACCAGAGTCTTCTGGATCAGGATGGTAGCCTGTCTCGTCCAGGATCCTTCTGACAGTGGCCAACCAGGTGGGAAACCCGCAAGCAGGATCCGCACTCGAGCCCTCTCCTCCCTCCTGCAGTTCCCAGCAAGTGGAGTTCAGAAGCTGCTTCCAACTGCGAAGGCAGAGCCTAGCCAACATGGCTGGTAGCCAAGATTTCTTGGGGCTTCTCCTGGCTGCTCTTTGGCACGCAGACGGGCCCTGTAGCCCCTCACGCCGCTGCTGTGGTGTGCGCTGAGAAAATAACAAATAAGCGGGATGAGTAGTTTTAATTAATCTCGCATCCCTGTGGCTCTCGGCTCTAGTGAGCGATAATTGGCTGCGGCAGAATAATTTCTGGGCTGGTTTAATTCTGGCCTGCCAACCGCGCACGCTTCCAGCCAGGGCTGGCTCCAGGGTTGAGCTGGCTGCCATCTGATGTAGCTGCCATCTTCCTTTTCCCAGAATTCAATGGTCCAGGAATTCTGGGCATTCTGCAGCATTGTGGGTAGAATGCATGGAGGTGGCTTTGCTTTTCTGTTGGCCAGCTTGTGTCACTTTTTTTTTACCCACAATGCAGCAGTTTCCCCAGAATGCAATGGCCCAGCAGTTCCTTCATCCCATGGCATTGTGGGTAGGAGACACACTGCCCGCTTTGCCTTTCTATTGGCCACCTTGTGTCACATGGCTTCTTTCTTTTTACCCACAATGCCTCGGGGCAGCAGTTTTCCCAGAATGCAATGGCCCAGCAGTTCCTTCATCCCATGGCATTGTGGGTAGAAGACACAGTGCCTGATTTGCCTTTCTATTGGCTAACTTGTGTCACGTGGTTTGTTTCTTTTCACCCACAATGCAGCAGTTTTCCCAGAATGCAATGGCCCAGCAGTTCCTTCATCCCATGGCATTGTGGGTGGAAGACACAGTGCCGGCTTTGCCTTTCTATTGGCCACCTTGTGTCACATGGCTTCTTTTCTTTTTACCCACAATGCCTCAGGGCAACAGTTTTCCCAGAATGCAATGGCCCAGCAGTTCCTTTATCCCATGGCATTGTGGGTGGAAGACACAGTGCCGGCTTTGCCTTTCTATTGGCCACCTTGTGTCACATGACTTCTTTCTTTTTACCCACAATGCCTCTGGGCAGCAGTTTCCCCAGAATTTGCCTTTCGGTTGGCCATCATGCCTATGTGGTTTGTTTGTTTCTTTTCCCACAATGCCGCAGGGCAAGAGAACTGCCAGCTGGAGATGATGGGAATTGTAGTCCAAAACATCTACTTTAGATAATAAGTGCCCCAGGTTTTCCTTTGCCATCGCTGATGCGTCCAAAAGCAGCTTCCAAAATGGAATTTGTGGAAATCCTAAGTACAGTGGTACCCCGCAAGACGAATGCCTCGCAAGACAGAAAACCCGCAAGACGAAAGGGTTTTCTGTTTTGGAGGCGCTTCGCAAGACGAATTTCCCTATGGGCTTGCTTCGCAAGACGAAAGCCCATAGGGAAATCTCCGGGGACCTCTTTTAAATGCTGGTGGTGGGGAGCAAAGCCTTTCCCCCCCTCCGGCCTTCAGAAGAGGTCCAGGAAGGCCGGCGGGGGCCGAAAGGCTTTGCTCCCCACCGCCAGCATTTTAAAAGCAGTCCGGGATAGCAGGGAAGCGCTTCCCGCTATCGCGGACCTCTTCTGAAGGCCGGCGGGGGGCGAAAGTCTTTGCTCCCCCCTGCCTGCCTTCCCGGGGCAGCGGAGACTTCTCTGCTGTCCCGGGCGATCTTAAAATGCTGGCGGGCGGCAGCGAAGCCTTCGCTGCCGACCCCCAGCATTTTAAAAGCCCCCGGGGCAGCGGAGACTTCTCTGCTGTCCCGGGTGATCTTAAAATGCTGGCGGGCGGCAGCGAAGCTTTCGCTGCCACCCACCAGCATTTTAAAAGCGCCCCGGGACAGCGGGGGCTTTTAAAATGCTGGCGGTCGGCAGCAAAGCCCTCCTGTCCCCGGAGCTTGCGGGGCGGGAGGTGGGGAGAAGGGCTTTTCTTCCCACCCCCAGCCTTCAGAACAGCCTTCTGAAGGCTGGCAGTGGGAAGAAAAGCCCTTGTCCCCCCCCCAGCCTTCAGAAGAGGTCGGGGGACAGACTGTCCCCGGACCTGGTCTGAAGGCGGTTTCCCTAGGAATGCATTAATTGATTTTCAATGCATTCCTATGGGAAACCGTGCATCGCAAGACGAAAAACTCGCAAGAAGAAAAAACTTGCGGAACGAATTAATTTCGTCTTGCGAGGCACCACTGTATCTGAATGTTGGAAGACTCAGAACAGACAAAAGGAAGTCTGAATGGTGCAAGATTCCAGGAGTTCCAGGCACTTACCTATGTACCCTCCAACATTTCTCTCATGAGAATAGGGGCAACCTTTTCAATAATAATAATTTTATTATTTATGCCCCAGCCACCCTGGGCAGCTTCCCAGCATATATAAAAACGTAATAAAACATTACGCATTAGCAAACTTCCCTATACAGGGCTGCCTTCAGATGTCTCGTAAAGGTTGCATAGTGACTTATTTCCTTGGCTCGCATAACTCCATACCCTCCAACTTTTCTCGGATGAAAATAGGGACGTCTTAAGGGAAAGCGGCACATCCCAGAATCAAGTAAAAAACTGAGACGGCTTCTGTAAATCCAAGACTTGAAATGGGGGCCAGTGGAGACTTTGCGGTCTTTATAATATAGGGTATATTTATGGGTTTTTGGGACACGGGTGGCACTGTGGGTTAAAACACAGAGCCTAGGACTTGCCGATCAGAAGGTCGGCGGTTCGAATCCCCGCGATGGGGGGAGCTCCCGTTGCTCGGTCCCTCCTCCTGCCAACCTAGCAGTTCAAAAGCACGTCAAAGTGCAAGTAGATAAATAGGTACCGCTCTGGCAGGAAGGTAACCGGCGTTTCCGTGCGCTGCTCTGGTTTGCCAGAAGCGGCTTAGTCCTGCTGGCCACATGACCCAGAAGCTGTACGCCGGCTCCCTCGGCCAATAAAGCAAGATGAGCGCTGCAACCCTAGAGTTGGCCACGACTGGACCTAATTGTCAGGGGTCCCTTTACCTTTACCTATGGGTTTTTAGGGGAGGAGTCGTACCTCTGGTGGAGGCCACATTGTGCTCCTTTTGTGGTAGTTTGTCCACCTTTGCCCCCCCCTCACCTGTGTCTCCTGTCCCCATGAGACAATCAGCCACATCCCGGGAAGGGCTTCGATTGGCCGGCGAAACCAGGTGAGGGAGTTGATGGGTCTCAAACCCTCAGTGCATTAGGGACCTCCTGCATGCAAAGAGAGGCGCCAAGAGAATGAGCAGAGGAGACCAAGAGGGGTCTAACGGTCAAGAAGGTGGTTTCTGCATGTGCTGTAGAGGGAAGGGGGGGAGCAGATAGGGCTCATCTAGGAGATGCTGGACTACGTGGGCCTGTGACCTGATCCAGCAGCCAGGCTCTTAAGTTATTATGAGTGGGACTGTTCAGGGAGGCAGGAGAGGATATATTGTTTAATAATATCCTTCCTAACTTGCATCTTGTTGTTGTTGTTTAGTCATGTCCACCTCTTCGTGACCCCCTGGACCAGAGCACGCCAGGCACTCCTGTCTTCCACTGCCTCCCGCACTTTGGTCAAACTCATGCTGGTAGCTTCGAGAACACTGTCCCACCACCTCGTCCTCTGCCGTCCCCTTCTCCTTGTGCCCTCCATCTTTCCCAACATCAGGGTCTTTTCCAGGGAGTCTTCTCTTCTCATGAAGTGGCCAAAGTATTGGAGCCTCAGCTTCAGGATCTGTCCTTCCAGTGAGCACTCAGGGCTGATTTCCTTCAGAATGGAGAGGTTTGATCTTCTTGCAGTCCATGGGACTCTCCAGAGTCTCCTCCAGCACCAGAATTCAAAAGAATCCATTCTTCGGCAATCAGACTTCTTTATGGTCCAGCTCTCACTTCCATACATCACTACTGGGAAAACCATGGCTTTAACTATACGTACCTTTGTTGGCAAGGTGATGTCTCTGATTTTTAAGATGCTGTCTAGGTTTGTCATTAGCTTTTCTCCCAAGAAGCAGGCATCTTTTAATTTCGTGGCTGCTGTCACCATCTGCAGTGATCATTGAGCCCAAGAAAGTAAAATCTCCCACTGCCTCCATTTCTTCCCCTTCTATTTGCCAGGAGGTGATGGGACCAGTGGCCATGATCTTCGTTTTTTTGATGTTGAGCTTCAGACCATATTTTGTGCTCTCCTCTTTCACCCGCATTGAAAGGTTCTTTAATTAGCAAAGTGCATTCCCCTTTTAAACACACAGCGGTTAGCTTGCTGCAAGCTTGTTTAAGCTTCTCAATATTAGGATTCCTGGTAATCCCTTTGTCTCCCTTCATCTCCCCCTTAAAAGGAGTAGACACAACACAATCTTGTGTAAAGTATTATAAAAGACGTTTACTCACACATTCAGTTCACAGTTGGATCCCTGAAGGCAGACTTAGTTACAGAAGTATATACATGTGGAATCTATCCCAATATGGAGATAGTCCCTTAGCAGCTCTGGCTAAAAAGAGCTGTTGCCCTTTTTCTGTTGACAAATTAAATTGTCAGTGGTGGTGGGTTTGTTTGTATGCATGAGTTGTTGTGGACTATGTTGTAAATAAAGTAAAAAAAAATTACTGGGTATTTACCGTATTTTTCGCTCTATAAGACACACCAGACCACAAGACGCACCTAGTTTTTGGAGGAGGAAAACAAGAAAAAAAATATTCTGAATCTCAGAAGCCAGAACAGCAAGAGGGATCGCTGCGCAGTGAAAGCAGCAATTCCTCTTGCTGTTCTGGCTTCTGGGATAGCTGCGCAGCCTGCATTCGCTCCATAAGACGCACACACATTTCCCTTTACTTTTTAGGAGGGAAAATGTGAGTCTTATAGAGCAAAAAATACGGTATTTATTTTTTTAAAAAAAAGAGGGAGAAGAGGTTGTTGGATTAGATAGGCCTTTGGCCTGATCCAGCGGACAGGCTTTTCTTCAGTTCTCACGAAAGTGCAAGACTCTGATGGCCCGGGAACTCCCTGGAGCCAGTATTGGGACTCAGTCTGTCCTGTGATTAATAGACTCTTTTACTCTGTTGCATAGCCTGGTTTCGTCTCCCCACAGCGACTCCCCCCGCAGCCCCCGCGTTGGGGTAAGCCGCCGTTAATGAGGCTGCCTGTTCTTTGCGACTTGACAAGCCCCAGTCTGGCTGGCTCCGTTGCGAGCTGGACTTCGCGGGAGGTGCAGAATTCAATCTATATGCAAATGTGCGTGCGGGGGAAAAAATAAAGAAATAAAAAATTAGCAGAGGTTGGGGCTGATTGGATCGGTTGTAATGTAAAGAGACAGAACACGTGTACGAGACGAAAGGGCGGGGGGGGGTTAGAGAGAACGGGGGTGGAAAGGCAATGTGAGCCCGGCAACCGGAACAGAAAATGGATTACGCTTGGCCGTGCTCTAATCGCTAGGCTCAGCTGCCCTCCAAAGAACCGGGATGATGCTTATTTATTGCACTTGCACCTTGCTCTTCCGTCTGGCAAAATCCGGCCCCTTCCTCAAATGTTCCAGCCCCATTAGTGGGGAACATTCATAGGATCATAGAATTGTAGAGTTTTAAGGGAACTCTAAATTCACTAAATTCACAGCTAGTTTTGGGGTCTTCTGTTTTTCCCTTTTCTTTTTCCTTTTTTATTATTTTTTATTCAAAGACAAATTATCCGAAAACATATCCTTATTCCCCCCCATTTTTCCTCCCTCCTCCCTCCTCCCTCCCCCCCAGAACCCACCCACCCACCCCCACCCCCGACTTCCCTCAGTGCCAGTCTTAGGTTTCTCCAATATTGCTATTTTCTGCATGTTACAAAGTTGTATAGATCCTCAAACTGTTTAGCTGATTATTATCAGTAAAAAAAAATTGTGGATGTTTATTCAAAACCAGCCAAGGAGTCCAATTCGCTTTGTTGCGTCTTCAGATACTTTGTAAAGGGTTCCCATTCATCCTTAAAGTCACAGTTATCCTTGTCCCGTAGCTTATATGTCAGTTTTGCCAGTTCTGCATAGTCCGTCAATTTTTCTTGCCATGATTCTTTAGCTGGGGTTTCTTCAGTCTTCCATCCTTGTGCAACCAGAACTCTCGCAGCCGTTGTTGCATACATGAAAATGGTTTTCAACTTTTTTGGCAGGTCTTTCCCTATAATCCCCAACAAAAATGCCTCGGGTTTTTTAACAAATGTTAAATGGAACGTTTTCTTCAATTCGTTGTATATCATTTCCCAAAATGGGGTCTTCTGTTTTTCAGGGGGGTAAAGGTGAGGTCTTCATGTCAGAGGGGAAGGTAGGTGGGTCGAGGTCATCCTGCAGCAACGAGGGACGGTTGAGGCCTGGAGGAGAGAAGACTCAGAGGTGATATGATGATGATGATGATAATAATAATAATAGTAATAATAATAATAATAATTGTTATTATTACTATTATTATTATTTATTATTTCTACCCCGCCCATCTGGGCGGCTTCCAACCAAATATTAAAATACAGTAATACATCAAACATTATAAAAAAATCCCTTCCAGTAGCACCTTAAAGACCAACTAAGTTAGTCCTTGGTATGAGCTTTCGTGTGCATGCACACTTCTTCAGATACACTGAAACAGAAGTTGGCAGATCCTTCTATATAGTGAGAAGGTGGGGAGGGGTATTACTCAGAAGGGTGGTGAGAATGGGAGATTGGCAGATAGCTGAGATGAGCCTGTTGACGACTCTTAACGACTGTAATAGGTCTTACAGGAAAAGGCAAGGGGTGAGAAGGTGAGAAATGGCTTAGTCATGTATAATGAGATAAGAATCCAATGTCTTTGTTCAGACCAGGTCTCTCCATGGTTTTAAGTTTGGTAATGAGTTGCAATTCAGCAGCTTCTCTTTCCAGTCTATTTCTGAAATTCTTTTGTAGTAAAACAGCTACTTTGAGATCTTGTATAGAATTTCCTGGGAGATTGAAGTGTTCTCCTACTGGTTTCTCTGTTTTGTGATTCTTGATGTCAGATTTATGTCCGTTTATTCTTTGGCGTAAGGTTTGGCCTGTTTGTCCAATATAGAGAGCTGAAGGACACTGTTGGCATTTGATGGCATACACAATGTTAGACGATGAGCAATTAAATAGTCCCGAGATGGTATGTGTGATGTTGTTGGGGCCAGTAATGGTGTTGTCCGGGTGTATGTGGCAGCAAAGTTGGCATCTGGGTTTATTGCAGGCTCTGGTGCCAGTGTCCGTGTTAAGTCTGGTTGTAGTATTATTGTGGGTTAGGAGTTGTTTAAGATTGGGTGGCTGTCTGTAGGCAATGAAAGGTCTTCCTCCCAGAGCTTGAGAAAGAGAACTGTCATTGTCAAACATCAAACATTAAAAGCTTCTCTAAACAGGGCTGCCTGTTTATGAGAAGCCTGGGAAGGGCTTCGACTGGCCGGCTAAACCAGGTGAGGGGAGCTGAGTTAGTGCATGGGCCCGGGGCCCAGATCCGGCCCAATCGCCTTCTCAATCTGGACCACGGATGGTCTGGGAATGTGTGTGTTTACATGAGTAGAATGTGTCCTTTTACGGTGGTACTTCTGGTTAAGAACTTAATTCGTTCTGGAGGTCCGTTAATAACCTGAAACTGTTCTTAACCTGAGGTACCACTTTAGCTAAAGGGGCCTCCTGCTGCCGCCGCACGATTTCTGATCTCAACCTGGGGCAAAGTTCTTAACCCGAGGCAATATTTCTGGGTTAGCGGAATCTGTAATCTGAAGCGTATGTAACCGGAAGCGTATGTAACCCAAGGTACTACTGTATTTAAAATGCATCTCTGGGTTATTTGTGGGGCATAGGAATTTGTTCATCCCCCCTAATATATATATATATAGTCTGGCCCCCCACAAGATCTGAGGGACAGTGGACTGGCCCCCTGCTGAAAAGGTTTGCTGACTCCTGAGTTAGTGACTTTCCCTGCATGTGAAGATGGGGAGATGGCGCAGACGAGATCAAGAGGGGGTCCAACACATAGCTGTCAACTTTTCCCTTTTCTTGTGAGGAATCCTATTCGGAATAAGGGAATTTACCTTAAAAAAAGGGAAAAGTTGACAGCTATGGTCCAACAGTGCTATGGTGACAGCAGCCACGAAATTAAAAGACGCCTGCTTCTTGGGAGAAAAGCAATGACAAACCTAGACAGCATCTTAAAAAGCAGAGACATCACCTTGCCAACAAAGGTCCGTATAGTTAAAGCTCTGGTTTTCCCAGTAGTGATGTATGGAAGTGAGAGCTGGACCATAAAGAAGGCTGGTCGCTGAAGAATGGATGCTTTTGAATTCTGGTGCTGGAGGAGACTCTTGAGAGTCCCATGGACTGCAAGAAGATCCAACCTCTCCATTCTGAAGGAAATCAGCCCTGAGTGCTCACTGGAAGGACAGATCCTGAAGCTGAGGCTCCAAGACTTTGGCCACCTCATGAGATGAGAAGACTCGCTGGGAAAGACCCTGATGTTGGGAAAGATGGAGGGCACAAGGAGAAGGGGACGACAGAGGACGAGATGGTTGGATAGTGTTCTCGAAGCTACCAGCATGAGTTTGACCAAACTGCAGGAGGCAGTGGAAGACAGGAGTGCCTGGCGTTCTCTGGTCCAGGGGGTCACGAAGAGGCAGACACGACTAAATGACTAAACAACAACAAATGGTCCAACAGTCAAGAAGGCAGTTTCTGCACCTGCTTTAGAGGGAAGTGAGAGGCAGGTTTTGCTCATCTCTGATCTATGAGAAGGAAGACTCTGACCCTAAACCCACCTCAGTTGCCCTTTAGGACATCTTTGGGAGAAGGAGTAAACCCTACACAAATACACAAACTGTCCCTAAGATGGTTGGATAGCGCCTTGTACGCCTCCTTCCAGCAGCTCCGGACCCTCCCAGTGTCCCTCTTTTCCAGGGACAACCCTGGATTTACAGAAGTCGTCCCAGTTTCTGATTTGATCCCAGAATGTCACGCTTTTCCTTAGGACGTCCCTATTTCCATCACAGAAATGTTGGAGGGTGTGGAATTACCGTATTTTTTGCTCTATAAGACTCCCTTTTTCCCTCCTGAAAAGTAAGGGGAAATGTGTGTGCGTCTTATGGAGCGAATGCAGGCTGCGCAGCTATCCCAGAAGCCAGAACAGCAAGAGGAATTGCTGCTTTCGCTGCGCAGCGATTCCTCTTGCTGTTCTGGCTTCTGGGATTCAGATTTTTTTCTTTCTTGTTTTCCTCCTCCAAAAACTAGGTGCGTCTTGTGGTCTGGTGCGTCTTATAGAGCGAAAAATACGGTATGTGACCGCTATAGAAGGCAACTGAAGGCAGCCTTGTATAGGGAAATTTCTTAATGTTTAATGTTTTATTATATTTTTATAAATTTCTTAATGTTTAATGTTTTATTATGTTTTTATATATGTTGGAAGCTGGCCAAAATGACTGGGGCCAACCCAATCAATGAGTGGGGTATTATTATTATTAATAATAATAATAATAATAATAATAATAATAATAATAATAATAGAACAGAATGTTCCCATTTTTGTTGAAGAAATGTTGGAGGGTGTGGAATTATGTGACCCCCCCAAGCCAAGGAGATAAGTAGCTATACAACCTTTAGAAGGCAACTTAAGGTAGCCTTGCATAGGGAAATTTCTTAATGTTTAATGTTTTATTATGTTTTTATATAAGTTGGAAGCTGGCCAGAGTGACTGGGGCCAACCCAGTCAATGAGTGGGGTATTATTATTATTATTAATAATAATAATAATAATAATAATAATAATATTCTTATTCTTATCAACCCGGACACTGAGGTCCAGCTCTGAGGGCCTTCTGGTGGTTCCCTAACTGTGAGAAGCTAAGTTACAGGGAACCAGGCAGAGGGCCTTCTCAGTGGTGGCACCTGCCCTGTGGAACTCCCTCCCACCGGGTGTCAAAGAGAAAAACAACTGCCAGACTTTTAGAAGATATCTGAAGGCAGCCCTGTTCAGGGAAGCTTCTAATGTTTGATGCATTACTGTATTTTAATATTTTGTTGGAAGCCGCCCAGAGTGGCTGGGGAAGCCCAGCCAGATGGGTGGGGTATAAATAATAAATAATAATAATAATAGTAATAATAATAATAATAGAATATTTTCATTGGAGACGTGTTGGAGGGCATCCAATTCCTGCAGTCTACCTGGCTCCCATTATTATGTCTCGCTCTGCTTTCCTTAGGACTACCTCAGCAATGTCGAGACGGGGGGGGGGTCTTGTCGTCTGGGCAGCCCGGGACCCCCAGAAAACGCTTCCCAAGCTTGCACCCCGCAAAGGAGTCACCCTCCACTGTCTCTCTGCTCCCCCTCCATCCCGACTCCCCCTTCTGCCTCCTGCCCCCAGCCCTGTTTTCCATTTTGCAGCACGCCTTCGCCTCCCCTGATTTATTTGCTTTTCAATATTGTCTGCTGCTTTTGGCATTTCTTTAAAGTGGAAACCCGGTATATAAATGAACAGATGAACAGATCTGATGCCTCGCTAGCTATTAAAGAAACTGGGCTCGCAAGACGAGGCCTGGTTTCTCTCGTCGCATTTCCGTAAAATATATGTAAACGCGGCACATCCAGCGAGTAACAGTAGATTATTCCTTGTTTTAGTGAAACCGACAGCAGTAAACTTAATTCTGAGACTGCGTTCCCTCGGGGAGGGGGGGGAGCTTGCTTTCCCGCCCCCAAACTCTTGCCACCCACACAGACCACAATTTTTACCGATGTGTATATGATTTGTAGCTGGTGCTTCTTTTAAAAAATTTATCGCAAAGTGTCTCCGTTGAGGAGGCACCAATGTCTTCCGTGGGCTCCAGTATAAAGGTAGTAGCTGAGAAAAGATTCCCAAGTCATTTAGCAAACACACCGGCCTAGGACATGAGAACTGATGGACCTCCATTGAAGCTGAATGCTGGAAGAGGAAAGGAGGTCCTTGACCGAGCAGCGCATTGTTAAACTATGGAACTCATTGCCACAGGAGGACGTGATGGCCACCCTCTTGGATGGCTTTAAAAGGGGATTGGACAAATTCATGGAGGAGGAGAGAGCTATCAATGGCTACCAGTCATGATGGCAGTGCACTGCCCTCCACGGTTGGAGACAGCAAAGCTTCTGAATACTAGTTGCTGGAAATCAGGGGAAGGGGGACAGAGGTTTTGTGTTCGAATCCTGCTTGTGGGTTTCCCACAGGCATCAGGTTGGCCGCTGTGAGAAGAGGATGGTGGACTAGTCGAGCCCTTTCTGCCCTGACCCTGCAAACACTGCTTATGTTTTTTTTAAAAGGCGCTTACTATTCCCCCATCAGCTTTATTAAAGACTATTAAAAATGTGGGAATGTTCAAGGATGCAGGAGAGGATATATTGTCTGATTATAGCCTTTCCAACTTCTGTTAACAACTTCACAATTTAGCAGAGTAACATTCCCCTTTTTAAACTCACAGCGGATGCGTTTGCTCAGGCTCGCTAAAGCCTCTATAATAACTGTCCTGGTATTTCCCCCTTATTCCCCCATAAAAATTAAGACACGACACAGTCTTCTATAAAAGTATATAAAGGTTTACTCACACATCATTCTGTTCACAGTTGGATCCCAGAAGGCAGACTTAGCTTAGAAAAGTAACATACACCTGGAAACTATCCAATAAGGAGACAGTCCCTTTTTCCTCTCTTGACTGGAGGCCAAGAGAGCATCTTTGGCTAAGCAGATGTTGCTTCTTTGATGCTTGTAGTCAAAGAGAGAGAGATGGCTGCCCTGCCCTGTGCTGTTGTCGTTACCTGCACAGGTGAGGCCACGCCCACCTCTAGTCCCATGCAGAGGAAGTCTGTCCCAGCCCAGAAGGAAACAGGAAATTTACCTGCTGGCTAGACAAACATTCCTCCCCATGTGTAGACATTTTCACTCTAGGAATGTTGTACTTGACTGCTCTTGTGTTTCACATCCCACAAAAAACCCAAACAAACTTCCAGAAGTATAGGGGCAAAACATCCCATTTCTATAAACACTGACAACTGGAAAACACTGGCCTGCGAGCACTCCAGTTGGAGAACAGCCTTGACCAAAGGCGTCATGGGCTTTGAAGACACTCGAACTCAGGACACAAGGGAGAAATGTGCTAAGAGGAAGGCACGCTTGGCAAATCCACACCATGATCAACTCCCGCCCGGAAACCAATGTCCCCACTGTGGAAGGACGTGTGGATCCAGAATTGGCCTCCACAGTCACTTACGGACTCACTGTTAAAACTGTGTTCATGGAAGACAATCTTACTCAGCTACGAATGATCGACAAAGTCAATTTGGGGGGTAGAGTTTCTGTAAAACTCCCTGCTCTTTGCAACACCCCCTTCTTAGTATCTTTTAAGTCTTCCTGGCAACAGGGATGGAGACTCAGAAACTCCAAAGGGGTTAATCTTCTTTCAAATTTGCTGAGGTGGTAATGAACCTTTCATCTCTTCTTCCCTATCAGGCTGAGATCAAGGAGCAAAACCCTGTCATGGGGTGGATTCCCCCCGCCCTCCCCTCCTTTTAGGAAACCCAGAGAGAGAGAGAGAGAGACGCTTCTTGCAGGTTGCTTGGGAAGAGACTCAGGGACTTGGCAGCTGTTGACAGCTGTCTCTTCCGCCTAACCTCCTTCTTGAGTGGCGTGGAGCGGAAGTTTTTCTGATCTGCTCCCCTGCCAGGTATGCCTTCCAAACGCCTCGGGCTTCCTCAGGCATTTTCAGATCTGTCAGCAAAACCAGCAGGAGAAGGTGTCTGCAAATCGCACACATTCCCAGATTTGTCTTGGCTCTGTCAGGTTCAGCCATTCTCGCCGAGCAGGAGAAGAAGAGGATCTGTGTCCAGATTCCTTCCTTCCTTCCTTCCTTGCCTGCCTGCTTGCATGCTTTATTTATTTATTTACTTATTTATTTAGTATCCCACTACTGACACCATTGTTGTTTTTAATTTATTTAATCATTTTTTTTCAATGCAATCAACAACCACAAAAAACACATGCAACAAAAATAAAGCGACTGGACCTAATGGTCAGGGGTCCCTTTACCTTTACCTAATATATACCGTATTTTTTGCACCATAACACTCACTTTTTTCCTCCTAGAAAGTAAGGGGAAATGTCTGTGCGTGTTATGGAGCGAATGCCTACGGGTGGCGGGGGGAATCTGCTGCAGTCGTGAGCAGAGGATCCATGGTTCCCCTTCCTTCCCTCCTCCATGGCTCGCTTTGAAACAGCAAAGCGGGAGAAGAGCCGCTGAGTGGGGAGGAGAGAGGGACAGAGAGCCTGCTTGCTTTAAAGGAGCAAAGCGGGAGAGGAGAGGAGCCGCTTACACATCCTTGTCCCTTGAATGCTTTTCCTTCCCTCCCCACTTAAAATGTGGTTACAAAGCACGGATCCACATGGATCCTCAGGATTTTTGCACTGGGTCACCCCAAACTCACCATCAGATCACATGTCTGTGGCCACAGCATGAACCACAAAAATCATACATCCACTGTTTTGTTTAGAATATTTTTTTTCTTGTTTTCCTCCTCTAAAAACTATGTGCGTGTTATGGTCTGGTGCGTGTTATAGAACGAAAAGTACGGTAGTTACATATATAGTAGTTATTTCATTTTTTTAAAAAAAGGAGGGGAAAGAAGACCCAGGTAACTACGGACCGGTGAGCTTGACATCAATATCAGGGAAGGCCCTAGAACAGATAATTCAACAGTCAGTCTGTGAGAATTTAGAAAAGGATGCTGTGATTACTAAGACCCAGCATGGTTTTCTCAAAAATAAGTCATGCCAGACCATCCTGATTTCTTTTTTTGATGTAATTACAGACTTGGTGGACCAGGGAACTGCTGCGGACCTAGAGTATTTCTCATGACCCCTAGTTCTGAATACGCCCCATTTGCAACCAGAGATGGGTAGCGGAACGTGCTGCCGTTACTCAACAGAGGATGATTCCATTATTCGTGTTTTGAACTTGGAGTCCAGCCCAGCTGTCGCTTCCTTAATTTTGAATGTCTATAGGAGGCTGGCTATGTATCCCCACCGGGAAAGGCACTCTGCACATGCTCCATGGCCTGGTTTGTTATTGCAGGTGCATTTTGCTACGCGACATGCATGCAACACGTTAGCGTTGGATTTTTGCTGGAGCATCCGCGCATCATTCCGCTTTGCTTCTGATGCTCCCCTCAAAGTTTCTTTCCAGTGGAGATAATTGCGTTATGGCAGGCAGAAAAGTGAGACTTTGGTGGTATGCAAAGTAGCAGGATTCTAGTAGAGAAAATCCTGTTGGAAGAAGAGCCATCCAGGTTTTAATTAGCGTCGAGGGCTTGGCAGCTGGAACAGGAGGGCTTGATTGCCAGAAAATGTAAAGCACTAAGAAATGAAAGGGCTTTTGAGCAGCATGTGTGCTCGAATTTCTTTCTGCACTGCAGGGGGTTGGACTAGATGACCCTTGGGGGTCCCTTCCAATTCTACAGTTCTGGGATTCTATGGTTCCTTCTCATTCTATAGCTAGTGTCTCTGTGAGAGAGGGCCATAGCTCACTTGTGGACAGTGCCGGATTTACGTATAAGCTAAACAAGCTCTAGTTTAGGGCCCCATTTTCTTGGGGGCCCCAAAAAAATTTAAAGGGGAAAAACTCCCCTGGATGTACATTTCCAAAATATAAGATAAAAAAGAAATAAAATAAAAACCTACGTACAGCAACCGGGTTTTGTGTTGTATAGGCTCCTGTTTGTTATGTGCCAATGGCTTGAGATGAGGTCCGTAATGACCATCTAGCACAGGGGCCTGCAACCTTAAAGACAAAAAGAGCCACTTGGACCCGTTTCCGAAAAAACAACAACAACTGGGATCCGCAAAACCATTGTGACATTTAAAACAAATATATCTCCGGAGCCACGATCTGACAGCGGGCGGGAAGGTGATGTCGGGATGGTGCGTGACTAACGCACGCACCGCCCCCATGCGACGTCACAGCCAGTACAGCGCCCGCCACAGTGGGGAGTGTCGGGGCGCACAATGCGCCTCCTCCCCTCGCTAGTATCCGCCCTGGAGCCGCAGCAAAGATGTAAAAGAGCCACATGCGGCTCCGGAGCCGCGGGTTGCAGACCCCTGATCTAGCATATATTCAACACACAAAAACAGGGACCATTTGTTGTTGACAAAGGACAGCTGGACATAGAAAGGGCCGCGTTACCTTCAGGAGCTGAGGGCCTCATCTAATAATAGTAATAGTAATAGTAATAGTAATAGTAATAGTAATAGTAATAGTGTAGCACCCTGCTTGTGGTTAACGCTTAGCTGGAATGAAATATTCAACGCAGCAACAGAGAAATAATAATTTATTTGTCAGACAAATAAATGAGAGGCACAGTGGTATATAGTTACCAAGCTCTGGCCTGGCCTCCTGCCATTATGGCCAGCACTTATATTCCCTTAATCCAGCCCCCCTTTGCTTCTCCTGTGGCTGCCTCTGTTCAATCAGCCTGGTTGGATTTCCTATTGGCTGATTGCTATAATTAATTCTAAAAGATACACCCATATCCTCCTGTCCTTATATGGAACACAAAGAGCTATATATTGTTACATCTATAAATGACAAATAAGTAGTAATATATCTTACATGTGTCTCAACAAGGAATCTTAATTACCAGCTCACCTCTTGCCTTCCTTGCCCTCCAAAACAGATGGTTAATAATTTTAAAATTTTATCTTGAACAGATGTCAGAGACCTTGGGTTCATATTCTCATGCATCATCAATGAAATATCTCCTTTTGGAGGTCTTTAAACAAAGGTCTGACAACCATTTGTCATGCGGGCTCGTTTGGCGTCTGTCTGACAAGGGGGGCTAAATACAAC
Source organism: Podarcis vaucheri (assembly GCF_965113315.1). NCBI lineage: Eukaryota > Metazoa > Chordata > Lepidosauria > Squamata > Lacertidae > Podarcis > Podarcis vaucheri. Next base: position 4,157,902 of record NC_138765.1, on the reverse strand, counting down.
TATATGAAATCTAGCATTTCTTAAATCCTTTGCATAATTACATTTAAGACAATATATTTAATACATAACATAGATAGCTTTTTAGAAGGATAAACTTCCTCAAAGTAAAAAGGAAGAAACAGTTTACAGCCTCAAAATAAAATAGGAGAAAAAGCCTCTTCCCCTTTTCCCATGTGCCCTTGGCCTTTTGTCCTGTGGCTCAAGTTTAACGGTTTTATTATGTTTGGTCTCTGCCCTTTTTTACACTCTCAGTCTGTAATTCCAGCTTTTACGACTTTGAGAATTGTTTTCTGCTATAAATCAAAGGGGGGCCCCTTTGTCTGGAAAGAATACACTGTCAGTGTTTTCTTAAGCAGCTGGTCTGCCTGGCATGAATACTTTTGAAAATCTAAGCCCATTTAATTTAGGAACCTGATCAAGATATAAGCCAATATATGCCTTGATTAAAAATGCAGTCTATATTCAGATGCCACATTCCCCCCTTTCAAGCTCAAGGACCTTGCCACCAAGAGTCCTTGATAGCTTGAACTTCATCATATTCCTGAGTTAAAGCTCTGTATAGGGCCATGATATGAGGTAGAGTTTCATTCGAAATCATCTTGCTAATTGTACTTCTAAAACATGAAATGATACATGGCATCATACATAAAACCATCACTACTACTGTCAAGAAAAACAAGCAAGACAATAGTATCCCTTTTAGGTAACCAATTGGTGAGCCATCCCATATCCCATCCTTCCCATGTTTGTACTGGGACATGTGCTATACTTTCCATCTTTGTGGCCAACACACGGATTGCCTCACCATTATCTGAAATGTTAAAGCAACAGGCATTCCCTGTCAAGTTCAAGACTCCACATAGGGCTCCCTGCTTGGCAAGTACATAATCCATTCCCATTTACAGCTGCAAAATGACGGCTCTACTTTCATCCAGCTGTTATGCAATAAGTTCCACTACTGCTTGCAATCGAATTATTCTGTTTAGATTATAAATAGGATCCCGTGCCCCTTGTATGGGCTCACCAGGATTCCAGGAGGCAGGATCATAATAGGCTATCATGCGCTCTAGTGGCCAATCATCAGTACCGCTCCAACTTTGGGTACTTCCTCCTGCTATATGAGAAATATCAGCGTTTCTTCGTGTTCGCTTTGCTGAACTAGTGGACATAATCCACACTGGTGGTAAAACCCCCATCCCAGGAAACAAGTCCCACTCCATTTGGAAGGGAGTTTCTTGTATGCCCATTCTCCACATATCCACCACAACCATCGGGTCTGAGGGTTTTGGTATGTGGAGTGCATAAGGCAAAGTATCACAAGGGGTATAGAGTTCACAGTGCAGTATGTTAGATTGCCTTTTTCTGTCACAGTTATGTTTCATACCACTTTCCATGCATGAATAAAAGAAGGTGCACAGGGCAAGGCATTCCGAATTCGATAGGTAGTACCGTTTGCCCAGGTATTCTTAATATTATCCCAGGTATAGTGACAATGAGAAGAGCCTATCATAGTAGAATCAGCTGCATCTGATGATTTATGTACACAGAATTCCCCTTATACAGGTATAACTCGTAATGGTTTAGTTGAGTTCCATCCGGGGAAATTCTGTACTTCTGTGTGGTGTGGCATTTCGCTTACCCTACCAATGGCATCTAATGGTATCGGTAATAAGGGCATACCTCCCTCTGAATCATCTGGCCCAAGAGAGCAAACAAGGCAATTGGTCCTATTTGCAACGTTGGCTACCATTTCAGCTAAACCTACCCACATATTGTGGTCATAGCGGAATCCATATTTAGCAAATTTGGTCAGATTCAAGGACCCTTCCCCTTCCCAAGGGATCAGGATTAATAATAAAATCATGTTGATGTCTAGCATATGCATTCCTTTCACAAAAGATTACCTTATTGTGATAGCAAATAAATATTAGTCCCAATATAATTCCCCCAGTGACAGAAATGGGGAACCACCAAGACCAAAACATATATCCCAAGGATCCCCAATGTGTAATATCTCTGATAATTGTTCCACAAGGGGGCAGTCAATCAATTGTATAAGAGAATCTTTCCGCTCACAGTCGCTGGTTCAGGCGCTCCTCAAGCTTCAGGCGTGCGCAGGTCAGCCAGCTTCCAGTGTTGTGGCTGCAGCAGGCCGGTCGTCTAATGTCGCCCGTGACCCAGCCCGTTCCCCGTAGGGCTAGATACAGGGGTTTTTGGAGAGAGTCAGTTTTAAAGGATTAGAGGGGTCACCTTTGCACGTCCAACTGCCTTCGGACTTCTTCAAACGGGAGTGATGAATCCAGGGGGGTCACCTCAGCTACCTTCACCGCTGTTGGAGTAGAGAGCAAGACGGTGTAAGGTCCACGCCACTTAGGTGCAAGTGGATCACGTTTCCACTCTTTCACCCATATGCTATGCCAGCCTGGAGCTGATGAATCGGCACGGCAATGCTGCACGGCGTGCGCTCGAGGGCCCACCTGTTAAGATAAAACAAACAAACAAACAAACACGGGAGAGAGACAAAAACACGGGAGAGAGATTGCACTTGTCCCTGTGTCGCATGGTCTCCTATTTGTTTGAGGTCAGTTGGAATATCCTGAACAAAGGAGGGCGGCCTCCCATACAGGAGCTCAAAAGGTGACAACTTAAGTCTTTTTGTGGGTGTGCACCGAACACGAAACAGTGTTATGGGTAACACGTCTACCCTCCTGAGACTTTAGACATATTAGTGGGCTTCTGGCATGCCCTGCAGATACCTTGCACAAGCATCTGGCAGTAGGTGTTAAGCCTGGGCAGGTGAATTGCATTGTTTGGATCCCAATTAGGATCTTCCAAGGGAAAGTTGTCCTGGAGATGACGGTCAATATTATAAATATTTCCCACTCTGGCCTGCTCACGCAAATGTATCTGTGCCTTTTCAATTATGTCTCTCCTTTCCTCAGTGGTGAAGAGAGTATTCAGGAGCTGGCGACAATCTGTCCAAGTAGGACTATGAGTATTTACTATTGAAGTCACCAAGTCCATCATAGCCCGAGGTTTTTCTGCGAAAGATAGGGTGTTTTCCAATTCATCAGAACCGTAGTTGTGAATGGAATGTACTGGAGGATCGAAGTTCAAGGTGGCCGTGTTCCGAGTTGCCCATTAACCAGCACAGGCTCCTCAAGTGCATCAAATACTCTTCTAAGAGGGGCTACGACGTGACCTTTCTCTTCGCTTTGCTCTAGGGGCCTCAAATCATAGGGGATGGTATTTGTCCCAAGGCGTTCTTTTAGCAGCTTTATACGCCTGGCTGTATTGCTTGCTGACCGATTAAGGTCTCCCTGTAACTTCTGTAATAATTCTCTAGGACTTGGATGTACAGGGGTTTGGGGTAGGCAATCAGTTATTCCACTAAAAGAGACTGTAGATGGAGTTCTACTGGGACTCACAGGTGGAATAACCACTTCAGCTTGGGCTTCATTATAGGACTCCAATGCCTCCTGAAGATATTTATCATAATCTATCAAGGAATCAAGTTCTGTGACTCCACCCCCATTATTCATTCCACTTTCTTGCCTTGGGGTTACAACTGGTGGAGGGTTTGAATTAGGCTCCCTTCGATGTGGGATAGCATAGGGTGGAGATGGAAGCAGCTCTTCCTCTGGTCCCTCAAAAATGGGTTTGAGTTTATTTGGCAAGATTCCTTTCCTAGCTTCGGCTTTTACAGCCAATAATTTGCATCGTTGGACTTTGCATTCCCTTATCCATGGAGGATTTTTATTTAATGTGCTCAGCCAGGAATCTATATATGAAAATTGTTCTGGGCACCCTCCAGTATCTTTGGCGATGTTAGGCCAAAGTTTGCTTACTAAATTTATATCAAAGGTTCCTTGAGATGGCCATTCAGTATTTTGTTTCGGCCACTCTAGTTCACATAACGTTCTCAGGCGCTCTGGCGTCATTTTGACTCCATATGCCCCTGAGAAGGCTTTCTTAAAATTATTTAACATACATTTAAAAGGTGTATTTCCCCCCTTTGAACCCCCAACTCCCATTGTATGGCCCTGTGAAGTATCCACTCAGTCACTCACACACACACCTTACTGGGAAACGAAGTAGTACTCACTCCACACTTAGGTCAGCTACACATTGTACTTTCTCACACATGCAATGCGCCAGATACTTCAACCATACTCTACCTCCCAATCTTCCCTTTTCCCTACACCAGACTACCATCTGATGTACCCAGCCACCTAGCGTACTCAGTTCCCCTTTACTGAGACGCAGAAGTTTGATCAGGACTTCTCTTCCTCCCAATTAATTGGAGGGCCAAAACCCCTTAGTGCACTTACCCTTAGCTGGTTCCCTGTTTATTTCTCTGGTCCCCCCCCGGTCCGTCGCCGTCAGTGGGCAGGGTATCAGACAGACGAGACTGCTGCGTTCCCCTGGAAAAAAATTTTCCAGTGCGCGCTGGGTAGGCAATCAGTTGTCCTCTCTCTTGTACCCCGTCCAGTAAGGCGAAGGGGCTGCGTTCCAGCAGACCACTTATCCGAGTCGCAGGCACCATAAAATGTAGCACCCTGCTTGTGGTTAACGCTTAGCTGGAATGAAATATTCAACGCAGCAACAGAGAAATAATAATTTATTTGTCAGACAAATAAATGAGAGGCACAGTGGTATATAGTTACCAAGCTCTGGCCTGGCCTCCTGCCATTATGGCCAGCACTTATATTCCCTTAATCCAGCCCCCCTTTGCTTCTCCTGTGGCTGCCTCTGTTCAATCAGCCTGGTTGGATTTCCTATTGGCTGATTGCTATAATTAATTCTAAAAGATACACCCATATCCTCCTGTCCTTATATGGAACACAAAGAGCTATATATTGTTACATCTATAAATGACAAATAAGTAGTAATATATCTTACATGTGTCTCAACAAGGAATCTTAATTACCAGCTCACCTCTTGCCTTCCTTGCCCTCCAAAACAGATGGTTAATAATTTTAAAATTTTATCTTGAACAGATGTCAGAGACCTTGGGTTCATATTCTCATGCATCATCAATGAAATATCTCCTTTTGGAGGTCTTTAAACAAAGGTCTGACAACCATTTGTCATGCGGGCTCGTTTGGCGTCTGTCTGACAAGGGGGGCTAAATACAACTATATGAAATCTAGCATTTCTTAAATCCTTTGCATAATTACATTTAAGACAATATATTTAATACATAACATAGATAGCTTTTTAGAAGGATAAACTTCCTCAAAGTAAAAAGGAAGAAACAGTTTACAGCCTCAAAATAAAATAGGAGAAAAAGCCTCTTCCCCTTTTCCCATGTGCCCTTGGCCTTTTGTCCTGTGGCTCAAGTTTAACGGTTTTATTATGTTTGGTCTCTGCCCTTTTTTACACTCTCAGTCTGTAATTCCAGCTTTTACGACTTTGAGAATTGTTTTCTGCTATAAATCAAAGGGGGGCCCCTTTGTCTGGAAAGAATACACTGTCAGTGTTTTCTTAAGCAGCTGGTCTGCCTGGCATGAATACTTTTGAAAATCTAAGCCCATTTAATTTAGGAACCTGATCAAGATATAAGCCAATATATGCCTTGATTAAAAATGCAGTCTATATTCAGATGCCACAATAGTAATAGTAATAGTAATAGTAATTTATTATTTATACCCCGCCCATCTGGCTGGGTTTCCCGAGCCACTCTGGGCGGCTTCCAACAAAATATTAAAATACAGTGGTCTGTTAAACATTAAAAGCTTCCCTAAACAGGGCTGCCTTCAGATGTCTTCTAAAAGTCTGGTAGTTGTTCTTCTCTTTGACATCTGGTGGGAGGGCGTTCCACAGGGCGGGCGCCACCACCGAGAAGGCCCTCTGCCTGGTTCCCTGTAACTTGGCTTCTCGCAGGGAGGGAACCGCCAGAAGGCCCTTGGCGCTGGACCTCAGCGTCCGGGCAGAATGATGGGGGTGGAGATGCTCCTTCAGGTATACTGGACCGAGGCTGTTTAGGGCTTTCAAGGTCAGCAGCAGCACTTTGAATTGTGCTCGGAAACGTCGTGTGAGCCAATGTAGATCTTTCAAGACCGGTGTTATGTGGTCTTGGCGGCCGCTCCCAGTCACCAGTCTAGTCTATTATGGATTAGTTGTAGTTTCATCAAACCTATATCTGGCCCTGCCCATATGCCTGAAATCCTGGGGAGCCCCTGCTTAGCCGGTATTAAGCTTAGCTGGAGTTCCTCTTCACATTTGGGATTAGGAAGGGAGGGGGTGTCTTCTGAAGCAGAAACCTTGACTTTCCCGGAGCGTGGAGCCCCGGCACCTCTTTGCTTGAGAAATCAAGCAGCGGAGATTGTCACGTCCCACACCCTCCTCCTCAAATAATGAATTTGAGGCTCTGGGAGAGACTCAGCGGGGTCAGGTGGAATGGAAATGACACTGTCATTGCTTTTCCCCTCATGCATTTGCAATGTGCCAGTCCTTGCGACTTAAGCAGCTAACTTAGCCACTCTTGCACTCTGCCTTAACAGTGGCTGTGCTGTGGTGGAACCCCTGGCTGCGGCGATGACTGGCGCCCGATTCCCTGGGAATTACAAAGCTTCTGGATTTGAAAAACAGAGACTTGGACACCGTCACAATACCCTTGGAACGCCTCTGCGCGTGCCTGTCTGTGCGCAGAGAGATCCCTTTAATCCTCGCCATTTACAGGACGGCCCTGGTGTTAAATCTGAATCTTGAAGCCATCATTGAATTTATTTGTGTAATCTCCCGTTCACACATTTGCATGATGTGAGTGTACACATCTTTTAAAAATGCATTTAATTTATAACTCGATGGAAAGCGCCCGGGGTTGGGCGGCGCTTTTTTTTTTTTTAAAATATAAAGCATAAGACAACGCGAAGGGGGAAGAATAACTCTCCATATTTTAATTTGTTATGTCGAGCAAAAACATGCGTATGCCTGCCAGCACCAAAACGTTATCCCGTATTAAGAGGGTTCGTCGTCTTCCTTGTCAGTTGGCCCCAGAGGCAGCGCTGCCGAGTCACGGTCTTCGAAATTCAAGGCTTCAAGAAACCCTCACTACAAGGATCCAGTCTGCTGGAGGGAGCCCCCGACCACGTGCCCTGGGAAAATAGGATGTTGCAGAAGATGTTGAGCATATGAAGCAAGCTGCATTATATTAACTCAGACCAGCGTCTGCCCCAGCATCTACTACCCTGAATGATGGTGACTCAGGAAGGTCACAGGCAGGGGTCATAGGGTACAAGGCTGGGAGCCCACCAGTAGATGGCGCCATAGTAAATGACGGTATCCACATACAGTCATACCTCTTGTTACCTTTGCTTCAGGTTAAATCTTTTCAGGTTGCATCCCGCAGCGACCTGGAAGTACGGGAAAGGGTTCCTTCTGGGTTTCGCCACTCGCGCATGCGCAGACACTCAAAGTGACGTCACGCGCATGCGCAGAAGCGGGTTGCGTTCTGCTCATGTTGCGAACGGGGCTCCGGAACGGATCCCGTTCGCAACCAGAGGTACCACTCTACACAGAAGTAGAGTGGTCCCTTGGTTCTCAAACGCCTTGGTACTCAAACAACTTGGAACCCAAACACTGCAAATTCGGAAGCAAGTGTTCCGGTTCGTGAACGTTTTTTCGGAAGCTGAACGTGCTCCATTTTGAGTGTTACACTTCCGACTTGAGTGCCACACTACTGTTTTGAGTGTTACTCTGAGGTCTCTCTGTTTTTGCTATTTATTTTGCATTTTTGTTTTTGCGGCTCTTTTTGTTTTGTTTTTGTGTGGAACCCAGTTCAGCTACTAATTGATTGATTGTGTGTGTGACTGCAGTACATTGTTTATTGCTTTCATTTTATGGATCAATGGTCTTGTTAGATCGTAAAAATTCATGTTCAGTTGCTGTTTTAGAGGTTGTTTTTAAAAGTCTGGAACGGATTAATCCGTTTTGCATTACTTTCTATGGGAAAGCGTGGCTTGGTTTTGGAATGCTTTGGTTTTGGAACGGACTTCCGGAATGGATTAAGTTTGAGAACCAAGGTAGCACTGTAATGGCACCGCTCTGACCAGACCCTATCTGGAGTCCTGTGGACACCACAGTTTAAGTAGGGCATTGACAAGCTGAAATGTGGGCAGAGGAGGGCGATCAAAGTGACCACGGAAGCCAAGAAACCAACAAAAGAAGAATGGCAAGAAAAACTGATGCAATATGCTGAAATGGCAAAGTTAACTGGAAAACTTAGAGACAAGGATAATAGAGATATTTTTATTTTTTTTAAAAAAAAGACTGAGAACCATTTATGTTGCACCTACAGAAAAACTGTAAAGATGTGGACTCAGTAAACATTTACAATTAACAGCATAGAAATTCAAATGGGAAAATAGCAAAGTGCAAGAGGAAATATGAAAATAAGTAGGGTATAAAAATGTTAAGAATATAATAATACTTAGGTTAAAGACTGCATATTAAGGTAGAATAAAACAAGCAGGGGAAGCAAATATTCAAGGAACCATAAAATGAAGTTGAGGGAAGTCGTGGAGAGGGGGGAAATGGTTGGGGATTTATATCCTGTTTTGTTTTTGAGATAATGTTGACTGTGTTTGATTAAATAATTTTTTATTGAGTTTTACAGATTTTAACAAAAACAAATAAAACAAAGATCTGGAAGCGTAGATGGGCTGGAATAGATTGAGGACTCTTCCGACTCTACAATTCTGTGGTTCTATGAGTCCAGCGACATCTACTTCTGCTTCATTGACTATGCAAAAGCCTTTGACTGTGTCGACCACAGCAAACTATGGCAAGTTCTTAAAGAAATGGGAGTGCCTGATCACCTCATCTGTCTCCTGAGAAATCTCTATGTGGGACAAGAAGCTACAGTTAGAACTGGATATGGAACAACTGATTGGTTCAAAATTGGGAAAGGAGTACGGCAAGGCTGTATATTGTCCCCCTGCTTATTTAACTTATATGCAGAATTCATCATGCGAAAGGCTGGGCTGGATGAATCCCAAGCCGGAATTAAGATCGCCGGAAGAAATATCAACAACCTCAGATATGCAGATGACACAAGCTTGATGGCAGAAAGTGATGAGGAATTAAAGAACCTTTTATTGAGGGTGAAAGAGGAGAGCACAAAATATGGTCTGAAGCTCAACATCAAAAAAACGAAGATCATGGCCACTGGTCCCATCACCTCCTGGCAAATAGAAGGGGAAGAAATGGAGGCAGTGAGAGATTTTACTTTCTTGGGCTCCATGATCACTGCAGATGGTGACAGCAGCTACGAAAGTAAAAGACTCCTGCTTCTTGGAGAAAAGCAATGACAAACCTAGACAGCATCTTAAAATGTAAAGACATCACCTTGCCAACAAAGGCCCGTATAGTAAAAGCTATGGTTTTCCCATTAGTGATGTATGGAAGTGAAAGCTGGACCATAAAGAAGGCTGATCGCCGAAGAATGGATGCTTTTGAATTCTGGTGCTGGAGGAGACTCTTGAGAGTCCCATGGACTGCAAGAAGATCAAACCTCTCCATTCTGAAGGAAATCAGCCCTGAGTGCTCACTGGAACGACAGATCCTGAAGCTGAGGCTCCAAGACTTTGGCCACCTCCTGAGAAGAGAAGACTCCCTGGAAAAGACTCTGATGCTGGGAAAGATGGAGGGCACAAGGAGAAGGGGACGACAGAGGACGAGATGGTGGAACAGTGTTCTCAAAGCTACAAACATGAGTTTGACCTAACTGCGGGAGGCAGTGGAAGACAGGAGGGCCTGGCATGCTCTGGTCCAGGTGGCCATGAAGAGGCGGACACGACTAAATGACTAAACAACAACAACATGAGTCCAGCATTCAACAGAGGCATCGCCCCAGAACCTGCCAGCAGTGCGAAGGCACGTAATGCAGTAACAAAGACGGCGGTGCATCTGAGCATGAACAAAGCGCAAGAGCAGAATGGAGCGGAGGAGCTTGTGAGGCAGAAAGCGTGTCAGCCTGGGACGCCGGTAGAACCTCTCTTGCAAAGTTAAACCTCTCAAATGCCCCAGGACTAACTAGCCAGAAACATGTGCAGAACAGGCACATTTCCCCCCGCAGAGTACCTGTTTTATTAAGAGCAACTGACAGGCCTATTATTCCCATGTCCCCGAGATTCCTAATCAGACATGCTTTATACAGGATTATTTGAGTCTCGTGGAGCCAGCCTCTGTTTCTCTCTCTCTCCCCACCCTTTGCCCTCAATGCACCACATTTCCCAGACATCCCATCTCATGCGCCTTGCTATGGACGCTGCGTTATTAATCCCACTCACGGCCTCTTCTCCCAGAGGCCAGTTTGGTGCAGCTGCCGATATTAAATTGGGAGGGAGGGAGGGCAAAGGGAAGAGGAGGGAGATCTCTTTAGAACTTAGCAATTATTTCCCTGGCTAGGAAAAGGGAGGGGAGGAGGGAGAAGAGTAGGAGGCTGGGAGGCAGAGAGGAGGGGGGGTGTCCCAGGGCTGATGGGAGTTGTAGTATGTATTTATCTACAGATAGGTAGCCGTGTTGGTCTGCCATAGTCAAAATAAAAAAATTCCTTCCAGTAGCACCTTAAAGACCAACTAAGTTAGTTCTTGGTATGAGCTTTCGTGTGCATGCACACTTCTTCAGATACACTGAAACAAAATACACTGTATTTATCTATTACATTTCTCTCTCCCCCCCCAATTTTTTAATTCATTTTATAACACAAATAAAAAACACAAACAGAAAAGACAAACAGTACAAACAAATTTTTGTCATATCCTTATTTTTCTAAACATTAGGTGGGCTTCCCCAAGTCCCCCCTATCTGATTTTCATTTTACTTCATCTTTAGCAGTTTAAAAAAGGTAAAGGGACCCCTGACCATTAGAGGTCCAGTCGTGGCCGACTCTGGGGTTGGGGCGCTCATCTCGCTTTACTGGCCGAGGGAGCCGGCGTACAGCTTCTGGGTCATGTGGCCAGCAGGACTAAGCCGCTTCTGGCGAACCAGAGCAGCGCACGGAAACGCCGTTTACCTTCCCGACGGAGCAGGACCAAACAACGGGAGCTCACCCCGTCATGGGGATTCAAACCGCCAACCTTCTGATCAGCAAGTCCTAGGCTCTGTGGTTTAACCCACAGCGTCCCCCGCGTCCCCTTCAGCAGTTTACATATACAGTGGTACCTCTGGTTAAGTACTTAATTCGTTCCGGAGGTCTGTTCTTAACCTGAAACTGTTCTTAACCTGAAGCATCACTTTAGCTAATGGGGCCTCCCGCTGCTGCCACTGTGCTGCCGGAGCACAATTTCTGTTCTCATCCTGAAGCAAAGTTCTTAGCCTGAGGTAATATTTCTCGGTTAGCGGAGTCTGTAACCTGAAGTGTATGTAACCTGAAGCGTATGTAACCTGAACCGTATGTAACCCGAGGTACCACTGTATCATAATTTCTAACCATCTTTTTTAAATCACACTTAAAATAATTTCACGTTTTATCACTTACAAATAATACTATTTTAAAATACCTGTCCTCTTCTTCTAACCCTATAGCCTATATCCACTTCCAAAGCTATTCTCAGATTTAAATATTAACATATTTTTTCAAACATTCCTTAAACTTCTCCCAGTCTTCTTCCACCGTCTCTTCTCTCTGGTCTCGGAGTCTCCCGGTCAGTTCGGCAAGTTCCATATAGTCTATGTATTACATTTCTCAAAGAGGAACTCAAGGTGTTAGCACACAGTTCTCTCCCTGCCCATTTGAGCTTCACAACAATCTGCGAGGTCGGTTCAGCTAACTGGCCCAAGGTGAGCTTTACGGGTGAGTGGGGATTCGGAGTCTGCTGTCTCCTGGGTCTCTAGTCCAGCGCTCCAACCACTATGCCACACTGTCAGTGAATGGCAAAGGCTGCTTTTATCTGCCGCTTTTTCTTCTCTGTAAAATTCCACACTCACCAGGGCGGCAGCTTCTGTTTCTGAGTGGTGGAGGGTGTGTGTGTGTGTGTGTGTTTGTGTGAGTGTGTGAAGGAGCAATTTTCTGTTAAACGACACAAGTCAAAGCAGCGCTGGAGGTCAGCAACTGGCAGGAGCTTCGGAACAAACACATTCACCCCTGGCCCAATCGCCTTGCAGTTACCATCACTTCGCTGTGCATAACGCTGTGCAATCTTTTCCCCCCCCCCAATGCAAAAATTAGACAAAACTTTATTTGCAGCTTTGAGTGGGAGTGCGTCCATATGCAAACTCTCCTCCACTTCCTGTTCTTTGAGATGATGGCAGGGAAAATTCATTAACACAGAGACAAGATGAAGGGTGCTGGTATATGGTCCCCAGATCTGAATAGCTGGGTGGTTAAGAACCTAAATCCACTTAGTCCAGCATCCTAGTCCATCACAGTCTCCTGTGGGAGGAAATCCCTCACTTTAGCTATGCACTGCGTGAATAAATCCTATCGTTTATCTGTCCAGAATATACAGAATTTGGCTTCTTTTCAATAAGAGATAGAAATAGATATTATTTTCTTTGTTTCCCAGTATGCATGCAGAGCATATTGGAAGCAAAGACGCCTTCTTGCAGCAGATTTCCCAGGGAGCAATATACCGAAACACACCCCCTGCCCAGTTCCTGCTAACTTTCCTGCAAGAACTTCACTGCTCAGCTTCTCCCAGGCAGCTCAAATGCAAATTGCCTTCCTCTCATCTGGAGAAGCAATCTGCGCGGGGGATCTCATTTCAAGCAACAGAGAGAGGTCCTCAGCTATCAGGAGACCGGCTCTCCTGTCGTTAATTCCCAGTACTTCTTCACACAGAACATAGTTAAACTATGGAACTCACTGCCACAGTATTGATTGGCCATGGATGGCTTTCATGGAGGAGGAGAAAAATTCACGGAGGGGACGGCTGTCGATGGCTCCTAGCCAGGATGGCTCTGTTCTGCCTCCACGGTCAGAGGCAGCGATGCTTTTGAATTCTGGCTGCAGGAAATCGCAGGAGAGCAGAGTTGCTCTTGGGCTCAAATCCTGCTTTCTGGTTCCGCGCAGCCACAGTGATAAGAGGATGCTAGAATAGGTGGGTCTTGGTCTAATCCAGGGGTCAGCAAACTTTTTCAGCAGGGGGCCAGTCCACTGTCCCTCACACCTTGTGGGGGGCCGGACTATATTTTAGAAAAAAAGAATGAATTCCTATGCCCCACAAATAACCCAGAGATGCATTTTAAATAAAAGGGCACATTCTACTCTTGTAAAAACACACTGATTCCCGGACCATCTGCGGGCCGGATAGAGAAGGCGATTGGGCCAGATCCGGCCCCCGGGCCTTAGTTTGCCTAAGGTAAAGGTAAAGGGACCCGTGACCATTAGGTCCAGTCGTGACCGACTCTGGGGTTGCGGCACTCATCTTGCTTTATTGGCCGAGGGAGCCAACGCACAGCTTCCGGGTCATGTGGCCAGCAGGACTAAGCCACTTCTGGCGAACCAGAGCAGCACACAGAAACGCCGTTTACCTTCCCGCTGGAGCGGTACCTATTTATCTACTTGCACTTTGAGGTGCTTTTGAACTGCTAGGTTGGCAGGAGCAGGGACCGAGCAATGGGAGCTCACCCCGTCGCGGGGAGTCAAACCACTGACCTTCTGATCGGCAAGTCCTAGGCTCAGTGGTTTAATCCACAGCACCACCCGCGCCCCATTAGTTTGCCTACCTATGGTCTAATCCATCGTGCTCTTTTTATTTTCTTATGAGCTCCCATCCCAGAGATCCTTTCCACGATTAAGGAATATTCCTGGGACTTTCTGCAAGCGAAGCCTGCTTCCCTGCTGAGCTAAGCTAAGCCGATCCCTGATTCCGATGAATATTCCCATGTAGGGGGAGGCAGAAGACAGACCCCCCCCATAGCGGTGCTTATGAGAGCACTCAAGATTTTGCAATATCTGCATCCCCACGTGACGACGCCGTTAGGACGTTGCAGGTTTCAATGCCCAAATAAAATTGGATGCTTCAGATCGGACCCACTGTCTTTATGCTAGCAAGCTTCTGAGCTACACAGAACCACCACCCTCTTTCCCATTTCTGTGCCACATACAGGATGCGGCCAGGAGGTGCTTGGCGGGGGGGGGGGGAGAGAGGATCTATTAATATATTTGCTGAGCCAGCCGGCCAGGCTTAATCCTGGTATGAAGTGCTGACTCCCCCAAACCTACTCAAAAACTGGGTTACTGCCATGGCTGAGTTCCTTCACATTGGGAAGAAAAGCAGGAGGGCGGGCAGGAGAGGCCTCATCCTGCACTCCTGGAAGGAGATGCTGGGGAAACTACGCTGCTTATAAATCTGTTGCCGTAGAGCAGCGGGCAGGGAGAGGACACCTCAGGTCTCAGGGCTGAAGGTTAGAATCATTGAATTGTAGAGTTGGAAAGTTTTTTAGCTTTTTTCCCTTTCATTTTAGGAAACCACCAACATTTTGAGCCTTTTGGGGGAGACCTCCACCAAAAATTGTGATTTTAAGCTGTGGGTAGGCAAACTAAGGCCCGGGGGGGGGGGTCAGATCCAGCCCAGTCGCCTTCCAAATCCAGTCTGTGGATGGTCCGGGAATCAGCGTGTTTTTACAAGAGTAGAATGTGTCCTTTTATTTAAAATGCATCTCTGGGTTATTTGTGGGGCATAGGAATTCGTTCTCCCCCCCCAAAAAAAGAAATATAGTCCGGCCCCCAACAAGGTCTGAGGGACAGTGGACTGGCCCCCTGCTGGAAAAGTTTGCTGACCCCTGTTTGAAGCTGTTTCCGCTGCTTTTTCCAACGCATTGACATACATCCAGGTTTCCCCTGACATTTTGCCGATTTGGCAGAATCCTTTCCTGATGCCATTTTCACACCCGAAAACCAAGACATGTCAGGAATAGCAAGGCTAGCCTGGGTGAATTTTTGCATAGAAAGAGACAGTGTAGTGTAGTGGTTCAAGTGTTGGACTAGGGCCTGGGAGAGGCCAGAGTTTGATTTTTTTTTAATAATAAATTTTTATTGATTTTCCATACAATTATACATTTTTATCCAAAATACAACCAATTGTCTCTTTTTTGAACTTCCTTCAGCGTCTCTGACAATCATCCGTATTTATAACTTTAGTTACACATTCCCTTCTTTCGTATTGCCATTATACTTTCCTTCTTCCACTATTTCATATTAACAATACTTCTCTATTTTTACAGTGCCTCTTGAAATCCCACTAGCGTTGTGTTCATGCCACATGTGTTTTTCAGATAATCTACGAACTTTCCCCAGTCTTCGATGAACTTTTGGTCTTTGGTGTATCTGATTTTCCCAGTTAATTTATCCAGTTCCGCATAGTCTGTCAATTTCAGTCTCCATTTTCTATCGTCGGTATTTCCTCTTGCTTCCATTTCTGGGCCAACAAGATTCTGGCTGCCGTTACTGCATATTGGAAGAGCTTGCAGTCCTTTCTTCTTATATCCTTTCCTACAATCCCTAAAAGAAAAGCCTCCGTTGTTTTTTTTTACAAAAGTATATCTTAGCATTTTTTTCATTTCATTGTATATCATTTCCCAAAAGCTTTTCACTTTCTTACATTCCCAGAGGCCAGAGTTTGAATCCCGCCACTCAACTATGGAACTCTCTGGAGGTGACCTTGAGGGTTAGAAGAGGGTCGTTGTGGGTTCTTCTGCTCATGTACTGCTCAAAGGTATCTCTGTCTGGTTGGCTGCTGTGAGACCAGGACGCTGATCCATCTACTTATATCATGTTCTTATGTAAGTTCAATTGTTCCTAATGGTCCTAATGCTAGCACATTTGCAAAGCTAAGCAGGGTCCGGTCTGGTTTCAAGTTGGATGGGAGACCATGTGTTGAGATTCTTGCATTGCAGAGGGTTGGACTAGATGACCCTAGAGGTCCCTCCTGTTCTATTATTCTAACGTTGAGTTTCAACAACCCGCTCTGGGACCTTTGTTGTTGTTGTTTAGTCATGTCCGCCTCTTCGTGACCCCCTGGACCAGAGCATGCCAGGCCCTCCTGTCTTCCACTGCCTCCCGCAGTTGGGTCAAACTCATGCTGGTCGCTTCGAGAACTCTGTCCCACCATCTCGTCCTCTGTCGTCCCCTACTCCTTGTGCCCTCCATCTTTCCCAACATCAGGGTCTTTTCCAGGGAGTCTTCTCTTCTCATGAGGTGGCCAAAGTCTTGGAGCCTCAGCTTCAGGATCTGTCCTTCCAGTGAGCACTCAGGGCTGATTTCCTTCAGAATGGAGAGGTTGGATCTTCTTGCAGTCCATGGGACTCTCAAGAGTCTCCTCCAGCAGCAGAATTCAAAAGCATCCATTCTTCGGCGATCAGCCTTCTTGATGGTCCAGCTCTCACTTCCATACATCACTACTGGGAAAACCATGGCTTTTACTATACGGACCTTTGTCGGCAAGGTGATGTCTCTTGGCAGGGATACTGGAGTGGCTTGCCGGTTCCTGCTCCAGGTGGATCACGTTTGGTCAAAATTCTCCACTATGACCTGTCCGTCTTGGGTGGCCCTGCACGGCAGAGCTGATAGCTTCTCTGAGTTATTCAAGCCCTTTCACCAAGGCAGTGATCCATGAAGGGGTATGGGACCTTAGGGAGAAGGAACGCAGCAACCAGTCTGCCCTGGGTGCCAATGATGGGTGCGTGTGAGCGTGCAAGCCAGCTAGCCCCCTAACCTGGGTGGGGCTTCTGCTGCGCCTTTAAGAGCCGGCGGGGCGGGGCGCCCGGTGCCTGGTCCAGAGCCCAGAAGCCGCCCTGCTTGTTCGCCAGCGCAAGCCAGAAGGAGGCGCTCCCTGAAGGCGCGGCTGCTGGCGCCGGGCATCCTGGGCCAGGGAGCCCGCGCCGGGTCTTGCAGGCTGCCGGCTCCGGCCCTCTCCATCTGCCCTCGGCGGGGCCATCCTGCCGGCGCGCTCCCTGCATCCCTCTCTCCATCCCCCGCATCTGGTACCCATCGCCTGGCAACCTGCATCCTCCATCCTCTGCGGATGCTCCGCTCTTGCCCCGCCGACCTCGAGCCCTAGAACCGCCGGGCTATTTTTCCTCTTCCCTCCTCGGGGGGCTTTCTTCACATGCAGCGCCCGGCTGAGAGGGGCTCGCCGCTGTATCCCCCCACCCCGCTCCAAGCTGCGATGCCCACGGTGGGCGTGGGCCGCCCATCCCCCAGCGGAGGAGCCTCGCTGCCCGGCAGAGCCCAAGCCGCCCTCTTTGGCTTCTAGAGAGATCTGCAAGGGCGATAGAGGAGCGGCGCTGGGGGGGGCAGAGGACAGGAGAGTCCCCCCGGGGACGCGCACCCCGTGCAACATTAACTCTTTGTCCGCCGCCGCGGAGGGATTGCAGACGGGAGAGATGGTGGTCGCCGCTGGTTGATTTTATTATGCATTAAACGTGCGCGTATATCTTCTCTGCTATCCGGGGCTGCTAACCTAAGGAGAGAGGAAAAGGTGTTTTCTGGGGTCCCCTGGATGGCCGCTGCCTTTGCGAAGAGAAACCTCTGGGCAGTTTTGCAAGCTCCACGCCCTGGTGGAGAGAGAAAGAGAGAGAGAGAAAGAGATCCCTTCCCCCATCTCCATCTTCCTCATTGGAGACCAGCTGAAAGAAAGCAGAAGGAATCCCTCCGTCGGGTGGCTCCCAGGGCTTGAGGATCGCTTCCGAAAGGTGAACCTAGGAAGACCTTGCAGGAAGGAGATGGGCTTTCCTCTTTGTTCTGGACAGCATCGTTTCAGGATGTGAAGCGGCGGCCACCTATCCTGGCGCAGCGGCGGCGAGAAGACCGCTGCCTGGGGACGTCCAGCGCATCTTTTGTACCGGGAGCCTGGCAGAAGGCAGCGAGGCTGGCGCGGCGGGCTTCGAACTCCCCTCTCCCCGCTCTGTAGCTCTACAGATCTTATTTCATCGCAGGGCATTTTGGCCAACCGGGGTGCCAATGGGCACTTTGCCTGGCATCCCTGGCGGTGCAGTGCTCTCCTCCGAACGGGCACACCGGTTTCCCCGATGGGAGCCGGACTCCCAGTTCTAGGGACTTGGAGGAACTGGGATGGATGGTGGAGCAGCTGCCCTAGGAACCGGCCGCCGTGGGGAGTGAACCCCAACGCCTATGGGTCCCTGGAGCTGCAGAGCAAGGTAGGCGCGTTGCTGGGCTGCCGGGGCTTCTTGGCACCCAAAGACCCCTCCGGAGATTTGGAGCGCAAGCCGGCTTGTCTGGGATACCGATGGAGCTGGGTGGGGGTATTGGCTCTGGATACACGGTTGTAAAAAAATAATATATATATATATATATTTGTAGCATGCTCTGCCTTGTGGGTCTTACAAAACCTTGCCCAAATAGAAATCTATGTTGCTAAAGAGCTCTCAGTTGCATCCATCGGCTAGAAACATTTTTTTGGAGGGAGTGGATTTGCGATAGATTTGGGTTTTTTTGATTTTTCTTTTTTGAGGAGTTGGAGGAAGAACCAAGATTTTAACCAGATAAAGGTGGTTTTCTGAGCATGTGCAGAGTGCATTTGCTTTGCCACTGAATTCCTGTGCCCACTGAGGCCTCGCCCGACTTTAAAAAAAAAATCTGGAAGGTGAGGAAGAAGAAATAGAGCATGTGCAGAGTGCCTTTCCCCATCGCTGCTCAGTAATCCTTGCAAGGGCCATGGGAAGTGATGAGGAAGTCCTATACCACCTCATCCCTTCCTGTCGCCTTGATTTTCTTTTCGCAGTCCATCCCCCCCCCCTCCTGCCCTGTTCATTAAAAACAGAATTATTCTAATCTACTCTTTCACGATGGGTGTGTGTGTGTCACACACTAAGGAGACGGATCAGTGGAGATTAAAACAAAAGAAAATTAGACACAAATAAGAACTCTCCAAATGGCCATCAAACCCTTGGCTCCCGAGGATGATATTGCTATCGATTACTATGGGATGTAATTTGCATGCCCAAGTGCTTTACAGCGACTGTCTTCTTAACAAAGAGGAGTGATTAAGATGCTTTAGAGATCACCCCCCCCCGCCGTAAAATGGGGGGTTTTAATTATTGAACTCTTGGGTTTTGTTTTGAGATCATTCCTTCAAAGCCCTTTGAGCGAGGAGATGGGAGCGCACAGTGATTCATAATATGATCTCCCCTTTTTGTGGCTGCCTCGCCCGGCGGGCGCTCACAGAGAGAAGTTGCTTTGCCCCCTTCTAAAACAAGCTAGAAGGGAAAACCTCGCTTCCTCCGGACTTTGAAATTGTACTGCCCCCCCCCCACTGCGTGGGGTGAACCCCCAAAACCCTTGCAGTGTGGGAGTGACGTGTGTATGTGTGCGTTTTTGCGCCTTGCCCTTCCTGGCACCCCGAAATTCGCTGCCCACTCTTGCCGGAGTTGCTAGGAGAGCTGAGCCAATGAAGCGAGATTAAGGAAATTTACGAGATTTCAGGAGCGTGCTGTCTCTATATCTGTGTGATATAAGGTGTGGCAAGTGACTGAAAGGGTTTTTTCCCTTGTTCCTGAGCCCAGGTTTCCATCTCGCTTCGTTTGGATGGCTCCAACTCTATTTATCCCACAAACACTGATTTTTTAAAAAAATTTCAGCCATTTGGGACCTGGTGACTTTTGCATTATTATTATTATTATTATTATTATTATTATTATTATTATTATTAACCCACCCTTCATCCTAAAGTCTCAGGATGGGTTGCAACGATAAAACACAATATTTAAAACAGTTTAAAGCAGTGGGGTGTAGTGGTTAGCGTGTTGGAATAGGAGCTGAAAGACCAGGGTTCAAATCTCCCACAAGACATGAGTGGCTGCGACTGTGTGTGTGTGTGTGTGCAATCACTGCCTCTCAGCTGACCCCCCTGCACAGGGTTGTTAAATAAAGAGGAGAACCATATATTACATCACCTTGAACTCACGGGAGAAAAAGGATATAAATGCAACCAACAAATAAATAATAATAAACTTGCAAACACAAAAATCAGGCGGGTCCTAAAAATATATGCCCCAAGTGTCAAAAGCCAGGGCTTGAAATTCCCAACCCCCCCATCCCAAATTTCCTGCAAGCAGAGGGCAAGAATATTGGGCTGTAAGTATTATGGGAATGTACGCTGTTGAGCAGCTAGTTTAAGGCAGACTTTGCTAATCTGTTGCCATCCAGATGTTCTGGGCAACAACTTCTATAAACTGCTGGGAGTTGTAGCGTACAACATCCGGAGGGTGCCAGATTGGCAAATGATGGGTTAAGGGAAGAGGCTGCCTGGTTCTTTCCTCTGACAGGGACAAGAGGGTATAGGGCAGCGTTTCCCAAACTTGCTTTCTCCAGCTGTTTGGGGACTACAACTCCCATCATCCCTGACCACTTCTCTTGCTAGCTAGGGATGATGGGAGTTGTAGTCCTAAAACAGCCAGAGACCCAAGTATGAGAAGCACTTGTATAGGGACACAATCCACACATCTGCAGCACACCACGAGCTGGGAATCTGGGGTATCCAGCAGCGATCCTCTCCAGATGTTTTGGGGGGCTCCCATCACCCTGACAATTAGCCACAGGCTGATGGGAATTGTAGTCCAGAATATCCAAAGGGCTGGCTACCCATGGAGTGGATAGGGAATATCCATTTGTTTCTCTTTCCTTTCCTTTCTCAAGTCTCTAGTCCTCAAGAAAGGCGTTCAGGGGTCTGCACTGAGCACGGACTTGGAACTTTTTTCGCAGAACATGTGAACTTTCCCCCAAAGTGTTTGCATGTCGTCCGTCCCCCGTCCCCCCATTTTGACTCTGCACCAGAAATAGTCATTCTGCAAGAGGCAGGCAGAAACATTCAAGTGGTAAAGGGGTGGGATGTTTTGAACCCTTCCCTGACCCTCTTTTTTTTGGGGGGGGTGTTTGCTTCTCCTGCCTCCCCCCCTTGTCCCATGCCCTTGTTTCACTTGCTAATGTGAGCTAAATAAATTCTGCAACAAACAAACAAACAAACAAGCCCAAAGCCTTGCAATATTAATACATCATGTAAATTAATGCTGTTCTGCATAAATTAGTTGAAGCGGAGCGAATTTGGACTTTCTCTGAGCAGAAATCTGAGTGTAGCGTATGCATTATGGATTCAGTAACCCGCAAGTTGTTTTCCTCAGTGGAGCTCTGAACAATCTCTGTGCCTCATTTTGCACAACAGACCCAAAGAGAGAGCCGTGCTTTATTCCCCGCCCCCCCCCGCCTTGCAGCTTGGCTTACTTGCTGAGTTACCTTATCAACGAAAGACCAAAAATGCAGAGAGAATACAGAACTCTTTATTGCAGCAGAACAAATATCATATATTTATTCAAGCATCCTGTTAACAGATCTGGGACAGGCCACATTCCTTTTGCATGAGGTTTTCATCAGTTGCTTAATGCAACATTAGAAAACACAGCAAACCTGTACAAATAAAATAAAAATAAATGAAGGGCACGTTAAGGTCAGCGCTTCTGAAGTTATCAGCCAACCGTACATCAAAAGTGGCAAACTAAATATTCACCAACAGGCCTTGACATCTGGCGCATAAAATTTTAAAGGAGGCAGGCAAAGCGATTCGCTTCAAATCTATGTTCTCAACAGCTGCCCTGGGTAGATAAACTGACAATTGTCAGTAATAACCAATTAAATTCGCATCTACTCTCTGAAGCCCCCAAAGAGTTTGGGGGAGAGAGGGAGGTTGGATTAGACAGGGCGCGGTGAACTTTTGGCCCTCTGGGTGTTGCTACAGGTGTATGGGTGCTCTGGGTGTACGGACTACAACTCCCATGGTGACTGGTCGTGCACGCTGGGGCTGATGGGAATTGTAGTTCAGCCACCTAGATTCGACCTCGGAGCCCCAACCTTCAACTCAGTCATGTATTTGGTAACCCCTCTGCCCTGTGGAATGTCCTCCCATCAAGATGTCAAGGAAATAAACAACTCTCTGACTTTTAGAAGAAATCTGAAGGCAGCCCTGTTTAGGGAAGCTTTTAATATTGGATGTTTTATTCTGTTTTTAATCTGTTGGGAGCCGCCCAGAGTGGCTGGGAAAATCCAGCCAGATGGGATGATGATGATGATGATTATCCCGACTGTCAGGGGATGATTAGCTGCTTGTGCTTAAAATTGTGCCCCCTCAGAGTTTGTGCGGCTCCACAAACCTCTGTGTGTGACAGAGCTCCTCAGACATGTCTGCTCTAGTCACTAGTAGAGTCTGACAGTGGCTGCCTGCGGAAGCGTTTCCAGCAAAGAAGCTCCTTAACGGAAACGCGTCTCCTGGACTCACGACGTGGCAGCTTCCGGCGAAGTATGGGTCTCCCTACAGTTGCTTCTGACACCTCCCCGCTATTTTCGCTGGACGTGTCTCTCACCCCTTTCTCTCCCCTGCTGTTTCCTGCCTGGGCTGCTGCGTCTCTCTCAGCATTACTGAGATCCTCCTCCAGAGACCCCTCGCTCCCCCTGCTGGTCCCTGCTTTGGCTGCTGACTCTCTCCCAGTCTCTGGGAGCCCTACCAACTCCCTTTCCTCTGATGTCAGTTCCCTGACATCCACCTCCCCTCCAGGGCCCCCTTCCCCCCCGCCCCTACTCTCTCCTCTGGGCGGTGAGGAGCTGAAACCCCGAAAAGAATCCTCTTCATCTTCAGACGTCTCGAACATTTCCCTCCATCGGTCTTCGTTCCGGCTCGCTGAATCCTCCTCCGCCTCGGAATCAGAGAACCCCTCCAACTCTTCTTCTTCGTCGGTGGTGGCGAAGTATTCCCTCCGGAACCTCGCCACTGGCTGAGGTTTACGAGGGAATCTCTGATGAAAAGTTTCTATCAAAACCTCGTCATCTACATCCTCTGCCATGACCCAGGTGTTTTCCGACTCCGGCTCCCCTTCCCACATTACCAAATACTCTACTTGATCTCCCTTCCACCTGGAATCGAGAATCTCCGCTACATGGTAGCTGTGTTCTTTTTCCTCCATAGCTGGTCCCCTATTGACCCTCCCTTCTCTGTCCCCTTTATACGGTGACAGCAACGACCTGTGGAACACTGGGTGCAGCTTCATGTGGTTCGGTAACCGGAGTCTGAAAGCCACTGGGTTGACCTGCTGCGTGACTTCAAATGGGCCCAGCCTTTTGGGTCTTAACTTCTTACAACCCCCTTTGAATGGTAACCCTTGGGTGGACAGCCACACCTGGTCCCCCACCCTAATGCTTTCCCCTTCCCTTCTGGTTTTGTCTGCCTGCCTCTTATATTCCTCCTTCGCCCTGTTTAAATTAAGTTGGAGCTGGCGATGGATCGCTTCCATTTCTTCAACGAACTGTTCTGCAGCTGGAACGCTCCAGTTCTCCCCTTCCCCCCCTGGGAAGGCTCGGGGATGACACCCGTGATTAGCCAAAAAGGGGCTCATCCCCGTGGACACGTTCTCTGCATTGTTGTAGGCAAATTCTGCCAACGCCAGCTTCTCCACCCAATCATTCTCTCTGTCATTCACATAACACCTCAAATATTGCTGGAGGACACCATTAGCTCTTTCCGCCTGCCCGTTGGTTTCTGGATGACGGGCAGTTGAGAAATTCACCTCTACATGCAATAAGCTCATGAGCTTCCTCCAGAACCTGGAAGTAAATTGTTTCCCTCGGTCAGAAACCACCCTCAAGGGGGCGCCATGCAGCCTAAACACATTTTCCACAAACAATTTAGCGGTTTCTTCCGCTGTGACCGCATGTGAGCAGGCTATAAAGTGGGCCATCTTGGTTAACAGGTCTACCACAACCATGATGGCTGTTTTCCCTCTGGACCTTGGCAGATCAGTCATGAAATCTATTGCCACTGCCTCCCATGGCCTTTCCGGCGTGGGTAGTGGTTCTAATAAACCTGCCGGTGCCCGCCTCTCCCCCTTGGCTCGTTGGCATTGGTCACACCCTCTCACATACTCCCGCACATCTTCCCTGACCTTGGGCCACCAGAATTCCCTGGTAACCAGCCACATGGTTTTGTGTTGCCCAAAATGCCCTGCTGTGGGGCTATCGTGCAGTTGCTTGAGTACCTTTTCCCTCAATTCCCCTTCAGGTATATATAACGCTCCCTTGTAGTACAACGCCCCGTTTCTCTCCTCAAAACCCCCGGGTTTGTCTCCCTCCCTCCTGAGACCCCTGAGTTTGTCCTGGGCGTATTCATCCTGCACCGTTCCCTCTACCAGTTCCCTTTGCCCCACCAATGCCGCCCCACACACCCAGCGGTCCTCTGGAATGACATGGGTCTCTTCGGGTGCACCCTCCCCCTCCAAATATTCAGGTTTGCGTGAGAGAGCGTCCGCCCTAACGTTCTCTGGGCCTGGCACGTAACAAATCTCAAAGTTAAATTTGGAGAACTCCTGGGCCCATCTCAACTGCCGTTGGTTGAGCACTCGCGCAGTTCTCCAATACTCTAGATTCTTATGGTCCGTGCACACTTGCACCTTATGTTGTGCACCAATTAGCAGGTGCCTCCATCTCCGGAAAGCCTCATGAATCGCAAGAAGTTCCCGGTCGTACACCGTGTAGTTCCTCTCGGATTTGTTCAGCTTTCGCGAAAAGAAGGCACACGGTCGCCACTCTGACTCCTCCTTCCCCGGCTGCAGAAGAAGCACCGCCCCTATGGCTCTGTCAGAAGCGTCTGTTTCGACCCTCAGCTTTCTTTGTAAATCCACATGCAGAAGTTGTTCATCAGAGGCGAAGGCCCTTTTCAGTTCCTCAAACGCTCGCTCCGCCTCCCCCGTCCAAACAAACTTCTTTTTACTGCTGAGACAGTCCGTGATGGGCGCCGTCAGGTGGGCGAAGTTTCGGATGAACTTACGATAAAAGTTTCCAAACCCTAGGAACCTCTGCACATCCTTCTTGGTTTTGGGTGTTTTCCATTCCAGCACTGCTTGAACCTTGCCGGGGTCCATGGCCAACCCCTTGTCTGACAAGCGGTACCCCAGGAATTCCACCTCCTTGGTATGAAACTGACACTTCTCCTGTTTCACCCACAGCCTGTTGGCTTGCAGCCTGCTCAACACTTCTCTGACGTCTCTCACATGTTGCTCCTCATTCTCCGAATACACCAACACGTCATCTAAGAAGGCCACGCAATTCTTGTAGAGCAAAGGCCCCAGTACGTGGTTCATGAAGGCTTGAAAACACGCGGAGCCTGTTTGTAATCCAAAAGGCATAACGAGGTATTCAAATGCCCCCAAAGGGGTGAACATGGTGGTTTTCCATTCATCCCCTTTCCTTATACGTATCAGGTTGTACGCCCCCCTTAGGTCCAGCTTTGTAAAAATCTTTCCTTTCCGCACCCTGGTCAAAATATCATCAATCCTGGGCATAGGAAAAGCCGCCGGCTCTGTCACTGCATTTAACCGCCGGAAATCACATACAAGTCTCGGCTTGTCCGTGTGCTTTTTATCCACAAAAAACACTGGGCTACCCCCCGCTGCCTTGGACTCTCTGATGAAGCCTCTCTTCAGGTTCTTGTCAATGAACTCTCGCAACTCCTGCATTTCCCTGTCTGACATGGCATACAACTTGCCTACAGGAAGCTGTGCTCCAGGGAGTAAATTGATCTGGCAATCAAAGGGCCTATGTGGGGGTAGTTGGTCAGCTTCCTTCTCGCTGAACACGTCGCTGAGATCAGCATACTGTGGTGGCACCTTCCCCTTCTCCATTACTTCAGTCCCTGCCAGGGTGGCTTGGGCCCCTGCTGACCCCTTTTCCCCCCTGCAGTGTTCTAAGCAATGTGCTGAACCGAAGGAAACCACTCTTTGATGCCAGCCCACCAGCGGATCATGTAGGGCTAGCCAGCTCATTCCCAAAATAATGGGAGCGCCTCCCAAGGTGGCCACATTAAACGCTATCAGTTCTGTGTGCCTTGCCACCCTCATTATCATTGGGACGGTCTGCAAGCTGACTCCTCCTCCCAACAGTTCCCTGCCATCGATCGTGGTCACCTGCAGGGGGTTGCTTAAAGGGATCGTCTGTATCTGGTGTTCAGCAGCAAACTCCTTGCTCATAAAATTGCAGGAGCTGCCTGAGTCCAACAGCGCCTTTATTTTTAGGGGGTGTCCATTTTGCAGCTCTAGTGACACTTCAATCACTAGAGCAGGTCGAGGAGCTTCTGGCACGGGCACTTTCACTGCTCTTTGGCCTGGCTGCAGTGCCCTGACGGTGGCAACCAGGCGTTGGCTTTTACCTGCTCCGTTTCTCCCTGCTCTCCCCCCTCAACAGCTCCCACCATCCCTTGCCATTCCTTCCTCTGGGGGCAGACTCTGGCAAAGTGGCCTGGCTGTTGGCAGAGATAGCATTTCCGGGCTCCTTTTCCCTCCTTCTTAGCCCCCTCACTGGGCTTTGAAACTGCGCGCGCGCGGGCTGTTCCGATTTCCATCGGCTCTGCCGGCGGGAAAGCTGGCTCAGGAATGTCTGGAATGCGGAACTCCTTCCAACGTTCCCCTCTCCCTTCCCGCCTCTCCAAGGCTCTTGCCTCCTGGCGCGCTCCAATGGTCAGCGCAGATTTGGTCAGCTGATCCATAGACACCGCCCTGGGGCTCCGGGACAGCTCGTCTTTCACAGCCGAAGAAAGACCTTCTTCAAATAGCATCTGAATGGGTGCCGCCGATAAATCCCACCCCAATCTGTGAATCAGCATGGTAAATTCAGTCCAGTACTCACGGACAGATCTGCTTCCCTGCTTGCAAGCCATTAGCTGTCTGCGCACCACCCCTTCCTCAATATCGCTGGAAAACATGATATCCATTGCACGAAAGAACTTCATAGTGTCCTTTAGGATATCATTGTGCGTTGCCATCAGGGGTCGAACCCAGTCTCGCGCCCCCTTCTCAAGATGCCCAATTACGAAAGCAACTCGCGATTCCTCATCAGGGAACTCATCAAACTGCACATTAAGGGCATATTGCATCTCGGTCCTAAAGGCATGGTAATCCTTGGGGTCCCCCCCAAACTTCTGCACCAATCCTGGTACCTTTCTGGGGAACTGAGTGGTTCTCCCCTTTTTGTCTGCATCCTGAGCCCTTCTCTCCTCGAGCCTCGCCGTCTGCAGCGCAAGTTGGACCTCCAGAGCTTGATACCTTTCTTCCAAGCTTGGACCAGCTCCAACCCCTGCCTCTCCGGTTCCGGCTGGGTTGCTCATGATGCTTTCTCCTGCACAGGCAGCGTACAGAGACTGTCAGACTGCTGTCAGGGGATGATTAGCTGCTTGTGCTTAAAATTGTGCCCCTTCAGAGTTTGTGCGGCTCCACAAACCTCTGTGTGTGACAGAGCTCCTCAAACATGTCTGCTCTAGTCACTCGTAGAGTCTGACAGTGGCTGCCTGCGGAAGCGTTTCCAGCAAAGAAGCTCCTTAACGGAAACGCGTCTCCTGGACTCACGACGTGGCAGCTTCCGGCGAAGTATGGGTCTCCCTACAGTTGCTTCTGACACCTCCCCGCTATTTTCGCTGGACGTGTCTCTCACCCCTTTCTCTCCCCTGCTGTTTCCTGCCTGGGCTGCTGCGTCTCTCTCAGCATTACTGAGATCCTCCTCCAGAGACCCCTCGCTCCCCCTGCTGGTCCCTGCTTTGGCTGCTGACTCTCTCCCAGTCTCTGGGAGCCCTACCAACTCCCTTTCCTCTGATGTCAGTTCCCTGACACCGACTAAACATTAGGAGTGACTTTCTGAGAGCAAGAGCCGTCTGAGAGGGGAACAGATCCCTTAGGAAGTTGGTGTAATCTCTTTCATTGGAGGCTAGATAGCTGCTTGCCAGGGATGCATTTGCTGTGATTCCTGCATTCCAGGGGGTTGGACTAGATGACCCCCAGGAGACCCTTCCACCTCTTCAATTATAGGATTAAATTAGAACCAACAAGTCACAGAGGCTGGACATGGTACAAGGAAATCAGGATGAATGCTCACTAAACTGTCATCCAGAGGAGCCCCTGCTCCAAATGCCCCAGCCAAACGCCCCCTGCATGGCAGCGGGTTGGGCTAGATGACCTTTGGGTGTTTTTTCTGTTAATGGAGAAATCTGAGGGCTCCCTTAGAAAAAAAAACCACCAAAAAACAACAACACAAGGACTCCAGCCAGGAATACCAGAGCAAAACAGCAGCCAGGAGGCTTGGTCTTGATTGAAGACTGTCACTACAGGACTCCCACCTGCCACAAGGTGGAACAAGATGGAAGCCCCGAACAAAAGAGAACCCAAACTTTTATTAGCTGCTAATCCCTGTTAAATTGTGGGCAAACATATCAGAGGACACAGCGATTCTTCAAACAGCTCTTCTTTATTCTGAGGCCAGAACTGAACTGAAGGGCTCAGTCAGCCCGCTTATATAGAGCTCCAGTACCTTGTTACCGTAACAACATTCTAAAACTATCCGATCACTTTCCAATCCTTCATTTGCATAACTATCTACAGTATCCATCCAATCACTGAACGTCACTTCCGATCCTTCATTTGCATAACTATCTACAGTATCCCCCTGCTGGCCCAGGGTGAGAACTTCAGTACATAACAATCCCCATGTTGTTGTTGTTTAGTCGTGTCCGACTCTTTGTGACCCCATGGACCAGAGCATCCCCATGTTACACCCCCCCCATACATCATGGTTACATCATGAAAGGGGAGGTCTGGTGGCAGGAATCTGAGCATCCTGGACCCTGCCCCATGGTTCCCCTTGCCCTCCACCAAACACCCATCAAGTGAAGCAAAAGAGATATTTACATTTCCCTGTTTCCCAGCCAAGTTCATCCCACCCTTTTGTTTTCATCTGCGTTTGTTATTTCTGGAATGGCTACCTGTCTGGCACTCAGGTATCAGGATGCCAGGGATTATCATTCAGGCAGAGGGGCTGCTGAGTAGCTGAGCTCCCATGTCTGTATGAATTTCTGAAGTTTCCCCAGTGAGCCAGTACAGAGATACATTTATCAGTGAATTCTTACATTTGGTATTCTGCAGCAGAGGCCCTTTGAATTAGATAGGAAGAAACTGTGATGAAGTGTTTTGTGGGGACAAATCACAAAAGTCACAAAAGTGATTGTGCTTTTGGTAGTGGGCTGCATGTGCCTGATATCTGCTGCAGGGGCAACCCCCCCAACCTATAAATAAATTCCTGCAACATTTCCAAGTCTAGAATTCTATGATTGGTCAGGTGGCCTTTAATCCCTCACAGCTCCCAAATAGGAGGAGGAGGAGGAGGCCTAAAGTGCAAAAAAAAAAAAGCAGGGAGGGGTGTGCCCTAATTCTGAACCTAATTGTGTGTCATCCCCCCCCTTCAGCCTCCCCTCATCTCGCTTTTGCCCGCAAGGCTCGAGTCATCAGAACAGGCCGTCTGTAGCTGGAGGCATTGCTCATAATGATGCCTACTGGCTCTGAAATTAATGACAGCAGGTGGGGGTGCGGGCGGGGGAAAGGGCAGGCATCCAGCCTCCCAAACGAAGCGCTGGGATCCTGGCAAAAGCAATTTGCTACCAGGAGAGGAGGAGGTGGAGACCAGTGGGCCTTAATGCCAGTTGACTCAGCTCTCTCCCTCCACGACGAGCACCAGCCTTGGCCTGGCTCAATGGGGTGGCCACGACGTGGGTTGGCGTTTGATCCCAGATGCGCCAAAGCGCCACATTCATAGGGCTTGCCCCCTGCCTGCCCGCCCACCCGAGCAGATGTTGCATCTGGCCATGGTGACGCATGCCTTAGTTACCTCCCGGTTGGGCTACTATAACACGCTCGGAGGTGGGCTGTCTTTGAAAAGTGTTCAGGAGCCACAGCTCCTCCAGAAAGCAGCAGCCAGACCTCCGAATGGGATCGGTTACAGGGGCATGAAGAAAGGGAGGCAGTGAGAGATTTTACTTTCTTGGGCTCCATGATCACTGCAGATGGTGACAGCAGCCATGAAATGCTCCCAAGACGCCTGCTTCTTGGGAGGAAAGCAATGACAAACCTAGACAGCATCTTGTCCTCTGTCGTCCCCTTCTCCGTGTGCCCTCCATCTTTCCCAACATCAGGGTCTTTTCCAGGGAGTCTTATTTTCTCTTCTCCACATAGTTAAAGCTCTGGTTTTCCCAGTAGTGATGTATGGAAGTGGGAGCTGGACCATAAAGAAGGCTGATCGCCGAAGAATGGATGCTTTTGAATTCAGGTGCTGGAGGAGACTCTTGAGAGTCCCATGGACTGCAAGAAGATCAAACCTCTCCATTCTGAAGGAAATCAGCCCTGAGCGCTCACTGGAAGGACAGATCCTGAAGCTGAGGCTCCACGACTTTGGCCACCTCATGAGAAGAGAAGACTCCCTGGAAAAGACCCTGGTGTTGGGAAAGATGGAGGGCACAAGGAGAAGGGGACGACAGAGGATGAGATGATGGGACAGTGTTCTTGAAGCTACCAGCATGAGTCTGACCAAACTGCGGGAGGCAGTGGAGGACAGGAGTGCCTGGCGTGCTCTGGTCCAGGGGGTCACGAAGAGTCGGACACGATTAAACGACAACAACAGGGGGCATGTTGAATGTTGAGCTTGCTGGATCAGGGAAGAAGCCCACTTAGTCCAGCACTGCATTCTCTCCTCTCCCCCCAGCTGTTTCCAGCTGCTGATCTTAAGAAGTATTTCTGCCTCTGACAGTAGAGGCAGGGTATAGTCATCATGGTTGGTAGCCCTCAATAGTCCTCTCCTCCTCCCTGAATTTGTCTAATTCCCTTTTAAAGCCATAGCTGTGTTCAGCTGTGTGGAGGATTTCCGTTTATCGGGCTCAAATCTTCCAGTATTCAGCTTCCTTGAGTAGCTACGTGCTCCTGTCTTAAGAAAGACTTTCTCCATGCTATTGGTTACTACCAAGCTTCTTTAAGTGAATTCAAATCACCAGGGTCTGATGAGCTGCACCCATGGGTACTAAAGAAGCTTGCTGATATAATCTTGGAGCCTCTGTGTATAATATTTGAGAATTCTTGGGGAATACTCGAGGTCCCTGCAGACTGGAGGCAGGCAAATGTTGTCCCCATCTTCAAAAGGGTGTGGAAAAGGAGACCCAGGTAGCTACTGACTTGTCAGCTTGGTGTCGATACCAGAAGAGGTCCTTTTTGTTGTTGTTGTTTAGTCATTTAGTTGTGTCCGCCTCTTTGTGACCCCCTGGACCAGAGCACGCCAGGCACTCCTGTCTTCCGCTGCCTCCCGCAGTTTGGTCAGACTCATGCTGGTAGCTTGGAGAACACTGTCCCACCATCTCGTCCTCTGTCGTCCCCTTCTCCTTGGGCCCTCCATCTTTCCCAACATCAGGGTCTTTTCCAGGGAGTCTTCTCTTCTCATGAGGTGGCCAAAGTCTTGGAGCCTCAGCTTCAGGATCTGTCCTTCCAGTGAGCACTCAGGGCTGATTTCCTTCAGAATGGAGAGGTTGGATCTTCTTGCAGTCCATGGGACTCTCAAGAATCTCCTCCAGCACCATAAAAGGTCCTAGAATGGATAATTAAGCAGTGAGTCTTTGAACATTTCGGAAAGGAGCTATGATTATTAAGACCCAGCATGGGTTTTTATCGAAAACAAGTCATGCCAGACAAATCTCATTTTTTTTAATTTTGATTGTTACAAGCTGGGTGGATCAGGGAAATGCTGTGGACATAGTGTATCTTGATTTCAGTAAGGCTTTTGACAAAGTGCCCCATGATTTCCTCACGAGGAAGCTGGTAAAATGTGGGTTGAATGAGGTAACTGTTAAGTGGTTTTGTAGCTGGTTGACTGGCCAAACCCAAAGAATACTCATTAACAGTTTCTTGTTTTCCCGGGAAAAGTGACCAGTGGGGTGCTGCAGGGTTCTGTCCTGGGCCTGTTGTTGTTCAATGTCTGTATAAATGACTTGGATGAAGGAATTGAGGGGATGCTCATCAAATTTGCAAGTGACACCGAACTGGCAGGGGTAGCTAATGCCGCAGAAGACAGAATCAGAATTCAAAATGACTTTAACAGATTGAAGAACTGGCCCAAACTGATAGAATGAATTTCAATAGGGACAATAGGGACTGTTCGACAGTGGAATTTGCTGCCAAGGAGTGTGGTGGAGTCTCCTTCTTTGGAGGTCTTTAAGCAGAGGCTTGACAACCATATGTCAGGAGTGCTCTGATGGTGTTTCCTGCTTGGCAGGGGGTTGGACTCGATGGCCCTTGTGGTCTCTTCCAACTCTAGGATTCTATGATTCTATGAAATGTCAGGTTCTGAACTTAGGCAGGAAGAACCAGCTGCCCCAGTATAAGATGGGGGACACCTGGTTTCCCAGTGGTACATGCGAAAAGGATCTAGGGGTCTTAGGAGACCACAAGCTTAACATGTGTCAAGAGTGTGATGTAGCAGCAAAATAAAAATAAAATAAAATAAATCTAATGCTATTTTAGGCCACATCAAGAGAAGTCTAGGTCAAGGGAAGTACCAGTAATATTCCCCCTCTATTCTGCCTTGGTCAGACCATACTTGGAGTTCTGTGTTCGATACTGGGCACCACAATATAAGAAGGATGTTGATAAAGCTGGAACGTGTGCAGAGGAGAGAAACTAAGATGATCCAGAAACCAAGCCTTATGAGGAGCGGTTGAAGGAGATGGGTATGTTTAGCCTGGAAAAGAGCAGACTGAGGCTTTTGGGATCCCTTCCTATGATTCTATAAAACAACTTCACTGGCTACTGGTCTGTTTCTGGGTACAATTCAAAGTGCTGGTTATGACCTATGAAGCCCTCTATATGAATTGTGCCCAGAATACCTGAAATATCACCTTTCCCTCTATGAACCTGTCTGGGTGCTAGCAACCTCAGGTGAGTCCCTGTAATAGTAAGAATAATAATAGAAATAGTAATAGTAAGAATAATAATGGCTGCTGCAGTTGGGGTTTGGATAGTCATCCATCATGTAGTCTTTTGCTGTGATCTCTGCATTGCAGGGGGTTGGTCTGGATGACCTCTGGGTTTCCCTTCGAACTCTACAATTCTGTGGTTCTCTTCTATCTCAGGGCTGTCTCTTCCATCCCTCGCAGCTGCCTTGCACCATCTGGAACTTGTTCTTCGCTTGCGAAAGAGCCAGGGTGCGTCCGCTCCTGCCAGAGCACTGCGTGACTGTTGCCCCACACGACCCCTTTCACCGTGGGGCGGGGAGCGACTGTGCTTCCAACCCTCCCCCAAAGTCCACTCTAGAAACGACTCCTAATAATGGTTTGCATGCACGGATGCGGCAAATGAGTTTGCAAAATTGCTGCGCCTTGCAAAAACAGGCTAGCAGCAAGCAGAACTGGCCACGGTTCTGTGTCAGGATAATAGAGTCTTGGAACTGGAAGGTTGGAAGGCTCCCCAAAGGCAATCTAGTCCAACCCCCCTGCAATGCAGTGTTGCTGATGGTGAACTCATGTCCTTCCTGGGTTTTTTGTTCTGTGAAAAGGAGCTCCCCTCCCCCAGAAATCTAGTTCCTCCAGGTGATGCATCTTGGAACACAGGAGAAGGTGGGAAATAATTGGCTTGTTTTCAAAGCTTGTGTTACTGCATGAACACTGTATTTCTACTGTATTTTTGGTTTTTATGGAAGCTGCCCAGAGTGGCTGGGGAGGCCCAGCCAGATGGGCGGGGTATAAATAATAAATTATTATTATTATTATTATTATTATTATTATTATTATTATGAAAATACAAGCTGGTGTGCCACCCATAGTGTGGAACCTCAACCCCTTTATCTCAGGTTCGGGCTGTGCTGGGACAGAGGTAAAGGTAAAGGGACCCCTGACCATTAGGTTCAGTTGTGACCGACTCTGGGGTTGCGGTGCTCATCTCGCTTTATTGGCCGAGGGAGCCGGCGTGCAGCTTCCAGGTCATGTGGTCAACATGACTAAGCCGCTTCTGGCGAACCAGAGCAGCACACAGAAATGCCGTTTACCTTCCCGCCGGAGCGGTACCTAGTTATCTACTTGCACTTTGACGTGCTTTCGAACTGCTAGGTTGGCAGGAGCAGGGACTGAGCAATGGGAGCTCACCCCGTCGCGGGGATTCGAACCGCTGACCTTCTGATCGGCAAGTCCTAGGCTCTGTGCTTTAACCCGCAGTGCCACCCGCGTCCCCTGGGACAGAGAGCTCGAGGCAAAATCCAGCCTCTCTGCCTTTTCCTTCCACTTAAGTTCCTAGTCCTCATGAACTGTGATGAAAACACTCTCTCTTAACTCCTTAGCCTCTGCAAAATTTCATGGCAGATTTTGATGTGTGTGTCAGGGCCAGATTGAGGTTTGATGAGGCCCTGAGCTCCTGAAGGTAATGGGGCCCTTTATATGTCCAGCTGTCCTTTGTCAACAACAAATTGTCGCTGTTTTTTGTGTTGAACATATGCTATATGGTAATTGATGGACCCAATAAAGCCATTTGTGCATCACAAAATAGCAGCCTACACAACACAAAGCACGGTTGCTGTATGTAGGTTTTATTTTATTTGTTTTTTATCTTATATTTTGGAAATGTGCATCCAGTTTTTCCCCCTTTAATTTTTTTTGGGCCCCCCAAGAGAGTGGGGCCCTAAGCTATAGCTTGTTTAGCTTATATGTAAATCCGGCACTGGTGTTTGTTAGAGATAGAAAGACACACCGAGGGACCATCTTTGTACAATAAAGGTCATTCTCACAGACGTCCTTTTTGGATATTGGCCAGAACCGAGAAGGTATACTTGAACCCTGGTTTAAGATCTCCTGATATTCTTCCTCCAGACTGCTTGGCGGTTTTCCCAGAGTTGAAATCTCAACTTTTTTTATGTGACCATAATTCTCCTTTTCCCCAGTGGTCTTGAATTCCATCATTTTAGAAAACGTTTGCGTGTGTAGGCTGGAGCAAATCGACTTAACAAAGGGAGAAATCTGCCTCTTTGCTTGAACTTCTATTGAACTTTTTGATTCCCAGGCCGTCAGCGAAAGCAAAATAGCTCCTAATTATGCTCTTCATTTATTAATTAGCTGGTGATGGCTGGAGGTAGCTTGCCATCCACCCCCAGATTTAATTCCCTACCTCGTTGCTCTTAATTGTAACAAACTATGCGGAAGAGCAGCACCGAAGTAATTTTCCCTTCTGGAAATATCTCTCTCTGCCTTGGACGCTCAGATGGGAAGATCTATTAACCGCTGCATGTCTGGACCGGATGAGATTGTGGCTTTGACCTCTGCACTCTTAGTTCCCCTTATTTTAACAGAGTCAGCTTTGCAGATTGCAGCAAAGGAGTTCAACTGCAAAGAGCAGACTCAAGATGAGACAGGGACAGTTCAGAGGTGTTCCATCTCAATTGTCTTTCTCTTCCTGGTGTGTGTGGGGAATAATAATAATAATAATAATAATAATAATAATAATAATAATTTATTTATACTCCACCCATCTGGCTGGGCTTCCCCAGCCACTCTGGGCGACTTCCAATAAAATATTAAAATACCGTAGTACATCAAACATTAAAAGCTTCCCTGAACAGGGCTGCCTTCAGATGTCTTCTAAAAGTCTGATTGTTGTTTTTCTCTTTGACATCTGGTGGGGGGGGGGCATTCCACAGGGAGGGCGCCACCACCAAGAAGGCCCTTTGTTTGGCTCCCTGTAACTTGGCTTCTCGCAGTGAGGGAACCGCCAGAAGGCCCTCGGATCTGGACCTCAGTGTCCGGGCTGAATGATGGGGGTGGAGACACTCCTTCAGGTATACTGGACCAAGGCTGTTTAGGGCTTTAAAGGTCAGCACCAACACTTTGAATTGTGCTCGGAAATGTACTGGGAGCCAAAGTAGGTCTTTCAAGACAGGTGTAATGTGGTCCCGGTGGCCGCTCCCAGTCACCAGTCTAGCTGCCGCATTCTGGATTAGTTGTAGTTTCCGAGTCATCTTCAAAGGGAGCCCCACGTAGAGCGCATTGCAGTAGTCCAAGCGACAGATAACCAGAGCATGCACCACTCTGGTGAGACAGTCTGTGGGCAGCTAGGGTCTCATCCTGCATACCAGATGGAGCTGATAGACAGCTGCGCTGGACACAGAATGGACCTGCGCCTCCATGGACAGCTGTGAGTTCAAAATGACTCCCAAGCTGCCTGGTCCTTCAGGGACACAGTTGCGCCATTCAGGACCAGGGAGTCCTCCACACCTGCCCGCCCCCTGTCCCCCCAAAAACAGTACTTCTCTCTTCTCAGGATCCAACCTCGATCCGTTAGCCGCCATCCGTCCTCCAACCACCTCCAGAAACTCAGCGTTCAGCCAGGAGCCTACCCCAAGGCTTATTCCGACTCCCATAATTATCGTTTCATTTCAGGCGAGAAGGAACCACAGGGTCACAGAACCATAGAATTGTAGAGTTGGAAGTGTGTCTGTGTGTGTGGAGGTTACGGTCATTTTGCAAAAGCTCTTTGCACATGCTCAGGGGCTCCCACATATTACAAAGCCAGGGCAGAAACCCTGGGTTTTCATGCCTCGCCAGCTATTATATCTTTCGGCAGCTTTAGGCAAGCAATCCATTTTTAAAAAATTTTTTTGCTTTCCCACCCGCCCAAAGTGGACCTTGAAGCTGATCTACTCTGCAGGAGTGTTGTTAAGCTTGCTGATATAATATCTTTGCAAAGCGGCTTGAGCATGTGAGAACGCTGCTTATCGACATAACACATTGGGGAGCAGCCTCTAATCGATAGGCTGTCATTTCCAGCGAAGGCAGATGTTAATTTGTGGAGCTTTAATTCCCTCCGAATTTTTCCTCCATTACTCTAAGGTGGTGTGCGGGGAGTGGTGGCTTTCGAGGGGGTGTTTTGTGTGAGGTTGCTGGATCAGGCCAAGCAGTTGGAAGGGACCCCCAAAGGCCATCTAGTCCAACCCGCCTACAATGCGGGAATTCTAGTGCGGCAGAAATCTGCACAGTCGACGCAGAAATCATAGTCCAGCAACCTGTTCTTACAGTGACCACCCAGATGCCCCAAAGTCTGAAAGCAGGATTCGAACACAGAGCCCTGTCCCTTCCAGTGGTTTCCAGCAGCTCACTTTCAGAAGCATTGACGTGGATCCTGGCTACTAGCCATTAATAGCCCCCCATGAATTTGTCTAATCCTTTTCTACGGCTGTGCAAGTTGGTGTGCAAGCTGCACGGAAAAGGGCTTTATTTTCTCCGCCCTGAATCTTTCAGCGATCCTGGGCCCCTCAGGATAGGCTTGCATCCCTCCTTAAATATATCTCGTCCGTGCAAGTTCCTGATGTCCTTGACGTCAAAATTCCAGCCTGAATTCATCCTTTTTAAATCTAGATTTGCCCCTTTCTGGGGGAAATCGAAATGCTGCTCTCTTTCCCCCCCCCCTTCCCCTGCTTCATCTGGAAGCACCCCACGGAATAACGAAAGAGGCTATTTAAAAACAAAGTAGGTTTTTTGTTTCCGAAGGATATTGCTTTTTCAGTCAACACTTCACATTAGCTAGATTGAGCTTTGGTAATGCGCCAAAATATGAAATATTGGGCGATTGCGCGGAAGAATCTCGACATGAATCTGCTGGAAATTATTTAATCGGCTGACAGCCTTTATTGCTTGGGCGGCTTCATCCGTTCTGGGGTTCAGCCCTCTGGCTGAAACAGGTTCAGGGGCTAAAAAGCCCAGATGGATGCCCCTTTTGGCTGCGTGATCGGCCTTGTGGGTGCAGGGTCCCAGTCGCTGGCTACTCCCAGCAGCCTCCGGGTGACATTCCCCCCATCTCCGCAGGCCATCTCCAGTTATTCCTCAGCCCCTCTGGGGAACTAGTCCTCATTAAATAGGTCACGTCAGATACCAGTGGCGCCAAAAGCAGATGCTTGTGTCATTGATATCTGCAAGGATTTCAATGCACAGCATCCCCCAAGCACTCGGGAGGGTTTGCTGAGTTTATTTCTGCCAGCGCTCTCACAATATGATCTATAAATCCTGTGCCTTACTCCCAGATATTGCAGTTATTTTCTGGTGAGGCTCTCCGCATGTGCCCTTGCGCTGTTGGTTGGGGAATTCAGAAACTTGAGAATCTCTTGTTCTACTTTGTTTTAAAAAGATCCAGCTGGATAGCTCAGTTGGTTAGAGCGTGCTGCTAACGCCAAGGTCACAGGTTCGATTCCCATAAAGAACAGCTGCATATTCCTGCTATTGCAGGGGGTTGGACTAGGTCAGGCAGGTCCAACAGGTAGATCGTGATCTACCGGTAGATCACTGGACGTCTGTGGTAGATCACTGGTACATCACTGGGCATCCCCAAGAAGCTCAACAAGTTTGGCTCCCCCCTGTTACGGAAAAATCTAGGTGCGAGGCTCCTCAGTTTGATCTTCTTGCAGTCCATGGGACTCTCAAGAGTCTCCTCCAGCTCCATAATTCAAAAGCATACATTCTTCGGCGATCAGCCTTCTTTATGGTCCAGCTCTCACTTCCATACATCACTACTGGGAAAACCATAGCTAGTTGGAGGATGGATGGCGGCTAACAGATTAAGGTTGAATCCTGACAAGACAGAAGTACTGTTTTTGGGGGACAGGGAGCGGGTTGGTGTGGGGGATTCCCTGGTCTTGAATGGGGTAACGGTGCCCCTGAAGGACCAGGTGCGCAGCCTGGGAGTCATTTTGGACTCACAGCTGTCCATGGAGGCGCAGGTCCATTCTGTGTCCAGGGCAGCTGCCTACCAGCTCCACCTGGTACGCAGGCTAAGACCCTACTTGCCCGCGGACTGTCTCGCCAGAGTGGTGCATGCTCTGGTTATCTCACGCTTGGACTACTGCAATGTGCTCTACGTGGGGCTACCTTTGAAGGTGACCCGGAAACTGCAATTAATCCAGAATGCGGCAGCTAGACTGGTGACTGGGAGTGGCCGCCGGGACCACATAACACCGGTTTTGAGAGATCTGCATTGGCTCCCAGTACGTTTCCGAGCACGATTCAAAGTGTTGGTGCTGACCTTTAAAGCCCTAAACGGCCTCGGTCCAGTATATCTGAAGGAGTGTCTCCACCCCCATCGTTCAGCCCGGACATTGAGGTCCAGCGCCGAGGGCCTTCTGGCGGTTTCCTCATTGTGAGAAGTGAGGTTACAGGGAACCAGGCAGAGGGCCTTCTCGGTGGTGGCACCCGCCCTGTGGAACGCCCTCCCATCAGATGTCAAAGAGATAAATAATTACCTGACATTCAGAAGACATCTTAAGGCAGCCCTGTTCAGGGAAGTTTTTAATATGTAATGCTGTACTGTTTTTAACACTGATTGGGAGCCGCCCAGAGTGGCTGGGGAAACTCAGCCAGATGGGCGGGGTATAAATAATAAATTATTATTATTATTATTATTATAACAATGAGCCCAGCAATTGTCACCTCTGGGAACTTCCTGGAGTCCTTTTTCAAGGGGAAAATAGCTTTGGAATGGAGGAAGCTGGCAAAGGGGTTGATTTTATATTATTTTTAAAGCTAGGTAACTTCCCTGAGCTGTCATAATATTTGTAACATTTAACTTTAAAGATGTGCCCCCCCCGAAATTTCCATAACACCCCCCAAAAAGCTCAATATTTTTGCCCTGGACCCCTAAAAAACATGGCTTTCGCCTCCCTAAAAACAAGCTCAACGGCTTCAACCTGACCCCCCCCCCATGGGCCTTCCTCCTTCCTAAAAAAAGCAAAAAAGCTCATCAACTTTGACCTGAACTCCACCCCCCCAAAGGGGGTAGATCACTGCCAGTTTTTAACTCTGTGAGTAGATCTCTGTCTCTTGGAAGTTGGCCACCAATGGACTAGACATAGCTGCCAATGTTTTCCCTTTTTTTTAAGGGAAATTCCCTTATTCCGAATAGGATTCCGCATGAGAAAAGGGAAAAGTTGACAGCTATGGGACTAGATGATCCACAGGGTCCCTTTCAACTCTCCAGTTCTATGATTCTAGTCCTTATGATTTCCAAAATAAGCTTGGGACCTGTCTCAAATAGCTGGCCGAGGGGTCTAACAGGAATTCCAACAGCTAGCGGCTTGCCCACCTTGAGATGATTAAATTGCGCAAAAATAGGCAGGAGGATGTAAGTTCATTTAACCTGCATAAGATATGTGTCCGCTGGATCAGGCCAAAGGAGGCCTATTTAGTCCAGCATCCTGTTTTCACAGCGGCCAACTAGATGCCTTTGGGGCAACCAGTGAGCAGGATTCAGAAACATCAGTGAGAGCAGAGCATAACCTTTGATAGCTCTCCATAAAGTGTCAAATCCCCTTTTTAAGAGGTCCAAGCTTTTGGCCACCCCTGTCTCCTGTGGGAGGGAGTTCCTCAGTTTAATTACATGCTGCGTAAAGAATTCCTTCCTCCCTTCTGTGGAATGTGAAACACAAGAGCAGTGAAGTTGGCAGGGGGTTGGACTCGATGGCCCTTGTGGTCTATTCCAACTCTATGATTCTAAGTACAACCTTCCTAGAGTGAACATGTTTGCACATGGGGAGGAATGTTTGTCCAGCCAGCAGGTCAACTTCCTGTTTCCTTCTGGGCTGGGACAGACTTCCTCTGCATGGGACTAGAGGTGGGCGTGGCCTCACCTGTGCAGGTAACGACAACAGCACAGGGCATGGCAGCCATCTCTCTCTTTTTGACTACATGCATCGAAGAAGCAACATCTGCTTAGCCAAAGATGCTCTCTTGGCCTCCAACCCAGAGAGGACAGAGGGACTGTCTCCTTAGGAAAAAGTTTCCAGGTGCATGTTACTTTTCTAAGCTAAGTCTGCCTTCTGGGATCCAACTGTGAACAGAATGTGAGTGAGTAAACTCTTTTTATACTTATACAGAAGGCTGTGCCGTGTCTTATCTTTTATGGAAACGATGCCTTATGAGGAACGGCTAAGGGAGCTGGGCATGTTTAGCCTGGAGAAGAGGAGGTTAAGGGGTGATATGATAGCCATGTTCAAATATATAAAAGGATGTCACATAGAGGAGGGAGAAAGGTTGTTTTCTGCTGCTCCAGAGAAGCGGACACAGAGCAATGGATCCAAACTACAAGAAAGAAGATTCCACCTAAACATTAGGAAGAACTTCCTGACAGTAAGAGCTGTTTGACAGTGGAATTTGCTGCCAAGGAGTGTGGTGGAGTCTCCTCCTTTGGAGGTCTTTAAGCAGAGGCTTGACAACCATATGTCAGGAGTGCTCTGATGGTGTTTCCTGCTTGGCAGGGGGTTGGACTCGATGGCCCTTGTGGTCTCTTCCAACTCTAGGATTCTATGAGGGAATAAGGGGGAAATACCAGAACAATTGTTATAGAGACTTTAGCGAGCCTGAGCAAACGCATCCGCTGCGAGTTTAAAAAGGGGGAATGTTACTCTGCTAAATTGTGAACTTGTTAACACAAGTTGGAAAGGCTATAATCAAACAATATATCCTCTCCTGCATCCCTGAACATTCCCACAGCTTCATTGCATCGTTGGATCCAGATTTTCTGGGGCTTGTGCAGAGCGCGTTCACCTGCCGGGACCTCCTAGCCCAGGGAGGTGCGATTGACGGCGGCCTTGGCATGCGAATGCCTGTGCCTTTTGTTCCAGATGCTCTTCTCACGTGGCTCCCTGCCCTCTTTTTCTTTCTTTTGCATCCTTGTGGTGCGTTGCATCGCCAGTGGCGACGGCGAAGGAGGGAGGCCAAGGCAGGAAGGGGGAGGCCTCTTCGTGAAGAGAGCTGGTGACTCAGCCCCCGCTGTGGCGGGGGGAGAGATGAGGGTGCCACTCACTGTTGGGCATCACCTGCCCACAGGCAGATTCAAGCCTTCCCCTCCTTTCTGCGAAAACCTTGGCCTATCGTCCTCGTTGCAGGTAACAAAAGCAAGATAGATACTTGCAGCAGCTTCCACTGTTGTCTCTTTCATGTTCTCCTCCTCAGTCTAAACCGGGAGTTTGGAGTGCCACCATCCCCTCGGTCTATTATTATTATTATTATTAATAATAAAATAATAATTTATTATTTATACCTTGTGCATCTGGCTGAGTCTCCCCACTGAGAACCAGTGTGGTGTAGTGGTTAAGAGCGGTGGACTTGTAATCTGGTGAACCGGGTTCACTTCCCTGCTCCTCCACATTCAGCTGCTGGGTGACCTTGGGCCAGTCACACTTCTCTGAAGTCTCTCAGCCCCACTCATCTCACAGAGTGTTTGTTGTGGGGGAGGAAGGGAAAGGAGAATGTTAGCCGCTTTGAGACTCCTTCGGGTAGTGATAAAGCGGGATATCAAATTGAAACTCCTCCTCTTCTTCTCTTCCCCAGCCACTCTGTGCGGCTCCCAATTGAGTGTTCAAAACAACACAGCATCAAACATTAAAAACTTCCCTAAACAGGGCTGCCTTCAGATGTCTTTTAAAAATAAGATAGCTGCTTATTTCCTTGACATTTGATGGGAGGGCGTTCCACAGGGTGGGTGCCACCACCAAGAAGGCCCTCTGCCTGGTTCCCTGTAACTTGGCTTCTTGCAGGGAGGGAACCGCCAGAAGGCCCTCGGCGCTGGATCTCAGTGTCCGGGCTGAACGATGGGGGTGGAGACGCTCCTTCAGGTATTTTGGGCCTTTGAGGCCATTTAGGGCTTGAAAGGTCAGCAGCAACACTTTGAATTGTGCTCGGAAACATACTGGGTGCCATTGTAGGTCTTTCAAGATGTGGATTTTGGGGAGTGTCACTGGTTTGCCTTCACTGGGTGCCAAGTCAAGAGAGTGCTGTGGGGGCCTCCCAGACCCCTCAAATCTCCCGATTTATTCGGGACATCACCTGGCTTCTGTTCCCGATCCCAAACATCCCGATTTTGCTTCCCTACGCTGGTTGCGCCAGAGCGAAGGACCGAAAGATGGGAGGCGTTGCAGGTTGGGCGTTGCACGTTGCTGGAATTTCAGAGCCCCAAGTCTGCCACTGCCCAGATCCTCAGATTTCAGGGACAAAACCTGAGACCCAGGGGGGCAGCCCCTGGTGATGTCATGAGGACCCCCAGCGGTGATGGAAATTAATTGGAAGAGGGTAGCAGAGAAGGGCAAACCTTCAGAGTCTATGCTGTAATTTGCAGCTAGCTCCCACTGAGCGAAATCTTGCAAGCTGTGTGGAATCATTCTTTCATGTATATATATATATATGCTCATCCGTAAATTCAAGCGCTCTGGGTCAGGCCTGGAAGTTTGGAACCCTATTGGTGCATGGAGTGTG
Source organism: Podarcis vaucheri (assembly GCF_965113315.1). Lineage (NCBI taxonomy): Eukaryota > Metazoa > Chordata > Lepidosauria > Squamata > Lacertidae > Podarcis > Podarcis vaucheri. The sequence goes on along the minus strand of NC_138765.1, from coordinate 4,114,832 downwards.
CGCTTCCTTCCTTCTGTAAAAAATGTCTCCTGCGTTGGAGACCTGAGTAGGGAGTAGCCATAGTTGTTCGGAGATCTGGGAGTATGTTTGGAAAAGGGCGTAATTTTTCATTGCAGGCCAGGCTACTGAAAAAAGCTGTCTCGAAGTGCTAATGGTACATGACACCAGAGAATCTCCACATGATTCATATGAATTTAGACGATGGATGCCGGGGCCGCGAATGTGAATCAATCTTGCTCTTATCGACTCGTGCAAAGATGGCATCTGTGCATTGCGAGAGAACTAATATTGTCTGGGACCGTTGCCACCTGACTCTTGTTACGCGAAATATTGGAGAGAGCCTGGCACATAGCTGTCAACTTACAGATTTGAAAATAAGGGACCAGCAGCCTCGAAAATAAGGGATCAGCAGCCAAAATAAGGGATTTTCCAAGGGGCGCAGGTATGTTCGACTTCTGAGCCCCTCCGAGCCAAAGGCAGAAAGCCCAGCCAGCAGCCAAACGAAGCCTCAAGCTGTGGTTCCCACAGTGCAGCAACCCAGCAAAGGGGATGCAGCAAGGAAAACCACCGCCACCTCTCCACTGGGAAGCGCTGAGCAAAGGCGAGTCCCCAGGCAACGCGGCCGATTTGATCGGCACAAGGCATGCAAGCTCCACCCCCCAGTCGTTCTCAGACTCCTTATTGGGTGAGCCACGCAGCCAAGCAACACAGCTGGAGCCTCCCTCCTCCCTGGCCGGCAGGGAGGGAGGGAGAGGAGCTGCTTCCTTTGAAACCCGGGAAATTTAAGGGACATCATCAATAAGGGATAGCAGCGGGACACGGCGCTGGGATAAGGGAGTTTCCCACCAAATAAGGGACAGTTGACAGCTATGATCCAGGGAGTCTCTCCCTCTTGCTGTGACCGGCTCCCATCTCCGCTGGTCACCCAGAACCAGAAGAGATATGAAGAGGGTGGCGCATAGGCAGACAAGGCAAAGAAGTCTCAGATTGGGAAGGACCCAAGGCAGGAGGGATCTTAATGTACAGTGGGAAGGCAAGGACCTCCAGTCCCCCCAACTGCCTCATTGCGGCAAAGGCAACTGGAAAGGGCTGCTGTGACCACTAGGACCGAGCTGTTCAGTTGCTTTGAATAAAGAGTTAACTTCATGGACATTGGGCGTTTAATAATAATAATAATAATAATAATAATAATAATTTATTATTTGTACCCCCCATCTGGCTGGGTTTCCCCAGCCACTCTGGGCGGCTTCCAAAAATACAGTAAAATATCACAGATTAAAAACTTCCCTGAACAGGGCTGCCTTAAGATGTCTTTTAAATGTCAGGTAGTTATTTATCGCTTTGACATCTGATGGGAGGGCGTTCCACAGGGCGGGTGCCACCACCGAGAAGGCCCTCTGCCTGGTTCCCTGCAGCTTTGCTTCTCGCAATGAGGGAACCGCCAGAAGGCCCTCGGAGCTGGACCTCAGTGTCCAGGCAGAACGATGGGGGTGGAGACGCTCCTTCAGGTATACAGGACCGAGGCCGTTTAGGGCTTTTAAGGTCAACACCAGCACTTTGAATTGTGCTCGGAAACGTACTGGGAGCCAATGTAGGTCTTTCAAGACCGGTGTTATGTGGTCTCGGTGGCCGCCCCCTGTCACCAGTCTAGCTGCCGCATTCTGGATTAGTTGTAGTTTCCGAGTCACCTTCAAAGGGAGCCCCACGTAGAGCGCATTGCAGTAGTCCAAGCGGGAGATAACCAGAGCATGCACCACTCTGGTGAGACAGTCTGTGGGCAGGTAGGGTCTCAGCCTGCGTATCAGGTGGAGTTGGTAGACAGCTGCCCTGGATACAGAATTGACCTGCGCCTCCATGGACAGCTGTGAGTCCAAAATGACTCCCAGGCTGCGCACCTGGTCCTTCAGGGGCACCGTTACCCCATTCAAGACCAGGGAATCCCCCACACCCGCCCGCCCCCTGTCCCCCCAAAACAGTACTTCTGTCTTGTCAGGATTCAACCTCAATCTGTTAGCCACCATCCATCCTCCAACAGCCTCCAGGCACTCACACAGGACCTTCACCGCCTTCACTGGTTCTGATTTGAAAGAGAGGTAGAGCTGGGTATCATCTGCATATTGATGAACACCCAGCCCAAACCCCCTGGTGATCTCTCCCAGCGGCTTCATATAGATGTTAAAAAGCATGGTGGAGAGGACGGAACCCTGAGGCACCCCACAAGTGAGAGCCCAGGGGTCTGAACACTCATCCCCCCCCCACCACTTTCTGAACACGGCCCAGGAGGAAGGAGCAGAACCACTGTATGACAGTGCCCCCAGCTTTATTGTTCTGTTGCTGACCCACGCCTGACTCCACCTCCGGACACTAGGGTTCAAGTTGCCCCACTCGGCCATGAAGTCGCTGCCTCTCCGCCTAGCCTTCCTCATAGGGTCACTGTGGGATTAAATGAGGGGTTCGGAGAGGGAGGACCATGTCCCCTTGAGCTCTTTGGAGATAGGATCTAATTGCAATAAATAAAAATAAATATGGTTAATTCTTGGCATACTAGAACGGCTTCTTCAAAAGACACAGAGTGCAGAATACAGTGGTACCTCAGGTTAAGTACTTAATTCGTTCTGGAGGTCCGTTCTTAACCTGAAACTGTTCTTAACCTGAGGCACCACTTTAGCTAATGGGGCCTCCTGCTGCCGCTGTGCCGCCAGAGCACGACTTCTGTTCTCATCCTGAAGCAAAGTTCTTAACCCGAGGTAATATTTCTGGGTTAGCGGAGTATGTAACCTGAAGAATCTGTAACCCGCGGTACCACTGTATGAATGAATTCCTATGCCCCACAAATAACCCAGAGATGCATTTTAAATAAAAGTACAGTGGTACCTCAGGTTAAGTACTTAATTCGTTCTGGAGGTCCGTACTTAACCTGAAACTGTTCTTAACCTGAAGCACCACTTTAACTAATGGGGCCTCCTGCTGCCGCCGCGGCGCCGGAGCGTGATTTCTGTTCTCATCCTGAAGCAAAGTTCTTAACCTGAAGCACTATTTCTGGGTTAGCGGAGTCTGTAACCTGAAGCGTATGTAACCTGAAGCGTATGTAACCTGAGGTACCACTGTACGTATTTATGAAAAGTGTGTGTAACCATACAGCTGATGCTCTCGGATACAGGGGATGGGTAGGACTTCCAAAGGAACGAGGGGGTGGAACAAACCTTTCTCTGTAATTGCATTTTTGAAGAAAATCAAACGAGGTGTAAATAAATAAAACTTTGACTAGGAGGAGAATGCAGAGGGAAAGGCAGTCATGTGTCACCGAGCCTGCAAATGCCGTTCTGTGTACTTAGACATCGTCGGGGAGCAGAGTTTGATCTTTAAAAATAAATAAATAAATATTTGATATTGGGTAATTTGAGATTAATTAAATCGATAATGGGTATTTGCTAGATTCCTCCTCTTGTGTTTGTTCTCTGCCTGTTTGGTCATGAAATAGTAATCTCGCTGGATGTTCGCTGGCTTGGTGTTTGTTGTTCCGTGATGGTGGATATTTTTAATGATGTTGTGGCTTGGGAGAGACTTTCAAGGCCTGCTTAGATGCTGGGAGCTGGATACCAGTTGCTGGAAACAACAACAACGAATTTTATTTATACCCCGCCCGTTCTGGGTGGCTCCCGACAGAATACAGTGGTAGCTTGGTTCTAAAACTCAATCCGTTCTGGAAATCCGTTCCGAAACCAAAGCGTTCCAAAACCAAGCTGCGCTTTCCCATTGAAAGCAATGCAAAATGGATTAATCCGTTCTAGACTTTTAAAAACAACCCCTAAAACAACAATTTAACATGAATTTTACTATCTACCAAGACCATTGATCCATAAAGTGAAAGCAATAAAACTGGGTTCCCCACAATTATGTGTCTAGATTCCACCTTACTCAACCCAAGCTTTTTTCTCTATGTGCAGAACCCCAGACCATTAGGTCCAGTCGTGGCCGACTCTGGGGTTGCGGCGCTCATCTCGCTTTACTGGCCGAGGGAGCTGGCGTACAGCTTCCAGGTCATGTGGCCGGCATGACTAAGCCGCTTCTGGCGAACCAGAGCAGCGCACGGAAACGCCATTTACCTTCCCGCCGGAGTGGTACCTATTTATCTACTTGCACTTTGAAGTGCTTTCGAACTGCTAGGTTGGCAGGAGCAGGGACCGAGCAACGGGAGCTCACCCCCGTCGCGGGGATTCGAACCGCCAACCTTGTGATCGGCAAGCCCAAGAGGCTCTGTGGTTTAACCCACAGCGCCACCTGCGTCCCTTGCATTCAGCGTTAGGCTCCTGCTAAAACTGACTCTCACCAGTTTTGCGGCCAGGCAGGGTACCCTTCTGTACGTGAAACGTGGCCTCTGATAATGGATGTTTCAGAATTTCTACCTCACTTGCCGTGACGGCTATATTATTCCTCCACCGTCCGAAACTGTATGCCTCTGAAGGGCAGTTGCTGGGAATCGCAACTGAGGAGAGCTGCTCTCGCACTCGGTTCCTGGTTGCAGGTTTCCCATAAGGGGCATCTGGGCTGGCCCCTGTGAGGACAGAATACTGTCCTAGATGGGTCCCCTTGGGTCTGATCCAGCAGCAGTGGCGTAGCGGGGGGGGGGGTGCCAGGGGTGCCGGCCACACCGGGCGCAACATCGGGGGGGGGGGCGCGAGTCCAGAGGGCCCAGCCCCATCGTGCCCTCGGCCCGCCCCTATTGTCAGAGCGGCCGGCCAGCCTCCGCCTGCTCCTACCTTGCCCACCCAAGGACTGCGGCAGCGCCCGCCCCCGTGGCCACCTACCCCCGCCTCGCCCATTGGCTTGCCTCCCTCGGCCCCGCCTCTCTCCAATGGCCGCGGAGGTGTCCTGCTCGGCGCCAGCGCCTTTTTTCAGGAGGTAGGGAGGCTGGACGGGGAGGTGGGGTCGGAAGCGGGCAGAGAAGGAGGGGAGCTCGTAGCCAAAAGGGCTGCACCGGCCGGCAAAGGGCCGGGGAAAGTTTGGAGAGGAGAAACGCACCGTCAGGATTTCCCGGTGGAAGCGGCAGAATTAGGGATGGCGAAGCGTAATTACGCACGAATTTCTCTGGGTGAGAGCTTCGGGGATCGATCGGCGGAAATGGGAATCAATTGGAATATGAGAAAGAGAGGGGGGGACCATCAGTCATTGGCATAGATTTGTAGGGTTAGGGGGCGCAAATCCACGGGTTAGGGGGCGCAAATTACTTGCCTTGCCCCGGGTGCTGACAACCCACGCTACGCCGCTGTCCAGCAGCCAGGCCCTGCCTACATCCTTAACCACAACTATTCCAGCAGCTGGGATAAAGCCTCCGTGAGCTTCGGTGTCCTTTAAATTTCCTTGGGGTTATTTATATACCTATTTGCGAAGTCGGAGCCGCTTTTGGATAATCTGTTTTTGTTATCGTGGAAAGAGACAAATGGGTTATCCAATTAAGGCGCGGGAACGCGTAGATTTGCAGGGAAATTGCGCTTTGCCAATTTGCGACCGAATCAGATAACACCCGAAAAGAAAAGAAATGAACTTGAGGTACGTTCAGGCAAGCGGCCTCCTTAGAAACTTCTGGAGGTTGCTGGTTTGCCAGGACGCTTGGTTTTGATATCCACTTTTAGCGGCTCAGTGTGTCTGGCTATTAACCAGGAGGTTGGTGGTTTGTGTCCACCCAGGGATGGCCATAGCTGTCAACTTACAGATTTGAAAATAAGGGGCCAGCAGCCTCGAAAATAAGGGATCAGCAGCCAAAATAAGGGATTTTCCAAGGGGCACAGGTATGTTCGACTTCTGAGCCCCTCCGAGCCAAAGGCAGAAAGCCCAGCCAGCAGCCCAACGAAGCCTCAAGCGGTGGTTCCCACAGCGCAGCAACCCGGCAAAGGGGATGCAGCAAGGAAAACCACCGTCACCTCTCCGCTGGGAAGCGCTGAGCAAAGGCGAGTCCCCAGGCAACACGGCCGATTTGATCGGCACAAGGCATGCAAGCTCCACCCCCCAGTCATTCTTAGACTCCTTGTTGGGTGAGCAACACAGCCAAGCAACACAGTTGGAGCCTCCCTCCTCCCTGGCCGGCAGGGAGGGAGGGAGAGGAGCTGCTTCCTTTGAAACCCGGGAAATTTAAGGGACATCATCAATAAGGGACATCATCAATACTGGCCCCGACTTGGTGGAATGCTCTGTCACAAGAGACTAGGGCCCTGCGGGACTTGACATCTTTTTGCAAGGCCTGCAAGACGGAGCTGTTCTGCCTGGCCTTTGGTTTGGACTCAGTCTGACCCCTGTGTTTCCCTCCCCTTATGGTTTTGATTTATGGTCTACTTTAAAAATGAGGCTGCATTTTAAATTGCATTTTAACCTGTAATTTAAATTGGGTTCCCCCCTCCCATTATGCTTGATGTTAGCTGCCCTGAGCCCGGCTCTGGCTGGGGAGGGCAGGGTATCAATAAAATTTATTATTATTATTATTTATTATGCAGCCTTGGCTCTTATGTTAATAATAATAATAATTTATACCCCACCCACCTGGCTGAGTTTCCCCAGCCACTCTGGGCAGCTTCCAATCGAGTGCTAAAACAATACAGCATTAAATATTAAAAACTTCCCTAAAGAGGGCTGCCTTCAGATGTCTTTTAAAGAGAAGATAGCTGCTTATTTCCTTCACATCAGGGCAGGCGCCACTACTGAGAAGGCCCTGTGTCTGGTTCCCTGTAACCTCACTTCTCACAATGAGGGAACTGCCAGAAGGCCCTCGGAGCTGGACCTCAGTGTCCGGGCTGAACAACGGGGGTCTTCCACTCATTGGCTCTGGCTCCCCCTGCTGTCGGCCTCCTGCCTCACACCCTCCCAGGCCCAAGAAGCATCATCTCCCGTTCATTTGAGCTGCTTAGAAATTGGAGCACTTACCGTATTTTTCGCTCTATAAGACTCATTTTTTCCCTCCTAGAAAGTAAGGGGAAATGTGTGTGCGTCTTATGGAGCGAATCCAGGCTGCTCAGCTATCACTGAAGCCAGAACAGCAAGAGGGATTGCTGCTTTCACTGTGAAGTGATCCCTCTTGCTGTTCTGGCTTCTGAGATTCAGAATTTTTTCCCCTTTGTTTTCCTCCTTCAAAAACTAGGTGCGTCTTGTGGTGTGTCTTATAGAGCGAAAAATATGGTAACTGGGGAGCTCCACAAAGGAGGAGTTTATGGCGGGCAGGGAAGGCACCCGAACAATTGCACTGGGTGTTGCGGGAGGGGTGTGTCGGGGAATCGATCGGCGAAGGTCACACCTGGCGATTGTTCCGTGCCTCTGTTTGCGCTCCGCTGTTTGCCGCTTTGAAAAGCGTTGCCAATGATGTCAAGGCCCCGCAGACGGGATGAGAGGAATGAGCGTTGCAGGATAAACAAACGTTTTGAATGGAGAGCCATGTCAATAGGAGTGAATCTTGAAATCCAATTTAGCAATTCAGAAAAGCAGGCTAGAGAAAGCGTCAGGTTTGTGTGTGTGTGTGTGTGGAAAGATATAAAACGCCGGAGATGAGAGCTTTGTCGAATTGTAAATGATGTGGAGTAGAAGGATTTTTCCTCTCTCCCTCTTTGATAATGGTAGACCTCCGGGTCACGCGGCAGAGCTAAAGCAACGGCGGAGTTCAGGACAGGCATAAAGAAGAATTTCTCCACCCGACGCGTAATTAAGTTACGGGATTCCATTATGACAAGATGTGTTGATGGCCTCTGGCTCCCATGGCTTTAGAAAAGGATTACGCAGATTCTTGGGGAAAAGAAACAGAGAGCTGCTAAATGGATGTCTGGGATGAAAGTGCAGGAACGCCGCTCCCGCCCCTTCTCTGCCTTTCTCCCTGCTTGGCATGCAGAATGCTCCAGGGTGCAGCTGGGACAGAAGATGGCTGGGATAGGTGAAGGTAAAGGGACCCCTGACCATTAGGTCCAGTCATGACCGGGAGCCAATGTTTGTCTGCAGACAGTTTTTCCGCGTCATGTGGCCAGCATGACTAAGCCATCTCGCTTTACTGGCCAAGGGAGCCGGCGTACAGTTTCCGGGTCATGTGGCCAGCAGGACTAAGCCGCTTCTGGCAAACCAGAGCAGCGCATGGAAACGCCGTTTATCTTCCCGCCAGAGCGGTACCTATTTATCTACTTGCACTTTGACGTGCTTTCGAACTGCTAGGTTGGCAGGAGCAGGGACCGAGCAATGGGAGCTCACCCCGTCGCGGGGATTCGAACTGCCAACCTTCTGATCGGCAAGTCCTAGGCTCTGTGGTTTAGCCCACAGCGCCAGCTGCCTTCAAATATCTGCCACGTGGAAGGTGGAGTAAGAAACGAGATTCCGACTACAGCGGTAGCTTGGTTCTCAAACTCAATCCGTTCCGAAACCAAAGCATTCCAAAACCAAGCCACACTTTCCCATAGAAAGTAATGCAAAACGGATTAATCTGTTCCAGACTTTTAAAAACAACCCCTAAAACAGCAATTTAACATGAATTTTGCTCTCTAACAAGACCATTGATCCATAAAATGAAAGCAATAAAACAGGGTTCCACACAATCACACAAAAAAAGAGCTGCGAGAACAAAACTGCAAAATTAATAGCAGAAACAGACAGAGCTCCGCGTAACACTCAAAACAGAAGCTTGGCACTCAAAAAGGAGCACGTTCGGCTTCCGAAAGAAGTTCGCAAACTGGAACACTTACTTCCGGGTTTGCAGTGTTTGGGTTCCAGGTTGTTTGAGTGCCAAGGCGTTTGAGAACCAAGGTGCCACTGTAAATATCAGGGATAACTTTCCCTATCACATGAATGGGAGGTTGCCTGCTCTTGATGGGGGTACACACTCCCTCTGAAAGAGCAGGTGCTTAGCTTGGGGGTCCTCCTGGACCGGGGTCCCCAAACTAAGGCCCGCAAGCCAGATAAGGACTTGTTTATTCGGCCCTCGGTGACCCCTGCCACCCGCTCTTATGGGCGCTGCATGGCTGCCCACTTCCGACCCAGATGTGCACTGGAAATAGCTTGTGCACATGCGCGAGCAATATTTGTGCATGCGCAGGCATTATTTCCGGTGCACATCCGGGTCGGAGGAGGCCCGTGCACATGCGCATAAGCTATTTCCTGTGCTCCTCCGACCCGGAAGTGCGCCGGAAATAGCGTGTGCGCACGCGTCTGGGCACGCGCTCCCCTACCATCCGGCCCGCCGCGCAATCGGCGCTGGAGACACCCGCAGGAGGCGCGATAGGTTTGCTGACCCCTGTCCTCGACCCTTTGCTGTCGCTTGAGGCTCAGATGGCCTCAGTGGCCTTCCGTCAACTTTGGCTGGAGTCCCAGGTGCGCCCTTATCTGGACAGGGATAGTTTAACTTCTGTTGTCCATGCTCTGGTTAGATTACTGCAATGTGTTATACATGGGGCTGCCCCTGGAGACAGTTCGCAAACTTCAGCTGGTGCAGAATTCAGCAGCCAGGTTGCTCACCGGGTCAAGACGGTCTGAGCATATCACACCGATCCTGACCTGACCGCAGTGGCTGCCGATTAGTTTCCGGGCCCAATTCAAAGTGCTGTTTTCGAAACCGATTCTGTATTTTGTGTTTTTATCTTGTATTTTTATGCTACTGCGAAGGCCCCTGAGATCTGTGGGTGAAGGCTGGAATACAAATAATAATAAACAGAAACAAATAATAAATGAAAATGACCCTTTGAATCCCTTTCAACTCTATGAACCAGCTGGGTTCTTCTCTCTTTTAAAACGTTTTTGGTAAAGTTTTGAAGTTTCATTTTGTAACGTGTATAAAACAGAGAGAAGGGTTATAACAACAGATGAAAATTTTGCAAATGAAAAACAAAGCTGTCAAACAGGGATGTAGGATGAGTACAGTTGCTCATGAGTTAAAATAACAAAGGACAAGTGGGGAATATTTTTGCCAGGCTGTGATGAGGGTTGGCTCGAAAATCAGGACCTCACTGTATATTCAATTGTATAAAAAGTGCATGCATTTTCTAGTCCCTGCTGAAACCTCAAATTATCCCTTATAGCTAAATTCCAGAGTGAGTGATAACAAGCACCCAGTGTAAGATTTGGGGCTATTTTCCACTGAGAGGCTCCCAGTTTTTGGCCTGACTGTGATTAGCTGTGCTGCTTGCATTGCAGTGGGTTGAATCGATGGCCTTTGGGTCCCTTTCAGCTGTGCAATTCTATGATTAGTTGTGAAGGACCAACCACATCTGCTATTGGGTCCCTGGAACACAGATTCACACAAAGCGGCAAAACGTCCTTGCAGGTTATTAACAGGATTTTATTTGAAGTGCGTATATGCAGAACAAAGGTACAGGGCGATAAGTTCGCAACCTGCACACCCAGTCAGGGTGCGTCCCCTTTTTATAGATTTGCAGAATACAATACCACCTGATTTCTTGTGAACCACCTGATTTCTTGTACACCGAAAGTTATGGCAAATTCCTATGTCCTTACATGGGCTTGCCCCCCCCCCACCTTTCCTTCCTGCACCAGCCTCTCCACGCCATGAACCTCAACACATGTTCACATGTAAAACATGTGATTTATACTAATAGCAATAAGATGGGGCTTTGTCTCCTGCATTACCCTCCTCCCTTTCAACTCGCCTCCTTGTCTTCAGTCTCCCCCCGTCTGGGGCCAGAATAACACCCATTCAACCTTGCTCTTAACTTTTACCCGCCTAAGCCAGACATGCCAAAGAGAGGCCCATTTTACTGTAACATTTAAGCAAGAGAAAAACCCCTGTCCCTCTGGCTGGTGTAGAAACCTCCCCCCTTTGGGATAATATAGAACAATTTGGAGGTTTTTAAGCAGAGCTTGGATGGATACGATTCTTCGGCTTTGATTCCCACATTGCAAAGGGGTCCGACTAGATGACGTTTGGGGTCCCTGCCAACCGTACGATTCTACAAATCATTGGAGGTTGTTAAGCAGAGGTTGGATGCCATCTGTAAGGGAACCTATAGCTGTGATTCATTGCAGGATGTTGGAATAGATGAGTCTTGGGGGAACCTTCCACCCCTAAAACTCTGGAATACTGAAGGAGCCTCTCCACCCCCTTCGATCAGCCCAGAAACTGAGGTCCAGATCCAAGGGCCTTCTGGTGGTTCCCTCACTGCGAGAAGTGAGGTTGCAGGGAACCAGGCAGAGGGCCTTCTTGGTGGTGGTACCCGCCCTGTGGAACGTCCTTCCATCAGTTGTCAAGGAAATAAACAACTATCTGACTTTTAGAAGACATCTGAAGGCAGCCCTGTTTAGGGAAGTTTTTATAACACTGGCGTATTGAAAGACCCACTGGTCTTGAAAGACCTACACTGGCTCTCAGTCTGTTTCCGAGCACAATTCAAAGTGTTGGTGCTGACCTTTAAAGCCCTAAACGGCCTTGGTCCAGTATACCTGAAGGAGCGTCTCCACCCCCATCGTTCTGCCCGGACACTGAGGTCCAGCGCCAAGGGCCTTCTGGCGGTTCCCTCGCTGCAAGAAGCCAAGTTACAGGGAACCAGGCAGAGGGCCTTCTCGGTAGTGGCGCCCGTCCTGTGGAACGCCCTCCCACCAGATGTCAAAGAGAAGAACAACTACCAGACTTTTAGAACTCATCTGAAGGCAGCCGTGTTGAGGGAAGCTTTTAATGTTTAATAGATTATTCTATTTTAGTTTTCTGTTGGAAGTCGCCCAGAGTGGCTGGGGAAACCCAGCCAGATGGGCGGGGTATAAATAATAATAAATTATTATTGTTATTATTTAATGTCTGGTGTTTTATCGTTTTTAATATTCTGTTGGGAGCTGCCCAGAGTGGCTGGGGAAACACAGTCAAATGGGCAGGGTATAAATAATAATAAAAAATTATTATTATTATTATTATTATTATTATTATTATTATTATTATTAATTATGCGACCCAGCTGAGCTCCCTTCCTTCTAAAGTCCTGTGAGCTGCCATGGTGACGACCCCTTCTAACTTCTCCCCTCTCCCCCCCCCTGTTTTCTCCGCAGTTCCTCCCTCTGACGGCAGCACCATGGAGCGGCTCCTGCTCTGCGTCCTGGTGGTGCTCAGCGCCAGCCTGGCCCGTGCCCAGGTGTGCCCCAAGCGCTGCATGTGCCAGAACCTCTCTCCCTCCCTGGCCATCCTCTGCACCCGGACCGGCCTCCTCTTTGTGCCCACCGTCATCGACCGGCGGACGGTGGAGCTGCGCCTGACGGACAACTTCATCACCGTCGTCCGCCGCAAGGACTTCTCCAACATGACCAGCTTGGTCCACCTCACCCTCTCCCGCAACACCATCAGCCAGATCCTGCCCTACGCCTTCGCTGACCTCCGCAGCCTCCGCGCGCTTCACCTGGACAACAACCGCCTGCTCTTGATTGGCGCCGAGCAGCTGAAGGGCTTGCCCAACCTGCGGCACCTCATCCTCAGCAACAACCAACTCCAAGACATCTCTCCCGGGGCCTTTGACGACTTCGCCGGCACCCTGGAAGACCTGGACCTCTCCTACAACAACCTGGTGCAAGTCCCTTGGGACACCATCCGCCGGCTCAACAACGTCAACTCCCTCAACTTGGACCACAACTTGATCGACTACGTCCCCGAGGGGGTCTTCACGAACCTTCTCAAGCTGGCCCGCTTGGACATGACGTCCAACAAGCTCAAAAAGATCCCCCCAGACCCTCTTTTCCTCCGCATCCCCGTCTACGCCAAATCCAAGGGGTCTCCTCTGTCCTCGCTGGTCCTCAGCTTTGGCGGCAACCCCCTGCACTGCAACTGCGAGCTGTTGTGGCTGCGGAGGCTCACCCGCGAAGACGACTTGGAGACCTGCGCCTCTCCGCCGGACCTGCTGGGGAAATACTTCTGGACCATCCCGGAGGAGGAGTTCATCTGCGAGCCGCCGGTCATCACCCGCTACACCGGCCGGCTGGTGGTGACGGAAGGCGAGGAGGCCGTTCTCCGGTGCCGTGGCGTGGGCGACCCCGAGCCTTCCATCCACTGGGTCTCGCCGGAAGGCAAAGTGGTGGCCAACACCTCCCGGACGACGTCCTACGAGAACGGCACGCTCGAGGTGCTCATCGCCACCGTCCAGGACACCGGGGCCTTCACTTGCATCGCCTCCAACGCCGCCGGCGAGGCCACCACGTCCATCGAGCTGGTGGTGAACCCTTTGCCGCACCTCGCCAACGGCACAGCCCCCAAGCTCCCTGAGGCGGCAGGGCCCTCGGATATCTTGACTCCGGCTAAGGGCGCCCTCCCCGCCGGCGCCAACGAAACGGGGGCCTCTCAGGACAAGGGGGTGGCGGCCTCGGAGGTGTCGGCCTCCTCAGTGCTGGTCCGCTGGTACCCCCAGTGGCACGTGCCCGGGATTCGGATGTACCAGATCCAATACAACAGCTCCTCGGACGATACCTTAGTGTACAGGTGAGCATCGCGGGGTCTCCGAAAGCGGCCGTTCTTGTTGAGAGTCGGGCAAAATCTCTGGCAGTTGAAGATGGCGTCATTAGTAGAAGCACTGACTTGAGCTCCGCAGCAGTTGCACAGTTTTTTATTAGTTTTTATTAGTTTTATCAGTTTTTATTCATCTCTTATCAGCCTCAGTATTTTATCTGCAACATTTGGCAGCTGCTCTTCAACTAATATACTAATATAAATGAGGAGAGGCAGCATACAAGTGAGAGGATTAAGACATTAGGAGAGGATATATATATGGGTGTGTGTGTGTGTGTGTGTGTGTGCTTTTACCGAAAGATTTTCATGGATAGCAAAGGTACCTATATACAATGGTGCGTTGCAAGACGAAATTAATTCGTTCCGCGAGTCTTTTCGTCTTGCGATGTTTTCCGTCTTGTGAAGCACGGTCCGTCGCAACTGCGCCTCTTCAAGCGGCTTTAAGAAAAAAGCGAACAAACTCGCAAGACGTTTTCATCTTGCGAAGCAAGCCCATAGGGAAAATCGTCTAGCGAAGCAACGCAAAAACCGAAAAACCCTTTCGTCTAGCGAGTTTTTCGTCTTGCGAGGCATTCGTCTTGCGGGGCACCGCTGTAGCACCTCTGTTTTTCATTCATAGAGTCACATTTGATGTGAGACGCTGTTCACATAGTCGAAATAATAATAATAATAATAATAAATTGTCTAGTAGCACCTTAGAGCCCGACTACCTGACTAAGGGACGCGGTGGCACTGTAGGTTAAACCACAGAGCCTAGGACTTGCCGATCAGAAGGTCGGTGGTTCGAATCGCCGCGAAAATTGTCTTGGCGTCTTTGCTCTTTGGGGCTGGAGTGGGGGGAACCCGGGCTTCCCCCGGCAGCCCCAGAGGCTTTGGGAGAAGCGGATTTTTTTTCTTGATTTCCCCCTCTAAAAACTAGGTGTGCCTTATGGTCCGGTGCGCCTTATGGAGCGAAAAATACGGTACGTTTTTGGGCTGTGACCCTTGCACATCTTCCAGTCCCGAGATTGTGGGGAGGTACAAAGTTATTTTGGCACCTGTTTCCACCGCATCATTTCCCCCTTGCACTGGTGAAAGGTCTCAGAGACAAGGGTCACAGATAGGACATGGCAGACTACTGAGACTGCAAAAGGTTAGACAGAGGGCAAGATGTTCAGACAGCTGTGGCCTTATCTGTGAGGGGGAGTGTGCTCCACACCCCAAGGTCACACATGCAGACGGCTGAGGCTGCCCGCGGGCGGGAGTGTGCCCCACAACCCAGCGATCATTCCTACACTGCATCCTGTGGCAGTGAGTTCCACGGTTTAACTCTGCACTGCATGAACAGGTTGCTTCTTTTACCTGTCCCAAATCTTATTCGAGGTGACACTTTTTGCAACATAGAGGAAAGCCCTTGCCCCTTCTTGCCATCAGCAGAAGGTCAGGTTTTTCTGCTTAGAGGCACAGAAGCCGTTGCTGGCGAAAAAACTGTCACGCAGTCAGAACCTGTGGGTGCCCCACGCTGACTGAGTTTCCCCGAAACACGGCTTTCCCCTTTCCACCGTGCGCAATTTCACCTCAGCTCCGCCGACCGCGGCAGCCTGCGAATGAGAGCAGCGAGTACCCGTCATGCTTTGGGTGCCCAGCTCCTGCCTTTTGAAGTCGGCCTCAGATAAAGTTGCTGTTTTACCTTCTGAAATCCTCCCCTCTGGAGGCTGAAGGAGAATAATTCATAAGCTGCCGGAGCAGGGGAACCACGCTGCGATCAGTGGAAATCCGGTAGCGGGGGAGCTCCGGGGTCCTTTTCATCTCAAAGACATCTCTGTGTTTGTGATGGTTTATCCTTGCCGGAGGGGAAGGGCAGGTTGTGCGGTCAGCGAGCTGGATTTTTGGCTTCGGTCAGCACTGAAAGGATCCAGCAAATGCCAAGAGCTGTGGACAGGGCTATGCTGTGGAACACTTCTGAATGGCAGTTTCTGGAAACCCCGGGAGAGGAGAGTGTTCCTGTGGTCGTATCCTGCTTCCCTTTGGGGCATCAATTTGGCCCCTGTGAGAACAGCCAGTGGCCTGATACAGCAGCCAGGCTTTTTAAAATTTCCTTACGGAACCTGCAGGTCTAGAGGCAATCTATCTTGATCCCCGGGTTCTTTGGGGTATTTGGTCACTGAAATAATCATATAGAATTATAGAATCATAGAACTGCAGAGTTGGATGTGTGGGATGTGAAACACAAGAGCAGTCGAGTACAACCTTCCTAGAGGGAACATGGGGAGGAATGTTTGTCCCGCCAGCAGGTAAACCTCCTGTTTCCTTCTGGGCTGGGACAGACTTCCTCTGCATGTGGTGGGCGTGGCCTCACCTGTGCAGGTAACAAAAGCATAGGACTGGCCACCATCTCTCTCTCTCTGACTACATGCATTGAAGAAGCAACATCTGCTTAGCCAAAGATGCTGTCTTGGCTTCCAGCCCAGAGAGGACAAAGGGACTGTCTCCTTATGAGATAGTTTCCAGGTGTACAGTGGTACCTCGGGATGCGAACGGGATCTGTTCCAGAGCCCCGTTCGCATCCTGAACAGAACGTAAGACGCAACTGCACTTCCGCGCATGCGCGTGACGTCATTTTGACCGTCTGCAAATGCGCGAGCAGCGAAACCTGGAAGTAACGTGCTCCGTTACTTCTGGGTTGCTGCGGAGCGCAACCTGAAAATACTTATCCTGAAGCGTATTTATCCCTCAT
Organism: Podarcis vaucheri; assembly: GCF_965113315.1. NCBI lineage: Eukaryota > Metazoa > Chordata > Lepidosauria > Squamata > Lacertidae > Podarcis > Podarcis vaucheri. Next base: position 4,098,666 of record NC_138765.1, on the reverse strand, counting down.
CCTGTATTCCACCGGGAGCCAGTGCAGCTGGTAAAGCTCCCATGGCAGAGACCCCGTGAGGAGTCTCGCCGCAGCATTCTGCACCCGCTGGAGTTTCTGGGTCAGTCTCAAAGGCAGCCCCACATAGAGCGAATTACAGTAATCAAGCCTGGAGGTGACCGTCGCATGGATCACAGTGGCCAGATCATGGCAAGACAGGTAAGAGCCAGCACACAGCAAAAGGCATCAAGAGGAAATGTAAGCTTTCAGAATATTTAGAATTAACCAAATTGACAGATATAATAAGACAAACACCAAAAAGTGAAGTGAAAAAGGAATGGGAGTGCCGAAATGAATACCTCAAAAGTCAAGGTTCGAGGACAGAAATCTGGCTGAGTCTGGAATAACCTTGTGAAGTGAAAGGATAAGAAAGAGGGAGCTATATCTAGATGCTAGGAAAACAGGAAAACAGGAAGACACAATGAGAGGTAAAGGAGGTGCTGTGGGAATGGTGGAAGTCAATGTTTGTTTTTCTTTCTAGTGTTTATATTACTAACTTGTAAGATTTGGATTTGTGGGGGTTTTTTTGCATGCTTGTTTTCGTGTTTTGTGTATTGTTACTTTCCGTTATTTTTTGTGGTTATGTGGAAAATACTAATAAAATTTATTACTAAAAAAACAAAAAGCAAAAAACAACAACAAGAAGAGATGGGATCAAGAGAGAAAGATGGCTCTGTGACTAGCCCCTTTATGGGGTCTTCCAGGGTCACCCCCATCTACCTGGTCTAATAATAATAATAATAATAATAATAATAATAATAATAATAATAATAATAAAATTTTATTTATATCCTGCCCTCCCCAACCGAAGCCGGGCTCAGAGCGGCTAACAACAGTAAAATGATACAACATTCTAAAATCGTTCCATTATAAAATCAGTTCAAATCAGATTAATGGCAACCATTGGGCTAGAGTTCTGTGAGGATTACCAAAGGAGGGGGGTCAGACTGCCTTGGCCAAAGGCCTGGAGGAACAGCTCTGTCTTGAAGGCCCTGAGGAAAGATGTCAAATCCCGCAGGGCCCTAGTCTCTTGTGACAGAGCGTTCCACCAGATTGGGGCCACCGCCGAAAAAGCCCTGGCTCTGGTTGAGACTAGCTTAACCTCCCTGTGGCCCGGGACCTCCAAGATGTTTTTGTTTGAAGACCGTAGGTTCCTCTGTGGGACATACCAGGAGAGGCGGTCCCGTAGGTACGAGGGTCCTAGGCCGTATAGGGCTTTAAAGGTTAAAACCAGCACCTTGAACCTGATCCTGTACTCCACCGGGAGCCAGTGCAGCTGGTATAGCACTGGGTGAATGTGATCCCGCAGCGAGGACCCCGTAAGGATTCTCGCCGCAGCATACTGCACCCGCTGGAATTTCTGGGTCAGTCTCAAGGGCAGCCCCACGTAGAGCGAGTTACATGCAGAGGAAGGATGCTCCCAACCAGGTGTGGCAGGAAGCCCTTCTGGCTGCAGCAACATTCCCCTGCATGTCCACCCTGGGCAAACAGGAAATGTTGTATTTGACTGCTTCGGTGGTATTACATCCCACACATGCAGGGATTGAACCTGCAACCTTGGCGTTATCAGCACCACGCTCTAACCAACTCTGCCACTGGGAAAGGACGTTGGACTAGACGGGCCCTTGGCCTAAGCTAGCAATCAGACTCTTCTTAGGTGCTTATGGAGCCTCCAGGCGTTGAGGCAGTCTATCTGGATCTCTTGGTTCTTAGGGGTATTTGGCCACTGCGAGAGCAGGATGCTGGACAAGATTGGCCTGATCCAGCATACAGGCTCTTGTTGTTGTTGTTGTTTAGTCGTTTAGTCGTGTCCGACTCTTTGTGACCCCATAGACCAGAGCACGCCAGGCACTCCTGTCTTCCACTGCCTCCCGCAGTTTGGTCAGACTCATGCTGGTAGCTTGGAGAACACTGTCCCACCATCTCGTCCTCTGTCGTCCCCTTCTCCTTGTGCCCTCCATCTTTCCCAACATCAGGGTCTTTCCCAGGGACTCGACTCTTCTCCTGAGGTGGCCAAAGTCTTGGAGCCTCAGCTTCAGGATCTGTCCTTCCAGTGAGCACTCAGTGCTGATTTCCTTCAGAATGGAGAGGTTTGATCTTCTTGCAGTCTATGGGACTCTCAGGAGTCTCCTCCAGCACCAGAATTCAAAAGCATCCATTCTTCGGTGATCAGCCTTCTTCATGGTCCAGCTCTCACTTCCATACATCACTTCTGGGAAAACCATGGCTTTCACTATACGGACCATACAGGCTGTACCCATGTTCTTACGCTGGTGGCATATGCCAAGATTTGATGGGCAAACGCAGCAATTCAATTTCTGAAGGATCTCTGTCCCTTAAATAATGAAAACACGAAGCTTCTGGTCCTTAGGTTTGCAGAAGCAGGCTTTGAATCTCGGAAGCCCTGAGGAGGAGCTGTTTATGTAAGCTTCGTGGTTGGGGGTCAGGAGACTGCAGTTCTCCTTCTTCCTAGCGCTTCAGAGGCAGAATGAATTATGCAAAGAAGCCGAGAAGAAAAGGAAGGATAATTCATGCAAAGGCAATCAGGGCCTTGATTTTCATGATTTTAATGCAGGTCACCGTATCAAGCTTCATCACGGTGCTGGATTCAGGAACGGAATTTGATCGCGGCTTCTGGAAAATTGCTGAACACACGTGCACAATCACACACAGGGCATTGGTGGCTCAGTGGCAGAGAATCTGTCTTGCAAGCAGGAAGGTTCCAAGTTTAATTCCTGCTGGAATCTCCAGGTCATGATGGCAGAGGCTCTGTGATGGCCTGGGATTCGGACTCGGAGGCTGAACCTGAGGAATCCCAGCCTGCACAGAATTCCCCGCCTCCAGAACCAGCTGAGCCGGGGCTGGGGCTTGAGCCTGAAGGGTCCTCACCTGTGCTGGGTCCTCAGGTGCAGGCATCAGCAGAGTCTGCTCTGGCTCTGGAGGTGATGGAGGACCCATTGCCTGCAGGTGCTCCACTCTCAGCCCCGTCAGGGGAAGCTGAGGTGGCCTCTGGGTCCAGTAACCCTCCAGCCTCTCCTGAGCTGCAGAGGCTCAGGGCAGAGAGGCGGAGGGAACTAAGTTCCCGCAGGAGGAATGCTTGCCTCCAGGCCAGGAGAGGTGAGTCACCTGAGGATCGGGGCCGCCCTATGCCTCGGGGCAGATAAAAGCCGGCCAGCCCCAGTCCCAAGTTGCGGGAGCAACATTGTTGGTAGCCAGTTCCTGCCTGAACCCGGTCCTGCCGGATCTCCTGACCTCGCCCGACTCCCTGCCTTAGACCTAGCTTCAGCTTTGATGGACGGCCTCAATATTGCACCCTCGACCTCGGACTGGACTCAGACCACACCTCACGGAAAACCATGGGACCAGCACAGGCTCCTTCCTGAAATCCTGGACAGCTTCTGCCAGTCCGTGTTGGCAGTACTGGGCTTTATGGACCCGTGTTCTGATTCAGCATGAAGGATCTCCCTAGCTTCCCACGTTGACTCTCCCAAAGGCGTCTTCCTCCTGGCCAAGTTGGGGAGCCTGCTCCCCTTATTTCTGACAGCGTGCAAAAAAGTCTTCAAGGTGACTTAGAGAGACAGCTGGGGGAAAACAATAGGACGCTAAACATTAGAAGAGGAATAAGCATAAATAAAACAGATGCCCCACAAAAAAAGCAGATTTCAGCAGCCGAGAGAGAGCAGAGCGTATCAGAGACAAGCAGCTGCTGTGATCGGTCCTGATAATAGCCCGGCTCTTAAATAAACTAATTGGAACAGGGTCTCCTTGCTCCTTCCGAGAGAAGGCGGCATTGATCGGGGCAGGCAGGGAGCACACGGCCGAGGCTTATTAAATTATGAAGGCAGCTCTGCAGGAACAGAGAAAATGTATAGTGGGAGCTTCAGATAAGATAAGAAGATAAGAAAAGGCCGTTGGATCACGCCAAGGAGCCACCCAGTGGCGTAATACATCTAAGAATCTAGGAATGTTGATAGACTGCCATTGGACCTGGAGGTTCTATAAGAACATAAGATGGCCCTGGATACTGGGTCAGTCCAGCATCCTGTTCTCATGGGGGCCAAATACCCCAAACAACCTAGAATCAAGATAGACTGCCTCTGGACCTGGAGGTTCCATACGAAGAGCCTGGGTACTTGATCAAGTCAATGGCCCATCTAGTGGGAAACGCTTATACCAGATTTGAGCACGAGAGCTTTCTGTAGGAAAGTTCAGGGATGCAGGAGAGGATATATCAATAGGAGTATAGCATCTAGATCAAGGGAAGTAATAGTGCCACTGTATTCTGCTCTGGTCAGACCTCACCTGGAGTACTGTGTCCAGTTCTGGGCACCACAATTCAAGAAGGACACTGACAAACTGGAACGTGTCCAGAGGAGGGCAACCAAAATGGTCAAAGGCCTGGAAACGATGCCTTATGAGGAACGGCTAAGGGAGCTGGGCATGTTTAGCCTGGAGAAGAGGAGGTTAAGGGGTGATATGATGGCCATGTTCCAATATATAAAAGGATGTCACACAGAGGAGGGAGAAAGGTTGTTTTCTGCTGCTCCAGAGAAGCGGACACGGAGCAATGGATCCAAACTACAAGAAAGAAGATTCCACCTAAACATTAGGAAGAACTTCCTGACAGTAAGAGCTGTTTGACAGTGGAATTTGCTGCCCAGGAGTGTGGTGGAGTCTCCTACTTTGGAGGTCTTTCAGCAGAGGCTTGACAACCATATGTCAGGAGTGCTCTGATGGTGTTTCCTGCTTGGCAGGGGGTTGGACTCGATGGCCCTCCAACTCTAGGATTCTATGATTCTATGATTCTATGATAGACTGCCTCTGGACCTGGAGGTTCCATACAAAGAGCCTGGGTACTTGATCAAGTCAATGGCCCATCCAGTGGGAAACACTTATACCAGATTTGAGCACAAGAGCTCTCTCTGTAGGAAAGTTCAGGGATGCAGGAGAGGATATATTGTTTGATTATAGCCTTTCCAACTTGTGTAAACAAGTTCACAATTTAGCAGAGTAACATTCCCCTTTTTAAACTCACAGCGGACTCGTTTGCTCAGGCTAGCTAAAGCCTCTATAATAAATGCTCTGGTATTTCCCCCTTATTCCCTCATAAAAGATAAGACACAACGCAGCCTTCTATATAAGTATAAAAAGAGTTTACTCACTCACATTCTGTTCACAATCGGATCCCAGAAGGCAGACTTAGCTTAGAAAAGTAACACACACCTGGAAACTATCTCCTAAGGAGACAGTCCCTCTGTCCTCTCTGGGCTGGAGGCCAAGAGAGCATCTTTGGCGAAGCAGATGTTGCTTCTTCGCTGCATGTAGTCAAAGGGAGAGAGGTGGCTGCCCTGCCCTGTGCTTTTGTCCTTACCTGCACAGGTGAGGCCACGCCCACCTCTAGTCCCATGCAGAGGAAGTCTGTCCCAGCCCAGAAGGAAACAGGAAGTTGACCTGCTGGCTAGATAAACATTCCTCCCCATGTGTAAACATGTTCCCTCTAAGAAGGTTGTACTTGACTGCTCTTGGGTTTTACATCCCACACGCTCCTCTTCGGTTTCCAGCAACTTGGGTTCAGAAGTATAGCTGCCTTCTCTATGAACATGTCTAATTCTCTTCTAAAGCTATCCAGGTCGGTAACCATCACTGCCTCCTGTGGCAATGAGTTCCATAGTTCGTGCTCTGTGAAGATTTCCTTTGTACTACCAGTCCTGAATATTTCAGCATTCAGCTTCATTGCGCCTCCTCTAGAGGAGAGAGGGAGAAAAACGCCTCTCTTTCTCTGCTCCAGCCATGATTTAATAAACTTCCATATTGTCGCCCCTTTCTCCTTTTATCTAAACTAAAAAGTCCCAAATACTACAACTGTTCTTCACAGCGGAATCGCTCCACTCCCTCCATCATTTTGGTCGCCCTTTTCTGAAACTTTCCCAACTCTAGAATATCCTTTCTGAGGGGAGGCAACCAGAATTATGTGCAAATTTCTCCAAATGCAGTCGCACCGGAGATTTGTATAATAATAATAATAATAATAATAATAATAATAATAATAATAATAATAATTTTTATTTATACCCTGCCCTTCTGGTTCAAAAACCGGGCTCAGAGCAGCTAACAAATTTATTGTAAAAGCAGCATAAAATACAGTATAAAAACACGAATAACAATAAAATTCAAAGTTCAGAAATCAATTCAGGGGAAATCCAACTAATAAGCATTAATTAATCATCAGGGCTAGCTGGCTGAATTAGTCATTATGTTATTGGCAGTTTTATTTTCAATTTCTTTTCTAATGACCCCCAGCATGGAGTGATTTCAGGTAGCATTCCCAGAACTTCAGGGATTGGGATTGATCTACCATGCGTTGAAATTATCGGTCCCTCGTCACCCTTAAAACCCGAAACTGGTTGCTTCTGATGTGTGTGAGGACGAAAACAACTTCTCCCCAGAGCGTCCCACCCCCTCTGTCTTTGTGAGTCACCTGTCTGGATGTGCCTCCTGACAGGAAGAGTGACTCAGTCAGAGACCCAACAGGTGGCTCATTCCGTCTCCTTTGAGAGTGATGGAGCGATTCCGTGACGCCGACAACTCAGTCGTTTCTCAGCTGGATATGCCTGGAATGGAAAAAAAAGAGCCCCTTTTCTCCCTCGCCCGTGACACCAGAACTCCTGGATTTTACGTTGCAAGATTCAGGTCAGAGAAAAGGAAGGTTAACGTGTAGTTAACCTGCGGAACTCTCTGCCACAGGAGGCAGGGATGGCCAGCAAATATGGATGGCTTTAAAGAGAGCTGGGCAAATTCATGGAGGCAGAGGTGCTGTGTTGTCCCCAAGATTGGGGGGCCAGCGCATGTTAAACGGATCAGGACCGCGATACCTCAAGGACCGCCTCTTTACATATGAACCTACCCGGACCTTGAGATCATCTTCCTTTCTTTCCCCTTCCAATTTTTTTTTATTAATTTTCCAAATTTATAGAAAACATATCAACAAATATAAAAAGAAAACATCATTTCTATCCAACATGTTGGATAGAAATTAAGTGGTTTTCAGCTGTAATACTATAAGGGAATATGAAAAATGGATTATTAATAGGTAAAAATTCAACGTTACAATATTTTAGGATTAAAGACTAGGATAAACAAAGAGGGTAAGGATTTGCTGAACCAACAAACTGAACTGGAATACAAAAAAGGGAGGCGTGAGGAGGTCCGGGAAATAAGCTAATGAAAAATAAGTAATGGAAAGAATGAGTTGTTTTTAACCATTTTCATTTTGTATTTTCTTATTTTTTTATTTTTACTTTGTAATACTTTGAAAATCTTAATAAATATCTTATAAAAAAAGAAAAAAAGAAAACATCAAAAACCAAACAAACGAACATAGATCCTGACTGTAATAATTCCTCTTTTGTTAACATTGTTAGGTGACTTCCTCAAATCCCCCTGGCTGAGTTTCCATCTATATCATTGTAGCAGTTTTCCAAAACTATTTTCACATAAAATTTACATAGTCAATTAACATCTTTCTTTCTTTTCATTTTAACTTTAAACACATTATTCTATAACATCCCATATTTAAATCCTAGGCCAATCTGATACTTGCAAGCAATTCTATTTAGATTATCTTAGCATATTTAGATAAATAGTCTTTAATTTTCTTCCATTCCTCCTGGTACTCCTCCTCCTCCTGCTGGTCGCGGACTCTTCTGGTCAGGTCGGCTAGCTTCCCAAAAGTCCATCATCTTCATCTGCCATTCCTCCACTGTTGGTACGTCTTGTAATTTCCAATTTTTGGCCAACAAAATTCTAGCTGCCGTTGTGGCATACAAAAACAATCTGACATCTTTCTTGGGCAATTCCAAAGCTGTTATTCCAAGTAGAAAGGCTTCTGGTTTCTTGATAAATGTATATTTAAACATTTTTTTCAATACATTATAAATCTTTCCCCAGAAGTCTTTCACCTTCTTTTTCTTTGCATTTCCAACATAGATTATCACTTTTATGGTAGATCTTTGCTAGTTTTACAGAGGTTAAGTACCATCTATACATCATTTTCATAACATTTTCCTTTAACACCATACATGCAGTGAACTTGACCCCTCCTGGCATCCAGACAGGTAGCCATTCCAGAAATAACAATCCCAGATGAAGACAAAAGGATGTGATTCACTTGGCTGGGAAACAGGGAAATGTAAATATCTCTTTTGTTACACTTGATGGGTGTTTGGTGGAGGGCAAGGGGAACCATGGGGCAGGGTCCAGGATGCTCAGATTACTGCCAACAGACCTCCCCTTTCATGATGTAACTGTGATGTATGAGTGATGTAGTTTTGGGGGGGTGTAACATGGGGGTTAGATAACGGTAAAGGGACCCCTGACCATTAGGTCCAGTCGTGACCAACTCTGGGGTTGCGGCGCTCATCTCGCTTTATTGGCCAAGGGAGCCGGCGTACAGCTTCCAGGTCATGTGGCCAGCATGACTAAGCCACTTCTGGCAAACCAGAGCAGTGCATGGAAACGCCATTTACCTTTCCACCAGAGCAGTACCTATTAGCGCCACCCAGCTAATAAAAGTTTGGGTTCTCTTTTGTTCGGGGCTTCCACCTTGTTCCACCTTGTGGCAGATGGGAGTCCTGTCACGACAGTCTTCAATAAAGACCAAGCCTCCTGGCTGCTGTTTTGCTCTGGTATTCCTGGCTGGTGTCCTTGTTTTTTTGTCCAAGGGAGCCCTCAGATTTCATAAAATCATAGAATCATAGAATCCTAGAGTTGGAAGAGACCACAAGGGCCATCGAGTCCAACCCCCTGCCAAGCAGGAAACACCATCAGAGCACTCCTGGCATATGGTTGTCAAGCCTCTGCTTAAAGACCTCCAAAGAAGGAGACTCCACCACACTCCTGGGCAGCAAATTCCACTGTCAAACAGCTCTTACTGTCAGGAAGTTCTTCCTAATGTTTAGGTGGAATCTTCTTTCTTGTAGTTTGGATCCATTGCTCCGTGTCCGCTTCTCTGGAGCAGCAGAAAACAACCTTTCTCCCTCCTCTATGTGACATCCTTTTATAGATTTGAACATGGCTATCATCTCACCCCTTAACCTCCTCTTCTCCAGGCTAAACATGCCCAGCTCCCTTAGCCGTTCCTCATAAGGCATCGTTTCCAGGCCTTTGACCATTTTGGTTGCCCTCCTCCATTAACAGTTGAGAGGAACAGGGGACGCGACCTTAGAGCATGCCACTCTGTTGTTCCAGTAGCGACTGCAGGAACTGAGAGAGAATTGCCTAGGATTTCAGACCAGGAGCTAGAGGCTGCCAACGGGGACTGGACCCGGGGCGTTCTAGATGCAAGGCAGGTGCGCTCTCCCACCCATTCTGCCTTTCCGCAGACTTTCGTGGAATATTCCACCTCGCCTCCCTGCACCGTCCTCCTCTTCTGTTTTTCCTTCTTCCTGCACGCATCCCCCCTCGAAGCTGCTGAGTTGCTCTTCTTATTTGCAAGGAGGCAGAGAGGCTGTCAGAACCTGTCCCCAGGGTAGCCATGCCTCCCCTCCCCCCCTCTCCCAGCGCCCTGGCAGATGGCCCAGAAGTAGCCTGTCTGCCTGCCTGGCCGGAAAGAAACGGCTAATGTTAAGTGACCTACTTACGATGCGGAACGCAGCCATGTTGCCTGCGCGCCTCTCCAAATCCCGGTTGCAGGCGTGGGAACGCACAACTCCGGAGGCTGTGTTGATGCGAGGCGGTGGGGAGGGAGGCAGGCCAGGAATGGGGGAGACCCGGTCGCCCGGCCTCAGAAAAGGGCATTGTGGAGTTGGAAAATGTCCAGGGAGAAGTCATTCCTCTCCTCTCTTGTGATGTGAGACACCAATGCGGGCATCCAAGCAGGAGAGTGAAAAGGGAACTCTCCCTTTGAGCAGGGTACAATGGATTTGTGGATCTCTCTGCCACAAGATGGGACGCGGGTGGCACTGTGGGTTAAACCACAGAGCCTAGGGCTTGCCGATCAGAAGGTCGGCGGTTCAAATCCCCGCGACGGGGTGAGCTCCCGTTGCTCGGTCCCTGCTCCTGCCCACCTAGCAGTTTGAAAGCACGTCAAAGTGCAAGTAGATAAATAGGTACCACTCTGGCAGGAAGGTAAACGGTGTTTCTGTGCGCTGCTCTGGTTCGCCAGAAGCAGCTTAGTCAATCTGGCCATATGACCTGGAAGCTGTACGCCAGCTCCCTCGGCCAGTAAAGCGAGATGAGCGCCGCAACCCCAGAGTCGGCCACGACTGGACCTAATGGTCAGGGGTCCCTTTACCTTTACCTGCCACAAGATGCATGAGGCTTATACTAATAATATAATAACAATAAGATTTTTTATTTATACCCCGCCCTCCCCAGCCAAGACCTGGCTCAGGGCGGCTAACAACCGATATAAAAACAAATTGATTGAAATACAACTTGGAAAACCAGATTAAAATATAACTTTAAAACATTAAAACTTAGAGAGAAACAATTCAAAACAATTCAAGAAGGACACAACAATTCAAAACAATTCAAGAAGGACACTGACAAACTGGAGCGTGTCCAGAGGAGGGCAACCAAAATGGTCAAAGGCCTGGAAACGATGCCTTATGAGGAACGGCTAAGGGAGCTGGTCATGTTTAGCCTGGAGAAGAGGAGGTTAAGGGGTGATATGATAGCCATGTTCAAATATAGAAAAGGATGTCACATAGAGGAGGGAGAAAGGTTGTTTTCTGCTGCTCCAGAGAAGCGGACACGGAGCAATGGATCCAAACTACAAGAAAGAAGATTCCACCTAAACATTAGGAAGAACTTCCTGACAGTAAGAGCTGTTCGACAGTGGAATTTGCTGCCAAGGAGTGTGGTGGAGTCTCCTACTTTGGAGGTCTTTAAGCAGAGGCTTGACAACCATATGTCAAGAGTGCTCTGATGGTGTTTCCTGCTTGGCAGGGGGTTGGACTCGATGGCCCTTGTGGTCTCTTCCAACTCTATGATTCTATGTTGATGGCTCTAGCTTGTCTCACCCCCGGTACAGGTTCATGAAGGGGTGGCTAAACTGATCGAGGGTTATGGAGAGACTCTGCAAGGAGGAAAGGTTATAGCACTTGGGAATTCTGTAGCTAAGAGAAAAAGCGTCTTCTTCTGCGATCCCTTGTAGCTGAGCAAGATTGTCTTCCATAAACACGGTTTTAACAGTGTGTCCGTAAGTGGCTGTGGAGGCCAATTCTGGACCCACACATCCTTCCACAGTGGGGACATTGGTTTTCTGGCGGGAGTTGATCACAGTGAGGGTTTGCCAAGCGTGCCTTCCTCTTAGGGCAGGCACGGCCAAACTTGGTCCTCCAAATATATAACAATATACTGAGATTTCTCTGAATCTCAGGACTCCCCCCACCCCACCCCTGGAGTCCCATTTTAAACATTTAAAACCGCATCTTTTTCCCAAACTCTTAACTTTTATATCAATCTATATTATCCATGGTAATTGTTACACTGCAAGTGAAATCAAAATCCTGCCAATGTTTCCATCTGCTTACAGTGGTCTCTTAGATAAGTTATAAACATTTCCCATTCTTTTGTAAAGTTTTTGTCCTCTTAGTTCCTGAGTTTTCGAGTCAGCCGCTCTTTAACTCTCTCGGCAACCTGCAGAAAAACTTGCATTGCCTTTTGCTCCAATTCAGCATTAAAGAGCAGGTTTTCCTGGGGAAAGTGATGGTGTAACAACAACAACAACAACAATAACAAGAAGAAGAAGATAAGAAAGGGTTATTTTGTATGCAATAGCTGCAGCTAGATTGTATGCAATAGCTGCAGCTAGTACAAAGTGGTACCTCAGGTTAAGTACTTAATTCGTTCAGGAGGTCTGTACTTAACCTGAAACTGTTCTTAACCTGAAACACCACTTTAGCTAATGGGGCCTCCTGCTGCCGCCGCACTGCTGGAGCATGATTTCTGTTCTCATTCCGAAGCAAAGTTCTTAACCCGAGGTAATATTTCTGGGTTAGCGGAGTCTGTAACCTCAAGCGTATGTAACCTGAAGCGTATATAACCCGAGGTACCACTGTACTTGCAAAGAATTGAAACGGAAACACCATACCCACAAAAGAGGACTGGATTTGTAAATTATCTTAATTTATTGATATGGCGAGACTAACAGCAGCCATAAGGTACCAGACAAATCAGAAACTGAAGGCAGAATGGAAATGCTATGTAGAGTACATGACTAAACACTGGTCTAAGGACAAAATGTTGGTATGTATGGATTAAGCTCGTAAAGGAAAATAAGAAAAATTTAACTATACAGTCATACCTTGGGTTAAAGTTGCTTCAGGTTGTGTGTTTTCAGGTTGCGTCTTGCGGCAACCCGGAAGTAACAGAACGCGTTACTTCCAGGTTTTGCCTTTCGCGCATACGCAGACGCTCAAAATGACATCACGCGCATGTGCAGAAATGGCAAATCGCAACACGTGCATGCGCAGACGTGGGTTATGTTCTGCTCATGTTGTGAATGGAGCTCCAGAACGGATCCCTTTTGCAACCAGAGGTACCACTGTATTAAGAACATTAACGTTAAGATATATAAGATGCAATATACAATAAGAGCTCTAAATTTAAGAGATTACGAGCTGTGGGAGAGGGAAGAAGAAGAAGAAGAAGAAGAAGAAGAAGAAGAAGAAGAAGAAGAAGAAGAAGAAGAAAGAAGAAGAATAGTAGTAGTAGTAGTAGTAGTTTGGATTTGATATCCCGCTTTATCACTACCCAAAGGAGTCTCAAAGCGGCTAACATTCTCCTTTCCCTTCCTCCCCCACAACAAACACTCTGTGAGGTGAGTGGGGCTGAGAGACTTCAGAGAAGTGCGACTGGCCCAAGGTCACCCAGCAGCTGCATGGGGAGGAGCGGAGACGCGAACCCGGTTCCCCAGATTACGAGTCTATCGCTCTTAACCACTACACCACACTGGCTCAGGAGTGCATTATTTTCTTTTTTCCTCATTTGTGTTTATGTATGTGAGATTGTCAAATGTCTGTTTGTTTGTCTATTTTTGAAAATAATTTTAATAATAATAATAATACAACAACAACACTTGGCCACAAACCAGGAAGGTGCGGACCTGTGCCTAGATGGTGTGGGGTAAAAGGTAAGTTTGGATGAGCCCTGATAACTCCTTTTCTCTCTCTCCCCCCCCTATCTCAGAATGATCCCTTCGTCCAGCAAAGCCTTCCTGGTGAAGGACCTGGCCTCCGGGCGGGACTACAACTTGTGTGTTCTGGCGGTCTACAATGACGGGGTGACGTCTCTGACGGCCACCCGCAGCCTGGGCTGTGTACAGTTCAGCACCCCACAAGACGCCCCCCAGTGCCACTCGCTTCACACCCAGTTCCTGGGGGGCACCATGATCATCATCATCGGGGGCATCATCGTGGCCTCCGTCCTGGTCTTCATCATCATCCTCATGATCCGGTACAAAGTCTACAGCGGGCAGGAGGAGCACAAGAAAGCCAAAGTCAGCAACGTCTACTCGCAGACCAACGGGAACCAGCCCCACGGAGCTGGCCTGCCCTGCTCGGCCTCCAGACCCGAGGGGTGGGGGGTCGCGGACGGCTCGGGGGCCGCCCGGGTGCGGAGGGACTGCAGCGTGGTGGCCTTGGGCAAGGACAGCGAGAAAGGCCCCAGGAGCCACCCCTTGGAGACGGGGGCCGAGGAGGCGCCGTCTCCCCGGAGAAGGAGGTGGTCACGGACTAATGTGGACCTCCATAGCAACCCCTCTGGGCCTGGGGGAGAGGTGTTGAGAGCAGAAGAGCAAGGTAAGCGAGTCGGGAATGTTCAGGGTGGCAGGAGAGGATATGTTGTTTATTCATATCCTTCCTAACTTGCGCTAGCAAGTTCCTTTACTTAGACTTTACATCCCCCTTTTTACATGAACAGCAGATAACTGGTTGCAGGCTCGTGTGAGCCTCTCACTATTATACAATCCAGTCTGTCTCAGATTGAATTGTACGTTCCTGGCAAGTTCCCTCGAATCCCTCTTAAAAGAAAAAACACCACAGTCTTATTCATTAGCAGAGTTTACATTTCCCTTTTTACAAGCACAGCAGATAGCTGGTTGCAGGCTCGTGTGAGCCTCTCACTATTATACAATTCAGTCTGTCTCAGATTGAATTGTACATTTCTGGCAAGTTCCCTCGAATCCCTCTTAAAATAATAAAGACACTACAGTCTTATTCACAAGCAATAAAAATAAAGTTTACTCACAATCAGACACAGCACAGTGTTATCCCTGAAGGCAGGCTTTAGGCTTAAAGTTTGTTGTTGTTTAGTTGTGTTCGGCTCTTCGTGACCCCCTGGACCAGAGCACGCCAGGCACTCCTGTCTTCCACTGCCTCCCGCAGTTTGGTCAAACTCATGCTGGTAGCTTCCAGAACACTGTCCCACCATCTCGTCCTCTGTCGTCCCCTTCTCCTTGTGCCCTCCATCTTTCCCAACATCAGGGTCTTTTCCAGGGAGTCTTCTCTTCTCATGAGGTGGCCAAAGTCTTGGCGCCTCAGCCTCAGGATCTGTCCTTCCAGTGAGCACTCAGGGCTGATTTCCTTAGGAATGGATAGGTTTGCCTAAAGTTACAAATGTATAAAAACAGGTTTACCCCGTAAGGGAGATGACCAGAGGGACTGCTTGGCTGGCAGCCAGCAGTACATCCCAGGAAGTTCGCAGAACGAAAAGGAGATGGAAAAAAGAGAGAGGGGTGCTGCAAATGTGCAAATGTAGATAGATAAAACTTTATTTGCATTAGCCAATGGCCATAGCAACAGTAAAACATTACAGCATACACAGAAAAGGGAATTTGGTATAAGAGCACAATTTAAAGTCCTGAATCAGCCGTCAGTTAGTGGCCCTTATTCTGATGCCCCTGCTATGAACCTAGCAACCTTTGCTGTTATCTGCTCATTTTGATCTGATAGAAGAAAGGAGATTGTGGCAGTGGTTGAGCGCCCTGGGATGGTTAGGACGAGTGGGGTGATGATCTCATTCTTCAGGTCTTCGTAGGGAGCGCAAGACAGGAGGAGGTGTGCCGCTGTTTCGGTGCTACTGTCTCCACAGGGGCAAAGACGTTTCTCAGGCGGGATCTTTTGGAATCAACCATCAAGTACCGCAGGAGAGGGGTGCTGTGTGACTCGTCCTTTTGTTACCTGGACAGGTTAGGTCACGCCCACCTTCTATCACATGCAAAAGGAAGGATGCTCCAGCCAGAAGGAACAGGAATCCTAGAATCATAGAGTTGGAAGAGACCACAAGGGCCATCGAGTCCAACCCCCTGCCAAGCAGGAAACACCATCAGAGCACTCCTGACATATGGTTGTCAAGCCTCTGCTTAAAGACCTCCAAAGTAGGAGACTCCACCACACTCCTGGGCAGCAAATTCCACTGTCAAACAGCTCTTACTGTCAGGAAGTTCTTCCTAATGTTTAGGTGGAATCTTCTTTCTTGTAGTTTGGATCCATTGCTCCGTGTCCGCTTCTCCGGAGCAGCAGAAAACAACCTTTCTCCCTCCTCTATGTGACATCCTTTTATATATTTGAACATGGCTATCATCTCACCCCTTAACCTCCTCTTCTCCAGGCTAAACATGCCCAGCTCCCTTAGCCGTTCCTCATAAGGCATCGTTATGATGCCTTATGAAGTTTCGACTGGCTGGACCAAACATTCCCTCGCATGTCTTCTCTAGCATTACAAGCAATGCTGTACTTGTCTGCCTCTCATGGATCACATCCCACAGGGAAGAGGGTTGCAGGTTTGGGGCAGGCCCCGAGTCGGCCTTTCCGAGCGAGGAGCAGGCAGTGGGGCGTGTTATCTGTATCAGTGGTGACATTAAGGCAGCAAGACATTCCTCACGGTCTTGTTAGACGTGTAGGGATGTGAATAGGTGCCAGGAAAGGATCTCTTTCTTAGATAATTATCCTTCCTTCCTTGCGCTTGTAAGTTCAGCAGGGTGCATCGCTTTTCAGCTTAAAAGGGAAGCTTGCATAGGATAGTTTTAGCCTTTTAGTCTGTGAAACCCAGGATGCTATGTTTACCATGTGGGAATGTTGCAGATAGTAGGATTATCCTTCCTCACTCACGACATTGAGCTGGTAGCAGAGTACATTCCCCTGTATATTGCTGGAAGCTAGTTGGTAGATTCGTTTGAATCTCTCTTGTCCGGATTGGATTATTCCTGGTAAATTCCCCTTTATTCCCTCTTAAAAACAATAAGGACACAACCGTCTTCTTTAAAAGTAATGATGAGAAGTTTACTTACAGTCAGTTCACAGTATGATCCTGAAGGCAGGCTTTAGCTTGTAGTTAGTTACCTCTCCATTCTGAAGGAAATCAGCCCTGAGTGCTCCCTGGAAGGACAGATCCTGAAGCTGAGGCTCCAAGACTTTGACCACCTCATGAGAAGAGAAGACTCCCTGGAAAAGACCCTGATGTTGGGAAAGATGGAGGGCCCAAGGAGAAGGGGACGACAGAGGACGAGATGGTTGGATGGTGTTCTCGAAGCTACCAGCATGAGTTTGACCCAACTGCGGGAGGCAGTGGAAGACAGGAGTGCCTGGCGTGCTCTGGTCCAGGGGGTCACGAAGAGTCAAACTAAACGACTAAACAACACAGAGTGTGAATTTATCCCATATGGGGATTGAGCCCGTGTACTGCTGGCTGAGAGCCAGCAGACAGCAAAAGAACACCTGGAGAAGAAATCAAGAGCTTGAAGAGAAGGCAGATGGCTGTGTGACCAGTCCTTTTATGGGGTCTCCCAGGGTCACACGCCCATCTACCTGGTCACAGGCAGGGGACGGATGCTCCAGACCAGGTGTGACAGGAAGTCCTCCTGGCTGCAGTAACATCCCCCTGTGTGTCCACTCTGGGCAAACAGGAAATGTTGTACTTGATTGCTACAGTGATGTGACATCCCACATGCCATACACCAAATTCCCCAGACATGTCTGGGATTCTAATGACGGAATTAGCATGGGGGAGGGGGATTTCTGGAAATCAGCAAAACGTCCAGGTTTTTTTTTTTTTTGAAACTTTCCCAAGAAAAGCGCAACAATTTCCCCCAAAAAAGCTGAATAACTTTTTGTGTCCGGATTTTTTTTACTTCTTGAAATATGGCAACCCTAAGGCAGGCTGGATTTTCCTGGTCTCTCTCCCCCCTCCCCACCTTTCCACCCCCTTAGAACAACAATTGCACCAACAGCCATGTAAAAGGTAAAAATAACCTTTGCTCACTCAGAATACTTGTTGGAGAGCAACAGATGCAGCAGCTCATTTCGGGTAAGCTTAAAATGGTAATTCAGTTACAAAGAAATGCTTTAATCTTGCTTAAGATGGAGGCCGAGCCTTAACATTTGTTCTCACGTGTCTGGCTTGATGATTTGGTGAAGAGTGGAAGGACACGGGTGGCGCTGTGGATTAAACCACAGAGCCTAGGGCTTGCCGTTCAGAAGGTCGGCGGTTCGAATCCCCGCGATGGGGTGAGCTCCCGTTGCTCGGTCCCTGCTCCTGCCAACCTAGCAGTTTGAAAGCACGTCAAAGTGCAAGTAGATCAATAGGTACCGCTCCAGCGGGAAGGTAAACGGCGTTTCCGTGCGCTGCTCTGGTTCGCCAGAAGTGGCTTAGTCATGCTGGCCACATGACCCAGAAGCTGTACGCCGGCTCCCTCAGCCAGTAAAGCGAGATGAGCAACCCCAGAGTCGGCCACGACTGGACCTAATGGTCAGGGGTCCCTTTACCTTTACTGTTAAGAGAAGAAAAGACAGGTAAGAAAATATAGATAGCTATGCCCTCCTCCTGTCAGGGACATTCTCATAGAATTCCCTCTACCAAACTTACAGGAAAAACCTGTGAGCTTCAGCTCCTGTCATGTGCCTATCTAGCAAATGTGCATTGTTGGTTTGACTGCATTGTAAATGCCAAAAGGACGCGGGTGACGCTGTGGTCTAAACCACTGAGCCTCGTGGGCTTGCCAATCAGAAGGTTGGCGGTTCAAATCCGCACAACAGGGTGAGCTCCCATTGCTCGGTCCCTGCTCCTGCCAACCTAGCAGTTCGAAAGCACACCAGTTCAATTAGATAAATAGGTACTGCTGTGGCGGGAAGATAAACGGCGTTTCCGTGCACTCTGGTTTCCGTCACGGTGTCCTGTTGCGCCAGAAGCGGTTTGGTCCTGCTGGCCACATGACCCGGAAAGCTGTCTGCGGACAAATGCTGGCTCCCTCGGCCTGAAAAATGAGCTGAGGGCCGCACCCTATAGTCGCCTTGGACTGGACTTAACCGTCCAGGGGTCCTAAACCTTATTGTATACCGTATTTTTTGCTCCATAAGAAACACTTTTTTCTTCCTAAAAAGTAAGGGAAAATGTCTGTGCGTCTTATGGAGTAAATGTGTGGTCCCTGGAGCCAAATTGCCCAGGAGCAAAAAGCAGATTGTGCTTTTTTTCTTTTTTTTTTTGGAAAGAGGGAAGTGGGTGTTGAAACAAAGCCGCTGATCATTTGCCGATCGGGGAGAGAGATAAGGGACGCTAGAGATAAAGGAGGCTGCCTGGGAGGGGAGAGGTAAAGACAGGAAACTTGCAAGGAGAGGAGACAGGAAGACTAAAGCAATGAGGAGAGAAATTAGAAGAAAAGGAGGAGCAAAAATTGAGCTGCTCCAGCTAAGGAAAAGACACTAAGGCAAACAAGAGGGAAGGGAATATTGAAAGGAAACAGCTGGGATTGGGAGGAAGATAAGGGAGCTAGCGAGGCTGCCTGGGAGAGGGAAGGTAAAAGCCCATGGATCCTCAGGATTTTTACATTGGGTCACCCCAAATGGTAAGAGGGAGGAAATGGCGAGGAGGACGTGTTGGAAGATGAAAGGGCAACAGGACTTGGTGAGCGGGGAGAGTCTGTGGCAGAGAGAAGTTCAGAATCAGAGGCAGAAGCAGAGGCTGGAGAGGAGAGAGGCCAAGAGGCAGGGAGGAGTCTGGCTGGGGAAGAGTCAAAGGTGTCTCCCCCTCCTGCTGCAACAAGCTCCCCTCCCCTCTTGCCTCCCAGAACCAGGAGAGGCATGAAAAGGGTGGAGGAGAGGTTGGCTGCACGCAGGCGCAGTCTCCGCTTGTTTGGGGAAAGCCCTGGATAGGAGGGGACTTAGATGGCTGTGGAGAGGCTAGGTCTTTCAGTATCGGCAACTGATTTTCATGGAGGAATGAGCTGCTCTGCTCATTAGGCCTGACACTCAACCAAGTCTGCGGATATATATATATATAAATTTATTTTGCTAATAAAGAATTAACTACATCTTTGAACTATGTGCTTGCTGACCGGCACTCTCTTGTGACAGGAGAGGAGTCGCACTGTCTCTCACACGATTCTTTCTTGGTTCAGGGCGTTGGCAACTAGGAAACTCTGCCCAAAATTTGGCCCTCTTTGAATGGCTCTCTTCCCCTGGTCCCAAGGCAAGTGGTTCTGAACGGCTGGCTGCAATTGGAGATGTGGAATATGGCTGCTCCCTTTCCTTTTACACTTTCCTTCTCCTCCTTTCCCCGTTCTTCAGACCTTCCACGCACTGTTGTGGGAAAGGCATTCACTCAGTTTTTGATGGCTGCATTCGACCTGCAGTGATATTGGGTTTCTTTCTCTCTTTTTTTTGATGACTGACACGCAACAGCATCCGGAGTTTGAGCACCCGACCGTGTGCAAGGTTTTATACGTGAATCCTGCCCAAACTATTCACGAGAGGCCTGCAAGTCGAAGCGTCTCAAACATTTGCATTTGTATATTTCCATTTGGGGAAAAATCAGGTTCAAAATCCGAATGTTTTTGCTTTTCCGTTGTGATTTTAAATACCTGCTGCTGGCTTGAGCATTTCACAGAACTGAATTTCTACAAGCAATGCAGTTCTGCTTGTGGAGAGGGAAAGCCACACCAAAAGTAATAATAATAATAATAATAATAATAATAATAATAATAATAATAATAATAATTTATTTATATCCCGCCCTCCCCAGCCGAAGCTGGGATCAGGGCAGCTAACAACAATAAAATAGTACAACATGCCAAAATCATTCATTATAAAATTAACTCAAATCAAACTGATGGTAGCCACTGGGACAGAGCTCTGCGAAGATTGCCAAAGGAGAGAGTTAGGCTGTGCCCTGACCAAAGGCCTGGTGAAACAGCTCTGTCTTGCAGGCCCTGCGGAAAGATGTCAGGTCCCGCAGGGCCCTAGTCTCTTGTGACAGAGCGTTCCACCAGATCGGAGCCACGGCCAAAAAAGCCCTGGCTCTGGTCGAGGCCAGCCTAACCTCTCTGTGGCCTGGGATCTCCAAGATGTTTTTGTTTGCAGACCGTAAGTTCTTCCGTGGGACATACCAGGAGAGGCGGTCCCGTAGGTACGAGGGTCCTAGGCTGTATAGGGCTTTAAAGGTTAAAACCAGCACCTTAAACCTGATCCTGTACTCCACCGGGAGCCAGTGCAGCTGGTATAGCACCGGGTGAATGTGATCTCGCAGCGAAGACCCCGTAAGGAGTGTCGCCGCGGCATTCTGCACCCGCTGGAGTTTCTGGGTCAGTCTCAAGGGCAGCCCCATGTAGAGCGAGTTACAATAATCCAGTCTGGAGGTGACCGTCGCATGGATCACAGTGGCTAGGTCAGGGCGAGAGAGGTAAGGAGCCAACTGCTTAGCTTGGCGGAGATGAAAAAAACGTCGCCTTTGTTATAGCTGCAATCTGCGCCTCCATGGAAAGGGAGGTGTCGAAGATTACACCCAAACTCTTAACGGACGGCGCTGGCACTAATTGCGCCCCTGCAAGAGATGGGAGTTGCCCCCCCCAATCCCATATCGTCCCGTCCCAGCCAAGGCAGTTTAATGAAAATTGGAGCTGATTGCAGCTGATTGAAATTGTTGCAAAGTGTAGAATTGGGGTGGGGTGAGGGCAGAGAGAAAATGGGATGCGATTCTTTGGCCGGGGATGGAAGAAGTGAGAAGGATAGACGAGGGGGAAGAGATCCCCGGGACTTATGGACCAGAAACTTGATGTTTGTGTGGCTTTCTGGCTTGAAGATCTCGCTTGAACCTTTAATGGCTGTAAGGCAGGCAGATGTTCATCAGGTGCTGTTTCTTTAGTGTGCGAAGGGGGAGATGCTGCAAGTCCAGCGTGCCGACCTGCCCGGCACCCATCAGAGAAGTGGGTGTACCCTTCAAAGGGGGGGGCACCCAAGGCCTCTCATCTAACACCCCCCCCCCCGTTAAAATAAAAAAATTCCTTCCAGTAGCACCTTAAAGAATTCTCAGACTGGAAAGAGAAGCTGCTGAATTGCAACTCATTACCAAACTTAAAACCATGGAGAGACCTGGTCTGAACAGAGACATTGGATTCTTATCTCATTATACATGACTAAGCCATTTTTCACCTTCTCACCCCTTGCCTTTTCCTGTAAGACCTATTGCAGTCGTTAAGAGTCGTCAACAGGCTCATCTCAGCTACCTGCCAATCTCCCATTCCCACCACCCCTCTGAGTAATACCCCTCCCCACCTTCTCACTATATAGAAGGATCTGGCAACTTCTGTTTCAGTGTATCTGAAGAAGTGTGCATGCACACGAAAGCTCATACCAAGAACTCACTTAGTTGGTCTTTAAGGTGCTACTGGAAGGGATTTTCTTATTTTGACTATGGCAGACCAACACGGCTACCTATCTGTAACTGGACCCCCCCCCCTTGTCTCTGTTCCGTGCAGATCCCCAGCTGATGCCACCTGCTGGCGAGAGGAAGAATGGCGGCGAATGGACGGACGTCAAGATCTGAGCTCCGTTTGGGGGTCCCCAGTGGGAACAGGCATGGCCAGACCGGAGCCTGAGGTGGGAAGTTCTTTCTCTCTCTTTCCCCACATCCCATCCGCCAATGCAGAGGAATATTGCAGAGCGTAGTTGAACTGCAGAACTCATTGCCACAGGAGACAGCTATAGCCACCAACCTGGGCGGCTTAAAAAGAGGATCAAACAAATCCATGGAAGAGGAGAGGGTTTATCAAAGGCTACTTGCCAGCAGGGTGGATTTAATTTAAATCAAACGGTACTATCAAAAATTACTGATTTGGTTATACTATTTGAAAATACATAGACCAGATAATTATGAAATTATGGTGAGGTTTAATAAGTTAACTGTTTATATTTGGACAACTTTTCTGCCGTACTTTACTGGAAGGAGAAAAACAACCATTTCCTTAATAACAATAGCATTATAGTATATGCATCCATGTTTGTTAACTGACGTGGTTTAAAAAACACACACCTTAGACACAAGGATAACTTAAAACAAATACTTATTTCCTGATGAATAGCCTTTGGACTACAATATAACTTAAATAGAAAACTATATTTAGAACTGTTGTTTCCCCTGAAAGCATTTTATTTAAAAAATCCGTTTTTTAAAAAAAAACACAACACTGATTAAAAAAATCGGATTCAAATAAACAAGCCGTTTAATTTTTTTAAAAAATCTGATTAATTTTCGTTAAAAATACAATTTTTTAAAAATTGATTTTTATCCACCCTGCTTGCCAGGATGGCTGTTCTCTGCTTCCATGGTCAGAAGCACCGATGCTTCTTCATCCCTGTTGCCAGAAGCCACAGGAAGGGAAGAGGGTCTTGTGTTCGAATCCTGTGGGTTTCCCATTGGGACATCTGGTTGGCCACCGTGAGCACGGAAGGCTGGACTTAGCTGGGCCTTTGGCCTGCGCTTGCAACCAGACTCTTCATAGTTTCTTATGGAACCTCCAGGTCTCGGTGCAGTCTATCTGGATCCCTCGGTTATTAGGGGTATTTGGCCACTGTGAGAAGAGGAGACTGGACTAGCTAAGCCATTCATCTGATCCCATAGTGTAGACTCTTCCTATATTTTCTTACGGATGTTCCCCTTGGCTGGGGTGGTCTTTTTCTTCCACGAGCGCAAATCCTATTTTTGCTTCCCACATCCACCCATTTTCGCAGCAGCCCATAAATTTAGCAATCAAAGCCTTATTCCGTCCATCTTCCAAAGGCATTTATTAGGAACAGCCCCATGGTTTTTTTTCCAGAAAATGCCATATTTTTAGTAATGCCATAGAATCACAGAATCGTAGAATTTTGTTCAACCCGATCTGTTGTGGTGAGTTGTATTTGTCCTGCGGAAGGGGGTAAATTCTCTACAGATGAGTTCTTTAAATTTTTAATAGGATGGATGTTCCCCAAGTGCGCAAGGGTTTTGCTATTCTGGGCAACAAAAAACCCGCCTGTGTGTCGTAGTGGTCAGATCGTGGGACTGGGACAGGGGTCAGCAACGTGCGGCCCGTGGGGCGGGTGTGGCCCACGAAGACCGTTTTACTGGCCCACGAGCCGCCCCTGAACCGAGTCGCCCGCTCGGTGGGTCCCCCATGCTAAACCGGCCCAGCGTGGTGTGGGGACTCGCTGAGCAGCGCCGGAAATCACGTCTGCGCATGTCCAGACACCCAAAATCGCTTCTGTGCAGGTGTGATTTTCGCTGTCTGGGCATGCGCAGAAGTGATTTGCGGCACCATCAACATGCGCAGGTGCAATTTCCGGCATCGCGCTGCGCTGGTCCAGCCCACGGACGATCGCCGTGGGAGTGATCCAGCCCATGGCTGGTAAACTTTGCCACCCCTGAACTAGGACATGGGTAGGTAAACTAAGGGCCGGGGGCTGGATCCGGCCCAATCGCCTTCTAAATCCAGCCTGTGGACGGTTCGGGAATCAGCGTGTTTTTACATGAGTAGAATGTGTCCTTTTATTTAAAAGCCGCCCTGAGCCCGGCTTCGGCTGAGGAGGGCGGGATATAAATAAAATATATTATTATTATTATTAAAAGGCATCTCTGGATTATTTGTGGAGCCTGCCTGGTGTTTTTACTTGAGTAGAATGCGTCCTTTTATTTAAAATGCATCCCTGGGATATTTGTGGGGCACAGGAATTTGTTCTTTTTTCCCTCCAAAATATAGTCCAGCCCACCACATGGTCTGAGGGTCGATGGACTGGCCCACAGCTGAAAAAAGTTGCTGACCCTGTTATAAACAGCCACAGTATCCTAGGCACCTAAGCAAAGCCTGATGAGTCAAGCCAGCGGCCATCTAGTAACAGAATCACAGATTTGAAGAGTTGTTAGGGACCCCCAAAGGCCATCCATTCCAACCCCTGGCAACGCAGGAATCTCAACTAGATCATACCAAACCCGCCAGGGACAGTCCCAGATTTACAGAAGCCCTCCTGGTTTCTGATTTGATCCGGGAATACCACGCTTTCCTTTAGGATGTCCCTATTTTCGTCGGAGAAATGTTGGAGGGTATGGTACTGGAATCCTGCGCTAGAATGTGCCACACAAACCTGCATCATCTGTCTGCCAGAGGAACATCAATATCTACAGATATCTTAATATATATATATATATATTAAATGATATTTATTACTTTTTCAACATTTTCAACACAACACTACAAACAAAAAAGAAAAGAGAAAAAAACAATACAAATACAATACAAAAACGCTACATGGACTAACAAAACAAAGCAAAAACCAACAAAAACAATTTAAAAACACCTCAAACATTTTCAATATCTTATATTTCATTCACTTATTTCCAGCGACCTCCTCACACCTCCCTTTTTGTATTCCACTTCTATTAATTGTTTCAGCAATTCCTTTCCATCTTACTCTGTTTTCTATCCTATAATTATCTTAACACATTCTTGCCTTATTTCTCCTTTAATTTTCTATTAATCTATTTATACTTAATTCCTTATGACATTTCTACTAAAGCCATATAGCTTCATTCCAACATTTTTCTAACATTCCTTAATTTTACAATATTTCTATAAATAGTCTTTAAACTTTTTCCAATCTTCTTCCACCGACTCTTCTCCCTGGTCTCGGATCTTGCCAGTCATTTCCGCCAATTCCATATAGTCCATCAACTTCGTCTGCCATTGTCCAACACTTCAGTGTTTTCAAGAAGCAGCCATTCTCTCAACCAGCAAAAGGCAGATGGTTCACAACGAAATTTAAAGGTCTGGCAGGGCAGGTCCACCTCCTTCTTTGGCATCCATCAATATCTTAAGTTTTACTCGAGGCTTCCTGCCCTGCCAAACAACTTTGAAAACATCCCTCTGCCATCTCCTGAAACAATCCATCCCATCCAAAGCTTGCAATGTTTGAAACAAAAGCAACATCCCCAGCAACACAGCAACCCTCATCCCCACCACAGTAATTCGGCCCAACAGTAACAACTTCTGATTTCAGTTACAGATAGGTAGCAAGTGTTGGTCTGCCATAGTCAAAATAAAAAAATTCCAGTAGCACCTTAAAGACCAACTAAGTTAGTTCTTGGTATGAGCTTTCGTGCGCATGCACACTTCTTCAGATACACTGAAACAGAAGTTGCCAGATCCTTCTATATAGTGAGAAGGTGGGGAGGGGTATTACTCAGAAGGGTGGTGGGAATGGGAGATTGGCAGGTAGCTGAGATGAGCCTGTTGACGACTCTTAACGACTGTAATAGGTCTTACAGGAAAAGGCAAGGGGTGAGAAGGTGAAAAATGGCTTAGTTATGTATAATGGGATAAGAATCCAATGTCTTTGTTCAAACCAGGTCTCTCCATGGTTTTAAGTTTGTTTATTTTAACTTCTGATTTGTTTTTTTTTTTAAAAAAATATTTATTAGAGTTTCCAATTTTTTACAAACAAAAAGCAAAAAGCAAACATAAAAACATTAAAAACACATAAATTTCACAACTTATTTTCTCATAACATATTTTCCCAACCTCCTCATACCTTCCCTTCTTGTATATCCAGTTCAAATTATTTATACAGCAAATCCTTATCTCAAAGCATTACAGCTTAAAAAGAAAAGAAAACACCTTACTTTCTCTCCAACATCTTAGATTATTATAACTTTAAATTCTTGCGTACAAAAAGAAAACCATTTTATCATATTCCTTTTACCATTACAGCTAGAAACCACTTAATTTCAATCCAACATCATTCAACATTCCTTAATTTTACAGTATTTTTGTAGATCGTCCTTAAATTTTTTCCAGTCTTCTTCTGCCGACTCTTCTCCCTGGTCACGGATTCTGCCCTGATTTGTCCATATTTCCAAATCCCCCTTCTCTTTAATCCAACATCCTTCAGAGTTATCCTTAAACAGATTCACATTTTTGGCGGTCCAGATATCTTAAAATAAAAAGTAATGGTAAAAGACCCCTGGGTGGTTAAGTCCAGTCAAAGGTGAAATTCGTTCATTCCACCCCCCCCCAAAAAATAGTCCGGCCCCCCACAAGGTCTGAGGTACAGTGGACCGGCCCCCTGCTGAAAAAGTTTGCTGACCCCTGGACTAGGACATGGGAGGCCAGGGTTTGAATCCCACCCCCCTCAGCCATGAAATTGACCACCTTTGTCCGGCTGATGCCTCTCAGTCCTTGCAGGGGTGTCGTGGGGATAAAATGCGGAGAGGGAGAACCACATTAAACCACCTTGAGCTACTCGGAGGAAAAGTTGGGACAGAAATGCAATAAAACAATAATAATAATAGACAACGCTGCTTCTTTCCCTCTCCACCAATTTAATCTGGATTTACCCATGGCTGGGGGAAATCCAATAAAGTTCTTTGGAACAACAGCATCCGCAACCCAAATCCTGTTGCCGACGTTTCCATTTGCAATATCTCAGCACTTCTCTTAACAATATCAAGTCCCCTGGAGCCTTCCGAAGTTGAATTTCAGAGTGGGGCATGCCTGTGCATGCAGACTGAAGGATTGTGCAGTCTGCAGCTGCTGCAGCTGCCGATAATGCATTTTGGAATCCTAGAACTGTCAAGTTTGGGGGGACCCCGAGGGTCATCTAGTCCAGCCCCCACTGTGACGCAGGAATCGGAGCTAAATAATCCCTTGCAGTCGGACACCAAAACTCTTGTTTAAAAATCTTCAGTGAAGGAGAGGCTGCCGCTTTCCGAGGGTGTTTGACCGTTTAACGGCTGGCAGAAAGTCATTCCTGTAGCGCAGTCAGAATCTCATCATTTGAATCCATTGGTTCGAGTCTGTTTTCCATGTGACAGTCCTTCGGATATTTTAAGATAGAGGGACATGGGTGGCGCTGTGGTCTAAACCACTGAGCCTCTTGTGGAGATGGGCAGAGATGACTGGCAGAATCCGAGACCAGGGAGAAGAGTTGGTGGAAGAAGATTGGAGGAAATTTAAAATTTACTTACAGAAATATTGTAAAATTTTTGAATGTTGATGACGTTGAAATGAAATTGAAGGGGTTCTAGCAACAAGGTAAAATGTAAGAGGGGATTAATAAATAGATAAACTAAATTGGATATGAATTTGCGGAACTAACTTTTAAAAAGGGATACAAAAAAGGGAGGCGTGAGGAAGTCAGGAAAATAAGTTAATCAAAGATGAGTTTAAAAAGGGAGTTTTCTTTATGTGTTTTCTTCTTTTTTCTTTTTTTACTTTTGTGTTTAATGTTTGTACCTTTGTATTTTGTATTGTGATTTTGTATTTTTCTGTTTTTGTATTTTTTAAAAAATCTTTTTTACTGATAAAATTAAATAAAATATTATATATAAAAAAATAAACCACTGAGCCACTTGGGGAGGGGTCAGCAAACTTTTTCAGCAGGGGGCCGGTCCACTGTCCCTGAGACCTTGTGGAGGGCCAGACTATATTTTGGAGAGAAAAAAGAACGAATTCCTATGCCCCACAAATAACCCAGAGATGCATTTTAAATAAAAGGACACATTCTTCACATGTAAAAACATGCTGATTCCCGGACCATCCGCGGCCTGGATTGAGAAGGCGATTGGGCAGCATCTTGCCCCCAGGCCTTAGTTTGCTTACTCCTGATTTATAGGGTCTCCCCACCCCCCAGTTTCCTCCTTCTAAAATATGCTTTTCTAATAATAATAATAATAATAATAATAATAATAATAATAATAATTTATTTATACCCCGCCCATCTGGCTGAGTTTCCCCAGCCACTCTGGGCGGCTCCCAATCAAGTGTTAAAAACAATACAGCAATAAATATTAAAAAGTTTCCTAAACAGGGCTGCCTTCAGATGTCTTTTAAAGAGAAGATAGCTGCTTATTTCCTTCACATCTGCTGGGAGGGCATTCCACAGGGTGGGTGCCACCACCGAGAAGGCCCTCTGCCTGGTTCCCTGTAACCTCACTTCTCACAGGGAGGGAACCACCAGAAGGCCCTCGGATCTGGACCTCAGTGTCTGGGCTGGGCGATGGAGTGGAGATGCTCCTTCAGGTATACCGGACTGAGGCCGTTTAGGGCTTTCAAGGTCAGCACCAACACTTTGAATTGTGCGCGGAAACGTACTGGGAGCCAATGTAGGTCTTTCAGGACCGGTGTTACGTGGTCCCGGCGGCCGCTCCCAGTCACCAGTCTAGCTGCCGCATTCTGGATTAATTGCAGTTTCCGGGTCACCTTCAAAGGTAGCCCCACGTAGAGCGCATTCAAGTAGTCCAAGCAGGAGATAACTAGAGCATGCACCACTCTGGCGAGACAGTCCGAGAGAAGGGAGGGTCTCATCCTGTGTACCAGATGGAGCTGGTAAACAGCTGCCCTGGACACAGAAACGACCTGCGCCTCCATGGACAGCTGTGAGTCCAAAATGAGTTACCCCATTCAGGACCAGGAAGTCCCCCACACCTGCCCGCCCCCTGTCCCCCAAGAACAGTACTTCTGTCTTGTCAGGATTCAACCTCAATCCATCAGCCGCCATCCATCCATTGTACTTCTGCAAGCTTCACGTCTTCTTTTCCCCTAGCAGGCTGATGCCGCCGCCAACACCCCCCCCCCCCCGTTGTGGGTTGGTGACATCATTTTGTCCACAGAAAGACGAGTACGTGGAGAATTGCGTTCGCTGCTCATATATATATGAGTTTCAGTGCCCAGACCAACCCCGCTCTTGGCTTCTAAATCAATAGCGGACGGGCTATTGCAGGGTAATTGAATATAGCAGGCATGGAAAAGGTTTCAGCCATCTGTATTCGCAGAGGGATGGAAGACCTGGGCTGGTTTCAAGCCTGCCTCCAGGCAGCTCTTTTCCTTCTCCTGCCTTTGGGCCTTTAAAAGAAAAAGGGAAAAACTATTTTTTTATTAAATCTTACCCACATAACCCAAATAACAGAAGAGAGCCTCGTGAGAGAAGAACGCATTAAAAGCTAAACTGCATTGAGGCTGGCATGGGATGGCCATCCTTTTAAAGCATATCGTTTCCCTTCCAAGAATCCTGGGAATTCTAGTTTTGTTAAGGGTGGGAACCATAGCGCTGTGGGGGGTAAACTGCAGTTCCCAGAATCCTTTGCGGGGAAACGATTTTGTAAAAATATATTCATTGGTTTTTCAAAGATTTTGATGAAGCAAATCAAACAAATCACACAAGGGTAGAATTAAACGAGTTGTCAGGAAATCTTCAGCCGCGATTGCTGCATGGTCTAGATGACTTTGGGGGTCCCGTCCGACTCTACAGTTCTAAGGCAACTCTGGACATGTGCCAAGTGCCTTTCCCTAACTGAGGAGTAACAGATTGAGGTTGAGTCCTGACAAGTCAGAAGTACTCCCTGGTCCTGAATGGGGCAACTGTGTCCCTGAAGGACCAGGTGCGCAGCCTGGGAGTCATTTTGGACTCACAGCTGTCCATGGAGGCGCAGGTCAATTCTGTGTCCAGGGCAGCTGTTTAACAGCTCCATCTGGTATGCAGGATTAGACCCTCCCTGCCCATGGACTGTCTGGCCAGAGTGGTGCATGCTCTGGTAATCTCCCGCTTGGACTACTGCAATGTGCTCTATGTGGGGCTACCTTTGAAGGTGACCTGGAAACTGCAGCTAATCCAGAATGTGGCAGCTAGACTGGTGACTGGGAGCGGCCGCCGAGACCACATAAAACCAGTCCTGAAAGACCTACATTGGCTCCCAGGACGTTTCCAAGCACAATTCAAAGTGTTGGTGCTGACCTTGGAAGCCCTAAATGGCCTCAAAAGCCCAGTAGACCTGAAGGAGCATCTCCACCCCCATTGTTCTGCCTGGACATTGAGGTCCAGCTCCAAGGGCCTTCTGGCGGTTCCCTCCCTACGAGAAGCCAAGTTACAGGGAACCAGGCAGAGGGCCTTCTCGGTAGTGGTGCCCGCCCTGTGGAACTCCCTCCCACCAGATGTCAAAGAGAAGAACAACTACCAAACTTTTAGAAGACATCTGAAGGCAGCCCTGTTTAGGAAAGCTTTTAATGTTTGATGTATTACTGTATTTTAATATTTGGTTGGAAGCCGCCCAGAGTGGCTGGGGAGGCCCAGCCAGATGGGCGGGGTACAAATAATAAATGATGATGATGATGATGATGATGTAGCTAGTTCTGGGCACATGGCTTTCGAGGAACGGTCTCCCAGGGGGACTTAAACCACTCCCAGATTTAAAACAACCACTCTCTCTTTTTCTTTCCTCAGATCGGAGCTGGGACTTGAAGCTCACCCCTCCTGCGCGTCCCTCCAACCTCCCGGCCTCTCGCCAGGCAGCGAATCCGCAGCAGGAGCAATGTCCTGCCTCCGTGGACCGGATCGGGGGCTGAGCTGGGGCTGCCAGGGGGGGCCACGCAAAGAGGCTGGGAGGTGAGTTCAGGTCCTGTTTTCGAAATGCAACACATCCGTTTGCCTGGGTTCTCTGTGGTTCTGCAGCCGTGCAACACAGAATGGTAATTTGGGTGCCGAGTGCGAAGCCTGCCCCGAACGCAATGCCCCAGGAGTTCCATCACCCCATGGCATTGTGGGTGGAAAGCACAGGGGCTGCTTTGACAATTCTGCCAGCCATCTTGTGCTACGTGGCATGTTTCTTTTCCCACAATGCCTCGGGGCAAGTGCCACCTGGGGCTGGTGGTTGCCCAAAATAATACAGAGGGCAACGTTCTGGTCGCCTCATCTCAAAAAGGATATTGTGGAGTTGGCAAAGGTTCAGAAAAGGGTGACCGAAACAAAAAAGGGAGTGGAACGGCTCCCTTACGAACAAACTTATTTAACTTTTTAATGGTTTCATTGCATGGTTTTGTGGGATGTGAAACACAAGAGCAGGCAAGTACAACCTTCCTAGAGTATAAGCAAGTTCACAATTTAGCAGAGTAACATTCCCCTTTTTAAACTCACAGCGGATGCGTTTGCTCAGGCTCACTAAAGCCTCTAGAATAACTGTTCTGGTATTTCCCCCTTATTCCCTCATAAAAGATAAGACACGGCACAGTCTTCTATAAAAGTATAAAAAAGAATTTACTCACATTCTGTTCACCATCAGATAGCAGACTTTGCTTAGAAAAGTAACATACACCTGGAAACTATCTCATAAAGAGACAGTCCCTTTGTCCTCTCTTGGCTGTACTTGACTGCTCTTGTGTTTCACATCCCACACTCTCCCACAACTCGTGTTCAGAAGCTTAGCTGCTTCCACTATGAACATGTCTAATTCTCTTCTAAAGCTATCCAGGCCGGTGGCCGTCACTGCCTCCAGTGGCAGTGAGTTCCATAGTTCAACTATGTGCTCCGCGAAGAATTCCTTTGTGCTACCTGTCCTGAATATTTCAGCATTCAGCTTCACTGCATCTCCTCTATAGGAGAGAGGGAGAGCCCAGATTCTTATAGGGGAAGATTTTCATCTTGCCTCCCAAAAATTGCTTTCCGTGACTTTTGCCCGCATTTCAGAGCGTCGCGGGATCTAAAGGCCTTTTCCTATTTTCTCTCCCTCCCCAGGTTGAATTTTCGGACTGCACATCACTCCTCCGCTCTCTCTCCCATCACAATGGTGCTGCCCATCACAATTTGAGGGGTGGGGCCAGCAGCCCCTGCCCCGGACCCTCCTTCACGCCTCCCGCGGGGTGGGAGAGTTGTGCTCCGCGCTTGCCGAGGTCTCACCCATGTGCTGTTTCTACTGGATTCTCACTCGTGGACCCCCGCTTTTCTTTTCTACGAAGCTCGCTCCCGTTTTTCTAAACTGTGTTCCACAATTTTCTAATAAACAGAGTTGGAAACCAGTGACGGACGGGGTGGCACCGGGAAGCTCCCTAAAAAGGGGTGTCTGTCTGTGTCTGTGTGGCTTCTTTCCATAGCTGTCAACCATCCCTTATTTGGCGGGAAAGTCCCTTATCCCAGCGCCGTGTCCCGCTGCTGTCCCTTATTGATGATGTCCCTTAAATTTCCCGGGTTTCAAAGGAAGCAGCTCCTCTCCCTCCCTCCCTGCCGGCCAGGGAGGAGGGAGGCTCCAACTGTGTTGCTTGGCTGTGTTGCTCACCCAATAAGGAGTCTAAGAACGACCGGGAGATGGAGCTTGCATGCCTTGTGCCGATCAAATCAGCCGCGTTGCCTGGGGACTCACCTTTGCTCAGCGCTTCCCAGCAGAGAGGTGACGGTGGTTTTCCTTGCTGCATCCCCTTTGCCGGGTTGCTGCGCTGTGGGAACCACCGCTTGAGGCTTCCTTTGGCTGCTGGCTGGGCTTTCTGCCTTTGGCTCGGAGGGGCTCAGAAGTTGAACATACCTGTGCCCCTTGGAAAATCCCTTATTTTGGCTGCTGATCCCTTATTTTTGAGGCTGCTGGTCCCTTATTTTCAAATCTGTAAGTGGACAGCTATGCTTCTTTCCAGAACGAGTAAAGGATAACATGAACTGAACTGTTTCTTAATAATGACCCCCCAGGCTCAAGCCTGGCAATAAAAGGAGAACCAAATCAGCAAAAAGTTTGCACTGCCCACAAAAATGGCATCCTCTGTCCCTGCCTCCTAACTTTCCCAAACACTGCAGCCCTGTACATGTGACCAAAATGGGGGCGGGTTCATTGCAGGAGGCCACACCCCCGTTTGGCCATGTGACAAAGCACGCTGTATACGTCTGTACAGTGGTACCTTGGTTTTCAAACTTAATCCGTTCCACAAGTCCGTTCCAAAGCCAAGGTGTGCTTTCCCATAGAAAGTAGTGCAAAACGGATTAATCCATTCCAGACTTTAAAAAACAACCCCCAAAACAGCAATCTAACATGAATTTTATTATCTTACGAGACCGTCGATCCATAAAACGAAAGCAATAATCAATGTACTGTACTATAAAATAAATAAGGTAGTATTGTAGATGATAAAAATTAAAAATAATTATTTTTCTTACCTGCGCTGATGATAGTCGTTGTTTGGATGGGGGGGCTTTTTTATCCATTTCCACAATCGCAGATTCAGTCAATTAGTAGTTCAATTGGGTTCCACACAGTCACAAAAACAAATGAACAGAAAAAGCGTCTAAAACAAAAATGCAAAATAGATAGCAAAAACAAAAGCGCCAAACTTAATAATAATAATAATTTATTATTTATACCCCGCCCATCTGACTGGGTCTCCCCAGCCACTCTGGGCGGCTTCCAACCAAATATCAAAAACAATACAGTATCAGACATTAAAGACTTCCCTAAATAGGGCCGCCTTCAGGTGTCTTTTAAAAGTAAAATAGTTGTTTATTGCCTTGACATCTGCTGGGAGGGCGTTCCACATGGCGGGAGCCACCACTGAGAAGGCCCTCTGCCTGGTTCCCTGTAACCTCACTTCTTGCAGGGAGGGAACCGCCAGAAGGCCCTCGGAGCTGGACCTCAGACTGATGAGGGTGGAGACGCTCCTTCAGGGATACAGAATCGAGGCCATTTGGGCTTTCAAGGTTAGCACCAAGACTTTGAATTGTGCTCGGAAACGTCCTGGGAGCCAATGTACCGTATTTTTTGCTCCATAGGGCACACCAGACCATAGGGCGGACCTAGTTTTTTTTGGGGGGGGGGGTGGGGAATAAAGAAAAAAAATTATTTCCCCCACAGCCCCAAAGAGCAAAGAAACCAAGACATCCAGCAGAATCCATCCCGCTGGCTGTCTTGGCTTCCTCTTTAGCCATGCACAACTCGCCAGGCTGTGCGTGGCTTTGATTTTAGCCGTGGGGCTGGGGCGGGGGAAGCCGGGAGGTCCGGGAGCGGAGGCAAGGTTGCGCAGCTTTTCCGCCACTCCCGGAGCTTGTGGGCTGGGGGAGCGCTCCGAAGGTTTGTGGATAGCTGCCTGAAGCCTGGAGAATGAAATGGCTCGGCGAAAGCCTGCATTCACTCCATAGGATGCACACACATTTCCCCTTCGTTTTTGGAGGGGAAATGTGCGTCCTATGGAGCGAAAAATACGGTAGGTCTTTCAGGACCGGTGTTATGTGGTCTCGGCGGCCACTCCCTTTTTTATTTTTATAATTTTTATTAATTTACAACAAAACATACATAAAATTTCACATCCAATTTTCACAAATTGCTTCTTTTCTGGACTTCCTTCAGCTTCTCCGCAAATCATCCATAGTCATTATTTTAAATACGCATTTCATAATTTGTATTGACATTATTTATATCCTTCTCGGCAGCCGCCCCCAGTCACCAGTCTAGCTGCCGCATTCTGGATTAGTTGTAGTTACCGAGTCACCTTCAAAGGTAGCCCATTGCAGTAGTCCAAGCAGGAGATAACTAGTGATAACTAGATCAGTGTTTCCCAACCTTTTTTGGGCAAAGGCACACTTGTTTCATGAAAAAAATCTTGAGGCACACCACCATTACAGCCCCGTGACGTCATCGCGCAGCGTCACGCCGGGAGGGACGCACGAAAGTGTAAGTTTCAATTTTCCCCCCTCCCCCTTGCCTTCCTTCTGTGCCAACCGCCAAAAAGCCAAGCAAAAAGCCAAGACTTTAGGGCAGCAGGTCGACACGGAAGAAGTTCCTACCTAAGGACAGGTGCGACGGCCGTGTCCTCTTCTGCCACACTTGGCAGCCCTGCCTCACGGTCGTGACTCCCACCCTGATTTCTCCCCGCAGGTCGAGCGGCACAGGCAGCCCAATGTGTCCAGCCCAGACACAAGCCCCGCTTCCCCACTCTAGATCCTGAATGCGACCAAGTGCTCTGGACTCCCGAGCAGGGTGGGAAAGAGGACTCGCATCTGGTAGCCTCCGGGCTCCGCGCCTGCTCGAGGGATGGCATTGCAGGCAAGCTGCCGGCCGTCGCCATCGCCACCCCCTCATGCGAGTGGACCTGCCCGGAGTGGTGGGCCGGGGGAGGCTCGCTCTCTGTGGGGATGTGGCCCGCACGTGCGGCCCCGCTTCCTCCTGCCCAGGGCTGAGCTCCTTACCCGCGATCTCGGTCTCGCGCAC
The DNA here is from genome assembly GCF_965113315.1 of Podarcis vaucheri. NCBI lineage: Eukaryota > Metazoa > Chordata > Lepidosauria > Squamata > Lacertidae > Podarcis > Podarcis vaucheri. Next base: position 4,063,380 of record NC_138765.1, on the reverse strand, counting down.
GCGGATCCCACTTATTCCGAAGCTCGCGCCACTAGCCGGGGCTCTCACACCGTGCCAGGGCGAGGCGGCGCGGCCCACTGACGTCATCGCGGCTCGCCGCCGCCCTCGACTTCCCTGTTCCCTCCCCTCCCTCGGGTCGCCGTGGTTACCGAGGACTGCAAGCTGCTCAGGCGAGCGTGGGGCATTAAGTGGGAGAAGGAAAATTAAAATTAAAACTCGCCTGAAGGCCGCCTCTCCGGATATGAAGCTATCTTTCGAATTTTTTAATTTTTCCCGCGGCACACCAGGCAACATCTCGCGGCACACTAGTGTGCCGCGGAACAGTGGTTGGGAAACACTGAACTAGATAACTTCCGTTCTGGAAGTCCGTTCAACTTCCTAAATGTTCAGAAGCCAAGGCACGGCTTCTGATTGGTGCAGGCGCCCCGGAAACGATACGAAAAAGTTATTTGGCTTCCGAAAAAGTTCGGAAAACCAGAACACTTACTTCTGGTTTTCCGGCTTTTGGGAACCAAGGCGTTTGAGACCCAAGGTACCACTGTCAATCTCATAAAGTGTCTCTTAACCCCTTAGTCACTCCCCTACAATGCCTTTCTCCACGTTCCTCAGGTGACTTTAACAGAAGAATGGAAAAATTCATGGAGGAGAGGGCTATCGTTGGCTACTACTAGCCACAATGGCTACGTTTTGTCTAGAAGACAGCAGTGCTTCTCAACTCTACAGAATCACAGATTTGTAGAGTTGGAAAGGGGCCACGGGAAAGATCTCGTCCTGCAATGTAGCAATCTTTTCCCCAACCTGAGACTCAAACCCAGGACCCTGAGATTGAGAGTCTCATGCTCTGCCAACTGAATGCCAGTTGCTGGAAGCTGCAGGCATGGAGTCTTGCGTTCGAATTCCGCTTGCTGGTTTCCCACAGGCCTCTGGTTAGCCAGTCTGCAAAGAGACTGCTGGACTAGATGGGTTGTTGGAATGAGCCCATCCTCTCCAACATTCCTCGGGTGAAAATAAGAGAGTTCCTATTGCAGCCTCTCTGAGATTTCTCGGACAAAAAATAGGGACGTCCCTCTGAAAGGGCAAGAGAGACAGTCTGGGGTCAAATCAGAAATCGGGATGGCTTCTGTAATTCCGGGGACTGTCCCAGGGAAATCGGGACACTTGGGAGGATCTGTGATCCTGAAGGACTCTTCTGGCGACAACGGTGTAGCGTTCCCAAAACAAGGAAGGATTGGACTCTGATTAATAGAATACACATGAGGCTTGACCAGCAAGACTCTGGGAGGAGGTGCCAATAATAATAATAATAATAATAATAATAATAATAATAATAATATATTATTATTTATACCCCACCCATCTGGTTGGGTTTCCCTAGCCACTCTGGGCGGCTTCCAACATAACACTAAAATACATTAACCTAATAAACATTAAAAGTTTCCCTAAACAGGGCTGCCTTCAGTCTGGTAGTTGTTTATCTGTTTGACATCTGACGGAAGGGCGTTCCACAGGGCGGGTGCCACTACCGAGAAGGCCCTCTGCCTGGTTCCCTGTAACTTGGCTTCTCACAGGGAGGGAACCGCCAGAAGGCCCTCAGCTCTGGACCTCAGTGTCTGGGCAGAACGATGGGGGTGGAGACGCTCCTTCAGGTATACTGGACCGAGGCCGTTTAGGGCTTTAAAGGTCAGCACCAACACTTTGAATAATTTCTCTCTACCCCTCGGCCCAGGTCATTTTATTCACAAAAGAACTTTTTACACAGTGTTCTTAAGAACCAACCAGATTTCCTCTGAGCATTTCAAAACCCCCACGTGGGACAAAGTCAGATCAGAAGAAATTATTTTAACTACAAAGAAGCTATTTCCTACTTGAGCATGCATATGTAATTCAGAGTAAATAAAAGAGGAAGCAAGGAAGAATGCTTTTAGGAAACTCCAGAGGTCACAAACAGCAATAAACAGGAGAGGAAGGATGGGTAGTATTTACCATCTCTTTGTGAACTCTCTTCCTGGCCCTAAGATTAAGAAAGCTAACTACAGTGGTGCCTCGCAAGACGAAAAGAATCCGTTCTGTGATTCTAGCGGTTTTTTCGTCTTGCAAAGCAAGCCCATTGAAGGATTAGCGGCTATTAGCGACTATTAGTGGCTTATCTGCTGATCGGATCAGCTGATAAGCGGCTTAGCAGCTTAGAAAAATGGGGGGGAGGGGAAAAACCCCCGCAGGAACTCGCAAGGCATTGTCGTCTTGCGAAACAAGCCCATAGGAAATTCGTTTTGCGAAGCACCTCTAAAACGGAAAACTATTTCGTCTAGCGAGTTTTCCGTCTTGCGAGGCATTCGTCTTGCGGGGCACCACTGTATCATATTTATGACCCAGGATGCCTGATGAAGCAACTGGCCTGTGTTTAGAATGCTTATACATGCCTGTCAATCAAGAGAAATAGGACAGAGATGCAGAGGCGTGGGTTGGTCAGAAATCATATCAAAATGGCTCAAGCCCAGTCAACGCAATGCTTTCGTTGCTGACACAAATGGCCTGCTCAATATTTTTTATAATTCCTCATAGCAATCCTACCTGATCACTACAAACAGGGTACTGGGATGGGCGGAGGGAAACCTGGCCTAATCCAGCTGCCTCTTCTCTCTGGAGAAAAATGGGAGATGTAGGAAGGGGGGAACTAGGTAAACACGTTTTCCCCAAGTGGAGACAAACCCTGCTGGCAATCACGTCTCCCCAAGATTACTGGAAGCAGAGAGAATTACGCAGTGGGAGGAAAGAGAAGTAGAATAAATTGTTGTTTAGTCGTTTAGTCGTGTCCGCCTCTTCGTGACCCCCTGGACCAGAGCACGCCAGGCCCTCCTGTCTTCCACTGCCTCCTGCAGTTGGGTCAAACTCATGCTGGTAGCTTCGAGAACACTGTCCAGCCATCTCGTCCTCTGTCGTCCCCTTCTCCTTGTGCCCTCCATCTTTCCCAACATCGGGGTCTTTTCCAGGGAGTCTTCTCTTCTCATGAGGTGGCCAAAGTCTTGGAGCCTCAGCTTCAGGATCTGTCCTTCCAGTAAGCACTCAGGGCTGATTTCCTTCAGAATGGAGAGGTTGGATCTTCTTGCAGTCCATGGGACTCTCAGGAGTCTCCTCCAGCACCAGAATTCAAAAGCATCCATTCTTCGGTGATTAGCCTTCTTTATGGTCCAGCTCTCACTTCCATACATCACTACTGGGAAAACCAGAGCTTTTATAAATACAGCATCCAGATTCTCTTCCTCTCCCCACCACGGAGACTTTGCTTTCTTTCCTTCTGCGCAGAATGTTGAACCCGGGGCTGAGTTTTCCTGGCACGGACCGCACGCCAAGTTGTCCACAGGCCCTCTTAGGCTCTTACTACCCCGTGATGTTTTGAAGGATAATTCCTGCTCTGGGCATTGAAGTTGCATCCTCCCCCCGCACTGATTCCACTTCTGACTTTGTGATTCTAAGGCAACAGAGCAGCTATGGGGGCTGGAGCCCCACAGAAAGCTTTGCCGTGACAGGTGGAGAGCCCCAGGGGGTCTGTGGGGAGCGGGAGAGGGGGGTTCCCAGAGGTGGCAGCCCTCCTTCGACTTGGTTGGCTTTGAAACGCAAGCAGTCTGGATGAATTAGCTGGGCTGACAGGCGTGATGGTTCCAGCGTGGTGGAAAGGCGAGGAAAAGTCTCTGGGTTCTCCGCTGCCCCCATTTCCTCCTCTCCCCCCTCCCCGGTGTCAGGAGTTAAGGTGGCCCATCATTTATTTGGTTTTCTAGCCAGTCCCCAAAGGCAGCGCGGCAACGGAGCGGTTGCATCGGAGTCAGCCTCTATAAAGCAAGCTTTAAACAAATAATAAATGTAATGGAGGGCTCCGACAAATAGTAAAAAAACCCCTTCTGTCTTGCCAGGTTTCAGCTCGGCTGCTGAAAGGCAGCGCCCAGGCTGGGAGAAACACTCGGCGGTTCGGGATGGGGGTTTCGTGGGTTGGCTTATAAAAAATGTGCACAGGACTTTATGAGCTCAGTCAGTAGAGCGTGAGACTCTCAGTCACAAGGTTGGGGGTTCGAGTCCCCCGCTGGGCAAAAATATTCTTGCGTTTCAGGGGGTTGGGCTAGATGACCCACGGGGTCCCTTTTAACTCTATGATTTGATGATGATAATAATAATAATAATAATTTTTATTTATACCCCGCCCTCCCCAGCGAAGACCGGGCTCAGGGCGGCTGACACCAGGTTCAACAATTGATTGAAATACAACTTAAAAACAAGATTAAAATACAACTTTAAAATGCAGCCTCATTTCAGCAGAAACTCAAATCAAAAACTCTTTTGGGCATGAAAACGTCAAATCTTCACCAAGGCCAACTATCCAGACTGGTCCGACGTGGGCTAGAAAAAAGCCAGGGAAGTCCCCAAATAGGAGTTCCATCACAGAAGGAAAAAGGAAAGAGGGGGAGGGGGTCAAGTTGATTCCAAGCCAAAGGCCAGGCGGAAGAACTCTGTCTTACAGGCCCTGCGGAAAGAAATCAGATCCCGCAGGGCCCTGATGATGATAATATTTATTTATTTGTACCCCGCCCATCTGGCTGGGCATCCCGAGCCACTCCAACAAAAACATGATAAAACATCAAACATTAAAAGCTTTCCTAAACAGGGCTGCCTTCAGAAGTCTTTTAAAAGTCAGGTAGTTCTTTATTTCCTTGACATCTGATGGGAGGGCATTACACAGGGCGGGCGCCACCACCGAAAAGGCCCTCTGCCTGGTTCCCTGGCTCTGTGGTTGCACTGAGCAGAAGACAGTAAAGGAATAAAAAAAATCAAAAGTTGAGTAGGAGGTGGCAGGATGGAACTTTATAAGTTGCAGAGAAAATGGATAGGAGAAAAAGTTTCTCTCTTGACACTAGACATCTGAGGAAGCCCAAAGTTAGCAGATTCAGGGCAGATCAAAGAAAAGAGTTCTTCACGCAATGCATAGGCAGACTTTGGAACTCCTTGCCACAGGAGGCAGTGATGGCCACCAAGAAGGATGGCTTTAAAAGAGGATTGGATGAATTCATGGAGGAGAGGGCTACTGATGGCTACTGCTTAGCAGTGATTCTGAATACTGTTTTCTAGAAACCACAGTTGGGTTCTTGGGCTTGGATCCCATTTGTTGTTGTTGTTTAGTTGTTTAGTCGTGTCCGACTCTTCATGACCCCCTGGACCAGAGCACGCCAGGCACTCCTGTCTTCCACTGCCTCCCGCAGTTTGGTCATGCTGGTAGCTTCGAGAACACTGTCCCACCTCTCGTCCTCTGTCATCCCCTTCTCCTTGTGCCCTCCATCTTTCCCAACATCAGGGTCTTTTCCAGTGAGTCTTCTCTTCTCAGGAGGTGGCCAAAGTCTTGGAGCCTCAGCTTCAGGATCTGTCCTTCCAGTGAGCACTCAGGGCTGATTTCCTGAAGAATGGACAGGTTTGATCTCCTCCAGCACCAGAATTCAAAAGCATCAATTCTTCGGCGATCAGCCTTCTTGATGGTCCAGCTCTCACTTCCATACATCACTACTGGGAAAACCAGAGCTTTAACTATACAGACCTTTGTTGGCAAGGTGACGTCTCTGCTTTTTAAGATGCTGTCTAGGTTTGCCATTGCCTTTTTCCCAAGAAGCAGGCGTCTTTTAATTTCGTGACTGCTGTCACCATCTGCAGTGATCATGGAGCCCAAGAAAGTAAAATCTCTCACTGCCTCCATTTCTTCCCCTTCTGTTTGCCAGCAGGTGATGGGCCCAGTGGCCATGATCTTCGTTTTTTGGATGTTGAGCTTCCCATTATGGGCATCTGTTTGGCCATGGTGAGAAGAGGATGCTCACTGGGTGGGCCTGATACTGCAGGGTTCTCCTCATGTCATTAACCATTTAATCCTGCATTTCCATCCCCGCTCCTGCAGAGATATACACAGCAGAACCCAAATCAATACGACTGGAGGCCGAAGTGACTGAGAGACCCTGGAGCCTTAAACAGCCGCAGATTTATTGCGGCAGAGATGTTTGGTGACTAAAACCTGCCTCTCTTGATGAAGTGCAACTGAGAAAAATGTGCTCGCTTCTGTCGCACACAGCTGGAAAGGGGCCAAAAGACCCTCGCTTGCCTTTGCTGAAATGGCATCAACGCAGCGTTGCTACCCTCTCTGGGTGATGCTGAGAAGAATCAGGATTGCATCCAACGTAGCACTGTAAAAATGCGTCACATCGGCGCAAATATTTCTGCTTGTGCAATGGGGGTCGTCCCCCTTTCCTCACCTTGCAAACCCCAACCCCAAATGTGTTCTGGGGTTCCCCTGGAAAGGGAGAAGGAGAAATCCCTGATGTGCAAGAAGAAATCCTTGCATTGGTCGGATCCTGCCCCAGGATTGGAATCCTAACCTTAAGACCAGTGGCGTAGCGTGGGGGGTGCCAGGGGTGCCGGCCGCACCGGGCACAACATTTGGGGGGCACGTTTGGCCGGCCCTCCTCGAGGAAGCAGGAACCCCACTGTCCTCGGACCTCCTCCGAAGGCTGGCGGTGGGGCAGAGAGACCTCCTCCCACCGCCAGGCTTCGGAAGGCTGCTCCGAAGGCTGGCGGTGGGGCGGAGAGACCTTCTCCCCGCGCCAGCCTTCGGATGGCTGTCCTGAAGACTTGTGGTGGGAGCAGTGGCGTAGCGTGGGGGGTGCAGGGGGGCCTGCTGCACCTGGCGCAACATCTGGGGGGGGCGAGGAAGAGACTCGAGTGCTAAAATCCACAGGTTAGGGGGCGCAAATTACTTGCCTTGCCCCGGGTTAGGGGGCGCAAATTACTTGCCTTGCCCCGGGTGCTGAGAACCCACGCTACGCCACTGCTTAAGACACCTGGCAGCAAGCTCCATTCAACTCCACAGGGCATACTCTGAGTAAGGGCTCAGCCACACTGTTCCTTGCCTTGCTGCAAATTCAGGGAGGCTGGATTCCACAGTCGGGGAAAGCAGCGCTTCTGAATCACAGTTGCTGGAAACCGCAGGAAGGGCTCTTGTGGTCGAATCCTGCTTGCTGGGTTGGCAAGCTGGTTGGCCACTAGGAGAAGAGGGCGCTGCAGGTGGGTTGGGCTAAATGACATTTGGCTTCCCTTTCAGCTCCAAAATTTCTGGGAAAGGCTGGCTGGCTACAAATGGACGGATTCCTTCTTCAAACCAAACTCCAGTTTCTAGAAAGTGTTAACGGAGAAATCTGAGGGCTCCCTTGGACAAAAAGCAGCAGCCAGTAGGCTTGGTCTTGATTGAAGAATGTCTCGACAGGACTCCTGCCAGCAGGTGGAACAAGGTGGAAGCCCCGAACAAGAGAGAACCTAAACTTTTATTAGCTGCTAATCCCCATGTTAAAGATAAAGGGACCCCTGCCAATTAGCTCCAGTCGTGGCCGACTCTGGGGTTGCAGCGCTCATCTCGCTTTATTGGCCGAGGGAGCCGGTGTACAGCTTCCGGGTCATGTGGCCAGCAGGACGAAGCCGCTTCTGGCGAACCAGAGCAGCGCACGGAAACGCCGTTTACCTTCCCGCCGGAGCGGTACCTATTTATCTACTTGCACTTTGACGTGCTTTCGAACTGCTAGGTTGGCAGGAGCAGGGACAGAGCAACGGGAGCTCACCCCGTCGCGGGGATTCAAACTGCCAACCTTCTGATCGGCAAGTCCTAGGCTCTGTGGTTTAACCCACAGCGTCACCCGCGTCCCTAATCCCCATGTTACACCCCCCCCAAACTAAATCACTAATACATCACGGTTACATCATGAAAGGGGAGGTCTGGTGGCAGCAATCTGAGCATCCTGGACCCTTGCCCTCCACCAAACATCCATCAAGTGCAAGAAAAGAGATATTCACATTTCCCTGTTTCCCAGCCAAGTTCACCACACCCTTTTGTCTCCATCTGGGTTTGTTCTTTCTGGAATAGCTACCTGTCTGGCACTCAGGTATCAGGATGCCAGGGATTATCACTCAGGCAGAGGGGCTGCTGAGGAGCTGAGCTCACATTATATGAGCTTCTGAAGTTTTCCCAGTGAGCCAGTACATAGATACATTTACCAGTGAATTCTTACATTTGGTATCGTGCAGCAAAGGCCCTTTGAATAGATAGGAAGAAACTGTGATGAAGGGTTTTGTGGGGACAAATCACAACAGTGATTGTGCTGGTTTTGATAGTGGGCTGCATGTGCATGATATCTGCTGGAGGGGCAACCCCCCCCAACCTATACATAAATTCCTGCGACAAAAGAAAGAGGACAAACCCTGCCACAGTCGTGTCTCTCCAAAGTGCCTGGCCTGGTCTAGTTTCTCTTATCTCCTCCTCCGCCTATCGTCAGACTGAGCCCTCGCTTTCCCCGACACCTGTCATTTAAATTCAGGTCACTGAGTGGCTTGTGGTGGCGATCTGCATCTGGCTGGCAATGTCCTGGCTGCCCTGCAAGCTTTTGACCTACTTTCAGGGGAGAAAAAGACCCCGGAGGCAGAGAATTCCCACTACCCAGGTGCATTTGTATAGAATCACAGAACTGTAGAGTCGGAAGGGACCCCCTGGGGTCATCTAGTCCAACCCCCTGCAATGCAGGAATTACAGCTGAAAAATCATTGTATTTGGCAGCTGGAATATAAATCCCAAGGACCAAGGAAGACAGTAAACTATGCTGGGCTTTCCAGCTCAGGCTCAAATTGGGAGTCCAGTGGCTTTGCTGAACCTGAGACCTTAGAGCAGCGGTCAGCAACCTTTTTCAGCCATGGGCCGGTCCACTGTCCCACAGACCATGTGGTGGGCTGGACTATATTGGGGGGGGGATGAACAAATTCCTGTGCCCCACAAATAACTCAGAGATGCTTTTTAAATAAAAGGGCACATTCTACTCATGTAAAAACACGCTGATTCCTGGACTGTCAGCAGGCAGGATTAAGAAGGCGATTGGGCCTGATCCGGCCCCCAGGTCTTAGTTTGCCTAACCCTGCCTTAGAGTAAGTTAGATCTTCTGTTAACTCTTCTTCCCTCTGAGCACATTTCTTCTTCAAGGGCTCTGAATAAAAGACTTCTTTCCAGATTTCCAGATTCTGGCTCTGGGTGCGGTTTCTCAGCCTACAGGAGAAGCGCTTTGCACATGGTCAGAAGCATCCCTGAGTTCACACACTCCCAAAGCCTTAGCGTTGCATAAAACATGCACAAACCATTCAAAGGGGGACTCTTTCTTACGCTGGAGGTCTAAATCAAAATATTTGGATCGCTTGCCTTTGCTGGGCTCACAGGGGCACATTTGCAAACTGGAGAATAATAAATTATTATTATTTGTACTCCCCAGCCAGAGCCGGGCTCAGGGCGGCTAACACCAATAAAATTACAATAAAAACATAATAATTCAAAATACAGGTTAAAATGCAATTTAAAGGCAGCCTCATTTTAGTTGTAGCCCATAGATCAAGACCGTAAGGGGAGGGAAACATAAGGGTCAGAATGAGTCCAAACCAAAGGCCAGGCAGAACAGCTCTGTCTTGCAGGCCCTGCGGAAAGATGTCAAGTCCCGCAGGGCCCTGGTCTCTTGTGACAGAGCGTTCCACCAAGTCGGGGCCAGTACTGAAAAGGCCCTGACTCTGGCTGAGGCCAGCCTAACCACCTTGCGACTTGGGACCTCCAAAGTGTTGTCATTTGTGGACCTTAAGGTCCTCTGCAGGGCATACCAGGAGAGGCGGTACCGTAGGTACGTGGGTCCTAGAAGCGGTTGTGGGTGAACGGCAACCTCCCTTCTGCATGCAGACGGCAACTCCTACCAGTTATGTTATAGAACCATATAATTGCAGAGTTGGAAGGGGACCCCCAAAGGCCATCTAGTCCAACCCCCAGGAATCGCAACAGCCACGAAGCTCTCCGGGTGGCCTTGAAGGCCCAGTTGCTGCCTCTCAGCCCAATCTGCCTCACAGGGCTGTTTTGGGGGGTAAAAATGGGGAGGCTGTGGCAGTGGCGTAGCGTGGGGGGTGCAGGGGGGCCGGCCGCACCAGGCGCAACATCTGGGGGTTAGGGTTAGGGGGCGCAAATCCACGGGTTAGGGGGCGCAAATTACTTGCCTTGCCCCGGGTGCTGACAACCCACGCTACGCCACTGGGCTGTGGACCCTGTCTGCCGCTTTGAGCTATTTGCAGAAAAAGGTGAGCACAACCCCAGACAATTTGTGCGTATTTCGTTGGAGCCTTTGAGATGGAGAGGACTCAGCAGACAATTTATTCGCCACTTCGATTCAGGGTCCATTTCTCTTCAGGGTCAAACACCTCCGCTTTGCAGTTTGCTACAACTCCTGTCTCCCTGCGGTTGCGCAGCCCAGCTCCCTCTCCACATCATGGAAGCATCTTCTCTCTTTGCCCCCCCCCCCCCCGAGGGACAGGTTCTTTGCAAATGGCCCTGCCACCCCAGATGAGCATCTGAGGAAAGAGTCCTTTCCGCAGAAATAGAGGGAAGGTCAGGTCATAAAGACCCCTGTTCATCAAGCTGCCGAGAGAGAGAGAGAGCAGGAGGAATTACGTATTTGGAGTCGGAAAATGGATTTTATTTTTTGGTGGGGGAGAGGGGGCGGGGGCTGCGCTGAAACGCGGCCAGCTTTGCTAACGCTAGAATCCTAGAATTGTAGGGTTGGAAAGGACCCGAGGGTCATCTAGTCCAACCCCCTGCTGTTAAGTTGTGGGTGAACATATCAGACGACACAGCGATCCTTCAAACAGCTCTTGTTTATTCACAGCCCAGAACAGAACTGAACTGAACTGAAGGGTTCAGCCAGCCTGCTTATATAGAGCTCAACTAGAACTCAACAGTAACCATTTCCTGTAACTATCCAATCCCTGAACGTCACTTTCAATCCCTTATTTGCATATGTGGACCTGAGTGAAAACTATCTACAGTATCCCCCTGCTGGCCCAGGGTGAGAACTTCAGTACATAACACCTGCAATGCAAGAATCTCTCACAAGTGGCCATCCAAGCTCTCTTTAAATTTTTCCAGTAAAGGTGAGGCCACTGCCTTCTGAGGCAGCTTGCATTGGAGAGGCAGTGCTAAACGTGTTTGTGTGTGATTGGGAAGTTGGCAACAGATTTGTTCCATGGGTCAAAAGTCATACCTCATGTTACGTTTGCTTCATGTTACGTTCTTTCAGGTTACGTCCCGTGGCGACCCAGAAGTACCGGAAAGGGTTACTTCCGGGTTTCGCCGCTTGTGCATGCACAGAAACGCTAAATCTCGCTTCGCGCATGCGCACAAGCACCATATTGCGCCGCACACCTGCCCAGATATGGTGCTTCAGGTTGCACTCTTTTCATGTTGCGAATGGGCCTCCAGAACGGATCGCGTTCGCAACTAGAGGTACCACTGTATTTGAAATAGATGATAGATAGATAGATAGATAGATAGATAGATAGATAGATAGATAGATAAATAGATAAATAGATAGATATAGATACAGATAGATAGATAGATAGATAGATATAGATAGATAGATAGATAGATAGATAGATAGATGATAGATAGATGATAGAGATAGATAGATAGATAGATAGATAGATAGATAGATGATAGATGATAGTCGTTAAGAGTCGTCAACAGGCTCATCTCAGCTACCTGCCAATCTCCCATTCCCACCACCCTTCTGAGTAATACCCCTCCCCACCTTCTCACTATATAGAAGGATCTGGCAACTTCTGTTTCAGTGTATCTGAAGAAGTGTGCATGCACACGAAAGCTCATACCAAGAACTAACTTAGTTGGTCTTTAAGGTGCTACTGGAAGGAATTTTTTTATTTTGACTATGGCAGACCAACACGGCTACCTATCTGTAACAAGAATTGTAGAGTTGGGAAGGGACCTCCAAAGGTCATCCAGTCCAACCCCCTTCCAAAGAGGGCTGTCATCGCCCTTCTCCATTTCCCTCTCCTCCCTGTTGTACAGGCTCTATATACTCAGCATCCCCCCCCCAATAAACAACGGGTCACGAACCTACCTTGGCGCAGATGCGGGCACCTGAAGCTTCCTTTGTTCCTTTGAAAAGTAAAAAATGATTGATCACCGCCCACCTTTTTTTAAAAAAAAGCCCCTAGCAATCAAGCCTAATTGGGGTTTTTTGTATGTGTGTCTATCTTTTTTTTTTTTTTGCAGCAAATAATTATCAGTCTGCATTAATAGCCGCTCGGCTGCTTATTATTCAGCTGTCAATATGATTTACTGTCTGTAACAGGGGGAAAAAAGAGGTGAGCATCGATAGACTCCCAGACGGGCAGATTTACTGGTGCAGTTTATTTTTCCAGACCTGCAGGATTATTTACAACTGTTTTCTCTGTGTTGGAAGTTTGGCGTATTTCCTGAAGGACGCGGCGAGCGAGAGAGCGATGCTTTCTGGTGGAAAGAGGTGGGCACTGTGGAGGCGGCGAGATCCCTATTTTTACGGGAGGAATGTTGGAGGGCATGGAGTTGTTACGCGAGCCCCGAGCCAAGGAGATATGTCACTGTACAACCTTTAGAAGACACAGGGAAGCTTTTACTACGATTTTATATATATGTTGGAAGCTGCCCAGAGTGGCTGGGGCCACCCAGTGAGATGGACAGGGTGTTGTTGTACTACTACTGCTACTAGTACTACTATTATATTATAATATAATTATTATATTATTAGCAGAGACATCGCTTTGCCGACAAAGGTCCGTATAGTTAAAGCTCTGGTTTTCCCAGTAGTGATGTATGGAAGTGAGAGCTGGACCATCAAGAAGGCTGATTGCCGAAGAATGGATGCTTTTGAATTCTGGTGCTGGAGGAGACTCTTGAGAGTCCCATGGACTGCAAGAAGATCCGACCTCTCCATTCTGAAGGAAATCAGCCCTGAGGGCTCCCTGGAAGGACAGATCCTGAAGCTGAGGCTCCAAGAAGGACACTGACAATCTGGAACATGTCCAGAGGAGGGCAACCAAAATGGTCAAAGGCCTGGAAACGATGCCTTATGAGGAATGGCTAAGGGAGCTGGGCATGTTTAGCCTGGAGAAGAGGAGGTTAAGGGGTGATATGATAGCCATGTTCCAATATATAAAAGGATGTCACCTAGAGGAGGGAGAAAGGTTGTTTTCTGCTGCTCCAGAGAAGCGGACACGGAGCAATGGATCCAAGCTACAAGAAAGAAGATTCCACCTCAACATTAGGAAGAACTTCCTGACAGTAAGAGCTGTTTGACAGTGGAATTTGCTGCCAAGGAGTGTGGTGGAGTCTCCTCTTTTGGAGGTCTTTAAGCAGAGGCTTGACAACCATATGTCAGGAGTGCTCTGGTGGTGTTTCCTGCTTGGCAGGGGGTTGGACTCAATGGCCCTTGAGGTCTCTTCCAACTCTAGGATTCTATGATTCTAAGACTTTGGCCACCTCCTGAGAAGAGAAGACTCCCTGGAAAAGACCCTGATGTTGGGAAAGATGGAGGGCACAAGGAGAAGTGGACAACAGAGGACGAGATGGTGGGACTGTGTTCTACCAGCCTGAGTTTGACCAAACTGCGGGAGGCAGTGGAAGACAGGAGTGCCTGGCGTGCTCTGGTCCAGGGGGTCACAAAGAGGCGGACACGACTAAACAACTAAACAACATTATTATTATTATTATTATTATTATTATTATTATTATTATTAAAGCCATCCAGGTTGGTGACCTTGAAGCTACAGGTGGGGAGAGTATTACTGTTGTGCTCAAATCCTGATTTGGGTTTTCCTGTCAGGCATCTGGCTGGCCACTGATGCTGGACTGGGTGAGCGATAGGCCAGATACAGGAGCCTCTTCATAAAGCAACCAGTCTGACCGTGTTATAAACAAAATCTGCCCCTTTTCCCTTGTGGGGCAGTGGCGTAGCGTGGGTTGTCAGCACCCGGGGCAAGGCAAGTAATTTGTGCCCCCTAACCCGTGGATTTGCGCCCCCTAACCCTACAAATCTATGCCTATGAATGATGGTCCCTCTCTCTCTCTCTTTCTCATATTCCAATTGATTCCCATTTCCGCCGATCGATCCCCGAAGCTCTCACCCAGCGAAATTCGTGCGTAATTACGCTTTGACCATCCCAAATCCTGCTGCTTCCACCGGGAAATCCTGACGGTGCGTTTCTCCTCTCCAAACTTTCCCCGGCCCTTTGCCGGCCGGTGCAGCCCTTTTGGCTATGAGCTCCCCTCCTTCTCTGCCCGCTTCCGACCCCACCTCCCCGTCCAGCCTCCCTACCTCCTGAAAAAAGGTGCCGGCGCCGAGCAGGACACCTCCGCGGCCATTGGAGAGAGGCGGGGCCGAGGGAGGCAAGCCAATGGGCGAGGCGGGGGTAGGTGGCCACGGTGGCGGGCGCTGCCGCAGTCCTCGGGTGGGCAAGGTAGGAGCAGGCAGAGGCTGGCCAGCCGCTCCGACAATAGGGTCAGGCTGAGGGCACGACAGGGCTGGGCCCTCTGGACTCGCGCCCCCCCAGATGTTGCGCCCGGTGCGGCCGGCACCCCTGGCACCCCCACGCTACGCCACTGTTGTGGGGTACCCAAGAGCCCGTATAGAGTCCTTAAGTGGGTTCTCCATCGGTCAGAGAAAATAACAGGCCAACCAGAGAATATTGAGAAGCAAAGCAGCTCGTAAGCCTGATCTTTATTGTTCTGTTGCAACAGGGTGCTCCCCTCACATACAGGAAAGGAGGAGGACCCAGAACAAAGGTGTGCCCGCCCTTATAAACAAAGGTGTCCCTGCCCTGGAGCTCAAGACCCCCCACCCATACATCATACCTACATCACAGAAGGGGTGTAACCTAAGACCACCCCCCAGATACATCATACCTACATCACAGAAAAGGCGGTCTACAGCAGAAATCTGAGTGTGTTGTTTATCTTGTCTGACAGGTTACCGGTTAATGCTCACTTGATTGGATATCTTGGGGAGCCTGGCTAGTCTTTTGTAATGACAAATACTTAGTTCCTGAGCCAGGTCACAGGCTCACACCCTATTCATACACAGGCATGCCCTTAAGACAGGATTTTGTGAAGGAAAAGACAATGGGGAGGCTTTTCCATTTTCCTTTGATCTTGCAAAGAAAACATTTGGTCAGTTTGGGAATCAGAATTGGTTTCAGGTCGGTCTTCCTATGCTGATCTATGTACTTGCTTGGTTGGTACATTTATGAGCATTTATTATATATCTAAGACTTTAAAATCCTTATCACAACTGCTTTGCCAGGTTTCCTCTTGCAGATTCTAACCTCACCACCAACATGAGTGCAGGTCGGGAAGGGACCCCGGGGGGCCATCCAGACTGACCCCTCAATCCCAACACCTTTATTACCACCTTGACTGACGCATCAAGGTGTGAGCTGCTCACACAACACACAGCCTGCTCCCTCCTCTACCGAGTGCATTCCTGTCCTTCTGCCCCGCCAACTTGTGTGTGCTGACAGTTTTTTCTTCTTATTAAAAAAGTGACCTTCTTTCCACGAAGTTCGGATGCTCATAAACATTCTGTAATCTCCCCCGCTGAGCCCAAAGACCAGGGAGGCCTTGTTAATCTGTTGACTGAAGCCAGTGCTCTACATCGGTGAGGTTTCAAAAGCCGCCGTCTGTGCACACTTGACCTCAGAATTTGCTTCCCACCTTCTGGGTCAAACAGATTCACTAAACCGCTGTTTCTCCAGCTCTCAAGCGCCACGCGGGGTCAGTTTTCGGCTTGCAAAATAGGTATATGGATTTCCGTTTAGCTGAACTCCTGCGTGAGCCAGGATACGCTGTTTTCAAGGCTGGGTTCATGCTGGAATAAATCAACACCTGGGCTTGGCAAACGGGAGGTGGGAGACGTCAGGGTGCAATAATAGGAGCACTTGTGCCTGCGTGAAGTGTCGAGATTTGGGCTGTCAGCGAGCCAGCCGCCTCCAAGCTGCCAGCGAGAGGCGTGCAATAGTTTCCCCGGCTGCTCCGGGCCTCGTCTGTCTCTCCCCATCAGGGGAAGCATTTTTCAGCCCGGCAAAGGCCGCTTAGCGAGCTCTTCGGTGCGCTGATTCTGACGGCGCTATGGTTCTCCTCGGACGCCCGGAAAGCCTGTGGGAGCAGCAGGGCGTAGGCAGGGCAGAGAATAAGCGCTCCCCACACCCCCGAGCTGCACTTACGGCTGGGTTTTGCCAGTGGAATCGTAGAAGTGTAGAGTTGGAAGGGACCTCCAGCGGTCATTTAGACCAACCCCCTGGAAAGTCACTGCCCACAAGTGATTACTTCCAATTATGCCGTCTACATACAGTCATACCTCGGGTTGACTGTGCTTCAGGTTGAGCGCTTTTGGGTTGCGCTCCGTGGCAACCTGGAAGTAATGGAGCGTGTTACTTCCGGGTGTCACCGCTCGCGCATGCGCAGAAGGGACAAAACGCGAACTGCGCATGCGCAGACAGGCTGTTGCATCTTACATTCCATTGAGGATGTGAACGGGGCTCCAGAACGGATCGCGTTTACATCCCAAGGTACCACTGTATACCGTATTTTTTGCACCATAACACTCACTTTTTTCCTCCTAGAAAGTAAGGGGAAATGTCTGTGCGTGTTATGGAGCGAATGCCTGCGGGTGGCAGGGGGGATCTGCTGCAGTTGTGAGCAGAGGATCCATGGTTCCCCTTCCTTCCCTCCTCCGTGGTTACAAAGCATGGATCCACATGGATCCTCAGGATTTTTGCATTGGGCTACTCCAAACTCACTGTCAGATCACATGTCTGTGGCCACAGCATGAACCACAAAAATCATATATCCACTATTTTGTTTAGAATATTTTTTTTCTTGTTTTCCTCCTCTAAAAACTACATGCGTGTTATGGTCTGGTGCGTGTTATAGAGTGAAAAATACGGTATGTGTCTGTGTGTCTGTGTAGAGAGAGAGACGGGCTGTGCCTGGAAGGGGATATCTGAGAACTTTTGGGGGGACTCCAGTTCCAACAACAAACAACAACAACAACAACAACAACAACAAACAACTTATGTATACCCCGCCCATCTGGTTGGGTTTCCCCAGCCACTCTGGGCCTCCCAACACAATATTAAAAACACGATAAAACATCAAACATTAAAAGCTTCCCTAAACAGGGCTGCCTTCAGATGTCTTATAAATGTCATATAGTTGTTTTTCTCTTTGACATATGGTGGGAGGGCGTTCCACAGGGGGGGTGCCACCACCGAGAAGGCCCTCTGCCTGGTTCCCTGTAACTTGGCTTCTGAGGGAGCAGCCAGAAGGCCCTCGGAGCTGGACCTCAGTGTCTGGGCAGAATGATGGGGATGGAGACGCACCTTCAGGTATACTGGACTGAGGCCGTTTAGGGCTTTCAAGGTGAGCACCAACACTTTGAATTGTGCTCGGAAACATCCTGGGAGCCAATGTAGGTCTTTCAAGACCGGTGTTATGTGGTCTCGGCAGCCTCTCCCAGTCACCAGTCTAGCTGCTGCATTCTGGATTAAATGCAGTTTCCGGGTCACCTTCAAAGGTAGCCCCACGTAGAGCGCATTGCAGTAGTCCAAGCGGGAGATAACCAGAGCATGCACCACTCTGGTGAGACAGTCTGCGGGCAGGGAGGGTCTCATCCTGCGTACCAGATGGAGCTGGTAAACAGCTGCCCTGGACACAGAATTCACCTGCACCTCCATGGACAGCTGTGAGTCCAAAATGACTCCTAGGCTGCGCACCTGGTCCTTCAGGGGCTAAGTTACCCCATTCAGGACCAGGGAGTCCCCCACACCTGCCACATTCCACAGAAACACCCCATTGCATTGCTTTCGACTCATAGAATCATAGAATCCTAGAGTTGGAAGAGACCACAAGGGCCATCGAGTCCAACCCCCTGCCAAGCAGGAAACACCATCAGAGCACTCCTGACATATGGTTGTCAAGCCTCTGCTTAAAGACCTCCAAAGTAGGAGACTCCACCACACTCCTTGGCAGCAAATTCCACTGTCGAACAGCTCTTACTGTCAGGAAGTTCTTCCTAATGTTTAGGTGGAATCTTCTTTCTTGTAGTTTGGATCCATTGCTCCGTGTCCACTTCTCTGGAGCAGCAGAAAACAACCTTTTCCCCTCCTCTATGTGACATCCTTTTATATATTTGAACATGGCTATCATATCACCCCTTAACCTCCTCTTCTCCAGGCTAAACATGCCCAGCTCCCTTAGCCGTTCCTCATAAGGCATCGTTCCTCTACAATTCCCCAATTCTGTGAGTCCCCCAGACACTTCGCCGGCCCCCCCATCCCCGCAATCCCTCTCCAAGGAAACATGAGTGCAAGAAACTGCAATGTCATGGAAGATGTGAGTGCTGCCGGTTGCCATGGAGACGGTGATGAAAATATCTGTTAAGGTGCTCAGAGGGAGAAGGAGACACAGCTGTCGAATTCAGACTCACAACGCAGCCCCTTGTCTGGTACACCTCGTCCCCTCATGCTCCCCCCACCCCCATTCCTACGCTCAAGTAGGGGGAGCTATGGGGAGAGGATGCCCTGGAAGACCACGGATGGAGAATGTTCCTGAATGCTATTGATTTCCAAAATCAAAGGTGATTTTTTTTTGGAGGGGCGCACGGAGGTGTGAGGTCTTCCAGAAGTCAGTGTCTCTCTCTAACCCTGGCTGTCTTTGCTGTGTTGGGCTACTGTGGGAAGCAGTGGCGTAGCGTGGGGGTGCCAGGGGTGCCGGCCGCACCGGGCGCAACATTTGGGGGGGGCGCGCTCGCTGCCTCCGGAGTCGCCGAAGAGCCTCGGGCGCAGGCTGTAGCGGAGCCGCATGTCTCGCGGAACCGACGAGCTGTGCGCGCGTCCGGGCTGAAGGCGCCCGGCAGGCAGCGGCTCTCAGCGCTCGCCGCGGAGGACGCGCCAGGCAGCCCCTCCTCACAGCCCCGCCTCCGCCGGTGCTGCTGCAGCTGCTGGGCCGTTGCATTTTCCTCGCCTCTCTGCCCCCCCCTCCTCCGGGCAAGCGGCGTCGTTTGGGCGGCAGCGGGGGGCGCAAATTACTTGCCTTGCCCCGGGTTAGGGGGCGCAAATTACTTGCGTTGCCCCAGGTGCTGACAACTCACGCTACGCCGCTGGTGGGAAGATACTCTGTGCATGCTCAGTAGCCCCAGCTCCAGGTCTGCCCTTCCATGGTTGGGTGGGGGAATTTTAAGTCCGGACTCTCCAAGCTCCTAAGGTAAAGGGACCCCTGACAGTTAAGTCTAGTCACAAACGACTCTGGGGTTGCGGCGCTCATCTTGCTTTACTGGCCGAGGGAGCTTGCGTTTGTCCGTAGACAGTTTTTCCGGGTCATGTGGCCAGCAGGACTAAGCCACTTCTGGCGAAACCAGAGCAGTGCATGGAAACGCCATTTACCTTCCCACCAGAGTGGTGCCTATTTATCTACTTGCACTTTGATGTGCTTTCAAACTGCTAGGTTGGCAGGAGCAGGGACCGAGCAATGGGAGCTGGGGATTTGAACCGCCGACCTTCTAATCGGCAAGTCCTAGGCTCTGTGGTTTAACTCACAGCACCACCCGCGTCCCACCTTTCTAGGAGTCAAATACCACCAGCACATCATTTTCATATAGTTTCCTTTCAGCGTACAACGTGCCGAGAATTTCAAACCAGATTTCCATAACCTTTCCCAATCTGAAAGTTGGATAAAGGTAAAGGTAAAAATATCCCTGACCGTTAAGTCCAGTCGTGGCCGACTTTGGGGTTGCGGCGCTCATCTCGCTTTATTAGCCAAGGGAGCCGGCGTACAGCTTCCGGGTCACGTGGCCAGCATGACTAAGCCGCTTCTGGCGAAACAGAGCAGCGAACGGAAACGCTGTTTACCTTCCCGCCGGAGCGGTACCTATTTATCTACTTGCACTTTGACGTGCTTTCGAATTGCTAGGTTGGCAGGAGCAGGGACCGAGCAACGGGAGCACACCCCATCGTGAGGATTCGAACCGCTGACCTTCTGATTGGCAAGTCCTAGGCTCTGTGGTTTAACCCACAGCGCCACCCGCATCCCTACTTCCAAGCTCATAGTCCTCATTTATTTCCCACAACAACCCTGTGAAGTAGGTTAGGTTGAGAGTCAGCGACTGGCCCCAAAGTCACACCTGGTGACTTTCATGGTTCAGTGGGGCAATTTCAACCCCGGTGTCTCCCAGGTCCTCGGTGGAATCTACAAAACGTACATATAAAAAACGTTCTGAAAATGCTTTTAAAAAAAAGAAAAGCGCGTTTCTAAGGGTATATTGAATTTCCCACAAGACTCACCATCGCCATCTACTGTCACATTGTATATTGCCCTAAAAAGACAAATGAAAGCAAATAAGAAGAGAAATAAAAATGTTTTGTTTGCAGCTGTGGAGCGGAGTCCCTGGCCTGACATTCTAAATCACTACACCTCCACCGCCATGTAAAAGATAACCGTTAAATGCTAATTAAACTGCAGTAGAATTAAAGCAATATTAAAAAACCTCCCAAATCCATTAAAATACAGATAAAGAAAACAACACAGCCTTTCCTTAAAGAACTTTCCTCCTTGGCACCCCTCGTGCCCTTCATAGAATCGTAGAGTTGGAAGGGATCTCAGCCAAATCATCCTTCATCCAACTTCTGAATTTATTTATTTTTAAAAGATTTATTTAAGAAAGGACATACGCTCTAATAACGCACAAGAAGGAAAGAAGACACGACGACTGAAATAAAATTAAACACGCAAAATGCAAATACGGGTTGTTTTATTTTACTTGAGAGAGGCAGAAAACGATGCGGAGAATTATCCCGACTCCCTTTTGGTCGGGGAAGGCAACTTCGGATCAGCAACTTTGGTACCCGCTTTGCAGTTGCGCAAGATGATAAACTGACCCCCCCACCCCACCCTGGTGCCCAAGGTGGTCCCTACCTGGCTCCCTTTGCCCCCCAACCTGGACCTACCGGGGGCTCCCTCGCCCCGCTCCCCCCCTCTGGCGGCAGGAAGGATGCAGGAGCGCCCGGCGGTTTCCTAGCAACCGTGGGATGCGCTTTCCCCGGCCACTCCGCGCTGACCCACATTCGGCTGGCAGCTCTGAGCCTGGGGGTTGCTAGGCAACCCCGCCAGTTTTCCTCCCATCACGGGGACCGGGGCGCGGAAGGGGGGGAAGAGAGACCCTACAACAATAACAACGATCCTGCGGAGACATTTGCAGCCGTTCTGGGGCTCAAGGGATAGGGTCTTGGGTTGGGGGGGAGGCTGGAAAGAGAGGAGGAGGAGGAGAATCAGCCGAGCAGGCTGGCGAGGTATGGGGTGCTTGCAGGGGGATAGAAAGGGGGGTGGGAATCCAAGCTCTCCACTGCCACATCACTTTTTCTCTATTTCTCCGCGCTGCGAAAACCGAATCAGGCAGCTGACCTTTCGCCTTGTCAGAAAAGCGTTGAGTCCTTGTCAGGAAGGAGAGCGAGCAAGCGAGAAAACGTGAGGACCGAAGGAGGGTTGACTGGATCAGGACCATCGAGTCCAGAGTCCAAATACCCCCTAAAAACCGAGGGATCCAGGTAGACTGCTTCTGGAAATAATAATAATAATAATAATAATAATAATAATAATAATAATAATAATAATAATAATATCTCTATTGTCATTGCCCCCTTCGGGGACAACGAAATTACTTGACTGCTCCATAAAAACACTAATTAAACAATACAGTATAATACAGCAAGGGAGATTAGATGACTTTCAAAGTCCGGGCTTCCCATTCAGGGCCGAGATCGCTCTGGAGAAGAAGCTGTTCTTAAGGCGGCTCGTTCTTGTCTTCATCGTCCTGTATCTCCGTCCCGACGGCAAGAGCTCGAAGAGACAGTGACCAGGATGCAATGGATCTTTTACTATGTCCAGTGCCTTCCTATGGCACCTTGTGGCATAAATCTGCTCTAAGGTGGAGAGTGGGCAGACACAAGATTTGCCCACACTGGAAGAGTGGCAGACGCAATTGATGGACTATATGGAACTGGCTGAAATGACTGGCAGAATCCGAGATGTGGGAGAAGAAACAATGGAAGAGGACTGGAAAAAATTTAAGGACTATTTACAAAAATATTATAAGTTGTATGAATGTTAAGAATTTGCACGATTTGGAAAATCTAGCTTCAGCAACAAGATTTGGTGAAACAGGAAATTAAGTTACAATTAAGAAAGGGTTAAAACTCAAAGTAATATTATATTTAATTTAAGGTATAAGTAACGGATAATAAGTATTTTAAACCCAGAAATATAATATTTGAAAAGTATAAAAGAAGGCATGAAACAAGGTAATAATTTGCTGATATCTTTAATGTAAAGAATGCAGGGTGAGGGAGATGTGGGGAAGTCCGGTTGGTTATAAAACAAAAATGTCTTGGAAAGTTGGATTTTTATTTTTTTCTTCTTTCTTCTTTTCTGTTATTTCTGTCTTATATTTCTTATATTCGGTGTATATATCTGACTTTGTACCTGAAAAATGTAATAAAAATATTTTGTTTAAAAAAAATAAGGTGGAGAGTGGGCAGCCAACAATGCTCTCTGCTGCCTTAACAACCCTGCACAACCCCATCCTGTCCTGCGCAGTACAGCTTCCGTACCACACACATAAGCCATGGAGGTTTCATGAGGACATAGAAGAGTGTGGGTTTGATATCCCGCTTTATCACTACCCAAAGGAGTCTCAAAGCGGCTAACATTCTCCTTTCCCTTCCTCCCCCACAACAAACACTCTGTGAGGTGAGTGGGGCTGAGAGACTTCAGAGAAGTGTGACTGGCCCAAGGTCACCCAGCAGCTGCATGTGGAGGAGTGGGGAATCGAACCCGGTTCACCAGATTACGAGTCCACCGCTCTTAACCACTACACCACACTGGCTCTAACATAAGTTATAATTTTAACATAAGTTTGTTAAAGTTGCTGAGCGTTGTTCCAGGAGACCCTGTGTACTGCCCCCCATAAGAGCTACAATTCCCAGAGTTCCCTGAGAAGAGGGATTGATGGATAAACCACGCTGGGAATTTTAGCACCAGGAGCAGAATACCTAGAACTGTCGGCGCCCTAAGCAAACTACAACTCCCAGAACTTATTTGGTGAAGCAGTGCCTGTCTAAAGCGGTATCACAGCGCTTCGAATATAGGGTGCAAGTGTGGCTTCAGAGTGCTTGAAAAGCACTTTTCAAAAGCATTTCTGGGAAGTGTAGCTCTGCTAGGGGAATAGGGGTCTCCTAACGGTTTTCCCAGTAGTGATGTATGGAAGTGAGAGCTGGACCGTAAAGAAGGCTGATGACCGAAGAATGGATGCTTTTGAATTCTGGTGCTGGAGGAGACTCTTGAGAGTCCCATGGACTGCAAGTAGATCAAACCTCTCCATTCTGAAGGAAATCAGCCCTGAGCGCTCACTGAAAGGACAGATCCTGAAGCGGAGGCTCCAAGACTTTGGCCACCTCAGGAGAAGAGAAGACTCCCTGGAAAAGACCCTGATGTTGGGAAAGATGGAGGGCACAAGGAGAAGGGGACGAAAGAGGATGAGATGGTGGGACAGTGTTCTCGAAGCTACCAGCATGAGTGTGACCAAACTGCGGGAGGCAGTGGAAGACAGGAGTGCCTGGCGTGCTCTGGTCCAGGGGGTCACAAAGAGGCGGACACGACTAAATGACGAAACAACAATAACAACTCTCAGAACCCTGAGAAAACTACAGCTCCCAGAATTCTTTGGAGAAAGTCATGCCTGTTTAAAGCACTTTAAGCCGATGGTGCAGACATCTCCCTAGTCTCAGCCTTGTCCTTGCAGAACCTGCTAGGGAGCAGCCTGGAGGCGGGACTAGAATTATTTGGCCCCGCCTCCTATTGGCTCTGACTCCTCCTCCTCCTGGCTTCCTGCTCCGCCCCACTGCTGAGCTATGTACATTTCTGCAAAATGGGTTTAAATTCAGGACTCATTTGCATTTTTATCAGGGACAGAGCCTGATTTCTGGTCCCTGGTTAATCCCTATTCTGGCTTTGAGAGCGGGGTTCTGTTAGCATGTGGCTGGCATTGAATGGGACCAGATTTATAATAATAAATAATAAAATATTTTTTTATTTATACCCCGGTTCAGAAAACCGGGCTCAGGGCGGCTAACAACAAATTTAAAGCACTTAATTGCAATACAACATAGAAGCAGCATAAAATACTGCTTAGAGGCAATCTGCCATCTGGGGCAGCAGATTCAGTGGGGAGAGGCTTTTTCCTAAGGGTTGGGGAAGGATACGGTTCATATATGTATATAAAATAAATAAAATTGTCCAGTAGCACCTTAGAGACCAACTAAGTTTGATCTTGGTTTGAGCTTTCATCTGCAGCTTCTGCGGACCACGAGGCATCAATGTATATTTTCGTCTGTGGGGCGATTGGCAGTGTCAGCCCCCATTCAACAAACGGCAGGCAAGTTTATCATCTTAACATGACAGAGATAGATTACACGCCCTATTGTGCATGGGGGGGGACCTCTCCCCCCAAGTTGACCAAAGGAGGAATCATGGGTCATAGTACCGTGGAATTGTAGAGTTGGGAGAATCTCTGACAGGTGGCCGTCCAACGTCTCTTTATAAACCTCCAAGGATGTGGAAGACACAAGATCTACCCATTCTGGAAGAATGGCAGATGAAGATGATGGACTATATGGAATTGGCAAAAATGACTGGCAGAATCCAAGACCAGGGAGAAGAGTCAGTGGAAGAAGACTGGAAGAAATTTAAAGACTATCTGCAGAAATACTGTAAAATTAATGAATGTTAAAATGATGTTGGACTGAAAATAAGTGGTTTTGGTATTAAGGCTAATAAGAATATGTAAATATAGATAGTTATATGGATGAAAATATATAGTTATAATAGGTTAAGAATACAGAGTAAAGATAAATGAAAGAGGGCAAGGATTTGCTGAAAGGACTTTATAAACGGGAATACAAAAAGGGGAGGTGTGAGGAGGTCAAGGAAATAAGCAAATGAACTTAAATATATTGAAAAATGGATTATTTCTTTTTTAAGATATTTTTTTCTTTCCTTTTTCTATTTTTTCAACTACCTGGATTTTTTGGATTTTGTATCATACTGTTTTTCTTTTTCTTCTTTTTTCTTTCTTTTTTCTTTCTAGGTCTCTTTTTTGGTAACTTCCTTGTTAGCTTTCATTTTTCTTCTTCTTCTTTATTTTTGTATGTGTAATTGTTGGTGTAATTATTTTTAATTTTTAAAACCTTTTAGTGAAGCACCTTTAGTTGCCTGGAAAAAACAAGCCTTGCCCTCACTGCCTCCTGTGGCAGGGAGTTCCATAGTTTCATCCCTGCCCTGCATGAAAAAAGGGTCTTGCACTGGGTATTTTCAAGGTCAGAGGGCCATCTGTCAGGGATTTTTCAGCCGCGATTTCCTGCATTGCAGGGGATTGGACTACATGACCCTCGGGTGTCTCTCCCAACCCTACGATTCTGGGTTCTCACGAGGTTAAATCTCAAAGTGGCGAGACGGCTGCCTCTCTCGTTCCCTGCTCTCATGCTGCTGTGCGGCACAAACCTTGCAATTTCACACACTGTGGCTGCGGAGAGGTTTGTCGAACTGTTGATAACAAGCTGTAAGACCATTAGGGCTGTTTAAAAAAAAATGAGGGATGGGGGTGGAAAAACCAGAAGCAAGATTGGGAGCTTTTAAAGCTGCAGCTATGGAGGAAATTGGCAAAGAGTTCGGGAGGTGATAAAGAGCCTTCAGTAATTGGTATTAGTGGTGGCATTTGGATCACGAGCAATGTTGCATTGCAGTTAGTTAGAGGGTTGGACTAGGACCTGGGAGACCAGGGTTCGAATCCCCGCACATCCATGAAGTTCACTGGATTTCCTTGTGCCTGGCACTGCCTCTCAACCTGCCCTATCTCACAGGGTGGTTGTAAGGATAAATGAGGATAATAATAATAATAATAATAATAATAATAATAATATAATAATAATAATAATAATAATAATAATAATAATAATTTATTATTTGTACCCCGCCCATCTGGCTGGGTTTCCCCAGCCACTCTGAGCGGCTTCCAGCGAAGATTAAAAATACATTAAAATGTCACACATTAAAAACTTCTCTAAACAGGGCTGCCTTCAGATGTCTTCTAAATGTCAGGTAGTTGTTTATTTCTTTGACATCTGGTGGGAGGGCGTTACACAGGGCAGGCGCCACCACCGAGAAGGCCCTCTGCCTGGTTCCCTGTAACTTCGCTTCTCGCAATGAGGGAACCACCAGAAGGCCCTTGGAGCTGGACCTCAACGTCTGGGCTGAACAATGGGGGTGGAGACGCTCCTTCAGGTATACTGGGCCTTTGAGGCCATTTAGGGCTTTCAAGGTCAACACTTTGAATTGTGCTCGGAAACGTGCTGGGAGCCAAATGTAGGTCTTTCAAGACCGGTGTTATGTGGTCTTGGCGGGCGCCCCCAGTCACCAGTCTAGCTGCCGCATTCTGGATTAGTTGCAGTTTCTGAGTCACCTTCAGAGGTAGCTCCATGTAGAGTGCATTGCAGTAGTCCAAGCAGGAGATAACCAGAGCATGCACCACTCTGGCCAGACAGTCCACGGGCAGGGAGGGTTTCATCCTGCGTACCAGATGGAGCTGATGAACAGCTGCCCTGGACACAGAATTGACCTGCGCCTCCATGGACAGCCGTGAGTCCAGAATGACTCCCAGGCTGCGCACCTGGTCCTTCAGGGCCACAGTTATCCCATTCAGGACCAGGGAGTCCTCCACACCCGCCTGCCCCCTGTCCTCCCAAAACAGAACTTCTGTCTTGTCAGGATTCTACCTCAATCCGTTAGCCGCCATCCACCCTCCATGGGGAGAACAATGGACTACACCTTAGAGAAAAAAGGTCGGCTAAAAATGCGATGAATGAATGATAAATTAATACCACCCCTTGCTTCAGTTGTTGCCACAATCCGTCCAGTTCCTGCAGCTTTTCTCAGGGATATGACCTGAGGAAAAACCAACCAGTAAAACCTGCCCGGAGAACCTGGCTGGAGACATTAATTTTTATTTGTTCCATAAAATTCATACACTGCTTGATTGTTTGAAAAATAAACCCTCAAAGCGGTTTACAGAGAACGTAAGACAATAAATTTATCAAAAAGAAAGATTAACAAGAATGACCTAAGACTTTTGAAAAGTTAAAATAACAAGAAAAGCAGATTAAAACTCACATCAACTCTCTAAATATCTGGGTAGGTTTCTCGAAACACAAATGTTTTCAGCTGGCGGCATTTTTTAAAAAATAAACTTTCTTCCAATCACTGGTCAAATTCCTTGAGATCAAGCTGGTGTTTTAAAGCAGAGAGACAGCCACATTCAAGCTATCATGAAAGGCACAGGCGCAGAGGCCAATTCAAAAGTTGGCAACCCTATCTGGCGGTGGCAAAAATGAAGCCCAGTGAAGATACAAATCTTGTTCTTCTTTTGATCTCTGAAATATTAACTGGATTTTTACATTGATATGCCGCTGTTCCAGGAGCTCACGGCAGCATGCTTCTTCTTAATTTAAACCAGGGGTGAGCAAACTCTTTCAGCAGGGGGCCGGTCCACTGTCCCTCAGACCTTGTGGGGGGCCAGACTATATTTTTTTGGAGGAAATGAACGGATTCTTCTGCCCTACAAATAACCCAGAGATGCATCTGAAATAAAAGGACACATTCTACTCATGTAAAAACACACTGATTCCCGGATCATCTGTGGGCCGGATTGAGAAAGCGATTGGGCCGGATCTGGCCCCCGGGCCTTAGCTGGCCTACCCATGATCTAAACTGTACCACAGTTCTGCAAGGGAGGCTTGGGCAGCAAATGAACACCTGTCCCAAGCTCACGAGTGGGGAGATTTGAACCCTGATCTCTCCCAGGACCTTGCTCAACGCTCTAACCCAGGGGTCTGCAACCTTTAAGACAAAAAGAGCCACTTGGACCCGTTTCCGAAGAAAAAAAACCTGGGAGCCGCAAAACCATTGCGACATTTAAAACAAATATAACACTGCATATATTGTTTATCTTAATGTTCGATCTGACAGCGGGCGGGAAGGTGACGTCGGGACGGTGCGTGACTAATGCACGCACCGTCCCCATGCGACGTCACAGCCAGTACAGCGCCCGCCACAGTAGGGAGTGTTGGGGCGCACAATGCACCTCCTCCCCTCGCTAGTATCCGCCCCGGAGCCGCGGCAAAGGTGTAAAAGAGCCACATGTCGCTCCGGAGCCGCGGGTTGCAGACCCCTGCTCTAATCCATGGGTAGGCAAACTAAGGCCCGAGGCCAGATGTGGCCCAATCACCTTCCCAATCTGGCCCGCGGGTGGTCTGGAAATCAGTGTGTTTTTTCATGTGTTGCAGGAACCCCCCACCCCCAATCATTCAATATGTACAAACATGACACACTCACACATGGCATACATGACGTTTCTGTTATAAATTCATAGTAAATCAACCATACATCGGATTTACACCGGTTGACTTTTATTTTGCTACATGAAGAAGGGACCATCAAACGGGGATGGTTTGATACAGGGTGGCCATAATCCCTTAACCGTACCAGCACATACACAGGAGCCCTGCCCAGTTGGCATGACAACCTTGATGGTCCCAGACAGAAGACCATCAAGGACACAATGAAAAATAAAAAAATTCCTTCCAGTAGCACCTTAAAGACCAACTAAGTTAATTCTTGGTATGAGCTTTCGTGTGCATGCACACT
The DNA here is from genome assembly GCF_965113315.1 of Podarcis vaucheri. Lineage (NCBI taxonomy): Eukaryota > Metazoa > Chordata > Lepidosauria > Squamata > Lacertidae > Podarcis > Podarcis vaucheri. The sequence continues at coordinate 4,034,660 of NC_138765.1, read as the reverse complement.
TCTTCAGATACCAAGAACTAACTTAGTTGGTCTTTAAGGTGCTACTGGAAGGAATTTTTTTATTTTGACTATGGCAGACCAACACGGCTACCTATCTGTAACAAGGACACAACGGACTTGCATATGGGAGTGGATTCAACATGGACTGAAACAAAGGACGATGATCAGATCTTCCCTCTGGGGGCAGGAAACTGCCAACTCCCCTTTGTCCTCTGGAAATGACTTATGGGGAGGGGAAAAGGAGGAACCAGCCAGGTGACAAGATACTCAGGTTACCTCCACAACTCCTCCCTCAACCCCTCCTTTTTGTGATGTAGTCATGATGTAGTTGTGATGTTGTTCTAGGGGTGTAGTTTGGGTGAAGGAGCATATTACAATATAATTGTTCTATTATTGAAGGACATGCTTAAATGTTACATTGCAAATGGGGCCTCTCGGAATGTCTAGCTTGGGCAGATAGAGATAAAGAACAAGGATTTATTGTCATACCAGGATGAGGGAGGTTGTAGGAAGGAGGGAGAAAAGACCAAGACCTTATATGGTAATATAGGAACTTATTATAAGTTTTGATTTCCCAGAAATCAAGTGGTTTACAAGAAATCAGGTGACTTACAAGAGATCAGGTGGTATTCTATTTTGCAAATCTATATAAAGGGGGCACACCCTGACTACTGTGTACAGGTTGCGTACTGATCGCCCTGTGCCTTTGTTCTGCATATGCACTTCAAATAAAAATCCTGTTAATAACCTGCAAGAGCGTTTTGCCGCTTTGTGTGAATCTGTGCTTCAGGGACCCAAATAGCAGATATGTGTGGTCCTTCATGGGGGATTAGCAGCTAATAAAAGTTTGGGGGCTCTTTTGTTCGGGGCTTCCATCTTGTTCCACCTGGTGGCAGGTGGGAGTCCTGTCGCGACAGTCTTCAATCAAGACCAAGCCTACTGGCTGCTGTTTTGCTCTGGTAATCCTGGCTGGTGTCCTTGTTTTTTTGTCCAAGGGAGCCCTCGGATATCTCCGTTAACAGTAGAATGTGTGTTTTTATTTAAAATGCATCTCTGGGTTATTTGTGGGGCCTAGGAATTGGTTCATTTCCCCCCCTTCAAAATACAGTCCAGCCCCCCCCCACAAGGTCTGAGGTACAGTAGACCAGCCCCGTGCTGAAAATGTTTACTGACCTCTGCTCTAACCCCTGTGTCTGAGTTCGCCGGAGCATGTACAGAAGTTCTTCCCTTTGGGCATGGAAGCGAGACTCCTGGGACAGAGGCACAGGTTGCTAGAATGTGAAAGCACCTTTTCCTAGGAGATGGAGTGTGATGGGAAATTGCTGGGTGGCAAGTCAAGGGTGGGAGGGAGACATGAGATTAGCTGCACATCAGATGTCCCAGGCCTGGAGACCCCTCACTGCAAATTAATTCCTGATGGCCCAGAGCTGTTAATGAAGGGATCCGTGTCTGTGCGCCAGGT